>NC_090923.1:236463041-237758041 GCF_040938575.1 Ambystoma mexicanum
GCAAGGGGACATGAGTGGGGGCCTGCCGGCAGGTGCCCCTCAGTGCTGGGGGGTGGGGGTGCAAGGGGACATTAGTGGGACAGGAGTGGGGGCCTGTTGGCAGGTGCCCTGCACTGCTGGGGGATGGGGGTGCAATGGGACATGAGTGGGGGCCTGCTGGCAGGTGCCCTGCACTGCTGGGGGGTGGGGTGGAAGGGGACATGAGTGGGTGCCTGTTGGCAGGTGCCCTGCACTGCTGGGGGATGGGGGTGCAATGGGACATAAGTGGGGACCTGCTGGCAGGTGCCCTGCACTGCCAGGGGGTGGGGGTGCAATGGGACATGATCAGGGGCCTGCTGGCAGGTGCCCTGCACTGCTGGGGGTGGGGGTGCAAGGGGACATGAGTGGGGGCCTGCTGGCAGGTGTCCTGCACTGCTGGGGGTGGGAGTGCAAGGGGACATGAGTAGGACATGAGTGGGGGCCAGCTGGCAGGTGCCCTGCACTGCTGGGGGGTGGGGGTGCAAGGGGACATGAGTGGGGGCCTGCTGGCAAGTGCCCTGCACTGCTGGGGGGAGGGGGTGCAAGGGGACATGTGTGGGACATGCGTGGGGCCTGCTGGCAGGTGCCCCTCATTGCTGGGGGGTGGGGGTGCAATGGGACATGAGTGGGGGCCTGTTGGCAGGTGCCCTTCACTGCTGGGGGGTGGGGGTGCAATGGGACATGAGTGGGGGCCTGTTGGCAGGTGCCCTGCACTGCTGGGGGGTGGGGTGCAATGGGACATGACTGGGGGCCTGCTGGCAGGTGCCCTGCACTGCTGGGGGGTGGGTGAGCAAGGGGACATGAGTGGGGGCCTGCTGGCAGGTGCCCTGTACTGCTGGGGGGTGGGGGTGCAAGGGGGCATGAGTGGGACATGAGTGGGAGCCTGTTGGCAGGTGCCCTGCACTGCTGGGAGTGGAGGTGCAAGGGGACATGCGTGGGACATGAGTGGGGGCCTGCTGGCAGGTGCACTGCACTGCTGGGGGGTGGGGGTGCAAGGGGACATGAGTGGGGCATGAGTGAGGGCCTGTTGGCAGGTGCCCTGCACTGCTGGGGGTGGGGGTGCAAGGGGACATGAGTGGGGGCCTGCTGGTAGGTGCCCCTCAGTGCTGGGGGGTGGGGGTGCAAGAGGACATGAGTGGGACATGAGTGGGGGCCTGCTGGCAGGTGCACTGCACTGCTGGGGGGTGGGGGTGCAAGGGGACATGAGTGGGGCATGAGTGAGGGCCTGTTGGCAGGTGCCCTGCACTGCTGGGGGTGGGGGTGCAAGGGGACATGAGTGGGGGCCTGTTGGCAGGTGCCCCTTAGTGCTGGGGGGGTGGGTGTGCAAGGGGGCATGAGTGGGGGCCTGCTGGCAGGTGCCCCTCAGTGCTGGGGGTGGGGGTGCAAGGGGACATGAGTGGGACATGAGTGGGGGCATGATGGCAGGTGCCCTGCACTGCTGGGGGGTGGGGGTGCAAGGGGACATGAGTGGAGGCCTGTTGGCAGGTGCCCTGCACTGCTGGGGGGTGGGGGTGCAAGGGGACATGATTGGGACATGAGTGGGGGCCTGTTGGCAGGTGCCCTGCACTGCTGGGGGTGGGGGGATGCAATCAGACATGAGTGGGGGCCTGCTGGCAGGTGCCCTGCACTGCTGGGGGGTGGGGGAGCAAGGGGACATGAGTGGGGGCCTGCTGGCAGGTGCCCTGCACTGCTGGGGGTGGGGGTGCAAGGGGACATGAGTGGGGGCCTATTGGCAGGTGCCCTGCACTGCTGGGGGGTGGGGGTGCAATGGGACATGAGTGGGGGCCTGCTGGCAGGTGCCCTGCACTGCTGGGGGATGGTGGTGCAAGGGGACATGAGTAGGGGCCTGCTGGCAGGTGCCCCTCAGTGCTGGGGGGTGGGGGTGCAAGGGGACATGAGTGGGACGTGAGTGGGGGCCTGTTGGCAGGTACCCTGCACTGCTGGGGGGTGGGGGTGCAATGGGACATGAGTGGGGGCCTGCTGGAAGGTGCCCTGCACTGCTGGGGGGTGAGGGTGGAAGCGGACATGAGTGGGGGCCTGTTGGCAGGTGCCCTGCACTGCTGGAGGGTGGGGGTGCAATGGGACATGAGTGGGGGCCTGCTGGCAGGTGCCCTGCACTGCTGGGGGGTGGGGGTGCAAGGGGACATGAGTGGGGGCCTATTGGCAGGTGCCCTGCACTGCTGGGGGGTGGGGGTGCAATGGGACATGAGTGGGGGGCCTGCTGGCAGGTGCCCTGCACTGCTGGGGGATGGTGGTGCAAGGGGACATGAGTGGGGGCCTGCTGGCAGGTGCCCCTCAGTGCTGGGGGGTGGGGGTGCAAGGGGACATGAGTGGGACATGAGTGGGGGCCTGTTGGCAGGTACCCTGCACTGCTGGGGGGTGGGGGTGCAATGGGACATGAGTGGGGGCCTGCTGGCAGGTGCCCTGCACTGCTAGGGGGTGGGGGTGGAAGCAGACATGAGTGGGGGCCTGTTGGCAGGTGCCCTGCACTGCTGGAGGGTGAGGGTGCAATGGGACATGAGTGGGGGCCTGCTGGCAGGTGCCCTGCACTGCTGGGGGGTGGGGGTGCAAAGGGACATGAGTAGGGGCCTGCTGGCAGATGCCCTGCACTGCTGGGGGTGGGGGTGCAAGGGGACATGAGTGGGGGCCTGCTGGCAGGTGCCCTGCACTGCTGGGGGGTGGGGGTGCAAGGGGACATGAGTGGGACATAGTGAGGGCCTGCTGGCAGGTGCCCCTCATTGCTGGGGGGTGGGGTTGCAATGGGACATGAGTGGGGTCCTGTTGGCAGGTGCCCTGCACTGCTGGGGGGTGGGAGGGGCAATGGGACATGAGCGGGGGCCTGTTGGCAGGTGCCCTGCACTGCTGGGGGGTGGGGGTGCAATGGGACATGTGTGGGGGCCTGCTGGCAAGTGCCCTGTACTGCTGGGGGGTGGGGGTGCAATGGGACATGAGTGGGGGCCTGTTGGCAGGTGCCCTGCACTGCTGGGGGGTGGGGGTACAATGGGACATGGGCGGGGGTCTGCCGGCAGATGCCCTGCACTGCTGGGGGGTGGGGGAGCAAGGGGACATGGGTGGGGGTCTGCTGGCAGGTGCCCTGCACTGCTGGGGGTTGGGGGGGCAATGGGACATGGGTGGGGGCCTGCTGGCAGGTGCCCTGCACTGCTGGGGTGTGGGGGAGAAAGGGAACATGAGTGTGGGCCTGCTGGCAGGTGCCCTGCACTGCTGGGGGGTGGGGTGCAATGGGACATGAGTGGGGGCCTGTTGGCAGGTGCCCTGCACTGCTGGGGGGTGGGGGTGCAACGGACATGAGTGGGGACCTGCTGGCAGGTGCCCTGCACTGCTGGGGTGTGGGGGAGCAAGGGGACATGAGTGGGGGCCTGTTGGCAGGTGCCCTGCACTGCTGGGGAATGCGGTGCAATGGGATATGAGTGGGGGCCTTCTGGCAGGTGCCCTGCACTGCTGGGGGGTGGGGGTGCAAGGGTACATGAGTCGGACATGAGTGGGGGCCTGCTGGCAGGTGCCCTGCACTGCTGGGGGTGGGGGTGCAAGGGGACATGAGTGGGGGCCTGCTGGCAGGTGCCCTGCACTGCTGGGGGTGGGGGTGCAAGGGGACATGAGTGGGACATGAGTGGGGGCCTGCTGGCAGGTGCCCCTCAGTGCTGGGGGATGGGGGTGCAATGGGAAATGAATGGGGGCCTGTTGGCAGGAGCCCTGCACTGCTGGGGGGTGGGGGTGCAATTGCACATGAGTGGGGGCCTGCTGGCAGGTGCCCTGAACTGCTGGGGGTGGGGGTGCAAGGAGACATGAGTGGGGGCCTGCTGGCAGGTGCCCCTCAGAGCTGGGTGGTGGGGGTGCAAGGGGACATGAGTGGGGGCCTGCTGGCAGGTGCCCTGCACTGCTGGGGGGTGGGGGTGCAAAGGGACATGAGTGGGACATGAGTGGGGGCCTGTTGACAGGTGCCCTGCACTGCTGGGGGGTGGGGGTGCAATGGGACATGAGTGGGGGCCTGCTGGCAGGTTCCCTGCACTGTTGGGGGGTGGGGGTGCAAGGGGACATGAGTGGGACATGAGTGGAGGCCTGTTGTCAGGTGCCCTGCACTGCTGGGGGGCGGGGGTGCAATGGGACATGAGTGGGGGCCTGTTGGCAGGTGCCCTGAACTGCTGGGGTTTGGGGGTGCAATGGGACATGAGTGGGGGCCTGCTGACAGGTGCCCTGCACTTCTGGAGGGTGGGGGTACAAGGGGACATGAGTGGGGGCCTGCTGGCAGGTGCCCCTGCTGGCAGGTGCCCCTCAGTGCTGGGGGGTGGGGGTGCAAGGGGACATGAGTGGGACATGAGTGGGGGCCTGTTGGCAGGTGCCCTGCACTGCTGGGGGTGGGGGTGCAATGGGACATGAGTGGGGGCCTGCTGGAAGGTGCCCTGCACTGCTGGGGGGTGGGGGTGCAAGGGGACATGAGTTGGGCCTGTTGGCAGGTGCCCTGCACTGCTGGGGAGTGGGGGTGCAATGGGACATGAGCGGGGGCATGCTGGCACTTGCCCTGCACTGCTGGGGGGTGGGGTGCAATGGGACATGAGTGGGACATGAGTAGGGGCCTGTTGGCAGGTGCTCTGCACTGCTGGGGCATGGGGGTGCAATGGGACATGAGTGGGACATGAGTGGGGGCCTGTTGGCAGGTGTCCTGCACTGCTGGGGGGTGGGGGTGCAATGGGACAGGAGTGGGACCTTAGTGGGGGCCTGCTGACAGGTGCCCTGCACTGCTGGGGGGCGGGGGTGCAATGGGACATGAATGGGGGCCTGCTGGCAGGAGCCCTGCGCTGCTGGGAGGTGGGGGTGCAAGGGGACATGAGTGGGGGCCTGTTGGCAGGTACCCTGCACTGCTGGGGGTGGGGGTGCAATGGGACATGAGGGGGGCCTGCTGGCAGGTGCCCTGCACTGCTGGGGGGTGGGGGTGCAAGGGGACATCAGTGGGACATGAGTGGGGGCCTGCTGGCAGGTGCCCCCAGTGCTGGGGGGTGGGGTGCAATGGGACATGAGTGGGGGCCTGCTGGCAGGTGCCCTGCACTGCTGGGGGGTGGGGGTGCAAGGGGACATGAGTGTGACATGAGTGGAGGCCTGCTGTCAGGTGCCCCTCAGTGCTGGGGGGTGGGTGCAATGGGACATGAGTGGGACATGAGTGGGGGCCTGTTGGCAGGTGCCCTGCACTGCTGGTGGTGGGGGTGTAATGGGACATGAGTGGGGGCCTATTGGCAGGTGCCCTGCACTGCTGGGGGGTGGGGGTGCAATGGGACATGAGTGGGGGCCTGCTGGCAGGTGCCCTGCACTGCTGGGGGGTGGTGGTGCAAGGGGACATGAGTGGGGGCCTGCCGGCAGGTGCCCCTCAGTGCTGGGGGGTGGGGGTGCAAGGGGACATTAGTGGGACAGGAGTGGGGGCCTGTTGGCAGGTGCCCTGCACTGCTGGGGGATGGGGGTGCAATGGGACATGAGTGGGGGCCTGCTGGCAGGTGCCCTGCACTGCTGGGGGGTGGGGTGGAAGGGGACATGAGTGGGTGCCTGTTGGCAGGTGCCCTGCACGGCTGGGGGATGGGGGTGCAATGGGACATAAGTGGGGACCTGCTGGCAGGTGCCCTGCACTGCCAGGGGGTGGGGGTGCAATGGGACATGATCAGGGGCCTGCTGGCAGGTGCCCTGCAATGCTGGGGGTGGGGGTGCAAGGGGACATGAGTGGGGGCCTGCTGGCAGGTGTCTTGCACTGCTGGGGGGTGGGAGTGCAAGGGGACATGAGTAGGACATGAGTGGGGGCCAGCTGGCAGGTGCCCTGCACTGCTGGGGGGTGGGGGTGCAAGGGGACATGAGTGGGGGCCTGCTGGCAAGTGCCCTGCACTGCTGGGGGGAGGGGGTGCAAGGGGACATGAGTGGGACATGCGTGGGGCCTGCTGGCAGGTGCCCCTCATTGCTGGGGGGTGGGGGTGCAATGGGACATGAGTGGGGGCCTGTTGGCAGGTGCCCTTCACTGCTGGGGGGTGGGGGTGCAATGGGACATGAGTGGGGGCCTGTTGGCAGGTGCCCTGCACTGCTGGGGGGTGGGGTACAATGGGACATGACTGGGGGCCTGCTGGCAGGTGCCCTGCACTGCTGGGGGGTGGGGGAGCAAGGGGACATGAGTGGGGGCCTGCTGGCAGGTGCCCTGTACTGCTGGGGGGTGGGGGTGCAAGGGGGCATGAGTGGGACATGAGTGGGAGCCTGTTGGCAGGTGCCCTGCACTGCTGGGAGTGGAGGTGCAAGGGGACATGCGTGGGACATGAGTGGGGGCCTGCTGGCAGGTGCACTGCACTGCTGGGGGGTGGGGGTGCAAGGGGACATGAGTGGGCATGAGTGGGGGCCTGTTGGCAGGTGCCCTGCACTGCTGGGGGTGGGGGTGCAAGGGGACATGAGTGGGGGCCTGCTGGTAGGTGCCCCTCAGTGCTGGGGGGTGGGGGTGCAAGAGGACATGAGTGGGACATGAGTGGGGGCCTGTTGGCAGGTGCCCCTTAGTGCTGGGGGGGTGGGTGTGCAAGGGGGCATGAGTGGGGGCCTGCTGGCAGGTGCCCCTCAGTGCTGGGGGTGGGGGTGCAAGGGGACATGAGTGGGACATGAGTGGGGGCATGATGGCAGGTGCCCTGCACTGCTGGGGGGTGGGGGTGCAAGGGGACATGAGTGGGGGCCTGTTGGCAGATGCCCTGCACTGCTGGGGGGTGGGGGTGCAAGGGGACATGAGTGGGGGCCTGCTGGTAGGTGCCCCTCAGTGCTGGGGGTTGGGGGTGCAAGGGGACATGAGTGGGACATGAGTGGGGGCCTGCTGGCAGGTGCCCTGCACTGCTGGGGGGTGGGGGTGCAAAGGGACATGAGTGGGACATGAGTGGGGGCCTGTTGACAGGTGCCCTGCACTGCTGAGGGGTGGGGGTGCAATGGGACATGAGTGGGGGCCTGCTGGCAGGTGCCCTGCACTGCTGGGGGGTGGGGGTGCAACGGGACATGAGTGGGACATGAGTGGGGGCCTGTTGGCAGGTGCCCTGCACTGCTGGGGGGTGGGGGTGCAACGGGACATGAGTGGGGACCTGCTGGCAGGTGCCCCTCAGTGCTGGGGGTGGGGGGTGCAAGGGGACATGAGTGGGACATGCGTGGGGGCCTCTTGGCAGGTGCCCTGCACTGCTGGGGGGTGGGGGTGCAATGGGACATGAGTGGGGGCCTGTTGGCAGGTGCCCTGCACTGCTGGGTTTGGGGGTGCAATGGGACATGAGTGGGACATGAGTGGGGGCCTGTTGGCAGGTGCCCTGCACTGCTGGGGGATGGGGGTGCAAGGTGACATGAGTGTGGGCCTGCTGGCAGGTGCCCTGCACTGCTGGGGGGTGGGGGAGCAAGGGGACATGAGTGTGGGCCTGCTGGCAGGTGCCCTGCACTGCTGGGGGGTGGGGTGCAATGGGACATGAGTGGGGGCCTGTTGGCAGGTGCCCTGCACTGCTGGGGGGTGGTGGTGCAATGGGACATGAGTGGGGGCCTGCTGGCAGGTGCCCTGCATTGCTGGGGGGTGGGGGAGCAAGGGGACATGAGTGGGGGCATGTTGGCAGGTGCCCTGCACTGCTGGGGAGTGGGGTGCAATGGGACATGAGTGGGGGCCTTCTGGCAGGTGCCCTGCACTGCTGGGGGGTGGGAGTACAAGGCGACATGAGTAGGACATGAGTGGAGGCCTGCTGGCTGGTGCCCTGCACTGCTGGGGGTGGGGGTGCAAGGGGACATGAGTGGGGGCCTGCTGGCAGGTGCCCTGCACTGCTGGGGTGGGGGTGCAAGGGGACATGAGTGGGACATGAGTGGGGGCCTGCTGGCAGGTGCCCCTCAGTGCTGGGGGGTGGGCGTGCAATGGGACATGAATGGGGGCCTGTTGGCAGGAGCCCTGCACTGCTGGGGGGTGGGGGTGCAATTGCACATGAGTGGGGGCCTGCTGGCAGGTGCCCTGCACTGCTGGGGGTGGGGCTGCAAGGAGACATGAGTGGGGACCTGCTGGCAGGTGCCCCTCAGAGTTGGGTGGTGGGGGTGCAAGGGGACATGAGTGGGACATGAGTGGGGGCCTGCTGGCAGGTGCCCCGCACTGCTGGGGGGTGGGGGTGCAAAGGGACATGAGTGGGACATGAGTGGGGGCCTGTTGACAGGTGCCCTGCACTGCTGAGGGGTGGGGGTGCAATGGGACATGAGTGGGGGCCTGCTGGCAGGTGCCCTGCACTGCTGGGGGGTGGGGGTGCAACGGGACATGAGTGGGACATGAGTGGGGGCCTGTTGGCAGGTGCCCTGCACTGCTGGGGGGTGGGGGTGCAACGGGACATGAGTGGGGACCTGCTGGCAGGTGACCCTCAGTGCTGGGGGTGGGGGTGCAACGGGACATGTGTGGGGGACTCTTGGCAGGTGCCCTGCACTGCTGGGGGGTGGGAGTGCAATGGGACATGAGTGGGGGCCTGTTGGCAGGTGCCCTGCACTACTGGGGGGGTGCAAGGGGACATGAGTCGGGGCCTGCTGGCAGGTGCCCTGCACTGCTGGGGGTGGGGGTGCAATGGGACATGAGTGGGGGCCTGTTGGCAGGTGCCCTGCACTGCTGGGGGTGGGGGTGCAATGGGACATGAGTGGGGGCCTGTTGGCAGGTGCCCTGCACTGCTGGGGGATGGGGGTGCAAGGGGACATGAGTGGGGGCCTGCTGGCAGGTGCCCTGGACTGCTGGGGGGTGGGGGTGCAAGGGGACATGAGTGGGGGCCTGCTGGCAGGTGCCCTGCACTGCTGGAGGGTGGGGGTGCAAGGGGACATGAGTGGGACATGAGTGGGGGCCTGCTGGCAGGTGCACTGCACTGCGGGGGGTGGGGGTGGAGGGGGTCATGCGTTGGTGATCAGTAGTGCAAGGTGACATGTGGCTTGGCTGGGGGGCATGCCCATGGTGGATGGGCTGCCTGCGGGACATGACCAGGTGTGCAGGGTAGTCCCCTGTGGTATGGGCTGCCTGCAGGGGCCGTGGAGGGTGTAGAGGGAACACCTGGGAGGACCCACACTGCCAATTCACGTGTAGGACTCCCCTGCACCCCAGATATACACGTACCCCACTCGCACAGGGCCAATCGCGTGTGAAACTTCCTGCGCACCCCAGATTTACACATACCCAGGCCAATTGCGTGTGAAACTTCACACGAACCCCAGGAATACACGCACCCCACTCGCACAGGTCCTATCACGTGTGAAACTTCCCGCAACCCCAGATTTACACGCACCCCGCTCGCCCAAGGCCAATCACGTGTGAAACTTCCTGCGCACCCCGAAATACACGCACACGCTATTTTTGACACAGCAGGTGTTCGTGTTTGTCGCGTATCCCTTTGTACGTCATTTGTCCTAGAGGGCCACAGTATGGGACAATCATCAGAGCTGTATATACATGCTTTTTGTTAGCACACATTTTGGCGCACATTTTTTTCATGCACAGGGACGCTACCACCTGCCTTCGTGTGGCGTACGTGTTTAGGCCTGTACGCGTCTTCGCCGGTGCGCTGGTTTGCCCTATTCGATTCCATGAATACATGTTGTAGCCGAGCGTGTGGGCGTTCCGCGCACTTGCCTCCTGTACTTCCCCCGTGATGCCCACATTTTCACACGTTGTTCCCCATTCCGCGTGTAACGCTCCATGTTACGCCTACTTTTGTTATGTGCGCTGCACTATGTGCGCTTTCGCTGTGGCCGTAGCGCACGCCATTAGATGACCTGTGTGCCGGCGTGCACCACGCAGTTTTTCAGCACACATCCCACATTTTACTCGCGCACGGACTTCCATGAATCGATGTGCGCGGGTTTTGCTGCGATTTTCGCACTTGCACTGTGATTCGCACGGTTTCACACGCTTGCGCGGGAATTTTCAACCCACATTAATTCCATGAATCAACCTGTTAGAATCTTCATTGTCTTCTATTTTATATGATAGGTCTACAGTCTTTGTGTTACTTTTATAAAAAGTTCTGTGGCAACATACACATACATGGTTTGATACTTCAGCTGATGTACTTTAAAATTTGAGTATTTCTTTTTTGTATGTATTTAGCAAAAGGTTACCATGTATAGAATTGTTGCTAATTTGGTTTAAAGCTATTTCATTCTGTAACTAGCTTTCACTTCCAAAATATTTTTTCTGGATATAGTCAATTTCTTGAAGTAGGTCTTTCGCTGTACCATGTAGAAGAATGTTATTTAAATTTGCTAGTGCTAAAGCAGGACTTTTAGCATAGTACAGTTTATAGACTAGATTTCTTATAGTTGAATGATGTGTTGATATTCTTTTGATATCATGGAAGGTGGTTTTACAAATAGGTCCTGTAATGCAGGCCAATCAATGGCCTTGTAGTCCTGTGTATTTGCGCACTGGACAGGTATCCATATTTTGCAGTAGTTTAATTTTGATTTTGTCTTTGCTTTTCACATATTGATTGAGGAATTGGCGTAAAGACTTGAAAAATTGTTTGGGAATGTTACATATTGACGTGCATGGCCATTTGTACACTAGACGTTCTGATTCAGTTGAATGGAGGGGTAATTCTAAGTTTTCAGGGCATATTTTTGTAAGCAGTACTTCGTGTTCCATTATGGTATTATTAACTTTTTCATAACCTCGACCACTGCTATGTATGGCAATTGTATTTGTTTGCTTTTGTTTGTACGCTTATTCATTAAAGTATGGTTCTGTGCTCGTAGTGTTACTCCATTCACCTCCGCAGATACTTAAGAAGTTCTTTCTGTTGACATTTCGTTTATTGAGAAGTCTGTTTTGTAATTTAGTCATTAGTTTTGTTAGTGGTTTCATTTTGTTTAACACTAAAATAAATACCTTTCTTTTGAGAAGACTTGCACTATCTATCAACGCTTCTAAAATGAATTTCCTACGATAGGTTTTAAGCATTGAACGTGATTTCTCTCCTGTTTTTATAAGATTTTGAAGGACTTTGTGACGGAACATTTTGGCTAAAATACTTTTCTTGGTATGCTTACTTTGCACTATATTAAAATTTAAAGTAGCAGTTTTATCTGTAGTGATAGCTGATTTTCTGTTAATAGTTTTTTGGTTTGTTTTACATTTTGATAGAGGAGGCAAAGTTTTTGTACTTGAAACTTCTTGTGTTTCACTAAATGACTGTATTAGCTGTTTTGTTTCAACTTTTTTTACAAATTTTGCTAGAGGTAGATGCTTATGTTGGACACTTTTATTTTCATTTGCTCTACTTCTGCGTTGCTTTCTACGGACTTGACTTTTGGTGGGCATTCTTTAGGGTCTGTTGAAAAAACTAAAGAAGGTATGGGTTGGGGTGTTCTGCAATGTATGTGTGCTGTGTGCATGAGTGTTTGAGTAAGATGATGTATGTAATGGTGTCTAATTGTGCATTGGGAACTACAACTAGTAGGGATGTGTATTCTTCAATTAATATGTTACTAAACTCAGGTTCAGATGACAGAAACAAATAAGCTAGTGGTGTGGAGAAGTACAAATAGTAAATCTAATGTATACAATTAAAACAGTTGTTTGTTCTATAATATGAAAATTCTAGCAGTTGAGTTGGGTAATTTGTGTGTCCAAAAGTAGGAATTTGTGCGCCATTCTGACTGTAAATCGCTGTTTAAGACATGGGGATTTTTTGACAGAATGGTGCACAACCTCTATTTTTAGGTACATAAATAGCATGAATTAACTTTACAGTATGTGTGAGTAATAATACAAATATTATGATGATATTCTACTTACTTTTTTTCTAAAATGAACAGGTTAATTCTTAGTTCTTCTTTGCTCTTCAGATTTGGCTGCTTCTTTTCGGGAGAATGGTCTTCACTGCAATTGTAAAAGAAACAAATTAGTAATTTTGTTTGCATATAGCATTGTTTTTAATTTAGATATTGATTTTTTCAATTGAAATCCTCAGTGCCTTCCTTAAAACCATTAAAACATAAGATATGTCGCACCAGTTCAATACATATGATATGTTCTTAATGAACAAATTGTATTGCAATGAGTAACTGTAACAAACAAAATATCTTTAGTATGTCTTGTGAAATTCATAATGTACCACTGAATACCATTATTTCTGTAACTAAGCTGTTCTAGGTAATAGTGCCTTAATGTCATGCTTAAATTAAAGTAATCAAATAAATAAATAAATGTAATTGTATAAGTATTATTTTTTGAGATTTGAACATAGAGTGTGCATGCAGGCAATTTTGTTTGAATATATGTAGTCTATAAATTTCATTTAAAAAATGTTAGTTTAACATGATTTGATAGTGTGTGTATAAAGAAAGTAAATAGTATAAAGGTTTATAAGTGATAGTTGATTTCAGGAAATTGGAAAAAAGACAGATTCATTTTACAGATTACGCAAGCTAAAAGTCAGTTTTAAAAATGTGTTCATGTACTGTACAGAAAATATGCATACCTGTGGTTTGTGTTCCTGCATATGGATATGCATGGAGCTGCAAGTAGAAATCTTGGAGACTTGTACAATATTTCTTGTAGATGGTGCTTGCCAATGATATGACACTTGTACTCAGAGAGATACACAGTACATTTGCAGTGCTGATCTATGATGATGCAGTTAGATGTAGAGGTCTTGAATGTGATTGGTGCATGGTCATGTGATTTCTTAGCTACATCCAATGAGGGAATGGCACAGAGAGTGAAGTGGAAATGGTAGAAGGGCTGTTCATGTTACGATATGTCCGCGGGCTTGGCGGTAGTTCGCGGACATCGGGAGTTACATCCGGGGGTTTTTGGGTTCAGAAGTCATGCAAATGAGAATGAGCACTTAAAGCGATTGGTCAGGAAAGTTTAGTGGGTGTGTTGTGCCAGGAGAGAGTTTCTCAGATACTCTTTTTGCTGAGAGAACAACAGATAGCTATGGCTGTGTGTTTCAGAAAACAGATTGTTTAGATTTTGGGAGATTCGTGGTTACATTGGTTGAAGGTGCATGCAGAAAGCTGTGGAGTAGCTGTAGATCTTGGATTTCCACATGTGGAAGTACACTGGCATGGAGTATGTGGAATGAAGTGGTTGGACTTGCTACCTCTCTGTGCTACTTTGGAAACAGAGCAACATACAGACATAATTGTAATTCATTGTGGAGGGAACAGTTTAGGACATGTGTCTGGAATTTCTTTGCAATTTGCTATGAAAGAAGGACTTGGGAAAGTCATGGACATGTTTCCTAATTCTCAAGTAATATTTTCACGGATTGTGCGGAGACAAATGTGGCTTTGTTCTTCTTCATTTGGTCCACAAATGGAAAAAGCAAAGCGCAATATTAATAAGGCTGTTTGTGCATTTCTAAGAGATTTTGGCATGTCCTCTTTTCACAATGAAAATATTATGTTTGGTAGTACATACATTTTTTGCAGAGATGGAGTCCATCTTACTTATGCTGGCAATCTGATTTTTCTGAGAAATGTACAAAATGCATTGTGACCTTTTTTAGAAATACAGCATCCATTTTGAAGTAGGTGTTAAGTATTTATAATTTTTGACATACAAGCACCTCCCAAAGGCTCTTTTCAGAGCCACCACTTCATCCCAGAGAAAAATGTAATGGTTACAATAGGGTAGCACCCCATTTTTTTTAATGTTCGCGAACTGTCCGCGGACTTTAAAGAAATACAAAGGGCCCTGCTTTATTTATCTTCACTTCTATTTTTTAACTGTGAAAGGCAGCTCTGAAAAGAGCCTTATTTTTTTTGATTTTTGAAATTTTGTATTTTTTGGGGGTTTTTTAGACACGAAACACTAGGAGAGGAGGGGAAAGGAGGGGAAAGTGGGGGACACCAACCACAAGGATAAGAAAGGGCGAGCTGAGAGAGGAAGATGTAGAGTGGGTTTTATTTGGGTAGTGAGCAGGTCTTCTCGTGCTCTGAGACGATAGTCTCAAAAGCACTCCGAAGTCGCTCCCCCCTGCAGAGTACTGTGTCACAGTACATACATACAACTGTGACCCTCGAAAGGTAAGGGTCATCAGAATTCTGTATGGCCTGTGAGGCAGCTTGAGGAAGACGCTGTCCCATAGAGGTGGTCCTTGTGGTGACAGGATCAGAAACGGAGGATGAAGTAGAGGAAATCAACCTACTACGTTCTTCGCAAGGTACAACCTTGCAAATAGCCCCAGAGTGAAATGACCTCAGGTGTCGCTTCATGGTCGTGGTCCCAAAGCTGTACGAACCGTACTTCCCATGACTGAGTATCATTTTGCACTCATTGCAGATAACACGGTTCGCACGAGCCTTAGGACCATTCCCATAAATGGAAAATAACCACCACACCCAAGACTCACGTATAGTGCGGGTAGTAGGGATTTCCTCTACCTCATTCTCGTCATCCTCTTCTTCCTCCTCTGCATCCTCACTCCTGTTCCCCTCTTCATGCCCTTGGGAAGGTGGTGGTGGTGGAGAGGGTGGGTGTGGTGCTGAAGCAGGTGCAGCACCAGGTGGCAGTTCTGCAGCCAGGGATGCCATCTCGATGGTATAATCAGCAAGTTGCTGGAGAAATAGCTGTGCTCTGAAGAATAGCCAGAAACACAATGAGAATAAGCTCCAGGGCGTGGTCTTTTATAGGGGCGCTTGTACGCGGTTTGTGGACATGCGCGCTGTCCGAGGACAGATCGAACACAAAAAAGGGTTCAAAAAGTTTCAAAAGATATGTAGAACCTCAGGATTACTATGTGGGACTTGTGCCATGATGAGTTTTTATGGAAAAATATTGTGGATTACTCGAAAATGTACTTTTAAATTGTTCGGGGACACGAACAGTGTCCGCATTCAGAACACGCAATCAGCATGGGCGCGGTCACATGATCCCTTCACGAACATGTCCCTGAAGGAATCTCCTGTTCGCAGGACACCAAATGCACGGACATTGGTTTGCGCATGCACGTTGATGTTCTACGGACAGTGTTCGGGTCTTGAATTAATTAAAAGTGCGTCACACATCAAATGAACATTTCTGGACATCGCATGTGTTCTAACACAGTTTAAACTTGCAAGCGAACACTACGGACAGATAGTGTTCTTTAGGACACTTCAATTTTCGTTTGATTACGAACATTTCAGGCCATCAATTGTGTTCTTAGAACAGTTTAACTTGCTAGCGAACATTACGGACAGGTATAGTGTTCTTTAGGACACCTCCATTTTTGTTTAATTACAAACATTTCAGGACACCGCTTGTGTTCTTAGAACAGTTTCCACTTGCTAGCGAACAGTGCGGACAGGTATAGTGTTCTTTAGGACACCTCCATTTTCGTTTAATTACGAACATTTCAGGACACCGATTGGGTTCTTAGAACAGTTTCAACTTGCTAGCGAACAATACGGACAGGTATAGTGTTCTTCAGGACACCTCCATTTTCGTTTATTTACGAACATTTCAGAACACCAATTGGGTTCTTAGAACAGTTTCAACTTGCTAGCGAACAGTACGGACAGTTATAGTGTTCTTTAGGACACCTCCATTTTCATTTAATTACGAACATTTCAGGACACCGCTTGTGTTCTTAGAACAGTTTCCACTTGCTAGCGAACAGTACGGACAGGTATAGTGTTCTTTAGGACACCTCCATTTTCGTTTAATTACTAACATTTGAGGACACCAATTGGGTTCTTAGAACAGTTTCAACTTGCTAGCGAACAATACGGACAGGTATAGTGTTCTTCAGGACACCTCAATTTTCGTTTATTTACGAACATTTCAGAACACCCGCGCTGTCCGTGGACATCTACATTGTTTTTTAAAAAATAAAAAATGGGAACTAATTACAACACAATATAAAAATGTAACTTTATTTTACATATATTAATAATTTATGACAGAGAAGGTGAGGCAAAAACAGAAACAAAAACAGGAGAATTAGGGGTTTCAACATGATTGGTATCAGGTGAAGAAGGGATGGAAGTCTCATCAAAACGTTTTGGGTTATGGAGAGGGTTTGGGGATAATTGACTGGGATATGGTGAGGGGGGACAAGTACATGTTGGACAATGGTATGAGGTTTTTGTTTTAAAATGATCCTCAAGAAATGTTTTCAAATCATTAAAATTGCTCAATAATAAATCTATTTTTTCTTTAAAGCTGTCAAGCGTGTTTTCCATAACAGTTTCTTCAGACATATTTTCTATTTTGGTATGCTCTGTACAAAAAGAAATATATATGTACATATATATATATATATATATATATATAAAATAATAACAATTAAATGGTTTATATTGTAAAGTGTGTACCATTAGCTTCACTATTTTCTGACATTTCGTCATGTGGGAAGTGCTTCTCTAGCCATTCCAGAGTAGTAGACATTTCTGTGAGAAAAAAAAAAGATATATAATATTTTTTTTTATCTAATACAGAAAGTTTGTAAAGATATGAGTAAAATGATGTACACTTACTATTTCAGGTAAGATATGTTCTGAGTACTCTGTAGGTCTGGTATTGGTCTTAGTTGTGGAGTGTCTGTGAGGTAATTATGTTGGAAGCCAATTTATCTTCTCTTGGTATATTCCATTTTAGAACATATTGTATTTAAATGAATGGTTAGTGCGGTACATATATGGGTTACATTTTTTATGTATTACTACATATAATATGTATGTGTACTACTTTGTGAATTTTTTAAATGTTATCATGTTGTACTATAACAATTAAACATACCCCCCCCAGACTTTTTAGGTAGTGGTACTGTTGTCCGAATATGTCCGCGGACATCAAAAAAGTTTGCGGACATCACATTCAGTAGAAGTGGGTCAGTATGTTCTATATTACATGTACATAAAGTCAAAGTTACTATTGTTAAGCTTTGCTACTAAAAACCTATGAAATTCAGTGAAAAAACTTTGTTAAAGGGACGTTATGGTTAAGTTGTGCTACTAAAAACCTAGGAAATTCAGTGAAAAAATCTTTGTTAAAGGGACGTTATGGTTAAGTTGCGCTACTAAAAACCTATGAAATTCAGTGAAAAAAACGTTGTTAAAGGGACGTTATGGTTCCAAGTAAAACCAAAAAACCCTTGAAATTCGCCAGTTATGGTAAGGTAAGCAACCACAACTCGCGCCACCACCGTGCACTGCTAAGACTAACACCCAGGACATCAAAGATGACATCACAAATGTCATTGATAACATCACTGATGACATCACATGTGCATTTATCTTTCATGAAAAGACTGTACAAGGGTTTCTTATTGTAATGTTAATAAAAAAAAGTGTCAAGGATCATTGGAATAAATATCAAGTGCTAATTCGTCCATCCAGTATACTAAGGTGCTCATGTAGAAACATAGGCATTGTGTGCAGCATACATGATGGAGGTGCAATATTCATAAACTTGCCATGTTGAATAGTGAAATGATAACTGTTTTCTTATTAGACTTTTGCATACTGTAAAACATGTGATAAGTAGATAATAAAACCCACTTACTACATAATTGCATTATTATAGACAAAACACAAAGAGACAACACCACATACAAATATGAGTATATACAAGGAAATGGAAGTAAGAAAAAAAACAGCATTAGTAGCAAAAAGTGTTCATAACCTAACTGATTACCTTTATGCAGAGAAATGATTGCTCTGTTTCAAACCTGCTACTTACCCTATGTATATATATATATCACATGATGTGCTTGGACTCTAAGGAAAGTAGTGTGAATACAAGATATAAAAATAGGAACATATACAGGGAAAGTACAATAATAAAAAACAACAGAACTATCAGAAAGTGCTGACAATTCTACTGATTATTTTAATGCACAGAAAGAATTGCTGTCTTTCAAGATTGTGTCTTCCCCTATGTATATGTTTCATATGATATGACTGGACCCTAAGGGAATTATTGTAAGAATATACTTGAAGGATAAGTCTACAAATATACTACCTTTTCCACTTTTAATTCCTGACTGTTACTGAAGAAAACCATGTGGCCTAGATATGTCAGTAAAGGAAAAAAGGGGGAGCCAGGCATGTGATGTCATCAGTGATGTCATCAATGACATTTGTGATGTCATCTTTGATGTCCTGGGTGTTAGTCTTTGCAGTGCACGGTGGTGGCACGAGGTTGCTTAGCTTACCATAACTGGCGAATTTCAAGAGTTTTTCGGTTTTACTTGGAACCATAACGTCCCTTTAACAAAGTTTTTTTCACTGAATATTATATATATATATATATATTTTTTTTTTTTAATGTTTGCTTTGTTTACTTTCATTTTGTTATCTGTTTGGCCTATCTTTCTTTCATTTTGTATACATTTCCTTTTGTTTATTTGCCCTTGTGTGATTCTAATGCTTATCTGATTCTTAACAAACATTTAACGCTGCCGGGTTGTTATGACAACATTTCCATATGTATATCAGCATTCAATATGGCGGTACTTTTTTATGTTTTTTAGGTGCCGCCTTCTAATGCACGTACAGCATCTTTATACACGCTTTGTCATCGGCTCAATCAATGCTCCCGCTTCACTTCAAGTAAGTATGTTTATTGAACTATTCAAAAGATGCAGCACTCTTTTAAACTTCGCCTTTTAAACTTTGCCTGCTTTTTTTAGTCCCACCTATAGTGATAACTGTCTCTAATCATTCATGATGACGCTATTCCGCCCAAACGCGCATTTTACGGTTTCCATTTATTAATTTCATATCCATATCCAAGTTCTCCAGTTTCTTATCCAACTCAATTTCTGCCGTTTCACTTCCTTGTCCACGTTATGATATTTCAGTCTTTTCTTTCACAGGTTCTGTTTCTCCTCATCGCCATTGTTTTGTAGCTGTAACATTAATACACAGGAGCCCGTAATGTGTAATCCGTACGCTTTCAATAACACATTATAACTAAACTTCCCATACATTCTAGATCACCCAAAACCCTTGTACATTCTATTGTGACATACTACCATTCTTTACTACGACTACATCTATTAACAACACAACAGGTTCCTTTGGTTTCTTGCTTTGCCACAATATGAGATTTCAGTTTGTTTGACAGAATTCACCACTCAGTTTTAGCATTTGCACTCTGGCCTATTCTATGTGATTTTACCCCATTTCAAAGGGTAAATGTTAACCATACAGCTTCAACACTGTTTTGAGCATAAAGGCCCCTGAGATGAATAACAATCAGGATTTACAGTATGGGTCGATATTCGTTGTACACCCCACGCAGGCCACCGGACCCTGTTTGTGATGTTGGACTTGTCAGCAGCTTTTGATACTGTGGACCATGCCATTTTAATATCTCGGCTGGCATCCCTGACAGGGATGCGTGACTCTACATCTGCATGGTTCAAGAGTTTTCTCGCAGGGAGACAGAAAGTGGTCAAGCTGGGACCTTCCACTTTTGATCCTCTGTCAAGTAATTGTGGGGTGCCACAGGGTTCAGCCCTTTCCTCACTATTGTTCAATGTCTACGTACAGCTGTTAATGGACACTTTCTTTTCCTTCAAGAGGCCATTTCATTTGTGTGCAGATGATACTCAGCTCTATGTGAAGGCGGAGGATCACTCTGATACTTTAGGAGCCTTAGATGGTTTTTAGGGGTAGTATGACAATGGATGATGGTGAACGGTCTACAAGTGAATCCATCGAAAATGTAGGTTATGTTATTAGCCCCTCCACCTCTTGAAATACCCACTAAAATTCCTGTCACCTCTGAAACACTTGGATGCTTCTATGTTTTATGTGAGCAGGGTTGGAACCGTGGTTTTCTTTGGGATTCTGATCTGTCTCTTACAGCTCAGATTAATTAAGTCGTTGGAGTATCTTTCTACCGGTTGCACCTCCTTAAAAAACTCTTCAATTTGATCTGGTAGAAATACATGCTTATGTGGTGGGGGCACTTATCAACCCTTACCTAGACTATGCCAACAACCTTTATATTGGCATTGCCAACAATCTGCTACAGAAGATGTAAACTGTTCAAAATGTGGCTGTACATTTATTCTTCAAACCTGCTAAGTATGCTAAGGAGTCCAGTTATTGAAGACAACTTCACTGGTTACCTGTCCAGCAAAGGATTCGTTTTAAACTGCTATGCCTTATGTATAAGGGTCTGCGTGATCTTGCCCCATCCTATTTTTGCAGGATAGATTCCCAATACCGTCCAGTAACTTCTCTTTGTGCCAATGACAAGAACCTAGTAGCGGTATTCCACTCAGTGATAGGCAATTTTCAGTTGCAGGCCCGAAACTCTGGTATCAGCATCTGCAGGAACTTCACAGCATTGATTCCCTTTTAATGTTTAGGAAGTAACTAAAAACGTATCTCTTTCAGTAAGTCTCTTATGGGTTCTTTTCGTTCCATCTGCGCCCAGATACAGGTTGCTTGTGAGGCCCTCTTGCCAGGTTTACGCAATATAAATCCCACAATACAAAACAAAACATGCACTGTTTTCTGTTTACAGAGACTGATCGATTCCAGAGCAGCAATTGATGTATCTGCTGGAGATGTTCACATCACCCGGTTTGGGAAGATCACAAGCCTGAACACCCAACCATAATGGTTCTTGACAGAGTGCAACTCAGCAGGGAGCAATGCCTAAAGTGCTTGGTGATGGAGGAATTGGAGCGTGGGGATCTCTTAGGGATTACTTGCACAGGGGACACTGATAGGATGGTTAGGATCTGAAGAAAATCAAGCTGCCCATCACCAATGTGACCAACCTGATCATCTGCTCGCCACCTGACTGCTTCTGTAGCCCCATCGAGTGTTGCCACCCTCGCTGGCGAGTCCCATGAAGTGGAACAATAGATGCAGGTTTGGGAAGTGTTGCCCTCGAGGGAGCGATTGTCACACCTGGCCCCAGAAGATGTGGAAGATGTAAAATGCCAACTGGATGACTGCCTTCAGGTAGGCATCATCCAGAAGCCCAGAGGTGCCTAATCCTCTCCAAATGCCCTTACCCAGGAGGAAAATGGGGATGCCCGGATGTCCATCAACTGGACACCTGAACTATTCTGAAGCATTACAGGTGGATGACACAAACTTTTAACTGAGAAGTGGCTACTATCATATTCCAACACATCCGATAGACCACAAATACTGTATTCAGCTGTCCCTTTGGAGTCTACCAGTTGGATGAGGCATTGAATTACCTGAATGGAAATACGTGGCTCTCAATACTGAACTGAGGAGTCACTAGTAGCATATCCAAAAGCATCTGGCTGAGCATGAAAAGACAGCTTTCAATTGCCCGTCGGGATTCAAAGAGTTCATCAGTATGTCTCAGAAGCTTTCTCATGACCAGAGATGGTCCATCGCACCATGGTGAAGACACTGGGAGACATGAACATCTTGGAGGTGCTCGTCTACAATATTGTGTTTAGCAGGACCCTCGAGAAACATGACTGGAGGATCATGCAGGTGCTGTATCACTAAGCATTAAGTGCATCAGACGTATCGTCTCCATGGATAGCATCTCCATGGACACATCAAAATAGATGTCCACCACACCAGACCTCGACCTCAAACCCTGAAGAGTTTCCTGGGATTCTGCAACTACTATCAGAGGTTCAATGTGGGATTTGCTAACACTGACAGAACACCTGTGGTCTCACCAAGGGATACCAACCTACCGAGAAGGGCAAGGTGAATACGTTCAGTCCCAAAGAGACCTTACATCATCTCTGGAATCCCATTGTGAGAGATGGACAGACTGATGCCAGCAAGCCTTTGCGGGGCACCACAGATGTGCAGTTAAAATTCAGTTGCATGCACTTGCCTCGGATCGATAGGACCATGTACCAGACATAAGTCACTTTTAGGTTGATACGAGTATATCACTATCTTGTTGAAGATCATAATTTAAACATAATAAGCCATTTAAAAAATGTCATATGTAACATCCCACCCCCTTTGTCAAATTCATTTATCATGCCTGCAATCTTTCAAGAACTACTAATATGATATGTACTTTGCTATCAAATACAAAGTTTGTGCTTTGGCACCTAGTGGCACCAGCAAGCAGTCACCACAATGCGCTAACTCTAGCCTCCTGGTATATACGATGATGTATACAGAACAAGCAAATGCTATCATGTCCCATGGTTTTGTAATCTGAAGATTAACCTCATTTTGGAGCTCTCACCTTATTTCATCAAGATGTATAGATTACATATGGTAATCAACGTTATGCAGGATCCCCTCCCTTGTCAGAGTGCTCCCCATTGGGGTTTTGGCCATTCCATCAAAACCTGTATCCAATCCAATACCATAACTCTACTCCCTCCTAGTTGCATCAAGCTCCTCCCCTCTCCCACTTTCCTGAGGATGAGCATAAAGGTGGTAATGCCCTAACCAATACACCTGGAGACATTGCTCGCTTATGGGAAGGCTGGGAAGGACGCGGGCACTGTGACAAGGAAGGCGCTCCTGCCTAATGTTGAATAACATGTATCGCCCCATAATCCGCGTTATCGTCACATTCCTCACTATTACGCATACACCAGGTACAGTATTGTGACTAGGAAAGAAGGGAAAGAGAAAAACATCTTACACCAGGCATACATTTATTTGTAAAGGAAGTGAACGCTCATGCTCAAGGCTGATACATTGCCACCAGTACAGGAGTAGGTGCCAGGTTTCATCTATCTGAACGCAACTTGTAAGTGATGTTGGAGCGGATGCCCAAGTAGCCTTGCGACGCATATGCATTATTATTACTCCCAAGGTGTCAGCCAATAATGCTGCCGCCCCTCGGATAGACCAACCTTGAACAACCAGAGGCAACTATACCTCCTCCCTACCATAAGCCATCTCAAGAAGAGCCCTTCTCCGCCTGCTTAGGGAATCAACGAATGCTTCAGACACTTTCTAGTACATGTAAAAGCCCTATATAAATGATTGCATTTGCAGAGTTCTTGAATGTTTTCCAGATATGAAAACACGGCCCTTGCAACATCCAAGCAGTAAAGAGAGGACGGCTCCGGGCATAACATTGGAAAAACAACTTGGCGCTCTCAGTGAAAGGAAGAAAAGATCTTAAGAAGTGCCGGGAGGATAGCTCAGAGGCCACACATTTGTTTTGGAAGCAAGACAATGCAGAACAACACAGGTTCGAATCCCGGCTCGTTCTTAGACACTCTTCTCTGGTATTAAGCGCGTTATAAAATATTGACTAAATAATTAATTACGATGGTAAGGTGGACCTGTCTTTAGAATCAACACTTCCATGAGCACCCTGAAATATAGAGGCCAGCATAGTGGTGCACCCACATTCCCCTATCACTGTCAAGACACCCCAGCTACCAAAAACATTACCTTACACATCTCAACTCCAAGGAACAATCCTGCAATTAACTCAAATGGGGGATTTTCCGCCATCTGTAAAACCAAAGGTAAATCCCAAGGCGGCATGGTGATCTTTTTGATGGGATCATGCAACAGAAGCACCTTACAAAGCCTGGTATTTAAGGGGTCCAACATAGACAGCCCTCCTGGCTGCCACCGAAATGCCCTGCAAGCCAAAGTCCAGTATTAAGGGAGGATCGCAACTGGATTAAATGAGGCCCCACACCATACACCACTTCTCAAAGTCACAGAGTGATGATAAGTTCGATAAGGGGGGCAGGCTCGAAGATGCCGATGTGACCATGTATCTCAACAAGCCATTTAGCTGCAGCAGTAAAGTGGTCTGGAAGGGGCCCTTTCTAAAAGGTGAGTTGAAAAAGAACAGGCAGCCACGACAATTCACCATTTTAGGCTTCCATTTTAAGCACCTAAAGATAGGCGGAGAGCAAGGGACTCACACCCGATACTGTGTTTTCCCATTGGAACGCCTTTCGTAACTAGGTAGGAATCAGTCCTATATGGATACAGGGACAAGAGCACTGTGCTTTCTTCCCAGCCCTGATAAAGGCTCTTTTGAAAGCCGGGAGGAGGATGTTTAGAGCTGTACGAGGGTGACACTCCATAAGACTTTGGCCACTGTAAAACTACCTTTCAGGTGGCGGAAGGGAGAGGACTTTAGTTAGACACAGCTCCGGCATTAGAGCATCAAAGAGGCATGGGCTCTTTCCATTTACAGCTGTTTTTGAATTACAGCCCCAAAGAAAAATGTATCTTGAGGTTATATGTAGGATCTTTGACAGAGACTTCTGCTTGAAAGTCAGGCAGACAAAGCAGATGGCAAAATGATTTTAGAAGGGTGAACATAGGTGACTCAGCAGAGTATTTGAAGGAGTGCAGACAATTCTTCAGAGTACACCACAATCAGTAAAAGAGCATTTGAGCTTTACCTCGGGTGGTATCTGACTCCTCCTGCTTGGGTCACCATGGGATTTTTCGGGGGAGGAATGGGGGACATCTTACACATATGGTTGATTTGCCTGAATCTTCAAATATTCTCTGTATTGTTTCTGGTTTCAGCACCACGCACAGTACGCATGCCAACATACCACTTTCCATTCTGGAGTTGCTTGCCCAGCATCAACCACAATAGTGCTCCTGATTTTGCATCTATAAATGCAGGTATAAAAGTTCCAGAAATCAGTGAAACCTCTTGGCCAATCATTTGCCAAAGGGTACCTGGCCATACTCAAACACCAAACAGCTTTTTACATTGCACAAACATGTATTGCAATGAGCAATTAAGAAGGGGGCGCGGGTAATATTAGACCACTGGTGGAGAGATTCAACCCACACAACTCCAGTGTCTGCTAGCTTCTGTGACCACTATATAGTTTTTTTTTAACCAATTATATTGCTTTTACCATAAACAAACACGAAACAAAACCTTACAGTGCGTGTCATAATATTTCACATTTTACATATATCGTTTTATCCCTTTCCCACCCCCCAACTCGAGCATACTCTACTTTGCGATCCGCATCTACTTCTTCTAGGGGGGTTCCCTTTTCTATGTCTTCAACTGAGTCCTGGTCACTTGACCAGTCCTGGGGGGACCATGTAGTGTGGCCACCAGGTGTTTCCAAACCGTCAGGGTTTCCGCCTCTTCCTCCCCACCTTTATTACCCGCTTCCTGCCACACTGCTGTTTCAGCTTTAGTTCATTTCTGAAAATCTCTCCACCAGACTTCTACCCTTGGTCTATTACATGCCTTCCATCCCATGCTGATTCTACGCTTGGCGAGTATATATGCCAGGTCCTTTAGTTTACTCAAGTGTTTTAATTTGCATGGTCTTGGGAACCCTCCTTTGATACATGCCCATGCTGATTCAATATTTATCTTAATCCCTTAATCATCTAGCCGGCAAGCAAGTTTTTCCCAGAACTTCCCAATCTCTGGACATGCCCAAAACATATGTGTCATCCCCGCATTGTCTTCTCCGCATTTGGGGTAAGTTTGTCCTTCTACGCTCTTAAATCTGGCTATCCTCTGCGGAGTCATATATGCTCTGTGGGTTACATATAGTTGTATTTGCTGCAACCTCGCGTTCCTAGATACTTTCTTGTGGTATCCTTAGGTCCTCTACCACATCCCATCACTCATGGGGTCACCAACATCTTCTTCCCAGTCATGTCTTAATTGGGTCACTTCCTTTCCGACTCTGGACATCATTAGCTCATATAGTCTCGAAATCTCATGCCCTCCTTCTTCTATATCATATATCGTTTCTATGACTGTGTCAGGCTGCTCTGCTAGTGTTATTTCCGACCATGTCTCCTCGATCCACCATACCATTCTGCTATATGTAATGTGCTGTCTGACATGTAACCCTGTTTCCTCCACCAATGCCCCAAATTCTTTTATCTCCCCCTCTTGCCATATGTCTCCCATTGTTGCGATCTCCACCGGTTCCCAGTATCTTCGGATCCTTTTCATTAATTGCTCTTCTCCCCCTGCCACTGCCACTAACGGCACTTGCAGAGAACACGGGGTCGGGTTTTCCAAGACCTGGTAGGCTTTGCGCCATACCTTACATCCCAGCACCAACATTTTTGGGCGTTCTCGCCACTCTAATTTGGGCAGCTATATCATTTCTTTCAGGAAAAATGGGGCACACTCCTGTCCCAACAATCTCGATTCTGAGGTCAGGTCCTCTGAAAACCACTTGGCTACGTATTGTAGTTGACTAGCTAGGTAATAAATCTCATAATTTGGCAGTTTTATAGCCCCTTTATCATGTGCATTCTGCAGCTTCCAAAAGGCAATTCTGTTCCTGGTCCCTTGTCAAAGGAATTCCCTGCATATACTCTGTAGCTTGATGAAGAATCGCCTTGGTATCAAGTATGGTATGTTCCCGAAGAAATGTAATAACCTCAGCAACACCACCATCTACAGCAGTGCCCCTCTTCCCATCATTGCCAAAGGGAGCTTGGTCCAGAACCTCATGCAATTTTCAATGTTTCTGACCGCTTTCTCTGTGTTATGCTGGTGTTCTGCCTCCAACATGTGATAGATGTCTATCCCTGGGTATCTGAACGTGTTTATTTCCCATGGTATCTGTAGGACCGGTAGTTGATCCTGTGGGACCCCTACATACCTCCCCAACGGGAATATGCTTGATTTTTTGGGATTCACTGCTATGCCCGACAGCAACGCAAATCGCTCCATCACCTCCAGGATATATTGGAGGTTTTCCTCAGGGTATCGTACATAGCAACATGCCATCTGCATATAGCGAAACCAGATGCGATTACCCTTTTATACTTATCCCTATTACTTCATACTGCTGTCTCAAGTATATTGCCAGGGGCTCTAGTGCTAGAATATACAACATCAGAGACCACGGGCATCCCTGTCTTGTGCCCCTACTAAGTTGCCACCTCTCCGAAATGACCGCTCCTGTCTTAACTCTGGCTATCGGTGCACTGTACAATATTTTGACCCATTTTAGGTACCCAGGCCCCATCCCACAGCTGGTCAGGGCTGCACTCAACCAGGGCCATTTGACAGAGTCAAAAGCTTTTATCACGTCAAGCGCTACAATCGCAATCTCACCCGAGTCTCCTTTGGTGTGCTCTATAAACCAGTAAAGTAGCCTAAGATTGTCAGATATGTTCCTATTTGGGACATATCCGGTCTGATCAGGGTGTATTAGTTTACTTATGACTCGTTTCATTCTATTTGCCAACACCGCCGTGAGCATTTTGCTATCTTGGTTCAGCATCGACAGCGGTCTATACGATCCGCAATCAATGCCTGGCTTATTGGGTTTGGGGAGCCGGATGATGATCACTTCTCTCAGAGATTCTGGCAGCCTCTCTTTTTCGAATGCCTCATTTAACATTTCCAGCAGTGGAGGAAGCACCTCTTTCCTATATGATTTGTAAAACTCACTAGGGAGTCCATAAACCCCCGGGGTCTTGCTGGTGGTTAGCTGTACTACCAACTCTTCTAGTTCTTCTAGCGTGATTGGGACATCTAACTCATCTCGCTCCTCTGCGGTAATTTGTGGGATGCCCATGTCTTCCAATGTGTCCATTATCTCCCTGCTGTCGCTCCCTCCTTCATCCCCATACAATTTTTTATAATATTCAAGGAACTCTCGGTTTACGCCCTCTTGAGTATCCACTGGTCGCCCATTCTCCCCTGTTATTACTCTGATCGGTGTTCTGGGGGTCTCACTTTTGTAAAACCATGCCAGCATCCTCCCCGGTTTGTCTCCATATGCATGCTGCCTCTCTACATATTTTTTACAGTTCAAATTACATAGTCTCTCCCAGTGTAATGCACACTCCTGCTGCAGTTGGCTTATAGATTCGGCTTCCTCATTGGTGCTGCCTCCCTTGCTGAACTCCAGCTTAGACTCTGTCTTCTGCAGTTCTCTCAATATGCCTCCCTGTAGCCCTTTAGACTTGGCTATAGCTATCCCTCTCACCACCACTTTGAAAGCTTCCCACAGTGTGCCAGCCGACTCAACGCTCCCAGTGGTATCTTCAAAATAGTTTACAATTTCTTCTCTCAGATCCCCCGTAAACATTGTATCTTTCAGTGCCTCCGCTCTCAGTTGCCACGTTGGGAACTTGGCCCTTTGGGGTCGGTATTGCCGTATCATAACCAATGGCGAATGGTCCGATAGGACTCTCGCCTTGTATTCCATCTCTGCCTCATCTCCGTCATCATCTCCTGTGTGGTGAACATGTAGTCTAGCCTAGTGTGCAAGTTCTGCGGGCGGAGTAATGTGAATACTGTCTAGCCTGTGGGTGGTGTACCCTCCATATATCCTGTAGCCGGAAGTCTGTCAACGGAGTCTGTAGGGCCCTACCAGCAGGGGTAGGTTTATCTAGCTTCTTATCTGACCTATCTACCTTTGGGTCTAATGTACAGTTGAAATCCCCACCCCAGATCAATGCCCCCCTCCCCCAGGTGAGGGTTTATCCTGTTGTTACGTCTTGAAGTATGCCACAGTATCCTGATTCGGGCGTATGTGTTTATAATACATATTTCTTTATTTTCTACAAGTCCACGTATTGCCACCATCCTACCATCCGCTTCAACTGTGGAATGTAGTCATTGGAATGGGACATGTGGTGCTATCCAAGTGACCACCCCTCTGGCATAAACCGAATATGTCGCACCAATGACAGTCCCCTTCTACTTTTTCTGGATCACCTTGAGACCACTATATAGTTCACCAGCACTCTGCAATGATTTTATGCTTCATCTCATATGACAGAAAGCCTGCATTGCGGACAGAGTATGAGTCTCCACATATGATGACCCCTTTTAAAGGTACCAATTGATGAGGAGGCACACAATAGTGACACCTCAGACAGGCCTTGCATGAGCTTGCTCGGCCCCATCATAGGAAGGTTTTCAGGACAAAATGGTGGCCCTATGTTTCAATATAAAATCCTTTTGCGTTGGACAATAGAATGATATACACAAATGTTACTCTCAAGTACAGTGCAAAAAACAGAGAAAATAATATTCATCACAATATTTGGCCTTTTAGATTGGAATTAGCATTTTGATAAAACACTTTGGATTGGATGGTCTTTAACCTTTTACTGTACTGCTTCTGCAACTTGTAATTTCCGAATTCCTCAGGCCTCTGGCAAAGTTTAAATATTTGAGCTTGACACATTACACCAATGCATGAGGCAGAGTGTACCACATGGGTATCGTCTGTCTTGCCTTTGCCTGCAAACCCATGGATTGGTCATAGTCAGAGCTCAGATAAAATGCATTAAGCTTTTACCCTCCCATGGTCGCTTCTTACATGCATCAACTCCCATGTCACTTATGAATGGATTGGGAGCATGCAACACCAGTGAATTGAGCAAGGAAGAGAAATAGTCCTATTGTGTATCCCTTCCACTTAGTCCTACTAATTAATTTGTTTTTTTATCTCTCTCAGTGGGCAGTCTCTTTTGCATGGACTGTTCATAAACAGTAGTCTGACTATTCCAGACCAGTGATTTGTTGACAAGATATTTCAAATTAATCGTTTAGTCCTATGGGCACTGATGAACTCCATCTGTATGTCCAAAATGGTTCTTTGCTTCAATAGGCATTGTCTATCACCTTATGATAAGGAAGGTGTTGGCCCAAAGACTAAAAATGTAATGGGAACAGGATCGAGCCCATGTTAAACAAATTATTTTGCTAAAGGAACGATAATCTTCTTATAAGTAACATACTTTTCATATTCTATTATTTGGGTTTTCCCACTGTGCGTAGTTTCTGCCATGTAACCTAATCTGCAGGGGAATTTTATCAATTAAATCACATATTCCCTATTGGAATTTCTTGTTATTGAAATAAGACTTTGGGGGTCATTACGAGGTAGGGGGTAAGGCGTTAGCGGGTCCTGCGAGCAGACCAGGGTGCTAACAACGGGCCCGTTATTAACGTGCCATTGTTAGCACCCTCCCCATTGCCATTGAGCCCTATGGGACTCGAATGGGGATGGGTTCCTTGAATGAGGAATTACCAGGCCCGCCAAGGGCGGTATGGCCCGGTAATTCCTCATTCATGGAACCCGGACCTGGTACCTGGCAAGGGGGTAGCCATGCCGCAAATAGTGACATGGTTACCTCCTTCCGTGTAATGACCCCCTTTGTCTTGAGTTAGGAAGCTTTAAAATCAATTGGAAAACAAACTTTTGTGTTGCCGCTCACATGAAATTTCTTGCTGTTTTTGTAGAATAACATTTGCCCAACAAGGATTTTTCCTCTTATAGATTGAATGGTTCAAGACATGCTTTCCGGTTATGAAATAATGTAAGTCTTAGTAGACATATGTTTCCTATTCGCAACACACAGTATTCCTTGAAATACGGGAACCTTGTATTGCTTAAATTGTATTCGCAATGCTGCAAAACGTATTTCTGGAAAAGAAATTTACTAAAATTAAGAATGATAGAAAATGATTTCAAGTTTTCAATTCAATTGAAATTTGATGGGTTACCGAGTGTTCACAAAAATGTGTGCCTGCTATGAGTGAGCGTTTCGCTCTGTTTAATTGGTCACTGAGTCTGAGCACCAATGCATAGAACAAAGATTCCCTAGGACTGAGTGCAGCCATTGTTTTGTTTCATTATCTAAACAAACACAATTTCAATCTACCACTATCCCTAGAAATAGTTGTGGACTACACGAACTACACTTTGAGTCAAGACCTTAAAAGGGTGAGGCATGCATCCAGCTTGGAATCAGATTTTGGCGGATGTTGAGAGACATGAGAAGGAAAACAAGGATCCTTGCACAGGTAATTCGTTAGGTATGTGTACCTGTTTGTGGTTATGAGGGTCTTAGAGCAGGTGTAGAGAATGTCTGGGAGTCAGGATACATATTGTACTTATTCATACACTCAAAAACTTGATCCATCTTTAAAACCAACAATTAGCCCAGGAGATAGAATGCAGGTGACAATTGGCCAATCAGGAATGGAAGTGGCCATGAGTGGTGTGAAATAGGCCCACACCCTCTCAGCTTCCCCCGCCTCTACTCTTGATTCCACTATAGTCTTGTGTGAAAACAAAACCTTTACCCTTGACTCTGTAATCACCCTCAAGACTGTCCTCTTTTAGTCCCTAGGCAGAACCATGCTATTTTTTCAATAGACGCTCCTTTTCAGTAGCTTGGGGAGCTCAACCTTGATTACAACAGATCTACCTTCGAAAACTAATTCAATTCTATAACTTCAACCTCTGCTTTTATTATCACTGTCCCTTCACCCACACCATTGGGTTAATCTTTCCACCTCATATTGTCCTTATGACAGAATCAAGTTGCAAACCTATTGATTATTTTATCCCTCCCTTTACACTACTCCCATTGGCATACGACCACTCCAGTGCCAAATCCTGCAGCCTCACACCTTTGCCCCATGTGAAGTGCAAAATGGACCTTGAATATAACTCTTGGCCTTGCTGTTTTGCTACGTGACCTATCACTATCCAGATCCAGAGTCTGCCTACTCTGTTTATCCCAAGATACATGCATCACAAGCAGAGCGTTCGGCGGAGAGTTTGGCCGAGTGTTCGGCAAAAGTGGAACAGTGCATTACATTCAACCATTTGGGATTGGAATTTCGTCGCTTTTACATGTTTCCAGCTGCAACTGTGACTACAACTATGCATCAGAGATTTTGCAACGTTCGTGGAAAAACATTTCTAATTACGATCAGATTTGCACCTTGGACCCCTACCCCGGATACTGTGAACCTCACCTCTGCCATCGGAAGCAGGTATGGACTACGAAATAGATCAAAGTAGGACTGAGAACTATGAGCCCCAAAGGGAGGTGAGTGACCTTGGTACTATTCATCCATGCCACATCAACTCTGTTAAAGTGGTTATTGATGTGATCACCGTGACCTACATGGAAGGACTCCATATTAAGGGGCCGATTTCCCCCAATGTCACGTTTGTACTGACCCAAAACATGTCAGCATGCAGTACAACGAGTGAAACTATGACAGAGTTTGCTAACCATTCAGACAGTCTAGCTCAAGAAGAGGGACTCCAGCAGCTCATAGAAAAAACTTTGTGAGCTGACTTCTAGGGTGAACCTTTGGACAAACGTGGAGATCTCCCTAGGGCTACTATTGCGGAGCAGTGGGCAGCCTCCCCGAGAAAATCTGCACCTTGCCCTATTACCCCCATTGCCCCACCCCCCACCAGATCCAGACAGTACGGTCATTACTGGGTTGGCCTTGCTGTCTATTTTGCCCCATGTATGCCATTCAGGGGATGGCTCTAAAGACCTATGTGGGGGGCCCATCAGTGAGAGGGTGGGGGAGGAAGACAGTACTCAGAAACTGTGGATTGTCGCCAGGGGCAAGTTTAAAACACGGACTGCACATCCCAGAAAGCAATATGCCTTTCCTTATCAGCATCCTGTAAGGAACATTTAGAAGCCTAGGGGGCTGTCCCGGTTTGATCCTGAACAAGGTACTGCTTTTTCCCGTCGAAGCACATTACCATTGTGTAATGGTAACATGATATTAAGAGGTAACCAAGGAGCTGAAATTCCTGATCAGTTACTATTAGAAAGTGCCTAGTTAGCAGAGAAAGAGGGGGGATATCCATCATTAAGCACCAGATCTCAAATAGTTACACACAGAGTGGGGACAAACAACGCCACTCAACAATTCCTCAAACGCACAATTATACTTTGCAGGTGCATAATGAAGGCAGGTCATCAATTGATCTATCCCCGAACCCCAAAGGATTGGCAGGGAAAGGAAATGTCAAAATGAGTAAATTGGTCCCCCATGAAGACTCTATGATGCCTCCACGCAAACTCAGCAGGAGGAAGGAATGGATACATGAAACCAAACGCAAGGTCACACTGGGTTACATATAGACTTTACAACTATCACCACACTGACATCCATATTAGCTCCATTTATGAAGCTATATGAACAAGTGGGTGAGCAGTTAAAAGACCAAACCATAATGCTGGCCAAGCTAATTTCTAAAATGATTATCGTTTAAGCCTTTGTCACAGCGATTCAGAAAGATGTGGACACGAGTACTGCAAAAGTGGCAGCACTTCTGCACAAAATTCTGGACCCATTAATCAAAGAAAAGCAATCTCGACGGATGTCTAGACTCTTTGATCTGCCGGATCTTCAAGGTGCACCTACAACAACCCCAAATCATTCATTAGGGGGTGGCTCTGAACTAACTCCATAGAAGGCCTCAGGCCTATTGTGCAAACCTTCAGAACTGGGCTGTGAATGTATTGAAGGTACAGACCATATTGGTATGGCTACATGTGAAGGGGATCGTGGGGTGGATTTCTCACGCATGTCACCCAGAAAATTACAGCCAACTGGGAAGACTGGCCTACAGGCAGACGATCCTCTAGCTATTGAGAAACTTGTAACTGAATTAAGGTCTAAAGAAACCGCATCTCCTGAATCCATTAATGAGCTAGGAGAGGAACCTGAGAATGCTCTGAAACATCCAAAACAGTTATGTCCAATCTTCATCAACGCAAAAACAGCACAAAGATCAGACATTAACAAAGCAGTTGACAAACACAAAACTGACCAAAGAAAAAAGAGACTAACAACAAATGTTGATGGTGAGAAGACTCAGTTGATGCAGAAAACTAAGAATCAGTAACTGCTCCCTCAACAGCGAGTAAATCTAGTCCTTAAATGTATTAGTAACATTATGGTACCTCCTAACAAAAGTTCTACTAACCTAGATGTGATCGCTATATCTGCATTACACAAAGCAAACACAACCAGAGGGAACAAAGGCACAGGAATTAGAAACGCAGGAAAATTAGAAAGTGGCAGTCCATCGATAGATCTGATGGATTTATCTGCGTATTCAAGCTCAGACTACACTACGGACGATGAAAGGGTCGATGTGGCTGATGATCAGGTTAGTGAGGATGAACAAAAAGATTTCTTGGACAAAGCCCAAAAGCCAGAATGGACCACAAGACCGACAGGTCCAATTCGATTGAAAACTGTGAGCTCCAGAGATACTAGTACAACAGGAAAGGATGCAGAGACCGGACATATCCAGAAAAACTCTTGTGTAAAAAGGCAGTTGGACGAGACCACACTTATTGTTAAAGATCAGGGTGCCAGATCTAAGCCTGTGGACCCAATTGACCGAAATAAAACAAAGGACGGCAATGCACAAGGCTGTCTCCCTAAAACAAATTCTACGAAGGATGTAGTCCTAGTGATTATGTATGAAACTGAGGCTAAAACCTTGAGGGATAGAGAAAAAACATATTTAATATCACGATTAAAATTACTGTGATCCCCTTATAGAACAGACCAAAGAAGAGACACTAAAATTAAACCTCACGAAAGAGCTTCACAGGACCAAAGACATGACCCAGAAATGAACAACACTCACAATAATATTCACCAGGATGTTCTTTTGTTGGAACGAATGACAACGGAATTTGACGGGTTGATCCTTAACAGAGCAAACGTCATTAGACTATTCCACCACGTACCCACTTTAAGACCTTTGACATCGGACGACTTGGCAATATTGAATTTCTTGACGAGTATTGAACAGATAGAGTGCTCATTTATCCAACTACTCCTTTGATAACCCAATTGCTAAAACACGAGGCCACCTGTTTAATTGTATCAAAGGGAAGACCATAAACATACGTGACCCACAATGTTAGAGAACTGTTATGCGCGGCCAAGTAAAAGAGAAAACAGACAGAGAATAAACAGTAGGAGGAACGATCGAAAAACAGTGACTCACCGAAATGAATATCACAGGCTGGAAACCAAAGGAACAGAAGAAAACTGGAAGTGGTTGATGGGATTGGTGGCAGAAAAAATCAAAATGCCATAGACTCCACGATCCATCGATTCCAAACCCCTCACTGTGGCGAGTTGGAATACGAGGGGCTTTCGCATCTATTCTCCAAAGGGGTTGATAACTTCAAAGTCCACGACATACTATGCCTACAGAAGACTTAGCTGAGAATTTCGCCCCTTATAGAGGGGTATTCGTCTTATTTGAATCCTGCCATGTCTGGTCTTTTGATATTAATTAAAGATCAATTACAATTTACAGTGGTGGAAATACTAACAGCGACCCCACTAATCCAAATACTGGTTGTAACAATAGGGCTGGATCAATCCACAAAGGACAAAATTCCGATAATTATCAACTTATACTGGAATCCGGCGAGTATGGCCAGCCACAATTTCCCAGTTCAGGTGGCGGACTGGATAGATAGGTGTAGAACGTATGGACAGATCCTTGGTTTCTTGTATGCAGCAACTTAGATGCCATATGTATAGACAAACACAGTGAAACTATTAAAAATTACCCTATCAGAACTACCCCAGCGGAAAGAAGAGGATTAACCTGGAAGAAAACTGTACATTCGAAAGATCTGACAATTCCAAATGGGAACATACCTGGAGATGTTCCAGCAAGAAAAGGAAAGGAAAGGCCAGTGGACAGGTGTTGGATTACATCTGTATTTCTAGGTCAATGGCATCAGTAACACATACCATGACAGTTGAACCTATGGGGGCTAGTGATCATAATTTACTAAGCTTGACGCTTAACCCAGTGATACAATACAACAGCCAAATCTACCCTATGAACTTGGAGGTTACCCAGGGGAGAAACAGAGTTAAAATTGCTCCACACAAGCTCGAAGCCCTGTCAGAACGGTTAAAAATAACCATTACGCTTTTGCAATTAAAGTGGGAATCTCAGAGATTAGATTATTTAGCGCTATTCAATATATTTGAGGTGAAGAATGCGGAAAAGACCAGACCACGGATCACCCATCAACATGTCTATAACCAGATAGTGGCACGAAAAAAGAAGACCATGAAACAAAAAATTGCAATCTTGAAAAAAGGTCAATCGAGCTTTGCAGCTGTCTCAAGGCACAAAATTCATCAACAATACCATAATTGGTTGCTATTGTACAAAAAAGCCCTCTTGAGAAAAGACGCTGCGAACATGTTAGCTAAACTTAAAACAAGAAATACGGTGGATATGTGGGCTATAATCAATCAATCAGATACCCTGCAGGAGGCCTTAACTTTGAACTCTATACCGGCCGCTTCATGGATAATCCATTTTGTGAAATTTTTGATCCAGATCATGAGGTAGGGTCGAGTCCAACCTGAGAGCGAATGAATTGAGGTGTGATTGAAACTAATCCAGTCGTGATCTCATCCACAAATCTAGCAATATTTGGTATTTACACATATTCACAACATGCACATTTTCCCCCCCACACCGCTCAACAAGGGTTATAACCAGAAAGAGACTTATCTCAAGGGGTGAGTGCTGGCCTCCTGCCTGCGCACTCTCAGGTCCGGAATCCGGAGCAGTGTTATGCTGAAAAGAGAGTGGGAATTACCATCTGCGTGTTACATCACTCACCAAACGTTTACATTCACTCACTCTTGCACTAGAAGTTAATGCACCCTTAAGTGCTCAAGTAGTTAAGTACATGCAGCTGTTAACGTTCCCCCTTTACGAGCGGATTACAGCCACGCGTGGCTCCGCGTCTGTTATTGCCCAAAAGGTAATGTTAGCTTTTCCCCTTTACGAGCGGATTACAGCTGCGCGTGGCTCGACGTCCGTTATTGCCCAAAATGTAATTGCCCCCAAAGGCTTCTGCATAGCAACAACTCGTGTTGTATGTCACACTTAAGTTGTAGCCTCTCAGGTAGCCGCGTAATCAAGAATGGCTGTTAGTGGGTTAAAACATGCTCGACTATGCGCTGCGTGTTTTTTCAATAGTTGCGCGTAGATCAGATTGCAGACACTATGGCGTTAGTATTCAATTCAAGGCTTTCACTTAGCTTGCTGGAGCAGGGGGGAACATGAGGAAGATGGGCGGAGTCCCCTGTGCGTGCTCCTGACCGCAGTTGCTGGTGGAATCCTCTGACTCTCTACGGTTCAACACAGCACTGCGTGCCTTCTCCCAGATCTGCTTACGCTGCCTGTGGTCTGCGGTACTTATGTGAAAGGCTTGAGGAGCCCGGGTGGAGGTTGAGTGGGGCGTGGCCCTTCGTGAGCTTCCCCTTGCTCGGAGCTCCGGAGAACACGTCTTCTCTGGTTGCTGTCCTGAGCACAAGCCCTGTGCTCTTGTTAACCTCGTGCGCATGCGCGCGCGTGCCCCGCCCGACGTGGGCTTCAACATGTAGTTCTTGGCCCGGGGGTACTTGGGAGATGTGGTCCGTGAGCTGTTTCTCCTGCAGAAAGGACATAACAGTATTTTGTACAACAGCATTTTGTTTTTAGTGGCTTGTGTCTTCCTGATGCTGGTTGCCATTAGTTCCTGAGCCCTTCCCAGCACTGGAATAATATGTTTCTCATTGTGGCCCATGACAATGAGTTCCGGGGCCGGACGGCTTAAGTAATGCCATCTTAAAGCAGGACTAATCACAATGGGCAACATTTTTGTCAATTTTGTAAACCCATATTGTTAAATCCCAAATGATTCTGAGTTCTTGCAAAACATCAATTATCATTCCTTTTTACAAAAAAGGAGCTTGATATGATCCCACCAACTATCGTCCCATTGCGCTGTTAGATGTCCCTGGGAAGATCTTTGCATCCCTGGCTTGAAATATTTACTCAAATTGTCTATAACATCAAGCCATAGGGACATATGGCAGTCAGGGTTTGTTAAGGGGATGGGCACCCAAGTTCACCTAGTCAACATCCATAATATGCATTGTCACCTCTCAATTCATCAACCTAGTACTAAAAAAATTGAGCTACTGTGACAACCTCAGAATCAGTGTCTCGCCAGCTTATATTGGTACAGTAAGGCACTTCTCTTAGGGCCAGGCTGAATTTCTACCAATGTAACTGCGCCACTGTCCTTTAACAAATGTCACAAATATTGCCAACATTGTGCCCGAGGTACTAGTAAACAAGAGTTGATGAAAACAACCAAATTGCCAATGTGGGCATCTTTATTTAGTGCCATTGCCTTTTTCATGCTGCATCCACACCCTGGTCTTTAACTCACAGTATATTCTTGTCAATAGAAATGTATTCAACTTTGCCACCAGGAACTTCCTCATCCGCCTTAGGGCCTTTTGTATCTCCCCATTAAGCAAACAGAATGGTTGACTTTCAGTACCAAACAGGGCCCTATGAAATGTCCTTGCCATTACTTACAAATCAAACCAGCTCCATGGACTCCTCAACTGCCAATTTAAATTCCAAATTCAAAACCCTTCACTGATTCACTCTGCCAAAATCAACTTCCACTACTTTCATAATATGATATGATAGGTTATTTATAACACGCTTAATATCCAGAGGTTTCTAAGCGTGGACCCGGTGATCTAACCTGTGGTGCTCCGTGTCGTCTTGCTTCCAAGGCGAGTAAGTTGCCCCTGAGCTATACTCCCTACAGTTCCATGCCTTCTGGGTACATCTTAACTTGACCATAAGCACTTCTCCCAGCCTCTCTTCACAGGAGCCACCAAATACCACCTACTCATAAATGGAGATCCCCGGTAGCTACTCATCAAGCCACACTCAGCAGCACCAATACCAGCAGGGCCACATTGCGTGGCCGCAGGTATGCAGTCTATAACGGTGTAATATTTGTTAAATGTTTTGCGTTGTATTGTTCTGGTTGCCTACAATTACTCGCTGCATCCCTGCAACCATAGCTAATGTCACCAACGGCCCGTAAATACTTATGTGCTATTCTCAATGTACCATGCATATGAAATGCAAAAACAGGCTCGGGAGGTACCAGCCTCGCAACCAATAGCCAGGAAAAAAGAAATAAGCTCAAAATAAATTGTGAAAACAAAATCAAAATATCGAGGCTGAGTACCCCAAAAGGAAATACACCGAACACGGGTTACAAAGGAACATACAAAGTACTTTATTTTATACTGAATCCAGTTACAAAAACAGAGCAAAATCAGATAGCTATCGGCCCTCAGCACAACACAACGAACTCCAGCGTGGTTCAGTGTGTTCAGTGAGAGACGTTGCAAAAACAAAGAGGTGAAGGCTGGAAGGTTTAGAATGAATCTTAACCACTGGCAATGCTCTGGGCAACCCTCCAGACCACTGTTCTTCGCCTGCCAAGCCATTACAGAAGGGGAAAGACCATATGCAAATCTGGCTTGGCCCCACCCCAAAAGGGACAGTCCAGCCCGAACTGCTAGGTCACATCCCTTCTGCACGACACCACAAGCATCCCCAAACATGTTTCACCCTTGTTGGGGCTCATCAGTGAGGAGTAGCTTTGGTCTCTAGGCCCAGCAGGCACGGGACCCACGTCTGGGCATAACCGTCCCACTCGGGGTGACAAAGCAAAAACAAAGAGGTGATGGCTGGAAGGTTTAGAATGAATCTTAACCACTGGCAATGCTCTGGGCAACCCTCCAGACCACCGTTCTTCGCCTGCCAACCCATTACAGAAGGGGAAAGACCATATGCAAATCTGGCTTGGCCCCGCCCCAAAAGGGGCAGTCCAGCCCGAACTGCTAGGTCACATCCCTTCTGCACGAGACCACAAGCATCCCCAAACTTGTTTCGCCCTTGTTGGGGCTCATCAGTGAGGAGTAGCTTTGGTCTCTAGGCCCCCAGGCACGGGACCCACGTCTGGGCATACCCGCCCCACTCGGGATGACAAAGCAAAAACAAAGAGGTGATGGCTGGAAGGTTTAGAATGAATTTTAACCACTGGAAATGCTCTGGGCAACCCTCCAGACCACCGTTCTTCGCCTGCCAACCCATTACAGAAGGGGAAAGACCATATTCAAATCCGGCTTGGCCCCGCCCCAAAAGGGGCAGTCCAGCCCGAACTGCTAGGTCACATCCCTTCTGCATGAGACCACAAGCATCCCCAAACTTGTTTCGCCCTTGTTGGGGCTCATCAGTGAGAAGTAGCTTTGGTCTCTAGGCCCCCAGGCACGGGACCCACGTCTGGGCATACCCTTCCCACTCGGGATGACAAAGCAAAAACAAAGAGGTGATGGCTGGAAGGTTTAGAATGAATCTTAACCACTGGCAATGCTCTGGGCAACCCTCCAGACCACCGTTCTTCGCCTGCCAAGCCATTATAGAAGGGGAAAGACCATATGCAAATCAGGCTTGGCCCCACCCCAAAAGGGGCAGTCCAGCTCGAACTGCTAGGTCACATCCCTCCTGCACGAGACCACAAGCATCCCCAAACATGTTTCACCCTTGTTGCCCGTGGTTATGATTAATTTAAAACCTTCCAGCCATCACCTTTCTGTTTTGCTAAAGTCACCCCGAGTGGGACGGGAATGCCCAGACGTGGGTCCTGAGTTTGCCGGGCCTAGAGACCCAAGCTACTCCTCACTGATGATGCCCAACAAGGCTGAAACATGTCTGGGGATGCTTGTGGTCTCGTGCAGAAGGGATGTGACCTAGCAGTTCGGGCTGGACTGCCCCTTTTGGGGTAGGACCAAGCCTGATTTGCATATGGTTTTTCCCCTTCTGTAATGGCTTGGCAGGCTGAAAAACGATGGTTTGGAGGGTTGCCCAGAGCTTTGCCCGTGGTTATGATTAATTCAAATCCTTCCAGCCATCATCTTTCTGTTTTGCTAAAGTCACCCCGAGTGGGACGGGTATGCCCAGACGTGGGTCCAGAGTCTGCCGGGCCTAGAGACCCAAGCTACTCCTCACTGATGATGCCCAACAATGCTGAAACATGTCTGGGGATGCTTGTGGTCTCGTGGAGAAGGGATGTGACCTAGCAGTTCGGGCTGGACTGCCCCTTTTGGGGTAGGACCAAGCCTGATTTGCATATGGTTTTTCCCCTTCTGTAATGGCTTGGCAGGCTGAAAAACGATGGTCTGGAGGGTTGCCCAGAGCTTTGCCCGTGGTTATGATTAATTCAAATCCTTCCAGCCATCATCTTTCTGTTTTGCTAAAGTCACCCCGAGTGGGACGGGTATGCCCAGACGTGGGTCCTGAGTCTGCCGGGCCTAGAGACCCAAGCTACTCCTCACTGATGATGCCCAACAATGCTGAAACATGTCTGGGGATGCTTGTGGTCTCGTGGAGAAGGGATGTGACCTAGCAGTTCGGGCTGGACTGCCCCTTTTGGGGTAGGACCAAGCCTGATTTGCATATGGTTTTTCCCCTTCTGTAATGGCTTGGCAGGCTGAAAAACGATGGTCTGGAGGGTTGCCCAGAGCTTTGCCCGTGGTTATGATTAATTCAAAACCTTCCAGCATAACCTTTCTGTTTTGCTAAAGTCACCCCGAGTGGGACGGTTATGCCCAGACGTGGGTCCTGAGTCTGCCGGGCCTAGAGACCCAAGCTACTCCTCACTGATGATGCCCAACAAGGCTGAAACATGTCTGGGGATGCTTGTGGTCTCGTGCAGAAGGGATGTGACCTAGCAGTTCGGGCTGGACTGCCCCTTTTGGGGTAGGGCCAAGCCTGATTTGCATATGGTTTTTCCCCTTCTGTAATGGCTTGGCAGGCTGAAAAACGATGGTCTGGAGGGTTGCCCAGAGCTTTGCCCATGGTTATGATTAATTCAAAACCTTCCAGCCATCACCTTTCTGTTTTGCTACAGTGAGAGACGTTGTACATTAGAATGCATTCACTTTTTATACATTCGGTGGACACGATGTCCAGCCCCACTTCGGGTTAATATTCCTTTTAATACATCACCGATCTAGGGTTCGTGCCAAGTCTCGGACAACTGCATATAACTGGTTTTGCCTTTAATACATGTATCAACAAGCCTATACACTAACTGTATATTCTAAGATTTTCCATGCAGGCCTTCTCAAACATTAATATAATGTAATTAAAAAGATGTTCTTCGTTCAGTATTTGAATACATTGCCTCAACGTATGCTCGTGGATTAGTTTAATTGCACGAGTAATCTTTCTACACATAAGTCAACGAAGGACAAGGTCTCAGTTCACAACCTCAACGCGTGGCCTGCAGGCAAGTTACACATTAGCTATGTACAGAGGTCAAGACGGCCATGTTGTATTCTGGAATGACATCGTCCACCATTTTAACTCACAGGGTGACTTTTACAAAGCGAATCCTAAAATGGCGGTTTGACCTAAAAATGGCGGTTTACATGGATTTAAGGTCAGGACCTTGCAACACGGACTTCTTTCGCAAGCGACTTTCGAGCAGCTTGGCGTAGGCCAATATTAATATAATTATTACAATAGGAGGCACGATATACTTTCTCTTTCGACAAACCCTCCTTTTGGCCTATGCTAAGTGCTAAAAACTACTTTGGATCTCCTTGCAAATAACTCCATTAATCATCGTCCATGCACCCTGAATCACTATCGGAAATATTTATTGCCATTAGGTCATTTTCTAAAATATCTTTCAACACATATTCTTTGGAAGTTTTATCCGGGGCATACACCTTATGTCCTATCGAACCTATCGCTTGTGCGCAACATCCCCCTAGCATCGAACACATACCAGGTAGACACTGAATACAGCAAAAAAGAAACAACAGGATTCCCAAAATAATTAGTAAGACTGAAAATAGCTTCCAACCCCAAGATCGCAAGAAGTCCCAGAACCAAGCGCTTAGATCCCAGTTTCCCTCGGGAACATGCACTTCGGAACTAAGGACGTGCAGATTCTGTATTGCCTTGAAGATAGTTGGGGAGGAATCTGGGGCGAAAACACAGCAAGCGGACCCCACTAATTTACACACTCCACCACGCTCAGCTAGAATGACATCTAACGCCATTCTATTTTGAAGTGCTACTAATCTTATCGCCTTTTGTTCTAACGTCATATTATAGAGTATGTCCGTGGTCCGGTTGATGGTTCTCTCCAGTACTCTCACTAGTTTTCTGATATCTTCTGAATTCGCTATCTGCCCCCAAAATGGCACAACTGATTTAGCTATATCTCCCAAGATTTGTGCTGGGGTGTGACCATTCTCATCCCGCCGTGGACGAGCCTTCAAAACTTCTTTTGTACTAGCTATAAACACCCCAGGTAACAGGATCCCTAAATAACAGGTTCCCTCGCCAATCCCTGGACAACCATTGGGATTGCTACATTACCGCAGACAAAGTAGACAGGCTCGCCTACATACAAAGGTCTGTTTTCCCCAGTCAAATTTGCAACGTTGGCACAACCTAGGAAATTTCCCATTGACTGAGTTCCATTCCTCAGTATGCAAAAATAAACTGAATCGGGGCTATGGTTAACAGTGTAAGAAGGAGGCATGGCATCCTTATTGCCTATTGGAGCCATCTTAAAGGAAATCAAAGATTGGAAAGGATGAGACAGTTTATCAGAAGGCCTAATAGAAGCAACATTCGGTTTACTCCTATTTACAAAAAGCGAGCATCCCAGGGGAGTCAAAACACGTTTCTCAAAACTATTCAAATTGGTGCCATCAAAGTTCCCTGAGATGCTATCATTCCATCGGCAAAAGAACAGTGCTCTAAGAGAAGCATAGCAAGCAGTTGTCAATGGTAAAGGATGAATATACCAACCTAGCCCCTTATCCCCATGTTGTGGTAAATGTGAGTAGACCCAACAGTTAGATTTATTAAAAATGGCATGTGTAGCATTCATGATAAGCAGTAAAGTGTTATTGTGGTACCTTTGTCTGTGCTGAGAATCCCTAGGGGATAGAGTATGCAAATGTACAAAGGGAGTAGGAACAATGGGTGCACTTTCAGTAGGCAACAAAAGTTCTAAAGAGTGAGTTTCCTCGAGGTACCACAATCCTAAGGCAGCGACTATTAAAAACCCAAATATCATTATAAAAATACAGCAATACATTTTCGGGGGCCCATGCATTTTGTCCATTGTCCCGGTTGGTCACCCCCTTATTTACAAGTCCCATACGAGCAGTAGCGGTGGCGGGCATCGTAGTCTTCAAACGGACACTCCAAAGTTTGTTGCTGGCGACCTCTCAGTCGTGCGACTTCTTAGTCCTTCTACAACCCTAGCCAACAGAATCCCCTTTCTCAAATTTGGGCAAAAAGCAAGCCCTCTATGACTCTTTTCCTTCTCTGAATGCACAGCCGAACCGTGCCGTAAGTCTGTCAGATGCACAGCAAAACCGTGCCGTAAGTCTTTCAAATGCACAGCAAAACCGTGCCGTAAGTCTATCAAATGCACAGCAAAACCGTGCCGTAAGTCTATCTTCGTGGTTGTAGATTATATCTTACTTTCCCCGGTACTGATTTATCCGGAAACAAGATGTCGTCACTCCCTGCTGGAAGCAACGTTTCAGAAGCAAGTGAAGGTGCTGAATTCGAAATAGCAGTTTCCGGATGCAAAATTTGTGGAGAGTGTGGAGAAAAATGGCAACTGCCCCAAGCCTCACGGGCTTAGAGAGATTCCCCGACACACTCTCAGTGAGACTTACTGCTTTGGGGTCATTGGTTGCAGTGTCAGCGAGGGGTTCTGTTTCTTCTGTAAGGTGTGGCACAGGGTGAGGAAGTTTCTTGATGTGGGACGCGTGGATCCAGTTCTTTCTCCAAGCGACCCACACCGCTGTCTGGGTGACCAACAGGACTTGGAATGGGCCACGCCAGCGAGGCGCGAGGCAAGAGGTGCGCTCAAAAGATTTGACGAGCACCCAACTTTCAGGCCGTATGCTGTGGCCCGGGCCCTCGTATCGCACAGGTAAAGCTTCTCGTACCTGGTGATAAATCAAAAACAGGTTTTCAATCAATTGGCTACAATAATCTGAAAGTAGTACATTTTCAACATTTCTTAACGAGTTACATTTAGGAAGGTTCCAAATATTGGCAGGTCTCCCCATTACCACCTCAAATGGAGAGAGCCCAGTCTTAGTTTGAGGGGTTGTGCGCATGGATAACAACACGATCGGTAAGGCGTCCGGCCATTTTAGTTTGGTGCCGGCACACGTCTTAGTGAGCTTGTTCTTGATGATACCGTTGTGTCTTTCTACTAGTCCGGCGCTCTGAGCATGTCTGGCCGAATGGATCAGTTTGTCAATTCTTAATGCTTTACATATCTGCAGAATTACAGCGGCAACAAAATTTTGGACCATTGTCCGACCAGATAACTCTTGGCAAACCGAACCGCGGGAAGTATTCTTTTAACATGATTTTTGCAGTAGTCATGGCTGTAGCATCTTTAACAGGGAAAGCCTCAACCCATTTACTAAAAGCACAGATAATCACCAGTACATATTTCTTATTATTGCATCATTCCATTTCAATGAAATCAAAGTGGATCACTTCAAAGGGGACAGAGGGTGGCCCAAAACTACCCTTGGAGTTACTGGCCCTCATTACGACCCTGGCGTTGGACCATGGTGCTGTTAGCACCATGGTCCATGCCGGTCTCCGCCATGGTGGATGGCGGAATTACCGCCCCCATCACAAGGTTGGCGGGGCGGTAATTCCCCATTCACCATTTGCCCTTCCCCATTCCCATTTTGCCCCATAGGGCATAATGGGAATGGGGAAGGCGATAATTACGGCACCGCTAATAGCGGTTGCCGTAATTATTGCCAAGGTCCCTTTGCGGCACCCACTTGAATGGCTGGTCTACACCAGCCGTTAAGTACGGGTCCCGCAAAGGGACCTTGTAATCAGGCGCTAATGGTTTAACGGCGCCGCCGCCTTTTACGGCGCCGTTAAACCATTAGCGCCTGGGTCGTAATGAGGGCCACTGTCCCCTTTCCCACGTTGTGTTGCAGGCAAATCATACACTCCCGGACGTAGCGCTGGGCAATTTTTGAAATTTTGTCATTTACTCAAACTTTCTCTAACATTTTTGTCATTTTCTGGGCACATACATGCGTAGGACCATGGGCCATGATGACCATCATCATGACATACACGCCAGGGAGTAGCCATTTCCCTTCTACTATGTCCACCCAACATCCATCATCATCAAGATTCCCCAAGCCTTCAGCCCACCTTTTGGATTCTTCTAACGTGGCATCAGCTTGGATATCCCGTACAGACCCAACACCATCATCTATTGCATAAGCATCTACAGGTTCCCTTGAAACATACATCTCCATAAGGAGATCGGTAGCAGTTTGCCTAGCTATCAGATCAGCGAAAGCATTCCCTTTCCCTATATCATCTGTAATCTTTCGATGTGCTGCACATTTCATAACTGCTAACTGAGTAGGGAGCGCAAGCACTGAGAGTAGCTGTACTATTAGGGAGCCATGTTGAATTTTGGTGCCATGCAAAGTTAGGAACCCTCTCTCTGACCAAAGTCTCCCAAAGTTGTGAACCACCCCAAAGGCGTACTGACTATCAGCTATCAGTATATATATTTACTGCAAGCCCTTTGGAAAGTTCACAAGCTCGGATCAATGCTATAATCTCTGCGGCCTGTGCAGAACTTTGCGTGATTCTCTTAGTTTCCACAATCGTGCTCAATGTAGTGATCGCATAAGCAGCTGTGGATGTACCATCCGGAAGTTTGAAGCAGGAGCCGTCACAAAACAGCTCTCCTTGCGGATTATCCAAGGGAGTATCTTTCAAATCAATTCTACCCTTTGTCTCTTGTTCTGTGATATACAAACAATCATGTGGTACTTCAATGCCGTAAGTAATATCTTGTGGGAAAGGTAGGAGTTCAGCCGGATTAAGAACACAACACCTCTTAATTTGAATGTGAGGAGCAAACAAGATCAATTCATATCTTGTCAACCGTGTAGAAGTGAGGTGTTGCGTTTGAGTTTGGTTCAGTATAATATCTACAGAGTGAGGCACCATCAGGGTGAAATCATGGCCTAGGACCATTCCCTCACTCTGTTTTACAGACGCGGCAGCAGCAGTGACAGCTCGCAAACATCTTGGAAAAACGCAGGCTACAAGATCAAGGGCGGAAGAAAAGTAACCGCACGGCCTATTCTTCCCTCCATGTACCTGCGTTAATACAGCCAAAGCACATCCATCACATTCATGCACAAACAACACAAAGGCCTTTTCAGAGTTTGGTGTGCCCAAAACTGGTGCAGAGCATAATGCAGTCTTAAGCAAGTCAAACGACTGCTGGTGTACCGCGTTCCATGGCAATGGTAAAGAAATGCCCTTCTTTGTCAAAGCGAACATCGGTTTGATCACTAGTGAAAAATTCGGGATCCACAACCTACAGTAAGAAGCCATACCTATCAAGGCCCTAACTTCCTTCTGTGTATTTGGGACAGACATACCGGAAATGTGTTTTATTCTTTCAGGTGTCAATCTTCTTCCCTCCTTTGACAGGAGATAGCCTAAATAGGCGACCTCCTGACAACAATATTGACATTTTTTAAGCGAAGCTTTGTGACCATGCTTAGTTAGATGGCCCTCCTTACAGGCACTCTCAGAGTCAGCAGCTCGAAGCAAATCATCAACGTACTGAAGCAAAGTACAGGTAGAGGGCAATTCAAGGGTATGAAGCTGTTCTTTCAAAGCCGTACTGTAAATGCTAGGACTCTCTGTGTACCCTTGAGGTGCACGAGTAAATGTGAACGAGCGTTCCCCCTGAGCTGAACGCGAACAAATATCTACTATCCTTGTGTATAGGAATACTAAAGAAAGCATTCTTCAGGACCACAACACTAAAGTAAGTAGCTGCAGCTGGAATCATGGTTAGGATTGTCGTTATATCAGGCACAATTGGAAATTGTGGTGCCACAACTTTATTAATGGCACGTAAATCAATTATGAAACGGAATGGAATTGCATTATTGCCTTTCTTGTACACGGGTAAAATCGGACTGTTACACAAACTTCCTGAAATTTCTTCAATCACCCCACGATGCACAAACTCGGAAACAATACATTTCAAAGCTCGCTCGCCCTCAACCGAAATCTTATACTGGGGAATGCGTGGCAGCTCAATTCCATATTTCAAAAAAATAACAGGCTCAATCTGTAAAACACTGACATCATTGTCGTCGACAGCCCACAAGCTCTCTGGTACATTAATGAATTCTGGAGGCAAAGGTCTAGTCAAGAATTGCGAGGCAGAAAATTGCTGTGGTGAAATCGTCAAGCGCACTCCATCAGAAGAACAATAAATCACTGCATTTAATTCTTTTAACAGATTCAACCCCAGCAAGTTCTCTCCGCAATCCGAAGTCAACAGAAATGGACAATGATGCGTAAAGGGACCCAAAGAAATAGGTACCGGCATAGAAACCGGACAAACAACTGGTGTACCAGAAAACCCTACAGAAACATTGGTTTGCCCTGACAGTGGAATGTTCTGTACCCGTGAATGATCAATGGAACACTTCTGTGCTCCAGTGTCTATCAAAAACTGATGTTTCCTATTTCCCACCACCATTTCAACATAGGGACCTTTCTGATTGACGGGAATAGGTGTAGGTTCCAAACCCTTCTTCGGGCAATCCTAACGAAACAGAATATCATCAAAAGGAAGCTCTTCAGATAAGTATGCAGCGGAAGGATGATCAAATATGTTCCTGGTGTCCACACTCGGAGCCTGATTGTCCTGCGAGAAAGGTTGCTGAGGGTCCTGTGTAAACTGACCTCTACCAGGGCCCCCTACACCCGGGCGACCTCTGGATTGCCTACCCATATTACCAAATGTATTATTTGACCTTTGTTGAAGGACGGGGCATTGTGATCGCCAATGACCCTCTCGGCGACAATAAGCGCACTGGTTAATGTTCACAGGACCCAAGGGCACATTCCCCTGCGGGACATACTGACCTCTAACCTGAGAAATACCCCCTCTGGGGCTCCTAACAATTTGCTGCAATAGCACTTTAGTTTTTAAATCGCCTTTCCGTTTTTCAATCCTATCCTTTTCATTATTGACACGGTTCTCGTAGTACTGAGCCATGTGCAGTACTTCTGATTGTGATTTCGGCTGCCAAGCGCTCTCAGAAGATATAATTTGTGACTGGATGTAAGGCAGCAATCCACGTACAAATGTGTCCACAAATAATCTTTTCCCAGACTCTACACCTAAGTCTTGTCCACTGAAATCCGTGAATACCTGTTCGAACCGATTAAAGAACTCGGTAGCACCCTCAGATTTTCCTTGGACGCAGGCCGTAAGCTTGTCCAAAATAATTCTCTTTTCAGGAATTATGGTTTTTAATTTAGCAACGATTCTGTCAGGCAAAGTTAGTATCACCTCAGGCAGTCTCTCTGCCGCTGGTCTTTCTCCATCAAGCCTAGTCATGTTAACCCACGTATCTCCTAACCCAGGTACGTCGTCTATAGTTCTAACCTGTTTCCACAAATCTACGGGCAGGAGTACAGGAAACAACAAATCATTGTTGCCTAGGGTGAACACTGAGGACTGCAAAACGGACTCTATCTCTTTATAGAACCCTGTCGGATTTTTCCTAATGTCAGGAATAGACTGTTTAATGGTGTTTACTTCCTGCCGCGAAAACGGGACATGAACAAACTGTGATACATAATGTGCAGGTATGTTCACAGCGACTATATTATGTGCAGGATCAGCCGCAATCTCAACCTTCGGGACAAATGCCGGAGGAACCTCTCTCATAGGCAACTGATATGTAGGCAACTCTGAACGCTTACTAAGCAACAAAGCCAAGTCGAGCGCTAAAGCAGTCGAATAAGTGTCAAGTGAAAAAGCTCTCTTATAAATGCTCAATAGCTCTGTGGGACAACTAATCTTCCTTTTTACACACTCATCCTGCAGGTACTCTACCATTACCTGTATAACTTTCCTCTGCATTTCTAGCGTATATTGACTGTATGTGTCATATACCTCAACTGGAGTTATCGATATGTCTGAAATCCATCTAATCGCGTCTTTCTTACAAATTTGCGTTTCCTCAGATATCGATTTATGACACGGAAGGAACCGTTTCTGTACATACACATTTTCCTCCTCGTCATCCTCGTTCTGTAACTTTTCTAACTCCTTTCTATACCCAAATAACCTCTTGACATGCTCATTTACCTTCTCTACAGTGTCTCTAGAAAGCTCTAGAGTATTTAGATCCCTTAACCTTTGCGGAAGATCCGCATTATTTAATCTTCACCACATTATACATAACTGAATCCCTAAACCTTTAATAAAAACATATTTCTCAGGAAAATTATCCATATTACAAAGTGTGGCAAAAACGCTAGCTTGATCATCCTTCTCCATACAATGCTTAGCCCATGCAATTAACTCATGTTTCTTCTCCGGCGGTACAGTATTGCGAGTGACAACCTTTCTTCCTGCACCTCGATCGATTACAAGCGTTTGGAGCGATTGGAAGAGAGGGAGCAGGCATATTTGATGGATGTACTATAACTGGTGCGATAAAAAGAGGTGCGGGAGCGGGAGGAAGGGGAACATTAGGTGGAGCAAGAACAACAGGAACAACAACAGGTGGAGCAGGAATAGCAGGAGGAAGAGGCAAAGCAGCAGGAAGAGGAACATACGGAGGTGGCGCAGAGGCACCAGGCCTTTGTTCATTTAATATTTTGTCAATAAACTCATCCGAAATAGGAAGATCTTTAGAAGGATAGATTTTCTGAATACCGAGTGAGAAAGCCCTATCCATATTTTTAGTCGCCTCAGACTGTTTGTCCTGATCATATAACAATGCTTTTTCAGCATTCGTTTTATGACAGCGTGTATGTTTCTCTCTACTTTTAAGTTGTTGCAACGCTTCTTTTTTCCAATTCTGCAAAACATCAAATGCTGCAGGTCTAGCCTTTTTCTTTAATAGAATTGACTCTAAATACTCAATACGAGGGATTTCAAAACTATCATTGATTGGCCACTGAAGTTCGGAGGAATGTCAGGTTTGTCTGTGCCAAATGTAATTAAATACTATACTTCCAATGCCATGCTTACAGTACATAGTACATGCCGGCGACCCCTCCTGTGGTGCGGGACGGCTAAATTCCAAATATTGTCTATCACTGCGGAATAATGCCCTAAAGCAGGTAGACAATTTCCGGGCATATCTCAAATTCTTGGCGTTACCTGGTCAATAATTGTGTCTGCAGATACAATGCGCCAAAATTCAAATAGTCAGGATTAAATTAAGAATCGGGTCACGACTCACCTGACCAAACCTAAGGAGGTCTGATCGGATTTCTAAGAATCTTACCTAATTAATCTTACCTCGTGTATGGTGATTTCGGCAAATCTGCCCGCCTCGATAAGTGGACCTTCGTCAAGATGCCGTCTCATACCACACGATTATCGTCCAAGGATCGGGTCGTGCACCACTGCTGAGATGTCGCATCTCGTTCAAGGGGCCCCTTATGTCACACCGTCCGATCCCGGTCTGATAGCGTGCGTCAACCTTCAACAATCCGGCATCAATCTTGAGGGTACCTATTCGGGAGACAACTGTGAAAACAAAATCAAAATATCGAGGCTGAGTACCCCAAAAGGAAATACACCGAACACGGGTTACAAAGGAACATACAAAGTACTTTATTTTATACTGAATACAGTTACAGAAACAGAACAAAATCAGATAGCTATCGGCCCTCAGTACAACACAACGAACTCCAACGTGGTTCAGTGTGTTCAGTGAGAGACGTTGTACATTAGAATGCATTCGCTTTTTATAAATTCGGTGGACACGATGTCCAGCCCCACTTCGGGTTAATATTCCTTTTAATACATCACCGATCTAGGGTTTGCGCCAAGTCTCGGACAACCGCATATAACTGGTTTTGCCTTTAATACATGTATCAACAAGCCTATGCACTAACTGTGTATTCTAAGATTTTCCATGCAGGCCTTCTCAAACATTAATACAATGTAATTAAACAGATGTTCTTCGTTCAGTATTTGAATACATTGTCTCAACATATGCTCGTGGATTAGTTTAATTGCACAAGTAATCCTTCTACACATAGGTCAACGAAGGACAAGGTCTCAGTTCACGACCTCAACACGTGGCCTGCAGGCAAGTTACACATTAGCTATGTACAGAGGTCAAGACGGCCATGTTGTATTCTGGAATGACATTGTCCACCATTTTAACTCACAGGGTGACTTTTACAAAGCGAATCCTCAAATGGCGGTTCGACCTAAAAATGGCGATTTACATGGATTTAAGGTCAGGACCTTGCAACACGGATTTCTTTCGCAAGCGACTTTCGAGCAGCTTGGCGTAGGCCAGTATTAATATATTTATTACAATAGGAGGCACGATAAACTTTCTCTTTTGACAAAATGAGTCCCGACAGATAGTAAAGCACACCCGCAGGAACCTGCCGAGCAGCTCTGTAAGGGTTGTCAAGTAACGCGGAAGGCCAGTTGCTAGGGAGTAGGACAGCGCAACCGTATGGCTCTTCAATTTACACTGACTCACCAAAGGTACATTGATGCTCATTATAAGTTCAGCGGTGCAGGAAAAACTGGTGGTAATTCCATTACTAGCGCTTTTCTTTAGTTTATGGCACCGCCGAACTACAAGTATAACCGTAAAGTGGAGGATTTCCCTCAACCATCATGCTGGAGATAAATCCACCACTTTCTGGTCACAAATTGGCAGAATTACCGCAGCACAAATTATTGCTCTTAGTATTTTTGCCAAAATCACAATGGCATCCTGATCGACACTGCCTTGCTGCCACTTGTAATCCTGTGATAAACCCACAGGACTAATTAGCGGTAACAGTAAAGGAGCTTTGTGGTAATTCAGCAGACTAATTACCACCAAACTCGTATTGAGACCCATTGTCCCACATTTTTGTAAGTGACTTAAATTTGACCGACTTAAATCAGAAACGAAGAACTGAGCCCAAGAAAAATAGAAGCCTCTGTGACAACCTGATGTAAATGTGTTCTAACTTGCATCCACACACACACCCACACTGTACAACTATACGGGTAAATTAAATCTAAACTGCTTTAACATACACCCTTAGTCGCTGAAGAACTTTAATGACACATCTAATGTAAATATGCTTTAACAGGAATCCACACACGCTGTAGCACTTTAAGGGCAAATGAACTGTAAATGCGTTTTAAGAAATCCTTTTTCATGCCACATTAACCATGCTTTGAAATGCACGCCAGAGGTTGTGTTTGATTTTGTTCATTCACACCCACCCAACCACCCTGCCTCACTCATAACCCTGGCTCACCCATCTGGCCCATCCAGAATGAAAGAGCGCAGCATACCTGCTAGCACACATTCACCCTCACACACCCAACAGATCCACCAAAACAACCAGGTGGAACCTTCTCCACACGTGCATCACACGCAATAGGACACCCTAACGTCTGAAATGGGGGACTGGGAATGACGTGAGTGATTTCCACTGTAAATGAGCATGAAAATGGACACCCTCGGCACTGTAGGGCAAACAGATGCAGCCCCGGCTCGTAAGCGTTAAAGCAGCACAACTCAACAGTGCCGTTTCTCCCCCACTCTCTCTGTCTCTCACACGCACACAGAAATGCTTTTCTCGCATTAAGAGCACGAAACATAGAGGAAGCAAACCTGACAGCATCATTGGCAACCAATAAACGAAATACATGGGGTTAAATGTGTTGGATCAGAAAATGGCGATGGAAACGCGACCCATAATGCTTTACGTGCGCTTTACCCGCCCAGCCACATTTCTGAGCAGTGATGAGGCAGAGGATGGCCACGGAGAGGAGAGTAGCTTCCCACTGATCTGTCCACCTCCAGCTTGTCAGTGTGTTGCATTTTACGCCTGTGGGAGATTTACATGCAGATTTAAATCATATGGACAGTCCTGGTATTATGGACAAAGCAAACATGAGTATTTTTCTACGAGGGTATAGTGGCATATAAAGGCGCACCAGAATGGACACAATCGATATGAAAATGCTTTTTTACACTTGCAGTGTGTCAGCCCACCCGCATCGTTATGCGTGGGCCGGCCGCCGTTGCGGCCGTTACGTTAAGACGTCCAGGACGTGACGTCGGGGGAAGGGGAGGGGCGGGGAGGGAGTTCGGCAGTTGCCGCGCAGATAAGAATAAAGAAGGTTCCCTGTTACCCCGGCTCCCGCGTATCATTCGTAGCGAGGCGCGCGCACGAGGTGCGCACCTGATGTCCGTGGCCGAGTATAGGCCTGACAATGGCGACGAAGTAACACGGCCCACGTGTGCCGTAAGGAGGCCCGCAATCGTGCGGCTCGGCGCGTCGGCGCACCTCCACGACAGCTGGTAGCTGTAAATCGCCGACAGCGGCGCCGGACCACACGCACAGACGCCCCCACGACCACAGCAGGGGTGCTGCTGGACTGGCAGACACTGCCCCACGGCCGCAAACTCTGCCCCACTGTCAAGGCAGGGCCACGGGAACGGCTACCATAGCACCACAGCCTCATCAAGGGGAGGACCGGCAGGCACAGCTCCACGGCCACCAAAGAGGCGCTGGCACACCCCACCGATAAAGGCGCACCGGTCGGCGGCAAGCGGGTAAGATGTCGGACAAGGCTAGCACGCCCGCCTCTTCCACGGGAAGTGCAAGCACCGCAGCGGCCGCGCCAGGGAGTGGCGACAATCAGCCCCCTCACACTGAAGCAGCGCAGGTGATTCATATGCCAAACCCCTTTGAAATCAGAGATACCTCGAACCTGGGGCCCCGCTGGACGATATGGCTCAGGGACTTCAAATTCTACACGGGGGCGATAGGACTTACCGATGACGCAAGACTAAAGAACACTCTCTTCATGGCGGTTGGGCCTGCAGTGACAGACATAGCCGGAGAGTTACTCGACGTCGACACAGTAACCTATGGTCAACTTCACACCAAACTATCCGAATACTTCGCCCCACACACAAACGTCGACTACGAACGCCATATATTTCTCACAACCAGGCAGGAAAAGGGTGAATCCATCGACAATTTCGTGATGCGCCTGCGCATAAAACTAAAACACTGCGAATTCCATAGGTATTCAAACGAAGAAGCCCTCAGATCGCAAGTGATCGCAGGCTGCATCTCGCAACCTTTCCGCAAACAGCTCCTGCAAAAACAAAGGTCACTTGAAGAGATCCTAGCACTGGCTCGCATGGAGGCCGCCGTGGACTCACAACTAGACAACCTGGGGAAAGTCTCCATACAACAGCAAGGGGAACCCGCAGAATCCGTCAACAAACTATACACAAGCCCCAGCCAGAGCGGGAGACGCACAGAGGCCACCTGCTACAAGTGTGGGTATGAATATCCGCACGTCGGGGACTGCCCGGCCCTAGGACAACAGTGTGCGGCATGTGGTGGCATGGACCACTTCAGGGCCAGGTGCAAGAACGCCCCCATGACTGCACCGGGGAGACCCCGAACCCTAGACAGACGCCGTTACAGCCGGCAAAGCCCACCCAAACCCAGAGGAGAGAGCGACAGGAAGCCGACAAAAAGAGAGGACAGCAGCAGATCCGGCCACTACTCTAGGGACGACAGGCGCTCATCAGAGGACACGTGCCGCTCCCACAGAAAACGATACGTCCGATACATTGAAACGCGATCCCCCACCAGCAGCGACACTCCGTCATCAGGAGATGACCAAAGGAAAAAGGGCTATGTATGGGCTGTCAAGACTAATACGTCAGCCACACAGCACAGTCCCATACTCACTTTGACCGTAAATAACACGCCGGTGAAATTCCTTATAGACACCGGGGCCATGGTGAATATCATAAATGAACAAACCTATGAAGCACTAACTCCACCTCCAAAAATCAAGAAGACTGAAATAGACATTTATCCATATGGATCCACGACGCCCCTACCGTGCAAGGGCACCATAACAGCGTGGTGCTCTCACAAGCAGTACTCCGCGAGAATCCCACTGCACATCCTCAAAACGGAAGCAGACAGTGGCTGCATCCTAAGCTTCCGGACAGCGGTGGAGATGGGCCTAGTACACATCCTCTATCAGTTGATGGCCCACAAGTACTTTGCCAAGCTGGACACAATTGAACAGACATTCCCTAAACTATTTCACGGCCTAGGAAAACTAAAACACCGGAAAGTACACTTGCACATAGACCCACTCGTCAAACCAGTAGCCCAACACTACCGGGGCATTCCATTCAACATCCAAAGACAAGTGGAAGAAGAACTGGACAAACTGATCAAGATGGAGGTTATTGAACCAGTGGCGGGGCCCACCCCCTGGGTCTCACCCATTGTCCCAGTCCCCAAAAAGTCGCCGGACGGGTCCATCCGCTTGTGCGTCGACATGCGACGAGCCAATACCGCCATCGAGAGAGAGAGGCACCAGGCGCCCAGGATCACTGACATGATCCACCTTCTACACGGATCAAGAGTCTTTTCAAAACTGGACCTAACCAAAGGATACCACCAGATCGAAATCGCAGCCGAATCCAGATACATCACCACGTTCGTCACCCACCTGGGATTATTTCAATACAAACGACTCAGCTTCGGTATCTCGTCGGCGGCCGAGATCTTCCAGGAAGAGATCCACAAAGTAATTCGACACATACCAAACTGTCTGAACTATTCAGATGACGTCCTGGTATATGGCAAAACGCAAGAAGAACACGACAGGGCGCTACACAAAGTATGTCACGCAATGGAAGAGGCCGGCCTCACGCTAAACAAGGCAAAGTGCGAATTCTCCAAGGGGTCGCTGAGGTTCTTCGGTCACATCTTCTCGAAGAAAGGCATGAGGCCGGACCCGGAAAAAGTGGAAGCGCTAAACTCCGCCACCCCCCCCACAAACACCACGGACCTACGCTCATTCTTGGGCCTAGCCAGCTATTGCTCTAGATATCTGAAGGACTATGCAACGGTCAGCAACCCCCTTCGACTGCTCACGCGAAAGGACACGCCGTTCGTATGGTCAAAGGAGTGTCAGGAGGCGTTCAAAGCCATCAGAAGCGCCATTGCACAGGCAGAAGACATGGCGTATTACGACGCTCGGCGCGACACCGAAGTGATTGTAGACGCCAGCCCGGTAGGCCTCGGTGCCATCCTGACACAAAAAGATCCGGAGGACTCGCAAAACGCTCACATAGTCGCATACGCCAGCAGGAGCCTGACGACCACAGAACAGGCATACTCCCAGGCGGAAAAGGAAAGCCTGGCGGTAGTATGGGCCTGCGAATATTTTCACCTGTTCCTCTTTGGCAAGAGATTCACAATAGTCACGGATCACCAGGCCCTCCTGACCATCTACGGAAATCCCAAAGCCGTCATGCCACCAAGGATAGCCAGATGGGGTCTGAGGCTGCAAGACTACCAGTTCACGGTCAAGCACCAGCCCGGAAAGGAGGACAATCCCGCCGACTCTCTCTCTCGTCACCCCACGGCATCCACGGCATCTCAACCCTCTATCGCAGATGCGTACATCAACTATGTCATTCACCACCTACAGCCGCTACCCATAGGATGGGCAGAGATAACAGCGCAGTCGGAAGCCGACCCCGCATTGCGCATCGTCAGACATTGCCTTCTAACGGACAAAAGGACCCTCATGAGACAGCAAGCGAAGACAGAAACAGATGCAGTCAAGGAAGAAGTCAAGGGACTACATCTAGTCCGGGACGAATTGACAGTGGTGGAAGGCATGGTACTGCTAAAAGGGTGCAAGGTCGTCATTCCAAGAGCACTCCGGGAAAGGACGATACACCTGGCCCATGAAGGACATCGCGGGATAGCAGCCACAAAGCGGCTTCTCCGACAGAAGGTGTGTTTCCCGCAGTTCGACAACCTAGTAGAAACAATCATAGGAGGATGCCACATATGTGCACAGGTAGCTCCGCCGCCACACCCAAATCCGCTACAAATGTCACCGCTGCCCACTAAGGTATGGGAGGAACTAGCTGTGGACCTGTTCGGACCACTGAATGACGGAACTCACGTATGGTACTCATGGATGAATACTCGAGATACCCTGACGCCCAGCTCGTGGACAGCAGTGCAACATCGAGCGTCATCCCCGCCCTCGACCGGATGCTGTCAGCAGACGGAATCCCCAAAGTGATAAAATTAGACAACGGCCCCACCTTCATAAGCCACGAGTTCCACAAGTTTGCACGATACATGGGATTCCAACACCAAAAGATAACTCCCCGATGGCCTCAGGCAAATGGCATGGTCGAAAGATTCATGACCAACATCAAAAGAACACTACAGATTGCTCACATCCAAAACAAACCGTTCGAGCAGGCCCTCAATCAACTGCTCAGGGAATATCGTCACACCCCACACAGCACCACGGGCATATGCCCGGCAGACCTGCTATTCCGGAGGCCAATCACCACAAGGCTACCAGAGGACCCAAGACCCAAGGGCACGACAAGCCTCGAACGTGAGGCAAGAGTCAACGATGAGAGGAACAAGGCACAAATGAAGGAAGCAACGGACAGAAAGAGAAGGGCGAGAGAAAACCCGATGCAGACAGGCGATGAGGTATGGGTCAGACAACCCAAACACAGGAAGGAAGAAGCGACATTCGCACCTGAACCCCTCATCATCACCCATAAGAAAGGAACAATGGTCACAGCACAAAGAAGTGACTGCACGTCCATCACTCAAAACAGCTCGCAATTCAAGCGGGTAAAACCCCACCATGGAGAGCGGTGGGAATGGGACAGAGACAGTGACGGAGATGGCCACTCGGAGGAACCCTACCAGGGAGACGCCGAGGAATCAGAGACAGAAAAGGACGGCGTAACCCCGGCCAGAGACTGCTCGACACCGTGTGGGGCACAGCGCCCCCAGAGGAGTCGCATCAAGCCGCTCCGCCTGATAGAAGAAATAGGGTAAGGAGATGGGAGCACCCCTCAGGTTAAAAAGGGGGGAGATGTCAGCCCACCCGCATCGTTATGCGTGGGCTGGCCGCCGTTCCGGCCGTTACGTTAAGACGTCCAGGACGTGACGTCGGGGGAAGGGGAGGCCTGGGGAGGGAGTTCGGCAGTTGCCGCGCAGATAAGAATAAAGAAGGTTCCCTGTTACCCCGGCTCCCGCGTATCATTCGTAGCGAGACGCGCGCGCGAGGTGCGCACCTGATGTCCGTGGCCGAGTATAGGCCTGACACAGTGTACTGGCATATAGTGGGCAAAGGCATTATGAAACTGTGTTTGAAAATGTTCCTGTGAATTGTTGGTGGCTTGGCATCAAATTTACTTTTTATGTCTTACCCTACAAAACCAATTGTAAACTGTGGCTTTTTACCTAATTTATTACCAAGTGTACTGAAAAATGCACTATGTTAACCCATTATTTAAAAACATTTCTCAAGGGGACAAACCCTCCCCCCCTTGATTGATTCGCCCTCCCGCACTACTCTCCTGTGCATTTGGCTGGGGGCAGAACAAGTGACCTTCCTTCACGGAGCCCTTCTTAGTGTGGGCCCTACTCCATTAGCTCCAGTTAGAGTCAAAGATGCATATAATGGGCCTGAGGAAAACGTAATATCTACTCAGCCTCCTGGGCTCAGGGAGGGGGCTGTAGGACGGGAGTTCAAGGGGGTAAACAGTAGTGCAATAAGTTTAATGTCCCGTCTCAGTAACAGTTTTCAAAACTGCCACCCAACCTCCAAAATTTTGAGGCTGGCTCCGCCCTTGAATGGACTACTATGCCATCCCTCTCTCTTTTGCACCTGCTCAAGACCAGGCGGTTCCACAGCAATCCACTAATAAACACCACCTGCAAGGCATCATTTTCAGGCAGTATTTTTTATTTTGACAAGACGTAGAGGAAAGAGTAAAAGCGAGTTCGCTTTATTCTTACCTTTTACGTTCCGCCTTGAAAATGTTTAAAATTGCATGCATGGCACCCAACAGCAGGTAATTGCTTACGATGGTGAACCGCTGCCAGCCTTTAACATTTTATGTGAAGTGTGGCTAATGGGGGTCATTTTAAACCTGAAAGAGTGGCATAGCAAGGCATTCAAATAAGGCATATAGCCAGTTACACCTTGCAATACCGCTCAGATTTAATGCGTCATATTTTTGCAGGCCGGGGGTGAGGTCGGAAGGGGAAACAAGCTTCTGCCTTTTACTTCCCCCTCGGCCTGCAACACCTCTCCTTTTTAGACCAGCCCGAGGCTTTCACGTTAGAACCGGTGAACACCTATTAAACGGGCTCGTAGTTAGCACCTGTTCAAAGTGGGTGGATTCCATAGCAATCCATTGCAAATGCCATCTGCAATACTCTTCCATTTTCCACTACGTTTTGTAAATGTGGAAAATTGCATCCAAGCGACCCCACAGCGTGAACGTGCTAACGTTGGTGCTCCCGTGCACGTGATTACCAATTTTTTACAAAATGGGTCATACAATAAAGCAGTAGTTCAACCCACATGACCAATAGTAGTACTTTACATCTGAAGTATAACCATGTTTGATGAGAATAAAACACTGCTGTTTCCACATCCTGCATGGTGACATATAACCACCGGCATTCCCTCGACAGCTTAAGTGCTTTGCAGCTCTTAATAACCTCATTGTAGGATCAGTGGAATCCATTGGTTAATGACTACAGTCCTTCGTCTTCAATTCACTGGGTAGTCTTCTCTTCTGTTTCTTTTCCCAGACACATGGCAATACACCCTTTGCAGCGGGCATAGTCTTTATTGGCACTGTACAGTAAATAGGCCTTGTCAACCTTATATACACAGCACTTTTTAGGGTGAACCCATGTACACGCTCATGTTTCTTCTCTTGATTTCATGAGCATCAGCCCAGTGTTCCATCGTCCTCATTATCACACCCAATGGCGGGATCAGCATCCCCGGCAGTGCTCCATCATGCTGCTGTCCAACATTCATTTCACCATTTCATTCTTTCATGTTTTAGTGTATGCCACAAACTGACCCATGTCCCATGCCCACGTCTTATGGAGTGCCTATCATGGTTCGTTTATCTTGTCTTTCAGTGGAAACCATGTGGCAATGGTCCACCCATTCCTACAACTGTATCCCAGGCACTATGCCTTTGCACAGGCCCTGAACGTGAACAGCAAGCACGCAGGGCAAACTCAATGCTAACCCTCTTTGCAAGCATGTATTGGGGTGTCTGTTAAAGTGGCGGCATGCGGCTTCAACATGCATGGAAGGCAGGTACAGCACACTGCACTTGAGAGCAGCACTTGGCAAATCTCGCCACTTTTGTTCAATTTAAATATCCAACTTTCAACATTATTGATACTGTGAGGGGTCAGAAATGTGAGGCAGATAACTTTTGGATGATTGTTCAAAATATGCCATTTTATTCAATTATAAATGTTACTAAAAAGTTAACGGCCCTACGTCATTGGCAAGATGGCTCCCTAAGAGCCTCGGATGAAGTGAGGGCAAAGATTCCAAAGTGCCCCTCTCCTAATGCTACGTTTTTGTACGAAATGCAGGGATGAGCTGCGCACAATACTGCGCTACATTTGGGTGCTTTTCTATCCTCTATCGGTGACAATGACCCGAAGATTGCACCTGATGCTCTGCAGACCGTTTGCGTCTTAAATGGCGCCGCTGGCACAGCCCCAGCATTGAGGAGCAAGTTGCGGCCTCTGACAAGGTTTGGTGAGTGGCTGCACCACAGAGTCTCTGGTTGCCGCGCCCATGTGGCGGCTCCTGATGTGGGCTGCGGGGCCATACCTACAGCGAAGGAAGCAGCAGTGAGGGACTATGAGGTGACACGACTGGCTCTGCGCACATAAGACGCTTGGAGGCTGCCGGCTGCTCCTGCTGGCAGTGAATCGTTGTGTAGTGCAGCGTCCACTTGCCGGGTCCTCTGATTCGCCTCGGGAGGTGCAACGAATCCAGCATTGACTGCAGAGGCACCAGCATTCTTTCCACTGCGGGACCTGGGCTGAAGTTACTGTGGTACCGGATCGTGCCGGGCTAACACGGCGAGGCTTGGGTCCGTGTTCTGCTGCCCCCCCAGAAGTGCATATATTTTTGGCTACCCAAACTTTGCCCTGGGGGTTGCGTGGCCGTCCCTGCTGGCATAAGGTGTATGCCCTACTCCCACAAATATACAGCCCTCTGTGGGGTCCAACGCCACCCGCTGCATTAAGCGTACTCATTGCAAGCCTGAAAACGTGTAAATGCTGCCAAGTGTCTGGGTACTCTGCTACGTTTTAGCTGACATGTAGGTTGCTTAATAGAGATGTCTTTAATTGTGTGCTGACCACATCCAAACGGGTTCTGCCTGTCTGCAATTGTACATCCTTGGAATTCTCCAGAGTAGTGGCAATCTATTCTACAAGGGTTTCTTGGTCAACATGCCCATTTGGCACAGTCAGACGTTGCTGGGGCCTGGAGCTCCTTTGGGTGTGTTGGGTAAGCATTTCAGTTTGTGTCCTCTGTGTGTTCCACGTTTGCTGGTGGTGGCAAGATCACAGATTGGTGATCCATAGCTAATTCACAGGGTGTCCAGGTGTTTGGTGCTTTGAGGTGCACAGGTCTAACTAGCAGCTAGGTGACGAGGTTCACTGAGTTGGGGCAGCTGGAGGTTCCCCCTCAGATTCCTCTGACTCCTGCATACACCATGGCTGCAATAAAATGCCACGCTGGACCCCAGCACAATAGCGGCTGTGCAGTCCTTCCATCGGGGCGACTCCACAATGGAGTCCCAGCCCTCGGCAAGCGTCCCAAGTATTCCAGGGTGGGATCAAGAAGCATCTACGAAGGAGGACATACTCCCCCTCTGACTGAAGAAATAAGATCTCCCCCGATATCTATCAGGAATCTGCACCTCCAGCAACGCGCAGCAGAAGACCAGACACCAACAATCAGCCTCCCCGATATCTATCAAAAATCAGAACATCCAGCTCTGCATCAGTAGACCTCTTACCCACATTCAGCCCACGTCACCCCCTTCAGCGCCACACTCCATCCAATCCAGGTACAAGCTCCTCGGTTTACGCACCTGGCCCTCTACCCCCCCACATCCCCAAAACATTGCATTCTCTCACCCCCACCACCCTCTCCTAATAAGTCACTCAAATGCGCCCTGATCAATTCCAGATCATCCCTACGCACGCCCCCGAGATTCACGATTTCCTCACCTCCAATGATCTCGACCTGCTTGCCATATGTGAGACTTGGCACCGCCCTGCAGCAGGCACTGCTCTTTTCATCGCTATCCCCCAGAATACGCCATCATGCGCAATGACAGAACCCACAGGAAAGACGGCGGATTCGCTCTTATCTGCAAAAACACCATCACCATCAGAGCCACCAACTCCAGCCCAATCCAAACTGCAAAATGCTGTCCACCAAACTCACTGTCTCACCCACCGACCGATCAACCTCCATCTCCTCTACCGCCCACCAGGTCATGTTTATCATCAACCCCACCATCAAGCCCAGCTCAAAAATCCTAATCCGGGGAGAACTCAATCTTGGCCTGAATTACCGCACAGACCCACACGCTAAAGGACTAGCCACTACCCTCAATCAAATCGGTTGTGCCCAGCAAACCATTGAACCTACCCACACCCATGGCCTCACCCTCGAATGGATTGCCACTTTAACTGCAACGTGTCTGGCCTCACCAATACTACCTGCCATGGTCTGACCACCACACCATCCCCTTCGAACTCCCCACCAACAAGAGGCCCAGCCCCCAACACCTAACGAAATCTGAAGCCTTAGCCAGTTGCACCAAAAACCTTAACAAGGACTGCCTCACTCCCCTCCTCTCAGCCCTCATAATCCTGTCCGACACGGACAAGAACCCAGAGTCCCTGGTCAAATTGTACAATGACACCATTGCTCTAGCTGTTGACACTCTAACCCTGCTTAAAAAGTGCAAGGCGCAACAAGCTTTAAAAAAGAATGCCTGGTTCACCCCCAAGCTCCTTGCCTTCTGCGCAGAATTGGCATGGAGGTAATACCCTTCCTCCATTTCTAAAGCCCTGTATACCCCCCTAGCCAAAGAGTACAAAAGAGCAATTCACACCGCCAAAGCCTGCACCTACAATGTCAGAATAAACACTGCATGATCCTACGTGAACTCGAGTCGCCAGTCTCCCCTCCCTCAGACCTCATGATAGACGACACATAGTGCACCAACTGGCTAACCAACTTCCCATCCTCGCCAAATCACCACCAGCTACCTCCTCACCCCTACTCCTCCTACCATACGACCCATCACCCAATTTGACTTGTACTCTGTATTTTATTGCTTTGTCTCAACATGTAACCAGCGCATAGATACCCAAGGGTTCAGTGTGCTGCAACAAATGAAAAATAAATAAACACCTCACTATCCCTACTTTGACGAGGATTTCCCTGCCTATCAAAACTAAAGGGAAACACTATAACACAGAATGTCTGGCCCTCACACTTGAACATCAAACGCACAAAGAAAATATATGGCAATTCAAAGAACATCAACAATGATATTCACAGGTTCTTCATAACCTTTCAGTAACCTGCATGAACTCCAGGTCCCCAGGATTCAAGGAACACTTAGCACCAATGTTCAGCAAAAAATAAAAAGGAAATCCATGTACGTAATACAGTCTCAGTTCAGTTCTTGATTTCTTCAATGTCAAAGTAAAGTTTTGTTAACCAAAGTTCCAATAATAGAAAAGCTTCTCCTCTTGGTGATACGATTGTTCAATTCACAAAATTAGCATCAATGTCATTCCCAGTCACACCGCTTTACCACAATTTACAGTTGTCCTAGAAGAATTACCACAGTTCAACAGAAATACAACTTCTGTAAATGTTAATGAAACACAGTTCTTGGTTAACACTTAGTATATCTCTCTTTACAAGATTAGGAATCACAGTCGGTTTCTTTATTAGGGTGACTTCACAGCACTACTACTTCCACTTCAACAACTTCAACGTCTACAAGAGTTTACCATAAGAGCATATTCCCTTTGCCTCATAGTATTTCACACCATTTGTGCTTCTGAAGTCTCAAATCTACTGACAACCAAATACACCACCATAGCTTCAGTACTTTGTGACACCACCACACCTTCAGTTCTTTGTGACAACAAACAGGTTTTGATTGGGACAGTATTCCCTTGCGGGTACTTCAACACCTTCAAGTAGACAGTGCACTCTTCCTCTGAACCTTCCTTTCAGACGGGCAGCCCTTCTTGTCTATCTGCAACCTAGAATTACCTTTGGGACATACTTCTCTCTTTCTCCTACTCTCTTTGGCCATGTAGGTTGTATCAAGCTCCAAGAATGTTTATAAGTATCAGGTTTCCCTTCCCCAACCGGGCCTTTATCCCTCTGCCAACTATTAGCCAGAATAATTACCCAGAAGATTTGTTGCCACCTCTTGACTTCAGGTAATACTTGCACACTCACCTTATTTCCACTACCCCCTTCCTGGGCAAACTCTTCGAGAAGTTGTCATCTCCCAACTGACCCACCACATTGAATCTGTTGGCTTACCCCATGACCACCAGTCTGGCTTCAGAGCATCCATAGGCATGTAAACTGCTTGCCTGAACACCTTTCAAGAACTGCTTTTAAGCCTTGACTCCAACGCTCCTTCTGTTCTCATCCTCCTTGATTTATCCACTGCCTTTGACATGGTCAATCATGGTCAGGACCCTTATGCAACCTATGCAACTCTCTCTCCTTATCTATACTACCTTCTGGCACCACACACACCGGGGGCCACACCTTCGATGTTCTTATCTATTTTGACATCCCTCTTTCTACCCCTCTCACTTCTTCTCTCTCTTGGACCAACCAGACTCTTCTCTCAACACACCTGACACTCTCCTCTCCTCTTGCAGCAACACACCCGGCACTGCCGCTCGGCTTCAAAGTCACCCGACCCATGGAGAAAGTGACAGTGGCTGCCATTGCCTCCACCTACTCTCCCCCTCCCATTCCTACGGCTGACTCCCACTCTAACACAGCCGTCACTAACCTCAACCTCTATCTCCAACACACTTGACACTCTTGCGCCTGCCATGAGGGTCCGACTGAAGCCTTCCAAAAAGTGCAACTCTTGGTACGACTCCGATCTGGCTGCTCTTACACGTAAATGTAGGGCAGCAGAGCGAAATGGAACTCATCGGGTGGACCATCGAACAAACTGGCCTGCAGCCTCCTTCAAAGGCAATGTCGACTCTGCATCCACTCCAAGAAAAGAGTCTTTATTCATGCCTGCATCTCTGCTGCATCAAACAACACGGTCAAGCTTTTCAAAGTCTGCAAGGAACTGGCCAATCCTGCAGCAGCCTCTTCTGCCGTCACAGCCACCCAGGACCTTTGCTCAGCCCTGGCTGCACACTTCATCACAAAAACCCAAGACATCCTTTCCTCCCTCTCTTCCACCCCACAGCATACACCAACACCAGAGCCTCATTTGCCCTCCTCCTCTTACCCTCTCCTCTCGTTCACCCTTCATACCTGATGAGGTCACCAGACAAGTCCTCATCCAAACAGGTGGACCCCCGCCCCTCCAAAACCATTAAGGCAACATTGACTACCTCGCACCAGCCTTGGCTGATATCTGCAATCTCTCTAGTTTTCCCAACTGCCCTTCAGCACTCCCTTATGCACCCTTTGCTCAGGAAACCCTCTGCTGACCCTCCATCCGGGCAAACTACTGCTCTATCTCCATCACTCTTTTCTTGGGCAAACCCCTGGAGATGTTGGCTATCACTCAGCTGACCCTCCACACTTAATCATTTGGCTGCTTCCATGACCATCAGTCTGGCTTTAGAGCATCCAGAGGCACGGAAACTGCTCTTTTGAACACCTGTGAAGACCTGCTCTCAAATCTTGACACTAACATTCCCTCTGTCCTCATTCTCCTTGACCTCTCCTCTGCTTTTGATCCGGTTAACCACAACATCCTGATTGCACGTCTCTGTGATACCCTGGGAATCACAGGTCAGGCTCTGGCGTGGTTAGTCTCCTTTCTCTCCGATCGCCCAACCCAGGTGGAACTCTGAGCCTTTCTATCGACTATTGCTCTCTCAACTTGTGGTGTTCCCCAGGGATCTAACCTCTCCCCCTGGTTCTTCAATGTCTGCATGGCTGCCTTGGCACGTGTGATTGCCACTTTCACCTCTAATTTCCAGTGTTACACGAATGACACGCAACTATCTTTCAGGCTACCCTCAGTCGCCTCCTCCTCCGCGGTCATTTCTGACTGTTTGTCCACTATTCAGTCATGGTGTGCTGCAAACGACCTTTGCCTCAAAACCAGTAACACTGGGATCATTCGCATTCGGACCCCTGCTCCTGCTTTCCCACTTTCAGTCTGGCTGGCCTCGCTTGGCACTGTGCCCGCACCCACCTGCGAGGCAAAACATCTCTGGGTCATCTTCGACTCTACTCTCTCCTTCTCCTCTCACATTCCTGACATCTCTAAAAAGTCCAACTATCATCTGCCTCCTCAGATGTACTCTTCCTTTTATCATTTTCCCCCAGTGGCTCACTGTCTCCAGAGCCTTGGTTCCCTCTAGGATGGATTATTGCAACATCCTCTTCCTCAACCTCCCTTCTTCTGCCCTGCGCCCTCTGCAACTAATCCAGAACAGAACCGCAAGACTTATCCTTGGCCTCAAGCCCAGGGACTGCATCCCTCCAGTGCTGGAATCTCTTCATTGGCTCCCTGTGGCTGCAAGGATCAAGTTCAAGATGCTCTGGATTGTCCACAAGGCTTTCTGGGGCCTGGGACCTACATACCTGCAACGCTACCTACCTAAATACTGGCCCTCACAAGCCCTCCACTCATCTACCTCCAACCTTTTGGGAGTGAGCTGGTTTTCAAAGCAGAGATTTGGATGGAGATCCTTATCGTCAGCAGGTGCCTCCCTCTGCAATAGCCTCCCTACCACCCTCAGACTTGAGCCTGGCCTTCTTAAGTTCTGGAAACTTCTCAAGACCTTTCTCTTCTCCTCTTCCTCCGCTCTCCATCTACCCTGCTAAACTAACAGTCTCCACTCTCCATCTTGCCCTCCTCCTTCTTACAACTTGCTGACTGGCCGCCTTGTGTACCTCGGAGTCTCACCAGTCCCACACACCCCCGCGAGTTCACTCTCGCACTTGTCTCAGGTCCCTACCCCTCCCTCCTTCACTCCACTAAGAATAACCCAAAAGAGTGTGCTCTCTGCACTTACCCCAGTCTCCACTGATTGGGTGCAGTTGGACCTCACCCTCATAGACCTGGCACTGGACTGGTTGACCTCCTTCCTATCTAATCGACCTTCCCAGGTGCAACTGGGCTCTTTTCTCTCCTCCATCTCACTTTCTACCAGTGGTGTCCGCTGTGGTTCTTCAACATCTACCTTGCCCCTCTGGCCCACTTGATTTCCTCCTTCTCGCCTCTTTTCCAGTATTATGCTGATTACACACAGCTCTCCTTCAAGCTTCCCTCCACTACCTCCTCTTCCTCATCTCTCATCCCCGACTGACTGCTATTCAGGCATGGTGCAGGGCTAATGATCTCTTCCTTAATGCCAGTAAGACCGAGATCCTTCTCATTGGGATTCCTGCTCACTGCTTCCCTCCAACCCCCTGGCCGCCCTCCTTGGATCAACTCCCCTCACCATCTTGTGGGGCAAAAAACCTTGGCGTCATCTTTGACTCCTCTCCCCTCACATCACCGATCTTGCCAAGAAGGCCAAGAAGGCCCACTTTAGCTTCACCTCCTTTCTCTGCTTCCCTACCTTCCCTCACAAACTCAATGCGCCTCGTTCTTAATTTTTCCTATCCGGAAAAAATGGTGCTGGTAAGCTTACCGGCACCGTTGTTTCCAGACCAGCAAACCACGTGTTTGCCTGCCGGAGCCGTTGTGCCCGACAGATCTGACCCTGTCTGGCACAGCGGTCATGGAAGGCAAAGCTGTCATGGACGCACCGGCACCGTTAACAACGGTGCCGGTTCTTCTGTGTCCCCATTCCCATAGAGTCCTATGGTACTCTATAGGAATGGGGATTAACGAAATTGCCAGCACCTGACTTCCTGGCCGCCGGACTTGGAATAGCCCGGTGGCAGCGGGAAGTCAGACACCAGTCATTTTTTACGGGTTGGGCGGCAACTCGCCGGTAGCACCTGCACAGTTACCGCTGGAACCGTAATGAGCCCCAATGTCCCCAGACCTATGGTTCTCTCTAGGCTGGACTACTGCAGCATCCTGTGCCTAAATCTGCCTCTTTCCTCTCTCTGCCCCCTACAACTAATCCAGAATAGGACTTCAAGACTTATCATTGGCTTCAAGCCCAGGGACCGGATCTCTCCAGCCCTTAAATCCCTTCAATGGCTTCCTGTGATATGATATGATATGATATTTTATTTATATCGCGCACATACACAAGTGTTTGATGGTGCGACGAGGCAAGGGAGGCGTACAAGGGAGAAAAAAACAGCGATCTTAATAGGCCCAGTGACATTGAGAAGTGTACCTGCATACCTTAAAAATCGTGGCTGCAAGGATCAAATTCAAGACCTGTGCATCATCCACAAGGCTTTCTGGGGTCTTGCGCCCTGCTATATCCAACTCTATCTCCCTAAATACCTCCCTTCTAGAGCCCTTTGATTCTCTAGCTCCAACTCTCTGCAGATCAGATGTTTTTTCCAAGTAGAAAGTGGGGAGTAGGTCCCTCTCTTCGGCCTCCCTGCCCCTCTCAGACTTGAGCTAGATCTTGTTAAATTCCAGAAGCTTCTCAAGACCCTGCTCTTCTCTACCTCCTTCCCTCTCACCCTCCCTTGTTAATGACCCCACCTGACGCTGAGACTGGCGGCCTGGTCCCTTATGAGTCATGCAAAGCCCCAGGCCCACCTTGACCAGTCTATACCAGCACCCCGACAAACAAGCACTGCCCTTCTGGGCCCCCTTCCCTGACTAGCCTGGTGGGTTGGGCTGCCCTCACATGTCTGGTACACCCCCCATCCTCGCACTAAAACGGTGGTCCACCCCCAGTATCCCTCTGCACTTGCCATTCCCCTGGGCCCTTTCTTCCTTCTTCCCCTCCCCCTTCATTTTATGCCCCCTCCCCTGACAGTTCAATTACCTCACCCAACACCCCTTTCACCACTCCACTCCCCCCTTCACTTCTTGTCAGTGCACTTGAGGAAGCCGAATGCAAAGGGCCTAGTGGGTCCATTATTATTATCTCCCCTGTCCCCCTGCCCTTTTTTGTCTTGTGGTGCCTGGAAACACCTTTTTGCTGTTTAGTGCACCTTATAAATATTCAATAAATAAAAATAAATAAATCTTAGGCAATGCTGAGACGCTATTTAGCTCACAGTACTGTTTAGACTGTTCTCTGGCTTTGGGAAAGTTTAGTTTCAGTCTCAATTAGGAAAATACATTGTTCCCTCTTGGGTTGGGCAATGCTTGCTCTCTCCAACTTCAAATAACAATGTTTCATTTATGGCAAATATTGTACTTTCCTTCCATTTTTGAGCACAGGTAATCAAATGTCAATGATACTATAACTTACTGTGTCAGCCTTGAAAACGACCAAGGTCGAAACACGTGTCGGCTGATTGTATCAATAATAAATTGAAACTACAAGAACACCCATCTGGGAATCTGTTTGATGCAATCCAATTTATGAATTAGTCTTGTGAACAATAGGGAGACAGTGCGCGAGTCAGCAATATCCAATTAAATTCTCAATGCTACTGCTACATGACTCTTCCTTGTCCCAGTACCTATGGGATTATGGGACTTGTAGTCCCCAACAACATCAGACTCTCTGGGCCTCATTACGACCCTGGCAGGAGCCGTGCTGGTAAAAACAGCACGTCTGCACGCCGGAGTCGTTTTTTTCCGGCGCCTGGCAATGGGGAATTACCGGGGCATTACAGCCCTGGCGGTCCCAGTAATTCCCCATTGCCAGGCGTCGGGAAGAATTACTCCCCATTCCCATTGAGGATGGATGCACTGGCACTGTGTGTAACAGTGCCGGCGCATCCGTCAACGTCTGTGAGCGGGTGTCTTTCCGCCCGCTAGGTCAGACCTGGCAGGCGGAAAGACACTCGCTCACTGAACTTGGAGTGTGCCGGTCTGGTAACAACAGTGCTGGTAACTTACCGGCACAGTTGTTACCAGACCGGCATACTCGTAATGAAGCCCTCTGACTTCTTCGGTTGTGCAAACAGCCATGAAAAGTGTGGGGGTAAAGGGAAAATTAAACAGGTGGTGGGGTTTCCCAGTCACCTGGCCTGTTCCCCTCCTGCCCCATTTGATCCACAGACAGAACACCACACCCAGAATCACAAAGCGTCTGTCCTTCCCTGGCCACATGAGAAGATCCCAGGCCAGGTTTCTGTGCGGAGTTATTACTGATTCATCACAATACGCTGAAGACGATTTTAATTTTGTGAACTATGCTGACGATACCCAGATCTTTATCAAACTTTCCGGAGACAGGGACACGCATCCTGGAAATTTAGAGAGTGCCTGTCATCCATTAACATATGGATGGGAGATAACAATTTGTAAATACACCTGAGTGAAGCTGTTGTCCTGATGCGCAATAGTCCACTTAAACCCCGGAACAACGTTTACTTGTTTACTGGTTTTAGCCAGTGCCCCCCAACCTTTGCATTGATGGTGAGGAATCTAGGTATCCTGATTGACTGTAAGCCGACTCGTGCCCCTGCTGTTATATAAAGAATTACTTTTTCCCACAATAAAAATGAGAACATGTTTTAGCATTCCTTCATTTCCCGCATCAAATAATGGCCGCCATTGAATTTATTTTTGTCGACAGGACTTTATCAAAATCATTTAGGTACAGAAGTAAAAAAAAAGTGTAGAAGTAGCATATTTTGTAGAGTGAAACGAATGCTTCTTTGATTAAATTGATTGGATGGTGGATTACACATGACCACACTCAAGACTGATAAGCGGTTTATTAGAAAGGCTGGCCTGTGCACCTGGAATCAAAACGTAATGGGCCTCAGTATAAGTTTTCCGGTCCGGTAGTAACGGCGCCGGTAAACTACGGGCGCCGTTACTACCGGACCGGCAAACTACGAGTTCTGCTCGCCGGTGCCTTTCCGCCTGCCAGGTCTGACTTGGTGGGCGTACCGGCACCCACGAGCAGAGCATGTAGGATGCACCAGCACCATTTACGAATGGTGCTGGTGCATCCGGCTTCTGCATTCCCATTGAGCCCTATCGGGGCATTGAGCCCTATCGGGGCAACATTCTAATAGCAATGGTGCTGGTGCATCCGGCTTCTCCATTCCCATTGAGCCCTATGGGGCTCAATGGGAATGGTGAAGAATATTTTCCGGCGCCAGCGAATGGCCAAATACCGAGTCCGGCAAGGCCATAATGACCCGGTAATTGCCCATTCGTAGGCACCGGAAATAAAATGATACCGGTTTTACTGGCGCGGCTACCGTCAGTATCATAATGATGCCCAATGACTCTGTGCATTATTTGGCCCACTTTTATTTATTTTTTGTTAAGCAGCAATGTTTTTAGCTCAGAACCCAAATAAAGATAAAAGGAGGCTCTTCATGCAAATGATAGTGAATAAACTAGAAACCCTGGAAGTGCTGGGATAGAAAAAAACATGGAGAAACAATCATGGGTTTTGTCAAACAGGGGTTGGTTAACCATAGCTTTGCACTGAGAATGATATAGTACCCACCTGGGTTCTATTAAAAAAAATACAGCTTAGGGCAAACCCGTAAAATATTATATTGCGGCCATGCCAGTTAGTTGATTAATGAATATATCATTACATCACTTGCCAATAAATGGTAGTACACCAGTATCATGGTACACAATGGTTGTTCTCCGAGGATTTTACACTTCATGCTGACTGATCAGCTTGGTCAAACTTTTTTTCTAATGAGGCAATAATGAAGAGCTAAGTTTCTTCAGCCCATGGCAGGATCTGGGTGACTACCTCTACCCTTGCTCCACTACCAACTTGGCACCCCATATTCATATTTTGGCAGGATTATATATATTATTAGCACACATCTATAATCTATTATTAATGAATGGACCGTGTCAAATACACAATGGAATATTTTCACTCAGATTATCACAGAGTACTGTACGGGCCGTAGATCGTGTTTACAACGGCGACATCACACGCTGCACGTGTGAGTTCACCGTATGTATATTTCGGTTTTTCAAAATGGCACCCGCGAGCCATCCTAGTGGGAGCCCATTGTGGGAGTGGTTGCTCCCTAACTAGGAGACGGTTGTAAAGACTCTCTGTAGTCACTCAGCTCAGCACTCGTACACAGACCTGCTGTGGAGTCTTAGATTGGTCCAGGAAGAGCTTTAGTATACAGAATTTACAGTATTTACATAATCCAGTTACTCTTGGGTATATACAGTCACATATGGAACAGTACAGGAACAAGAATGGGTAATAACAGTACATACAGAGGAGTAGACCCACCGGCCATCCTACCATACCAAGCTCAGGCCCCAACCGACACTCCTAGAACATTCCCTCGCAGATCCACACAACATTCTACTGAGCTGCTCATTCATACATCAACATTCTAATACCAAGCACTCCAGGCTGGTGACAAGACAAGACTTACAATACAACAGAGACCTCCATGCCTTTGCTCAACCTAAAGTAAGGGCCAATCCAGAGTCTAAACTGGTGATGTTGGGATCTTGGCACAGCCCACATTGTCTTATTTTTGTCACTTATTTTGCGAGCTACTGCAGCAAATGCCTTATCATATAGAGAGAGGCTTATTGTCTTTTTTTGTTTTTAAGGTTGGTCTCAAATATTTACAACAGTAAATAAAAGCAATACAGCAATTTCATTGAACTGAAGTGAATAGCAGACGTTTTCCACTTATACATGTGCGCTCTGCAAACGCCAGATGCAAGCCTGATTTGATAGATGAGTAATAGTAATACTTGATTCTAAACAGAAAAAATAGTTAATACAAGCTTTGTATTATGATCGGTTTCATCGTCTTCTAGGACGCTGTTTCCACAAACTGCTCATCTATAGAGGAAAGCACCTTTTTATCTATCAATCGTAACTTGTGTATTTTAAAGAAGGTGAGCCAATTTGTTTTTTAAGAGCATTGTGCAGTCTTGCATTCGGCTAAGTTTGGGCACACGCATGTGGGAGTGGTCATCACTTGATTCATATAAATGGGCACCATGTACCTTTAGACATAGAAGAGGCTTACTCATAGATGAATATACAATGAGAGTGATACCGAGACATGTGAGCTATAGAGGATAGGTGAAACATGTCTTTCAACCCTTCATTGCAACCTATGGACTTTGGACTGTGCACGCTGTGATTAGAAGTCAAAGGGCCTCATTACACGGTAGGCGGTAAGGGTTTACCGGTACCGGTAAGGGCACCGGTACCGGTAAACCCTTGCCCCCTTACTACGAGTTCCCTTTGCGGGACCCGACCTTAACGGCTGGTTTTGCCAGCCGTTAAAGTAGGGTGCCGCAAAGGGACCTCGGTGCTAATTACGGTACCGCAATTTGCGGTACCGTAATTAGCGCCTTCCCCATTCCCATTATGCCCTATGGGGGCAAAAATGGGAATGGGGAAGGGCCTTGGTGAATGGGGAATTACCGCCCCCGCTCACCTTGGAGTAGGGCGGTAATTCCGCCATCCACCAAGGCGGACACGGTAAAATACCGGCGGCAACCAAGGTGCTAATAGCGCCATGGTTACCGCCTACCGTGTAATGAGACTCAAAGTCTGTTTTCTGAGCACATCCTAAGAGGACTCACTACATATAGAGTCGCACTAAGGGCACTTCATGGACTGTGCGCACCAAGGGATGGTTTTCAGTGACAACATGTGTCTGTCTCTCTCACACACATTTTTCTTTGTGAAATATTGTTTCTTTTGTTTCTATGTTTCATGACATAGTTTGACTTGTATGTATAGCCCAGCCTTGAGAAAGATCAGTAATCGGTCAAAACATGTGTTGGCACAAGGGCACTTGTATTTTATTGAGCACCTACCGTAGTGGCAGACCAACCAGTATTGCTAATCCTAAGCACATTCGAACTGAGTCTACCCCAACTCTCACCTATTGATCCCCCAGTAGTATGGCAAAGTTGGATTGATGTCTTGCAGTATCACTGCATAACAGCACCTTCAATAAAAGTCACTGCTCCTCATAAGGTATCCTTGTTCATTGCACCAGTGGTCCTGCCCATAGCTTTGTCCACAGGCATAATATTACGGTAATCAAGTGAACATCACTCATGCGTTGCATCCCAGTAAGAAAGGGCTGACTTCCCTTCAGGTTATTAATCCGTGCTCTCATGGTGGACCTATTATAGACTGCCAGCACTGCAAAATGTGCATGACTGATTGTCTGGTGACATAACAATGGTCAGTGTAGTGCTTAACAAATAAGGTGGAGATTCCAGGCGCCATCATTACTGCATGTTGAGATCTGAGCACAGAATGTACCCTAGCACTATTTGTTTCTGAAACCAATCTCAAAATGGTGGTTGTGAAGTTCTACACTTAGCAGACAATGCCACCCAAACATCTGTGAAGTTCATCAATTAACCAGCGTTGGAGGGTGAAGTACCTACAATATAAAACATGGCAAACACCTGTGAAGGAGCACATCCATCCAAAGCCCAATAAGTCTCATTGCCTCTGATGAAGAACATACTCCTCTTGATTATGGGGCTGTATAGCATGTTCCATTCCTGTATATTCCGGTATTATAAACCATCAGATATTCTAAGGGCCTTGGATACGTTTGACACGAGGATACAGTACATCATTGTAGGAACTGCAAAATACCTTAAATCAATCTATCAACAGATTCCGTTTAAACTCCAGCCTCCACTATGATATTCCTCTTTCTACAGCATTGGATCTTTCATGGATTCACATGCTGTGAACATTCCCCCTTTGTCAGGCTGGGAACCCCCAGTAACTTTAATAAAGCAGTTTTCCCATGGAAAAACATTGACACCTTGAGTATGCTATCAACGTTGTTGTGGTTGATTTTTACAGCACCAATGGGACGTTGAGTGTATAGCTCTGCCCCAGCAGCATCCCCTCAGATTTCAACCGTCTTCCAAACCATTGGGATTCATCGCGCTTCTCTCCTGATGGAATATCTCCATTTATTTGAGAAAACATTTTTCTTCAGCATTTGCTTTTTGCTGTCTTTTGATGCCGAAAAAACTCAGTTTCAGCTCTATTATGGATTCTTCAGAATTGAAAAAGTCCTTGTTCAGGCCATGTGAGACCTTCAGCCTGAAGAACGTGTATGAGGGAGACAGGCACTCGGAGTGCCTTTATTGTCTGTACCCGAACCATTGGTCGACGGATGTGACATTTGCCAAGGGTTCTCGCAAAAGACCCTAGAGACAGAAATAGACACCTAATTTGTTCGCTCAATGAAGGGGCCTTCCCGGCATCGGAGGTCGGCTAATCATGGAGTGGGAGGGTAACCACTCCCTAGAACAAGATATCGCTGTCACGTCAAAGATCCAAATCTGAGGAACCGGCGATGAAACAGCAGAGGGTAGGTGAGGCTAAATCATCTTCTATCCATGATAAGGCCAAGCACTCATTGCCTCCTAAAAAACCTCTTTCAAGTGGTGAAAAATCCCACATAGTCTCTAAGCACTCTTCTCAGGGTACTACATGAAAGTCCGCATCGGAGAGACCAATAGAAAAGGGCTTACACCCATTTTTGAAAAATCCACAGACTCGTCCCGGAAATCTCTGTCGTCAACAGATATGCATAAATCGAGGCCAACTACAACATCCTCCTCAACCTCGTTGGCGAAAAAGTCTTCTTCGACGAGCACCAAGAAACACCACTCATCATCGGTATCGCACAGGTCTTTTTTCCGGACACGAGTGTTCCACAAAATATCACTTTGCGACCAAATCGTCATCCAAACCGTCTACTTCACCAACGACGGTGTCAACCATGACGACGATGACATCGACGACAATCTTGACACCATTGACGTCTCGACTCCCGTCGATAACTTCCTCGATGACGACCATTCCGTCGACGACCACCTCATCGACGATGAAGAAGAAATCTCTGGCGGAAAAGCAGATACGAACATTGTCTACTGGTTTGGAGTGTGAAGACAGAGGTATTGTCCCCGAGAGGTATATTAAAAGCCTCATTTGGGCCCACGATACTCGATCAGCCTCCTTTGGAAATGTCTCCAATGGTATAACCAGAATAAATTCTACAGCACGAAATCCCATCAGATTTGGAGGACCCTCCTTATGAATGACAAGCGGTATTCGAATCAGATCCTGAGGAAGGAGTTTCATAGGCATCCATTTCAGATCCATCTATGGGATTGGGCCTACAACAAAGATCTCAAACACCTTCTTTGCCGTCGACATCAGCAGACATAGGAGGTATTCCATCAAAGTACCCTCTCTTAAACCCTCATTCCTTGCTATCCATTCAGGTCCTATTCACACTTCAAGATTTGCTTGGTCAGGTGGACGCAGACTTCTTCTACCTCAGGATCCAGCAATCCAACCATATGGAGACCCCAGGTTATGCCTCTAATAAAAAGGCATCTGATCCTTTTCATGACCAGGGCTCACACCCTAGGAGGCAATCTCCTCCCAGAACTCCTCCTCCACCTCCTTGGGCATTTAGTCCACAACGAAGAGAACAGCAAGATGGTGAGCTGGTGGACACTGATCCGGACTCTGACCCACAGGACATGCTTTCCACTATCTCCTCTTCACCAAAGATAATGGGCACATGGGACACAGACCCAGACCTGGATGCACTATGTAGCCCACCTCAGCCTTCCCCCCTGAACGACATCAAAGCTTTACACTCCATGATGCAAAAGCCTGCCAAGAGTTTGGCCTGATTCCGGAAGAGGAGAAAAAAGATTGCTTCCTCTTTGATCATATGGTAAAAAGGAGGAAAGTAGTCTTTTCCATTCCAATTCTTGATCATGTGTCGCAGGAAGGTCTCCAGACCATGAAGCATCCCTTCACGGAACCGGCAGTGAAAGGGCAATTTGAGAAAAAATTTAAGGCTCCGGATTCCTCTCCAAAATGCCTTACTTCGCAGCCAACTCAGCTGCAGCTAGCCGGAAAGCATGGACACAACATAAGTGTGACACTCCCCCAGACAATGACAATCACAATTTTGATGCCTTTGGTAATAAGCTACTTACCATTGGGGCAACAACAGTGAAAGCAGCAAACTCCCTGGCCATTGTTGCACGATATGACCGTGAAATGTGACATTGTTTAGTCCCTCTATTAGACAACCTGCCAGAACAGCAAAGAAAGGAGGCTATGCTGTTGCTGCAAGAGGGGGAAGAGGCATCAAATCACAGCATCAGTATAGCTGTCGTAGACCTGGCCGAAACCAGCTTTAAACAGATCGGCAATGGAGTGGTTACTTGGACGCCAAGCTTGGCTTCGCTGTACAGAGGTGAAGCACAAGGTGGTGGATATGCTGTGCAAAGGCGAAAATCTTTTTGGCGAGAAGATAGATGAAGTCCTGAAGGCCATGAAAGCTGATTCAGACACAGCTAAATCACTTACAACTCTGCAAAGCAGAAGATCATTTCGCCTCTTTCATTCTTTATGTGGAGTCTCAGGAAACTCCGGATTCTCAGGCTCTAGAGACAACAAAGGCTATAATAGATCCACATATTATTCACAAGGTTACAAGCACAAATTCCAATTCCCAGCGCAATAGAGAGTACCAGGGACAAAGGAAGCGTGGAACTTCCTCCTCCCAGAGTGGCCGGCAAAATAAAACACAGCAATTACTGCCACAAGGACAGTCAAACAGGAGGAAATGTGGCATTCCACCTCAACTAGTGGTGTTCTATAAATACGGACAGATGGGTACTAGATTCTATTCAGTACAGCCACTTGTTGGAGTTCAAACATCCACAATTTCCAAGCCCACCCATAAAGGTGTCTCAATCCCACCATTACATCTTGCGGCGCAAGGTATGTCACATGATAACAAAAAGGGCCATCGAGAAAGTACCTCTCTCAGCAAAAGGAAAGGGCTTGTATTCACGGTTCTTTGTGTTAAAAAAAAACAGATGAAACATGGCGCCTGATTTTAGACCTTCGGGTACTAACCAAAAACATAAGAAAAAAAAATTCAAGATGGTACCCCTGCAAGAGGTGATCAGAGCAGTGTAGCCGCAAGAATTCCTTGCGTCCCTAGGCTTCAAAGATGCATATTTTCATATACCAATTTAACCAATGCACCGAAAATACCTCAGGTTTGAAATGGGCGACCGCCATTTCCAATTTTGGATTCTCCCGTTTGGCTTAAGATCAGCCCCAGCACATTCATCAGGCGCCTGGCGCCGGTAGCAGCCTTCCTCCGGAGGCAAGGGCATCACGTTTACCCGTACATGGATGATTGGTTGGTTCGGGGATCAATTTACCAGGCTTTATAGATTCTGCTCCAACAATTGGGCTTTACCATCAACTACAACAAATCCTGCTCAATTCCCTCAAAGAGCTTGGTCTTCCAAGGAGCACAATTCCTAAAAAAACACTATCTGGTAAAACCCTCTGCGGAAAGAGTAAAAAAGCTTCTAGCTAAAGCGGGCTCATTTACACCGAACAAATCCATCACAGACCGCTCTTACATGGCTCTTCTGGGAACCATGTCATCTTGCATTCCTCTGATTCCCAACTGTCGCCTACACATGCGACCAGAACAGAAATTCCTTGAAACCAGATGGTCCCAAATCCAGGGCTCCTGGTCGGACAGGGTAATCATCTCCCGGCCACTGGCAGACACTCTGAAATTGTCACCCCATCAACATCTCAAAAGGAATGCCACTGGTGGAGTCAAACATCCAATGCACCATTGTGACTGATGCCTCCCAAATGGGATGGGGGGTCATTTAGACCAGAATCAGGTCAAAGGCCTCTGGTCTCCCACAGAAACCTTACTGCATATCTGTGTCCTAGAGTTGGGGGCAGTGCACTGGGCTCACAAATCCTCTCTCCCCCTCATCAAGAACTTGGTGGTGCGTGTCCTCACCGACAACACAACCAAAATGTTCTACCTGCAGAAGCAAGGTCGGACACGTTCAGACGTCTTATCCCAAGAAGCACAAACCACTTAGCACTGGGCAGTCCAGCGCAACATTCAGATCCAAGCCTTCCACCTACCAGGGATGCAGAGCAAGCAGACAGATACCGTCAGCAGGGACTCCTCACAGACACACGAGTGGCAACTGCACAGCACCCAATGAGTAAAGATCTTCGGGAAATGGGGCCTTCCCCTCTGGACATTTTTGGCTGCCCTGAAAACAAGCAATGGCAGCAGTTTGCCAGCAGAATCCCACATCCGAACTCCCGAGGAGACGCATTCTCCATCCCTTGGAACAGAATGTTTTCTTACACATTTCCCCCCTTTCCTCTCATAAGGAAAACCATGCAAATGATTTGCAAGGCTCCTTGCAAGATAATCCTCGTGGCCCTGTTTGGACCCAGGCAGACCTAGTTGTCCGACCTACTTCAGCTGGTGGTGCACCATCCGGTTCATCTAGGATCCCAGCCGAAACTCCTTTCCCAGAACAACAGGATGATCTTACATCACAATCCGGACTCCCTCAAAATTGCAATATGGCTCATGACCACTCTTAATTCGGAAATCTAAATATCCCTCACGACCGTCGTCACATCCTGGCGGCAGCAAGAGCTGCATCCCCCAACATCTCATATGGCCGAAAGTGGAAAAGATTTTGTGCATGGTGTGCACAACAACCTAAGCTATACCCGCTAGATATAACACCTCAACAACTTCTTCCTTATCTTTTGTTATTGGTTACAAAAGGTCTCGAAGCGGCTTCCATCAAGGTGCGATCTTCAGATTTACACATAACTGCCCCACTCTACACTCACAGACTAATAAAGCATTTTTTGAAGGTCCTCCTTCGAACCTTTCCATCAAGGAAAAGGATTCCACCCGTAAGGAGACTTAACCTGGTTCTAGCAAACCTTAAGAAACCCCCTTCGGAACCTATGTCATCAGCCGGCATCAAGTTTCTCACTTGGAAGATGGCTTTTCTGATGGCCATTACGTCTTCTAGATGGGTGTCAGAACTCCATGCCTTGGTCGTTGATCCACCATATCTTTGATTCATGGAATAGACAAAGTGGTTCTCCCTACAAACCTGCATTTCATTCCTAAGATACCATCGGAATTTCATAAAAATGCAACAATCACTCTTCCAACCTTTTTTCAAAATGCCTCTTCACCAGCTGAAAAGACTGCATTCTCTAGATGTCAAGAGAGCATTGAAGTATTACTTGGATTGCACAAGATTTTTTAGTTCCTCTAATCAACTCTTTGTGGCCTTCGGGCCTTCCAATAAAGGGAGGTCAATTTCGAAACAGGGCATCTCACGTCTCATGATGGGTGGCATCTACAATATGCTTCTGCCACGCAATGGCCAAGAGGCCATTACAATCAGCTCCCAGAGCTCATTACACAAGGGTTATTGCGGCCTCAGCGTCTCTCTGGTTAGGGGTATCCATCAGAGGCATTTGCCATGCGGCAACATGGGCAGTGCCACACACTTTCACCAGGCACTACTGCTTACATCAGCAACATGCCAAAGATGTGCAAATGGGAATGGCAGTCCTCCAAAGACTGTTCCTGTAAGGTAAGCCCCGCAGCTTCTGGGGTTTGTTCCTGTTTTTTTACCTTAAAGATGTATGCTTTTGCTTAATGTACATGTCTGCTTAAGGTCTACCTGCTGTTTGCCTGATGTACACCTCCAAGCATTTCTACTGCTAGAAAATCTATACACAGCTTGTGAATCAATGAGAGATCCAAAGCTGGAGAAGGGAGTAGTTTCTTACCTGTAACTCAATTTCTACATCATCAGCCTCCCCCCTCAGGCATACATCCTTTATAGGACATCCTCCATATGGAGAGGTTAAAATGTGAGGGGAAGCTGCTGGGGCGAGCTCTATACTCGACATCCCATTGGTGCTACCAAAAGGACCCACAACGACATTGATGGGACACTCAACGTGTCAACATTTTTCCATGGGAAAACTACTATATTAAAGTTACCAGGGTTTCCCAGCCTGACGACGGGGAATATTCACAGCATGTGAATCCATGAAAGATACCACGCTGGAGAAATGGAGTTACAGGTAAGAAACTACCCCATCTGGCCTCCAGTCCCAGAACTATGTCCACTACCAGTTACTCGGGTTTGTAATCTGGAAGTACAGATGGGCACACATATATCATCTATCCCACAGATCAGCAGGATTTCAAAGATTATCATTTTTTCCATCTGAAGAATTTGTGACATGATTGATGCTCATTTCACTTGATCATAAAATCATGCTGGCAAATACCTTTGCGTCATCGAGGGTGGATTATTTTAATGGTGTCGATCTTGGTCTCCCCAGTGGTCTCATTACCAGGCTTCAGGGTATTGAAAAGACAACAATAACATATGTCTTTTCTTTAAAAAATATAAATATGTTCAGATGCATTGGCTGATGGTAGGTGTTCCTATCGAGTTTAAGACCTTCTGCTTGGCCCACAGGGCAGCCCATAGATATGGATCTAGCTTTGTGTAGGAGAGACTCACTATTTACACCGCTGCAAGGGCCCTAGAATACGCCAATATAAATCTCCTGTGAAATTCTTGTTTCTACCATCAATCCCTTGGAGGACGTGCATTCCTTTACCTTCCCAATTGAGCTCTGAAATTCTCTGCATAGCAATGGCCACCTGCCATGTTTTTCCATGGTTGAGATGTGTTTTACAGTGCAGTGTGTTGTGTTATTTACCCAGGATGAGCCCACTTTTCTTTCATATCCCAACAACCATACTTCTGAAGTCACCCTCAATTGCTTGGGCGTCGCCTAACTCGTTATCATTGCTTGGCTTCCAAAAATCTCGGGAGGATAGGTCAGGGGCAACATGCTCGCCTTGGAAGCAAGACGACATGGAGAAACACAGGTTCGATTCTCGGGTCCGCGCTTAGAAACCTCTGGTTATTGAGCGTGTTATAAATAACCTATCATATCAAAAAGACCCATTCCTATTAGTGAAATGGACCTTTAAGTAAACCTTCCTCCACTTCCAAAGAAATCTAATTCTCTATTAAATATAATGGGTCCAAAAAAATCTCCTCCCAAAAGCCTTTTAACTTCTCGCTAGGTTCTGGTCACAGGGGCAGAATATGGACATTGCTTACCATAATGAGGACAGTTTGTGGGCAGATCAGTATATTTCAATCCAAGGTAAGGACTAATATGTGTCCCATCGGGTCTTGCACAAGTAACATTGGGCCTTAAAACAATGCCTGTGCAGTAAAAAAGAGGCAGTAATTCCATTACCACCACTTTTGGCAGTAACGGAATGACGTCCTCTTTTACTTCACCGCCGAATTCCGAGTATGGCGGTAAAGTGGAGTATTCATATCGGTGGACTTTCTACATGATATAACCTCTCATAGTAAATACGCCTAAATCCCCATGGAGTTTAATGGGCTCCAGAAATGGGTGTTTACTCAGGCCTACCACCAGCCATAATCCTGTGGTAAACTCACAGGACCAAATGGCTGTATCAGTAAATGGGTTTGGTAATAAATCAGCACTTTTACCATGATTTACTACCAAACTCATGATGAGGCCCATTGAGTGGTACCAACATTTGGCCAGGAAGGGTTAAAATGCTGCATAATAGGTAGAGCAGCATTGCATATCCGGAAAATGCATATAGCTGCATCAGTGTTCACTACTCGGCTCGGCTATATTGTAACTATCACACAGAAGAGAAATGTGCAATTTCTTAAACAGTATATACAGTGGTAGTATTGCGGCCATGCTCACCATTTCCAATGGCAAAATACCAGTAAGCAGCTGCAAAAAGGTAAGATGGTACAGTACATTGTGTGAACCTTTCAGCAGCGTGCACCTTACAGCAGGCAGGGAGTGAATTGCCCAAAGTAATGCATGATCCTGATTATCCCAGTATATAACTTAGCACAGTACATACCTGCGCTCTGTACATTACATTACATTTCATTTTCGGTCCATATTACAATACACTTTATTGAAGTGAATCAACAAGGCCACTTTGGATTTTTTCACTTAGCACACGGGGTCAAAGGGGAGCTCAGGTGCAACGCGTTTGTCTTGGCAGCAGGACAACACAGGGCAACATATGTTCAAATGACCCTGCTTCCAGAGTAGCAGAAGAAACGCTAAGCACAGGGTGTTGCCCGGGGCGTGGTTCTATAGCCCTGGACTGCACCCTGCTAGTAGACCACCAGGAATACTGAAAGTGTGAGCGGCCTGGGGGCCATCTTGGGTTCTGTCTTGCATCAAAACCTGGCAGCCATCTTGATGGGGGTAATCAGAGTCAGTAAACAGATGGTTGCGCAAATCAGCAATCTTTAGTGTCCACACCTTCCCTATACTATTCAGGCCTATACATGAGAATGCACCATGTATCCTGATCCGGGTCATGAAAGCACTCCTCTCAAAGGCCCCCACAAGGAGAGCTATACCTGGTCCTGGCTGACCTGGGTAATTGCTGTGATAGCGAGCCAATAGACGTGATGCATGTACGTTCTCTGCTGGCTCCCAAGTCCTATCTAGCACACTGTAACCCTTCCAGTCTGTGAGGTAATATAACTTTCTACTAACGATCTTGGAACCTAGGATGTCTCAGTCCCCATTCTCAGCTTCTTCTTTTTCTTGTGTTTCCACAGGAGGTGGTCTAGTTGTGGAGTCTCGGGATGCATAGGTTTCAGTAATGATACATGGAAAACCGTAAGGAAGAGGACAATTCCAGCTTCACAGCTACTGGATTGATATTGGAAGCCACAGGGTATGGTCCAATGTATTTTGGATGGAATCTCCTTGGGTCTTTTAACTGGATATGTTTTGTTGCCAACCATGCCTTGTCTCCTACGTGATGAATAGGTGCCTCTGTTCTGCGCTTATCAGCAAAGTACGTGTGAGCTGCTTATGTGTCATAAAGGGTCTTAGTGGCCTTTTTCAGGGTTTCCTTAATGCTTGAGTGCAGGGAAGTGATAGCTGGTATTTCTAGTGGTGCAGGTGGGTATGTGAATCCCTCCCATGCAGGAAAAAGAAGGGTGAGAAGCCCATAGATCTATGGATAGTGTTGTTATATGCATATTCTGCTGCCCCACGAAGATCAACGCAACTCTTGTCTACTTGTGTAAACATACAGTGCAAGTACTGCTCAAGGGTCTGATTGATTTGTTTGGTTTGGCTGTCCATCTGCAGGTGAGGACTGGTTGATAGGATGATTGCAATCTGAGCATTGGCACAGCAACTTTTCCAGAACTTAGAAATGAATTGACCCCCCCGGTCTGATATAACCACGGACGGGAACTTGAATACTTGTGCCAGAGTTCCAGCCTTGGGTAGACTCTTAAGAGCAATGAAATTCTCCATCTTTGTCAACAGATCGACGACAACCAAGATTGTATTGTAACCCTTGCATGGAGGAAATTCAGTGATAAAGTCTAAGGATATTGTGTGCCAGGGAGCAGGTGGTATGGGTAATGGATGAAGTAGACCTGGTTGCTTAATTTTTTGCATCTTGTTTCTTGCACAGATATAGCAGGTTTTGACGTATTGTGTGACATCCTTCCACCATGTGGGCCACCAGAAGTATTGCTAGATTCTTGCCGTGGTATTTGTGATTCCTGGGTGTCCCGCTGTAAGTGTACTGTGGTGGGCGTGAAGGACCATGTTTTGCATAGTAGAGTTTAGTAAATATAAGCTTTTCTGGAAATAAGAGTCCATTATCTTCTGTCCACTGAGGATTCTGAGAGACCCAAGTTCGTAGTTGTCCTGGTTTCATAGACTGTCTGATTTTATCCTGTAGCTGATCTAAAGGAGATTGGCTAGTGTTTGTGCCTTCCAACAATTTCTCTTCTGGTATTATTGCAACTCTTGCGGGGGCTGCATAAACATCTTCTCCCTCTAGATCCCAACCTATATAGGATAAGGCATCGGCCTTCCGGTTTCGCACTCCAGGGAAATATGTTACAGTGAGCCTAAGATAAAGCCTAAGAACTCAACTTCAGTTACTTGAAAGGCGCATTTTTCTAATTTGGCATACAATCCAAGACTACCCTTTCGTGGTGTACATGTTCTTCTCTTGTCGCAGAATAGATAGCATGTCATTGATGTACACCATGGCGCAAACATCTAGGAGTTCCCTCAGGACTTCGTTCATAAAGAATTGGAAGGCTGCCCGTGTGTTAGATAGGCCAAAGGGCATAACAGTATACTCGAATAGCCAAAACCTGGTATGGAGCGCCGTCTTCCACTCATCGCCAGCCTTTATGCGTACTAAATGATATGCTCCCCTGAGGTCAAGTTTGGTATAAATCTTGGCATGTTTTACTAAGTCCAGAAGCACTGGGATTATTGGCAGAGGGTACCGGTTTTTGATCGGGATCTTGTTTAACCCTCTGTAATCTATGCATGTACTAAGGTCTCCCTCCTTCTTAGGGATGAAAAAGAGAGCTCAGGAGGAAGGAGACTTCAATGGTCGAATAAACCCATCAGCCAGGTACTGGTCTAGGTAGCTGTGCAGGTACTGATTTTATTTCTCGGTGAGCATGTAAATACAGCTACACAGCGCCTGGGCTCCTGGAACCAAATCTATCTGGCAGTCATAGGGTCTGCGCAGTGGTAAGGTGTTGGCTTGCTCCTTCTGGAAAACATTCCAGTATGATTTATACTCTTGAGGTAACTGTCCAGGGATGCCAATCACTACTCTGCGGTCCTGGTCTTGTGTCACCATGATCAGTGGATGAGTAATCATAGACGTAGGTGGATAACAGGTTTGCTAACATTCAGGGGAGAAGACCATTTTATGCGTTCGCCAGTTTATGATTGGGTTGTGGCACTCCACCCAGGGCATGCCTAAAATGAGCTGGAACTGGGGTGCATTGATCAAATCAAATACTACGCGTTCCCTGTGGCCATCATGACAGAACAGCCCTAACTCCTCTGTACATTGGGTTACTGGTCCTGATGACAGCTGTGTTCCATCCACAGAGACTGTTATCAATCTTCTCCTTCTGTTGTGTGGAAACGCCTGTCCCCGGACGACAGTTATGTCCATGTAATTCCCTACTGCGCCACATTCAACATATGCCTCAAAAGCATGCATCCTCTGTGGTTGGTCAGGGCAAAGGAGGATCATAGGAGTTGTGAGATGGGAGACTGTTGATGTCCTCTCTTTCCTCGACAAGCAGATCGCTGATCTTGCCGAGCTGCAAAGTTTTCCGAAGGCTTAATAGTTTCTGCTGTACCAGCATCAATCACTCCCAATGGCTTTTGAGGTGATTTACTAGGGCAAACCTTCAGAAAATGTCCTGCTTTGCTAGAGTTGCTGCCATCTGCGCCTGTCTCTTTCCTCTTTGGCCAATGGGCCTCTAGTACTAAGCAATTGCATGGGCTCAGTCAGGATCTCTGTGGGATGGGATGGAGCTTCTCATGGGTGCACATACAAGGGGCGTGTCCCAGAACGGGACCAATCAGTTCTTCTTTCCTGCAGTCGGTGATCTAATTGTACTACTAAATCTATATATTCCGAGAAATGCTCGGGTGGGTTAAGAACCTGCGCTAGGACATCCTTGAGTTCACTGCGGAGGCCTTGGTAGCCTATTAAATGTGGTTATGTATACTAGTAGATCTTGGGAACCCTGCTGCAGAGTCAACAGCTCCCCATCTAAAGCCTGTCCCTGCGTTCTGCATGCAAAGATCGTATCTAGGTCTTGCTGGAAATCAGTGAAATTGTACAAAATTGGGTCATCTTGCTTAACCAGAGGCACTGACCAACAGGATGCATGTCCTCCCAAATACGATAAAATGAAAGCAACCTTGGTTTGGTCCTTCAGGAAGGCTCCTGGACGGCACAAGAAATGGATTCTACACTGATTCATGAAAATAGCGTACCTCTGTGGGTCCCCTGAAAACCGTTCTGGTGGTGCTAAGGGGACAGTGATTAGAGTGGTGACTTGAATTTGGGTAGGAGCTGCTGCGGCACCATCTGATGAGCCTGGTAAGGGAACCTGACCCGCTTGTTTCATAGTTAGATGTTTTTCTAACTCCTCCGTCCTTTCCCGATGCACCACTAGCTCTTTCCTCACAGCATTGGTTTTGGAACGAGCTGCATGGGCCTTAGCCCGCAATTTCCCTTAAAGAGCACCTAACTGGTCAACCTCTGACTCCATGATACTCGGGCAATGGTTTATTTACATGGGCTTAGCATTCTGTAATGCTTACCTCTGGGGCCCTTAAGGAACACCTTGTCCGGATCATCGGAATCGTGGCCCTCTGTGATGGGATGTGCTATCCAAGCCACTCCCGTCCCAATGACCCACTGAATGGCGATTTCCCAGTGCACAGTGCGGTTGGGAGTGGTTTTGTGGATTCCCAATACTGCTGGAATGGTGATGGGACAATTGGTAGTTCAGCTTGGAAATAACCTATGGGCAAACAAGGGGAGAATATCAGTGTCTGCCTGTCTGCGCTCCCCTCACCACCCTCCTGTGTTCCCCCAAGGTTTGCTGGCTGGCCGGCTGGCTGGCTGCACAAGAAATCTGGCTCACCTTAGATTCTTTAGTGGGGCACCCAAGTGCCTGGATATGCATCTGGTCCAGTTCTTACACTGGAGATTGGTGGTCCAGTCCAGCTACAATGCACAAGATGCTTAGGTAAGTGTTCTGCTGCACTAAATGCACAGATAAGTGTCTCTGTAGTGCTATTGATGTCTTTCTTGTCTTCGGGGCCGCTGCGATGCGAGGCACGATCGCACTTCAGAGGTTCATGTCTTTTTTTTGTCTTCCTTTGCAGTTGTGGGAATGCCATGAACGCTGTGTTCCTTCCACCCTATCCGAAGAGCGAGGGATGTGCCAGAAGAGTAGGAGCTCTAGCGAGTGAAGCGTAGCTGTTAGGAATATCCAGCCAGAGGTAAGCTGGTTTGTATGGGGGGCGCGAAGGCGCGTGGAGAACGTCACTAAATGCTTTCTTACTGTGTCTTTCTTCGTTGCAGGAGCAGATTAAGGCCACGATGCCTGAGCGGTGAAGAATGCTTTCCTCAGATGTTCTAGTACTGAAATGGATCTCTGACTCCATGATGCTCGGGCAATGGTTTATTTACATGGGCTTAGCGTTCTGTAATGCTTACCTCTGGGGCCCCGAAGGAACACCTTGTCCGGATCATCGGAATCGTGGCCCTCTGTGATGGGACGTGCTATCCAAGCCACTCCCTTCCCAATGACCCACTGAATGGCGATTTCCCAGTGCACAGTGAGGTTGGGAGTGGTTTTGTGGATTCCCAATACTGCTGGAAGGGTGATGGGACAATTGGTAGTTCATCTTGGATATAACCTATGGGCAAACAAGGGGAGAATATCAGTGTCTGCCTTTCTGCTCTTCCCTCACCACCCTCCTGTGTTCCCCCAAGGTTTTCTGGCTGGCCGGCTGACTGGCTGGCTGGCTGCACAAGAAATCTGGCTCACCGTAGATTCTTTAGTGGGGCACCCAAGTGCCTGGATATGCATCTGGTCCAGTTTCTTCACTGGAGATTGGTGGTCCAGTCCAGCTACAATGCACAAGATGCTTAGGTAAGTGTTCTGCTGCACTAAATGCACAGGTGAGTGTCTCAGTAGTGCTATTGATGTCTTTCTTGTCTTCGGGGACGCTGCGATGCGAGGCACGATCACACTTCAAAGGTTCATGTCTTTTTTTTGTCTTCCTTTGCAGTTGCGGGAATGCCATGAACGCTGTGTTCCTTCCACCCGATCCGAAGAGCGAGGGATGTGCCAGAAGAGTAGGAGCGCTAGCGAGTGAAGCGTAGCTGTTAGTAATATCCACCCCGAGGATAGCTGGTTTGTAAGGGGGGGCGCGTGTAGAAAGTCACTAAATGCTTTCTTACTGTATCTTTCTTCGTTGCAGGAGCAGATCAAGGCCACGATGCCTGAGAACGCTTTTCTCAGATGTTCTAGTACTGAAATGGAAATGAAGACCAGAGCTCACGCTGCAGTGCTGAAGTTGGAATCCGGTAGGCAGGAGCTCCGGAGTGTGAAACAGGTAAGCAGAGGTTCCAGCCAGCCCCCGGATTGCAGAAACAGGCATCCTCAATGCACGCAGAGTCAACAACCCAGAGCGGTAAGGATTACACTGCTTGCAGAGTAGCAGAAGAAATGCTAAGCATAGGGTGTTGCCCGGGGTGTAGTTCTATAGCCCTGGGCTCCACCCTGCAACTAGACCACCAGTATTACTGAAAGTGTGAGCCATCTGGGGGCCATCTTTGGTTGTGCCTTGCATCCAAACCTGGCAGCCATCTTGGTGGGGGTAATCAGAGTCAGTAAACAGATGCTTGTACCAACCAGCAACCTTTAGTGTCCACACCTTCCCTGTGCTATTCAGGCCTCTATGTGAGAGGGCACTGTGTATCCTGCTGGGGGTCATGACACCTCTTCCTGCTGCTGTAACGCTCAGGGGTGCCATTGTTGCCCTGCCCGATGGCTGCTGTGGAGGGTGGCTGATGTGCCACCCTCTCACTTCACCCTTTTGGAATGCCCAGCTTCTGGGTTTGCTGACATATGTCCCTGTCCACTGGGGCATCGTAAGCTAGGTGGTCATTTTTGCAGGGGGTTGACTCGCCTCCTGACTGCTGGCACCTACCTCTGCACCTCTGACTCCCTCTTTTCCCTACATATCCAGGCCCGTGCTTCACTTTTTCTCCCAGGCGGTGAGGGGACCAGTGGTTCCACAGTGCCTCCTCCAGTTGCCAGGGACTCCTGGCAGTGTAGGCAGAGCAGTCCATGCACCCTGACCCTAGGGTCATTCAACCGCTTCCACAGTCCTCTCCATCGCAGGGTACACTCGCCATAGCAGTCACCTTCTGGCTGGTGGCATGCCAGATGGCTGTCCAGTGGTTTTACGCTGCCTACTGCCATATAGTTCATCGCAGTGGGCAATTACCTTATCAGTGAGGACCACCAGCTCTCCCTCACTGAACTTGGGCTTTCTGAGACCATTTTCAGGCATCTAGCCCCTGGTCCTTTCCTGAGACATTCTGGCTTGATACCAGGTGCGGATGGCTGCAGGAAGTGTAAATATTGGAGGGATTGTGTTTTTAAAGATGGCTGCCGCAATGCTTCCCGTTCTGGTGATGACGCAATTTCCACGTGTGCTAATTGCTCAAGCGTTAATAGATCCGGGACCGATAGCAGAAGTGCTATTAGCGCCGGTATTTCGGCAGTATCTCTTATTTTGGCGCAGTTTCCTCTGGGTGCATAGCGTTACCTCCGGAGTTGGGTGCGTGTTTACACCAGGTTGTAATGCAGCGCTAATTCTGCAGCTCGACCTTGCAGTAACGCTATTTCCAATCAGTGGAAATTGCACCTGATTACCACCCAACGTATTTTGGCAAAACATGTGGTGAGCATGGCATTTGTGCAATTTAAATGCAGCACATTACAGAAGTTGACCTCCCCAAGTTCCAGACAAATAGGTGGGAAGATACAGTACCATCATGGTGATTCATACTCACATGTCCTTGACTGCTACATTCCATTCTGTAACAATTACTCACCTTTTTCTTTTTGATGTGGCCAATAGCCCTACAGAAAAAGTCCATGGAAAGCACATCGAACAAAGAAATGTTGACGCCCTTCAACAGCTGCGTCTTGTTCGTGGGTTTGTGAAAATGTTACAAACAACCTTTGAGCTGTGCCCAGATCATTTAAAAAACATGTAGGTCCATTGGCTGAGGAAAAGTCATTACTCAGCAAAGCCCACAAGTCTCTAAGAATTCCCCAGCTGATGATTATTTTGAGTTTTTGTCAATAATTATAATCGTGAGTTTCCAGATGCCCTGCCCTGGGCTTAAAACCCTTCCAGATGTGCCACCAGCACCCACAGACAATATTCGCCTTAAAAAAGACTATGGGCTTCATTCCAAGTTTTCTGGTATCCTGGCGGAAAATCCACCAGTATACCGGCATACGCACCTACCGTTTCCGCCGAATACTGGGATATTACAGGCGGCGGAACCACAAATAAATCCCCATTCTGTCAGACTCCATGGGGGAATTTGCTGGTATTTCTGGCACTGGCAATACCAGTGCTGAAAATAGCGGCTGTTTTATGCCGGTGGGGTCTGAGTTACCTCCAGCCCTTGGATCGAGGCAAGTCAGGTTACCCCCACTGGCATACTTGTACTCTGCCGGTCCAGTAAAGTGCTGGTATACGTAAACACCAGCACTTTTTTACTGGACTGGCAGGGTCATAATGAGGCCCTATGTCTGTCTCAATTCAAAGATTACCCAGGATCATGGCCATGCTTAGATATCCCCCCAGGCACAACTTTTCACTATGTTTCGGATGCAGTTTACTAGGCAGGTGTCCTCGCTTTCGTAACACCAACCTGTTGGACTTTTCAAGTGTGATAAATGTCCTCAGTGAAGAGCAGGCCTATGAAGACTTTGACTGTTTCCATCTCGTGTTTTTCTTGCAACACCTGTTGTCTCTTATTTAAGATGGGGACTTTGCACCATGAACAGGGAGGATTGCATTCATATGATCTCATTTAAAACAGAGTATTGTCTAACTTATACAGCAGTATGACATTTCTAAACCAGAACTTGATGACCACTTTAGGATGCTCTGTTTTCTTTTTCAGTCCTGTGAATTGAGGATATCAGACATTCAATCAATACAGTTCTTTCATCATCATCATGATCATAACAAATAAATTATCTCACACAGGAACTCAAAGGTACAATAAAGCAATGTGAAAAGGAATGTTAGTGTTCAGAACTCTCATGACATTTGATTTATCTTAAAAAAACACAGTCTAGGCCTCTACCCCCTATATGACACTTCACTTATTCTCCATGATGCTTAATAATCTTCTGTGGGCTCTGTTCACCTCACTGTTCTAGTACTTAGTACACCATGTGAGGGAAATTCTGATCATCACCAGACATTATGGGATTTATTTAATGGTATACCTGTCAGCAAACATATCCCTCATCTTGGTACTCATTTCTGACTTGATCCTTTTAGACATTGGTCAGCACCAGAAAACTGCAGGGTATAGCAGGGTTAAGGACAGATGTTATGGAGTTAAAACACACTCAGAAAGATATGTCAATCTGCATTTCTTTATAGTTAGCATGAGCTAATCAATTCATCATCAGTGTAAAATCTGTTTAGCACTTTAGTTTGTTCTAAGCTATCGTGGATCAACATTTGCTGAGAGCCATGCAGAAAATCTACGCAGAAAGAAATACTTGTTATTATGTAGAGCACAAATTTGTTTCCAAGCGCTAGATGTGTTCTGCTTTTTGTCCATTATGAATCGGGCCTTTGCAGAGCACGAAAGGAAATGTGTTCATGCAGCTGAAGACAGCATAGATATGTTATTTAGAATAACAGAGTGTCTCTTGGCAGACAACCAGCTATTCTCGAGCAGAGAATACGGCCTTGACTGCGAGAAAACATGATCGATATTTCGGGTTACGGCAGAGATCGAATGTCCTGTATGAAAACGTACGCAGTATGCTTGTTTTCTTAGAATATGTTGCAGCACAGTACAAGGCTATGTTGAAATGTATGCACGTAGGTAAAGCATGCTGTTTTCCATGGAATGCTTCTATGCATTAAGCCGAGCTTCAAAGGCCTAATTGACAGTATACCACTGAGGTGATGGATTGATATGCTAATTGTTGGGAAGCAATAGTTAAAGCGAGCTCACCAGCACCTGAATGTCCAGCCTGCCTGCTGCTAGACATAGGTGGAAAAGTGCTGACGGAGGTTAGAGTGCCAACCAACTGCCCCTAATGTATTACAGTGGATTACTGTTCAGCAGAGAGAGTAGAGTGTAGAGGAGAGGGAGGGAGCGATTGAGCTCTCAGTACTAGGGTGAGCTGGGAGGGCTGGACGTGCTGAAACTCTCATTGCTAGTGACGAGTGCTGAGTGCTAATGTTTTTGTTAGTGTGACAGCTGACTTTCACTGTTTATGTATAATAAACTGTGTTTCATTTATATATCTATCTCCGTGTCTGGTGTGATCTTATTTTGTTTCCATTGCATATATTTTTAGATTTCACAGAAATTCATCCTCAAATGGGGACCTTTGGCAGTCCGACGTGGTAGAAAGGTGAGAAGATAAGGCACTGTACGGTTTAGTTCTTTCAATGGACACAGGGTTACATACAGGATTCAAAGCTTGGCTTTGCAATAATCCATGCCAATTGGCATTTGAAACCCTGATAGAGAGGAATCCGTGATCAGAAAGATGAGAATCCACACCACGCAAGAGCCCGGAAGCCCCACAACACCAATGGCAGTGCACTTTAAACTAGGTGAACATATAATTCCACATCAGTGCAACATCTCAGTCAATCTTACCAAGCGATTGTGCATGACATGTGTCCCAGTCTTAAAAAATTAAAACTGTTGAGCACTGGCTGAGATGTTTGAACCCAACTCTCAGGGCTTGTTCCCTTTAGAGCTTATCTGTAATGGATTTGTTACTTTATATCTTTTTTTCATTGTAGGCCGAATAACAATTTCAATTAATCTCAGTAGCTCTGTCCAATCTTGTAACATAACTTTGTCTTTACCCCACCCCTGATCTCTAGTGTAGTAGTGTTCAGGTACTGCTCTTCTACTTTGCACTTACTTTACACCACAAAAAGACTGGAATGACTTCTCTGCAGAACGTTTTAAACTTAAGGTCATTAGTAGGCCATTTTACGTGAACACAATTTCAATTTTCAAAAAGTAGATCAATGGCAGAGGTCTAACCCATGTCAAATGGTGCTCGCTTTAACTTCAGAGTTTTCCATTATGTACACTTCAAATTATTTGGTTTGAAACTTAAACAAGCACACTAGTGCAGCACATCCCAGGAAACATTCAATACCTCATTCTATTCATAAAAGTATTTGTATTCATTCTTAATTATGTGTTTATGCAGTGCAAATGTTATGCATGCATTGGGTTAAAACAATACTAAAATCATTAGCTGTAGATTTTTTCTCCCATTCTTAAAATATGCTCAGACAGCAGGTAAGCATGCACCAACATGTGTTTACTCCCTCTGTCCCCACAGGCCATCCCCACCATCACCAGGCAACGCCAACGTCAACCTCTCCGGTGCTGGGGTGAGGACAGGTGCTCCGTGGCACAGTAAGTTGTGCAAGTTGTGTAACGCTGCCTGCCTCTTGTAGTTCGCTGTCCCCCTGTTGTATGCATGTGATGCATGTATGCTTAAATCCTTCATCTTGCTGTCCCCCCACTCCCCAAAGCAGTCCTCTCCTGCTATTTCCCCCTGCATCAACAATCCCTCTCTGCCCATTGTGGGAGTTTGTATTGACACATTATAGTGACACCATCACTGCCTCTTTGCTGATGCTTTGATTTGACCTATGGACTCATGTGACCCATGTTGGTTTATCCATCTCGAATCTCGTCATTCTCATGCTGGACTTCCTTAAGCATCACGTAATCATGGTGACCATGAGTCATGTTGTGCCCATCTACGACTTGAATCCCTGCTTGCACTTGCTGATCTCTTGCAACATCATGTGTTCAGTACTGACCTCTGCAAATTGATGTGCTCTCACCACTTGCTTATGTGCTCTATAACACTGTATTTCGCTGGCTTTGCTTCTTCCTCTCTTTCACCACACTCACTGCTTCTCAGTCTTCCCTTTCCCTGTCTTTTCCCTCCCTCCTCTCCCCTCTCCCTTCACTATATTCTATGCACTTAGCCTATCAGAATTGTCGTCAGACCTAGTATGATAATTGCTTGTTTGTTTCTCTCCCTCCCCCATCTCATCCTTTGTCAATCTGCAGCACTACCAGAAATGTCGTCAGGCCTAGTACGATAGCAGCTTGTTGTGTTCTTCTCCTTCCTTCTCCCTCCCCCTTCCCTCACCTTTTGTCATTCCCCTGCATTACCAGAAACGTAGTCAGGCCTAGTATGATAGTCGTTGTCTGTCTCACCTCCTACCTTCCCCTGTCTTGTGGAAACAGAAAAATTGATATGAGGCCGGGAAGCCCAAAAGGAAACACACCAACACAGGTTACAAAGAACGTACAAAGTGCTTTATTCAAAGATACAACAATTACCAAAAGTCAATTGACATACGGATATCTATTCTGCCCTCAGAGTAACAGAACGAACCATCAACTGTAGTTCGCCGTGTTAGTGTGAGAGAGCGAACATTGGGATACTCGGGTTTTTATACTTTTTATCCAGCTCTGGCCAAACCCCCCTCGCGGGTTAACCATTCTCAGAACCAGACCTAGGGTTCGTTGCCAGGTCAATCCCATAATGTATGCATTTTTGATCAGTTCCGCTGATACAGTTGTTCATTTACACATAGGTCAGGGATAGGACAAGGTCTCAGTTCGCGACCCTAACAAGTGGCCTGCGGGCATATTACTTATTCATGTGTGCGGAGGTCACAACGGCCAGAATCCCACTCGAAATGTCATTCGGCCTCCATTTTGTTGTTCAGGGCGACTTCCACTCTACAAGAGAACCTAAAATGGCGGCTAAATCCAAGATGGCGATTTCCACAATACATTAAGGTCAAGACCTTGCCGCGGAATCTATGTACACAATGTTTTTAGACAACTTGGCGTAGGCCAACATACATTCAAACAATGCGATAGGAGGTACAATATTATTTCGATTTCCACAGACCCTCCTTTTGGCCTATGCCAAGTGCTAAACATCATCCCTAATACTTTCGAACATAACTCCATGTATTATCATCCATAGATTCCGCATCATTGTCCGTAATGTCTATAACCATAAGGTCGTTCATAAGAACCTCTTGTAACATGAATTCTTTAGATGCTGTATCTGGGGTATATATTTTATGCCCTATTGCGCTCACTGCTTGAGCACAACACCCTCCTATCATTCCACACATACTTGGGAGGCATTGAAAACAGCAACAAAGGAATAACAGGATCCCTAAAATAACCAGAATAACGGAAAGCACTTTCCAACCCCAAGATCGCAAAGAATCCCAAAACCAAGTACTAAGGTTCCAATCTCCTACAGGGATATGGACTTCAGAACTGAGAGTATGCAAGTTCTGAATTGCTTTAAAAATTGTTGGTAAGGAGTCTGGTACGAAAACACAACAAGCGGACCCCACTAATTTGCATACTCCACCTCGTTCTGCCAAGATGACATCTAATGCCATCCGATTTTGGAGTGCTACCAAATTTATTGCCTTTTGCTCTAAGGTCATATTGTAGAGTATGTCCGGGGTCCGGTTGATCGTTCTCTCCAGTACCCTTGCTAATCCCCTAATGTTCTCTGAGTTTGCTATTTGTCCCCAAAAGGGCACAACTGATTTCGCTATGTCCCCCAATACTTGCCCAGGGGTATCTCCGTTGTCGTCTCGCCGTGGGCGAGCCTTAGAAATCTCTAATGTACTTGCTACAAATACCCCGGGTAATAATATTCCTAAATAACAAGTTCCCTGCCAATCCTTGGGCAACCAGGGAAATGCTAAACTACCACAAACAAAATAAACAGGCCCCCCTACATACAGAGGCCTGTTTTCCCCAGTCAAATTTACAATGTTTTTACAAGCTTCAAAATCTCCCATTGGCCTAGTGCCGTTTCTCTGTACACAGAAGGGAACTGAGTCAGGACTGTGATTTATAGAATAAGAAGGAGGTACAGCGTCCTTATTGCCTATCGGAGCCATTTTAAAGGAGATCAGAGTTTGAAAAGGAAGAGATAGTTTGTCAGACGGCCTAATAGAAGCGACGTTAGGTTTACTTCTATTCGCGAAAAGCGAGCATCCCAGGGGAGTCAATTCACGTTTCTCAAAATCATTTAAATTAGTTCCATCAAAGTTCCCTGAGATGCTATCATTCCATCGGCCAAAGAATAGGGCTCTAAGAGAGGCATAGCAAGCAGTCATTAAAGGTAGAGGATGTATATACCATCCCAGTCCCTTGTTCCCATGTTACGGTAAATGAGGGCAAATCCAACAATTACTCTTGTTAAAAATGGCATGAGTAGCATTCATTACTATCATCAGAGTGTTATTATGATACTTCTGTCTATGTTGGGAGTCTCTAGGGGACAGAGTGTGAAGATGTACAGAGGGAGTCAAAACAGTTGGTACGATCTTGGTCGGTAATAAAGGTTTCAAAGGATAGATTTCTTCAAAATAACAAAGTCCTATAGCAGCAGTTGCAAAAATAACAATAATCATTATCAAAACACAACAGTACGTTTTTGGGGCCCAGGCACATTGTTCATTGTTCGATTTGGTCACCCCCTTATCTAAAAGTCCAGTGCGGGGAGCAGCGGTGAAGGTGGCAGGCATCATAGTTCCTCGATCGACGGCCCCAATGTTAGTTGCTGGCGACACTACGGTCGCGCGATTTCTTAGTCCTTCCCAACCCTATCCAGCAGAATCCCTTTTTGTTCAACAAAACTTTCTCATATCAAGACAATTTTTCCAATCACTTCCTTTTCCAGATACACGACACTCGTGCCGTAGTTCTATTTCCGTGGTCGAAGGTTGTACCTGATGGTACCCACAATTGTGTGGTCCGGAAGCAAAGTATCGTCACTTCCTGAGGGAAGCGACGTCTCGGTGGTGACGGAAGTCGCAGAGCTCGAAACAGTGTTTTCCGGAAGCGATTTTTCAAAAGAGTGCGGAGACGAAATTGACTGTTCCCCAAGCTCCTCTGGCTCAGAGAACTTCTCTGACACACTCACAGCGCTGTTTGCTACTCCAAGATCAGAGACTGTAGCATCAGCGAGGGGTTCTGTTTCTTCTGTAGCATGTGGCGTCGGGTGAGGAAGTTTCTTGATGTGCGTCGCGTGAATCCAGTTCTTCTTTCCAGCCACCCGCACTGCTGTCCTGGTGACCAATAACACCTGATGGGGTCCCCGCCAGCGAGACAGGAAGACCTCTCGTAGGCCTTCACGAGGACCCAACTTCCAGGCTGTATATCGTGTCCTGCGCCCGTGAACCATACAGGTAAAGCAGCGTGCACCTGGTGGTAGATGAAATACAGGTTTTTAGTTAACTGGTTACAGTAGTCTACAAGCAATACGTTTTCCACCTCCCTCAGGGCTTTAGGTTTTGGGAGACCCCAAATGTTAGCAGGTCTCCCCATTACTACTTCAAATGGAGAAAACCCAGTTCTAGTCTGAGGTGTGGTACGCATAGCTAATAACACAATAGGCAAAGCATCTGGCCATTTTAGTTTGGTATCAGCACATGTTTTTGCAAGTTTATTCTTTAAAATACCGTTGTGTCTTTCTACCAACCCAGCACTTTGAGGATGCCTAGCTGAATGAAATTGTTGCTCAATACATAGGGCTGCGCATATTTGCAAAATTACTGCTGCGATAAAATGAGGACCATTGTCCAACCAGATTATCCTCGGGAGCCCAAATCGAGGAAAGAATTCTTTTACCATAATCTTTGCAGTGGTCATGGCGGTAGCATCTTTGATGGGGAAAGCCTCGACCCATTTACTGAAGGCACAAATAATTACAAGAACATATTTTAGATTATTACATCGCTCCATTTCAATAAAATCAAAATGTATAACCTCAAAGGGGACAGAAGAGGGCCCAAAACTGCCCCTTGGAGTCACTGTCCCCTTACCCACATTGTGCTGTAGGTAGATCATACAGTTCTGGACATGCCTCTTTGTAGTGTCCAGGATCTTGTCATTCACCCAGACCTGTTCTAACATTCTCGTGATCTGCTGGGCACACACATGCGTAGGACCGTGTGCCATCGTTACCATTGCCAATACATAAGAATCAGGAAGCAACCATTTCCCTTCGGATGTATCCACCCAACACCCTTTGTCATCCAGTTTCCTCATTCCTTCAGCCCACTTTCTAGATTCTTCCATCGTGGCATCAGTCTGAATATCTCGCACAGACCCAATACCTTCATCCATTATGCAAACATCTCACATTTCCCTCGAGGCATACATGTCCGTGCTAAGGTCTGTGGCCGTTTGTCTGGCTATCAAATCCGCAAAAGCGTTCCCTTTGCCCACATCATCTATGACCTTGCGATGTGCTGCACATTTTATGATCGCTAACCGTTTAGGGAGTGAGAGTGCCGAAAGTAATTGCACTATCAAGGGGCCATGCTGAATCTTGGTCCCATGTGAGGTCAGGAACCCTCTTTCCGACCAAAGCTTTCCGAAGTTGTGAGCCACCCCAAATGCGTACTGGCTATCAGTATATATATTGACTCTTCGCCCTTGGGAAAGTTCACAAGCTCGGGTCAACGCTATAATCTCTGCGGCCTGCGCGGAGTTATGCGAAATTCTCTTAGTTTCAACAACTTTGCTCAATGTAGTAACTGCATAAGCAGCTGTAGATGTACCATTCGAAAGTTTGAAGCAGGAGCCATCGCAAAACAGCTCCCCTTCTGCATTATCCAAAGGAGTATCTATGAGATCTATCCTGCCCTTCGTTTCTTGTTCGGTGGTATACAGGCAGTCATGTAATTCTTCGTCACCACAAACAGTGTTCTGCGGGAAAGGTAAGAGTTCAGCCGGATTAAGAACACAACACCTCTTAATTTGAATATGATGGGCAAACAAAATTAGTTCATACCTCGTTAACCGTGCAGAGGTGAGGTGTTGCGTTTGAGTTTTGTTCAATAGAATATCAACAGAGTGAGGTACCATCAAAATCAAATCATGGCCTAGGACCATTCCCTCACTCTGTTTTACAGACGCGGCAGCAGCAGCGACAGCGCACAGACATCTTGGCAAAGCGCATGCGACAGGATCAAGGGCGGAGGAGTAATAGCCGCACGGCCTATTCTTCCCTCCGTGTTCCTGTGTTAACACAGCCAAAGCACATCCATCACATTCATGCACAAACAACACAAAGGCCTTGTCATAATTTGGAGTACCCAGAACCGATGCCGAACATAGCGCGGTTTTGAGAAGCTCAAATGATCGTTGATGTTCCGATTCCCATGGCAGTGGCAGAGAAATGCCCTTCTTTGTCAAAGCCAACATCGGTTTTACCACTAGTGCGAAATTCGGGATCCACAACCTACAGTAGGAAGCCATACCTATCAGGGCTCTGACTTCCTTCTGTGTATTTGGAACAGACATGCCAGAAATGTGTTTTATTCTTTCAGGTGTCAATCTTCTCCCCTCCTTTGACAGGAGGTAGCCTAGATAGGCAACCTCCTGACAACAATATTGAAATTTTTTAAGCGAAGCTTTGTGGCCATTTTTAGCTAGATGAACAAGCAACAGTATAGTGCCTTCTTTACAGGCATTCTCAGAATCTGCGTCCAAAAGCAAATCGTCAACATATTGAAGCAGCGTACAAGTAGGTGGCAATTCAAGGGTGTTGAGCTGCTCTTTCAATGCTATACTATAAATACTAGGACTTTCAGTATATCCTTGAGGTGCCCTTGTAAATGTAAATGAGCGTCCCCCCAAGGTGAACGCAAACAGATATCTGCTTTCTTCATGTATAGGGATACTAAAGAAGGCGTTTTTCAGATCCACAACGCTGAAGTGCGTAGCCGTAGCAGGGATCATTGTTAATATCGTCGTCACATCAGGCACAATTGGAAATTGTGGGGCGACCACTCGGTTAATAGCACGAAGATCAATTATAAACCGGTATGGAATTGCATTGTCGCCTTTCTTATATACGGGTAAGATCGGACTGTTACACAAACTACCTGTAATCTCTTCGATCACCCCACGATGTACAAAATCGGAGACAATGCATTTCAAAGCACGTTCACCTTCGACTGATATTTTATACTGCGGGATGCGTGGCAGTTTCACCCCATGTTTCAGGACTATTTTAACGGGCTCAATCTGTAACACTCCGACATCATTGTCGTCCACCGCCCACAAACATTCTGGGACAATGCTAAACTCGGGAGGTAAAGGTCGAATCAAGAACTGAGAATTAGGAAGTTGCTGTGGTGAAACCGTTAGCCGTACTCTATCTGAAGAACAATGAATTACTGCATTCAATTTCTTTAACAAATTCAACCCAAGCAAATTCTCTCCGCAGTTCAAAGTGAGAAGAAAGGGACAATGGTCCGTAAAGGGACCCAGAGAAACGGATACCGGCGCAGAAACCGGACAGACAGTTGGTACACCAGAAAACCCTATGGAAACATTTGTTTGCCCTGACAGTGGGATGTTTGGAACCCGAGAATGATCAATGGAGCACTTCTGTGCTCCAGTGTCAATCAAAAACTGGTGTTTCCTATTCCCCACTAATAATTCAACGTAGGGGCCTTTTTGATTAACGGGAATAGGCGAAGTTTCCAAACCCTGCTTCGGGCAATCCTAATAAAACGGAGCCTCATCAGAAGGAAGCTCTTCAGAAAGGTAGGCAGCAGAAGGGTGATCAAATATGTTTCTCGAGTCCATACTCGAGGTCTGATTTTCCCGTGAAAAAGGTTGCTGAGAATCTTGTAAAAGCTGACCGCTGTCAGGGCCCCCTGCTCCAGGGCGGCCCCTAGGTCGTCTACCCATACCCCCAAACGCACTGTTTGACCTCTGGTGAAGGACAGGGCACTGTGCTCGCCAATGACCTTCCTGGCGGCAATAAGCACATTGATTAATATTCACAGTACTCGGAGGAGCATTTCCTTTTGGAACGTACTGACCTCTAGTCTGTGTCGTACCTCCTCTGGGGTTTCTAACAATTTGCTGCAATAAAACTTTGGTTTTCAAATCTCCCTTTCTCTTTTCAATTTTTTCCTTTTCATTATTAACACGGTTCTCATAATACTGAGCCATGTGCAAAACCTCAGATTAAGATTTTGCCTGCCAAGCGCTCTCAGAGGACATAATTTGTGACTGGATGTCAGGTAACAATCCACGTACACATTTGTCCATGAACAACCTCTTCCCCGACTCTGTACCTAAATCCTGTCCACTGAAGTCAGAAAATACCTGCTCGAATCTATTAAAAAATTTGGTGGCGCCTTCAGTTTTCCCTTGGACACAGGCCGTAAGCTTGTCCCAAATAATCCTCTTCTCTGGAATTATAGTTTTCAGTTTAGTGACAATCCTATCAGGTAAAGTAAGTATTACCTGTGGCGGTTTCTCACCAGCTGGTCTTTCTCCATCAATTCTAATCATATTTGCCCACGTATCTCCCAACCCCGGCACATCATCCATTGTCCGAACCTGTTTCCATACATCTACGGGTACAGGGAATAACAAGTCAATGTCACTCAAGGTGAACACAGAGGACTGTAAAACAGACTCTATTTCTTTGTAAAACCCCGTCGGGTTTTTCCTAATATCGGGAACTGATTGTCTAATTGTGTTCACTTCCTGTCGTGAAAACGGGACGTGAACAAATTGCGATACATAATGTGCAGGGATATCCACAGCGGGGGCACCAGTCGCCGCGTTGGCGGGGATCTCAACTTTTGGGACAAAGGTCGGAGGAACCTCTCTCATAGGCAACTGAGATATAGGTACCTCCGGCCGCTTACTAAGCAATAGAGCCAGGTCGAGCGCTAAGGCAGCTGTAGAAGTGTCGGGCGAAAAAGCCCTTTTACAAATCCCCAATAATTCTATGGGGCAACTAACCCTCTTCCTTACACATTCCTCTTGCAGGTGCTGTACCATCACCTGAATTACCTTTCTTTGCATTTCTACTGTATACTGACTATACGTGTCATACACTTCGTCTGGCGGTATCGATGAATCCGAGATCCATCAAACCGCATCTTTGGTACAAATTCGTATTTCCTCAGGTGCCGCTCTACGGCACGGAAGGAACCGTTTCTGTACATATATTCTATCGTCCTCATCATCCTCATCTCGTGATTTTTCAAAGTCTTTCCTGAACTCAAACAATCTTTCAACATGTCCATATACTTTCTGCTCTGTGTCCCTCGAAAGTGCCAAGGCGTTCAGATCTCTCACCCCTTGTGGAAGATCCGAATTTTGTAATCTACCCCACATCACACACAAATGAGTCCCCAAACCTTCAATAAAAACATTTTTCTCTGGAAAACTATTCAAATTAGATAATGTAGAAAAAACATTAGCTTGATCACCTTTCTCCATGCAATGCTTAGCGCATGCAAACAATTCCTGTTTCTTATCTGCAGACACAGTACTACGAGTCACAATCTTTGACCCTGCACCTGGATCGACTTCAATCAATACGGGGCCACTCGGGAGCGGAGGTATCGGTAAATTTAACAAAGGTGCAACTATTGGTGCAGGGGGAAGGGGCGGTGCGATAGGCGGAGGAACAACAACCAAAGTACTAGGAACAATAGGCTGTACAGGGGGAACAGGGATAACAACTGGCGCGACAACAGGAATAGGCAGAGCGCCCAAAATAGGAGCATACGGTGGTGGCGCTGAGGCATCGGGCCTGCGTTCATTTAATAACTTCTCAATAAATTCTTCAGAAACATGGAAATCTTTAGAGGGGTACATTTTATGGACTCCGAGTGAAAAGGCTCCATCCATATTTGTAACTAATTCTAACCGCTTTTCTTTATCGTATAATAATGCTTTTTCAGCGTTTGTTTTATGACGACGTGCATGTTTATCCCTACTTTTAAGCTGCTGCAATGCTTCTTTCTTCCAATTTTGTAATACATCAAAGGCTGCTGGTCTAGCCTTTTTCTTTAACAAGATCGATTCTAAGTATTCAATACAGGGGATCTCAAAACTACCGTTGATTGGCCACTGAAATTCGGAGGCATGTCTGGTCTGTCTGTGCCAAATATCATTAAATACGATACTTCCAATGCCATACTTACAGTACATAGTACACGCCGGCGACCCCTCCTGTGGTGCCGGACGGCTAAATTCCAAAGATTGTCGATCGCTGCGGAACAGAGCCCTAAAACAGCTAGACAATTTCCCAGGCATTTCACAAAAAATTGGTGTTACCTGGTCCAATAATTGTGTCTGCAGATACAATACGCCAAATTCAAATTGTCAGGGTTAAATTAAGAGCCGGGTCACGACTGCACCTGACCAAACCTAAGGAGGACCGTACGGTTTACCAAGAACTTACCTAACGAATTTTACCTTGTGTTTGGTGGTTTCGGCAAATCTGCCCGCCTCAAAATTGGACCCTCGTCAAGATGCCGTGTCAGACCACACGACTATCGTCCAAGGATCGGATCATGCAGCGCTGTCGAGGTATCGCGTCTCGATCGGTCGGGCCCGCAGAATCACACCGTCCGATCCCGGTTCGATAGTCTGCATCAACCTTCAATGATCCGGCATCAATCTTGAGGGTCCCTATTCGGGCGCCAACTGTGGAAACAGAAAAATTGATATGAGGCCGGGAAGCCCAAAAGGAAACACACCAACACAGGTTACAAAGAACGTACAAAGCGCTTTATTCAAAGATACAACAATTACCAAAAGTCAATTGACATACGGATAGCTATTCGGCCCTCAGAGTAACAGAACGAACCATCAACGGTAGTTCGCTGTGTTAGTGTGAGAGAGCGAACATTGGGATACTCGGGTTTTTATACTTTTTATCCAGCTCTGGCCAACTCCCCTCGCGGGTTAACCATTCTCAGAACCAGACCTAGGGTTCGTTGCCAGGTCAATCCCATAATGTATGCATTTTTGATCAGTTCCGCTGATACAGTTGTTCATTTACACATAGGTCAGGGATAGGACAAGGTCTCAGTTCGCGACCCTAACAAGTGGCCTGCGGGCATATTACTTATTCATGTTTGCGGAGGTCACAACGGCCAGAATCCCACTCGAAATGTCATTCGGCCTCCATTTTGTTGTTCAGGGCGACTTCCACACTACAAGAGAACCTAAAATGGCAGCTATATCGAAGATGGCGATTTACACAATACATTAAGGTCAAGACCTTGCCGCGGAATCTATGTACACAATGTTTTTAGACAACTTGGCGTAGGCCAACATACATTCAAACAATGCGATAGGAGGTACAATATTATTTCGATTTCCACAGTCCCACCTCCTTATAATTTTCAAAGCTCTTGCACTATCTGAAATGTTGTCAGGCCTAGGATGATAGTTAATTTTACATTCGTAATGTCTCAAGGCCGTGTAAGAATGTCATTTTATTTTACCTTGCTCCCTCCCTTGCCTTGAAGCGCTTTGAAACACATGCGTGTATAAGCGCTATACAAATAAAATATCACTATCACTATGTTTCATTAATTGTTACCCTCCCTGTTAAGATGTTTCTGTGCTTCACTAGTCACCAATGTAGCAGTGTAACTGTGCTGAGTTGTTTGGAGAGTGTTGTGTTGTGATCAGACCAAAAACAGAGTAAGTGGAGCAATTCTGCACACCTACTGGTCTCATTGCACACAAACAATATGGGCATGAATTAAGTAAGTGAATAGTGTTTTCTACTATGTCAGCTACTTTTCTAGTGGTCTCCTGGTGCCAAAGCTTGTAAAGTGTTCATATTATAACTGCACGTGAGGTAACCAGAACTGGGTCTGTGGTGTGAAAGAGATAAGAGGGGTGAGTCTAGATGTGGGTAATAATGTGAGAGGGTATTTCCTTGTTTGGATGTATGGAATCTCGCAGATGGTGAAAAGAGTGAGATTTGTTGTTGAAGTAGTGAGGTGTGGTTAGTTAGTGTTTGATCAGTGTTTTTTTAAGGACTATGGGCCTCTATAAAATACAAGTAAGGTGTATATGTTTGCATGATGGTATACATTCATGATGTTCACCTGTGAAGAGTGAGTCAGTTTTAATACCAAATAACCTATGGGTAATAAAATAAAATGTCAGCCACTTGTCATGTGCTTGTTTCATAAAAATATTATTATTGTCTCACATATTTTTCCTTTATAGTTGCTTCCCACACTGTCCTATTTTCCATCTATATGGACAATAATTGTCTGCCTGCAATTGTAAGTATCTCACTCCTATTTCAAAGTATACGTGGGATTCTGGGTCTGGAGTACGAGTGCCTACATCACGGGACTAATGCTGTCACATATGCTGTGTGGAATGTTGAGTGGGTGATACATAAATTCTGAAGTGAATGTTTGCAGAGGGACAGTTAATGTGTGCTGCTGATGAATGAATGCACCAGTGGGTCTCTAGCTTAACTAATTATTTTACTTCCTCATATTTATTTATTGTTCATTTGTAATGCGCCTATACACTGGTGTCTTGAGGCACAGCAAGCGGGGGAGAGGAATAGTGATCTTAGTAGGCAATGCAGCATTTAAATCATGCAAGTGCGATAGCAAGAAGTACGTGTGGAGGGAAGACGGGGAAGTGCAGGAACTGGGTGGAAGGGCCCATGAGAAGGAGAGTGCAAGGGAAGGCAGATGGACAGGGCCAGGGGGAAGAAGAGAATGAAGTGGGGTCCAAAATGTAAGAGCAAGTAAAGGGTCTAGAAGGCAACAAGGGGTACAGCCAACCAGCTAAGTGTAGGCACGGGGCCCATTAGGGCAAGTTCAGGGTGAAGGCTGGGTGTAGGGGGAACATGAGAATAAGTGCAGATGTAGACTGAGCAGGGGAGGGCCTGGCACCCTATAAGAATCTGAGGGAGCCAGGCCCCCAGTCTCAGGCATATGAGGAGTTAGCTGGGGAGTAGGGAGTAGGAAGGGGAAGGAAGAGGAGAAAAGGAAGGTTTTGAGGAGCTTCCTGAACTTAAGGAGATCAGGCTCAAGTCTGAGAGGGGCAGGGAGGACATTCTAGAGGGAGGCTCCTGCAAAAGATTGAGATCTATCCCAACTCTCTGTTTGTAAAAACATCTGATTAGCAGAGAGTAATAGCTAGAAAAGCGACGTGCTCTAGTGGGGAGGTACTGAGGTAGAGAGAGTTGGATATAGCATGGTCCCAGGCCCCAGAAAGCCTTGTGGATGATGCAGCAGGTCTTAAATTTGATCCTCGCAGTAACCGGGAGCCAATGGAGAGATTTAAAGGCAGGAGAGATGTGGTCCCTGGGCTTGAGGCCAAGGATGAGTCTTGCAGTACTATTCTGGATTTGTTGAAGAGGGTGAAGGGAAGAGTTAGGCAGATTGAAGAAGAAGCTGTTGCAGTAGTCTAGCCTGGAGAGAACCAGACCTCTGGAGACATTGAGTTTCTTGTGGAAGGTGAGAAGGGGAGGATGCCTCTGAGGCGATGTAGCTGAAAGTGGGTCTTGACATTGCACCTCAAATAGGAAGGGTCTACAGCTCACCAGATGCATGGTCCATGGTTTTGCATGGTCCATCTTGTCTTCACTAACCTGCTGACCCTAACATATCTGACAACGTCTTGGAGCTGTGGGGGGGTCGGGGGGCAGCATAGAAAAGTGTAATGACCCATCATCCCTCAAAAAAGCTCCCTTGCCTGATGATAGTGAAGCAGTTTCTGCATCCCTGTTGCTGTTGGTGAGAGAGGATCTTGCCCTAAAGTATCGGAATTGTTGCCATGGGTGCCGGCTACCCATAGCCGGTATGGAACTGTAGAGTTGCCCGCTGCAAGTGTTGTGTAATATCCTATGGACTGCCACATTGCTGCCAGTGTATGAAAGACCTGGGTACCTAGGGGCGACCACGTCTGCCCGAAGTCCTGCAGCACTAGCCCACAGTGAGCCTGACACTCAGTGAGTTGCTGTGATGTGTCCTTGCATACAGCAAACTCTAGGCTCTGTTGCTGGGCCCAAAAGGAGTGGGGGCACTGTTGGAGCAGCCAAAAGGGCTGCAAGACTTATCCTTGGCCTCAAACCCAGGGACCATGTCTCTCCAGCCCTAAGATCTCTCCACTGACACCGGTGGCTGCAAGGATCAAATTTAAGAAACTATGCATCCACAAGGCTTTCTGGGGCCTGGATCCATGCTATCTCCAACTCTCTCTCCCTAAATACCACTCTGCTAGAGCCCTCTGCTCCTCTAATTCTTGGATTGTCAAACACTTGTCCAAGCAGAGAGCGGGGGTCAGGTCTCTCCCTTTGGCTGGTGCCTCTCTCTGGAACAGCTTCCCTCTCCTCTCAGACTTGAGCCGGACCTCCTTAAATGCCAGAAAACATCACAAAATTCAGCTTTTCTCTGCCGCCTTCTGTCTTTCCCTTCCCTGCTAACCACCCCACTGCCACTGAGACTGGTAAGGTGCCAGCATAGTTCATTTATTACAGCATCAGTAAGTTACATTAAGATAATACATAGATAAACTCTGGCTCCCATCACCCAGGCAGGGGCTCTCCAACTGCCTGCCTCCAGAACCTTCTCACCACACATTCTCCTACTCACACATAAACACTCTCTCAGTCAAACCCAACATTCTATCTTGTATCACCAGCTTCTTAATTAATTCCAAGAACTATATGACACATCTCGTTTCCTTCCAGATCTCACCACAACATAACAAAGCACATCACATCTCCCTTCTTCATATTAAGCACATCCACATACACACCTCACACACTCACCACTACTGATATCAGCCGCAAGCTGAGAGAGCATAGAACTAATGAAATAAGATGGGGCGGCACCAACTACTATGCAAGAACACAAATGCAAGTGGTAGCCATTTGTATTCACGTTCCTACAGATCAAACAAGCACCTTTCATCAAATGACACTCCTCCTTAGCACATTCCAGCATGCATAGCCAAACATCAACATCTTCTAAATCCACACTGCACACCTCTCACCTTTCACCTTTTTTACGAGAGGTGCAACTCTCAAAAATGCTGAGGACGCATCCCCTTTCTCTTCTGGGTTAGAAATATATAAATAATCAACCCGTGTCCTGTGGTTACCTCAGAGTACTACTGATGGTAGTCAACAGCATACACACACCTTTTAGTGAGCGGTGCCGTTCATAACAATGAGGAGGGCGCAACCCCTATCTCTACTGGTTGATACAAGACACATTTAATCAACCCCTCTCCTACGGCTACTTCAGAGTACAACTGATGGTAGATGAACACGACAAGAGGGTATAAATACAATGCCACACCTAAATTCCTGGTGCAGATATACCCCGTCACTTCCCAAAACATGTCAGTCCTAGAACACTTTGGGACTCCATATTCACACTTGAAAACTCTTCATAACATGTGCAGCTGTAAACGTCTTAGGGCATGTTGCTATAAGTCCATGGATCTCTCAGCCCTAAACCTGAAATTCCTCAGGTGCGTTTTTCTAGCACTCTCAACCCCCAGCACTTCTGCTAAACATGCACTCAAATATGTGCAACTATTATCATTGTGCTACACGGTTAGTTAAAGTCCTTAGCTGATGTCAGCCTTAACTTGAAATGCTGCAAACATGTTATTGCTAGGTACAATCTCCACAATTGATATTGAGATTCTGCGTTACATTTGGACACTGAACTCTTACCTCATCCTAACAGTCCAACGCTAATCGTGCACCCTAAAATCATGATCACTTAGTCTTAACTACTAATAGACCATTGTTCACAGTAAATAACGAATCCCTCATTGCATCCGACTTTTCACAGGTTAGCATTAACACTCAATTTCTGAGGCTCAACCTATGAGTCCTTTTTGCGGCATGCAACGTCACTAAAAGTCCTCAAGAATGCTAAATTAAACATATACCACTTCAGATAGAGAGCACTAACCTAACATGCATCAAACACACCCAAAGTTATACACAGGACCATTTGTGGCTTCCCCGCTCCGCTGCGTAATTATGACCAAACAGTACTTATTTTTGCCAGACCGTCATTCTCTGTGCACCGTGTACACAGTCCACTGATCTTCCGATCCTCATTGGGCAACTCCCGATGTGGCTTTCCTTCTTCTTCCTCACTTGCTGTCTCGGCACTTCACAGACTCATTTAACTGTAACCCGCGAACTAATGTGTAAACCGCTCCTTCTCACACGTCCTTGGCCAGCGGTGGCCATGGCGACCAACGGTCATGCAATCCTCCTTAGACTCTCCATCTTCCTGTATGGTGCATCAGCACAGCACAACACTCTGGCGCCGAAAGGTCCTCTACTTTGTGAGAAACCTGAGGGTAATCTCCCAGGAAGACCTTGGAAATCCCTTATTCAGATGGCCAGGGGAAAGCTGGCGCTCTCAGATCCCAACACTGGGTATGGACGAGCAAGCTGGGATCACCTGTGTAGGGGAGCACAGGGCTGTGCTCAGGGAGAAACCCCAGGTGAAATGCGCTTTTTTTTTTACCAAGGAAGAAGGAGAGGAGAATGAGATCCCCAAAACCTTTCTAGGTTGCTCTACATCTATCTCCCTTTTTCCCAAGGAAGTTCCTTTATCAGAATCTCACCATCCATACACATTTGTTAATTAATTTCTGAATACCCATGTATCTTATCCAAATCCCCTTCGAACCCAAACCCCTTAGCACTCGAGGACAACCACTGCCAGAATCCCTGTTTCCTGGTGGTTTTCTACCTGAATATTCCCAGTCATTCTTCTTCCCGTCCCTTTGATTATTTTTCCCACACTCTCAATCTGCTCAGACAACATCCTACCATTCCCACAATTCCCCCTGTTCAAGTCACAATAAAAACTCTGGTAATTTTTGTTTTTTTCACAAACCCTATCAATCTTACCCTTTTGAGTTTACCAAAACTCCTAGCACAAAGATATCATTCCTCATGTCACCCCACCTTTTCCTACCCAAACCCTTTCTCCTGACACGAAAGACAAGGGACTAACATTAAAGATGTTCAACTGACATGTCCCAACCCAAGGGTCAGGCAATTAACCACAATCTCACGGAAACAGCCCTTTCCTTTCCCCAGGGTGGAGCACAGCAACACAGGACGAGCAAAGCAGACCGCACCACGTAAGAGCTAACTCAGCACGGCAGTTCAAGAGGAGAAGAGAAGCATAGTTCCTTTATTACAGTATCAGTAAGTTACATTAAGATAATACATAGATAACCTCTGGCTCCCATCACCCAAGCAGGGGTTCTTCAACTGACTGCCTCTAGAATCTTCTTACCACACATTCTCTCACTCACACATAAACACTCTGTCAGTCACACCCAACATTCTATCTTGCATCACCAGCTTCTACATTCATCACAAGCAAATGAGGACTGGAAGAATAAAGAAAAAAAAGCAGAATGAAATATGTTTACTGTCATCGAAGCAGCACATGAGGACTGGAACAATAAAGGAAGGAAAGAAGAATTGAAATATGTTTACATTCATTGAACCAACACAGGAGGACTGGAACAATAAATGAAGGAAAGCTGAATGAAATATGTTTACATTTATTCAACCAGCACAAAAGGACTGGAACAATAAAGGAAGGACAGTAGAATTACATATGTTTACATTAATTGAACCAGCACATGAGGAATGCAACAATAAAGGAAGGAAAAAAGAATGCAATATGCTAATTGAACCAGCATACAAGAACTGACAAGACTTTAGTTTACAATACCATACTACCAGAGTGCTGCTTCCCTGCCCATTTAGGTCACAAGCTGCATCAATTCCATACATTACTGAGAGCAGAGTGTGAGTTTCTTAGCTGCTTTCCCTACTAACAACTTGTGATTAATGTACGCATTCATACATACACTAACTCACATGCAATTTACACCAATGCACCTCAGAATAAAATTCTGTTATCACCTGTAATTTACTTACACATAAATGAAAATGATTTCCAGGTGTAAATGTTATGTTATGTTGATTTATACCGCGTGCCTCTACCACCCAAGGGCAGTCTCCAGTCGTTCACGTGGCTCTGTAAGAGAGGAGGGCTGGATGTATGACTATTTATGGTGTTGGTGTGTAATTGTGTGGTTGTTGGATTTATGGACTATGTGCCGGGGTGTTCCCTCTAGGTTTGCTTACAGAATCTCAGAGTGATGGTAGGGTACAAATATTAGATTGATTCTTGTTGTGCTGATGTGTAGTGTGGCTTGCCCCTATTATTCAATTGTAGTGGTGTTGGTTATGTTGGAGGAGCAGGATAGGGATGTGGGGTAGTAAGTCAATCAGTTTGGTGATGCCTCTGGTGTGAGTCTTTGCGTAGTGGTATCTACCAAAGTTCTTGGTCATGGTTTGTCAGCCCATCTCAGCTCCTCTCTACGACAGGGGCTGACTTCCCTGTGGGTTATGGTGGCAGATTGATGATTGTAACTAGTGTATTCCTGGTCACTCGTCTAGGTTAGTTGTGGCAGTTGGGTGTTGACCTGATGTCCGTTCGGTCGCCGAATGGGTGCGCATCAGGAGTTATAAAGATTGAGGGGAGGTGCTCGGCCAGGCGGCCCTGGTTATCGGTGGCCAGCTAATGGTTGCCATAGTTGTGGGTGGGCAGGTTGCAGTGATGCTTTGATTTTAACGGTTTACCTGCCTGTGTTTCCTTGGTGCATATTGCGCAATCTGTCCGATGGTTGAGCGACCTTCTCTTCGTTGATCACTCTAACAATCACACACAATCACACTCTAACAAACCTTACACTTAACACTTTTCCATGCAGTTCTTTGTGTTGTAGGTTCCACATTGAAGAGGGAACATGACAGTCCAATGGAAAGCGGAGGGGCATAAACACACAGTATCTCCCAATCAACATTTATTTGGGGACGCCACCCGACGCCTTTAGTCCAAAAGGGCTTATTTTGTATTGTGAGCAGTCTTCCAGATACTCGCACCTGCTTATATTACCTGGCCACCTTGGTTGTCAAAAATCTTCAGGAAGACCAAAGCATTTCAATGGAAATGTCAAGTTGGGCTGACATTTAATTGTCAGCAGGCTCTCCGTACAGCTTTGAATGGGTGAGGGCTAGGGTCTGATAGCGACCTATCACTTATCCATATTTCTGACTGTACCTAAGAGGCACCACTTTCATTTTAGATGAAGGACCCATGCATGAGCCCTCAAATTTGCCCATCTATGTCTATCAGTGACAACAACAATGAGCCAGCCCCCTTTACAGACCTGATTTAACGCATGGAGTACTCCCCCAACTGCCGGCCTCCCTATATTCAAGCACCACTCTCAATGTAGCTAATTAGCACTTCTCCCTGTAAATCCCTGACTGAACTCAAGGAAGTTGCATCCAAAGCTCTCTGTCCCTGAACAAATAGCAACTATTGTGCAGCACTGAGTATGTTGAGAAGCACACCTGCCTCCCATCACCCAAACAACACTCTTTCCTGCGAAGACCTCTTTGTGTCCAACTAGCCTCACTCACTGTGCCTGCCTGACTGTATCAAGGAAAGCCCTATTGAATGGTCACCCCACTCTTTGGCCTTAATATGAACTGACAGTACCCAACAAAGGGGTAAAGGCTGCCTGGCTTGCATTTTCTTCTCCACCTCAGGGCTGCAATCCCCACTCTCCACACCTACCAATAATCTCAACTGCTCAGGAATCCTCCTGTCAGTCTGGCTGAACACCCTGTCCGACTATGTTTAAATTCAGCACCTACCATCTCTACTGCTGTTGATAGGTCTGTTAAAGCATATTGTGTACAAAATATTTGAACAAAAAAAATCAAAAATGTTCATCAAAGCAGAGGCAAGAGCATGGCACAGACTAGAGTATTCAGGACCTCATCATTTGAGCAGTAATACCAAAGTATTTTGTACCATTCTCGCTATGGTGTCTGGCAGAATTACTGCTGCATTACAAGTAATCAGAAGAGTGCCCACACCGTTGGTGGTAGTGGTAAATCCGTCTGGCAGAAATACTGCCTAAAATGAGTTTCAGACTGTAATTCCGCCTGGTATTGGCGGAATTACTGTTACCACTAAGCAACTGCAGATTTACCACCGGCGAAATATGCGTCAACGTCAGAATGGGAAGCCTGCTGGCAGCCATCTTTAAACATTAATCCACATTGAATATCCAATTTCCTGGTGCCTTCCACAGACAACTGTCATGAGGAACATGTCCCAGGAAAACGGGAAAGGCAAGGTACCCAACATGAGGCTGTGAATGCATACATTTAGTGAGGTGGAACTACAGACGCTGGTCAATGAGGTTGTCGCTCATGCAGATAACCAGTATGGAACCAGGCAGCGGAGGACCTCTGGCCAAAGGAAGATTAACTAATGGGGTTCTCAGGCTTACACACCACGCTGGAGTCAGGAGATAGGTTGTTGGGTACATTTATTCCCTGACTGTGAGCACAGGTAAGATAGAAGGACAGAAATACTGGGACATCCACCCCAGCCAGCACAGCAACTCCAGCTGTCACTGTAAGACCCATAGAACCCAGTCACACCAACACTCCAGGCTCAATATGACATCACACGATTCTGCACCCACACACAGATGACCATTACAACAGAAGGCTGTCATCTGGGCGAGCATACAGGACAAGATTGTGGCAGTTGGCATTGTCCCACAGGATGGTGAAGATTGCCACAGAAGGTGGAACGACCTGAAGGACAGGGTTCCGCAGCACCATCGCCAAGCACAGATGTGAGACATCAGCCACAGGAGGTGGCACTGTAGAACCACTTGCCATGACTCCATGAGAGGAAAGGACCAGCTCAATCCTCCACATGGAAGGGATAGAGGGGGTCGGCAGTATCGAAGTGGGAGCAAGCAGCCAATGAGATGATGAAAACATATGTCCCCTAGCATAAATGAGCACAACGGTCAGGGGAATGGGCAACCACATACCATTCTGCACAAAGGCACAAATACTACATGCATGAGCAAGGGAAGTTGGGATACTCTTGTAATAAACATGCACCATAGGGGATATGGGCATATGAAGCCATGGAACCATGAGACCCACCCATGTGTGCTGGGAGAGTCCATGTAGCAAAGTGAGACCCCTGCTCCACCACAACGACAAGCCAGATTGGCAGGCAAAAGGCAATGTGCCCATGCATGTGCCGTCAGCAGACACTACTCCCACCTTGCATTAGCTGTACTTATTGGCCTGCACCGACCATGCCCATCAGACAAAATGTGTACAGGATGACCATTCTTCATGTTGCATGAGTGTCTCACTAACCCACTTACTAGTATGCATGATGACTCACAGCATGTCATTATACACCCAACAGTTTCACAGTCAACTCAGGCTGATGAGGTGGGCCCTCTACTGCCCAGAATACCTCCACCCCTGGCAGCGCATCTACCTCCACGCCTGCAAAGGCAATTCATGGGAGCAGCATGAGGAGAAGCAAGAGGGAGGCACCAAGGCCACATCACAACAGACCCATGTCAGCCGTGCCAAGCGTGCCAAGTGGCCCCTCCACGAGTACTGCAGATTGCACATCTGGCACTGTACATGCAGCTGCAAGTGCAGCACCCCCAGCAGTTCTGACTTCCATACCGCAGCTGGCCACTGTTGTGATCCCCAAGGAGCAACATGCACCAGTGTGACATAATGCATAACACCTGGAGACACCTTTCTGCCCTCTGATACTCCCACCTCTGGCAGACTGGCATTTCCAGCACCAGACTTAGCCGGACACAGGAACTGATGGCAGTCATAAAGATGAGGAGGATGGCACTGTCTTAAGGTCCCCCTGCTTCAGTGCTGGCCCTCTACACAGTCCACAGCCTGTGCCCAAGCATTCACTGGCTGCAATCTGAGGGAGACTGGACACCATAGAGCAGCGCCAGGTCTCCATACAAAACCTGACGGAGATGCAGGTGCAGCATCTGCAGGCGATTCCGGACAGTGAACAGGGATACGAGGAGGATTGCAAGGTAATTGAACCACTAGTGCTGGCAGTTGAGAATGGCGACTGATGCCATCACATCTGTGGGGCAGAGGATAAAGGAGCACCCTGAGGGCATATCAGCATTTGCAGAATCCTTGCATTCAAGCATGATCCTCAACATGCAATACATCAGGGGCCAGGAATCAAAGCCTTCCATCTCTGGTGCCCCCATAGAGGGGTCATTGCCTGGGCCCCCATGGGACCCCACAGCAGTGCTCATTGCGCAATGTACTGCATACAGTGCCCAAAAAGGCTCACATGGGCAATCGGCCATGAAAGTGACATGATGCAATATGACACTATTTCACTGATTTTGATTTTGATTTTGATACATTCTTAAACGCGCACCAGACAGAGTGAACCATATTCGGGTGCAGGTGACAACTAGAATTAGCATTGGACAGCCGGAAGAACAAATTAACTTTGAAGTTCTAATTCAGTCAGTTTCCTCGTTTATTTAAATAGGAATGTTTTAAATTTCTTCCTGAAGATGTCAAGAGTTTCACATGTTCTAATTTCCAATGGGAGTTCATTCCAAACTTTGGGGCCAAAGGCTCCAAAGCTTCCGTCTCCTCTAGATACAAACTTAGTTTGTGGACTACAGATGAGGAATTTATCCTCTGAGCGTAAATTCCTTTTGGGATGATATGGTGTAATCTTATCAGCCAAATACACGGGTGCCAGCCCCTTAAAACATTTGAAAACTAGACATGCCGGCTTGAATTTATCTCTAGCCTCCACCCTCAACCAGTGGATGGATCTCCGCATTGATGAAACATGATCCCATTTCCTGAGGTTCCCAATTACTCTAATTGCTGCATTCTGTGCTCTCTGCAGTAGGTCCATTTGTTTTTTTGGGATTCCTGCTAACAAACTGTTGCAGTAATCCAAGTAGGGATTGGTCATTGCCCCCATCACTGAGCACAAGGGAGGTGGTTGGGAAAGACTGTTGGGGATTGAGGGGCTATTGGGGATTGGGGAGGTGAGTGGGAAGGGCTGCTGGGGATTGGTGCTCACCACAGCTTTTAATTTAAAAAAATAGTTCACATTTTGTGAGTGAAGGTGATATATTCAAAAGGTGCGCATATACAAATATGGAATGCATGCAAAAAAAGTAATGTGTCTAGAACACATTTTCTATTAGTTCTTTCTCCACCGGATCTGTCCCTGGTTTGCTCATGCTCAATGTGTGACAGCACTGCATCTGCACTGCATCTGAGGACAGTGCATCATTGTCTGCTGGGGAGGCATGTCCAGATCAGGGGTCAGGGGGACATTTTGCCTGAGTCAGATGCCGTGCCACATGGCACAAGCATAAAATATCTAGTCAAACAGAAATAGTGTGCTACATTGCTGTGGCCCGAATGGGCATGGAAGACCTGGCAGAGCCCCAGGCTGTGGGTGAGCGACGCCTGGGGTGAGCACCGAGCAGGGTGCACAGCGCTGGTAAGCCCCTCATTGCAGACGAGAAGGAGTTGGCATGTACCATGTGCTCTGTTGTGTCTGACGGTGCTGACTCAGTGGTTGCCATGTGGTAGTCCTGGAAGGCCCGCAGAGACGGAAACGCTGACGGGAGAGTATCTCGTCCCCTGTTGTGGCCTACGAATATGGAATTTGGAAGCACCTCTGCTGCTGGGAGAGTGGCAGGGTGTTGGCAGGGGCCCCGCATCGGAGTGTGCCATGTGCCAGTGAGAGCTTTGTGATTGATCTGAGGGACGGGGCCTTGTTGTGCCTCCTGCCCTGGCTGGTGTGGCTGAGGGCTGAGGACGAGTGATGCCATGGGGTAAGCACCGAAGAGGGCGCGCACCACCAGTAAGCCTCTTGTTGAAGGCGGAAGAAGGATCTGGCAAGTACTATGTCATCTGCTGTATGAGGCATCTATGCCTGCTGTGCAAACTAAAGACCGAGTTGTGAAGAGTCAACCACAACAACAAGCAATTACAGTTGTATGCTTTGCCACCTGAAAGCAGCTGTTCTGTTGGGACATGTATATCAATGGAGCCTCCAGGTTGAGGTGATACATGCTGCAGGAGCTTCTGAATCCATGTGCAGGGTCCCTTTGTAATAGACAATAGATCTGTTTCACTCTATGTGGAGGCAGACTTCCCTTTATGTTAGGCATGTTCAGCAGCCCTGAATGAACATAGATTTGTGATAATTTCTATGTGCCCTGCTCTGCTGCATCCTTGCACTCCCTCCATCCTCCCTACGTTCCCCATGGCTGCAGTGCACAGGGAAGCACTGCAGTACAGTCTACTCACAAAAATGTCAGCCACCAGCAACCGAAGAATTGTCAGCCTGGCGTTTCTGCATCCCTTATCTTTGTTCTTCTGATAAATCCATTCTATCTCGCTGCTAGAGATGCTCGCATTGCATTTAGGACTTTTTCATTCCATGGCCAAACTGGCAATCCATAGCATCTGGCACTGGTCAAATCTCTTAGGCTGCCTTTCAAGCTTTCCCCTGCCACCAGACTCTCTCCACTGTGCTGGACTTCCCTTTCGTGATCCTGTCTCACCATAATGTGCTGCCATTGATCTCTGCCTTAATGCCAGTAAGACTGAGATTCTTTTCATTGGGACGTTTTCTCCCTTCTTCTCTCCTACCTCTGGCCGCCCTCTATGGATACCCTCCCTTCACCCTCTTGTGAGGCAAAAATACTTTGGTGTCATCTTTCACTCCTCGCTCTCCTTCTCTCCTCATATCGCAGACCTTGCCAATAAGGCCCACTATGAGCTGCACCTCCTCAAAGGCATTCTCCCTTTCCTCACCTTCCCCCAGACACTCAATGTCTTCAGAGCTCTGGTCCTCTCTTGGATGGACTACTGCTACATCCTCTTCCTCAATCTTCCTTTATCCTCCCTTTGCCCCCTTCAACTAATCCATAATAGTCCTGTAAGGTTTATCCTTGGCCTCAAGCCCAGGGACCGCATCTCTCCAGCCCTAATATCACTCCACTGGCTCCCGGTTGGACCCTCTGCATCATCCACAAGGATTTCTGTGGCCTGAGACCCCGCTACACCCGCTCTCTACCTAAATACTTCCCTGCTACAGCCTTCACTCTTCTAGCTCCAACTCTCTGCAGATCAAACACTTCTCTAAGCAGAGAGTCAGGGGGGGCGCTTAGATCTCTCTCCTCTGCAGATGCCTCATTCTGGAATGGTCTCCCTGCCCCTCTCAGGATTGAGCCGGATCTCCTTAAGTTCCGAAAATTCCTTAAGTCCCTCCTCTTTTCTTCTTCCTTCCCTCTCCCCTCGCCTGCTAACACCTCTGTCTGCCGCAGTGACTGGCTGCCTGGTTCCCTCAGAATTCTACAGGGCTCCAGGACACCCCCCGGCCATTCCACACCCCTCCTCGCATTTAGCATGTGGACCCTCGCCCCCTGCAACCGATACATTTCCATGGCACTTGCCCTTCTGGCCTGCCCTTAGCACTCGTCTAGCTCCTGTTATCCTCCCCCTCTTCCACTCCCATGTTCACTTGCACTCTCTCCACCCTACCCGGCACTTCCCGTCCCACACTAGCACTTTGCATTCACACGGATTTGCACTCCCACCCCTCTTCCTCGCACATCTTGTTACTGCACTTACACAATCCGAATGCCACAAGGCCTAGTTGGACCGTTATTGTTTTCCTTCTCCCTTACCCCCCCCCTTTTTGTCTTGTGGCACCTTGAAACACCATTAGATGTACAGGGGCCTTACAAATATCCAATAAATAAATAAAATAAAAAACCTGCTCTGACCTGTACCTCAGGGCGCCTCCGGTACGGTCCAGACACCGGAAAAGTGCCTTCAGCCGACCAATGCAGAGTCTGGTCTGGACGTGTGCCTCATTGTAGTCCAACTCCTGGGCAAACATGGATTACGCACAGGTGTCATCAGCCATGAGAGCTAGGGGTAACCAGAGTAACCTGAAAGAGCATAGGACACAGATTTCCATCACAGTGCATTGAGGATGAGTATCATGTTACATGTCTTGTTGATTGTAACTTTTTTAACATATTTATGTTGCATTTCTACTACATGGTTTTCATTCCCAGTTATTCAGTCATGTGTGATATACTACAGCGTTACATGTGTAATGTTACTTAGAGGCATATTGTTCACACTGCTCACAAGCAAGTTGTGCCAGACGGGCCTGTAATAGGATTTCAAATGTGCATGTTGTCTGTGTTGGGCCTGTGGTATGCTGTGCTATCAAGTAGCTTCCTTCTGGGTAAATTGTTGTACAACAATGAAGGAAACCACATATAGCCTCACCTACCACCACTACCAACCGAAAAACACACCTATGCCCAGTGAACTGTGTCACCGAACTGAAGCTGCCAACAGCACATCACAGCTCTCTTGCTATTTTTTCTCTCTCAGCCCTATTAACTTCCCCACCTCCCTCTTGCATTACTAATCCGTCATAGGTCCAACAATCCACGTAGGTGGCCACAGTGCACAGTATGAGAACCTTTAACATAACATAACATGTTTGTGGCCTGTGCATTCCTGCTACAATGGATCCTGTGAAAAACCTGAACATGTCTCCCTTTCTCGTCACCAGGGATCTGCCATGCAGGTGGCCAGGACGCTTTTGGATCCAGTTCCTGAGGGTGGCCCAGTGCGATAGGATCACCAGGATGGGGGTTCCCTGGGGAGTGGGAGTGGGACACTGAAGGGTAAGACGCGGTATCCTTCTTCTTTGAGCACCTTTTCCCCATCCTACCACAAAGGATATTCCAATTCACTGCCCACCACACCCCCTCTTTTCCGACACAAACACTTTCGCACAACACAAGAGACAACGGACTAACACCAGAGCCGTTTAACTGAGATGTCCCAATACAAGGGCCAGGCAAAGTCAGACAATTGCCCAGAATCACACACACCTGATGTCAATTTACCTTACCTTGGCAGAGTGTTTGATAGTCATAAGAGGCAGTCTGGTGCCTAGTCTCTTGTTCCGGGCTATGAATTTGGGGTTGACTGTGCTTCCTGGAGGCTGGGTTGAGGAGGGTTTAATACTAGGTTTGGAGCAGTTGGATTTAGTATTGAGGTTAGTGCTCCTTCTTAGACATGGAGCATTAGGTCTGTGGTGGCACAGAGTTTTATTGGAGCTGAGGTTAGCTTGGGTGTCAACTGAGCAGTCTTTGTGAATGGTGATGTAATTTTGGGGGTAGCAAGGTGGGTTGCGTGGAGTGGATTCAGGGAATCGGGTGCAGCATTCTGTTATTGTCAGGTCAGCGTACCACGTACCCTACCCATTCATCAGGTGGAACTGCTTCCTGTTGCAGTATTCCTCTTTGGATGCCTGGGGGCTAACAACGCCACACGGTTGAAGTGAAATACAGCAATTACGTTTTACATGTGGGCTGCTGCATAGAAATTTGCATTTGTGGCATTTATCTGTGCCACGGTGGTGGGCAGGGAGATGTACCAGAATGCATGGCACAGGAAAGCCTCCAGAACCTGACCAGCACTACTGGAAAGGTGGGCTGGGACATGCCATGCAGCATGTGCTGAAAGTGTATTTATTTAATTATTTTTGACATTTATAGCAGCGCACCAAACCCTTGGGCATCAGGGATATTTTTCTGAGAAAAAAACAACATAAAAATCACTTTTATTTTAATATATCTATGAGGGTGGGGTAAGTGGTAAAACGGGTAGCAAGGGGAATAGGGTGGGGTTAAAATCACTGTATAATTCAGTGATTTTTCCGGTGTTTTTGTTTTCGGTAAATCATCCCCCTCTGAAATATTTTTTGTTAAAATCACATAGAACCCATTAGGGTGCTATTTACATAGGTGTAAGTAATACACAGGCATTTCAGACATAGCATACAATGAGGACAAAAAACACTTGTTAGTAGGTGAGGGTCCATACTTTTTTAGGGTGTGGCACCAGGAGAGAGTACTTCTTGTGTGAACAACACAGTTTTAAGGTTCTTGCAGAATACCCAGTACGACTGTTACACTCTGAGGTAGGGTGGAAGAGCATTCCAATTCTCTGAGGCAATGACCGGAAAGCTTGGGCCCTCTGATCTTTTCCTCTTAAATGTCAGGGTGACAAGTTTGTTCATGTGAGTGGCTCGGGTGAGTCTCATGGAGTTGGCCTTTGGAATTTTTCCAAGCGGTACCTGGGAGCAGTATTGGCAAGGCACTTGTGCGAGATAGCCAGTGTTTAAAAAGATGATCCTTTGTCTGATGGGAAGCCAATGTGCATCTTTTCAGGTGGCAGACATATGTCCCCATCTGGAGATATTCAATGCAGCTCTAAGAGCAATATTCTGGATGACTTGTACTTTATTAAGGTTCCGGGTAGCGGTGCCTGAAAAAAGGGCATTGCAATAGTCAAGTCTGGACCCTATGAGGACCCGAGCAATGGTAAGGCAACTTTACGATGAAAGGAAAGGTCTACAGGCATTGATAAGCTTTGTGGTGTGCGCCAAGGCAGAAGCAATAGTGTTGACATGCCTGTTAAGGGACAGTGTGGAGGCAAGATAGACACCTAGGGCTTTGAAAAAGTTTGAAACCAGTATGGTAATGCCGTTGATGGAGAAAGATTTGTATTTGGTGTCAAGTTTATTCATAGTGGCTTGTGTTCCGGTTAGGAAAATGTGTGTCTTTTCATCGTTAAGGACTAATAAATTGGCGGCCATCCAGGCTTGGATAGTTATGTAGATAGAGTGTAGTATATTGGTGTCAAGGGTGTAGTTCCCAGAGAGGGGCAGGAGTATTTGCGTGTCGTCTGCGTAGTTCATGTAGGAGATGCCCAGGTCATCTAGGGTGTCAAATAGGGGTTTGGTGAATATATTGTGTAGCGTGGGAGAGACGCAAGAGTCTCCCTGTCGAGAAATTTCAGCAGAAAGGGGACAGTAGTCATGGAGTGATAGTTTGTGGGTGTGTCAGGATCAAGTGTTGGTTTCTTTAGCAAGGGGAGGATCCAAGCATCTTTCAGGTTAGTAGGGACTGTGCTCGAGGTGAAGGAAGCATTTTTTATGGAAGTTATGAAGGGAGACAGTGCTTTTTGACTAGTCACTGGACATATATCGCCTTCGCATCTAGTAGGTTTTAGACCGTTAATTTATTGCAAGGTCTCAGTTTCATGCAAGGGTTTGAAGTTGAAGGTTGGGCAAGAGGAGTAGGGTCTGCCTTTTCTGTGGGGGGTTTGATCAAGGCGTTTCATTTAGTTAAGATCTTTTTTTGGAGCACGCCTAGTTGATCTAGTAGTGCCTTTTGGACATTAATGCACCATGTACTGTCTTTCAGGCAGTTATAGGTCGGTGGTGTGGGTGTTTCTAGTTCCCAGAGGATGGTGAATAATTTGTGGCAGCTTGAACTAGCCTTATTGCTTCTATCATGGTAAGTCTTTTTTTGGCTGAAAAGAGGACTTATTTGTAGGCGTTTGCCGAGATGACAAACTCTTCTTTGTTAGTTTCTGCTTCATGTTTTTTTAGACGTACGTTTTTAAGTTCAGGAGTGAACCAGGAGTTGCAATATGATGACAGTTTGGCTTTACGCAAGGTCAGTGGAGCTATGGAGTTAGATATTCACTATGATGGCTGGGTCATCTGTGGTGGTCAAGGAAGGGGTGATTTGGTCCAGCAGACGTAGGATTCTGGAGGCAGAAATATTTTTTGAGCTCTGAGTAAGTGAGGGGGGCGTTTAGTTCTCTGCAATGGGAGCTGGTAAGGCTGTAGGGATGGTGAACATTATAATGTTATGGTCCGACCAAGGGAAAGGTACACTGGAAGTGACTGAAATGTTACAGTTAGAATCAGCTAGCCAGTCAAGCCTTCTACCCTTTGAATGTGTTGTGTTTACAATTGGTAGGGTGAAGCCTGAGGTGGTCAAGGCATTGGCTAGTGAATGGGCATTGGAGTTGCTTTCATCATTCAAGCCGAGGTTTAGATCTCCTAAAAGGATAGTCTTTGACAAGGGTTTGGTGTTTGTAGAGATTATGTGCATGATATTGTCTCCAAATGATAGTACTGGGCCTGGAGCTCTGTAGATTAGATGAATCAACAGTGATCTGGTGTGGCCGAGGGTCAACTTTGTTGAGAGAAGTTCACCGGTGGTCAAGGGTGTGTTGTTGATTTCTCTGATGGCTAGCGAGTTCTTGGCTATGATCAACACTCTGCCTCCTCTGGAGTCAAGTCTTTCTTTCCTGCAGATGGTGTAATTAGATGGTAAGGCTAGTGACCAGGCTGGCCCCGATGCTGGGTGTAGCAAGGTTTCTGTGATTGCAAATAGGCCAAGTTTCGATGTCGTCATAAGATCTTGGATTTCTACAGCATGTGCTGTTCAGGATCTTGCGTTAATCAGGGCTCTTTTCTAGGGTGCTCGCTAGTGGGGATTTGGGTATATAACCAGGAATTTTGGAGGGTATGTTCTTCCGTATGGTTCGGAAGAGGTTTCTTTCTGACTTTTACTTTTAGTTTTGTATTATTCTTTTTTTTTTATTGCAGACAGTGGTAGATTGTGGCTCCTTTTGGGATAACTGCATTTGGAGTGTCAGTCCCTTAGTGGTGTGGGTCGGGAGGGGGGGCGGGCTATGGGAGCGCAATCTTAGGCGTTCATTTCTGAGCAGTGCAGAGGCCAGGTTAGCTAGAGGCTGTGGCGTGAGTCTATGGTTGTAGAGCGGCTGGGTAGCAGCCAGTGTGCAGCTCAGAGGCCAAGTGGGGTCTGGTATGTACAGTTGGGGTACAGTCTGGGGGCCTGCCAGTGAGTCATTAGAATTCAAAGCAATAGTGCAGTATTTTGTGGCAAGGTAGGTTCCTGTAGATATGCATGGTGCGGGCGGCGGCAGATGTCAGCAAGTGATACCTTTTGTGTGCTAGCCACAGTGCAGTGTGGCAAAGCAAAATCTAGCAATGCAGGCAGAAAAGGCACACGACGTGGCAATGGCATATTGATACAGTTAACATGTAAAACATTCTCCAAACAAACAGCCGTGTGGCGCGGTGAAGCAAAATCTAGCCCTGCAGGCAGAAAAGGTACTGGAGGCGGCAAAGGTACACTGCTATGGGTATCATGTAAGGCATTTTCAGAGCAAGCATCAAAATGATATGGTAAAGCAGGATCTAGCAATGCAGGCAGAAAAGGCACAGGAGGTGGCAAGGGCATAGTGATAGTCATCATGTAAAACATTCTCCAAACAAACAGCCGTGTGACGCGCTGAGGCAAAATCTAGCCCTGCAGGCAGAAAAGGTACTGGAGGCGGCAAAAGTACATTGCTATGGGTATCATGTAAGGCATTTTCAGAGCAAGCAGCAAAATGATATGGTAAAGCAGGATCTAATAGTGCCGGCAGAAAAGGTACTGGAGGCGGCAGGGGTACTTTGCTAGGGTGACAACGTAGATCATTTTCTAAATGAGCAGTGATGTGATTTGGTGGGGCAAAGGCCGGAAGAAAAGTTACAGGAGGCGGTAGGGGTACATTGCTCAAACCACCATATAAGGCGTTTTATCAATTTTCTACTTTTTCTGCACAATGTGATGTGATGCAAAATGGCAAAATCTGGTTGTGCATGCATGGGAGCTGCAGGAGGCATCAGAGGCACATTGATGGGTCTCTGGGCAAGGTGTTTAGTGTACAAGCAGCAGTGCCAGGCACTACAGGGAAGTGTGTGAGTGTTGGCAGGAGGGGTGCTGGGAGCAGCAGTGCCATATAATGGCAGATGCCAGGTAGATCATTGTCAGTAAGAGTTGTGTTGCATCTGGGCATACAGGGGATACTGGGCAATCTCGGTAAAAGGGGCATGAGGGGCGGGAGAGAAGTGTTTGCGCATATTTCTGCCCTGTAGATGTTGGCAGTCACAGTCAGGCCGGGTGACAAAGGTAGAGCAGTATCATAGCATGAGGCCTGGAGGCAGCACTAATCTTGGGTGTGGGTGGGGACGAGGGTCTGCTTGACACAGTTGCAGCGCGATGATGGGACCTCTGTAGGTGGTCGGAGGGAGGTCTGGTGTTATTGTGGCCATGGTGCCTGTAGGTAGAGACGGACATACGCGCCTCTTACCTTTGTCCGTTGATAGGTGTTCCAGCGCAGGAAGCAAGGCCGGCTTCACCACGTATGCAGGCAGCATGGTGGGTTTGAGGATCGAGTCAGGTGCATAGCTTTCTTGCAAGAATTTCTGGCAGTATAAGCGTCATGAGTTCTGGAGGATCAGGTATATAAACTGGCGGATTGGAAAGTTGTGAGGACACATGTTATGATGTTGGGGCTTTATAGGGTATATGGGTAACATGATAGGATCTGACTGGGCCGGTAAGCCAGCTAAGGTCTGACAGGGCCAGACAGGCACTGGCCTTGTGTGGAGGCCTTTGGAGGATGGCTCAGTCTCATCCTTCTCTCTGCGCCATGTGCCCTGTGCTGCTGTTCCTGCTTCTGCAGATCAATGTGGAGCAACAGCTGATGGCAGCATGGTGTTTGAAAGTATGTTTGTGTCAGGTGCAGGTTTTATGTAGTCTTTCAAAGTAGATTGGATGCACCTATGACTTGTTTTGCATCAACTCTATGCATTTACCTCCACCTTTTTGGTAACTGCACTGTGTTTTTGGCAAAATTATTGGCCATTTTCGGTAATAGTTTAATGGCATTTCAACATGTAATGTGGCAGAAATAACATTTTGCTTCTTGGTTGTACTTCCTCCGGCAGAAATCGCATCAGCAGAGATACCGCCAGATGTCAGCACTAATTCCGCTAGCTCTAATTCCACCAGCGCTTATTCCACTGGTGGAATTAGTGCCAATTTTCTCATACCCCTATTTTGGCGGGGCGGTAAAAGTGGCAGTAACAGAATTATCCCCACTTTTACTGCATACCGGCCAACTCGTAATGAGGCCTTCAATCACCTAACAGGCTGTAGTGCATGACGTCACATGGGAGTGTATAAACAGCACAACGCTGCACCATGGAGAAGACACGGTCCGGTCAGCTCCTGTTAGCAGACGCTGCCTACTGACCATGGAAGACGTCCTCTAGATAGAATACCTGCAAAAGAATACAAGAAAGTAAGTTGCCCTGCAGGGCCTCCGCTAAAATCACTACTACTATCCAGTAGCTTGACACTTACCTTATTTTTATGTATTTTTTTATCTCTGCTCACCATTAGGTACTGCTGTACCTCACAAGTAAGCCACAGTTCTTCATTTACTAGCACCATAGAGGAAACTAGTTTTTGGCTTCATAGTCATTAGACAGCTTGACCAGACCACACAGTAAAGTAAGTCATCAGTTTAGAAACCCAGCAAAACTCGATATGGGTATCACTCTCTAGATACCTACCTTTTACAGACAGTTTTTGAATATTAGGATGGACCAGACAGTGAAGTGAGACTTGCCCCACCTACTTATCAACATATGGCGGGACAAAAGACCACACGGAAGGACCCTATTGGAGACTTTGGCTCACAAGCCCTTTCAGCCCTTTTAACTTGAGTAAGTCAGCTACTCTCTGATGTAGCTTTAAAACCTTTCTTTACTTACATTTCAGCTTAGCTACCATTAGATTAGCAAGAACTAATTGCTCCCTTCTTCTTATTATTGTTACTGATCCTTGCTATAACAATGAGTACGATATACCTTTTTGGTTTAGAATTGTAAATCAGGTGCTAGAACAGCACTAAAAGTGTGAATTTCTAGGATAGGAGCAACATGGTTGTCATTTTTCCTATACAACATACAAGTTCTTTCTATATATCGAAATATAACTGTGAGCCACAAGACTCAATATGTAATCTTAGATGTCTTTGTAAAATATTGAGAGAAATGTATGTATAAACATAAAATGTATTATAATACGATATTAATATTTGAATATACATTTATTCTTCCATAGACATTTTTTGTAAGAAAAAGCATGTTTGCCCCTGATGAAGAGCACAAGTAAACTCGAAACGCGTTGGGCCAGTAATACTAATTTTTATATTAATTTATATAATTTTTATATGAATAAATATTTGTTGTAAACCAATATTGATTTGTCAACTACTAATTATGGTGCTAACCACCCTGGCGGATTAAGTGTTCAAAAAAACCTTCTATAATTACTAAACAAATTACCTTTCAACTAAGAGGTAAGACCTGGCCCTGCACTCCCGGTGGGGAGTCTGACACAACGGACCTAACCTCTGATACCAAATAATACATATAGGCTTTTTATTGCCTCATAGATAGTGTACAGGGGACGCGAGTTTCCTAAATTAGGAAACCATTTGTCTTTTTTGGTAATTTGCCAGCCTAGATACCAAGGCTGAGCACTTCTCCTCTGCACCTTGAATTACATTTACCCAATATCTTAAGGCCTTGTATAATTCCCATAATTCACTGAACTAACTATTGAATAGGTGTGCTTTGTGGTTTTTAGCTTTTTCAGGTGGTTGATCTGCCCAGGCCTGGCAAAGTCCTGAAGAAAGATGGTACAGGTCAGCTCCAAGACCATGTAGACAAGCTCTCTTTGCTTGACTCTAACCAATTTGGATTCCGGCCAGTATTCGGCATGGAAACTGTATTAATGGCGGTCCGGGATGATCTCCTCGGGCCTGCTGATGAGGGGGAGATGTCCCTGTTAATATAACTCAACCTGTCCATGGCATTTGATATGGTAGAACACAGTATCATTTTAGACCGCTTAAAGAGGGTTGTAAAGGTCTCTGCCCATGCCCTAAAAATGTAGAGGAGCAGGCGAATGCTTTCTCACTAGTTCCTGCACCCTCACCACCGACAATTTGGAGCAGAGGACGAAGGGCTATGGCTGGGGCCCCTTGTGTAATCCCACTACCACATTGAGTGTATGAGAGACGTTATACACTCAGACAGCCATATAGAAAGTATTCTTGCACTGAAAGTGTGGAAGGATGCCGCATGGAAGGATGTTAGCACGCACCTATGGATATCATGGTGCGGTAACTGAAATCTGACATGGGCAGAGTGGTGTCATAAAGAAATATATGAATGTATGCTGAAACGATATAAAAATACTTAAGAGTCATGCTGTAACTGAAGCACTAAGAGAAATATGTACCTAAAGCTAAAGTAATCATGAATATAATGAATTAAGTAACTTACTAGTTATTACCTGTAAATACCCAGTAACAAAAGATAGATGGGATACATAGAAGCTTGCTTTAGAGGAATATATAATGTGGCAAGGACGGCTATGATAGGAAAGTGGACACTGGCTTGTGGCGAATTCAACCAAGCTACCTTAGAGGCAAATCAAGGCTGCAGAATCAGGAGACACTGGAAATACAGTTTGTGTGCAAAACCTTGTTGGCGTAGGATCAAGGATACTATTTTAACTAATAATTGCAAGTCACAAGGGGAGTTTCACGGATAAGCCCTGAATGTCAGACATTCCTCTTAGATTAAGGAAGAAGAATGCATATGCAACAGCCAAAGTATTGGACAAATAAAAGTGTATGTAGTCTATGCAAGATAGAGTGAGCAAGTCTCTAGAGGTCAAGAGGAGCAATAGCATCCTGCATAATCGAATCAAATAGCTGTAAATAAGAGGATGAAATTGACAAATGTGTGGTCTCTTCACATGTGACTCAGAAGTCGAAGACAGAGGGCTATTAATTAGAGCCTCAGACGAAGATAGTTGGGTACTCACGCTCCCTCAAATGTTCCAGGACAGTGAGCAGGCTACAAGGTCAACTACAGATGGAATACTTTGGCTTATGGCCGACCGATGAGGGATTAAATGGGAGAGCAGGAAGTAATCTGATGCAATTCAAAGCACCTAGGTTATGTTTTATTTATGGGCTGCTAAAGTGCCAAAAGTCCAAGGTTGGGATAGTAAGCCAACTAATCAGTGGCTCTAAGGGGAACCTAAGATACAATGTTGCATAGACCAATCTGCTGCTATTTTGTCTGCTTTACTCAGTACTATACGTATTTAGAGGTAGTTCAAGGCGTGTTTTACAGATAAGGGGCAGACAATAATGTATTAATCATTATATGTTCTTTAGGTGTATATGGTCCCTTAACCAGTCCCGCCTTCAATAGGTTTTATGTTTTGTCACGTAGGATGACATCAAGATGACGCATATTGTGATATAAGACCTTTATGTAATCAAGTTAGTATGTGAGTGGTCATGTATCAGTCTGATGCCTGTCAGTTCTCCCTGCTTTATTAAATGAGAATAAAGTAGTACTTTGCCATATTCCTTGAGCCTGTTCGGTTATTTGGTCTGAGATCTTTCTTTGTAATTCCATCTAGCACAAGAGACGCTTCAAGGTGCTACAGCACACAATGGTTTGGTTTAGAACACTGACAGCAGGTTAGATTGGTGAGTTTCCTGTCTGACTAGCTCCCCCAAATGTGTGGTGTCCTCCGGTTTAATGTATACCTGCAGCCATTGATGGTTATTTTGAGGAGTTATGGGGTTGGGTTTCAATCCTGCACGGACGACATCCAGATTTTTCTGAAGCTGGGGGATTTTAGAGGCTCATTCTTGAAAGTTGGGCAGTGCCTGGAGTATGTGGGTAGTTGGATGGTATCGGCCCCGGTAACACTGAGGTGGTATTGTTTGGCCCCAAACATCTTCTGTCAGACAATGAGAAGCGTCCATACACATCTTCTTTCATGGACTCCAATATGAAATTTGCAACTAAAAGGAAAAACTTGGGTTGCTAATGGCCAGACAACCTTGGATGTGAATCTCAGGTAGGAGAACAAGTACAATCAGTTTTTTACTCCCTGGGGCTCCTTCTGCTTTCCTTGCCATACCTTCCTTCTGAAGATCACACCAGTGTTGTGGTCAACTCAAAGCTAAATTAGGGTAAGAGTATGTTAGCTGGAACCCAGGTAACCATCCATCCCACCTCCAAAGGGTGCAAAATGCAGTGGTGAGGCTGATTTACGAAGTCCAAAGCCTGCCTATATTTCTGCCCTATGCTGTTCACTGCATCGGTTGCCAGTTGAAAATAGAATCAATTTTAAAGTCTTGTGTATGATGCCCGCCCTCCCGTTGTGTGTCAAGGGGTGACAGGTGGTTTTGAGCCCACACCCCCAAGCTTTGGAATAGTCTTCCATTAAAGGACTCCCTTATGCAGTTTCACAAAACATTGACAACCTTTCTTTTTGGATGATTCCTACATGATGATACTGTATTCTTTGTTTATGCGCTATTGTTTTCAAGCACACCCTCATCTATTGCTTATCATCTGCGTCTAGATGCGGTTAATTCCGCCAAGTTACGCGCTATAAATACCTCAAAATCAAAACTCAAAATCAAATCAATGTAATTATTAATGTATGAACATTTATCTTAAAGTGCATTATAATTTTCCACTTCATAATTTTGTTAAAATTTAATATTTGTTTAAATACTGTTCATTTAAGGTGAACTGTGATTAAAAGAGTATATGTGGCGTATATTAATTGATTTATCTGCATTTCAGAAAATAGGTGCTCTTGCCTTAAGAGAGGAAGACCTATATTTCATAATGGCAGCTATGTGAACAAAGGAACCCCGCTGCACTTCTTATAGCTGAATTGCACTTTTTTGCAGGTATGGGACTGGGAAGCTGAGATGTAGTGTAATGAATTACAAGAAGATGCACTTAGTCAAGTGTTACCTGATGCTGTCAGGGATAAACTGGATTGTATGAATGCTCTGCAGAAAGGAAATGCGTAGCAAGCTACTGCTTTATCCTTAGATTAATCTGAAGTCCACAATACAAATTAATATTGTGGACTCAGTTGGCTTTACTAACCTTTGGCCAAATTTAAAAAGGAGTGCATTTTTCATAAATTCCACCCACTTTATTAAGTTACTGCATGCTATGGCTAGACATAATTATAAATACTACAAAATTGTTGAAAGGGTCCCTTGCTTCTCCAGTACCTTAGTCCTCTGGCTGAGTCCCATATGTTGTTTGTCCATTAAATTCTAACATACTCTTTCAAATTTTATATAAAAAATATCAATGTATTGTCATTTTATAAAAAACATTTCAATAAAATACATTTACCATCTTTTCTAAGACCAATTCTAAAAATTGCTATAGATTTGGACAATGTTGTCCCAAATATAAATACACAACAGTCTGTTACCTAGTACATTGGTTCTCTATTATTCAATTCATCAATAGAACAAGTTTTCATTGTGAATCCATTGTAAACGGTTTTCTATACTAACAGTGGAATCCAATATTCCCAAAGCTTTCTGTTCATCCTTACTTCTGTCACCCATACACACAGTCATTCAACAATCAACACTACCCAACATGTTTCTTTCCTTTGTTGTTTGTCACAATTATCTAGGAAATTCTTCAGGGGTTTCGTACTATAACAGTTTGTCATGCATTAGCCATTGTTGTTTTCTTGCACTTTTTGGACTTCTTGGTGAGTGATCCTATGTTCTACTCCCATCCATCTTGTGTCTGGACCAGAAGACCAAAAAGATATCTTCTAGCTCTGGTATGCAAATTTATCTCTCATCTCCAACCTTCATCCCAAGTGTTTGTCTCTGGAATCGCGTTTATCAGTGGAGTTTTTGCGCTCTTCCTGTATTGCCTTTGATGTGTGGTTCTAATCACACGGATCGCAAAGGGGTGGTTCTTGTCCGGGTTCTGGATTTCAAATCGACTTCAAGTCTTCAACAAAACCCAGCTCTTCCTAGGTTCCCATGGGCTCCTTTTCTTGATCCTAGGTGAACTACATTGGCTTCCACTCCAAGCCAGGATACTGTTCAAGACTTCATGTATCATCTACAAAGGAGTCCTGAGTAGCACTCCAGCGTACCTGGTGGCTAAGCTCCACATATCTGGTGGCACACGCTCCTCACGCAGTGCACCGACCAACCGGCTTGAATCACAACTCATCAACAAAGAGAGGGCACTCAAACAATCCCTCGCTTGTCATGCACCCACGCTCTGGAACTTGATTCCGGTGTGGGTTTGGAATGTCCCCACAATTCTCCAATCTCTCAAAACATGGCTTTTTCAACAACTCCTGACCAAGGACTAATTTCAATGGACGCACATACCGACGCACAGACCTCAACGTACTGCGCTAATGTTAAAAGATGCAAGCCCAATTGCCGGCTTTCCATCCTCTGTACAGCGCTCCACTGTTCTCAAGCTAGGTCTGCGCTTTAAACAATAAAACAATATTGCTCTCTTTTAAATCCAATTTCTTTTAATTCTGTGCATGTATATGTTGAACATTGAATTATGTTGACTTTAAGATAAATACCTTTTTTTGCCTGGTCAGGATAATGGCTGCATCAAGGACTTCATAGTTGTCCTTATTATCTGAATATCTCTAAATTAAGATCTTCATTCACCCGCTCATGCTGACATACCCAGGAGGTGATTAATCACCAAAAGGCCCTTTGCACATAACTCATTAAATAAAGATAAGGGGTAATTGTCAACAGGTCTGTAACTGAGCCTCACACCCCATTAAACGAAGGGGAGCTACATGGCGAGGGTATTTTTACGAATGTAATTCATATTGGTTGGAAGCGTGTGAATCTATGGCCAACATTGTTTTCTCTTCCGCTAGTCTATCCAGACAAAAGATTGCGTTAGTGTATCCAGCAGAATAGGGCATACCTCCAATTGTGGTCTCCATTATTCTCTTTAATTGAGCAATTAAATGCAGTGAAAATAATCAATTCCCCTTTAAATAGTTTTGGAGGATTGACTTGAGACATTGAGGATGTCTCCATGCAATGAGGTGATGAGGCCCTATGCACCAGCAAAGGCATCTACTCTTCAGTGTGTGTGTTACAGCTGCAGCCATTAGTCAATCCCCGCTGTGTCATAGGTCTAATAATACCAACATTAATCACGGTGGACACCTCTCTTTGTGTAGGTGGTTGCAACGGTCTCATTACTTGTGCTGTACGTGGGGGATTTCAGCGCAGATATTTTGCTTTGCAATATGCGATGAACTCATGCGAGTGTGGGCTTAACCCTCACAGGGGTCCTCTTATACACTCAGCCAGAATGTGAATGCGTGCAAGTGCCTATGCACACCTTATGTTAGTGTTCTGGGTCCACCTCTATACCATGAGGAAGATTAAGCCATGGCCCGTGGACTCCTCTCGGTTCCGAATGGTTATGATTTCATGCACATGCGCACACAGTCTCCGCACTTGTTCAAATGGATTGGGCAGAGCAAGACATTGAAATGCATATATGTGTGTAAATGGTTATGTGTATGTGATAAATCTAGTGTGATACCCTGCTTATTTGCAGCAAAATATATGTTACCTTTGTATTAATTCATAAAAGAAAATGCACACACACGCACGCACGCACGCGCGCGCGCGCCAGTCTCTTTATAACTTTTTCCTTTTGACTCCATTTCAATTGAGTTTTGCAGTATTCTCTTCCTTCCGAAATCCCAGAAAAATCTGACAAATGGCTAGAAAGGAGAACCAGGAAAGCTGGGAATTAAAGTCCACATACACTAATGCACTGGATAAAAAGGGAAAGGGAAGGATAAAAAGGGAAAGAACTGTGGAAAGACATGGCACAGTGTTTGGAGACAATGCTTTCTATTAATGCAGTACAGGCTGGGCTTGAGCCACGTGCCCATGTCCTACAATCCCTGACCCTTGCCCTTAGCCTAGACACCCTCCCGTAAAGCAAGCTGGACGAGGTTGCTCCAGAGTGGACCTTTGTAAACCTTGTTTGCAGTTTCTTTGCTTGATTACCGCTGCTTTCAACTCCATCTCCTTACCCTCCCTCAGAACCCACTCCCATTATCCACTACGATACTTTACCCAGATAGGCTGTGCTCCGGTCGTCTACTTTCTTTTGACCCAAGACCAACATGGCAGCATGCCAGAAGGAATCTTTGTAGGCCTCTGTATACGCCCCAATATTACTACCCTGGGCCAAGTAAGCTTACAGTACTTCCCAGGTGTCCTCAGCCAACCTGGGGTCGTTATGGCCAACCGGCCAAGGTACAGTGTCCACAGGGTTCTAGGGGGATGTAAACAAGCTATTAATTTAAATAAAAGAATATCCACATGGATTAGGGCAATTTTATCATGACATATGGTTCTCATTGTACCCCCGCACCTGCTATCCCTTCCGCTCCCATCACCCTACCCATGAAATGCCCTATTTCCTTTTTACTGTCTTTCTCTTCATGTGGGAGACACAAATAACCCCCTTTCAAAACAAAAACAAAATCAGCATTAAAGTAGACAGTGAAAGAATGATGTGCTAAAATGACCCTGCACCTAGACACGTTACAGTTCTTTATGAATTGTATATACTGTTGTAGTTAAATTTTAGTTTATGTCCAGAACAATATACCCTGCACTCCTATTTGACGTATAGAATTCAAGTGGTTTCTAGTAGATTTAGTATTTAAGAATATCATTGTCTGATTTGAGGTGCAGAGGAGAAAAAGTCAACCCTGGCATATGAGTTGAAAAAACTGATACAGAACAACAAAGTTCCCGAGTAGGGGAACTACTGTCCCCTGCACACTATCTTTAGGCTCAAGGATAAAGACAAACCTTTTGGGAAATCATGTCCTAAGATGGACAATTAATTCAGTCTAATAGTACACTTCAAATGTAGCTTTTTAGCAACTACTGACAATCTACCTTTGAAGTGTAGTATAAGACTGAATTAATTGTCCATTTTAGGACATTATTCCCTAAAAAGTTTGACTTTATCCTTAAATGTAACTTTATAAACACACTTATGAGGTATGTGTTAATGTATTTGAAGTGATAGATCAGTCCCTGGTTTTGGCATGTACATTTGCTTAAATGTGAAGCCTGAATTGGTCAGGAGTATGCGCAGAGCTAGACTGTTGGCTATAGGCAGGTTTAATGACCTATTTTCCCTCAACCACTACAGTTACTTCAAGTGGAATTAAACGCTTGCAGCTGACTGGTTGCACCGGATGCCTGTCCTGGTGCTGCAGTTGTTCCAATGTTAAACATATGCCTAGGTTATCCTATGAGACCCTTGTGATCTGACTGCTCTGCCATTCTTTGGTGAGTTTTTGGCTCTTTGGAGGTCTCTGCTTTGGTATTTTGGGATACTGTTGGCATGCGCAGGTGGGGATGCCAGATGCTGCAAGAAGGCTGGAGACACGAAAAGAGGAGCCTGCTGCTGCGAGTGAGTGCAAGGGACTATCCGGTCCAAGGGAAACAGCGCTCCCAGTGGTCAGATGGTATTACAGCAGCAGGTACGTAGAAGTAACATCCCAGGAAAATATGTTCTCTTTTAAAACAAACCGTAACAATTTTGTGGTCCAACTGTTTAGTGTGCCTAGATCTGCGGGTTTGTGTGGTAACGTGTTCTCGTGTCTCAGTATCCTCACCTTAGTCTCTCGGTTACCATGCAGGGTAAGACACTACAGGCTCTTGAAGGTCTGGGAGTCATTAGACCAGCTAATCTGGTTGGTCCCATCAAGTCAAGAGAACAAGATGCCAACACAAGGTATTTTCTTGTCAAGATGATCTGGTATCCGCAGATAAAGTCAGAGGTTCCCTGTAAAGCTGGTCTTGGATATGCTGCAAATTCCTCTGCACTTCTGTACCTTCCTGCTCCAGTCAAGACATCCTGTTTGTCACACACTATCATACACAAGCACATACATTCTTACGCATTTTTTTTTTAAAACATAGCTCACCTGCATGCACCCTCTCCATGCACTGCATGTCATGAAGGACTGAATGGCTCTCCTCTTGCAACATAAACATGCTGACTCACAGGAGAGGGCTGCTCTCCCATCAGTCAACCTGTCTATGCTGTTTGTGCAATATTGAGAGGCGGCGAAGCCAGTCTTCGGATGCCTAGCGGATGACACACCATTCTCTGAGACAGGCTGTACAGTCTACCATGCATTAATAATTCACACAGGTGGACTGAGCTGCCTGCTACTTGGGCCGGGTGTGCCACTCAGATGAGGGGGCAGTTCCCCCCTACCATAGTGGTGGCCCACCACTAGGTATGTTGCCAGGCTCTGGTTTGTGATATGCTTTCTCAGTCAAATCTTCAGACACCTTTTCACAGTTGTCTTATCCAGGAATGTTCTTAGTGATGTAGTGACAAGGCTCAGTCAACACATGTCCATATAAGGAGACACCCATGTCAGCCATTTTTGGAGGGGTTTCTTGCCTACCAGAGCACAATTAGGTGACTCAACAAAAGCCCTCTGTATATCACCATGTATATCACATTAGCCCACTCAAAAGCAAACCAGCTTTGACGGAGCCGCATTGATCCCGCTGCAGAAGCAGCCTCACTCACGAAATAGCTGCAGAGCCTCAATCCTGCAATCCTGTGCTTTTACCACCTCCCAATAGCCACTACCACCCCAACAGCCACAAGGACTGGCCATAATCCGGCATGGGCGTGTTACCCTGCATTAAGATGGCCGCTGCACGCCGAGATCCCTTTGTTGCCGTGGTTGCCTAGCAACATGTTGCAGGTGGGCCATATAGCCAATAGGGGCTAACCGGAGGTGGAAGCCGGCCTCCCACTACAAAGGCCTATCTAATAAGGCCATTCACCTGTCCATGCCTGTCGTTGCCTGTGGGGCCGAGGGGCAAGTCAAGCTGCTCGACTGCCCTCCACCTGCCTTAGTCCACGGTAAGACACTTGTTCGACTTACTGCTTTGTGTCCAACCCTGCAGCCCCATCCTACTCTCACCCCTACTAGCAAACTACCAACAACACCTACTACAAAGACACATGTGCCTGCATTTGTACTGTGCTACGCATACGCACCTACACATGAGGCAACCAACAATAATTCACCCCATGTGTGCCTATCCCTCACCTCATACACTCTGAGAGAATGTCATGATTATTTGAACATTGTATGCCAACCTCCCTGTTTATGTTGATAGGTTACGGCGACATACTTTCACCATGCTGTCACACATTACTAGCCTGCATATACCACTGCTAGCCTATGTACTATACAGCCTGTGTCCACTATGCCTGAACTTAAGTGTATATTAAATTGAATAAGTATATTCATGTACTGCATAGTTGTTGCATATGCTCCTTACTTGTCAAACTGCTGATACTTATCTGCCTAGTATATTCATGTATTGCATTACTACGTGGTGTCCAGCCTAATTCACGCGCAACATGTTTCACTATGTATAGCTTATTTATGCACCGCTCCTATATAGGGGCAGAGACTTATTAGTGTCCTACCCGTTCAATGCTGCCCAGCTTACTGCGGTTGGATTTAGTTGATTAGTATAATTGTAGCACAATCCTACATTAAGGTTTTTAGCATACCTAAAGGTAGCCGGATCTCTCCCGATAGATTGCTTACATTCACTCAAGTACATTATCTGAAATGAGTTTATTTTAGGCGAATTATAACAACCATTGCCCTGGACCCACCTTACATTAGTTTAACATATTCTATGCCTCACTACCTCATACCGTGTTACTAGTAACTAAGATACTGTTTCCATTTCCAAGCGTAATTTTGGCCCACTTTTTAACAGTATCTACACCTAAAAATGCACATACTAAGGAGTCTCCAAACCCTCCCTACTATCTTAACAGCTATTGCCTATTTAGTGATAATACTGATAGATCACCTCGACCATAACAACCAGAACGTCACTATGGCCATACCCCCCACTCACATGAGTAAACAACGGCCAACAAAACTTATCACACAAGGACCTCTACAGAATGTCCAACCTCGCTCCACCACTAATAGAAATGGAAGACTCAGTTCAAGACTAACTAAACTCCATGAACCGCTACTCTACTACTCTAGTAGCTAACTAACTAACCCTAACCTTGCTACTCCTATTACCAAAACTAAATGCCGGCCTACAATTACTGCCACTAACCACCATACCTCCAAAACCCAAACTGCAATAGGCTCTCCACTACTAGCCTCAGCTAACCCCAGGCTCAAGGACACTTTAATAAATGCAAGATCTCTGGTCCCATATGCATCTGAGATAGCAGATATCATACAATCAGAACACCTCGACTTCCTAGCAATCACTGAATCCTGGCTGCATGCCGCTGCAGGACCAGCCCTTTTTCTGGCTATTCCCAATGGATATGCCATCTTATGATCAGACAGGATTGAAACACGGGGAGGAGGTATTGCACTTATAGCAAGAGACAACCTACCGATTAGACTAGTACCTTCCCCAGATATCAAATCATGTGAGAACCTGACAGCCAAGCTTAATATAAACAGCTCCCAGACTCTGACTAGCCATCTGATATACAGATCTCCAGGCCTTATCGGAACGTTTGAGGATGACATATTGAATATTGTATCCAATAACCTAAAAAACTCATCTCAAGTCCTACTTTTAGGGGACCTAAACGTAGGCTACAATGACCCTAAAGACACACATGCAGCAAGTGTGGCTAATATCCTAACGGAACAAGGTTTTTCCCAAAGAGTGCTCCACCCCTCACATAATGAAGGGAGAACGCTGGACTGGGTAGAAGACCACAACTGCAAGGTCTTAATCTCCCCCATATCCCCTCAGATCTGGACGGACCACTACCTCATATGCTTTACCTTAGACACCGAAAAACCCATCTCTGTGCCGGTATCGCCAGCTCCACCTATTCCTACCCAGAATAAAAAGAATATTACGCGATAACTTACTCCCTCTTATCCTCCCTACACTCAATGTGATCCCTGAAAACCTGGGACCTGACTCATTGGTCAAGGAATATAATCATATCATGGCCACTTCCCTAGACTCCATAGCACCACTTAAATAAAGACAAAGTAAACCCAAGGCCCATCTTAACTCCTGGTACACACCCTACTTAAAAACACTACGTACCAAAAAAAGGCAATGTGAGATATCTTGGAGATCACAACAGTCCGAGGAAAATAAAACCAGCACCATCACAGCCCTATACAAAAAGGAAATACTCCAAGCTAAATGTGAAACCTATAATGCTAGAATATCTCAAGCCAACTCAAGTATGAAGGAACTCTTTGTTATCATCAAAGAGTTAGAAGCTCCCATCCCAGTGCCAGACAATTGTATAAAGGATAAACGTTGGTGCTCGAACATACAGCAAGCACGAGCTAATAAAGTGAGGACTTTGCAAGTAAAAATTGCTAAGAAAAAAGCCTCATTAACCAGCTCCACACCGACCAGAATCACCCAAGAACCTTCTAATAACACCACCAAACTTTCCCGCTTTAAGTTCTCCAATGTCACCATAATTGAAAAGGAAAAGATCACATTTTCACTCAAACCCTCCAATTGTCAGGGTGACCAATGCCCTGCTCAACTCATAAAGGATGCAGCCAGAGAGCTGGCCCCTTTTATCACAAAACTCATCAATGCCTCATTCTCATCAAGTACCATCCCATCCAACCTGAAGGAATCCTGTGTGCTCCCTTTATTGAAAAAAACAGACTCTAGACCCCTTGATACCTATTAACTACCGACCTATCATTACAGTGCCATTTCTTCTGAAAATCATAGATAAAATGGCCTACTCCCAAATACAAAAATATCTGGAACCCAACTCTCTACTAGGAGCAAGGCAATCAGGTTGTCGACCCCAGCACGGGACCGAAAAATCATTAATAGACCTTAAGGCCCAAACTGATGAACTCAGGGAGAAAGGGGAATCAGCCCTTCTTCTTCTCCTGGACCTATTGGCCGTTTTTGACTTGATTGACCACCGAGTCCTATGCAGTCACCTGGATTCTGTGCCATACTTCTCAGCAGAAGCCATAGTGTAGATACAATCCTTTCTAAGTAATCAAACAATTAGAGTCTTTTCACCTATGGCAGCTGCTGACCCTATTCCTATCACTTGCGAGTGCCCCAAGGATCTTGTGTCTCACCTACCCTATACAACATCTTCATTAAGCCCTTTTTCGATGATCTGGACCATCTGGGTATCACATACACTAACTATGCAGATGATACTGAGATCCTCCTACCTCTCACGGGTGATTATGACAAGGATTTGGCCTTGGTGAATAGGGTATATCTCATCATTCAGGCATGGATGGCCACCCATGGACTATGCCTGAATGATGACAACACAGAGATCATTATCCTGGGCACCCCTTCTACCCTCAAAAAGTGGAGTCCCGAATACTCAGCCTTTAACATAGACCATACTATTATTACCGTCGCTAAGGATGTAAAAACCCTGGGGTTCTACCTGGATTCTACTCTCTCCTTCAACAAACAGGTTAACACCATGGCCTCGGCCACAGCATATACCTGCAAACTGATTAGAGCAGGCAAAGTTTTCCTGTCGAATACTAGTTGTATCACCCTGGCCAGAGCACTCATCTTATCAAAGCTCGACTATTGTAATGCTTTGTACATACGGGCCAACAAACAAACCATTAAGAAAATCACATTTTTGCAAAACAATGCTCTTAGAGCAGCACTGGGTATTGCAAGGAGTGAACATATCTCCGGGACGAGAAGAACTAACAATTGGCTCTCTACATACAATAAAATCAAACTTAAAGTCGCCTCCCTCACATACAAATGCCTGAACAATGCGGCACCCCGTTACCTGTCAGATAGACTAACTATGGCATATGGCACTATGGCATATGCAAGCACCTGATTTTCAATAAAGAAAAAGTAGTCTTTAGTATTAACTGATAATATTTATACAGCCATGTTTAAGCCATTTAAGAAATTAGCTGCCGGTGCTAAGCAGCCTCCTTGTGACTTTTACGGTAAAACACAGTTTTCACATCACCAAGTTGAGGGTCAGAGTGTTCTTGGTACATTAGGATTGAACTCCCTAAGTTACAATGAGCAGTTCCTGCCAGAAGGTGACCTCAGCTCCAACACCCGCTGTGAGAGAAATGTGGTGAGAGCCTGGCTGCGATAGGTGGTAGGCCAATACAATATTTGGATGGGCTGATTTCCCTCCCAGTGCAACTTATGGAAATATGAGGTAATAAATGGGTGTTCAGACAGAGGGCGTCATCACGAGTTGGGCGCTAATAACCCTACCTTCAACCCCCCGTCGCTATTAGCACCGGATCACGGGTTTGACGGAAGGGTTATTGCCCATTCCCCATTGGGCCCATTCGGGAATTCCTCATTTCCCATTGGGCCCAATGGGGAAAATTCACACTATTACCGCCGGCGGATTTCCCGCCGGCGCTAATCGCGCCGACAATCAGCAAATCTGCTGGCAGGAAATCCACCAAAGCCATGATCTGGCGGACCCTTAAATGCGGCGGTAGTAGTGCTACTGCCGCATTTAAGGGTTACTGCCAGACTCGTGATGAGGCCCAGAGTGTGGTGCTTTTGATTTTCAGTTCTGGAGAGATCCTGACAGAAGCATAGTTCAAGAATGCTGCATGGCCTTCTGGAAGTAGAGAGTGATTTTTCACAAACCCCATACATGGGTCTCCATTATGAAGGACCGCTCAGTAGGTGCCACCTTGTAACTTTGAGAGGGTGCTCCACACACTCCCTGGCCCTTTAGAGGGCTGAGGACAGGTGTCACCTGAAACACGTGCACGTCTCCCAATGGAGCTAATGACCTTCAATAGGGAGTTCGGAACCTCTGGCAGGATTCTGGCTCTTCAGGTTAGAGGTGCTGACTGAAGACAATCATAGGGATGACCGAATGGTCTTCATAAGATTAGGTCATTGTAAATAGCTACAGTGAGCACATTCATAGCAGTAAGGCAATGGTAGCCCCTGAGGCTGCTGTAAAGACGCTCCCAAATGGGGATCAGGATGATTCTATGACGGTGAGGTGTGTGTTAGCCATACATTGAATAAAGACTTGTCTAAATTCTGGCAGGTAAAAGGATCCCACGAGAGAGGTCCAAGCAGGGCCATCGTAAGCACTTTTGGGGCCCTGGGCATGGACATCTTTGGGGCCCCCTCCACCAACCCAAGGGAATTAAGAGATCAAGAATGTGGTCGCCCCCCCCTACCCGTCGCGCTCATAACCTATATGTTGACATGCTATCTCACAGCATTATAAGCATGTTTACTCCCTTTAAGTCCCCTTACCTTCTTCATTCTTTCTCTATCAGAATGATAAACAAGTGGCATTTGAAGACCAACATTAGAAGTCTACTAAGAGGTTACTGTTGTAGTACATGCAGGATACTTTTTATCAATAGCATCCAGGAAGGTATATGCAGCCTGTAGTATTAATGCAAGGCTGTATGTAAAAGGTATATGTAACCCATAATAGACAGAGAACTCACATTAGCTGCCTCACAGAATGCAAAAGTGCTCATGCATGGATTGAGACCAATAATTGGAAGGACGGAGAACGCTACACATACTTTAGCATGAATAGTGGAGGCATATTAGAAGCTAGCAGGAAGGTGTCTTTATCCAGACAGACTGAGATTAGAAGTGGGATATGGTTTTCAAATAGTCTTGCCTTTAGATATCAAAGGAGAAATGCCTGTGATGTGTGATATAAATATGCTCACTATTAACACAGTGAAACCATGAATAAGGCTTTTATGAAGATCATACCATGAGAAGGAGATCACTCGAAAGGGCTGACAATTTTGAACGGTTTAGGGACTTGTAATATTGAGAGGTTAGGCAATACGAGATTAAATGAGGTGCCCAGGATCACACATTGGTTAAGGGGTGAAGCTGGGACTTGTGCCAACTCTGCAATTTCTGAATTTGAACACTTTCTTTTCCAGTTCTTACCATGAACTAAAACAGTCTCATTTTTATAAAAAACGGACTTGGAAAGTACACAAATCACATTACCAAACATGACCATTTTTAAACAAAATATTATAGAAGGGTGTTATGCAAAATGGGAATTATTCTAGCTTCATTCTCTCCATCATCAAGGGAGGTATATAAGAACCAGCATACCAATCTATGTGATTTAACATTGTTAATCTGGGGTTGTCTTTTGTATTTTAAAGCTTTAAATACTTCCAAAACAATGGCTTGTGGCATTTTCATTTATAAATGTGCATAAAAACCTTTGACTTTTACCAAAAATGCAACATATGGTCTGCTCTCTTCTGTCTACCAACCCTTCCACCCAAATGGCCTACATAAGAAGAAAGATTAAGTAATTGGCTAAACGAGACCAGCAGCATGCAAGAAGGCAAACCTCACAGTAATGTAAGATATATTAGATGATTTGACCAGGATCACTGTATCGCCTGCTGGCAAATCCAGGATGCAAGCATGAACGCCTTTCTTCCATAGTCTTGAATTTGGATACTTATTCACCTCTTGGACTAACAGTTTATGCCATTATTGGAGGCAATCGCCTAGGTTCTACAACACCCCATCTGAACAAACCAATTTCTAGACCTTCACCACACAGATGATATGTTAGTTTTTATAGCAACCCCTATCTGGTGCAGGTACAGCAGATGTTGTTCTGCAAAACCAAGTGCATATGCAGGCAGATGTATAAACGTCAGACATAGGAAAGGCTCAGTCAGCCTTGCTGGCATGTGATATTCTAATTTTGCATATGTAGACTTATTTCTGCAATGGGTGCTTCACACACAGAGCTAACTTCTGAACCATTGTGGCACTGAATTCATCAATATGCATTTCACTGTTGCCTATTGCACATGATCAACATAATTCCCACAGGAAGGAAAGAATGCTCCAGAGTTTTGCCATAAGGAACACACAAACTATGTATACCACAGTGAACACAGAAATCAATACATGATGAATTGATCAAGGCAGAATGTAGTTGTCAAAACAGTAAGGCAATGGGTTAAGAGCCTCAGCAGCACCCCATTAAATATCCTGACGTGTGCTATTGAATCTTCTTCAGATCAGGCAGCGTTGTGGGGCACCCCTCCAAGGTGGGGGCCCTGGGCAAGTGCCCCTTTTGCTCTCCCATAAAAACGTCTCTGCTCTTAACGCAATGCCATGAGCAGGGCATGGCGATCGTAGAGATACGGTTGTTTAGGAACCATAAGAGGTGACTATCTGTGTTTTTTTAATGCTTTGTTCTGTAACCACAACGTGTCTTCATGTAGAGTTGCTCCAGTGAATATGCATGGTAGTTAGCATATGGGATTAGGAGATGCCGAGTTAGTTATCCTCTGGTAAGAAGTTGTGTCAGTTTCCCATTGATACGCGGCCTTGCATTGGGACTCCTTCGGCTGACTGCCTCCAGGGGAGCCCGGGGTATGGATCGCTGTCCTTGGAATAGCGTGTGTCAGAATCAATATCCCAAAGAGGCTGCTTTTTCAGGAGGCCGGTGACATGTTGCTCTTTGTGTCAGTTTAATCATGGTGTGGGTCCCGGGAATGACAGGACGGCTTTATTTGTGTCATGGCCTTTGATCTCTGCGATTCACCACCAGCACTATATCCCAGTAATGTGCTTGCTCATCTTGCCACTAATATCTGTGGTCCCTTTCGCAGAACTGATGCCGATAGCATCCATGTTTCCTTAAGGGGGCAGTTTATGCTGTGGATTTACATGCAATGATATATTATTTCTGTGGTTGTGCAGGCTATGAATGCATGAAAGGACACGATCACTCTGTTCATTGTGGGTGTCTATTCTGTGTTTCATGTTGTTTCTGTGAATTGAGTCGATGATTTTGTATCTACATATAGATGGGCTATATTAATGCATGTATGTATGTTAATGTATGTAATAGCATGCAATTGTTGTAGGACAGGATGGATGAAAAGGCTTCAGCAAACACCTTAGCCACTGGAAATTCCATGCCATCTTTTTTTACCTGGTCTGTAACATTACATGCACAGTCTCCTCATTTATATAAGGAGCAGTCCAACACAACCCCTCTTGAGAGCAGCACAAGTCAAAATAGACACACTTTGTGTGTTTGTGAGGCTCATCAGTGAGGTTAAGCTTGAGTCCTGAGGCACTTCAAGAGTGATATCTGAACTATCGGTGTGCAAAGATTGTTTTCTGCCTGAAAGATTTTGCAAGATTCCTGACTTTGCAGCTATGCGAAGTTGCACAAAGTTCATAGTGTTTCTTCCCCCTAAACCGATGCCTAATATTTTATCCCTGCACTATTCGTATATCAGATAGATTCTGTCTGTGGTTATACATCACATATATGTGGAAAAAGTAGTTCACAAAACTACAGCTGTAATGATGAATTGAGAAGGATATTCAGATTTACAATATGTATTACTTTCTATAAAGTATATTCGGATTACATTAAAAATATAGATGACCATATTTGCCAATGTTATCATTAGCAGAAAAGCAAAAGAAGTATAGCTACGTTAGCAGATGTTTATTCACGCATGGTGGGAATGACCTAGATGGACGAGGAAGTCTCCATATGCTTTGAACAACAACAACAGCCCCAATCAGCATTAATCAAAATAGTCAAGGGCAAAGAGCCATTGAAGTCTAAATCCAAAAATATTTGGAGAGCCAATGGCTGAAAACTCCTGCAATACCTCCTACTGAAAGTTGTGTGTTTTGGTTTTATTTATTTATTCATTATTTATTTTTCTTATCGGTTTAATCAAACCTTTAAAAATACAAAACAATGACACTCTTATTCCATTACTCATTTTAGCATCATCCGTTAAATTGACACAGATTATTTGTCATTTCAAAGTTCATAAAGCGTTCTCCTTAGTGGCCGAGTTCAAGATTTGTATACTCGACGTCAAGACGTTCCTTTATGACTCGCAGAAAAGTAGTCAATGAAAACATCACTGATCTGTTCGACGCGTCGAACATTACTTTCCACCAGTCATCCGCACTCAATGTTTGTTGTTTGTTAATTACAGCGCCCAAAATTTGAGTTATTTGGGTTCGAAGCATTGGGCAAAACAACGTTAAGTGCTTCAGTGTCTCCTTGTTTGATTTACAAAAGCGACATGTAGGCTCCAAATCAACGTACCTGGCCCAGGTGCATAGTCGTTCCTTGGTCGCCAGCACATTAAGCCTAAATTTCATGTACAAAGATCACGCTTCATGATCTGGAAAGTGAGATAAATAGGCTTGTAGTTGACCATATGCTCTAACTTCGCCTGGTACTTCATTCATCAATTTAGATTTGGACCTTAAGTCACATGTATGACACCAGTCTGATCTCCGTAGCCAATTTCTTTCCCGATCCGGAGTCTCAATAAGTGTTTTTATGGTGATATCATACTCTTTCAGAGCCTTGAGACATTGTTCATTCCATCTTGAGAGAATTGTATACACTTTGTCCGTATCTGGCTTATGCACTAGTTTTACTTGGGACGCTGGAGTCATTAACATCGTTTTCCTAAATAAAGTTAACAAGTTCCAGCATACTCTGAGCTAAGTCCCAATTCATACCGTATACAGACCGTCGATGTTCCCTTGGGCAATTGTAGCACTCTGAACCAAAAAATGTTTTTGAGTGTATTCCACAGGTCATGTGAAAATCCAAAGGCGTTTTCTGCACCATAAATTAAAGCCGGCACTACTTCTTGTTGGAAAATAGTGACGATTGGCTTCAATGAGAATTTTCCATATTGCTTGGTGATCAAAGCAGCTTGACATGCCAGCTGTCGACACTTACTCTTTGCAGTTTCGGCCCATGGAGCGTCATTTCTGCTAGCACTAATCCTCATGCCTAAGTATGTTGTATTTTTTACGGTCCTCAGGATTTCTTTGTCAAGATGCCATTCAAATTGTTTGCCTCGCACACCATTCCCTTTTTAAAACACCAATATTTCACATTTTTGTTTATTGTTGCATAGACTGTTTGCTGATACATAGGTTTTGAGGATACCAAGTTTGCCCTGGAGCCCTATAGGAGTCAGATCTAGTAGAATAAGGTCATCCGTGAAAACAAGATAATTGATGTGCGATCCATGCATTGTTGGTGGAAATGTGGCAGCACCATTGAAGATGTCATTAACATCTGATAGAAACAAGTTGAAAATAATGGCCGCCAAGGGGCAGCCTTGTTTAACGCCTTTGTATGTAGGAATAGGGGCGATAACGTGCCTTTAGAGTCTAGTCTGATGTTGATTGAAGTGTCAGTATGTAATTTTCTGATTGCATCTAGCAAACTAGGCGGACAGTTCCACATGCTTAGTTTTTTCCACATCAGGTCACGATTTATACTATCAAAATCATGGGAAAAGTCTATAAGTACTACCGTTTAGTTAGTTCTTAACGCTTCCATCTTTAGCAAGTTCAACAAGAGCAGATTTAAGCCGCAGGCTACTCCCTTCACAAACCCAGCTTGTCTCGGGTCCAAATGATTGGTTTCTGTGGACCATTTTATGAGTTTCTGTTGAAGGAGAGTCCCATAGATTTTTCCCAAAACATCAAGAAGTGCTATAGGTCTATAGTTTTTCGGGTTAGTTCTGTCTCCCTTTTTGAAAATGGGGACAACAACAGCACTCTTCCACGATTTAGGGGTGGCACGTCTGTTGACAATTCTTCCGAAGAGAGTTCCACAGAAGGTAGCCCGCTGCTCCGGGCTATGCTTGATGGTATAATTCATCAGCCCGTCTGGGTCAGGTGCCCTCGAAGCACGCACGTTGTTAATTGCATGTAAGATATCGGCCTCATTACGACCCAAGCGGTAAGTTACCGCCTGGGCCGTGACTTTACCACCATGGCGTAAACTACGTTTACGCCATGGTGGTTGGCGGACTTACCGCCCCATTCCGACCTTGGCGGGGCGGTAAGTCCACAATCCCCATTTACCCTTCCCCATTCCCATTTTTGCCCCATAGGGCATAATGGGAGTGGGGAAGGCGTTAATTACGCCACCGTAAATTACGGTGGCGTAATTAACTCCATGGTCCCTTAGCGCCATGGATTTTAACACCTGCTCAAAGCAGGTGTTAAATCCGCCATGGCGCTAAGGGACCTCGTACTCAGGCGGTAAGGGTCGGCGCTGTTTACGCTGCCGTAAACCCCTTACCGGCTGGGTCGTAATGAGGCCCATCGTCTCTTTCAAACACCAAGTCCCAGTGATTTAGTATTGGCGGAATCCATTCTTCGATCTTGTAGTCTTTATGAAACAAATTCTTGTAAAACAGAGCACATGCTGTTTCTGGGACCAGATTAGTCTGTAAGGCATGCTGAGGTGCAAATTTGTTATTAATAAATCTCCAGAACTCGGAGGAGTTTTTATTTTCCATTTTAGACATCATAAGCTCGGAGTCGTTTAGTAGCATAATTGCCGTATACGCTTTTAACCAGTTCTTATAGGTTTGTTTGATCTTTCTCTTGATGTAACAAACATTAGTATAGTCGGATCCTGATAATTTTCTTAATTCTCGCCGCATAGCTCTTTTTCGCTGTAAAACGTCAAGATCGAATTTATGTTTTGGTGCAAACTCCGGATGCTTCAGGCCGTGTTTGCGTTCTTTAAATTGCGTCAAAAGATGTTGGTATTCAATTGAGTCTGGATCTTGCTGAAAGTTAGATGTAATACCACTTACTTCATCTTCTAGGAGGTTTAAACGGGTCCTACTTGCTCCGGTGTTCACCACAAACAGCCATTCTGCTTTTTCCCCACGGTATAGGACATTTATATTTTAACTTGACCATATCGTGGTCACTATGAGTCATATTTTTGATCTCTAAGTGAGTTGCCCTCGTGTGAATGGACTCAGACACGAATATATAGTCAAGCACAGAACATTGGCTCCAATTTTAAGCACCATTGACGGGCAACATTGTCTTGGCGGAGATTGGTCTTCTTGCTACAGGAAGACTCCTTGTTTATATCACAATCGATATTTAAGTTGCTGCAGATTATTAAGTCTATTGCATTTGCATTTGCAAGTAGGTCGTCAATGGTAGCTGTTACTTGATCAATCAAAGACAGCGATCCAGCAGCCAGATGGTTCCAGTAAAGGTTAATGATGTATAATGGCGGTACAGGACTCTTGTCTTTTTGCAATAGGGTCACAGTAGACACCTGGATAAATGGAGAGATGTTGATTGATTTCTCAATCCTGAAGCCAGATCCTTTTTTTACTGCAGTAAGAAGCCAAGCTATCGGTCTTCCTTTGGAAGGTTTTATCGCTGGATTTAGAGCTACTTCAAAATCTTTAAATGATGGACATTCCGTTTTCCAGGTTTCCTGTAAACACACGACGTCAAGATCTTCTGCCCAAGCTGTCGAAAAAAGGTGCATAAACCCTCTTGTGTTCCAGGAACCCAAGGTGTAAACTGCAGTATCCTCCTGAACCTGGCATTACTTGTCCATTTCCGTGTTTAACGTGCCAGCGATCCAAGACCAATCATTGCTCTTGTCTATGGCGTCTGTCAATTCAGTGGCATCTGTATTTGAAGATGGACTTTCAGTGCCTTTAATGGTTATCCTTATAAGTTCCTCCATCTGGAATTTGGGAGGTAGTTCCAGATTCTGAGGACTTAAGCTCGACAGGTCTGGTGTGGGTGGCTCAGCAACAGTGTTTTGAACTTGCTTCTTTTTGAAAGCAGATTCTTTCGCCCGGGTTGGGCCTTTATAAATAGTCCTGGGCACATTGCATTCCACAACTTTAGAAATGTCGAAACCAAGTGATATCAACACAGGCCCCGCTTCTAACATTGTGTCAGCTACTAGTTTGGATTGTAAATGAAGGATCACAGCATCATTTTTACTCTTGTCGATAAATTCGACGGTTTTCAGATCCTCTGATTCAATAGCTCTGAGACTTGGCACAAGATGACAGAGCCATAGCACATTATGGCTATTTAAATTGAGATCATCAGAGGATTCTATCCTTTCCAGTATAAGTTGATGCGAAGCTTGTGTTTTATGAGTGATTACGGTTTTCTTTTTGCCATTCTTTTTTTGGGAATAGGTCTGACCCATTGATGAGGCACTTGAACGATTAGATTGAGCGTCACATAAAGCAGGATCAGACTTTGATCACCAATGGGCATCAGATATGCCATTTTGATCATCGCCTGAGAGACTAAATCCATCTTGATCCATTTTGAGGGTAGAATTTATAGACGTATGATCTTTTACACATGTGGACTTGTTTGCCAACTGATGTTGAGCCTCCTGTTTAGCTCGTTTTTCTTCCAGAGTCATGAAAGTAACACTTCTTTTTCCTTCTTCATTTTGGACCGCTGTAGGTAGTAGGATTAGCTGGCAAGATCTTGAGGCTTTATTGGAGCGAGCCAGACATGCAACCTCAACTGAAGCCACACGAGCAGGCTCTACATCTATCGCCTCGGACTCTTGTGACAGAGGTGGAGCCTGCTCTGCCATAACAGGGCCTTCTTCTTTTTCATAGGTGGACACATTCATCAGGTCGTCAGATTCATCTGCGGCCATTTCTACTGCCGTTGGCTTTGGCATTTCCAAGATTTGCTTTATTTCACTGTTTTTATTCTTAACAATCGTTCTGTTTACAGTTACGTTTACAGTCTTTACATTGCGTAGGAATTTCCGTGAGTCATTACCCCTTCTCGTTTTTTTTGTTGGTAATTTTTTTTTTTAGGCTGGCCTTTGAATATGTCAAATAACACAGGTTGAGTAGTGTCCACATCAGGAACAGGAGGCAGACCATCCTGTGTCGTAGGTCGTTGGCTAGAAATCACACTTGACGTTGAAGCCTCTTGGGAATTTTGTAACGCTAAGTGTCCAATGGATTGGGTAGCCTTTAGGGCCACAGCAAGGAATATACGAAACAGAGCCCTGAGAAGTTATGTCATTTGGTCGTGGTTGTAAGAAGCCTCGATCTTCACTTTCCAATGATGTAGTGCTGGTCCCCTCCTCCAGCTGATTGGACATCACTGATTGATGGCATTCCAATGGGGCGGCCATTATGCCTAAAGAGGAGTCTTTTGTACACTCCGAAACGTTTCCTGTTTCCATACACACCACTGCTTTGTGTTTCAGAGCTGGAGTCGCAGCACACTTAGGCTGACTTACCACGAGTTCTGTGTTGTGCATGGTCAAGTCAGAGAGGTCTTTAGACTCTGCTCCATTAGCAGATGACATATGCAAGCAGGTTGCGCAATTGACTTTGACGACAGACTCAGGTATAATGCCTTTTTATTTAAAGAGGCTCAAGGCCTCTTGTTCTACCTCCGCTCATAATTTTTTGTCCAAGCTGGAGTTTTTAGATTACTCAGACATTGTAGAAAGTGCCACATCAATCTTCTTATTCATACCACAGAGCATCTCCTTATGACAAGTATACTCATTTTCAAGATTTAGAAGTTTTATATTCATTGTAGTGACCAAAGCAGATAGATCTTTGATATTCTCATTAAGATGCTCATACATCTTGATAAAAGGGGCAATTGTTATAGCCATTGAGGACATGATGGTAGCTTGCAAGTCTTTCGTCCGTTGAGTGAACACCAGCGGATCATCGCCCTTACTAGCACGCTGAGAGCCGACCTTAAAGTACTTGTTCGGTCGTCTTATTTTGGGAAATGGGCGTTCCATTAACAAAGAGTCTGAAGAGGAGAGGTCACATGAAGATTCACCTGCTTGAGGGTCGATGAATGTAGCGCGCCTGCCCATAGCTGTTTCACATTCTAAAGAGTTAGGACTCTTTAGACAAGAATTTGTCATTTTAACTTTTTTCCTCTGGGAACATCTAACACTGGGTGAAATACTAGAGTCTAATCTTCTTCGTTTAGAGAGGCTATTTACCCAAATAGATTTAGTCTGTTGCTGGTTTTATACTGGGAGGCTTTCCATAGCGGGTTGAACAGGAGTTTGCGCCGCACTTGCAGGCTCAACATGCGCTGTGTTTTTGTAAATTCACTCTTTGTTAATAAGGGTGAGGTCATTTAGCAGTTTGTTTATCACTTTGAGTGAGTTTCTTCTATTGTCGCTGACAAGTAGGTCTTTTGAAGCAGTTTGCTTAAGATGTAGCTTAAAGTTCTGCTGATTGTCAGCCTTCTGTGAGGACAGAGCCATGCATTCGTATAGGTGGCAGAAAACATTGTCCTCTTCAATACCATTTGTGTCCACTGAGTGAGCCGGCATCAGAGAGCCCAGATTGTCAGAGGCACTATAGAACTGGGAGTGTACGTGCTTGGGGTTAACAGACTCGCCGCTGACTAATGGTGAAGTTGGGCAACTCAAATGAGGGAATTGATAGTTTGCACAGAGTACAACATCGGAAGAGGATTCGACAGTGCGGCACATATCCGTTGTATTCACTCGTTTATTGAGCGTACGCCAGGCCATAGTTTGCAGTAATGGTAATGGGACTGCTTTGGAAGTATGTGTCATGCATATTGTCTGTGCGGTGCCACTGTCTAAACCCACTCACTTATTGTGGAGTCAGTTGCATCTTTAGCAGATGCAATAGAACAGCCCCCACGCCCATATGCATCTGCATCAGCAAGTGTTTGCGCTAGAATGTTTGTATGGTCCTGGTCTGTTGGCGAGTGTAACAAAACATTTGCTGTGTCCGCTTCATGCATCCGTAATCGATTAGACACAACAGCCTCTATCAGTTCGCCAGCACTTACTTGTGCTAGAAGCAGAGGCAGAGCCGCAGTGGGAACTTCTGAGTCTCTGGAGGCCGATTCCAGCCGTCGCTGTGCACGGGTCTTAGTGGATGAAACATTCAGTGCAATGCGTCTGAGTTCTGGAAAACTCAAAGGGAGAGCCGACGGAAGTCTACCACCACAGTCCATGGACTTCCCCGGACTCCTCAGACTCGGCCAGACTGCGCGCCCGCTCCTCGTGGAAGGCAGGGTTTTAAGGGAAAACACGCCCAAAAATAGAAATAGTAGAGTTTTTCCAGGCAGCAACTAGGAAGGCAACACTCCACTCCTCAGACTCTACCAGACTCTGCGCCCGCTTCGTGGGAAAGGCAGGGTTTTAAGGGAAAACACACCCAAAAATAGAAATAGTAGAGTTTTTCCAGGCAGCAATTAGGAAGGCAACACTCCACTCTTTCACTCCTCAGACTCTACCAGACTCCGCCTCTTATTTATTACTGGCAGAAGTAGCCATTCTGTAGACAGACATGATAGCACAATTGTTGAAACTGAATGATCCTGTAGATTGCTGTTCCACCTCACTCTGGTGTGCTGCAGTTTGTTGCAGTGCAAATATCTCAGAAACCGTGCATCCTAAGGCATTGAAATGTGGTTTTCGAGGTCCCATACAGACTTTGGGCCTCATTACGACCCAGGCGGTAAGGGGTTAACGGCAGCGTTAACAGCGCCGACCCTTACCGCCTGAGTACGAGGTCCCAGGTACGAAGTGATGGAAGCTTGTTTGGAAGTCATAGCAGAGATGGGGACAGGGTGAAGATGAGGCCTGCGATAGCATCCATGTTTCCTTAAGGGGGCAGTTTATGCTGTGGATTTACATGCAATGATATATTATTTCTGTGGTTGTGCAGGCTATGAATGCATGAAAGGACACGATCACTCTGTTCGTTGTGGGTGTCTATTCTGTGTTTCATGTTGTTTCTGTGAATTGAGTCGATGATTTTGTATCTACATATAGATGGGCTATATTAATGCATGCATGTATGTTAATGTATGTAATAGCATGCAATTGTTGTAGGACAGGATGGATGAAAAGGCTTCAGCAAACACCTTAGCCACTGGAAATTCCATGCCATCTTTTTTTACCTGGTCTGTAACATTACATGCACAGTCTCCTCATTTATATAAGGAGCAGTCCAGCACAACCCCTCTTGAGAGCAGCACAAGTCAAAATAGACACACTTTGTGTGTTTGTGAGGCTCATCAGTGAGGTTAAGCTTGAGTCCTGAGGCACTTCAAGAGTGATATCTGAACTATCGGTGTGCAAAGATTGTTTTCTGCCTGAAAGATTTTGCAAGATTCCTGACTTTGCAGCTATGCGAAGTTGCACAAAGTTCATAGTGTTTCTTCCCCCTAAACCGATGCCTAATATTTTATCCCTGCACTATTCGTATATCAGATAGATTCTGTCTGTGGTTATACATCACATATATGTGGAAAAAGTAGTTCACAAAACTACAGCTGTAATGAAGAATTGAGAAGGATATTCAGATTTACAATATGTATTACTTTCTATAAAGTATATTCGGATTACATTAAAAATATAGATGACCATATTTGCCAATGTTATCATTAGCAGAAAAGCAAAAGAAGTATAGCTACGTTAGCAGATGTTTATTCACGCATGGTGGGAATGACCTAGATGGACGAGGAAGTCTCCATATGCTTTGAACAACAACAACAGCCCCAATCAGCATTAGTCAAAATAGTCAAGGGCAAAGAGTCATTGAAGTCTAAATCCAAAAATATTTGGAGAGCCAATGGCTGAAAACTCCTGCAATACCTCCTACTGAGAGTTGTGTGTTTTGGTTTTATTTATTTATTCATTATTTATTTTTCTTATCGGTTTAATCAAACCTTTAAAAATACAAAACAATGACACTCTTATTCCATTACTCATTTTAGCATCATCCGTTAAACTGACACAGATTATTTGTCATTTCAAAGTTCATAAAGCGTTCTCCTTAGTGGCCGAGTTCAAGATTTGTATACTCGACGTCAAGACGTTCCTTTATGACTCGCAGAAAAGTAGTCAATGAAAACATCACTGATCTGTTCGACGCGTCGAACATTACTTTCCACCAGTCATCCGCACTCAATGTTTGTTGTTTGTTAATTACAGCGCCCAAAATTTGAGTTATTTGGGTTCGAAGCGTTGGGCAAAACAACGTTAAGTGCTTCAGTGTCTCCTTGTTTGATTTACAAAAGCGACATGTAGGCTCCAAATCAACGTACCTGGCCCAGGTGCATAGTCGTTCCTTGGTCGCCAGCACATTAAGCCTAAATTTCATGTACAAAGATCGCGCTTCATGATCTGGAAAGTGAGATAAATAGGCTTGTAGTTGACCATATGCTCTAACTTCGCCTGGTACTTCATTCATCAATTTAGATTTGGACCTTAAGGCACATGTATGACACCAGTCTGATCTCCATAGCTAATTTCTTTCCCGATCCGGATTTTCAATAAGTGTTTTTATGGTGATATCATACTCTTTCAGAGCCTTGAGACATTGTTCATTCCATCTTGAGAGAATTGTATACACTTTGTCCGTATCTGGCTTATGCACTAGTTTTACTTGGGACGCTGGAGTCATTAACATCGTTTTCCTAAATAAAGTTAACAAGTTCCAGCATACTCTGAGCTAAGTCCCAATTCATACCGCATACAGACCGTCGATGTTCCCTTGGGCAATTGTAGCACTCTGAACCAAAAAATGTTTTCGAGTGTATTCCACAGGTCATGTGAAAATCCGAAGGCGTTTTCTGCACCATAAATTAAAGCCGGCACTACTTCTTGTTGGAAAATAGTGACAATTGGCTTCAATGAGAATTTTCCATATTGCTTGGTGATCAAAGCAGCTTGACATGCCAGCTGTCGACACTTACTCTTTGCAGTTTCAGCCCATGGAGCGTCATTTCTGCTAGCACTAATCCTCATGCCTAAGTATGTTGTATTTTTTACGGTCCTCAGGATTTCTTTGTCAAGATGCCATTCAAATTGTTTGCCTCGCGCACCATTCCCTTTTTAAAACACCAATATTTCACATTTTTGTTTATTGTTGCATAGACTGTTTGCTGCTACATAGGTTTTGAGGATACCAAGTTTGCGCTGGAGCCCTATAGGAGTCGGATCTAGTAGAATAAGGTCATTCGCGTAAACAAGGTAATTGATGTGCGATCCATGGATTGTTGGTGGAAATGTGGCAGCACCATTGAAGACGTCATTAACATCTGATAGAAACAAGTTGAAAATAATGGTCGCCAAGGGGCAGCCTTGTTTAACGCCTTTGTATGTAGGAATAGGGGCGATAACGTGCCTTTAGAGTCTGGTCTGATCTTGATTGAAGTGTCAGTATGTAATTCTCTGATTGCATCTAGCAAACTAGGCGTTGTTTACTACAGCTGGCTGGCTTTTCCTTCATTAGTGCCGCAAAAGCAAAAGCCAGCAAAGGAGGGCCTCCATTTCACAAAATGGCGGCGCCCCTTTGCTTGCTTTTTCGAATTTTGAGCTTGAATAGCTCAAAATTTTACATAGGAAGTTTTAAAACGGAGGATGCTAGTATTTTTTTTTTTATGTGAGCTATCTATTTTTTAAATAAAATTTTTTACTAGACCATCCCTTTAATTCTCGCCGCATAGCTCTTTTTCGCTGTAAAACGTCAAGATCGAATTTATGTTTTGGTGCAAACTCCGGATGCTTCAGGCCGTCTTTGCGTTCTTTAAATTGCGTCAAAAGATGTTGGTATTCAATTGAGTCTGGATCTTGCTGAAAGTTAGATGTAATACCACTTACTTCATCTTCTAGGAGGTTTAGATGGGTCCTACTTGCTCCGGTGTTCACCACAAACAGCCATTCTGCTTTTTCCCCACGGTATAGGACATTTATATTTTAACTTGTCCATATCGTGGTCACTATGAGTCATATTTTTGATCTCTAAGCGAGTTGTCCTTGTGTGAATGGACTCAGACACGAATATATAGTCAAGCACAGAACATTGGCTCCAATTTTAAGCACCATTTACGGGCAACATTGTCTTGGCGGAGATTGGTCTTCTTGCTACAGGAAGACTCCTTGTTTATATCACAATCGATATTTAAATTGCTGCAGATTATTAAGTCTATTGCATTTGCATTTGCAAGTAGGTCGTCAATGGTAGCTGTTACTTGATCAATGAAAGACAGCGATCCAGCATCCAGATGGTTCCAGTAAAGGTTAATGATGTATAATGGCGGTACAGGACTCTTTTCTTTTTGCAATAGGGTCACAGTAGACACCTGGATAAATGGAGAGATGTTGATTGATTTCTCAATCCTGAAGCCAGATCCTTTTTTTACTGCAGTAAGAAGCCAAGCTATCGGTCTTCCTTTTGAAGGTTTTATCGCTGGATTTAGAGCTACTTCAAAACCTTCAAATGATGGACATTCCGTTTTCCAGGTTTCCTGTAAACACACAAGGTCAAGATCTTCTGCCCAAGCTGTCGAAAAAAGGTGCATAAACCCTCTTGTGTTCCAGGAACCTAAGGTGTAAACTGCAGTATCCTCCTGAACCTGCCATTACTTGTCCATTTCCGTGTTTAACGTGCCAGCGATCCAAGACCAATCATTGCTCTTGTCTATGGCGTCTGTGAATTGAGTGGCATCTGTATTTGAAGATGGACTTTTAGTGCCTTTAATGGTTATCCTTATAAGTTCCTCCATCTGGAATTTGGGAGGTAGTTCCAGATTCTGAGGACTTAAGCTCGACAGGTCTGGTGTGGGTGGCTCAGCAACAGTGTTTTGAACTTGCTTCTTTTTGAAAGCAGATTCTTTCGCCCGGGTTGGGCCTTTATAAATAATCCTGGGCACATTGCATTCCACAACTTTAGAAATGTCGAAACCAAGTGACATCAACACAGGCCCCGCTTCTAACATTGTGTCAGCTACTAGTTTGGATTGTAAATGAAGGATCACAGCATCATTTTTACTCTTGTCGATAAATTCGACGGTTTTCAGATCCTCTGATTCAATAGCTCTGAGACTTGGCACAAGATGACAGAGCCATAGCACATTATGGCGATTTAAATTGAGATCATCAGAGGATTCTATCCTTTCCAGTATAAGTTGATGCAAATCTTGTGTTTTATGAGTGATTACGGTTTTCTTTTTGCCATTCTTTTTTTGGGAATAGGTCTGACCCGTTGATGAGGCACTTGAATGATTAGATTGAGCGTCACATAAAGCAGGATCAGACTTTTATCACCAGTGGGCATCAGATATGCCATTTTGATCATCGCCTGAGAGACTAAATCCATCTTGATCCATTTTGAGGGTAGAATTTATAGACGTATGATCTTTTACACATGTGGACTTGTTTGCCAACTGATGTTGAGCCTCCTGTTTAGCTCGTTTTTCTTCCAGAGTCATGAAAGTAACACTTCTTTTTGCTTCTTCATTTTGGACCGCTGTAGGTAGTAGGATTAGCTGGCAAGATCTTGAGGCTTTATTGGAGCGAGCCAGACATGCAACCTCAACTGAAGCCACACGAGCAGGCTCTACATCTATCGCCTCGGACTCTTGTGACAAAGGTGGAGCCTGCTCTGCCATAACAGGGCCTCTTCTTTTTCATAGGTGGACACATTCATAAGGTCGTCAGATTCATCACTAATACAAATTTGTTCTGCGGCCATTTCTACTGCCGTTGGCTTTGGCATTTCCAAGATTTGCTTTATTTCACTGTTTTTATTCTTAACAATCGTTCTGTTTACAGTTACGTTTACAGTCTTTACATTGCGTAGGAATTTCCGTGAGTCATTACCCCTTCTCATTTTTTTTGTTGGTAATTTTTTTTTTAGGCTGGCCTTTGAATATGTCAAATAACACAGGTTGAGTAGTGTCCACATCAGGAACAGGAGGCAGACCATCCTGTGTCGTAGGTTGCTGGCTAGAAATCACACTGGACGTTGAAGCCTCTTGGGAATTTTGTAACGCTAAGTGTCCAATGGATTGGGTAGCCTTTAGGGACGCAGCAAGGAATATACGAAACAGAGCCCTGAGAAGTTATGTCATTTGGTCGTGGTTGTAAGAAGCCTCGATCTTCACTTTCCAAGGATGTAGTGCTGGTCCCCTCCTCCAGCTGATTGGACATCACTGATTAATGGCATTCCAATGGGACGGCCATTATGCCTAAAGAGGAGTCTTTTGTACACTCCGAAACGTTTCCTGTTTCCATACACACCACTGCTTTGTGTTTCAGAGCTGGAGTCGCAGCACACTTAGGCTGACTTACCACGAGTTCTGTGTTGTGCATGGTCAAGTCAGAGAGGTCTTTAGACTCTGCTCCATTAGCAGATGACATATGCAAGCAGGTTGCGCAATTGACTTTGACGACAGACTCAGGTATAATGCCTTTTCATTTTAAGAGGCTCAAGGCCTCTTGTTCTACCTCCGCTCATAATCTTCTGTCCAAGTTGGAGTTTTTATATTACTCAGACATTGTAGAAAGTGCCACATCAATCTTCTTATTCATACCACAGAGCATCTCCTTATGACAAGTATACTCATTTTCAAGATTTAGAAGTTGTATATTCATTGTAGTGACCAAAGCAGATAGATCTTTGATATTCTCATTAAGATGTGCATACATCTTGATAAAAGGGGCAATTGTTGTAGCCATTGAGGACATGATGGTATCTTGCAAGTCTTTCGTCCGTTGAGTGAACACCAGCGGATCATCGCCCTTACTAGCACGCCGAGAGCCGACCCTAAAGTACTTGTTCGGTCGTCTTATTTTGGGAAATGGGCGTTCCATTAACAAAGAGTCTGAAGAGGAGAGGTCACATGAAGATTCACCTGCTTGAGGGTCGATGAATGTAGCGCGCCTGCCCATAGTTGTTTCACATTCTAAAGAGTTAACAGGACTCTTTAGACAAGAATTTGTCATTTTAACTTTTTTCCTCTGGGAACATCTAACACTGGGTGAAATACTAGAGTCTAATCTTCTTCGTTTAGAGAGGCTATTTACCCAAATAGATTTAGTCTGTTGCTAGTTTGATACTGGGAGGCTTTCCATAGCGGGTTGAACAGGAGTTTGCGCCGCACTTGCAGGCTCAACATGCGCTGTGTTTTTGTAAATTCACTCTTTGTTAATAAGGGTGAGGTCATTTAGCAGTTTGTTTACCACTTTGAGTGAGTTTCTTCTATTGTCGATGACAAGTAGGTCTTTTGAAGCAGTTTGCTTAAGATGTAGCTTAAAGTTCTGCTGATTGTCAGCCTTCTGTGAGGACAGAGCCATGCATTCGTATAGGTGGCAGAAAACATTGTCCTCTTCAATACCATTTGTGTCCACTGAGTGAGCTGGCATCAGAGAGCCCAGATTGTCAGAGGCACTATAGAACTGGGAGTGTAAGTGCTTGGGGTTAACAGACTCGCCGCTGACTAATGGTGAAGTTGGGCAACTTAAATGAGGGAATTGATAGTTTGCACAGAGTACAACATCGGAAGGGGATTCGACAGTGCGGCACATATACGTTGTATTCACTCGTTTATTGAGCATACGCCAGGCCATAGTTTGCAGTAATGGTAATGGGACTGCTTTGGAAGTATGTGTCATGCATATTGTCTGTGCGGTGTCACTGTCTAAACCCACTCACTTATTGTGGAGTCAGTTGCATCTTTAGCAGATGCAATAGAACAGCCCCCACGCCCATATGCATCTGCATCAGCAAATGTTTGCGCTAGAATGTTTGTATGGTCCTGGTCTGTTGGCGAGTGTAACAAAACATTTGCTGTGTCCGCTTCATGCATCCGTAATCGATTAGACACAACAGCCTCTATCAGTTCGCCAGCACTTACTTGTGCTTGAAGCAGAGGCAGAGCCGCAGTGGGAACTTCTGAGTCTCTGGAGGCCGATTCCAGCCGTCTTAGTGGATGAAACATTCAGTGCAATGCGTCTGAGTTCTGGAAAACTCAAAGGGAGAGCCGACGGAAGTCTACCACCACAGTCCATGGACTTCCCCGGACTCCTCAGACTCGGCCAGACTGCGCGCCCGCTCCTCATGGAAGGCAGGGTTTTAAGGGAAAACACGCCCAAAAATAGAAATAGTAGAGTTTTTCCAGGCAGCAACTAGGAAGGCAACACTCCACTCCTCAGACTCTACCAGACTCTGCGCCCGCTTCGTGGGAAAGGCAGGGTTTTAAGGGAAAACACACCCAAAAATAGAAATAGTAGAGTTTTTCCAGGCAGCAATTAGGAAGGCAACACTCCACTCTTTCACTCCTCAGACTCTGCCATACTCCGCCTCTTATTTATTACTGGCAGAAGTAGCCATTCTGTAGACAGACATGATAGCACAATTGTTGAAACTGAATGATCCTGTAGATTGCTGTTCCACCTCACTCTGGTGTGCTGCAGTTTGTTGCAGTGCAAATATCTCAGAAACTGTGCATCCTAAGGCATTGAAATGTGGTTTTCAAGGTGCCATACAGACTTTGAGTTTTGTTCCTCCTGTCAGGACTGGTTGTGAAACAATATTTTTTGTTTCCCTTCCTGGTGAACGTGGTTTACAACTTCATTGGCAGGCACCATCTTGCCTCTGGAAAAGTAATTTCACCTGATGCGGAAAACATTTGGAAACCTCCGGAACGCTGCCTGCCCTCACCTTCGCCTCTCAGGTTCATTCACCTCTCATACATTTTTTGTTTCCCTTCCCGGTGAACATGGTTTACAGCTTCGTCGGCAGACCACAAACAAATGTTAACGTTTGCTGAAATCCAGGAAAAGGGGTAGGGTGTCCAAATGTCATGTAGCCAGTAATGTCTGCAAGGTCCTAACAGGTAAGTAAGCAAAATCTGGTGCAGATTGGTGAAACGTTGTGGAATTGTATAAGGAACACTGTGCTTCTCCAAGCCACAACCCACCAACACATTTTGACTTGTACCGAAATCCTGGGAACAGGGTGCCCAAATGTCATGTAGCCAGTAGTGTCCGGAGGCTCCTAACAGGTAACTATGCAAGCTTTGGTGCAGATTGGTGAAATGGTGTGGAATTGTTTAAGGAACAACGCTTCGCCAAGCCACAAACCGAGAAATACCACCACAAATCCACAGACACATTTTGACTTTTATACATATATATTAGTTATGTATTACTTCTTTTTTCAAGAGGTATAGTATATTGTAAGACCATGCTGTACACAGCAATCGACTCCCAATGTCAGAGAAACACCACGGTCACTTGTGACTCCTGTAGTAGCAAGCAATGTGTCCCTTTTAACTTAGACTGACGATGGGGGAAAAATGCATAATTTCCACAGAGGCATCCTGCAGAAACATCGAGTCTGGTTTTGTGGCACAGAGAATATCATGTGCCAGGCGATATTAACATTTTGTGATACATACTCTGCAGTAGAAAAGTACTGAAAGTTCAAAAACAAGACAAAGGGAATCACAAGAACCTACAATCAATGGTCATGCTACCAGTAGCAATCAACAATGTTTAAAAAAATGTAAGAGCTTACAAATTATTGACAAATAACTTAAATAGTGTTTTCATGCATAAGTAAAGCCCGGGCAAAATAATGTAGTTTAATTTCATACACAAATTACTTTATTTCAGAAACCAAAATTAATGTGGTACACAAGACAGTGACCAACAGTCCAAGTATCCAGCAAAAGATGAGTTACTTTCCATCCATATCACATGCAATTCATAGATGTTCCCATAAAATATTGTGATGTACACAATTCTTATGATAGTAAACAAGGAAAATTGCTATTTATTGTGCAGAATTAACACAGATTTTCAGAACTTGATTTTTTACATATATATGTTTTAGTATTTTCCTTTCAAAACATTTGATTTGGGATCAGAAGAAGCAAGCAGGACAGTCAAGGGTACATCATCTTTAGTTTTGGGGCAGTACATGGAGACTCTCACAGCTGAAACAGGCACCTGAGGAGCCTCATCCTAGTGTGGTGGTCTGCAACCGTTGGCTCTCCAGATGATTTGTACTAGAACTCAGCTTTAGCCAAACGGTCAATGGCGAGGGATCGTGGGCGTCCTCTTCCTGAACCTCTGAAGTGCTGCAGGTTTCAGAACCATTCCTACAGTACAGAAATCCAAAGATTTGCTCTATTTAGGAAGACAGGTTTAACCAAGCGTGCCTACGCTATTGTTACTTGCTTATTCAAATAACATCACACTGCAAGTGGGAGGTCCAACATAAGGTTTGAAGGAGGCCACCTCAAGCAGGCGATTGGTGTTAGGGGGGAGAGACAAGCAGGACAGTCAGGGGCTCTGTCTGTCTAAGCCTGAACTTCAGGGGTTACTAAGTAAGTTGCAATGGTGGAATATGCATACCAAGGGAAGGACTACAACTCCTATCAGCCCTTCTCATTTACTATGCTGGGTGGGTCTAGTATGACTTGTAGTCAAAGATTTGGCAAGCCAATTGCTTTCTTAAGGCATATGTACTCAAAGGACTTGGTGAGAAAAGCCCACTTCAGATATTTTGGACTAAAACCTCAATGGACCCTCCCCATTTGAATATGATCAGTATACGCACTGTGTTGAAACAGTTGCAAAAAAGTGGCATTGTGTATCATAATGAGTGTGGCTTGTGGACAAGTAGGAAATCAAAATAGGCCATGTCAATTGACATCACTAAACATTATTAAACATCACAGGGTACAAAATAAATTAGGACAGGATGTTGAACCTCGCAAGGTTTTGAACTATAACTAGCATCATATTCCAATTGACTATGCTGAGTGGGCTGAAGGGGGTTGCAATCAAAATATTGGGCAAATAGTTATAGGCAAGAATACAGGCATCCCTCACTGAGTGTGGCTCGCTCACAGATAGCTAGGAAATCAAAAAAAGGTCATGTCAATGAGGACGAGAGTTGTATTGAAAACATTTGACGATCCAAAGGTTGCACAGTACATACATCTCAGACAACTAGAAATAGCAAAAAACTATGAAGTAGAAGCCGCTGTGCCCTAGCACCATGCCCACTCTTGCCCCCAAAATGGATAAAGAGTAAAGAGAAAGGACATGTGGGTAGTGTGGTGCTGAAGACCCTCCTCTTCAAGGATGGCTCCTCTCAAACATCTACGTCCACACACACTCCCTCCCACCCTACTAGAGACTGGGTGATCTGATCACCACTGTTTCCTCCCATGATTGCATGGAGATCCCTTGCTGATCATCTGCCCACCTTTCCCCTCCCCTGTTGTTATCTCCCCACTACTTTGTTTCTCTGCTTCCATCACCATGTTCGTCCCCCTATTATTGTGAAGCTCTCCGTTGCCTCTGAAAGTTAGGGCTGCACTCAAATAATGATACAACAGTAGACTTTGCCTGGTCACTATTGCAGAATAAGTGCATAAAATATCAAATGGGCAGCTTGCAGGTTAACAGGTTCTTGCTCTTCGAAGGTCAGCAAGACTAACACATCTGCCATAGAAAGCTGCACAAGTAAAATAGTTCAGCATACATCATTGACAGACATTCTAATTCCAGAGCATAGTCAGAAGGGCAGGGACTTGGTCTGCTGAACTTTGCAACAGAGTGTTTTGAAACTTGGCAGGGACTACACCGATCATCATCATGATCATCAAAGTGCCTACTGGCCTTCCTTTGCTCAACAGGAAGTAGGGATTATTTATGGCTTTGGGAGACTGTCAACCAGTGACTGCTATGCCAGCCCCTCCTGAGCATAGGGTTATTTCCCTCAGTGGTCTCTGTTGGAGAGGGCCCAGTTGGCCCAGTGGGCTTTGCTCCGATATGCAGGAATCTGGCTACTTATGAGGAAGGATTTTACATTTCCATACTCAGAAGTGTTGCCATGATGGCCTCAGTATTCCTTTCCCAGGTTTATCTCGCATGTCCAGAGGAGGATATCGATGGGGTGGGTGACTTTCATATCCCTCAGACTCTGTACTATTCATTCCATCGCTAGGTCAGGCTAGCTTAATATTTCTCTTCTAGTGGTTCTAGAGAGGGCTTCTGTCAGATGACAGTCCTCAGCCACTCCTGGGTTGCTAGAGACAACAGATGCTTCTACAGGGAGTCACATTATATGTCAAGCTCTAAGGGCTAGTTGTCACACGAGTTGTATCCTCTTCCTTCTCTGTACATAGCCATCTGTCATAAGATAAGTCAAAGATAAACATCTACATCGGAAATGCAAGTGGGCCAGGATCATCAAGGGAAAAGTGTGCATCTGGCATGGCATATGGTTGAAGAGTGACAGGTGTAGCTGCACAGTGAAAACATGTGCAGCTGTGCAAGGAGACAGAGTGTAATCCAGAGTCCACTCTCTTTACAAATTCTCAGATTACCCTAGAATCCCAGGTTTACAACGTTGGATGTTCCTGCAGGTGTGCCCAGTGGAAGAGGGTAGATATGGAGACAGTGTGAAAGAAAGGGCGAGGGTGAAAATGTGTAGGAAGTGAAACTCAGTAGCATGCGGCCCAGGTACGAAGTGATGGAAGCTTGTTTGGAAGTCATAGCAGAGATGGGGACAGGGTGAAGATGAGGCCTGCGAAGAGAAAAAGTCTTCAAAGTAGACATGCAAGATGACCAGTATCAGATGATGTTGTGAAGAAAAGTGCACAGGTGGGAGGGGACCTTCATATACAGCCATTAGAGCAGTTGATGTATTATAATAACAAAGTGGATAATGCTGTAAAACGTAAACAGGAAATTCCTGTGGCGTCTCTGTGGAGCACCTCTATCTATGGGACATTGGGCCTCATTACGAGTATGGCGGTAAGGCAACAATGGTGCCGGTATCGCTACCATACCACCATACTACGAGTTCTGCTCGAGGGTGCCCTTGCAGCCACCTGGTCTGACCAGGTGGCCGTACCGGCACCCGCGAGCAGAACTTGATGGTAATACCGGTACCTTTATTAGCAGTACCGGTGCTACCACCCTCACCATTGAGCCATATGGGGCTGTATGGGGATGGGGAGTCCCTTATTACCGGCACCCAGGAATAGGCAATTACCGGGTCCGCCAAACTTGGCATGACCCGGTAATTGCCCAATCACGGGTGGCGGAAAAAAATGGATACTGGCGGCTATAGGCACGGCTACCACCAACCTCGTGATGAGGCCCATTGAATCTCACCATGAGTTTCAGACAATTCCTGGCATGACTTTTGAAAGCACATTACAGGAGCCTTTTCTTTTACGTCACGATCCTCACCCTATAGGCCTTTGGTGAGATAATTTCCAAGTGTCCTTTTTTGGCGATGTCAATGCATTTCTGTACCCAATGGTTCTCGCTTGTCCCAAGGCTTCCTTCATGAGAATTGCCTGGGGGCCTAAGTTCTTAGACCATGGATAGGCTTTAAATTTGACATAGAAGTCGCACACCAGATAGAGCATTCATCTTCTCACTGTCCCCTCTTTTTCCCTGGGAGGTGCTGGAAATCCAGACTCTAGATATTTCTTGAACAGTAAGGATATACATTATGAGTCCTGACAACTATTGTCTTCAGGCTTGTCTTTCTATCTTTTCTTTGGAACCGCCCGCAGTGGTCTCAACTTCATTTATGTTATCTGCATGGTGATCTCCCAGGCTTTGTCTGAATCAGGAAAGGGGATTGCCCAAATGTCAGACATTGGTCAGCAGTTTTGTAGACTGCTCCAGTTGTTTATTGGGGTCCTCTTTCTATGTCCATTGTCATGTGTGTTCCCATCGCTGGTCGCACATAGGTTTGTAAAACCATTACTGGAACACATTGGTATGCCCTCCATCTTGCGAGGGACTGCAAGTATCAGTGACAGAGGGATGGGAGGTTTGGGGAGCGTGTAAATGTATTTTTTGTATGCTTGTATTTTATTGGTATTCATAAAGTGCTTTACACCAAAGCGCTGTACAAGAATTAGGAAAAACGGTACATGAAAATGCAACAAATGACAATACCAAATATTTATAGCAATGGACAGATAGTTAATCAGTGGAAAGAGAGGACCAAAAATGGTCTTTTAACTTGGTACGAAAAATGTAAAATGAACGAGAAGATTGAATATCGGGGGCAAGAGCATTCCAAAGTTTTGGAGCAAGAAGGGGAAAATAGCGGAAGCAATAAAGTGCACAGGGAGGTTGTGGAACAGAGCGAAGATGCACGTGTCGAGATCGGAGGAAGCAGTAGGGCAAGTAGGGTGATACGAGAGAACACAAGTAGAGGGGTGAGGTTCGCCATGATAGCATTTAAAGATAATGGTAAGAAAGTGGAAAAGAAGACGGGTTCCAAATGGAAGGCAAAGAATTGACAGAAGTGATGAAGTGATAGTGGATTGGGGAGGCAAGGAAAAGAGAACTCGTATTGAGGAGTTACATACAGAACAGAGTGTAGTAAGATAAGGAGAAAGAAGACCCACTAGGCGGGCAGAGATAATCAAGTCAAGAGAGATTAGAAGTAGAAATAAGAAGTTGAGCGGTTGTATTAGGCATAGCGACAGACACAGGGAGGTGTAGAAATATGATGTGAGAAAGATATGGGCGGGTCAAAGAGGACTCCATTGTTACAAGTGAGAAGGGAAAAAAGAAGGAAGTTAGGAGGGGGAAAAGGCTGGAGGGTGGAGGCAGAGACATCTTTGTGGCAGGGCAAAAGTGACACTTGCCCCAGGCCCCCACCTTCGAGGCGGCGCCCCAGAAGGCTGCCTTTGCTAAAGAAGTCAGTTCCTATTGTTCACCACACTTAAATATCACACGTCAGGACATGTTATGGCGTGCTGCTCAGGCACTAAAACGATTGCCTGTCTGTTGTTGGCATGTACATTCTGCTCTTATTCCATTCTTCCTGTAATGATTCCAGGTTCACTGTGGTATTCATAGTTTGTGTGTTCACTATATGGCCCCACTCCTGTAGCATTCTCACCTTTCTGTTCATGTCCAATTGCCAAAGTTGAAATGCATAGTAATAAATGCTTGTGCCACGATGGCTCAGAGGATAGCCCAGTGTTTTAAGCACTTGTTGCAGAGATCTGTTTTCAGACGCAAGATTGCATTAACGAATTCCAGCAAGGTCCACTCAGCTTTTATGTTGAAAAACCTGAATGTATATTTTGTTTTGTAGCACAACAGGTGCTATTATCAGCAATGTACCTGCACCAGACATGGGCGGGTATACAAATAAACATAGCATTGGTGTAGTGAAGGTCTAGCGAAATATCTTTATTCAGATGGCAAGTTGTAAAACCTAAGCAGCCACGTCCAATGATGAGCATGAAGTCCAAAGAGGTCATTAGGTATCCGAATTCAAGGAAGAGAAACCAAAGTGTTCATACTTGTATTTTGGCTTTGCCAACAGACAATGCAGTGATCCTGACATTATTGGTCTGTCTTCGGTGAAAAGGTTTGCCATCTCACAGGCTGGTGGCAAACTCTTTTAATATTACTTCAATCAGTATGCTGGTACTTATATATTTCCCTTAATGGTGGAGACAATCAAACTAGAATCATTCCAATTTTGCATAATACGCTTCTATAGCATTTTCTTTTTAAAAATTGCCATGTTGGGTTATGATATTTCTGTACTTTCCAAGTCAGTTCTATAAAATGGGATTATTTTAGTTCATGGTAAGAACTGGAAAATAAAGTGGTAATGTGCTGAAATTGCAGAGTGGGTGCAAATCCCAGCAACACCCTTTAACCAATGTGTGATCCGGTGCATCTCATTTAATCTTGTATTTCCTAACTTGTAAAAATTGCCAGTCCCTTTCAAATTTGTCACCCTTCAAGTGATTTCATTCTCAGAATATGATCTTCAAAAAAGCCCCACTCATGGTTTCACTGGCTATAGTTTTGCTTCCTCTATACTAATAGTGAGCATTGATATAATGCACCAACAGCCACTTGTTCCTTTGCTCTCTAACAGCAACACTACTAGAAAACCATGTCCCTAGTTTAAGCTCTGCCTGGAATTGGACACTTTCCTAGTAGCTTTTAAACTTAATCCACTATCTATGCTATGGTATGTGTAGCTTTCTCCTTGCTTCCCATTGGTCGCCTGTATCCATGGGTCAGCACCTCTGCATTCTGTGAGGCAGCTCATCTGTTTTGTCTGTCTATTCTGGATTATGTGCACCTTTTTCATGTGATCTGTGTCCTGTATTTATAGCATGGCCAGCGTACCTTTCATGTGGCTGCTACTGATGAAATGTTCCCTGTGCCTATGGAGGAACACAGGTATCCTTGACGTGGACTGCAAATGCTTCTCATTTATCATTCTGATTACAGCAAGAAGGAAGATGGTAAGGGAACTGAAAGGGAGTACCCATGCTTATTTCGATTGCTGCAAAGCAGCCCATACATATATGGGTTGTGTTCACGAAGAGGGGGCACTATCCTATATTCTGAATTCGTTCATTCATCTAGTTCAATTGAGTGGTGCCCCAAAGATGCCAGTGCTGCAGGCCCCAAAATTGCTTAAAAGGAGAGGGCTACAGGGACAGGGAGAAGGGAGTGAAGAAGAGTATTTTAGTTTTTGATGGGTTTAGATGAAGAAAGTGAGAAGATATCCAAGACTGAACAGCAGATGTGCAGGCAGAGGCATACAGTGAAGAATGTCAGAGAAAAAAGAGAAAGAAAAGAAGATCTGAGAGTCGTCGGCATTAAAGTGACATGAAAGGTTGAAAGAATGAAGGAGCGCATAAGGGGAATAGTGTAGATTGGAAAAAAGCAGCGGCCCAAGAACAGAACCCCGTGGAACCATGTAGAGAAGAGGACAAGGCGTAGAGGTAAAACCAGCCCAGGATAGCAGGTTTTCGAGAGGAGAGATGAGATCAAAACCATTGGCACACGTTACCAGAGAAACCAAGAGAAGTAAGGGTGGAATTTAATGTAGGGTTAACAATAGTTTCAAAGGCAGCTGAAAAGGAAAGAAGAATGAGAATAGATTAAAGCAAAGTTAGAGGTAAGCAGTAGAGCAGTTTCAATAGAGTGTTCCGGATGAAAGACAGATTGGACTAATGGGGAAAAGAGTGAGAGTTGAGCTGTGATGAGACTTGTGACTAGTCGTCTCTTTTGAGAAGTTTCGAGAAAAAGGGGAGAAGTGAGATAGGGCAAAAATGAGCAGGGGTCAAGAGAGGGGTTTTCAAGGATAGGAATAATAGTTGCATGTTTAAAGAATTAAGGGAAAATTAAGAGGATAAGGAAAGATGAAGAAGATCACATGGAGGTGCTGTGGTGTGTACTGGGAATGGGGCCTGAAGCCTGGGTTAATGGGAGGGGAAATGGAAGCTTGAAGAGCAGCATTGTGGAGCAGTGGGGAAGTCTGGGAAGGCAGGCACCCCCTCCAAGAAAAATGGGCAGTGCCAACATCAGAGGAGTGGGCATAGTATGAAGGGGGTAAAGTAGAGCACATTTTTAATATACCCCTACCTGTTTCCCTTAAGTCTTCCCATGGGGCCTGGGTATTGGACCACAAGGTGCTATGAAATCCACCCCATTAGTTGTTCGGCAAGCTTGCATTTCAAATTAGCTTAGGCTTAGGGTCTTTGGTTTTTAATCATGCCCTTACTCTGGCCCTCATAAACCACTTCAGGAACACCCTTTGCACACTAGGTTGTGAAGGATTCAAAGTCTTTGCTTTCTCCCTGGATTCCCTTCCTCTTTCACATTTGTATGCTCCTCCTCAGAGGAGGATTTAGCCTCAATCTTGATAGATTGTGCCTTTTCCCAGACAATATCTCTGCCAATACTCACAGCCTCCGCATCTGAAGATGAAATGCTCCAATAGTGGCCTTGTATGGCTGTATTCCAAGCTATCTCTTAAAACTCACAAACCTCTAAGCAAGCAAACAGGTGATGAGTAAACAAAAGTAACTTTAGGTAGAACTAGGGCGTGTGGGTGTACCCTACACTTTCTTATATGGTTTCAGAAAGGTTTCAATAAAGTTTAACAAAGCGTTTCACAAAGATTTTCTTTTTTCTTTTTGGGTAGGTGTCTAGTAAGCATAAGGGAAAGGTGTCCAAAACCGGGTTAACAAAGGTTTTACATAGTGTCACAAAGGATTTTACAAAGGTTACAAAGCTTTCACAAAGTGTTTCATATAGGGGGGCAAGAATATAAGAGATGTCAAAAACTAGCACAATAAAAAAGACATAGGGAATCAAATGTCTGAAAGACACAGAAACTAGTATGGGTCAACTCACATGTTTGAGGAAGGTAATAAATCTACAGGTCTAGTCATTGCACCTCCCTCTCCGACCCCCCCGCCCCCTATAGAGATTTTCTCATAGTTCCCAGAAAGATTGGATAAAGGCAAAGGAGGTATTCTTGGAGAGGTTGTCCTTCTTGACCTCCTCCTAGTGAGAAGGGGGAGCTTTCGATAGACTGAAGTTTGTCTTTGTAGATGTTTCTTACAGGGGGTGGTGCTTATCTGGGGGCTCACCTTATGAAAGTAAGGAGTGGATTGAGGAATAAAGTAATATACTTATTGATTACTAACCCCTGTAACCTATCCAGCAATTGACCCTCCAGCACATGATTCCCCCTCACCCAAGAACCACACCATTTCCTGCGCCTAGGATTTTGCCTCCTACCCCCTGCTAAAATCACCAAAATACAGCACAGGTCACATTTTCCACCCTTTTATCTCTCTCAGTCCATCCCTCATTCTTCCCTCCTCCCTTTTTTCTCCGACTCTCCTCTCTACCTCGCTTCTCCCTCTCCTACCCCAAATCTAACCATCCTTAACTCTGCAAACCCACCCTGTGCTCTAATTGACTCCTGTAGGCACTAATCTTTAGGAACATGTACCTGTTAACTCTGCTCACCTCTCTCCCTCATTAAACCTGTTTCTCTCAACTGGTATCATCCCAGCCTATTACAAAACAGCCATACCCATACCTCTGCTAAAGAAACCAAATGCTGACCCAAACAACCCCACTTTCTACAGAACTGTCTCTTTCCTTCCCAGCCACTATACATTCCTCATGTAGGTTGTCTTTGACCACATAGTGAACTATCTCAAGGTACACTCACTTGCTGACCCTCTGTGATCTGGATTATGGTCCAAACACTTCACCAAGACTATGCTTTTCCATGTTACAATTCCCACTGCCCACCACTCTCACCTCTCCTCCATTGTCATTCTTGTAGAGTGCTCAGCTGCTATTGATAATGAGCACCATCTCTCCATCCTTCAAACCCGTTCCCTCTTTGGTTTCAAGGACAGTGTACTTCACTGGGTGTCCTCCAACTTTCTGAATGCTCCTGGTCCCTCCCCATCTCATAGGACTCCATCACCTCATCTTCAACACCCCTTCCTGTGTGTGTCAATCAAGGATTAATCTGGGGCCCACATTTCTTCACCCCATACACCTCCTCCTTTGGAAAACTAATTTCCTCCTTTGGCCCAAGTATCACCACATTACTGTCGATACTCGAGTATTCTTTTCCTTCCACTCCTTCACCCCTTCAATCTCCAAACATATAACGATTGCCTAACTGCCTTCTGACACTGGATGGCTCTATGTTGCCTCATGCTAAATGACAGAAACCATGGTTCTCCCGGTCTCCAATCCCATCACCCCTCTCTTTCCCCCTGAGCTCCTTGCACCCCCACCAATGGCTCACAATCTTGGGGTTCTGTATGTCAGCGACCAGAAACTCTACCAGTTCATCATGGCCACTGCCATTTTATCCAGATTCAACCTCCTAAACACATTCAACTAAAAACAGTATCTCTACTCCTGTGATCAGGAAACTTGATGACTGCTTGAACCTACTTCTGGGTCTACACCCCTACTCCTGTGTTCTCCTCAGCAAAGTCCTCAACTTTGAGACAAACACTGTTTTCATAATAACAAATATCTTATTCCCCAATGTGCTTGTACTATAAAATTAATAAAACAATGTATGTGAAAAAAGTGATGTATTCTCATAAATAATTTACACTTCATAGTACATAATCTTCATAGTGTCCAAGGTAGAGCAGTTGCTTTAGTTTCAGATCTGAACATGTTACTGCCTGGAGTACACACTTTTCACTCTTTGAGCTTCTTTAGGGCTGTGAGGAAGGCATGGTATCGAGCAGTAGACACAGACACAATGGGTATGAGTTTTGAAAACATTTATTAAATGATTTGCTTGGGATTTTAAAACTCCTAACTATGACTAACTCTAAAATGGGAGAAATCTCAACAATAACAAATACGTCCAAGTCAGTCTGGTCAAAAAAATAAGGCCTATACTAAGAAAACCTAACATTTCCCTTCTTCTCAGAATAACAAAATGTGTAAAGAGAATACAAAAGGAAAATAAGTGTCTCATAAAGAAATGTCAGAATGGATTCAGTACATGCTCCTTTCCCCAGGTTCAACCCCACGGGTCTAGAGAGTCTTTTACGAAAACAAAACATAGGTGGAAGGCACAGTTCTCTCAGTCTTGAACACTTTGGCTTACTGGTACAATTTCAACAGTTGAATCTTAGGCTACCAATTTCTGCTTGCTAAATCACTTTCTTTATGCTTTGCCCGCCTTGCCATCAGTACTCAGTTCATATGCTTCTCATTTTCTCACAGTTCTGCACAGGCTTCCCTCTGCCGGGCTCGAGGCTGTCTTGTTTCACTTTCTCATAAAATATCTTACAGTTCTGAACAGGGTTCCCTCTGCTGGGCTCGAACCTGTCTCTCCTTTGTGGGGGTTCCCTTCCCCACGTTTTATCTAAGGTATCTTTTCCACTGTCGAAGACTTTTGAAACTGCAAGGAATTTCCATAGACTGCTGCATGACCACTTCGACCTTTCTTTCAACGATCCTTCTTTTCACAATCAATACTCATCTGGCTGCACCAATACTTCTTTGTACATATGAGTCTGACTCTCCTTAGTCTGCCTTCTTGGCCTTCTCAAAAGTTCATATGTAGCATCGATACCTCTTGATATTTAGTCAATTCACAATCACTTTTGCAGCACCATTGCCTCTTGGTCCTTGTGGTTCTTTTTCCTCAGAGCGCCAATGTCTCTTGGTATTTGTAGTCCTTATTCTCTTTCACTTGCCTTTCTGGACTTTTCACAAAGTTCTTATGTTTTACTTTTGCCCTCTTGGAGTATTCACAGTTCACATATTGCTTTGCCCTTTTGTCATATTGACAGTTCACATATTTCAATCTTTGCCCTGTTGGCATATTCACAGTTCATATCTTTCATCTTGCACTTGTTCAACTTTCCTTCCTTTGATCTCCACTGTAATATCTTTCACAATCATTCATAACCTTTCACAGAGACTTTCAAATGTGTAATTTCATCTTGCAGCACCACTCTGCTACTTTGTAGCCTTTTCTTTAAACAATGATTCTCTTCAATCGTGTTTTATCGGCACACGAGTAACCTTCATCTGGAAAAATTACAGTCACTTTCCCTTTAACATCAACCAGACTTGTGTTCCCATTGATAACTCACTGGTTGTGTTAATTGGATATCTTTCATCTTTTCCTGCAGCCCAAGGCCATTACCATTGCCTCCTATGCTCCTACCAACTCTGGCGTTCACCCAGGAGGGTCGCGGACTGCTTTCTGGCACCCTGAAGGTTTCTTTTCTCCCCACATCACAAAGCTGCATTTCAGCAGAAACAGCAAAATAGCTGGCTGGCTTCTGTGAGCTGCATGGCCTCAAAACTGCGTTTTGCAGCAACAAAAAGATGGCTGCACCGTCTTGCCAAACACACATTGGGCAGCATGGAACAAGGGGACACACTGAGGGAGTGTGCCATTGTGTTCTGACATATACAAATGGAATAAAGTGAAAAAGCAGCATTGCTTTGCTGCCAGCCCAAAATCCCCATTAAAAGGAAACGTCTTCACCTTTAAAATAATGCTGCTGCATTATTGAAACTATTATTAATAAGGCCCTGCCATGCCCAGTATATCCCATTGTGCGTCAGCAAAACCAAGCATGATTCCTAATTGACAGGCCGTGTCAAACCAACTCTGTGAAAAATCAACCAAGGAACTTCACTTTTTACCGCACAGGGAAACACGTTCATTTTATTCACTAAGTATCAAAGATCAGTAGTTCAAAGGAACTCGAGCTATCTGGCTCATGTCAATTTCAATGCATCTGTGCTTCAAACAAAACTCTGGCATACAAGAGAATAACTATGGCTGCATGATCTGTGTGAATCTGATGTAGATGCAAAACTGAATTTAAAAAGAAATGCCAGCTTGCACCACAGATTTAAAAATGGGCTTTGCAAACCAAGGGAGAAAAATGCCTGTTTTAAAGAGTGCAACTGTTGAATGAAAGCCTGCCATTACCTAGTAATGTGAAGGGGTTTGTTGCTGGTAAAAATACACATATGGGCTATTTTATTCCACAGGTTTGTTTTAATTAAGGACCAAAATTAAGAAAATAAAGGTGTTAAACCACTTTGCCTGGATTTTGCAAGCTCTCAAAAACAGGTTATTCCAGTTGGCAGAGCTAAGGCTTCCCCCACACAAAGGGAACCACCATAAACTCTCAGCAGATACTAACACCCCAGTGATAATTATTAGGTTGCACAGAATCTGGTCTGGGCTGAACCCCCTGACAATGGAACTCCCAGTACAAGGAAGTGGGGAAGGGGCAATAAACCTTCAATCAAGCTGGGAAAACCCCACCTAGCTCTGGAGGAAATGACAGTTGGTGGCAGCTGAAGAGAGAAAAAAATGGTCCAGTGACAAAGCACTGTCATTTGTTTCCAAAGACTATTGATTGATACAAATTTAAAGACTTTTTTCTCTGCAGCAAGACTTTGTAAAAATGTAAAATTTTCACAGTTAAAAGTGATTTTATAGGCTTTCATTTAAGACATTGTAGAATTCACTAGCACCTTGGGGACAGAAATGGCAAAGAATGTGGGATTATAAGAAAAGTATCCATGATCCCATTGCAAAGTGTCATACTTACCTCCCTTATGATAATCCACACACATGTATAAAGTTATTGAATTTTAGTCTGAACCTTTCATACTCAAAATTACTAAAAAGTATTAACCGGACAAACCAATGTCTCAAAAATTTAAGAGTTGGAGTGGAATGTTCTACATAAAATATGTAACCTGTTTATGTAAGTTGCTAAGAGACTTCAACTGTATAAATGTACCATTTGTGGCAAAATCAGATTTTAGCCAAAGTAACTGTGGGAATTTTTTGAACATTGTAAAACTCACATCATAAATCTGACATTTTATCCTGAAATCCAACCAGTTAAGAGCAAAGTGGAGACTAGCACCCCTGACGAATCCCGTGAGTTAGAGGTGTGCTTAGCTAAGCCTGCCCAGCCATATACATTGATGATGTCACTATGCATTAAAAATAATGTCCCTGACAAGACTCTGGACAGACACTCTTCCCGATTTTCCTGCGCCACCGTTCCTGTTCCATTCATCCTGCTGAGTCCAGATTCCAACTACAAGGCCTAAGCATTGCTGACCCTTCCAGCAAGGCCTTAATTCTAATATCCCAAATAACCAAAGGGAGAAAGCTGTGGTAGTCTTTGGGAAGCATCCTGATACCACTAATTGCTGCCCACTAACTGCTGCCCCCTAACTGCATCCAGTGGTACCTGTGCCATTCAGCGACCAGAATTACCATCCAGTGATCCGACCTTTCCCAGCGGTTGTTTGCCCAGTTGTCCTATGCCAGGCGCGCTGCCGTGTGGCGACCAGAACCTGTTGACAGTCCAAAAATCCCAAACTAAAAGTGGACTGTAAGTATAATCCCTACCCCATAGAAATCCATAGTCTATCTTGTCTAGCATGTGTCCTTATCCCACACTCTAAGTCATCCTATCCTTATCCTGATAACTTGTTAAAACTTTCAGAATTATCCGTGCAACCCTGCCCTTGATTCTAGTGCTCGCGCCATCTCTCTTTGCATTCTTGGCTGGTGTAAACTGTAAGCACTTAGTTATATTTAGAGTAATCCAACTAATTTCCATATATTTTATTGTTGGGGTTGAACACTGGGGTGGTAAGGTCGAACTCGTGAATCAACCTTGGTGCTTGCTGTGTTCCTCGTCAACAATATAGTCTAGATAATTCATTTCAAGTAACATTTGCCTTTCTTTCAAAACTGAGGTCTTCATTTTGACCGCTTTATTTTCCGAAAACAGAGACTTTCAAATGTGTGATTTCATCTTGCAGGACCACTCGGCTACTTTGTATCCTTTTCTTTAAACAATGATTCTCTTCAATCGTGTTTTATCGGCACACGAGTAACCTTCAACTGGCAAAATTACAGCCACTTTCCCTTTAACATCAACCAGACTTTTGTTCCCATTGATAACTCACTGGTTGTGTTAATTGGATGTCTTTCATTTTTTCCTGCAGCTTAAGGCCATTACCATCGTCTCCTCTGCTCCTCCTAAACTCTGCGTGTCATCTTTTATCCTTATTGGGAGTGCTAAAAAGGGGCAGGTATACATTGCTACGTGCCTGACTCTGCCTGGCCTCATTACAGGGACAGGGCCAATGCAAATTAGGGAAGGTAATCTCTCTAGCCTCATTCTTCATCTTCCTTGGTGCAGTACTTTTGTCAGGATAGAATGGGGAGGAATTATGGGAGTTGTAGTTTCCCATTAAATAAGCCAGGATAGGGGTTTGATGGGTTGTGGAAAATGGGGGATACCATGTCTCACCATTGGGTGCTTCTCTCCCACTCCCTGAGGACCCCCTATCCAGGTGGTCCTCCCTCACTTGTCCACCCCCAGGGTCAGGATCCAAAAGAGATGGCTTTTCTCTGGCCAACTGAGTACGGGATCCCCGGGGACTAGGTTGTGAAACACCCTCTTGTTTTCCACAGGGCCTATTCCTATCTATTGTTGTACCAAATTTCAGAAACAACATTTGTTGCAAACTTCTGTACAGATTTTAGGGCAACTGTTAGTGATTAGGGAACAACAGCAACAAAAAATGAAAGAAAAGCGAGGGATGAGAGAAAATGTAAGAATGATTAGTCAAAAGAAAACAGTCATGCAAAAGCAACTGGTCATACATATTAGTTGTACAGCTGTAAAAGTTAGTGTTTTCACAAATATTAATCTAAAATGTTCATGGGGGTACCATAAGGATCAGCGGTGTCTAAGTCCTGAGTAATAAGGAGACCAAGGTGATACAAAAGAGGTATCTTTTGTCTATGACAAATATTAGTCTACATGTTAAAAATGACTCATCTTCTTTATAACACTCACCTATTATTACTTCTTATGACATATTTGATACTCTCTCTGTGTGTGTCAGTCATATGTACCTGTATATAATAGAAATGGCATCCTCTGTAAAAATGAAAACAGTATCCAGTTGTTTGCAAGCTGATGTAGGCCATAAATGTGATATGCTTGCCCTTTGTTGTATCAAGGTGGAAATACCACCTCTTGTCTTCAAAGTGTTGCAAGCAATGAAATCTGCAGTACTTAAATGCACTCTTCTGCGAGTAACTTTAATGCACCTAAGGATAGGGTGAGTGGATAGACATCAGGAAAATAGATGATCATGTGTCACTTGTGAGGTTGGGGGTCTTAGAGGTTAGTCATTTCTTGAATGAGTGCTAACAAGAGGCTTACTCTTATTGTGAGAAAACTGATTCTATTTCCTCATGGCTTTAGCTCGTTGCAACTTCTATCATGGTTGTTGTTGACTGAAGACCTGGTATGTGAAAGACATAATCTAATTTTAGTATCTTGCGATTCTAAGGCAAAGGGATTGCATAACTCAGTTATCTGCTGCTAGCTTTAAGTCTAAGCTCTTTTATTACCTTTAGGACATATGACAGTGCACGCGACCCGCGTCAGGAATCGTCCGTGGTTCGAGCTAACTAAACTGCGATCGGATGCAGCTTTGATGTTGCCCACATTGTGTAGACTGTTTCATGTGACATGATCAAGTGATACCGCAGTGACTTGAACGTGTGATTTAGAGTCAGTAATGTTTGGATAAAACCACAGAATTCTTTGTGGTGTTTTACTGGTATGGTGTTATTGTTTAGTTGATGATAAAATTATAGTGGCATCTTTGAGTTATGTGATTCGGGTCCCTATAATTATTCTATTTCAATGAACATTATAAAATTGAAAAGCCTAAGGTCGTAAAGCATGATAACTTTCCTTCCTGCAATTATTAAATGCAAGGTGCTTGTGTCAACAGCTAAAGGCGGTATTTTTAAGATGCTCCATTTTGTGTGGTAAATCTTTATTGCCGATTAAACTTCATTTCTAGAGGATGGGGCTTAATAATGTTTGTTAAATCCAACACCACCTTTGATATTGATATTGATATTTTATTTCTATCACACTCGTACACAGGTGTTTCAGAGCGTGACAAGGCAAGGGAGGGTGACAGGGGAGAACAAAACAACGATCAGACTAGGCCCAGTGACATTGAGGACGCACAAGTGCATGCGAGAGGGGGAAAGGAAAAGTGCATGGGAGGGGGGAGAAGTGGAGAGTGCGGAGCAAAGGAGAAAGAGATAAATAATAATAAATAAATAATAAAAGCAACAAACAGAGGTAGTGCAGCCAGCAAGTGGCAAGTGCTGTGTTTAAGGCAGCAGACAGGGTAGGTCTGATAAATGCAGGAAGAAAAGGGGGGGGGGCAACATTTTGCACTACTTCGGGAAGCTGCTAAATCGACTCTGTAAATCTCCTCGATTAGCAGACTGCTCACTGAATGATGAACACAAATTCCCAATGGTGTGTTACTAGTCTAATGCCTTTGATTAGTCGATGAACTAATTATACCGTTATCCTTGAGGTAGGCACTTGATGAAATGATGTTTATTATGTTGATGTGCTTATGAACAAGAGCATTGTTAATTACTTTAGGTAAATTCAAGCTTCAATATATATTCTGATGGTCATCTGACAACTGGTCATTTGCAATTCTGTCATTTTATCAGACTCTTTGCATGATTTTTTATGTACACACTTCCCTCTGAAAATATATAACCATTACTATTAATTGAACACAACTTATATGTGAAACAAATAATCACAAAGAGCCTTGCAGTTTCTTCGTACTGGACATTTAAAGAGAACATTTTTAAGTGCTTCTTAAAACGACGTTGAGTTCCTGGGCAGTGCTAAAACAGCTAGCAATAGCAACATTTTCAGTGAAAACGATTTTTCCTTCCTTCCTTCTAAGCATTAATTCCTTGTTCCCACCGCTCTCATCTGTATGGGGTTTCTCATAACCCATGAATCCTCAGGCATCCACACTCACTTCATTGTTTTCTTTCGTCCAATGGTTGGCAAAGGGATACTTCTCATCTCTGTGGTAAATTGCTCTTATATATTCTCCAATTCTGGTCTTGAGTTTCCTCTTGGTGCTGCCTATGTAATTCTTGTTGCATGTGCATATTATGACATAGATTACATAACTTCTGTTGCAGCTTATGCATTAGTTTACCTTAATGTAATTATTAATATTCAGATCAACACTCTCATCTTTAGCAAAGTCACAAATTTTATACATTTGTGGAAACCCTTTCCTTCTTGGTCTAACAATGTTGTGGGTTTGATACAGTTGGTTTTGAGATGGCTCTGACTCACTCTGCTACATACAGCTTTATTTTTGGAAATCAACGCTGGATTGTTATCAGTGTATTGGCTTATTACTGGTTTGCTAACAAAAAGATTTCAAAGTTTATGCAGGAGCGTACTTATTGTGTTTTTGTTAGTGCAACATTGGGTGTCGAATCTGACTTTGTTTTGCTTTGTACATTTTCTAATAACATTCATGTCTCTCTCTGTGAGCAAGCTGTATCGGTCTCATTTATCTACTTTTGTTGCTGTGTTGGTGATTGATATCTGGTTGTAGCCTCTTTGTTCAAACCTATTTTTAAGGTCTTGCTCAACTATGTTGTAGACCAGAGTTTTAGTGAATACTTGTTTGGTCCTTGCGAATTCTCAAGTAGAAATATTATTGATTACAGTTCTTTGGTGGAAGCATGTTGCACGAACAATAGAATTAACCTTGGTTCCTTGAATGTTTGGCATTGATTTTATTGTAATCAACATATGTGTGTAAATCTAGGAACACAATTTCTTTTTTTACTACTGTTACAGGTTCATTTTAGTCAACATCCACTGGTATTTAGATGGGATACAAAGCTGTGCAGTTCTTCCTTGTTGCCATGTCATATCATTAAAATATCATCAATGCTCTTCATCCATGCTTTTACTCCCCTCATGTCTGTATTGTCACTGTTCATTGCATGCTTGATCTCATGAAGATGTTGACTAATACTGCTGGTATTCAGCGCCCATTGCAACTCCACTACATTGATTATACAAATGTCCATTGAACAGAAAATAATTGTTGTTCATGGTGAAGTTAAACATTTCTAATATCATCCTGTTGGGCTGGTAATGTATTGGTGATTTGCTGTCTAGAAAATATGGAGTTGCTTCTAATGCCAATTTGTGCTGTGTGGATGTTTAAAGAGTACTCATGTCTGGTGTAACTAGAGTCAGATTATCATTCCAGATTATATTATTTCGTTTCTTTAGTGCACGGTTAGAGCCTTCAATGTACGAACCCAAACTGGTCGCTATCAGTTGTAGGATTGTGTCAATTGATTCAGACATTAGCTCTGTTAGATTACTGTTCCCGCTCACAATAGGGCATACTTCGGGCAAGATGTCAAACGCTTTATGTATTTTAGGTAACAAATACATGGTGGGCAGTTCTAAGATTGCTTACCGTGAGGAATCTCATTTCATCATCGTCAATGATGTCTTCAAGGTGTAATTTGTTCATTAGATTTTTGTGTTCATCCCCAGCTTCTCATAGATTGATGTGTGTTCCTTTTTATAACAGTTAGATGTGTGCATCACCCATCTTGATGTAGTCCATTTTATTGTCTACGACTACCACCCCTTAGTCAGCTAGTTTGATGACAATGTCTTCATTTTTTGCTACATTTCCAAGTGCTTCGTTCTCTTCTGCTGTTGCATTTCTGTGGCTTCGATTGCAACGTTGTTCTTTCATTAACGTGGTCCTTAGTTCTTTAGAGGCTATTTAGAGAACATATGCATATGGTTTTCTGGTGGGAAGTTTGGAGTGAAGTTCGAACGTGGCTTCAGATGGACAGTGGTGGTTATCTGTGTCAATCTCCAGTGCAGCTCCTACACCTAAAAAAGAGGCCAGTCACAGTTTTTGGGTAGTTAATATTGTTATAGCTTCAATGTCTAGTACAGTATAGAGTGTGTGTTCAAAGTATCTCTGTGATTAGTGTGGTAATTCACACCTTTTTCAACCTACCCAGTCCCCCTCCCACATCTACCCTCACTATGTCGGATGGCTCCCATCCAAAATTACTCTCTCATTAAATTCCTGCCACCTATCTATAAATCCATTCATGTTCTGGTCCCCTGCTCACTGAATGCATCTCATGGGACTCTGCCTCTCAAACTCTTCACTCCTCGAATCCTATCAATCCCCCACTAATAGTGACTCCTCCCATGTTCGCTCTTTCGCCCTACTTGCCCCACTCCACTGGAATTCTCCCTGCCCCCAGCCAGTGAAACTCTTCAAAAAGTGGTTCAATCTCCACCTGCTGGCAATGGGAGGAGCTCCACAACACCCCACCCTGCTATCCAACCTCACCACCCAACCCACATCTCCTTCTGTCTGCCCTCAGACTTCTCTATGTAATTTCTACATATGCAGAAACTGACCTTAGGCGCCCAATATTAAAATTGTTATTATGTGCTCCAGGCCCTGCCCTTGGTTTCTCTTCCGAGTTTCACCCTTCACCACTGAGTATAAGTCATTCACTAAAACAATGCTCTTGTGCAAATGTACCAATACCCTATGCCTGGAACTCCTTTGTGTTATTTCCTGCTCTATAAATCCTTTCTGTTAGAAATTACAACCTGTTCTTAAATAAATGCGGATACAAAATACAAATTGCCAATCCATTTGCCCACATTGCCATTTTGTGCAATTCAATCTTTCACCCTTTCAGGTGGTAATATACTAAATACATATCTAGTCGACTATGTGCATGTAAACATTTGCAGCGCCTTAAGGATACATAACTACGTCCCAAAATGGCGGGCCAATTTCTCCTTTGAACGTATGTATGTATCCTAAATGTCGACCAGGGTAAAAAGTGCTATGCTCGCTCCCTGAAGCAAGCGCATCACCAGCGAGTGCTTTTCTTGTTGTTAAGCAGCCAAACGGTTAAAAGGTGTTCTATAATCTTTTTTGAAACCGATGTTAAAAATAGAGATTGAGTTAACTTAAAAACTATATGTTAATAACATTATCAATATAGTCCTAGAAATCTGGTATCTGGCAGAATAGAGTGGTATGCCCATATAATTGGTCCTAGTCATTGCATCGAATTCCTACCATCAACATACCATTCCATCTAAAAAAAATGCATCGAAAAAAATTGCATAGAATGCATTTTTCAAAAATAGATTTTTAATGTTGGGTCCCCCCCAACCACCCTTTTTTAACCTTTAAAACCCATTATGATTAAACAAAACCCTTTATCTTTAAAAACAATGCATTCAATGCTTTTTTTATGCAATGTTTTCGATGGTAAGGCATTCGATGGTATTGCATTCGATGCAATGACCAGATACCCCCATATATATATAAAATTGGAAAGTTAAGAAAAGTAAACACTTTTGTTGCGCTGTTAAGGTTTGCATCCAAAAGACAGGGGTCCCTGCAGTCCAAAACCGACTGCCCCGCCACCAGTGTTAGCATCAAGCCATTCTCCGCGGCTCCTTAGGGTGCCAACATTAGAGGGGCCCTGTACCTGGGACACAATAACCGTGAAATGCCCTTCGTTAGATATTACTTAGACTATGTTTTCGGCCTTCGGGAAGTCGATTCAGTGTCATGCATGCAATTCCTGGGCATTTGATGAGGTGCACCACAACATTTGCAAAGAAGCATCAGTGCAATAAGCCTGCGCAGACTAGAGACATCATTACCCTTCACCTCAAGCACAGAAGACTATATAATTGTTTTAGCTGCACCATGCATCCCATTATCCAATCAGTGTCAAGTAAATGGGTGAAAGGGATGCGAGATGATTAGATGCCTGTTCTCTTATACTTGTGTGGATACAGAGGCATGTCCTAATTTACCCCCCCTGCCCTCAGCGTGGTGTCAGAAATCCCTTCATTTCCTTAAGCCTATTCTTTTATAGTGCATCAGCACCGCTTTGAAGTAGCTTTCAGCCGCATGAAACTAACAGTGAATAATTCAAGCATGCTGGGAGGCTCGGTGCAGAACTAATTGAAATCAAGGTCCTCTAACGTCCTCGCAAGGGTCGTAAGAGCATTTAGGACTCAGCTGAGGGAATAAAATACAACCTTTACGGAATGCATGGCATTTGAAATGTCACTACTTTCGACTCATAATGTCTTAAACTGTGAAAACGGTAACAAATGGAGAATATACCCGTGGCCCGCAGGAGAAAGGGAGGCTGGTTATGGCTGCGAAATGCTGCAGGCGGTAGAGAGGGGCTGGTGGAGGGATGGAAAATGTCACCAGCTGCACTTTATGCACTGCGGATTTTCATAATAACAGCTCATATTTTTGCAAGCTGGACGACTTGCAGCTCCTTGCGGTAAACCATCAGCTTTAAATGGCCGCAAAGGAGCCTTCTGGCCTTTATTCCCAAACTGAGTGCAAATATCGAACCTTGCTATGAACCTCAAGTTCAAAACCCTGCATGGCAATCACAAAACTAGACTTATAGTTTTCCTTAATGAAATGTTTAAGGCATATATGAGAGCACCCCCAAGTGGAACACGAGTTGCTGTCTGAAGGGCTGTTTGCAAACAGATGAATGTATAAATGGTGTAAAAAGCATGAGACCTTCAAATGAATGAATTTCCTTTGTGTTACACACAATGCATATGGAAAGGCCTCAAGGCGCCCTTAACACATACTGGGTATTATACTGGGTAAGCTTCTTCAGTGCATGTTTAGGATAAAGAAAGAGCCTGGTACTTTCAAAGCGATAGACCAACCACAGTGTGAACAGTTTAAATCAGTATTGATGAGATAATGTATTTAATTATTTACTTTATTTATGGGGGTTTAAAGGCGCAACAAGACGGGGGGCGAGTGGGCAGGGATGACAAAAAAGAAACGGTCCTACTAGGCCTTGAGACATTTGGATCATGCAAGTGCAATAATCGAAGCACAGGGGAGGGGAAAGAAGTGCCGGGGGGTTAAGCAAGTGCCCAGGGAGGCCAGGTGAACAGAGCCCAGTGAGGAGAGAGTGCAGGGCAGAACGGTCCACGTGCTAAGTGCGAGGAATGACCTGGAAGGGCTAAAGGGCTGCAGGCGTAGCCAGGCAAGTGCAGAGGCAGGGAGCTCAGAAGGGCAAGTGCAGTTTGGGGGTTTCAGAGGAGTCCAAGTGCAGGGGTAGACTGGTAGGGGTGGGCCTGGTGCCCTGTAAGAATCTGAAGGAGCCAGGCAGCCAGTCAAGCGAGGGGGGGAATTAGCTGGGGAGAGGGAAGGAGGAAGAGAAAAGGAGAGTCTTGAGAAGCTTCCAGAGCTTAAGGAGATCCAGCTCAAGTCTGAGAGGGGCAAGGAGGCCATTCCAGAAAGAGGCACCTGTGGAGATAAGAGATCCACCCCCCACTCTCTGCTTGGTGAAGCTCCTGATCTGCAGAGAGTTGGAACTAGAAGACCGACGGGCTCTACCAGGGAGGTATTATGGAGAGAGAGTTGGATGTAGTGGGTCCCAGAAAGTCTTGTGGATGATGCAGAGGGTTTTGAACTTGATCCTCGCAGCAACCGGAAGCCAGTGGAGAGACTTTAGGGCTGGGGAGATGCGGTCCCTGGGTTTGAAGCCAAGGATAAGTCTTGCAGTCCTATTCTGGATTAGTTGAAGAGGACGAAGGGAGTAGTTAGGTAGGTTGAGGAAGAGGCTATTACAGTAGTCCAGCCTGGAAAGGACCAAATCTCTGGAGACATTGGGCCTCATTACGACCCAGGCGGTAAGGGGTTTATGGCGGCGTAAACAGCGCCGACCCTTACCGCCTGATTCCGAGGTCCCTTAGCGCCATGGAGGTTTTAACACCTGCTTTTAGCAGGTGTTAAAATCCATGGCGCTAAGGGACCTTGTTGTTAATTACGCCACCGTAATTTACGGTGGCGTAATTAACGCCTTCCCCACTCCCATTATGCCCTATGGGGCAAAAATGGGAATGGGGAAGGGTAAATGGGTTAATGGGGACTTACCGCCCCACTCACCTCGGAATGGGGCGGTAAGTCCGCCAACCACCATGGCGTAAAGATAGTTTACGCCATGGTGGTAAAGGTACGACCCAGGCGGTAACTTACCGCCTGGGTCGTAATGAGGCCCATTGAGTTTCTGAGAAAGGTGAGGAAAGGAAGAATGCCTCTGACGAGATGAAGCTGAAAGTCAGCCTTCTTGACGAGCACCGTGATGTGAGGAGGCAAGGAGAGAGAGGAGTCGGGGATGACACCAAGATTTTTGGGGCGGATGAGAAGGATCTAAGTCCTACTGGCATTAAGGCAGATGTCGTTAGCAGTGCACCATGCCTGAATAGCAGACAGCAAGACAGGTATGAGAGAGGAAGAGGAGGAGACAGGGGAGAGAAGCTTGAAGGAGAGTTGACTGTCATCCGCATAAACCTGGAAGTTAGGAGTGAGGACCGAGATGAAATGGGCTAGGAGGCAAGATAAATGTTGAAAAGCGAAGGTGAGAAAATAGAGCCCTGAGGGACACCAGAGATAGAGAGTGAGATGGAGAAGAGAAAAGGGCGCTGTTGAACCTTCGAAGGTCATTCAGAGAGGAAGGAGGTCAGCCAGTCCAGAGTCAGGACCGTGATGCCAAGGGTATCACAGAGCCGATCTATATGGGTGTCATGATTGACTGTATCAAACGCAGAGGAGAGGTAAAGAAGGATGAGAATGGAAGGAGAGTTGGAGTTGAGATTAGAGAGCAAGTCTTCATGGGTGTTCAGGAGTGCGGTTTCCATGCATCTGGCAGCTCTGAAGCCAGACTGGTAGTTGTGGAGACAACCAACAGTTTCAGTGTAGTTGATAAGCTAGCAGATGGCCAGCTCCTCCAAGAGTTTGCCCAGGAATAGGGTAATGGAGATAGGGCGGTAGTTAGCCAGACAGGAAGGGCAGCAGAAGCCTTTTTGAGTATAGGGTGCACAAGGGTGTGCTTGAGGAGTGACAGGAAAGATCCAGTGGCAAAGGAGTGATTGCAGAAATCAGCCAAGGCTGGAGCAAGGGAGACAATGTTGTCCTTGATTCTACTGGAGGAACAGGGGAGCACCTGTTTGGATGAGACTTTCAGAGAGCTGACTTGTCTAGAACCCTCATCAGGTGATAAAAGAGAGAAAGAGGAGTGTAGGGGGGAAAAGGGGGCAAGGATGGCCTGAGAGCGGGTGAGGGAGAAGGGTGTGGTGTAGAGGAGAGAGAGGACAGGATGTCCTGAGTTTTGGTAATGAGGTGGGAGGCCTGAGAAGTGCAGAGGGCCAGGGAAGGCAGAGGAGAAATGGAGACTGCATTAGGATTGGCAAGTACCTTGCAGATTTTGACAAGTTATGCCGTGTTGTTAGTGATCCAGAGATATTGCATTGGATATAGGCCCTCTTCTTCGAGCAGATGGAAAGTCTGTATTGCCTTTGGAGCAGGCTGCAAGCCAGTTCGTCACAGGATGTCCTAGAAGCCTGCCACTTACGCTCAGCTGCTCTGCACTTGTGTTTCAGAGAGGCCAGGTCGGAGTCATACCAGGAGTTGCACTGGAGGCAGGTTTCAAGCAGATCCTCATGACAGGGGCAACGATGTCCAGAGTGTTGGAGTTCGAGGACGCCAAGGTCTTCAAGAAGGTGGCAGATGTCAGAGGAGTGTTTGACGGCAGAGCGAGAGTTGAGGGTAGCTAAGTGGAGCAGGTTGCCACTTTTGAAGGTCTTCTAGGGGGTGGTACAGGAGTGTGGTAAATGCATTTTAGGTGGCAGAAGGGGCCAGAGGGGTGGCAGAGGGAGGAGTGCCAGCAGAAGGGAGGAAGCTGATGAGAGACAGAAGATGCCTATCAAGAAGGAGGAGGTTGGGCTGAGAGCCGTGGTCCTTGACAGTGCCATGTACGTAGCCATTAATGATGGCCCTAAAGGACAGGAAGGATGCCAAGAGTAATTCCCAGCGGGTGCCAATATTTATAGGATAGGAAGAAAAAGGGGAGAGCACTGCGCCCATATGAGGAGTCCAAAGGTCAGGCGAGGGGAAGCCAAATAGGATAACAGTGAAAGTCTGCCTGGAAGAAGCGTTGACATAGGTGTCAGTGATGGGCAGGCCTGGATTGGAGACAAGGAAATCCTCCTTGAGCATTTTCCTTCCAGACCTCGAGAGAGGGATAAGATAGGTGATAGAGTGTCACGCTCACCTGATTCCCACGGAGGCGCAGGTCTGGCTTCGAGTGCTGATGCTTCTTCAATGGTGAAGCGCAGGACTCTGAGGATGGACAGGTAGGGCCCCTCTACTCTGGCTTCTCTGGCTCGCAGGAATATTCCCCTGTGCGTGAAAAGGGAGTATTACCTACTGACGGAATGATGCTCAAGCCTCCCACTCCCTTCCAACCCTCCACGGTAACCTTCCACGATTCCCCGTGAAGTCTCACCTTAGGGTCTGGAAGGATGAGTTCTCCATCCTGATTCTGATGCAGGGGCGCGTTGAAACCCAGTTACTTCACTGGATTGAGGTTTGATGGGAGTTCAAATAAGCTTGACTATTCAGGTAAGGCACTGTAAGAGTTCTGTAGCAAGTTCAAAAGTTCAAGCTTAATAATAATGTTCATTGTCTTTTTGCAGCAAGCGCTAACGCTTATGTCTTTTTCCCCTTAGGGGCCGGGGTTCGGAATGCCGGAGATATGGCGCCGACCCGAAGTGAAACGTGCAGTCCAGTAAATGACAGGTAAGTTCTGGATGAGCGTTCGGGTAATGTCTTTGCATTCGCTCATTCAATGTCTTTGTCTTTTTTCCCCATAGGGGCCGGGGTCCGGAATGCCAGGAAGCGGCAGGACCCGAAATGAAATGGGAATGACCCAACAGGTAAGTCTTAGAAGGAAACTGAGCTTTTCCTATTCCCTTCCTTCTCTCACCTTGTGTTCTTGCCTTTTTCTCTCTAGGCTCTGGGAAGTGGCTGCGGATCCGGATGATCGCTGCTGAAGATGGAGGTGCCCAGGTAAGGTGAGTGAAATGCAGCGCTGCAGCGATCGAAGCGAAATGCTTTTAAAATGATGTCTTCCCTTTCAGGATCGTCGGTGTGATGTCTCCGTGATGCAGCTTTAGCAGGTAAGGTCTTCTTTCTCTCCAATTCTCTCTTATCTCCCTTTGCAGGTGACCCAGGATGCTGACAGGCGTGGCTGAAGTCCAGATGCAGGAGCTGACACGGTGAGCGTCCAGCTGCGAGGAGCAGAACAACGCGAAGCGTGAGTTGCTGATCGGGCATGGTTTAAATAGCTTTGGAAGAAGTTCCAGCTATGTATCCTTCCACCGATCAGGTATGTATCCTTCCCCGACCACACCCAGGTGGAAAGTAGTCCCACAGGTAAAGTAGTTCCATTCAGGCCTCAAGAGGGCCTGGATGTAGCAGCATGGTCTGCATCAGGTAAGTGCACATTAAAACACTTGAACACATGTCTAGCTTTATGAGCCTGGCGCCTAAGGCGCCAGGAAAGGGGTCCAACATGAGCCTGGCGCCTAAGGCGCCAGGACTGTGTCCAAAGGGCCCCAGCTTGGGCCCGCTGGCACTTCCCTGGGGGGAATGATGCCTGCCTCTGGGGTTGCTGGGTCGGACCTGGCTCCTTGGAGGTAGGCATCATGACAGTACCCCCCTCAAGGCCCCTCCCAAGGTTGTTCCCTCCGGGGGTTTTGGCTTGTTCGGAAATCTCCGGTGGAACCTTTGTATTAATCGAGGTGCGTGAACATGGCCACTAGGCTCCCACGATCTCTCCTGAGGTCCATATCCCTTCCAGTCAACAAGATAGAAGAGTTTTGACTTTAACACCTTGGAGTCTAAAATGTCTTTAACTTCGAATTCTAATTCCCCTTCAATTTGAACTGGGTCTGGAGGCTTGGACAGTCGGGTCCCTGGTTGTACTGGCTTCAAAAGTGATGCATGAAAAACTGGATGAATACGCATGTTAGACGGTAAATCCAGTTTAAAGGCCACGGGATTGATTATAGCCTTGATGGGATAAGGTCCTATGAATCTGGGATTGAAGGTTTGCGGGCCCTTGAGGGGTAAATGTTTCATTGCTAGCCATACCTGGTCTCCTACTTGGTAAGGAGGAGTTTTACTTCGGTGCAAATCAGCGTTTTCTTTATACTTTTTCTTGGCTTGCTGTAAATGAGTTGCAGCTTCTTTGAAGGCTCGGGTTATTGTGGAATGCAGATGATTTACTGCGGGCATTTCCAGGGTCAGAGGTGGATCTAGGTCAGAGGTCCGAGGATGGTGACCATACAAAGTATAAAAAGGAGTTTGTCCGGTTCCAGAATGCACTGAATTGTTGTATGCATATTCTGCGATCCAAAGGATGTCTTTCCAATTTAACTCGGATTGGTGTAACATGCACCGAAGATATTGCTCGAGAGTCTGATTGGTTCTCTCGGTTTGTCCGTCGGTCTGGGGGTGGTGGCTGGTGGATAACCGCACATCTATTTGTGCTAGTTGGCAACACTTCTTCCAAAAATGGGAGATAAATTGACTTCCACGATCCGAGACTAATATGGAAGGGAAACCATGTATGCGAACTATATTCTCCAGAAATTCCTTGGCCAAGGTGGAAGCTGAAGGCAAACCTTTTAAAGGGATAAAGTGGGCCATTTTGGAGAATAGATCCACAATTACAAGGATAGTAGTGTTGTAACCAGCACAAGGAGGCAGGTCAGTTATAAAGTCCATTGACAAGGTGTGACATGGTGCCGGTGGAATATCCAAGGGTTGAAGTAGGCCGGCTGGCCTTTTCCTTTGACCCTTGTTTTGGGCGCAAATTCTGCAAGACAATACAAAAGACTTTATGTCTTTTCTCCAAGAAGGCCACCAGAAGTGGCGTTTGATTTTTTCCTCCGTTTTAGCGTTACCAGGGTGTCCTTCCATTAATGATTCATGATGATGGGCAATAACAAGTTCTTGCAATTCTTTACTTTGCAGAAACAACCGCTCCTGGAAGTAGGGTAAATCATCCTTAACGGTGTAATGAGGACCCTTTTGACTCCATTCCAGTAAGGCTGAAGAGTGTAGAAGTTGATTTACTTGCGTTTGGATGTCCTCAATAGTTTGCAATGAAGTTAGGCCTAAGATTCTTTGTTCAGGTATGATTGGCACAGGTTCTAAACTCGAATTGGGTTCTTCCATGCCAATCCGGGATAAGGCGTCCGCTTTACCATTCTTGCAGCCAGGGCGATAGGTAATTACAAAATCAAATTCCGCAAAGAATAGAGCCCATCGGAGTTGTCGTGAAGTTTGAGCTTTGGCCGTCTTTAAATACTGTAAATTTCTGTGGTCCGTAATTACGGTGATGGTGTGTCTTGCCCCGAGAAGGTAGTGACGCCAAGCCTTGAAAGCAGATTTAATAGCCAGTAACTCTTTGTCGGTAATTGCGTAGTTGATTTCAGGAGGAGAAAATTTCCTGGACCAAAAGGCCACAGGGTGTAGTTGGTTAGTTTCTGGGTCTCTTTGCGACAGGACAGCTCCCATGGCCGAACTGGATGCGTCGGTTTCCACAATGTAAGGGAGATCTGGGTGCGGGTGCTTCAATACAGGTGCAGAGGTGAATTTGGTTTTCAGGTACTGAAAGGCTTGTTCGGCCTCAAGAGTCCATTCAAAGCGTTTGTTTTTCTTTAGGAGAGCTGTGATGGGTTGGACTGTTCGGGAAAATTCTGGGATGAATCTTCGATAAAAGTTGGCGAAGCCGAGCATGCTCTGAACTCCCTTCACCGAGCTAGGAGATGGCCATTTGAGGATGGCGTCCACCTTTCGCGAGTCTATTCGGACTCCTTGAGGTGTCAGGATGAATCCGAGAAACCCAACTTCTGTGGTATGAAAAACGCATTTTTCGAGCTTTGCAAATAGTCTGTGCTGGCGCAATTTCTCAAGAACTGCCCTAACATGTTTTCTGTGATCGAATTCTGAAGAAGAGTACACCAGGATGTCGTCAATATAAACAATGACACAGACATCGATAAGTTCCCGAAGAACATCATTCATAAAGTACTGAAAGGCGGCAGGTGCATTGCACAAACCGAAGGGCATCACCTGATATTGGAAGAGCCCAAATTTGGTGCGGAATGCAGTCTTCCATTCGTCGCCTTCTTTTATACGCACCAGGTGATAAGCTCCTCGGAGATCTAACTTGGTGTACACACAAGCGTCTTTCACCTGGTCGATAAGCTCAGGGATCAGGGGCAGAGGATAACGATTCTTAATCGTTATTTGATTTAGGGCGCGATAGTCTATACAGGTTCTAAGGTCGCCCTCTTTTTTCAGCACGAAGAACAGAGCTGAGGAGACAGGAGACTTGGACGGGCGAACAAAACCATTGGCTAGGTACTGATCTAAATACTGACGCAAATGCAGGTTCTCAGGTTCCGTAAGAGCATAAATCCTACTACAAGGTAGTTGAGCATTGGGTACCAGATCGATTTGGCAATCATAAGACCGATGGGGAGGTAACGTGTTAGCCTGTTCCTTCTGAAAAACGTCTTGGAATTCTTGGTATTCTGACGGTAGCTGTACAGGGGTGGAAGTTGCTGAGGCTAGACCCATAACTGGATTTCTTGGATAACAAGTTGGTTCACAATCAGGAAAACTTATCTTCTTTGCTCGCCAGTCAATTCTGGGATTATGTGTTTCTAACCAAGGAATTCCAAGAATTACTTGAAATTGTGGGGCCTTGATCACATCAAACACGATTGCTTCCCGATGTGCATCCTGACCCACCAGTGTCATTTCAACAGTGGAATGCGTTACAGGCCCTGAGGCTATTTCGGTTCCATCTACTGTAGTAATGACATCTTGGGTTGCTTTCTGGCGGAGAGGGAGCTTAATCCTGGAAGCCAATTCACGGTCTATGTAATTTCCAATAGCTCCACTGTCGATGTATGCTTTTATAGCATGCAACTGCTGAGGCTGTTTTGGGTCCACGAGCACCATTGGCATGACAAAATGCGAGGTCAAAGAGTTTGTTTTCAAGCTCGGCAAGCGGACCCCTACGCTTGTCGGGCTAGGTCGTTTCCCGAATCAGGTGTCAATAAATCGTTATCAGTGGCTCCAACCACCTTCTTAGGTGGTTTAACCAGACAATTTCGAAGAAAGTGACCGGAAGTCCCGAAATACAGACAAAGTTGCATTTGCCGCCTTCTCTCTCGTTCCTTCTGCGTTAATGGTCCTTTAACACCGCCGATTTGCATAGGTTCGGATACGTCGGTACTCTTGGAGTTAGCGTGGGTTTTGATCGGTACTCGGGTTTCGTACTTGAACCGATCTGCTTTTCTAGTTTGAAGTCTGTGATCAAGTTGATCCACCAAGTCTATGTAGTCTGCGCAAACCTGGGGTGGATCTACTATCTGAGCTAGAACATCCTTAAGCTCTCCGCGTAGGCCTCGATGAAACAATGTGATCCTTTTGTTTTCTGGCCATCCAGTTTCCACAACCAGTCTATTAAAGGTGGCAACGTAGGACAGGAGATCCTGATTACCTTGTCGTAAGGATAGCAGTTTGTTATCAAGGGCCTGTCCTTGAGAGTGTCAAGCAAACAATCTTTCCATGCTGGCCTGGAAACCCTGAAAATCCTGGAGAATGGGATCATCCTGATTTACCAATGGAATAGACCAATCGGCAGCACTGCCACTGAGGTAAGATAGTATAAAGGCTACCTTGGTCTGGTTGTTAGGGAAGGCCCCGGGTCTGCATAGAAAGTGTAAACGACATTGGTTCATAAAGACGGCATATTTCTTGGGATCCCCCGCAAAATGTTCAGGCGGGGCCAAAGGCATGTGTCCAGGTAGATTTATTTGTACCGGGTTATTCAAACCCATTGATGTGGAAGTACCTCCGGAATTAAATAAAGGAGTGTGCCCTTCCTGGGCCTGCAATAACCTTTTGGCCAGGTCATCTGTTCTTTCCTTGGATAGGATCAATTCTCTTTTGAGAGCGTTAGTCTCCTGGCGGGCTGAGTGCACTTCTGCCCGTAATTCCCCCAAAAGCTGGGCCAGCTGATCTGTCTCGGAAGTCTCCATAGCGCCCGGGTGGGAAATTGTGGGTAGGCTTCGCGTTCTGTCAGGCTCACCTGATTCCCACGGAGGCGCAGGTCTGGCTTTGAGTGCTGATGCTTCTTCAATGGTGAAGCGCAGGACTCTGAGGATGGACAGGTAGGGCCCCTCTACTCTGGCTTCTCTGGCTCGCAGGAATATTCCCCTGTGCGTGAAAAGGGAGTATTACCTACTGACGGAATGATGCTCAAGCCTCCCACTCCCTTCCAACCCTCCACGGTACCCTTCCACGATTCCCCGTGAAGTCTCACCTTAGGGTCTGGAAGGATGAGTTCTCCATCCTGATTCTGATGCAGGGGCGCGTTGAAACCCAGTTACTTCACTGGATTGAGGTTTGATGGGAGTTCAAATAAGCTTGACTATTCAGGTAAGGCACTGTAAGAGTTCTGTAGCAAGTTCAAAAGTTCAAGCTTAATAATAATGTTCATTGTCTTTTTGCAGCAAGCGCTAACGCTTATGTCTTTTTCCCCTTAGGGGCCGGGGTTCGGAATGCCGGAGATATGGCGCCGACCCGAAGTGAAACGTGCAGTCCAGTAAATGACAGGTAAGTTCTGGATGAGCGTTCGGGTAATGTCTTTGCATTCGCTCATTCAATGTCTTTGTCTTTTTTCCCCATAGGGGCCGGGGTCCGGAATGCCAGGAAGCGGTAGGACCCGAAATGAAATGGGAATGACCCAACAGGTAAGTCTTAGAAGGAAACTGAGCTTTTCCTATTCCCTTCCTTCTCTCACCTTGTATTCTTGCCTTTTTCTATCTAGGCTCTGGGAAGTGGCTGCGGATCCGGATGATCGCTGCTGAAGATGGAGGTGCCCAGGAAAGGTGAGTGAAATGCAGCGCTGCAGCGATCGAAGCGAAATGCTTTTAAAATGATGTCTTCCCTTTCAGGATCGTCGGTGTGATGTCTCCGTGATGCAGCTTTAGCAGGTAAGGTCTTCTTTCTCTCCAATTCTCTCTTATCTCCCTTTGCAGGTGACCCAGGATGCTGACAGGCGTGGCTGAAGTCCAGATGCAGGAGCTGACACGGTGAGCGTCTAGCTGCGAGGAGCAGAACAACGCGAAGCGTGAGTTGCTGATCGGGCATGGTTTAAATAGCTTTGGAAGAAGTTCCAGGTATGTATCCTTCCACCGATCAGGTATGTATCCTTCCCCGACCACACCCAGGTGGAAAGTAGTCCCACAGGTAAAGTAGTTCCATTCAGGCCTCAAGAGGGCCTGGATGTAGCAGCATGGTCTGCATCAGGTAAGTGCACATTAAAACACTTGAACACATGTCTAGCTTTATGAGCCTGGCGCCCAAGGCGCCAGGACAGGGGTCCAACATGAGCCTGGCGCCTGAGGCGCCAGGACTGTGTCCAAAGGGCCCCAGCTTGGGCCCGCTGGCACTTCCCTGGGGGGAATGATGTCTGCCTCTGGGGTTGCTGGGTCGGACCTGGCTCCTTGGAGGTAGGCATCATGACAGTACCCCCCCTCAAGGCCCCTCCCAAGGTTGTTCCCTCCGGGGGTTTTGGCTTGTTCAGAAATCTCCGGTGGAACCTTTGTATTAATCGAGGTGCGTGAACATGGTCACTAGGCTCCCACGATCTCTCCTGAGGTCCATATCCCTTCCAGTCAACAAGATAGAAGAGTTTTGACTTTAACACCTTGGAGTCTAAAATGTCTTTAACTTCGAATTCTAATTCCCCTTCAATTTGAACTGGGTCTGGAGGCTTGGACAGTCGGGTCCCTGGTTGTACTGGCTTCAAAAGTGATGCATGAAAAACTGGATGAATACGCATGTTAGACGGTAAATCCAGTTTAAAGGCCACGGGATTGATTATAGCCTTGATGGGATAAGGTCCTATGAATCTGGGATTGAAGGTTCGCGGGCCCTTGAGGGGTAAATGTTTCATTGCTAGCCATACCTGGTCTCCTACTTGGTAAGGAGGAGTTTTACTTCGGTGCAAATCAGCGTTTTCTTTATACTTTTTCTTGGCTTGCTGTAAATGAGTTGCAGCTTCTTTGAAGGCTCGGGTTATTGTGGAATGCAGATGATTTACTGCGGGCATTTCCAGGGTCAGAGGTGGATCTAGGTTAGAAGTCCGAGGATGGTGACCATACAAAGTATAAAAAGGAGTTTGTCCGGTTCCAGAATGCACTGAATTGTTGTATGCATATTCTGCGATCCAAAGGATGTCTTTCCAATTTAACTCGGATTGGTGTAACATGCACCGAAGATATTGCTCGAGAGTCTGATTGGTTCTCTCGGTTTGTCCGTCGGTCTGGGGGTGGTGGCTGGTGGATAACCGCACATCTATTTGTGCTAGTTGGCAACACTTCTTCCAAAAATGGGAGATAAATTGACTTCCACGATCCGAGACTAATATGGAAGGGAAACCATGTATGCGAACTATATTCTCCAGAAATTCCTTGGCCAAGGTGGAAGCTGAAGGCAAACCTTTTAAAGGGATAAAGTGGGCCATTTTGGAGAATAGATCCACAATTACAAGGATAGTAGTGTTGTAACCAGCACAAGGAGGCAGGTCAGTTATAAAGTCCATTGACAAGGTGTGCCATGGTGCCGGTGGAATATCCAAGGGTTGAAGTAGGCCGGCTGGCCTTTTCCTTTGACCCTTGTTTTGGGCGCAAATTCCGCAAGACAATACAAAAGACTTTATGTCTTTTCTCCAAGAAGGCCACCAGAAGTGGCGTTTGATTTTTTCCTCCGTTTTAGCGATACCAGGGTGTCCTTCCATTAATGATTCATGATGATGGGCAATAACAAGTTCTTGCAATTCTTTACTTTGCAGAAACAACCGCTCCTGGAAGTAGGGTAAATCATCCTTAACGTAATGAGGACCCTTTTGACTCCATTCCAGTAAGGCTGAAGAGTGTAGAAGTTGATTTACTTGCGTTTGGATGTCCTCAATAGTTTGCAATGAAGTTAGGCCTAAGATTCTTTGTTCAGGTATGATTGGCACAGGTTCTAAACTCGAATTGGGTTCTTCCATGCCAATCCGGGATAAGGCGTCCGCTTTACCATTCGTGCAGCCAGGGCGATAGGTAATTACAAAATCAAATTCCGCAAAGAATAGAGCCCATCGGAGTTGTCGTGAAGATTGAGCTTTGGCCGTCTTTAAATACTGTAAATTTCTGTGGTCTGTAATTACGGTGATGGTGTGTCTTGCCCCGAGAAGGTAGTGACGCCAAGCCTTGAAAGCAGATTTAATAGCCAGTAACTCTTTGTCGGTAATTGCGTAGTTGATTTCAGGAGGAGAAAATTTCCTGGACCAAAAGGCCACAGGGTGTAGTTGGTTAGTTTCTGGGTCTCTTTGCGACAGGACAGCTCCCATGGCCGAACTGGATGCGTCGGTTTCCACAATGTAAGGGAGATCTGGGTGCGGGTGCTTCAATACAGGTGCAGAGGTGAATTTGGTTTTCAGGTACTGAAAGGCTTGTTCGGCCTCAAGAGTCCATTCAAAGCGTTTGTTTTTCTTTAGGAGAGCTGTGATGGGTTGGACTGTTCGGGAAAATTCTGGGATGAATCTTCGATAAAAGTTGGCGAAGCCGAGCATGCTCTGAACTCCCTTCACCGAGCTAGGAGATGGCCATTTGAGGATGGCGTCCACCTTTCGCGAGTCCATTCGGACTCCTTGAGGTGTCAGGATGAATCCGAGAAACCCAACTTCTGTGGTATGAAAAACGCATTTTTCGAGCTTTGCAAATAGTCTGTGCTGGCGCAATTTCTCAAGAACTGCCCTAACATGTTTTCTGTGATCGAATTCTGAAGAAGAGTACACCAGGATGTCGTCAATATAAACAATGACACAGACATCGATAAGTTCCCGAAGAACATCATTCATTAAGTACTGAAAGGCGGCAGGTGCATTGCACAAACCGAAGGGCATCACCTGATATTGGAAGAGCCCAAATTTGGTGCGGAATGCAGTCTTCCATTCGTCGCCTTCTTTAATACGCACCAGGTGATAAGCTCCTCGGAGATCTAACTTGGTGTACACACAAGCGTCTTTCACCTGGTCGATAAGCTCAGGGATCAGGGGCAGAGGATAACGATTCTTAATCGCTATTTGATTTAGGGCGCGATAGTCTATACATGTTCTAAGGTCGCCCTCTTTTTTCAGCACGAAGAACAGAGCTGAGGAGACAGGAGACTTGGACGGGCGAATAAAACCATTGGCTAGGTACTGATCTAAATACTGACGCAAATGCAGGTTCTCAGGTTCCGTAAGAGCATAAATCCTACTACAAGGTAGTTGAGCATTGGGTACCAGATCGATTTGGCAATCATAAGACCGGTGGGGAGGTAACGTGTTAGCCTGTTCCTTCTGAAAAACGTCTTGGAATTCTTGGTATTCTGACGGTAGCTGTACAGGGGTGGAAGTTGCTGAGGCTAGACCCATAACTGGATTTCTTGGATAACAAGTTGGTTCACAATCAGGAAAACTTATCTTCTTTGCTCGCCAGTCAATTCTGGGATTATGTGTTTCTAACCAAGGAATTCCAAGAATTACTTGAAATTGTGGGGCCTTGATCACATCAAACACGATTGCTTCCCGATGTCCATCCTGACCCACCAGTGTCATTTCAACAGTGGAATGCGTTACAGGCCCTGAGGCTATTTCGGTTCCATCTACTGTAGTAATGACATCTTGGGTTACTTTCGGGCAGAGAGGGAGTTTAATCCTGGAAGCCAATTCACGGTCTATGTAATTTCCAATAGCTCCACTGTCAATGTATGCTTTTATAGCATGCAACTGCTGAGGCTGTTTTGGGTCCACGAGCACCATTGGCATGACAAAATGCGAGGTCAAAGAGTTTGTTTTCAAGCTCGGCAAGCGGACCCCTACGCTTGTCGGGCTAGGTCGTTTCCCGAATCAGGTGTCAATAAATCATTATCAGTGGCTCCAACCACCTTCTTAGGTGGTTTAACCGGACAATTTCGAAGAAAGTGACCGGAAGTCCCGCAATACAGACAAAGTTGCATTTGCCGCCTTCTCTCTCGTTCCTTCTGCGTTAATGGTCCTTTAACACCGCCGATTTGCATAGGTTCGGATACGTCGGTACTCTTGGAGTTAGCGTGGGTTTTGATCGGTAATCTGGTTTCGTACTTGAACCGATCTGCTTTTCTAGTTTGAAGTCTGTGATCAAGTTGAACCACCAAGTCTATGTAGTCTGCGCAAACCTGGGGTGGATCTACTATCTGAGCTAGAACATCCTTAAGCTCTCCGCGCAGGCCTCGATGAAACAATGTGATCCTTTTGTTTTCTGGCCATCCAGTTTCCACAACCAGTCTATTAAAGGTGGCAACGTAGGACAGGAGATCCTGATTACCTTGTCGTAAGGATAGCAGTTTGTTATCAAGGGCCTGTCCTTGAGAGTGTCGAGCAAACAATCTTTCCATGCTGGCCTGGAAACCCTGAAAATCCTGGAGAATCGGATCATCCTGATTTACCAATGGAATAGACCAATCGGCAGCACTGCCACTGAGGTAAGATAGTATAAAGGCTACCTTGGTCTGGTTGTTAGGGAAGGCCCCGGGTCTGCATAGAAAGTGTAAACGACATTGGTTCATAAAGACGGCATATTTCTTGGGATCCCCCGCAAAACGTTCAGGCGGGGCCAAAGGCATGTGTCCAGGTAGATTGATTTGTACCGGGTTATTCAAACCCATTGATGTGGAAGTACCTCCGGAATTAAATAAAGGAGTGTGCCCTTCCTGGGCCTGCAATAACCTTTTGGCCAGGTCATCTGTTCTTTCCTTGGATAGGATCAATTCTCTTTTGAGAGCGTTAGTCTCCTGGCGGGCTGAGTGCACTTCTGCCCGTAATTCCCCCAAAAGCTGGGCCAGCTGATCTGTCTCGGAAGTCTCCATAGCGCCCGGGTGGGAAATTGTGGGTAGGCTTCGCGTTCTGTCACGCTCACCTGATTCCCACGGAGGCGCAGGTCTGGCTTCGAGTGCTGATGCTTTTTCAATGGTGAAGCGCAGGACTCTGAGGATGGACAGGTAGGGCCCCTCTACTCTGGCTTCTCTGGCTCGCAGGAATATTCCCCTGTGCGTGAAAAGGGAGTATTACCTACTGACGGAATGATGCTCAAGCCTCCCACTCCCTTCCAACCCTCCACGGTACCCTTCCACGATTCCCCGTGAAGTCTCACCTTAGGGTCTGGAAGGATGAGTTCTCCATCCTGATTCTGATGCAGGGGCGCGTTGAAACCCAGTTACTTCACTGGATTGAGGTTTGATGGGAGTTCAAATAAGCTTGACTATTCAGGTAAGGCACTGTAAGAGTTCTGTAGCAAGTTCAAAAGTTCAAGCTTAATAATAATGTTCATTGTCTCTTTGCAGCAAGCGCTAACGCTTATGTCTTTTTCCCCTTAGGGGCCGGGGTTCGGAATGCCGGAGATATGGCGCCGACCCGAAGTGAAACGTGCAGTCCAGTAAATGACAGGTAAGTTCTGGATGAGCGTTCGGGTAATGTCTTTGCATTCGCTCATTCAATGTCTTTGTCTTTTTTCCCCATAGGGGCCGGGGTCCGGAATGCCAGGAAGCGGTAGGACCCGAAATGAAATGGGAATGACCCAACAGGTAAGTCTTAGAAGGAAACTGAGCTTTTCCTATTCCCTTCCTTCTCTCACCTTGTGTTCTTGCCTTTTTCTCTCTAGGCACTGGGAAGTGGCTGCGGATCCGGATGATCGCTGCTGAAGATGGAGGTGCCCAGGAAAGGTGAGTGAAATGCAGCGCTGCAGCGATCGAAGCGAAATGCTTTTAAAATGATGTCTTCCCTTTCAGGATCGTCGGTGCGATGTCTCCGTGATGCAGCTTTAGCAGGTAAGGTCTTCTTTCTCCCCAATTCTCTCTTATCTCCCTTTGCAGGTGACCCAGGATGCTGACAGGCGTGGCTGAAGTCCAGATGCAGGAGCTGACACGGTGAGCGTCCAGCTGCGAGGAGCAGAACAACGCGAAGCGTGAGTTGCTGATCGGGCGTGGTTTAAATAGCTTTGGAAGAAGGTCCAGGTATGTATCCTTCCACCGATCAGGTATGTATCCTTCCCCGACCACACCCAGGTGGAAAGTAGTCCCACAGGTAAAGTAGTTCCATTCAGGCCTCAAGAGGGCCTGGATGTAGCAGCATGGTCTGCATCAGGTAAGTGCACATTAAAACACTTGAACACATGTCTAGCTTTATGAGCCTGGCGTCTAAGGCGCCAGGACAGGGGTCCAACATGAGCCTGGCGCCTAAGGTGCCAGGACTGTGTCCAAAGGGCCCCAGCTTGGGCCCGCTGGCACTTCCCTGGGGGGAATGATGCCTGCCTCTGGGGTTGCTGGGTCGGACCTGCTCCTTGGAGGTAGGCATCATGACATAGAGTAGCAGTTAGAGAATATAGTGGGGATAGAGAGCACTATTGAGGGAGAGCGCAGAGAGAGGGAAGGGGTGAGAGAGGGTAAGAGGGAGAAACTGCAGTGCACGAAACCGAAGTACATCACCCAGCAAAGCAACAATCAAGTGTCCAGGATGGGGAACATGTCCTAGGTTATGTCATACAGCAGGAAAGCAAGAGACCTAGTAGCAAGTTATCAGGATATAGGAAAAATCCTAGATAGAGGGCTAGAGGGAAAAACAAAACAGCAAATGTAAAAACACACAGATTGGACTTTCCTAGAAAGAGGGGTGAAAAGCCACATTTTTAAACATAACAGCAAATGTAATAAAACACAGATTCAACTTTCCTAGAAGAGGGGGAAGACCTCATTTTTAAACACAACAGCAAATGTGAAAACCCTCAGATTCGACTTTCCTACATAGAGGGTAAGCCCCCACTGGCTAACTAACACAATTCAGCTTGTGCCAGAAATGGATAACATAAACTGTGACGTGTAGCAGACTGCAAACTTAGCTAATAGGAGTAAAAAGAGAGAATGGACAGATAAATAGGGAGCAGTAATGGCTGATCCCCTGACCCAACATTTTGTACTTTGTCAGTTGCTGCTGGTTGATGGCTGTGCTGCATGCTCCCACTTCAAACACTGGCAAACACCCTCTAGAGCAGCTACTGTGGGAGCTGCCCTTTGCCTCAGAGCCCTTCACCACAGGGGCTGCAATGGGCAGAGGGGCTGCCCTGGAGAGTGGTGTAAAGAAGGAGTAAGGACCAATCAGGGGTGGGGGAGGGTCAGGGAGGTGGAAACAAGGAGGCAATGAGGAAGAGGGAACAAGAACAGGGACACAAGATGCAGCACTCTGAGCACAGTCAGTACAAACATAATATAGAATATTTCAACACAAACCCCAAAGGCCACAACACGGATGGCAAGGATGAAGCCTGGGACACACCTGCTACCTCGAGCCATGGGATGGAAAGTGGCAAGGGGAACGGCACTACAGCCCAATACAACAAAGAGTGGCCAGGAAGACCAGTCATGGGTGGGGGAGCTGCGGAGCGTTCATTGGCTCCCAGTGGAAATTCAAATCACTTTAAAATCTTTTTGTACTGTCCACCGAGCCTATTATGGAACCGGGGCACTGTACCTTTGCAACAAACTTGTCAAATATGTTCCATCAAGACTGTTACACTTGGCTAATCATTTATTGGTATCTGTGCCTGTTACGCACACCTGGTCTCTGCAGAGGCATTGGGGCATAGTTGCAGTCCTCCCCGGGGGTGAGGTTGCTTGGGTCTGACTTCGCCCTCTGCGATTATGTGGTGACTGGTGGTAATAGGTGATGCTGCTCGGAACTGCTCCTGTTATTAGTTTTGGCGAGCACTCCATCCTGCTGCTTCTGGCAGGGTCGCATGTATGATCTGGACCGAGTTCCTTCACTGGTCCCTTGCACATGATAGTCCAGTCCTGCTGCGACTAAGCCACTATACTTCAGGTAAGTGTTCCTGTTTGCCTTTGTCTTTCCTCATCTGTTTTTGTGGTATTGTAAAGTTTGTTGTCTTGTATTGCTGTCCGTTTCGCTTTTGATGTTTGCTCTTTTGCTTTCTTCCCTTGCAGGTGATGTTGCCGGCCAGGCAGAGGCTGTGGAGCTCGAAGCGGCAGCCGGAGGGAACGAGGAACGAAGCTGCAGCGGTACAGTAGCTGGTAAATTGTTTACTAGAGGGCGCGCAGGATTCAATTGCGGCGCGGCCATCGGACAGATGTTCCAACCTTGACTTTCTTCTTCTTCACAGGGTCCGAGTTCGTGGATGCGGAGCGTAGTGCTGCGGCGCCGGGATCAAGATCACTGGATGTCAGGAAATGAGTCTGCAGATGAAACGATGAAGTATCAGTTTCATGTAGGTGAGTATGCAGGTGAACGTCTGGTTTCAAAGATAAGTAAACTGGTCCAAGCGGCGGTGAGCGTCACGTTGTACGTGAGTGCACAGTAACGTGAAGCACCGGCCTTAAGGATGGAGCAGCTTTTATAGCTGAGCTTCTAAAGCCACGCCCACCAGGTTCAGCCTGCTTGCCACACCCTGCCACACCCAATGAGTCAGCACATGAAGACCAGGCCTAGGGAGCCACACCCGATGAATCAGCACATGAGGATGTTCTCTGGAATAAAGGCTTTCAGCTCCTGGAAGGTTCTTGTAAAATAAAAGCACTCCTGCACTGAAATAAAGTAAAAGCCCTATTGCACTGAAATAAAGTGTTCCTGCTCTCATCTCTATATGAGCTGGTCTCCAAAGGTGCCAGGACCGAGTCCAGCCAGGGCCCCTGTGTTTATGGGTCCCAAAGGGACATCAGTGAGTCAGGTGACCCATTGCCCCATCACTAGGTGGTGTGGTGTTTGTTTTCTGGGGTCTGTGGCCATGACAGTGCCCTCCTATGCCCGGGCTACTGTGGGGGAAGTCTTCTTGGTGGCCGCTCCAACTCTGTGGAATTCTCTACCACCTTCTTTACGTGCTACCTCTGGTCATCTGGCATTCAGGAGGGCACTGAAAACGTTTATTTTTCCTTTAGCTGAGCGATAGTGTTTTTCAATATCTCCCCACTAGCACTAAGATACCCTCAGGTATATGTCATTGTAAAGGAGGAGCCAAGTACCCCTACCTCAACCGTTCCACCCGTTTTACCTGCATGTTGGAAACCAGAGTATGTGACATATACAGAACAGTTGAACCAACAAAGAGCAGAGTATGGACTTTGTGCGGTACCAGTGTAAATACAGACAGCAAAGAGACTCCTGGAGGTAAGGTTCCCATTGAGAAAACCACATACATACAAGATAATATGATGGCCATTTGAATGAAATCCCTGAAGAAGCAGAGCCAATAAACGGCAAGGATGAATGGTAACGTCACTAACCATCGCCAGTAAATGTCACACAAAGCTGAGAAGACGTACCCAGAAGAGATGCTGAGGCCAGAGAAACATGATATTCTATAAGGCATCAAGAAAGTATCAAGGATAAGTGGCTTCTTGGGATCAAGCTGAAGAAGCTTATGCCACAGAAACAGATGAAGACATTAAGTCATTTTACATGTGCACAGATGCAAAAGAAACGCAAGCAGACGAAGTAATCTTAAGACTGGCTTTATAGTGAATAGATTGCGGCAAGCGCCAATATATATATATAAATATATATATATATATATATATATATACATATGGACAAGTAAAGGATGGATGTTTCCACTACGCATTATAGCAGTGCTGGACTTTAGCAAGAAGGTTGGGAAAGCCTCATTTTCAGAGTGTCGCAGTTGAAAAGCTAATTGGATTATAAAGTGAATCTCAGAAGAAGCCAAGGTCTGTTCAAACTGGAGCAAACTGACATTGGATATAGAATCGTGTGAAAGAACAAAACTCCTGTTCAGAAGGCATGAACATAAAAACGAAGACGTCAGAGGTCTATTAGAAAATAATATTAAATGCACCAAAAGGCTCGATTCCATGGTCTATAGTCACATGGAAGTATGAAGTTGGACGAACGTAATGGTCACACCTACGCACGAGGGCAGACCGTGCTTCTCACTCCCTAAATTTCTCAGAGCTAAGAGCAAACTCAAGGTCGAGCTTCAAAGCCTAATTGACAGTAGAGCACTGAGGTGATGATGGATTAATATGCTAATTTGTGGGAAGCAATAGTTAAGGCGAGCACACCAGCACCTGGATGGCCAACCTGCATGCTGCTAGACATAGATAGAAAAGTACTGACAGAGGTTGGAGTGCTAACCATTTGTAGAGGACTGTGTAATTAGGGGTCCTATAATTGTGTAAACCAATGGGACGTTGTTTATTTAGTGACATTCATAGTGGTCATTTTTAGGGGAGGGCTTAGTTGCCCCAACTGATGTTAAGTAATCAATCAAATATTCACTATTCACTATTTTTAGACTAGTATGGATCGTATAATTAGATGTTCACTTCGATCTAATCGCCCATACTCATAGGTTTTTGTAGTTTGCCACTTAGGATGACATTGGTACCCAGCCCTTGAATTCCATCTATCAGCCAGCAACTTGTTTCACTGTCAAATGTGCTTCGAGGCCAAGGTTTGATAGCTGGAAGAGGTATTCTGCTGAGAACCCAACTGCTTCAACACACAATTTATCTGATTGTACCTCCATTATACGCTCGTCACCATGAATGATAAATAACCTGTATGAAGCCTTTGCAACCTCGGTCAAAGTAGACAGACCAACACAGGAAGGGTCTCCTGCAGGGGCCCCAGCGATTTGCTTTTGGGCTCAAGCACATTCTCATTCTCATAATGGCAGCAATGTAATAAATAAAGATACAGGAAATGAATCGTCAGACTTATTGTGGAGTGTCTGCGCTACTCTAGGGTGCTAGATGTCAGGCTCCTGAGTAAGTGGGAAAAGATCCCCACTTAAAAAAAATCCCCCACCAAAGATGTAGGCAAAATGTATGTGTGGAACAGAGCAGGCTTGGTCTTGAAAGTGAATTTTGAAGAGTGGGTTCTTTTTTTAAAATTATTTGTTTAGTTAATAAAATCAACCTTTCAAATTTACAAAACATTATAATTCAATTCAGATAAAAAAACAAAAGTTTTTCACAATATAAATCTTCGATCAAAGATACATAAAACACAGAATTAAGACAACCTTTGACAGATCTAAATCTAATAAAATAAAATTAATTTTAAAAAGAATTTAGCAACTCAACGTAGGAAATTAATTCAGCAGCTATAAACACATAATTACATGATTTGGCATTGTGCAAATTCATAAAAAGAATAATTATACTTCAGCCTAAACTAACACAGTAACAATTGATTAGACTTGTACCAAGTATCTAGTACTCCATGACTTGACTTAATAAGTCTTGTGACCAAATAACCTGCGATCAAAATCTTTATATGCTAGGCACTTGGATTAGTTAACACACCAATCATATTGATGGATCTTGATTTTAGCACGAGCTTGGTTGGTTAATAATAATTCTAAATCTATTGTGGCATCCGCCAAGGCATTCATTGTAAAGTTACACCACATTTTTGAAAACATAGACTGTCGCGACAATAAATGAATGGCAACCTTGCCAAGAATGTTCAGCTGGTTTACAGATAACAGACATTTTCGGAGGAGAGACACCATTTCCAAATAACATGCGAATGCATTGAAAGAGAGCCTAACTCATAACGAATTAAAGGAAGAGGGGTGCAGTTCGGAAGATGCAAAACTTGTTTCCAGAATAACGCTTCCAGTATGTCCCACCATGAAGCATCTCTAGGAAGAGTTGATTCTGCACCATGAGTCAGAATCGGAATTACCTTTTGATGGTAGAAAGATAAAACATGTTTTATGGTAAACTTTCCAAATTTTCCCATACAGATTTTAGCTTGGGAAATTAGAGAGCAAAGTTTACCTCGCAGATTTGGTTCATAGTAGGGGTTTGGTGAAGATGCTGAAAATATTAAGCCTAGATATGTGTATTGTACAACTTTGTCAAGAGTGACCTTGTATAATTTCCAATTGTATGATTTTGTTCTCGCACTAGTGTTCCATTTGGAGATCATTGTTTGAGTTTTAGTTATGTTTATGGTAAAGTGATTCTCGTTTACATATGTTTCTAAACCATTTAATAGCTGCTGCAGGCCTATAGGGGTTTAAGAAATGAGCACGCGATCATCAGCATAAAAAAGATAAGCAATTTTATGTAAACTCAAGGATGGTGCATCGCTCTGGATGAGACTTAGGGCTACTCCCAAATGATATATGAATAAATTGAAAATTGTCGATGCAAGAATGCACCCCTGCTTTAAACCTCTAAACGTATTAAATTTTGCAGTCAAGGAACCTGCCGTAGGCAATCTTACCTGCATAGATGTGTTGGCGTGTAACAGAACAATTAGAGCCACAAGAGATGGAGGGCAATTATATTTAAGCAATTTGTTATACAGTAAATGTCTGTCAATTGAATCAAAAGCAACTCTAAAGTCCACAAAAGCTAGGTACAGATTTTGTTTCCTGGCTGTATAGGCTGATTGAAGCATATGCAAGGTTATAATATTTGGTATAGTGCCCAGGCCGGTAACAAAGCCTGCCTGAAAGGGATTGTTGTGGTGGGTTTGTACAATCCATTTATTCAACTCCCTTAAAAATAGGCGAGAATTTTTTTTTTGCCCGCGCATCCAATAACGAAATTGGTCTGTAGCTTGAGGGCTCTTTTTTATAAATAGGGACTATGATCGAATGAGTCCATGTTGGAGGCAGGATTTGGGTTTTGATGATAATAGAAAAAATGTTAAACAAGATTTCAGCCCAAATCACTGGATGAGCTTTCAGCATCCTATTAGATAAGCCATCCAGGCCGCACGCCCCCGACTTGCTGGCTTTTTTAATAAAGAAGCAGATGTCATCCATATCAAAGTGAAGATAGAAGTTAACTGAGATTTTGATAGATTCTAGCACTGAGCTCCCACCAGGGACTTTGTATAGATTGGAAAAATGTGCAATCCAAGCAGATTCTAAAACTTCATTTGCTTGGGTAAGGACTTGACTCCCTAAGGTGGCTTGGTTAAGCAGATACCAAATTCTTGCTACATTTTTAGTTTGTGCAGCGCTTAGCAAGAGCTGGCCATCCGCTTGATATAGTTTGGCACGCTTAAAATTAAGCCAGTTTTTGTATTTAGTATTAATGTTTGTTAGGACTTTGAACCTAATATCAATAGGGAGGTTCATTGCTGCATGTTTTTGCTTTCTGTACAACCTTATCCGAGTGTTTAATTGTGCATCAAATATATGCAATTTTGGGGTATCAATGCCATTTTTTCGAGAGGAGAGGGCCGAAGGAGTTTGAAAGGCATACATCATGTCAGAATATGCAATATCATTAGCACCATTGGTTAAATATATTCTGGCAGATTCCGTATTCAGACAAGAGTGGAAGTTACTCAGCAAGTTCTCTGACCATCATAGTTTGGTTCCTGCATTATTTAATGTGAGGAAACCTTGGGAGTGTTTGTCTCTCAATCCATATGGGACATTATGATGTGTGCATTTTGCAGTTAGTTGTTTATGGTCACTCACAGATGTATTTACAATCTTAAAGTCCACAAAGTCTGAGAAAAAATTAGCATTGGTGTAAACATAATCTATGGTGGACAAGGAGGAGCCTCGCTGCCAGATTGGTCCGGGGGCGGGATATCGGATAGGAAAGCTCCATTAAGTCTATGCAAACTGTGATGTTTCGCGAATTGGTTCCATTTAGACAGTCTACTTGAGATGTTTTTGGGACTGTTGGAAATACAATCCAGATTTAGATCACCTGCGATCAAGAATTTTTCTACAGAGGTGTCCATAGTAATTAAATTGAGAGCTTCGCCTACATCTTTTAAGAAGCAATCGTCTGTGATCCCCACCTGATTCCAATACACATTTATAATGGCATATATGGTGTCACTAATTTTTAGGCGAACCATTTGGGTGAACAAATTTGGAGAAGCCCAAGGTGTAATTGAGGTGTTAGGATTAGTTTGTATAGCTATAGGTAAGCCAGCAGAGGGTCTTCTACGTTGATTTATTTTAGAGGTATTAATAAGTACCATATGACCATCCCAGATTGGACAGGTAGTAAGCCAAGTCTCTTGAAGCATTACTAAATGGAATTTGTCTAATCCACTGATATTGTTGTTTAATAAATGTGTATGCTCTCTCGAGTTCCAGCAGAGTAAAACAAATTCTTTAGGTGCATATGAGACTAGTTACTGTCGATTATACTGATGATTTGGTAAACGGGAGCCTTTCTCAATCTGAGACAGAGTTTTGTAGATGTTTTGATGGGTCACCTTAGGAATTGTGTGATGTGCCAAGAGCTGATTTTTGGGGTCCGCATCCACTGTTAGCTCGAAACCCAAATCAAAGAGCTGTCTTTTGGCCGACCATTTGGTGTTCTGTATCACTCTGGATTGCATCCAGATTCTAACTGCATGAGTTGGATTAATGCAAAATTCCACTAGCTCTATGTCCTCAGAACTGATGTCTTCTAGTTGTAGGACATCGGAAAATATAGACAGAATTGACCTGCGGTTCAAAGCCTATTGGGCTAGATCAAAGAGTAATCAGCCAAACGTTTTTGATCTGAAAATGTAGGCGGTCTGTTTTTGTCAATAGCTGTGGGAACTCGAGTGATAGTAGTCGCATGGTTGGGGTCCTTGCGTAGAGCAACTTGTAACAGCTCTAAAATTTCAGGGGCGAGTTCTGCTAATAACGCACGTTTCTTTTCTCTTGGGGATTCTTGGTTCAAATGATGCTGGCAAGCTTCATTGCTTTGATTCACTGTTACTGGGATTGAGTGTGGTGCAATAGGCAAGGTAAAAGTCGGCACCAGCACGACTTGTTTCTGTGGCACCTGGGTAAGAGCTGCTTTGTGGGCAGGAGGCTCCAGGGATAGCCTGGGGTTTGGCACAATTGAACAATGACCGTCCATACAAGCATCTACGGCCTGTCTAATTTCTTGACGATGTAATTCGTTGATCAGGCGCGCCGATGCATTACTTGTATGTTTGTCATCGATTCTTGCAGCATTTATTGCTTTACGAGGGGGTAAAGTAGAGGAGCCAGACCCCTCAACTTCTTCAATCAGTGCATCTAGAGGGGCGTAGGGTGGTATACATGTTAAACCAGACTGAATATTTGAAACACATCGGAGCTTGGCTATTTGTTGGTATTTTTTGGACACAGCAGATGAAGCAATTGCGCACTCTTCATAGGAGGTTTGAGATGCTTCCAATTTTTTTTCGTTTTGGATGAGTGAGCCTTCTTTGGCATTTGCAAGTTCTTTTGCTTTTTGCATGAATTCTACACAGAGCGTTGCTTATCGCCCTTTTGGGAATTTTTGGTAAATATTGTGAAGGGGGTCTTTGTAGGAATTGGTATTGATTTTTTTTTGGAGTTTTGAGAGTATTATCCTTTGCTGCAACATCAGTGGCAGGAACGAAATCTGGTTTGATAATGCCTTTAATCAATGGTACAGCTAGTGTTAGCCCAGATTTCACAGACGAAGGATGACCAACTACTGGTAACTCTGAGATGGCTTGTGGTTTAAGTGTCACCATTGAAACAGTGGGCTTTATTGTGGGGCAGTTGCAGGTAGATCAGGCATTCTTTGCTGTAGCAGGGCCCTTGCATCATTCTGCCATGCTATGATTCTATCAAGTTGGAGTGTTTGTGCCTGCAATTTATCATTCAAAGATTCAAACAATGTATATATTGTTTGCAACGCAATGTTCATAGAGGTTAAATGTGTGTTAATCAAATTTTTGTCTACGACTGGATGCCCTCATTGCACGAGGCAGGTGGAGAAGAGGGGGGTCGATGAGGAGTCTGCGCAAGAAATGAAACTACAATAGCAGAACAATTTAGGTCAATATTCGAGAACATGACCGGTGAATAGGAAACATTTTGTGGCATACCATCAGGCAGAAAATGTGGCGAAAAGCCCGACTTGCTCACATTTAAATCAATTATTGCTACATCTGAGCGGGTGCATAATTTGGAGCTGCTCTCCACGTTTACAGGGACTGAGGCCGGTATGTTGTTCAACAAAATGCTATCGGACACAGAAACTTGGGTGTTAGAATCACACTGGGGTGGATTGACAATGACATTTGCAGCTTTATTTGCCATTGGAGAGCTAACAGCAACATGTCCCGGCAACAAACTTCCAGTCAGTGCATTGGGAAGGTTAACATTTGACCGGGTGAGGCACATGGGACGCCGATCAATAACTCCTGGTAAGGCTTTAGATGTGTTTATAGCAGTGACTTTAGGAATTTCTTTATAAAAATGGCGGATATCAGCTACAGGCGGACCCCTAAAACCAATACTCATACCTTTGCACCCATGCTCCATTACTGGCGTGGAGCAAAGTGCCAGCGTTGATTTTATTTTGGGGGCAATTATCGTGCTTAAAGACGGTTTAGAACCACCTGGTAGTAATGTGGTAGGCAGGCCTGCTTTTAGCGAAGGGAACCTGGATTGCATGTTAAAAATATATTAGAACTAACTTTAGGTTGAATTAGAAATTGTTGTGTACAGACTGAGGGTGCTCGCAGCTTGCTAGAGAGCTAGACAGCGAGACAGCACCACTCAGCTGAACCACTCCTCTGAACGCGGGTTCAGATTGGGTTCAGTTTATACCCAGTTTTGATTTTGTCTTGGTGTAATGAAACTTTGGCATCAGAAGCATGCCAACGTGATGATTTTTCAACTTATTGTCCTTTTCTCCTCTGCTTTCTCTCTCTCCTTCCCCTGCTGACATACCTGTATGCAGCGCCGACTGGTTGCTTGGCTACCCTCCGAGTCTCACTGGGTGCCAGGCTCCTCCATGATCAGTCTCCCCTGCACTCCCTCCGGGGCCAAAGGCACATTAAGGGGGCTGTAACTGTAAACTCTATAGTCCCATGCCTCCCTGCACTTACCCAGAGCTGTGCTGCCCTGACTGCACTTACTCAGAGCAATGCTGCCCTGATCACACTTCCCCTCCCTCTCCCTGGCACTTCTCCCTCTCCCTTCCCCCTGCACTTAGGTGCTGTCACACTCGCACAATGTGAATGACACAAGGCCTAGTAAGATCGTTTGTCTCATCCTCCCTCTGTCTTCCCTCCCTAGTCTTGTAGCGGCTAGAAAAACTTGTGTAAAGACTCGTTATAAATGCCTTATGATATCATACCATATATCATATCATAGCCTCGGCCACGAAGAGGGCCAGAAGACGTAAACCTGTGGGAGGCCAGGCTGTTTACGCTGTTGTAAAGATGGGTTCCTGGCAATGATGACTCTGACATCTTGGAGTGTACTGGCAACTTCTTTAATCAGCTCCATGTACATTACTTTAAGATCATCATGTCAAGTACAGAAGAGAGGAACATCACTGGGACAACATTCACCAGCATCCTCTCTCGGGGTTTTCATTCTCCAACTGCCTCTCACAGAACACACTCATATAACAACATTCTCTCAGCCTGCCTTCTCCATCGCTCACTCCAACATTCCATGCATTCCAAGCAGGGTCCACGAAAGAATGAATCAGAACATATCTCCCCCCCTTAATAATAACAAAACAACACCTACCAGCAAAAGACACACACCCACAAAGACACACAGCATCCAATTGCACGTACATCTCTCAACTCCTATACTGTACCACTCTACACACCCACACAAAACTCTCCTTTCTCAGTTGTTGTGGTGGTGGTAGGGGATCATATAGGGGAAGCATCGAAGTCTGGGCCATGACACATATGCCTCCAGCAGAACTCATGATGGGCGCAAGTCTGATGTAATGGGTTATACATGTCACTCACTGACTGTGCCTCAGTGGTGCACTTGCTTGGTGGCTTAATGGAGACTTAAGTTAATGATATGTAGTCTTATGACTTCAGTTTGGATGCAATGCTCCGCTTATTTTAAGACCATATGGAGGAGGCCAGCAGCTAGCCCACTCCCGCATCTCTATTCTAAGTTAGTAGCAAGGCATATTCATTTAAAAGTGTGATCCCAGAGGAGCTGTAGCTGGCAAACATATAGCTAGGGGAGATGCAGTTGGCCCCAGGGAGAGAATGTTTCAAAATAAAGTCACTTCAAGAAGAAGAAAATGGCCCTTGAGGAGAGACTAACTCAAGAGAAAATGGCACATGAGAAAACAATAATGAAGCCGGAGAAGAAAGCTCTGTAGAGGAAAACAAGCATGTCTCAGTCCATGGGCGTTATGCAAAGCGTAGCGTGCCGCAGATCACACATGCTCAAAGAAGCTTCGGGGAGCAATGTTGCTGGTACTATTGTGATTGAGTGTCTGGCTTATGTGGCGGATTAACAAAAACATGCATCTCTGGAACTGTCCTTAACTTTATTTTAATTTTCTCACACAGGTGAAAGTTGGGATAAATGCTGTAGGGATTAGGGGTTTGTCTGCGACCGAATAAGAATGCCCTTTCTGGGTTTATGTGAGGTAAAGTGTTATAGGAAGGAGCACACAATATAGTGTTTTTGGTCTCTCGATCATGGATTGACAGCATCTCTTAAAACATAACAATACCATCGCAGGATTAGGGCAATTGTAGAATGGATATGTGATGCAGTGAATGCTGTTAGGTGTCAGATTTAGCTATAACAAAAAAAGTAAACTGTGTCAGGGTGAACCCAACTATAATGTGCTGGTGTTCTCTCTATTATGGGGATACTAGTCAACCTGGTTTTCTAAAGCACGGCATAGCTTCAGGGATAGCGAGCCCAGCCGCATTGCGGCACCAATTCAAAGTCTCAGGCGTATAACACCATACCACTTCTTTTCTTTGCTCACAGTCTCAGCGGTATAGCACCCCACCAAAGACGTCATTTAGGAGTTGCCAGGGGTTGCATTTGGGACACCAGAAGTCTCCCTTGCTACCCTTTAAAAATATAAAATATCTTTTTTTTAATGCCACTTCCTGGGCTGTGGCCAGCACCATGTGGCTCTCTGCTTCTGGAGTGGCTGGCTTTCTTGTACCAACACAGGATGGGTGATATTGTATGTATATGTGTTCTGTACAAAGCACTTAATCGTAAATGCTACATAATAATACATCATTATCATTTGGCCATGGGTGTTTGCTTGCATTCACAGTATTTTCGTAATATGTGCCTATACACACTGATGTTAACGGTACATTTGGTGATCCATTCTTGTATGAAATGCATATCACGTTATAGTGATATCGTAACCATATTTTTTGCACTGTACTTGGGAACAATGCTAAGTGATGCAACTTCCTGTTTTGTCAAGGGGTGAAAGGTCATGTTCCATCACTCCCGTGATATCACTTCGAGGTGGGGTCAAATGATATCCCTTCCTGTGATGTCATTGGAGGTCAAGGGTTGTGTGATGTCACTTCCGCTACCCCTGGCATTTTGGTGAAGTGACGTCACTGCACCCCGCCACTTCGTTACTTAGCTGGCAGTGCTCATCATGAGGTTATAGTGCACTGCTCAGCGTTTGGCACACTACTTCCTGATCTGTTGCTGTAGTGACCCAGGTCCCCGTGAGGGTGAGCATACCTTTATCACTCTCTAAGGGTTCTTTGTATAAGGTGCTCTTTACGCCTGGAATGTCTTTCCTTCCTCGTTTGCTCATCCAGCAATATAGTGCCTTTGACACTGGAGGCTGGCCAATAATTCAGAATGTCAAGATAGCCCAGCTCATGAGGTCCTTCCTTTGGGTAGTCCATAGGTGTGAGGCTAGATGTGTCCCGGGACTTCAGTTTTATCCATAGTGGGCCCAGTCTGCGCTTTAACTCCTGCCCCCTCTCCAGTCATCCTCAATGGATGAAACTCCTGTTCGTATAAACCAGATACATTCCCTTGTCTATCTCATTTTCTAGGCCTCTGCTCTCTCCAGATCTGCAAGCTGCTGGCTCTCCTGCTACCTCTCCAAATGTGGGTCCCGATAGTGCTGCGCCTAGAAACCCAAGCAACAACTTGCTGATGATGCCCATTGAGGACAAAACATGTCAGGGGTTACTTGTGGTCTCATGCAGAAGGGACGTGACCAAGCAGTTCAAGCTGGACTGTCCCTTACGGGGTGAGACCAAACCTGATTGACGTGGCAGGTGGAGAACGTTGGTCTGACATCCCTCAGCATTATGTATTTGAGTCCAAAACCCTTAAGTGGAATCCGAGACAATGAGGAGCAGATACAACAATTGGCTGGATGTACTATGTTGAACTTTCAACGGATTGTGTGAAATTGTGTTTGAGGTTACTACTCCTCCATGTAAAATTAGCAATATCCTATACACATTTTTTTTTAATTTACATAAATTATGGTAAAATACACCACATAATATATTTACACTCTGAAATACACACAGGCACCACATCCACCCACCATTGACGGGCACCTGCCAGCAGGCCCCGACTCATGTCCCCCAACCACCCACCATTGATGGGCACCTGCCAGCAGGCCCCCGACTCCTGTCCAAACCCATCCACCCACCCACCTTTGACGGACGCCTGCCAGCAGGCCCTGACTCATGTCCCCCGCCCGTCCCCCGCCCGATTACCCACCCACCATTGACGGGCACCTGCCAGCAGGCAACGACTCATGTCCCCCACCCACCCACCATTGACGGGCACCTGCCAGCAGGCCCCGACTCATGTCCCCCACCCATTGACTGGCACCTGTAAGCAGGCCCCGACTCAAGTCCCCCCACCCGACACTTCATCACACTGCAGACCCATGGCCCTTATGGCCACCCAAATCCCACCCCCCGCCACCCCAGTCCAAACACCCAACCAAGCATTCCATCCACTCCACATTGAATTCCCAATGTCATGATAGAAAATAAATCACCAGCATGCCCATGAATAAATGTCCCTCAGACCCACACAATGGCAACCCATGACTGTGAAAAACCACATTGTGACATGCACAAAACAAATGAGAGAAGACCACACAAGTAAAGTATAGAAAAAAAGTGTATTGAAGAACAAACCAAATGAATAAAACAAACGCACACAACAACAAAAATATTCCAAGTCCGGAAGTCCAAAAAGGAAAAAAAAAAAAAGAATGCTGTAGCTAATAAAATCCAAAGTAAAATGGCTCCAATGGGTCCGTCCATCAAACAAAAATCAGAATTAAAAATAAAGCAAAGTATTCCACCATGGGTCCAAGAAAATGAAATCCAGGTCCAAAACTATTTACAAATGAACATCCAAGGGTCCATGAGCCCAACAATCCAAAGAAAACCTAACCTAAATCCTACCCAATTAATAACTACATACAAAAAGGCAGGGCATAGTCCATGCATCCCAAAGGAAAAAAAAATAGAAAGGAAACTTACACCTACAGAACTATTTACAAAGGCGGCAGGCAAGTCCAGCGGCTCACTTGTTGATGTTCCGGGTCAGGGCATCATAGAACTCCTCTTCAACGTCCTGGAGGCGGGACTCTTCCCTGGCCGAGGTCTCGCAGGGATGCACCCATGTCCTCCTCCAGCTCCCTGCGAGTTGCCTCGAGGCATCCAGCCCGACTCAACGCCCTGCGCATGGTGTTCACCGCCCTGACCATAGTGAGCCGTGCCTCTTCCGCCCGCCGCCGCTCCGCATCTATTTGCTCGCCCAACCGCTGCCACACGGAAGACACTCCCAATCCAGGGTCCTCCTGCCCTCTGGCCGATGCCTGCCTCTGTGATGTTGGTGGCCCCGAGCCATTATCGCTCCCACCTTGAGCTTGCTGCTGCCGTGCATGTGCCCTGCCTGTCGATGCCTGCACGTCCTCCTCCTGCTGGGGTCCAGTTGTTGGGGTGGCCTCTGGGTCAGGGCCAGCTCCATAGGGTGCCCAGGTGATACATGGGCAGGAAGATGGCACAGAGGACGACTGGCGCATAGGGGGTTCAGTTGAGGAGGGGGTCGGTAGAAGGTCTAGCACACGGAGGAACCCAGCACTGGTGACCCATCCTAGTAGGTCGATGCGGTCAATGAGGCATCCAAAAAAATGTGCATTGTCCACAAGGGAACCCTGCACGTCTTCCTGAATGCCACGTTGATGCAACACCACCCCAGCCAGGACAGGCTCAACACGGTCCCGGATTGCCACGTCCGCAGGGAGAGGAAGGCCAGTTGTTGTTGGCGCATCCCCTCCCTGAAAACGGGTCTGGACAAAGACAGCCCTGCTGGTGCCGGATGATGCAGTCACAGAATCGGGGACAGGATTAAACACAGGCACCTCCGCGGCCGCCTTTGCTGCCTCCTGTCCCTGCCCCTGGACTGCACCACTAGCACCAGTGGAATCCCCCCCTCCAGGCCCCGTGCGTGGGCCTTCCACGGCCTCCTCCTCAACCAAACCCCCAACAACCTGGCTGACTCCATGCCATCTTCCTCCATAGGCCCCTGTGGGGTCTCAGCTGCCCCTTCTGCTGCCGAGGAGTCCACCTCCGACCTCGTTCTCTTGGACTTACCCTCGGCAGCTGCGGCGGTGGGTGCTGCACCAGACTCCTCACTCCCTGAAGAGATGACAACCTGGGAGAGGAGCTGGGCCTTGCGTCTCCGGCTGGCGGTGGGATCCCTGCCGCTGTGCTCCACAACACCGTCTCCGCCCTCTTCATCAGTTGACGCTGCAGACAGGGAGAGACAGAACACAGGCATCAGGGCACTGTACAATGGTCTGATACACACATGACAGTTGCACATGAGTGGCAGTATCAAACTTCACAAATGGCATCAAACTCCGCAGCACACATATCATTTGAACCCACACACAAGTGCAAATTAACAGGAATGATGCAGCAGGCAGCACCATCCATACACATACAACAGCATGAGCATCCAAAGGTCAGCCTGACGTCACATGCAACACAGGGAGTGCCGAACACATGCACACACGCACCAGACATACATGCATCTGTACATCTCCACCACCTGTCACAGTGAAATCATCGGCAACTATGTCACATCTGCCAATCAACCTCCTACATGTCGGTATCACATGCATCCATGGTGTATCACAGTGGCACACATGTCAAATACACACACACGCATATGTAAACCGTGCACGTACATGAAGGTGGAACCAGCATCCATGTGTCACATCCCAACCATGCCATAGTACATACACAGAAATGTAAACATGTGTGCACCCACACATGCATTTGGGCATCATGCATTTGAACACATACACCATTGATGTGCCTCACACAAGCCTGGATTCACATGCAGCAGGCTCATGTCCCTGTACATACACATCCATACATGGGCCTTTCAAGACATATGTCCAACCTGCACACTCCTGGCACACCTCAACATGCACTGCGTCCAATCAGTATGCATGGACACTTACCGGTCGACTTTGGACGGGTCGGCAGCTGAAGGATCTGGAGGTGGAGCACTGGGTGTAAGCATTCCAGGCACCTCATCTGGATGTTGGAAAGGCAGACCCGGCACCCCTCTGTATTCTTTGCCTTCAAGAGGCACTGGGCCTTGCTGCGGGTCCTGGACGTGAAGTCCTCCCAATGTTTCCGGACATGTGCCATGTCGCGGGCTGTCACCCCTTCCACGTTAATGGCAGCCACAATGTCCTTCCAGATCCTCTTCCGTCCTTCATTGTCAGCGTGTGAACTTCCAAAGAGGGCATCATAAAGCACCAGGACTTGCTCCACCAGGATACCAACTTCTGCGGCACTGAAGCTGGTAGCCCTCTGCCTCTCTGGCTGGGGTTTGCCAGTGGTCTCCGATGGTGTTTCCCCCGACATGGCAACCCCCGAAGCAGGTGTGGTGGGCAACTGGGTCTTGGTGCTGGGATGTGGAGCAATGGAACTTCAGTCGGGAGTCTTCTGTTCCAGCAGGGGTGGTCACAGCAACTGGACCCCTGCAGATGGCTGATGTGCAGGCACCAAATAGCAGGGCACGTGGCCAGCAGGCAGGCAGGCAGCAGCAGATGGCAGGTGGGAGCAGGCTTGCGGCTCTGGGGTGCAGGAAAATGGCCTTCGGGCAGGAGCGTGGTTTTCTGTGTGTTGTCGCGTGGCCAGCTTGATACAGAGTGAATTGGCACGTGAACAAATAGCACGTCAGTGTGTAATTCAAGGAAAGGCCCTTAGCGCGTAAGCGCATCTGTGACGTTACACGCATGGGCGTTTCCCTCGTGACGGGTGCATAGTGAATCAGCAGTTGAAAAAACAACACGTCCACGTGTTAATGCGTGTAATTTGAGGAAAGGCCCTTAGTGCGTACGTGCGTAAGTGACATCGCACGTGTGGGCTGGGATAAAAGGTACGCGTAGGACGCCATTTTCTTGTACATGTTTTTTGTGGAGAGCAAGCGGGTGATTCTTGTACTTCTTGTTGGTTCACACAAGATTACTTCACAACGGTTCCAGTTCGTACTCCTTGTATGCTCAGACAGCATTCAATTCTTCTTTTGGTGGGGGTGTTGCCAATGCGCACACGCTCATCTTTTTCACGTTCTTTTTTCCAGGCAGATGGTGAGTCGCGCACGTATCTTTCAACTGTTTTGCCCCCGTGTGTTGCATACCCATTCAGAGGTCATTGTAGCCTGTGTGTACCACACGTACGCTTATTTTTGTGTTTCTGGGTGCCACAGTGTAGTGTGGGTTCTTTATTCCACACACGTGGGCTACCAGGGGTCCTGTGCACGTTAAATTTTGTTTTCGGGGTGCCTGAGCTTTGCGTGACCTGTCATCTTCCCCCAGGCGTCACAGACAGCCTTGCTAGAGCACTAGGGTATGTATTCCATCTAGTACCCTGCCCCTTTCACCCCAATTGCGCAGGACAATTGTTTACTGCACCTCCCATTCGCACAAGAACATCAGTGCCATGGTTGGGAGGCGACCAAGTGGTAAGGGAGGCAAAGTTGGCCAACCTCCAAGAGGTGGCCGCGGTGGGGGACATGGCCATGATGTGCAGGGTGGTCCAAGAGGCCAGTGTGTAGAGGACCAATCAGGGACACCTCTGCCCCCCCCAATGGGTCGGGGAGATGCAGCTGACACCATCCCAGCTCAGGCCTTGTTAACCCGGCCCATATTGTCAACCAAACCGGCACAGAATGACTCCCAGGCCGACTTCCGTGTTACCAAGTCAAAGCCCCGTGTGGCGGTGAAAGTTGCTGTCACCAGGCCATGTGGATCTGGGCCAGCAATGTCATCTGCTGCCCCAAGTAGCCAGGGTTAGGTGGCTGCAGGGGCAGCTGCAGCTCCATTCTCCCCAGCTCAGAGTCACCCTGCCGGGACAGTGTTGGTCCAAGTCCATCACACCGAGGTTGGTCCTGCCAACATCACCCAGCAGCCAATTCCTGCAGTGAGACCTTTGGTCATCGTGCCTTTCCAGGGCCCAGTCCACCTGCGCTTCAGCCCTTACCAACCAGAGCGGCGTAAGCCACTCAGGGTCCGCACCATCTCTCAAGAGGAAGAATGGCGCTCTTGTGGTACAGGCCGGGACCCCAGACACAGCTCCCCCCTCCGGCACGTCAAGGAAGCATAGTTTCAATGATGTTGAACTAGACACACTTGTCAGCTACGTGTTGGCCCATGGCCGTGAAATGCTGGTGACTGCAGGGTGCAAGACTACGACTGCTCAACATAGGGCCCACTGGCAGTGCATCACGGACCAGATTAGTTCCCTTGGATTTGTGAGGCGCACAGCTGATGATTGATCTAAGCGGTGGAATGACCTCAAACGCAGAGCAAAAAACAAGCTGGCTTCCAATCATGCCTCTACTCTGGTGACTGGCAGTGGGTCTCCACCAGAGGATGGAGTACTCACAGAACATGAGTCAATCGCTGGAGGCTTCATCACAGAGGATCAGATCCAAGGCGTGGGAGACCTACCAGATCTTGAGGCAATGTCCGGTGAGTGGCCATGCATGTGTGTGAAAACCATGTGTATGTTGCTTGGGTGATGTGTTCTGATTGAGTGCCAGGTGAGGCTGTGCAGTCATGACTGCTATGGGTCACCCATGTGGTGCCTCCAAACCATCCCCCGGCCTTGGGATTGGGTTTTACAGTATGCCTTCTGACCGCAGTTGACAATTTGCACCTGATTACTGCACTTGCCCTTCAACTGCCATCATGGCACAACATTGTTCATACTGTTTTCCTGTTCATTCTGCCTGATTGATGAAATCCTTTGCATGTTTACCACACGTTTTTGTGCCGTTGTGACCCAAATGTAACATACTTCAGACATAGATTACACCCCACAATGCCCCACATTTGTTTACCTATTATCGGAATGATTTCATCAATCAGGCTGATTGAGTAATGTGCACCTACACATGGCCTGCACACAATCACTTTGGGGCCCTGTTTGAATGTTCAACATGACAATTGTCTTCTGTCATGTCCAAGTGACCAACCATTGATATATCCATGTGCCTGCCATCACTAGTGGACACTGGCTTTGTTGCAGCGTGTGGCACAGGTGTGTTTTCTCACACTTTTTTGCATGTTCTATTTCATGATGTCCACCTCACATGGATGGGTGACAGTACTGATTTGCTACCATCTGGGTGTCCTTGTCAAATCTGCCATGGCTATGCTACATGCCATATGTGTGCTAGCATGTGTCATGTATGTGGGTTGTCCATGCCACTCACAGGCTAATGTGTGCTGCCGGTGCTATGCAGCATGCAGCACATGTGTTGCTTTCCCATCTTGGAGTCCTCAGTGTCTGCTTTTAGGCTTCCCTTCCACTTCATTGCCAGTGCATGCATGCCGGAGTTGTTGTCATGTGTGACATGTGTCATTTATGTATTTGATGTGTACCACGTGATGCCTATGTGTGTGGGCTATGCTGCTCATGCCTGTCTTCATTACTTTTCTTTTATGTTTTTTCAGGTGATGAGGCACTAGATGCTGTTGAGGAGGAGGAGATGGCGCAGAGGCAGGATTACTCACAGACACAACCAGGCACCAGTGGAGGACGTGGGGTGGTGGTGGGTGAAAATCCATTACTCCTACAAACCATCCTGTCCACGGGTGTCACTGGGTATACCTCCGCAGACGTCTACCGCTCAGGTGCTGAATCTGACATTGAGACAAATGTCCCGTCGCAGGTGAGTGCTTCTGGCAGGTATGCTGTTCTGTCCAACCCACCTGCACTGGGGGTAGACCCCACTATGGGCCATTCAGTGTTGAAAAGTCTGCCTGTGTCAGTTAAAATGCAGGGTCACACTCCACTATATTTGCTCCTGTTCCTGGGCCAGCAGATCAAAGGAGGAATGCAGTCCTGCAGCCTCAGGCAGTGCCAGCAGAGCAAGGTGCACATCACCTTGCTCCAAAGAGGTGTGGTGCCCGCCAACGCGGTGGTTCGTGCGCCACCAGGCAATACTGTGTGGGATAACTCCATGTATACTATTGCAGCACAACAGGGGGCATCATGTGAGATGATGGCTCAGGCCGTGGATAGGGTGGCCACTTCCATTATCCCCACTGAAAGGCAGGTAGAGCTCCAGCAGCAGGCAACAGAGTCCATGTGCCGCTCACACAGGGAGGACATGTTGGCATCCAACAGGGACCGACGGGCTGGACTGGAGACTCTGCGCACAGCCATATCTGCAGAGTCACAGGCCCACAGGGATGCCCTGAGTTTAGAACACAGGTCTCTCAGCGATACTCTGGGTGCACTTGAGGTTCCCAGTGTGCAAGGTCAGAACATCAGCTGGAGCAGCTAACATGCACACTCTCAGCTGAGCTCCAGGCAACCCGTGAGGAGATCCAGGCATCATGCGAGGCCTTGCAGGCAGAAATGCGTGCTACCCGTGAGGTGCTTTATGGGGATCTCCCTACCATCATCCTGCTGAACCAAACCTTTCAGACCTGTATGCTTGCTGCCATGGAGGAGCATGCCAGGGGTTTGCTTGGTCTGCCTCCCATATCACGCGCACCTTCTAATGTACCACCAGAGGGTGATGACAGCGACGGCAGTTCTCTCACTGTAGGGTAGCCGTGCAGGCCATGAGCCCATGGAGGTTTTTTTTTTTCTCAACATCCACGCATGTGGGTGTTGGGGTGCACCCTGTACCTCCTCCCTCCTGGGTGGCCTCCCCCCGGTCCACACATGGCCATTTTTGATTATTATTTTTTTCATATTTCATTCAGAATTTCAAATTAGAATTAGAATTGAATTTATGTATTATCTTTTTTGCGTCTTCTTTTTCCTATTTATTATTTTGGATTTCTTTTCCTTTTTTATTTGTTTTTTTTATTTTCATTTAATGTTTTAATTAAAATTGTATTCTGATTTTTACTTTGTTATTTTATTTATTTGGTTTACTTTTCATTTACTTTTTCTTTTTCTTTATTTAATTTGAATTTACTTTTTTGTTCATAACCATTTTCTTTCTGATTGTCAATTCATGTTACAGTGTGTTGCATTGTGTGGCTCCTGTAGGCATCGACTGTGTATTCCAGCTGGGCACATGCAGGCTTGTCCTGTCTTTGGGTTAGAAACTTGGGTTCCTGACGCACGCGCCCCTCCTGCTTCCCCTTTCCATGGCTCGCAAAGGGTGTGACCAAGTGACAGAAACTTACACAGAGGCATTGGGCTCCCATTCGTTGTGTGGGCAGTCTGTAGTCCAAACTGTGTATACATCCCTAGTGGGGATTGGTGTTCATTTCTCCACTGCATGGTTGATTTGTATATAGTATTACATACATTACTTTTTGCATATATACATGTAGCTTCTTCGTGTCTTAACGAGCCCCTCTCCATTGCAAATGCCGTTTATGTTGTATGCAGTACACTGCCACATTTGCCTACCAGCAACACACTGCAGTTGGTAGGGGCTGATGTGCTGCCTTTGTCAGGTTGCGACACTTGCACTACTTTCATTTTTTACTGTCATGCGTTGCCACTGTTGGATCCTATACTAATGTTTTGGCTTGCTGGTAAGTATTTGTTCATGTGTGCTGTTTTTTTTTTCATTAGTGAGAGGAAATTGTCTCTGGCCTGTTCACATTTCGGACAGTGCACTTTGTGACACTTGTGTCATGTGTTGTGCATTCATTTGGTTGCTTTCACATAGCATGCCATGCCATGGTGTGTTGGGTAGCTGAGATGGGGTTAGGGAGGAGTTGGGTGACATGCTACTATTTAGTTGTAGTATTTTGCAAGGGGGTAGTCCTTCATGCTGCATGAATGTGTGCCTTTTACTGACAGAGCATTGGGTGTGTTTAAGTAGCTAGGGATGCACACAATGTAGCATTTCCAGGTAAACAATCTCAGGGTGGTATGGTTGTGACAGTTGACTGTCCCTTTTGTCATCATCATTAATTGTCAGCTGGTATGTACCAGGCCTGTGTGCACTCCACAGGGGTGGGATTTTAGGTGAAGAAATTTGCCACAAGCTGGGACAGGCAGCCTCACCACGTGCCCTTTCACCTCCCATGTGCAGCGGCCGTGCATGTGGTTGGGGATGTTGGGGCACCACCATGTCCACCGGCACGCCCCACCGGGTTGCAACGTTGTGCAGGACACATGCTGCCACTATGATCCTGCACACTACTGGGACCGCATATAGCAGCTGCCCACCAGAGCGGTCAAGGGAGCGAAACCGTGACTTCAGCATTCTGAATGTGCGCTTCACTCCGCCCCGGGTTGCAATATGGGCTGTGTTGTATCTTACCTCAGGTGGTGCGGTGGGGTTCTGTATTGGCATCATCATGTAGGTGCTCAGAGAGTAGGCACTGTCCCCCGGGGAGGTGATAATGGTTCTCATTAGTTGGGTTTTCCCATTTCCAGTGTCTGACATGCATGCATGTGCAGAGGCATTTGTACTCACCAATTAGCCATGTGTCGCCATGCCTCCCAGGTTCCAGGTCCCGGTTTAGGGGTGACATTCGGAATATGAAACTATCATAGCTGGACCCCGGATAGTTAGCATATACTGAGGTGATGATTCCCTTGGCATCACAAACAACCTGCACGTTGATGGAATACCAGTGCTTGCGGTTTCGCTAAATGTGCTCAGTGGCCCTGGGAGGACGTAGTGCCACATGGGTGCAATCAATGGCATCTAGCACTTTGGGGGACTATGCCACCCTGTAAAAGTCCTGGACGACGGCATGCCTTTCTGCAGGTGTTCTGGGCATGTATATGTGCCTGCGGACTGAGGGGCGTGCAGTCATGATCGCCAACACCTGGTGTAGGCAGCGTGACTGTGTGGCCTGTGAGACACCCTCAACTATGGCACTTGTCCGCTGAAATGACCCAGTAGCCAAGAAGTGTAGTACATTGAGCACCAAGGTTCTCAGTGCTTGAGAGCACAAGGTGGGTGATGTGAGGTCATCCTCCCACTCTCTGACCAGTTCTAGGAATATTAGTTGTGGAAACCTGTACCTCCCATACACCTGGTCATCAGGCATCCCAGAAAGGCTGGTCCTGGGTAGAAAAATGCGGCGCCTGGCTATCCTCCTCCTCCTGTGGTGTCCCACGACCACTGCTGCGAGGAACGGTATGTTCATCATAGCGTATGAGCTTGTTTGTTGTTTGTGCGCACTGTTATGCTGCACAGGGCTGCATACGCCTGCTGGCGTACGTGTTTATGGATTAGCGCATCTTTTTTGGCGCACGGGTTTCCCCTGTTCGATTCCATGAATATGTGTTCTTAGCGCATGTGGGTGTTGCGAGCATTTACCTCCCGTACTTCCCCCTTAACGCTCACATTTTCACGCGTTGTTCTCCATTCTGCGTGTTACGCCCCGTGTTCCACCCACTTTTCTTGTGTGCGCTACATGTTGTGCACTTTCCCTGTGTGCATCGCACACAGTGTTTAGTGACGTGTGCGCCCGCGTGCGCCACCCACGGATTTGGCGCACACCCCAGGGTTTACATGCGCAGCGCATTCCATGAATCGACGAACGGCTGCGTGCGCTGCTTTAGCACGCGTGTGCTGCGATTTTCACTCTTTCGCTCCCCTTTTTGGTGCACATTTATTCCATGAATTACCCTGAAAATATTTGTGACTGGGGGTTAGTATACAAGTGATTTATGTCATGTTTATAGACACCAAGGGATAAGCTATTCATACACAGAACATATTGTATCAGACTTTCTTTTCCTATTTGTCTGGTATTGTTTCAGTGTCTTTTTCATTTTTAGGAGCACAGAATAAAGAAAACTCGTAACATGCAGCTTTCTTATCCAAATTGTCAACACATGTTTCGGCTCTTGGCTCGTGTTACACTGTACCCACGTGTACACGATATGTTATTTTATAGAGTCCTCTTCAGGACATATAATTACTTGTGGTGCAGGACAAGTCAGGTGACGACCCCATTGTTCACATGATTTACAATACATATTACAGGGGTTGGTTTCACATTTCTCTTGTTATGTTAATGGTATATATTTTTGTTAAAGTAATCCATAGAATGTGTCCTACCTTTAATTAAGGCAGGAAAAATGGGGAACTTGTAGGTGCGATTTGTTTCCAGTCGGAGGTACTTGGTGTGCCCAATTTCTTCTCAATAGAGCAACTAATTGCTTCTGTGAGGAGCAAACAAAGACAAACAATTGGTCTTGTTCCTCCTATGTAGAGGTTAATCGGACCACCATTATGTACTGCTGCATTAAAAAAGGTTTCTATGAATCATATATTGCCTACCCAGAGTCTTGTCTTGGAAATGTCTCAATTGCCCGGAGTCTATTTGACACGCCTTGCTTGAGTGTTTATTTCAGTCCAGTCCAGAACAGGATACATTCTGAATGAAGGGACAGGCAAAAGGCTATAGTTATTGCCTTATCAGGGTAGCTTGGGCTAAATAATGTGCTGGTGTGCAAAATGCATACACCAGTCATGTCTTATTCATGCTATTTGACACACCAGACAAATTAATCATGCATCTTCGGTCACCGTGCATGGTCTTGTAACCATGCGCTCACTTGGATATGCTGGAGCGTAGCAGTAAATATGGTGTCAAAAACCATTGCGCTCCAGAGAGAATCTATGGACTCGTGAATGAAGAACTTTAGCTCAGTCCCAAAGCAGTGGAGAGCATGTGATATCTGTGGATTGGAATAGATAAGGAGGATCAGGGCCCACAGCAGAGGTTGATTCTGTCAGGCGCTCACAGCCCCAGGACAGCTGTAGAACCTTGGTACCATGCATGAATCCCTTCTTGCCCCAATTCATTGCTAGGCAGATAATGTTAGCCTTAGTCTCATGTGGGAATCTCTCCACCACCCTTTCCCTCCCACCCCCAGTACACTCTGGGTGATCCCAGGCTGTCAAAGACAACACACAGCACTTAAGCAATTAACTAAATACAGGCAGTTATTTCCTGCATCAATGCCAGGAAGTTTGCTCCAACATGTTATTCTGCCTTGGGTGGCCAACATTCTTGCACAGGTCCTGCTAGTTTTTAAATATTTGTTTACCATTCACTTGCATCTGGTTAATCATTTCTTACCTCTCTGGATGAGTTTTAACAAAGCAGAGTGCGCTTCACCCTGCCCCAACCTCATCGCAGATGCACTCATTCAAACAAAATAAGTGAGGTTTTAAGACATTGGGCCTCATTACGACCCTGACGGCAGCCGTGCCTGTAATACAGGCACGGCTGCCGCCAGAATTGTTTTTTTTTTCGGCGCACTGGAATGGGCAATTACCGGGGTATTACAACCCTTGCGGACCCGGTAATTGCCCATTCCAGGGCGTCGGAAAAAATTCTTCCCCATTCCCATTCGAGCCCCATAGGGCTCAATGTGAATGGGGACGCCGGATGCACCGGCAACATCCGTGAATGGTGCCGGTGCATCCGACGTGTTGTGCTCGCGGTTGCCTGTGTGCCCACCAGGTCTGACCTGGCGGACACAAAGGCACCGCCGAGCACAACTCGTAGTCTGCCGGTCCGGGAACTACGGTACCGGCAAGCTTACCGGTACCATAGTTCCTGGACCGGCAGACTCGCAATGAGGCCCATTGTATTTAATCACTAGTGGAAAAACCTGTCTTCACGGGCTAATGTGTGTAAAGAAAGACATTTTCAGAGTGTAAATATATTATGTGGTGTATTTTAACATAATTTATGTTAATTAAAAAAATGTGTATAAGATCTTGCTCCTTTTACATGGAGGAGTGGTAACCTCAAACACAATTTCGCAGAATCTGTTGAAAGTTCAACACAGCATAAACAGGCCAATTTTTGTATCTGCTTCTCATTGTCTTGGATTCCATTTAAGGGTTTTGGACTCAAATATATAATGCTGATGGATGTCAGAGTAATGCAATTCACGTGCAGCATGTTCTAAGGAGACGTGAGAACATAAAATAAAATAAATTGTAGTCAAAGTTTAAAACATACATGAAGAATATTATTGATACGATAATACAGCCCCATAGATATTACAATGAAATATTACATAATACATGAGCACATTGAACAAAAAGTAATTTTCTTTGTTAGAGAAATAGTGCTAATCAAATGAATTTCTGTTTATATGTTTTTTTAAATGTATATATTTTATTAGTGTATGCAACTTGAAGTATGCTGATGAAGTGGAATGCCTGTCTTGGGTCTTTTCTGCAGCTAATTGTATGTTATCATTGTTGAAATACACATTTCGTTTGCCTGGAAGATGTACTTGATGGTACACCGTCTTTTGGCGCTGCTGTTTCACCGCAGGCTAGTTTGGTGTGGCTACTTCACCGCAGCGGCCATTTTGGCATGCCCATTTTGGTGCAGGAGACTTTCTGGCATGGTTTATTTGGCGTGAGGGACGTATGGACATGGCTGACATTGCAAACCCTTCTAAACACCTCGCGCAAAATCTGTGCATTGCCTGCAGACAGTGGTGTGCATCAACTGTGTTGTTCACTAGCCTTTGCAGGAGAGCCGTTCTTCCCCAGTAGCATTTGGAACCTGTGTTCACCAACTGACATAAGCTTTTAGGCTCTTGCTATACTTTCAATTCAGACCAAAAGTTTTGGAAAAACGATTGAGCAGCATCAATTTGTAACAGCAAAATCTCTGAGGGTGCCCTTCCTTTAAACAATAATTAATTGACATAAGCATTGGCTAACGAAAATGAATTTCTGTTTGTATACGTTGTTGTCATTAAACGTTATTTAAATTGGAATGATTTATTGATGTTGTAGAGGAAGTGCAGTTCAGGGTAACAGGAGCCATTTGTAGGGAGGGACGGCCGTATTTCACACTCTTCGTAAAAGACAGATTTCTGTCTAAAGTATTTGTTTATAAACGTTGTTCTAGTTTCACACCGGCAGAACATTCTACTTAAGAGTGCATGCATTCTTTCCTAGAGAGTTTTAATGTGGTGTGTGCACTTTGTTACTGGTCCCCGATTGTCTGCATGCTTTACCGCGGATGGAGCTGCACAAGGAACATGTTGACAGCAGTGGGATCTGATTGGCCTCCATTCTGCACTGAGCAGGCAGCGCAAAGTGGATTTATTTTGCGTAAATATCTGACTACTTATTTTCTCTCCGGCTAATACTTTGTGTTACATAGCCTTCTCTATTTAGCCTTTTCCCGCTTAGTTGTTTTTGGCTATTTTGCAGTTACTTATCTTCAGCGACCTCTGCAGTGCAAGAGCCTCGCTCAGCCTCACATGATGCACGAGGGCAGTGCAGGGCATCGCATGGCTATTTATAGCCCATTTTAAGCTGTGTAAATGAATCAGATTGTTGTCTTCCGAATACAAGAGCATGAACCTGCACCTTTAACTGATTCATGTTGCAGCTACAGGTTCATTCCGTCACACCAAGGCTAAAGTCGAGGGTACAAGCGGGGGGACGGAGTCCACCCACTTTATTCAGAGGGTGGACTCCAGTCCCCCCAGCTAAAAGGGAAACATTGGATGTGCTCTTTGAATTTATGAATTAAAGCTGACCTTGGCGATCAAAACGCAGTCGTCAGGTTTTCAGGCCAAACACTTCACCACTGCACTATGTAACCTGCTGAAAAATAACAAACAACTAAAGGCGAAATATCCCATTTCGGTACTGCAAGTCCCAAGGAAAATATTTGTATTGGTTCTTGGAATTTAAAACATGCGCACCTTTTAACGTTTGCAAAAACACTATTAGAAGAAAATACCCTGTCTTGGTTTTGTGTGTGTGTTGATTTTATGAAAGGCAAATGCCATTCGTCCTGTTCAATTTGGGTGGTTATACAAAGCCAATTTAATGAAATGTGCATATTTAACGTTGATTTGCTAATTTCTGGCGATGTCACATCCCATCATTGCGTTTGTTGATGAGTCCCCCCACTTCAATTTTTAGGACTTGACCCCTGCGTCACACTGAAACATCCCGATGGCAAAAGGTCCCTGCACCCTACTGGCTGCGGTGAACAGGGTGCACTGAAACAACACCTGCGGCCAAATGTCCGTGCCATAACGTCATGCGCCAAGTCAGTCACGACAAAACGTTATGCTCCGGTACTTGAAGTCTTTATGTTGTATGCGTAAGGCAACAGCTCCCTCTAGTGGTGGTAACAGGCAAAGCGTGTGCAGGACGGCTTCGGACAAACATACATCTTCTTTTTATTATATAGTGTGATTGTATTAAATTGAAAGACTTTGATAATTATCCCATTTTTTTCAAAGAAGCAATGCACCCCAGTGCCTTACCAGAAACTAAGATGTGTATTATCTTTAAAAGTCAATATTGTACTTTCATGTGATCTGTCTGAATTTGGTTTTGATTTCCAGCTGACTGAATGATGCTCTAATGAACCCCCACAAGGTGGCAGATCTTTTGTGTCTGCAGAAATTTCCTCGTAAAAAGATGATGTCAGCAGTGGCATACTGCTACCACTGTTTTCCAGTGCAGTACAGGAGGAGCATGGTTACTAGCTCAATGTTTTCTTCATAATGTGAATCCGGTCAGATGAGGACAAGATGGAGCACATTTCTCTGGGAAGGGAGCCCAACTTTGAGGTAGATATTGCTGAGAGCTTACAGTTGTGCTGGGCGTCAGTCCATGGAATCTATGGATGGAGCCATTTTGCTCCTGAAGAAAAAAATGATTAAGTTGACTCCAAAGTGTCAAAACATATTTACTTCAATAATGGAGAAAAAGTGAAACAGGGTCCACAAGGATGTGGGTGTGTATTTGTGGGTGTGTGCATACATGTTCATTAATGCATATCTGTGAGTGTGTGTGTGTGTGTGTGAGAGAGAGAGAGAGAGAGAGAGAGAGAGAGAGAGAGAGATAGAGAGAGAGAGAGAGAGAGCAAGAGAGAAAGAGGGTGTGCGATTATGCGTGCATACCTATTTGTGTGATTATATGTTTGTGTCTATATTTGTCTCTGTGTGTCTTATGATGTGTGTTTAGTTGTGTACATCAAGTTCATCAATGTGTGTGTGTGTGTGTGTGTGAGAGAGAGAGAGAAAGAGCAAGACAGAGAGTATGCCCTTATACCTATTTGTGTGAATCTTTGTGTCTATATTTGTCTCTGTGTAGCTTATGATGTGTGGTCGTGTGTGTATACATGTGCATCAAGTGCATCAATGTGTGTGTTTGTGTGTGTGTGTGAGAGGGAGAACAAGAGAGACAGATCGAGAGAGCGAGAGAGAGATTATGTGTTTATAACTATTTATGTGAATCTACGTTTGTGTCTATAGTTGTCTCTGTCTGGCTTAAATTGTGTCTTTGTGTGTTTATACATGTGCATCAATGTGTGCGTGTGTGTCTGTGTGCATGCGTTTATGGGTAAGTGTGTGTGTATGTATGTGAAGCAGATTCTCCAGGAAGAACGCAAATTAAAAAAGCGTAGGGAGAGTTTTTTTATTTCTCCAAATTATTCTCAAAGTTGACCTGCTCATTTCAGAAGGGGCTGGACAGTGTTGCAAAGATGTGGTGTTCAACCCCCTTTGCATACACATGCTTGTAGAAGCAAAGAACTAGGCCACATGAGTTAGACAGATAGTTTATTGCTTATAAGGAAGACTGGGTAGTAGAGACCCCAAACCATCTCTACAGCGTAGCATCAACTGACTCGTTAGTCAAGCAATAACATTCTCAAGCAATGCTCCAGAACTACATGTCATATCATCATGTCATAACATCACTCACCAGAGTTCCACTCAGCACAATCATAGAAGGCTATGCTAAGACATCACCATAACACACCCCCTCCCTTATTTGAATAAAAAAAAACTATTTACAGAGATAATTTAAATGATAAAAAAAACAGAACAAAACTTGAAAGTACAATGTATGGTACCCAAGTAAAACACACCAAATGAAATATACTTCATCTCCTCACCCTGGCTACTCTTGATAAATTCCACACCTGTCCACTTTCCAATTTCACAGCACCCTCAAAAACTTGAGCAACCTTAACCGGATCCGAATACAGAGGATCACCTTTCTTTGCAATAACAGCTTTCCTTATCCTAACCAGATCACCCACTTCAACAACCGTCCTTCTTCTTGGAAACTTCTCGTCAATTTTCTTGACCCATTTTCTCTTTCACTCATCCATTCTTCTTTTTACTTCATCTACCACTTTATCAGTTTCTCTCGCCCGACCTAACCAAGCTGGAGACAATAAAGTGTTACCCCTCCGGCCTCTCATTAACTCAAATGGGCTAACCCCTGTTTCAGTATTAGGTGCCATCCGCAAAGCATACATTCGATCCTTGACCGCGACCTTCCTGTCCAAACCACATGCACTTGCCCCCCTAATACCCTCCATTATACAGCGGTTGACCCTCTCAATCATACCATTTGCTTGAGGGTAATATAGTGCAGTCTTTTTATGTTTAATACCGCACTTGTACATGTACTCCTGAAAGATGCCCCCAGTGAACTGTGGGCCATTATCTGTCAACACGCTCCTAGGTAACCCTTCCCTCTCAAATATTTCTTCCAAAAATGCTATTATCGACTGTCCTGTGACATCCTTCATTATCTTGAACTCCGTCCATCTTGAGAACATATCCACCAAAGCCAGCACAAATCTACCTCGACCACTACCTATATCTACCGGGCCTAAAACGTCCATGGCCAGATCCTGCCAGACACCCTTTGGACTTTCAACTCCTTTCACCGGCTGCACTACCGCAGATATGTTCTTCCCAGACTTTACACAATCTACACATCCTCCAACTGTCCTCTCAACCTCGCGGTCTAAACCCGGCCACCAATAATCAGCCTTAATTACTTCTTTGGTCTTATATGTCCCAATATGACCTTGATGCGCAATAGCAATAAGACTTCTCCTTAGACAAACAGGAACAACAAGCGTGCCCCACCGATATATCAAGCTGTCCTTCACCGACAGTTCACATCTCACCTCCCACAGAGCCCTTTCTTCACCAGATAATAACCTCTTCTCTGGCCAACCATCTCTAATGGAATTTATTATGCGCTGCCACATTTCATCTGATGACAACAATGCTTTAATCCACTCTTCTTTGTGAATCACACCTTCTACGGTGGCAAACACCATATTCTCGAATTCTGCAGAGGCCTTACCATCATCCTCATCTTCAACTCTTATTCTCGACGCATGATCAGCTTGCACGTTATTTTTACCAGCCACGACCTCAATACTAAACTTTGTAATCTGGTCACCCAACAAGCAACTCTTCTAGAAACTTTGTCCAAACCTTTACTTTCAAAAATGGCTTTCAACGGCTTATGATCTGTCCTCAATACAAAATCCTGACCCCACACAAAGATTTTTAGTTTTTCTATCCCCCAATGACACGCCAATGCCACCCGCAGGGTGGTTCCAGAAAGTGTCAATTCTTAAACTCTTAGTTCAATTTTCACGTTCTTCATAACAGGCTAGTGTTATGTGCCGTTAATAGTTATCTGAATGGAAGGGCGAGTTACTGTTTCTTAGACATGTCATGTATTGCCCTGTGGTTGCCTCCCATCATTATCTACTGTATATATCACAGTATGTGTGTGTGCGCGCATATGTTTATGCACATGTCTCCAAACGCATGTAACCTCACTAGGATTGCATTGATTGAGTCAATGCCTGAAGCAGTGACGCTGGGAGTAAGGGGTCTGGAGCACCTCCTTACCTTCTGAATTGACCTCAGCAGGGAGATGGATAATAAAGATGCCTCTGTCCGAAGTGCTTTCCTCTTGTAACATGGGTAGCGTGTTCAAAGAAAGTCTGATGCTAGCCATAAGTCCCTGGAATACATGCTTGGCTAACGGTTCGGTCATCTCTTTAGCCTTCAGCGCTGTTTATTTTTCTGGCAGCAGTGGGGATTCTGTAGATTTAATCTAGTGTCACAATTACTGATGAAACCAAAAATATGTGATTTTTATTTTTTAAATAATGCAGGATTTTATAGTGTTGAATATGATAATATTTCACAAGTACACCTAAAAGATTGGATATGTTAGGTAATAAAGGCACTGTACCACTCTCAGAAAAGAGGCCAAAGACTGACTGGTCACTTCAGTCATTTGGAAAATAGTAACAATTCTCAGCAGACATGACTATGTTTTTCCTTCTTTTTGCATTCCTCTCCCATACTGACAAGTAACTGCCAATTTCCTAGAAATATCAGATCTGGTGCGCCTTTAATGTGATTGAGACTGCAATAGACTTACTAGCCTACTAGTGCCATTGCCTTGTTGACAAATAAACCCAGTCAGTTAATATACCTGCATGTTGAACCTTGGATACCTAGAGCACCTCACGCTAGAATAGCTCATTGGGCCTCATTACACGGAAGGCGGTAATCCAGGGTGCTATTAGCACCCTGGACCATGCCGGTAAATTACCGGCACCGCCTTGGCGGAAAGGGGATTTACCGCCCCATTCCAAGGTTGGAGGGGCGGTAAATCCCCTTTCCGCCATTGCCCTTCCCCATTCCCATTTCTGCCCCATAGGGCTCCATGGGAATGGGGAAGGCGCTAATTACGGCACCGCAATTTTGCGGTGCCGTAATTAGCTCCGAGGTCCCTTAGCGGGTTGGTACTTAACGCCTGCAAGAAGCAGGCGTTAATTCCTCCAACCCGCAAAGGGACCTCGTAGTACGGCGGTAAGGGTTAACGGTCACCGTTGCCATTAACGGTGACCGTTAACCCTTACCGCCGTCCGTGTAATGAGGCCCATTGTGTTTGACCTATAGACGAGAACAGTGATGCAGACCCACTGGCTGAACATTGCAGTTTTGAAGTTCAGATGTATTGGGACCTAACAGAAATGCAGCTTCAAGTTTGGCCCTGCGCTTATATATTTGTAAGTGCTTCCCTTTTGAAGTTGAAGTTCTGTGAAATAAACAACCACTCTCTGAGTATATGTATAATATTTAGGGGAGGATTGCATTTGAGCATCAGGTGTTCACCTAACAGGAGTTCTTTCTATTTTTCTTTTTTTAGTAAGTGCTTCCATGCTTTTCTATGCCCTTACACTATCAGAACTGTTCCTGGACCTCCTCCCCCCTACCTTACTTGTTTTTCCTTCCCTCCCCCTCCAGCACTATCTGCAATGTTGTCAGGCCAAGTATGATAGTGGCTTGTTCTGTTCCTCTCCCTCCTTTGTCCTCCCCTTTCCCTCACCTCTCGTAATTCTCCGTCTCTACCAGAAATGTCGTCAGGCCGAGTACGATAGTTAATTTCTCATTCTTGCTGTTCATGGCCTATAAGAATATTTTTGTATTTTCCCTTGTCCCCTCCCTTGCTATGAAGCGCTTTGAAACTGATTGTGTATAGGCACTATATACATAAACTATCATATCAAACTATCATATACCTATGTTACCTGTAGCTTACTGTCTTGAATCACAGCTCAGCAAACTTAGATGTATACTGTGAGAAACCTGAAGGTGTCTCCCTAGCTAGTCCCTGGGGATCTGTCATCCAGGTGGCCAGGACACAGCCATTGCTATTGGATCTAGTTCCTGGGGATGGAACAGTGAGGGAGGATCACCTGGATGGGAAGTCCTTTGGGAGTGGGAGCGGGACACCGACGGGGAAGAGGCGGTATACCTGTTCTTCTTTCAACACCTTTTCCCCATCCTACAATATAGGATATTTCAAAACTCTGCCCCCCCATTTTTCCACACAAACACTTTTGCAGAACACGAAATACATCGGACTAACACCAGGGCCGTTTACCTGACGTGTCCCAATACCAGGGTCAGGCAAAGTTAGAAATAGACCAGAATCACACACACTTGACGTCCCTTTCCCATCCACACAGGGATAAAAGGTGGAGCACAAGAGCACAATACGAGCAAGGCAGACCGCACAACATAAGAGCTAACTCAGCACAGCAGTTCAAGAGGAGGTGAGATACGGCACAGACCGAGAGGGTGACAAGGAAGGAATCAACCTTGCCCTTTCTGACCAAGGCCCATGGAACCTCTGCAGAGGGAATAAGTCTGCAAACAATAGCCAACATGTGTTGCAACAGATGTCAAGGGTACATCAGACCCTCCTCTGCTGATTACAAAGCCAGGGAGAGATGCTTGTCTCTGTGGTACCAACCTTGACTCCAAAGAGGAAGAAAGCCAAGCGGTTCAAAAGTAGCCAAAGGCTAAATTGAACTTTGAAAAGCAAGCGATACTAGTAATGAAGGAGCGGGAAATCCAGCGACAGAGGTGTCCGGCACGGTGTCCAGTCAATTCGTCGACCTCAAATTGGTCGAATGACATTTGGTCGACGCAATTTCGTCGATTTTTTTTTTTAAATTATATATATTTTTTTGGGTGTTCGTTTAGGCAAAAAAAGGTTTTTTAAGGCAAAAAAGGGTGCTTGGGGGGGGACCCCCCAAAAAAAAAAAAAATAAAGGGTTAAAATAGAAAAAAAAAAATTTCGACGAAATGGTTTTCGACCAATTTGCTTCGACCATTTGTCTGGTCGACCAATTTTTTTCGACGAATTGACTGGCAACCGTCCAGCACCACGCGGGTGTTCACTCAGGAAACTCTGGGTGATTACCCAATGGTAAAGACTACCGTAACTAGAAGGCCTTGGGAAGAGGCGAAGAATGGTCAAAGTGGTCATACAGAGGTCTTGTACATTTCTATATACCTTTGAAAGTCTTCGACCAGCAGATGATTGCGAAAGCTAATGGAAGTGAATCCCGCATGGTGAAAATTAGTGCATGAACTGTATATAAGAAAAGTTGATGTGAGTGAACCCGGAAGAGGTAAACCTACAAGGAGGGGCAAAGCCTGAATACCTGTTTAAAAAGAAATTAAGATTTTTGAAAGCAAGAAGTATTGCAAGACAAGAGGAAGAGAAGTGTCCCCCTTGTCATTTGTGATCCAAGCCCGGCCGAGGGAAATCCAGGGGTGGAAAGCTATCACCCAAAGTTCACTGAGAAGGGAACTTTCTTGTGAATTTGTTAAATACAATTTCTGAGGAGTCTGTGCCCAGAAGACGGGGACCCAGAGGTGAAGCCATCACCCAAAGTGTTTGTAGAACAGAACCTTTGTGTTTGTTTTTTGAGAGCATCAGGCCTCGAAGGCGAGAGACTTTTATTGAAAAGGGACTTGAACATCGAAGAACCTGATATTCGATACATAGCTGTTAGCTTGTGGTGGGAAGGCTCGAGCGTATGCTGTGCTCTAAAGTGCCACCTTGTCCCATGCTACAAATATGGGGAAGGGAGACCTCAAGGCATTCCCATCCTGACTTATTATTTGAATACGGTTTCCTTTATTTGAATACCCTATCCCACAGGCTTTCTGTAATTCTTTGTCAGGAATTGGCAATAGGACTGTTTTTAGTATAGGCTTTTTACTTTGACAAGACACCACAAGGGCTGCCTTATTTTTCATTTGATGGTTGATGCTTGCTCCCATCTTAGATGTAGGTTTAGGTAAGGTGTTTTTCCATACTGTACTTACAGTTGGATAAACACCCTTGAACTGTGATCACGTGTATCTCTGTTTACTGTTGTAACTATGAGTTCCTTACATATGGTGTCAGAGTGGGATGTGACTCAATTGAAACTAATTGAAGAACCGTACAATTTCACAAACCTATTCAGTGAGCCTCTAGCCCTTCCATCGCCACCAAGGAATGAATAGGGTTTGATATCTGTAGCAGTAGGGAAGCTACCATTCACCCTGGGAAGACAGGAATGATTCCTACAGGCATGGTTTTGATTCCCCTCTGGGATGTTACTTTCGATTAGCCCCACAATCTGGCCCAGTGTGGACATTCGGGTAAGATGTCTTAGCAGGCATTATTGATCCCGACTTTAGGAGAGATGTGAAGGTTCTCTTACAAAACCATGGAAAGATCCCTTTTGAGGTACGTCGAGGGAGATCAAATTGCCCAGGAGGATTTGTAAAGAGCTCTATTTCTTAAGTTTAAAGAAAGTGAACTAGATGAAACAGAAAGAGGTAACTTAGGCTTTGGAAAGCCGGTGAATCAATTGACGCCAAAGAAAGGAAGGGAGAGAAACTCACCATCTGTCCAGACTTGGCCTTCACCCAGCAAAATGATCCAGTTCCTGCTAAATTGTTTTTACAAGCAATACCAGAAGAAGACGGCTTAGAGAAAGGGAGTCCTTTTTTCTTTATAAATCAAGGACTGCTTTATAAAAAAGAAACCTCTCCAGAGGGTATGGTAAAAACACACTCGGTAATACCCAAAGCCATCGAATGGGTGTACTGGAAATTGCGCATTCCCACCTTACCAGGGGGCATTTAGGACACTCTAAAACCTAGGCACATATTTCAGAAAAGGTTTACTGGCCAGGTATCCATGGCGATGTAAAAACGTTCCTCCAAAAGTGCGAAATGTGTCAAAAGACCAGCATGCACATCCCATCACCTGCTCCTCAGAATTCTTTGCCAATTATAGAAGTCCCCTTTTCCAGAATTGGAATGGACATTGTAACGGAGGTACCAATATGAAGATAAGGTACCAGCAACTGAATGCACTAGGGGGCAGCCCCCCACACTTAAAGCTATGCATAGAAACTTGTGTGGATTGATTTAGTATTGTAAATGTGTGAAAATAGAATCATAGGGTTGAAAGACATTAGTACTTTAATGGTGTTATGTTTATAAAGTCAAAAATGCTTTTTATCATGGTTTAGTAGGTAAGCAAGGTGCAGAATGCATATTATAAACAAATGAGTAGGAAAATGATTAAGTGTTTAACTATACCCAGACAGAAAAGAACTACCATTTGTGTAACTGACAAATGCCTTTAATTTGAACAAATGTCTTTAATGACTAAATTGAATGCATCAAATGAAGAAGCTCTCTGCAGACAGTGGTAGCATGAGTCAGCCCGGAGCGGAAAGTTTCAGTGCCACAGTACCCTGCAGAAACTAGATAAGCACTCTGAAACCAGACAGATAACAAGGCCATGTCTGAGTTTCTAGCCAAGGAACGCAGCTGCATGACCAAATAAGGTTTGCTAAACCGGGAAAATCCAGTAATTTTGCGGCAGACCGCACAATGTAAGAGCTAACTCAGCACAGAAGTTCAAGAGGAGAAGAGATACGGCGCAGACCGAGAGGGTGACAAGGAAGGAGTCAACCTTGCCCTTTCCGACCAAGGCCCATGGAATCTCTGCAGAGGTTATAAGTCTGCGAACAATAGCCAACATGTGTTGCAACAGATGTCAAGGGTACATGAGACCCTCCTCTGCTGATTACCAAGCCGGGGTGAGACGCTTGTCTCTGTGGTCCCAACCTTGACTCCAAAGAGGAAGAAAGCCAAGCAGTTCAAAAGTAGCCAAAGGCTAAATTGAACTTTGAAACAGGAAGCAATACTAGTAATGAAGGAGTGGGAAATCAAGTGACAGAGGAGTCTGGCTCCATGTGGGTGCTCACTCAGGAAACTCTGGGTGATTACCCAATGGTAAAGGCTATCGTAACCAGAAGGCCTTGGGAAGAGGTGAAGAAAGGTCAAAGTGGTCATACAGGGGTCTTGTAAAATCCTCTGTACCGTCGAAAGTCTTTTACGGGCACATCATTGCAAAAGTTAAGGGAAGTGAATCATGCATGGTGAAAATTAGTACATGAACTGTTTATCTGAAAAGTCGGTGAGAGTGAACCCGCCAGAGAGAACCCGAAGCCCGAAAACCTGTTTAAAAAGACATTAAGATTTGTGAAAGCAAGAAGTAATGCAAGACAAGAGGAACAGAATTGTCCCCCTTCTCATTTGGGTCCAAGCATGGCCGAGGGAGATCTAGGGGTGGAAAGCTATCACCCAAAGTTCACTGAGAAGGGAACTGTGTTGTGAATTTGTGGAATCCAATTTCTGAGGGGTCTGCACTCAGAAGATGGGGACTCAGAGGTGAAGCCACAACCTAAAGTGTTCGTAGAACAGAACTTTTCATTTTGTTTGTTGGGAGCATCAGGCCTTGAAGGCAAGAGACTTTTATTGAAAAGAGACTTAACCATCGAAGAACCTGATAGCTGACACAGAACTGTTAGCTTGTGCTGGGAAGGCTTGGGCATGTGTTGTGCTCTAAAGTCCCACCTTGTCCCGTGCTAAAAACGTGAGGAAGGGAGACCTCAAGGCAATCACATCCTGACTTATTTATGTTAACACTGTTTCTTTTATTTGAATACTCTATCCCACACTTGTTCTGTAATTAGTTGTAAGGAATTGGCAATCATTTTATTTAGTATAGGCTTTTTACTTTGGCAAGTATTGGCTTTTTCACTTTACCACAAGGACTGCCTTCTTTTTCATTTGATGTTCGACGCTTGCTCCCATCTTAGATTTACGTTTAGGTTAGGCGTTTTTCCATCCTGCACTTACAGTTTAATTAACACCATTGAACTGTGATCACTTGTGTCTGTCTTTACTGTTGTCACCATGAGTTCCTTACAGTACTTATCAGCATGCCTGGCATACCTTTAATAAACACAATCCACAAATTTCAGCATGACTAGTGTTCCTGATTTGGGAATGTTTTTTGGTAGTCAGTCCCACCTCATTATCCCTTCAGATAATTGTACAGACATCTGTGTCAAGAGCTGAACTCTTAATGGTTAAGTTGCTCAATCCATAGGAAGAGCACTTTTTGGGCCCCGCAAGATTGATCGTGCAAAGTTTGGTGAGGTTTCGTCCAGGGGGCAAAGTTATAGGGTGGTCCCAAAATTTGTGGTTTTTGCCATAGACATAATGGAAAAAAATGTGCTCACGTCTACAGCCAAAACTGCTGGACGGATTTTTCCCAAATTCACAGTAGGAGTGGCGGCTTAGTCCCGAAAACGTGCTTTTGTAAATTTGTTGAAAATCTGTCCAGGAGTTTTATTTTTTAAATGACCAAAAAATAGGCAAAGAAAATGAGTGATATCTGGGTTCGGTGTGCAGACAGGCCTCCGATTAGTCCAGAGGGAGGCGTGATGTCCACGCACATCAGGCGTGCCTGCTGATTGGATGGTAAAGAGCGTGAATCGCTTCCGATTTTTGGAGACGCTTGCCATGTTGGATTTGCACACATTTGCATGTCGGTATGTTTGTACCGCAGAAACACAACATTGCACTTATCAAACAAATGAAACAATATCTGCGGAGGTGATGGGTGATGAGGATGGGATGAGATATGACCTTAAAAAGTAAACAAACAGGCATGTTTTTTCTCTGGTGCCTGCGAACATCTTGCGGATATCATTTTGATTGCAGGGGGTGGGGGTGGGTTTCATTAGTTCACCGTCTATGATACGTACTTGGTATGCAGTTAATTGTGTTGTGGTCTGTAGCTAGATTCTGGGGGGCATGGCCGCATGCCCCCTTGAATATGTGCAGTGGGCACAATGACTACACTAGTAGTATGTCTATTGTAATTATAGGTAATGTAGCAGAAGTAAGGCTAGAATGATCATAGTAGCAATATGTGTAAAGTAATTGTTCGTAATCTAGTGGGAGTATAAAATGTTGTTAATATGAGGTATTATGAAATCGAGTAATTGGAAAAAAAAGTGTACTGGATAACAAAAAAATACAAATATTACAAATAGTTGCAGGTAAACATTTGTGAGACACTTCTGTAAGTGCAATACACGTTCAAACATATAAGCGTATTGTTACATGGTGGTGTGCAATAACACATGCATTGGTCCATGACAGTCGCCTTACCCTTACATACCCCCTCGTAGAGTATAAATGGTGATTGGCAGCTGTGATGGCGTACTCAAAAGGGGGCAGGCTGGATGAAGACGCTGAAGGTGTGGTACACCATGTGCACCAGAAAGGTATCTTATGCACCGTGGTTATTGTGGAAAGGGATACCGCGTTGCTGGTGTGTGCAGACTCTCCTTTGAAGATCTTTTTCCTGCAATTAAGATATGTATGAATCCATTGAATGTTATACCAGGCCTATTGTGCTTTCCCTATAAGCTGAGGAGCAACTATGGCCTCCTGGGCCTCTTGTGTCATTACCCCCTACTCCCAACCTTGTTGGGTTCTTTGCCCAATGACTACTGACACATTGAAGGTAGTGTTTGCAATAAAAGGCAGTGGATTTTACCGGACAATTTCATATATCATAATAACATTTCATTGATAACATTTGCCATTTAAAACATGAAAAAGTCATTTTGGGCATGAGAGCAGTGGGTGTAACCCTTGGCCTTTGTCGCTTTCTTTTCCCACGACTGTGTGACAAGCTTTGTTGTACTGTAATTCTTTTTTGTGTCCGTGTTTCGTTTATTTTATTCTTATTTTTATGGGAGTGTGGGTTGGGTGAAAAAGTAGAAGTGTTCTGCGCTCGCAGAACGGCTCCTTTGCGCTCTGTTCGGAGTGATGTGCGAATCGTAGACCCTTGCTGGTAGGGCTACTTTTATTCACTTTTTGTGGGCTTAGGCCATTCGTTCGGTCGTGGCCTTGCTGCCCTTGCCATCTGGCTTGCGCCGAAAAATGTTGCATATGCGTGTGTTACCCCCATCCTCCTATGCAACACTTGCTTCCCTCCCTTTCTTGTTCTGCAGAGTGACACATGGGCCCTTTGGCACCATTTTGTGATATCCTAACTTGCCTTTTGGTTCCCCCAGTGGTCCCTTTTTTGTATTGTGGCTGAAGGAGAGGGGAGGGGAAGACAAGAAAACTGGAACTTTTGATATTGATATTGATATTTTAATTCTATTGCGCTCATACACAAGTGTTTCAGAGCGCAACAAGGCAAGGGAAGGGGAACAGGGGAGAACAAAAACAACAATCTTACTAGGCCCAGTGACATTGAGAACGCACAAGTACAGGGTAGAGGGGGAAGGGGGAGAAGTGCATGGAAGGGGGAACAAAAGGAGAGTGCGGAGCGAGAAGGAAAAAAATAATAATAAAATAATAAATAAAAAGGCAACAGACAATGGGAGTGCAGCCAGCAAGTGGCAAGTGCTGGGTTTATGGCAGCAGGCCGGGTAGGTCTGAAAGTGCAGGAAGAAAAGGGGAGGGCTGTATGGGTACAGATACAGACCCCAGTGCAAGGGGTGGCCCGGAGGCAGTGTGTGAGGGTGGCAAGATGAGCAGGTACCTTGGCCCGGACGACAGAGGGTGGCCAGGTGCATGGTGCTGAGGGAGAGTAGAATTAACAGGGGAGAGGAGAGGAGAAGGCAGAAGCAAAGAGGAAGGTTTTGAGGTGCTTCCGGAACCAGAGATGGTTCTCCTCAAGTTTTAGAGTGGCAGGGAGGCTGTTCCAGAGGGAGGCCGCAGCCGAAGACAGAGATCTACCCCCAGCTCATTTCTTTGAGAAACGACTGACCCTGAGGGAGTTAGAGGTAGAGGAGCGGAGTGCTCGAGATGGGAGGTATTTGTTGAGGGATAGCTGAAGGTATTTTGGACCCAGGCTCCAGAAAGCCTTGTGGACAATGCAGAGGGTTTCCAATTTAATCCTTGCGTCCACTGGGAGCCAATGGAGAGATTTCAGAGCTGGAGAGATACGATCCCAGGGCTTGAGGCCAAGGACAAGTCTCGCAGTCCTGTTCTGGAAAAGTTGTAAAGGGCGGAGAGTAGAGGCAGGTAGATTAAAAAAGAGGCTGTTGCAATAGTCCAACTTAGAGAAAACCAGAGCTTGGGAGACAGTGAGCTTCTGGGGGAATGAGAGGAAAGGAAGAATACCTCTGAAGAGGTGCAGTAGGAAGTTTGACTTTTTTGATACATCAGCGATGTGTGCGGAGAAGGAGAGTGTGGAATCAAAGGTGACACCAAGGTTCTTGGCTTCGCAGGTGGGGATAGGAGGAGGGCCAAGGGAGGCCGGCCAGAGAGTGAGGGGAAAGGAAGAGGATGGTGTGCCAATGAGGAGGATCTCCGTCCTGCTGGCATTAAGACAAAGATCGTTGGCAGCACACCAATCTTGAATGGCAGTTAGGCAATCAGTGATGAGAGAGGTGGAGGAGGTGGCCGAGGGCAGCCTGAAAATCAGTTGAGTGTCGCCTGCGTAGCACTGGAAGTTTGAGCAGAAAATGGCAATACAGCGGGCGAGAGTTGCCAGGTATTGCTTGAAAAGCCAGGGCGAGAGGTTAGACCCCTGGGGAACACCACAGGTGGAGAGGAAGATAGATGATAGGAAGGACCCAAGTTGGACCTGGGAGGGTCGATCGGAGAGGAAAGAGGTCAGACAGGCCAGAGCCTGATCGGTGATGCCCAAGTTATCCCGGAGACGATTGAGCAGGATGATATGGTTGACCGTGTTGAAGGCAGAGGAGAGATCAAGTAGGATGAGAACAGAGGGAATGCTAGAGTCAAGGTTGGAAAGAAAACTTAGGTGGGAAAAGTGAGGAAAACAACCACTATCAGTGTTGTGTACTTATTGTGCTGTACTAATATTGTACCGCTTCAGCACCGCTGTACTCACCCTATGGGTCCCTGCAACCCCCACATATGTTCACGTGTCTTCTAGCTACCTATGGGGCCCCATTACTAGGCTGGCGGTAGGCTGTAATACAGGCACAGCTCCCGCTGGTATTTTATATTTTCCGGCGGCCAGAAATGGGCAATTACCGGGTCATTACGGCCTTGCTGGACCCGGTATTTGCCCATTCCTGGGCACCAGAAAAAATACTTCCCCATTTCCATTTGTGCTTCATAAGGCTCAATGGGAATGGGGAAGCCGGATGCACCGGCACCTTTCTGAATGGTGCTGGTGCATCCAACATGCTGCGCTGGCGGGTTCCGCTCTGCCCGCCAGATCTGTACTGGCGGGCAGAAAGGCACCCGCGAGCACAACTCGTAGTTTGTCGGTCCGGGAACTACGGTACCGGCCAGCTTACCGGTACCGTAGTTCCTGGACCGGCAAACTTGTAATGAGGCCCATGGTATCCTTATTTTGCGGCGCTGGTCTTGTTATAGTCCTCTAACTTTATGTAGAAGCTGAACGTGTGCAGAGCAATGGTACTGTGCAGACTGCCTTGATGGTTGATTTAAGGATGAAAGTGAAGATCATTGTATTATTGACTAGGCTGTGTGGCAAGTGTATCCAGAAACTAAAGTGACTCAGGCAAGCTGTGAATCGTACAAGAAGGGTGGCATTGTTATGTGGCCTTCAAAACAGCGGACTAAGAATTTGTGGGAGTAAATGCGTCAACAATTCGCAAAGAAATTATAAGATTCACTGCATTAAAAGCTGATAGTGCAAAGTAAAGTTTGTATTTTCAAAAATGTTGTTGTGAATCGGTTTGTCGTGTACAACATTGGAAAAATGGATTACAAAACACAATGTAAGCAACATTTTACCTGTAAGCTATTGAAATGTGGAAATTGAACTGCCATATGATCAACGTTGTGACGCATGAATGTTGAATTTTCTGCAAAGAGTAGACGTAGTACATTTTACGAGAAACTTAAATTTATAGCCAAAATATGAATGTATTTGTTTACTGAATTGTAAAGTGTTTACAGAAATATGTTTTTGTCCTCTATTTCACATAGTTATATACTCACGCTGTGTGCATGTCATGGGTTCAGTCTACCGGCCAATGGTTTTTTCAACAGTGTTTGGACAATAATTATCTACAACGGATGTGTTGTAAACATTGTGTGGAATGATCGCCAGACAACAATTTATCTTTTTGCCGATGCAGTAGCAAGATGCAACAGGGTGGCATATAAGCTCTAGAAAATTGTGGATATTAAAGTATTGCATTTATTTCAATTTGAAAGCAGTAATTTGTCCTGCGTAATGGAGCGCCATGTGCACAGATTATTTGTCGCTTATGGAAAATAATTTTTGTTGCAGAACGCAATGACTTGCATTGATGGATCAATGATTGGATTTGGCAGCAGAAGATTACAGTTGTGAGTTTCAGTGAAAATGTAAACACTGCAACGTTCGGTAACTATGAACTGGGGTAAAAAAAGTTAACAAATGTTTTGTGTACTTAGGGGAATGTTTTCATTGTTGTGTTAAAATGAAAAGTATTTTATGCCCCCCCACTAGGTCTTGAGTTTGTTCTGGGTGTTTGTGTTTAACTTCCGTGTTCTGCGTAATACAACTTTCTGGCGTTGGTGATGATCGTGTACGTGTGGCTATGCAGCCCACTAACGTGAAGTAGGTGGAGCTCATTTTGAACGTATAGTAATTTTAGCATTAGTGGTGGGCGAATGTAATAAGTGCCGCGCAGCTCTTTGAAGTTCACCCGACAGAATCTTATTGAATTTATATACTTTATTGAACATGAAAAGTAGATGAATTTCCTAAGATTACTTTGTTAGTTTTATGTTTTAACTGTGGGAGGTGGTCCTGCCGGAACTTTTCCTTAGTTTTTTTCATTTCTTTTTTTTTTCACAAAGGGTTACAATGTAAAATGGGGTGGGAAATGAGGGAATGGCCACCAAGCACTAATATGGTGGGGCAGGTGGACAGGGGAAGATGTAGCACATGTGTTACATTGAAGGTAGGGGGCAGTGTTCTTCATGCTCTTTGATTACAGCATGAAAAGCACTTTGAAATTGCCTCCCCTGCAAAGTGGTATGTTGCAGTATATACAGAGGACTGTTGTCTTCGAAAGATATGGATTAACAGCCTATGTTATTGCTTGCAAGGTAGCTGTTGAAATTTTGGGTCCCACAGAACTAGGCTGTGTGGTTATAGTTAGAACTGGTTGATGAAGATGAGGTGGAGGAAGACAGGCTACTACTTGCTAAGAAAGGATCAACCTTTCTGAGAGCATTGCGGTGGTTGGATTGGGTGTGGCGGCACATAGATGCGGTACCGTAGGGGTATTGTCCAGGTAGACTGCTACTGAGAACAACATTGGACTGCATTTCACTTTGGTAGCTTTAGCCTTTGGTACATTCCCAAGAGTGGTAAAGAATTGCCACACCCATGAATGCCGCTTGGTTGTAGAGGTAGGTACTTCCTCTACCTCCTTTTCTTGGTCATCTTCTTCATCTTTGGAAGTGCAGCCTTTTTTTGTTGTGCTCGTCCTGCAGCTGGTAATGGTGATGGTGACTCTTGGTGAGGAGGAATGGTAGTAGATTTATTTATTAAATTTTTTTGTAAGCCATGGCACATGCCTGGTGCAAAAAGTAAACGAATTACACAAACAAAAAATTCAGGCAAAGCCAGAGATTAAGGTCGGAGAGTAGGAGGACAGATGCAGAGAGGAACTTAGTCTGGCGATAGGTTGAAAAGGTATGTCTTCAGCCTTTATGTAAATGTAACAGTTGTTGGACTTGCTCTGAGGCTAAAGGCAGAGCATTCGAGGCAGCAGGACCATGGACATCAAAACTGCATCCCCATGCCAGTGATCAGTGATGTCATCTATGACATTTGTGATGTCATCTTTGACATCCCGGGTGTTAGTCTTAGTAGTGCATGTTGGTGGTCCGAGTTATGGTTGCTTAGCTTACCCTAACTGGTGAATTTCTGAGGTTTTCCGGTTTTACTTGTAACCATAATTTCCTTTTTTTATTTTTTTATTTTTATTGAAAAAGTCTACCGTTTTAACATAACGTAAACACATTTGTTTCAAATCCACATCAACAATCTCAAATCACAGCTCAAACCCTCCAGTGCAAACATAAAATCAAAAAAGAAAAAAGAGAAAGAAATTTCAATAGAAAAAGAACTAACATTTCAGCCAATTTACAAATAAAAGAATAAAACAGAATAAAACGAAATAGTCCAAATCAGAATGTGGCAGTATCAATAGCAGTTGTACACTACTCAGATAGAGTGTTTTAGTAAATCATTTAAGTAATTTACCAGTGCACAAACGTGTTTTGGATTGTTGCCAGATGAGATCCTAGTCCACCATTCAATCATGTCAGCGTCTAAAGGAGCAAATTGGCCGAGATGTATAACTCGGGAAGTACTGGTTTTCTCACATTAAGTAACCAGATGTTTTAACGATTCAACTGACGAGAAACAGAAGCGACATAAGTTATCTTTTGTCGACTTTTCTTTTCGTAGCCATAATATTTCCTTGGATTTCAAGATTTTCAAACAAAATCTAAGGAATTTCTCGCGTTAGTAGCGAGATGGACATTGTAAAAGATAAGATGACTGGTTATTTAGTTTGTTGTGTGTGGTACCTAACCAGTGTGTTGATGACAAATTTTCCCGTTTGGCTATATTAGTGATCCAAGTCCACGTTTCAATTTTTATTTGTTGCATGTTGTAGTCTAGTCAAGAGATCTAACTCAGAAATATCTGCAGCATCTACCCAAGCATGCACTCTAGGGCGCCACATGTCCAATAAAGAAACATTAACGTCAGCATGGATTTTGTTAAATATTTGGTAAGCAAGTATTGGTCTATCAGCGCTCATTTTTCGCATTAACATGATTGACTTCCAAACCACGTGATTATACAATGAGTTCAATGACAGCTCATGTCGTAGAGCTGTCATTGAAACACATTGTGGCAACTTGAGGATCGCCCCTCAGGAAAATTCCAGTGTTGCTCACTGATGTTCCAGCTGGCTTCAGCTTGGAAAGTTAAAATAGGAACAACCTTTTACAGGTAAAAAGTCAGGACTGGAGATAAAGAAAGTTTGCCATAGCATTTGTTTATTTTAGCAGCTTGAAGAGCAAGCATTGTGGTTTTCGATTTTAAATCATTCACCCAATGCTGTTCACAGATAGAGGCATTAAACTGCACACCCAAATATTTTATTGAGTCAACATTATCAAGAAATTGGTCACCGACAACCCACCAAAACACTCTGGCCCTTTTATTCGAGACGGCGCCAATGGAAACAATTTTTGTTTTCCCTGTGTTGATTGTGAGCTCATTGATCGCGAGGTACTCATTTAAAGAGGTGAGAAGTCTTTGCAGACCAATTTGGGTTTTATCAATCAACACAAGATTGTCGGCGTAAGCAATATATGATACCGGGACTCGATTGAGCCTTGGAGAAAAACAATTTACCTGACTGAGATGGTTTGGTAAGTTCACCAAAAATAGTTTAAACAAGTCAGCGGCAAGAGGACACCCCTGTTTGACTCCCCTTGCCGTTAAAATAGGATCAGATAGTTCCCCACTACCATTAAGGCGGACCCGAATTGTTGTATTCGAATGGAGAGCAATTATAGGGTCAAGAATAGTTGAAGGGCAATTCCACTTTCTTAGTTTGTTCCAAAGCAGGCTTTGATTTATACGATCGAAGGCCTGCTTCATATCGAAAATGCTAAGTAGAGGTTATGCCCTGCTTTCTTGGCTTCAAGTTTGAGAATGGTAAGTAAGACAAGATTAACATCCACACCTATGCCTTTTGTAAAGCCTGTTTGCCGTACAACAAGAATACCGGCTGACTGAGCCCATAGAATTAGATTCAGTCGAAGCTGGGACCCGAAAATCTTCCCGATCGAATCCAACAAAGCGATGGGTCGATAGTTGTCAGGGAGGTCCCAGCTGCCTTTCTTATGAATAGGTACTACAATTGCCGATAACCATGAGTCATCAGCTCTGCACTGTCTTGTTCAATGACAGATTTGTGTGAAGTTAACCAATTCCTGTAGCTAGCTCTTCTCGCTCTCACAGCTTCTTGGACCTGACTTTTTGGGGTAGTTTTTTTATTAACCGCAAGTCCCGCCGCATTGCTTTTTTTCCATGTATATAACAGAACTAAACAGTTGTTTATGTGGAGTTTGTTTGCGACCCTGAACACTATTAGCGCTTGGGTAGTCAGATAATCTGATGGAGTAGTCGACACCATTCAATAGACTGGTGAATCTGGCAGTGAGGTAGCTGATTTGGGAGGCATTTTTTCGTAAACGATTGCCCGTCCAATTTGATTCTACCGGTACGTTATAAAGAGGACCTGAGAAGGCGGTTTCCATTAAACAACTGAGTTTCAGTATCTTATGATCAGTTTGGGACGTAGTTTAGATTTCCAGACTTAAGAGCTTGGACTCAAAGTTCCTTGAGACCCAAAAGTAATCAATGATACTGTGAGAATAGTCAGGGTGCCAGGTTGGCTGAGCTGGGATATCACCCGTTACTGCACCGTTTAACATTACACAATCACGCAGATTCATGGCGTCAGACCACAATTGCCCTCTAGCAGCAACATCACACATGGGACGTTGCTTGTAACATTGAGTTGACTGATTAAAATGGAACCATGAACAATTGAAATCACTGCAACAGATGATTGTTAGGTTGTTGTACAGCAGCATTGCATCATCGATTAATTTACATATAGTGTTGACAAAAAACTTTGCAGGGATTTTTACAGGATTCCAATAAGAATTAACAATTAAGAGGTATTTTTTAAGCACTGGATTTAAATACATTGTGTGCATAATGATTCCCTGTACATATGGATTAGGATTCATACAAATCGGTGATGACCAGTTTTGAGTTATGCGGGTCATTATCAATAAACTAGCACTCGGTCTTCCTTGAGCATTTTTAACAGCAGGATTAATCGACATAGTGTAGCCATCTCTCCAAGGGGTGTCTATTAGCTACGTTTCCTGCAAACAGATAGCGAATACATGCTCAAGGGAGACCTCAAAGTTATTAAACAAATGTTTAAACCTGCGAGTGTTCCATGATAAAACGAAATTATGCACTTCGGTAACCTTCAATCATGGCTAAGCCTGGACATGGCGTCTCTCTGAAATTACAAGGCAAGCATTTACGTTCACCATACGGGTTTGAGTTGGTGCAGTGCGCATGAGATTTTGCACGTGAGACACGTCAGAGATCTTCTTGGCCTTCAACTTTGGATCCTCAGAAACCGTAGAGTGCGGACCACAAGCCTTCATAGGTTCCAGGGAAATTTTGAATCCAAAGAACAGAAGGTCATCTGCTGCTCTAAGAAGTGTATTGCGGACCCCCGCTGAGTCAATATGGAGCAAAACTGAATCAGAACACCGTTCCGTCATGTATTCCACGATTTTAATATCGTCTGTATTCATCAAACGGAGCGGTGGAACACACTTGAACAGTGTTAGCACATTACCTCGGTTGAGGTTCAGCTCTTTATCATCACTGTGAATATTCTGAAGCCTTAGCTTACAGCTGTAGTCCACTTGATGAGTTGATTCTGAGTCGTGAACTCGAGATTTGAAATGCCTAAGATGTTTGTGTTGATTCTGAGTAAGCTTAGGGTTTAGGCACAGGGCACCCGAGAGTGAATTTGACACTCTTCCATCTTCAAGACCAGTTAAAGATTGAGACTTGACATGTCTATTTGAGGAAGGAAGACAGTCGTCATTGTTAACTTGATGGCTTGGACAACTCGCATCGGAATTTGACACAGCAGCATGAGACAGGGGACTGGCTTCCTCCTCAGAACAAGTGTACGTGGATAAGTCACAGAGGTTTATGGATTCAGACACCACTGAAATCGCAGACGAGCAGTCACCAGAGCTTATGCACCTTCTTATTGAAGATGGCTTTGAAGGCAGCAAAGTGCAATTAGGCACTTTAGAGTTGGCTGCATCATCGGCACTGGAATTATGTGACAATAGACTCAGTCATGGGGGGTCATCAAATTTCTTATGAATTTTATGGTGTTCGAGTGGCCAGAGGCAATAGCTTTCTTTTCCAGCATTCCTTTTGCTGGTTGCGGTTTTTGCTTCTTAGACGGAGCCTTTGAGATGGCAAAGGAATGAACTGCCAGCCCTTTCAAAGTACCGCCGAGATTGCTCGAATTCGCAGAGCCAGAAAAGATGCCAAATGAAGAACATGGCTGTGCTTGTGCGATTGCTTTGGGCAGTACTTGAGATGGAATTTCAGGCCCAATGGCTGGTGCCCCCACCACTGAAGTAAGCACATTGTTATTGGACAAAAAAGTAGACTCAGCCGCGTCAACTTTAGAGCGTACCACTGTGTCAGTACATAATGATGGAACAGGGTCGCTCGGTGCACCGTGCATTGCACCACAGGAGGCCAAGGCCTGAACGGAATTCATGATTGGTTGGATATCAATGGAAACACCTTGAGGAACAAAATTGGCTGAATTGTCTTTCCTCAATTTTTTTGGCTTACAGCCACATCAGTCATCAGATGAATTTACCTTCTGGCACATCCATTTTACTGCATCCGGTAAGCCAGAAGCAAGGTTATCATTTTGACAATGATGGCATGCCGCTAGGTCAGTAAGATGAAGTTGCCATTGCATTGTCGATTCAGCTTCAGCCTGCATTTGTTGTTTGTTGTTTCAGAAATTGGATAAAATTAGCAATTTGTTCCATTTTAGTAATTAACGACGTTAAGATAGCAGCCTGATCACGAATTGAATCATTCATAGATTCGTAAATGGAATCATCGCTTGTGAGGAGGCTGCAAGAACATTATTATGTATTTGAATTGCTGCAGCAACTGATAGACTTGATTTGACAGATGGAGTAGTAGGACAATCAGCAGACAGACTTGCTCGGTGTGATGATTCCTTGCTAGGAGTTTGAATCTGTGAACAATTGACGGACTCAGGAATTTCTCTTGATTTTTAACAAATAGTATAGCCGGCTGATCGATGAGGCAAGTTGACAAGTTCCAGTGTATTATCCTCCTGACCACATGGAGGCACTTGCTGAGGCATAGATGCAATGAAAGCGCCTGGGGCAAGGTTGGCAGTTTGCTGGAACAAGATGCTTGCAGAGGTTTTAGGTGGAGTCTGCAAGGGCAAGTTGTTGGAGGCTTGAAGGGTCGAGAGTTGTGAAAAATCATTTTGAGCCCTCAATCGCAGGCCTGGCAGTTGCGATCCACCTTTGACACTTACAGTCGAAGTGCAGGTTGCAGGTCGACTCCTGCCCTTCGCCAAAGGGGAATCAGCATTTCCCAAAACAAGGGGACAAAGCGCCAAACCTCGTGATATGGCATTAGGGCTTCGAACTGAGGATAGAGTGAATTTTGGCAAATCATATGATGTTAAAGAAAGACGAATATCTGGGCGCAAGCAAGAGTTAAGCATGTTTGTCGGGTTTACAATTACCAGGCCTTTTTCTGATAACTCCAAAGAACCACATTCACCTATTTAAGGTTCTGTTTGTGCGCACAATTCTGGGGGCGCAGACGAGATGTTGTAAGTAGAAGCGAGGTCATCGGCCGCTCCATCACATGTGTTCAGAGCAACATAACTGGAAACCAAAGAAATCGATGAGCCAGCATTAAGTTCAACAGAATCAGCCTGCACGACTTGTGAGACGCTCATGATCTCGGAGTCTGTTATGTCGAATGGGGAGAAGTAGATGTCTGCAGAGTCAGTGTTCAAAGGCAACGGTCTTGGAGCCATACTGAGCTCCGGCTCTGGTATTGGTGCGAGATTAGATAGCGACAGCAACATGGGAGAGGGTAGGGCCACTTCAGCCTGAGGAAGGTCGCACAAGTCTGATGAGCAGATAGCAACATTTGCATTTGCATTTGCGAGTGGAGAAGTGGTAGCCATTGAGCTCATTGCTACAGATTGAATAGAAGCATCACATAGGCCGCGGGCACCGCAATCGGCAAGGTAGAAGCATGAATATTTTGCATTGCAGAAGCAGCCTGTTTACTTGCTTACCTTGCCGTCTAGCAGGCCTTTCTGGGAAGCGGGAGTCCATGGGTCTAACATCCGCCGTTGTTGGAGAGTTTTGTGTCAGGTCTGAGGACCAGGCAGGGAACTAGATTCTGCGCAGTCAGCCATGCGGATATGGGTACCTCAGGCGAACACAGGTGGGCTGGGCAGACTGGACTCTGTGCCGGACTTCACGCCGCGCTCCACGCAGAAATTAGGTTTTAAAACACAGTCCCAATAACAATAGAAAGTGGACTGGAAAGCAGGCAGCCAAGTTGTAGCAAAAGCAGCTCCACGCAGAGAAAAACACAGCGGACTGGGCAGACTGGACTCTGTGCCGGACTCCTTTTAACAACTTTTTTCATTGAATTTCATAGGTTTTTATAAGTGCACTTAACCATAACATCCATTTAACAAAGTTTTTCGGTGAATACATATATATATATATTACAGGGCCTGTAGTTATGGTTAAGATGCTCAACCATAGGAAGAGCACTTTTTGGGTGGCTTATAACTTCACCCCCTGAACGAATCCTCTCGAAACTTTGCAAAAACAGTACTGATCGATCCTTCGAAGATTGGTGAGGTTTTTGTCAAGGGGTGGGGGATGGCAAAGTTATAGAGGGTCCCAAATTGTGTGGTTTTTCCAATGGACGTAATGGGAAAATAATTTTGATCACATCTACAGCCCAAACCGCTGGATTTTCACATGATCTTCACAGTGCAATTACGTTTTTCTTTCAATGGCTGTCAGCGCTCTATCTGTGCAAAGCTCTGCCAATTGACATTGGGCCTCATTACAACCTGCCAGTCTGGGACCTTGCAAAATCCGCGACGGCGGTAAAAACGTTTCCGTGTCCGCAAGGTTGCAGAAAAACCGTCCGATTACACGCTGTCGGTTGCGCGCACCACACGGACTCGGAAACGTTGTTACCGCCGTCACGGAAAACCCCACGGAAATGGAAATAACGCAGCCACAAGTGGCGCAAAACCCGTTTCCGCCTCCGCCGCCACGGACACGGAACCGGAAATACCATGATCGCCAAAACAGGAAACAGAGAGGCAGCCATCATATAAAAGCACAATCCATTGCCATCCAGAGCCGCCACAATCCTAACTCTGAGAAGCCAAAAGGGACCACCAGCGTGTCTGCCAGGATTCCTGCTCAGAGGCAGCGCAAACATCGCTTCAGCGAGGCGGAGCTAACCGTCTTGGTGGAGCACATTGTGGACAATGCGGAGATGCTGTTCAGCGCCGACCAACGGCGTGCCACACAGCAGCGGAGGAAGGAGGTGTGGGCCGAAGCTGCACGCAAGTGCACCGCTGTGGGCGTGGCAGTGAGGAGCGTGAATGACTGCCACAAGCGGTGGGACGACCTGAGGCTGAGGGTACGCAACCTCATTTCCACGCACCGCCAACGCAGCAGTGGGACAGGCGGAGGACCCCCTTCCCCACTGAGGCTGCAAGCATGGGAGGAGCGTTGCAGCAGCCTCCACCTAGAGGGAATCCATGGGATCGGGGAGGCTGAGTCAGGAGTGAGCCCACCTGCAGATGCCGGTAAGTGCCCAAACATGAATGCCACATGTAAATATGCAGTTGTGAGTACTGGGCCAAAGGACCCATTAACAGCCCCCCCCCCCAGGCAGTGCATGTGTGGGCAAAAGGACCCATTAACAACCCCCCCAGGCGGTACATGTGTGGGCCTAAGGACCCATTGACAACCCCCCCCCAGGCAGTGCATGTGTGGGCCAAAGGACCCATTAACACCCGCCCCAGGCATCGTCAGCTGTACTCACCCAATAGCCATGTGCTTTGTCCGGCATAGCGTTCCATGTACCGTGGCAGCGTGGAATTCCGCAGTACCATTGAGTCATGTGATGATCCGGGGAAACGTGCGCAGCAGTGTGTAATCAGTTGCATGGCATCACAAACCATCTGGACATTCAAAGAGTGATACTGTTTCCTATTGCGGAACACCGCCTCAATTGCACGTGGTACTGTCAGCTCAACGTGGGTGCAGTCAACTGCGCCTATGCAACTTGGCATGCCTGCTATGGCATGGAAGGCCAACTTGATGGCAATGACCTCGGGGAGGGTGCGGGGTAGGGCTATGTGTTCCGACACATGGCGCAACAGGGCATCCAGTACGTGTACCAGGATTTTTGAGAAACAGGGTTGTGATATGCCGTGCAGCTCACCAACCGTGTGTTGATAGGTGCCAGTGCCAAGGAAATGCAGTACTGAGACAACCTTCAGGAGGGGGGGGGATGGCGGTGGGGGTGTCAATTTGGCTGCTGATGTTGTCCTCAATCATGGCGGTGATGTGCAGGATTGTTGCACGGTCCAGCCGTTATAGTGTGTGGATCTGTCCTGGGGTGAGGTTCGAGAGTGAGGCCCTGATGCGTGGTATTGGTGGCTGGCGGCGGGGTCGGGCTGGCTGAGCAATGGGGTTTGCCATAGCTGCAGGGTTGGCTGGTTGCCGCCTGCGCCTCCTCCGCCGACGCCTCCTCCACTGCGCCATTACTGCCACCATGTGCAGTGCTGCCTGTTGGTTGAGTAGGCCCAGTCCCAGTGCTCCTAGACCTGCTGCCTGCATGGTTCTATGTTGTGTTGGGCTGGGTATGGCCCTTTTGTGGGCTCCCAGTGGCCTGCTAGGTCCAGCTGGGCTGATTTGGTGCACCTGTGCCCTGATTCAGTTCAGCAGGAAGTGTATAACGCCATGTTCGCGGTGGCGGCGGTTCCGCCACCGTGATCACAGTATTTACGCCATTTTTTTCCCGGTATTTCCGTGTCCGCGCTAGTTGTGATGCTCACGGTGTTTCGCGTTGACAGTAACGGAGGTGTTTCCGTGCAGACGGACTTAACGGGACCCCTATTTCCGCGGTGGCGGTTGAGGGTGGTGCTATTACCGGGGCCGCGGGTCATGATTGGGCGGACATGGAAACGGTGCCGGTATGGTTTTACCGGCAGTGTTGATTCCGGACCGGAGTACTTGTAATGAGGCCCATTGGCTTCATAACAAAACTTGGCAGGGTAAATATACTTTGAAAAAAAAACAGCACGACTTTAAGAAGTATGAACACCAAATGACATGTACATTTCAATTTGAATCTCTAACGAGCACCTAAAATGAACTGAACTATTTAACCTGTGCTACATAGTATCATTCACATCACCTCACCTCAATTAACCTCATATTTACCTAAATCTGTAGGTGATATTCCCGACTCAGCTTGGCAGTGAAATTTTCCCCAGCCTTTCTGCCTGCCTTGCACAGGGTCAACCCAGATAAGGATTCTCGAGATTGCAGTTGTTCTAAGGATTGCCAACCCAGGACAGAGACAGCCTCAATTCGAGCCTTAGCCCAGTCAGTCATCTTACAAGTACCACACTCAGTCTCCTCAGCAACCAGCACTTCTGCCTTCTTTGTCCGTCAGTGCCAGAAGAGGAATGTCTCTCTACTCTGCCTCAAAACCCTTTTTTATGAAACCCCTTGTCAATCACAAGCACCGCCCCTTGTTTAGCTCATCCCACTAAAGAAATCACGTGATTTCCCTTTCTCATTGTGCTAACTGTATTGCTGACGAGAAAATGAAACAATTCTCTTACGCTTCCTGCCCCAAAACAAAGTCATGTCTTTAGTAGAACAGATCTTCACATTTTTAAGCAAGCCACACAGCGCTGATTCAGCCTGCACGTTTAAAGTTCATTTTTTTTTCCCATTTCCAGAGCATTATGTATTTTCATCAGTCTGCATCCAGCTCCTTTCATAAGTTAATTTGCACTGACTGTTTTTATGGGAATCTGTTACATGTAAAATGGGGTTGAGTTAATTAGTATGTTTGATGTAGGTTAGTATTATATCTAGTGCAGTTCAGTTCATTGAAATATCATCACGAAGCAAAGTGATCAATTTCTAGCATGTGCTCTGTGCATTGGCATCCATTTAATTCTGCCTGAGACTCACACTCTTGAGTCCAGCAATGGTTTTCACACACTGGGTCCCAGTTGAAGTACAAAACTAAGCTAATATGTGAATGTGAAATGCAGAGTCTAAATGTTGAAATGCAGAGTCTAGATGCCTACTCCTACACTCCCTCCTTTTTTTAGTGCTGGGATATAATCCAAAATCACTGCAGGAAAAACAAACATATATGTTCTAAAACACATGTGCTTCTCCCAATATCCACATCTTAATAGTCAAAAATAAATAACATACAAATGGAAATATTCAGACACGACAAACATTATGTATATATCACTAGTCTTGCACAAAAGAGTCTTGATTCTTGAGCAAAAAAAGAAACAAAATCTTTAAGAAAAGAAAATTGTTTATTTTTTTAGAATGTCTTTTTTTTCTTTTTTTTTTTCTTTATCTCTTGATCACCTTTATCTTTTATATTTTTTAATTGGTCTATTTTTTTATGCTTGTCGAATTTCAGAAAACATAAATCCATAAAACTGTGCCATTGGCTTTAGTCAAATGTAAAAACCAGTAGAAATCAGTTTGTGATAACAGTAAAAATAGTTTGTGATAAAAATAGTTTGTGTTAAAAATAGTCTTTGTGCATAGTTTAAAAATCGCACCGGGTACCATTCTTGGTGGCAATCCTCCATCTTCACATCTTTCAGGGGCATTATCTTCATCGCCTTCTTCGGTCCAGGGGGCTTTCTAGGGACCCCAGTCCAGTGGTATCCTCCTGGGATCCGGCGCTCCAAAGGTCCGGTACTAATGGGGAAAACAATAATTTTTCTAGAGTCAAAATAAAAGACAACTTAAGAATCAAGCACATCAATTCCTTTACTTTTCTTATCTCACTGGGATATTTGAAATCAAATTCAGTTATGCACACAAATGCAGATTATACCAAATAACATGCCATGCAGCCAAGATATTTCTTTATGACATCCGAGTCACTGACTAATTAAAAACAACATGAATCACACTAATATCACATGATAATTTTGCAGGTAACAGTCTCAAACACAATACTCCTATCTCTTAGTTGTTCACTTGGATTTTTGTTTACTAACTTGATATATTTTACTCTTTTTTTATTTCTTTAAATCTCCTTTTGACATCTTTGCACTTTTTACACATATCCACACAGCAATTCTATTTAATAGGTAAGAGCTTTAATATTGTGTACCCCCTGCTAGTTTCAACTCGCTCTAGTCTTTACACTTCATGTTTTGGGAGAAAGGGGGCTTAATTTGATTAACATGGACAAATTGTTCCACTGTAATTCTCCCTCCTTTTTGTCAATTATGTAGGCCACAGGTGAAACCTTATCTACAATTCTCCATGACCCTTGCCATGCTGCAAGGAATTCATAGTTGTTATGCTTATCCTTCCCGAAATTAAACTTGTATACCTGGTATCATGTTTCATATTCTCTCACAGATGCATTCCTATCATAATGTCTTTGCACCATCAGCAGCCTTTTCCAAATGTTGCTGCGCAAATGCAAACATATATTGCAAGTGCTTTCTCAATTCTTCCAAATATTCATGAATTGTGGACGCTTTTATAAGCAAATGTTCCTTTGTTCTGTAAAGTACGTGTTGTGGCAGAACCATTTTTCTTCCTGTCAAGATTTCATGGGGACTGATATTTGTTGATTTAGAGGGTGTCGACCTGGTAGCCATTAGTACCAATGGAAGCCGCAAATGCCAACTAGATCCTGCTTGAGCTACAAACTTTTTCAACTTATCAACTATAGATTTGTTACACTCCCCCGGAAGAGGAGAGCCAGTAAGAAATGTGTAGATTCCTCTTCACACCCAAAATGGGCCATATTCTAGTCATCAATGCACTAGTGACATGACTTCCACGGTCTGACTCTATTCTTTGAGGTAAACCAAATCTTGGAAAAATATGATTTACAAGTAAAGTAGCCGCTGTTTGCGCACTGCAATCTGGAGCTGGAATGCACTCCACCCATTTGGATATTAGACAAATGACTGTCAGTGCGTACCTGTTTCCCCTTGCTCATCTCCTCACAGGCCCGACATAGTCAGCTTGTGAATCAGACCATGGGAGTGTCAAGCCCCGTTTGATCACAGTGCTCTATGAGCCGGTGATGCAGGTTGAAACTGTGCACATACTAAACACCCTCTGGTGTGGAGCTCAACATCATGGGGCATCTGTGGCCAATAGGCATAGTCTATTAACATTTCATTTTCTGTGAACCTCTGTGACCTGCAGTTATGGCATCATGGTCATGATGTAACATCAATCCCCGAAATGACAAAGGCACTACCCATTGGATTTGGCCTGACACAGGTTCTCTAATCATTAGCCCATCTTGTAAACTAATTCTCTTTTTGTTTTTTAATAGCACCCTTAATTCCTCCTTCCGTTTGCAGTCCTCTTCAGTCAAAGGATTGTGTTCTGCATCAAGAAAATGGTTCTAGAATGGGCCTAGAATAAGATCTTCCTTTTGTGCCTTAATCAAGTCTTCATCTGGAGTAGCCAAACGTCATTGTGCTACAAGCTGTTCAACTTCTTTTGCAGTTTTTGAGTGTGTTATCACATCTACCTGTATTTCACCAAGTAGGTATTCAATAGGCCTTATCCTTTCCCTTCTTATCCTCACCTGGTGTTTTCAAGTGAGCACATATTTTTGCATAATCAGAATCAGTTACTAGAACTATTTCTTTGAGTCTATGTTCTACTGCTACAGATATTGCCTTATAAACAGTGTCCAGTTCTGCCACTTGACTACTTTTGGGGCCTATCCTCACGCTTACTCTTGGAATGTTGTCACATTTAAACCATATGTTTCCTATTCCTGCTACAAGTTATTTTTCTGTATCATTTTCCACATGGCATGCACATCCATCTACATACACAGTTGGTAAAACCTTACATGTTTCTTCGTTGAATGCCTTGTGTGGGGATTGCACAAAATCATTCAAACTTGTCTCTAGCTCTGCATCATCAGGTGCACAGACAGCTACACAATCATGCAACTCTGCTAGTCCTTGTGGAACTGGGTTCTTTGTATTTTGTCCATGTTTTACTTCCACAGGAAATCCCTGAAGTGCTAATGTCCGCAAAGTAATTCTTGACTGGACCAAATTCCCTGATCAGATTCCATTACTTTGCAAAAATTGCACAGGCTGGTAATTTGTTTCAACAATCACCATCTCCCCTTGAATTATGGGGCAGAAATGTTGTAATGCCCAGACAGTGGTCAGAAGTGCTTTTTCACATTCACTAAATTTGGTCTCTACCTGTGACAATGCTTTGCTAGCATGTGCAATGGTTTAGTTATTTGCATCATGTTTTTCATATAACACTGCTGACATGCATTGATCTGTAAATCCTATTTCTACAAAGACATCCTCATTTTTCATTGGATATGCCAAACATGGCGCTTTCATTAGACACTTGTTTTTCCTGGCCACTGCTTCATTTTCTTCCTTTTCCCATTTACAGGATACACCCTGCTTCAATAATCTTGTTAAAGATTATGTAATCCCTGCAGGATTTTCAATAGATTTCCTGTTGTAACTTGTCATTCCTAACAAGCTCTTTAAACTTTTCAAATTAGTGGGATCCTTTAGTTTATGAATCGCCTCCACCTTTTTCTTTTTTGGGTTTAACCCATGTTCTGTCACTTCATGACCTAGGATGTTTAACTTTTTTCTGCACCACTCTGCTTTCTGTAAATATACTTTTGCCCCAGCCTTCTGTAGCTGACTGAGCACATGTGTAATCTCATTGAAGAGGCTTTTCAGATCTTCAGTATCTGAACATGCCCACTGTCAACTCCCAGATCTTCTCTCACGTCGTCCATCGGTACTAACCCCGCAATACGTGAGCAGACTGTGAAGTCGATGTTGCTGCTCGCACCAAAGCTCAATGAGATCAACCTGAATGTGGAGCTGATGAACCACTTAGCTCTACAGTTTTCATTCCAAGAGATACTTGGCCGTGTGTGAAGCCTGTAAGCTTACAGTTATTTTTGATACCATCTGCATTGTACCTTAGAAGCATTGATAGGACATATTATCTATGTGAGTTTATTTGTATAGTGGAACTATTGTCTGAATTGCAAAAAAAGGGCATATAATGCCATGATTTGCATTCTGCAGAACCTGGTCAAATGGAACCAATTCACAATTTGGTATGGATACATATATAATTTGTTCATTATGGATGTGGCCTTGTGAAACATGGTTGCAGAGAGAGCATGTGTGCTTCCACGTGTATGAAACCTGGAAGATTTCATTTATAGGAATGTTTTGGATTTCCAGTACTTATAGTAAGTACATTAGGAATTATAGTGGATCTTCTTGTGTGTTTATGGTAAATTTTACCATTCCTGCACAGTAGTCCAATTCTTGCCTTATACCTGAGACACTGTAAATTGTGTCAGGATTATTTGTGGCATTTCTGTGAAGAACAAGCATTTGCAAACACAACTGGCCTGAACTGTTTAAGTAAATGTTGTGAACAATTGGTGGCAATTGAAAGAGAAGATTCATTGTCACATTAGCACAACAATTTACTCCAGTTGTGTTTGTGAATTTAAATGGACCAGAGAGTTGTGTTTGTGAATCGTTAGATGGGCTTGCAGATGTTTGTGGAGAAGAGACATTTGTGTCTTTTTTTTTTGATGGATGTGAACTTGACTTTGTACTAGATAGTTTTGTGGTTGTTTTGTTTGATGCAGTTGCTAGTTGTCTTTTTAGTGGTATTGTTGGGAATCTGCTCTAGGTCCCGTTTCTATTATTTGTCTTTTAAAAGGTTTCTTTTTTTGAGGTTCAGGGTACATATTTAGATGGGGGGTGTATAGTGTCCGTGGCCTGATGTATGCCAGGATACAAGGAATGTCAGCATTGATTTTCTTTGCATCAAAGAAAATTCGGAGTAGACCATTGATTGCATGCAGATGTGAAAGCACTACGTAACTCATACCTTCTTTACTCTGCTGCCAATGTCAATCAATGCTTGATCTAGGGTTAGACCTTGTGGTTTGTCAATAGTGACAGCATATGCAAGTGACAGAGAAAATTGCACTCTGCGTACATACATGTCTTTGAAAAGAAGAAAACGTCCTATTGTTCGGCTGATTTGTTTAACCCCTGCAAGTTTGTCAAAGTGTATCTTGACAAACTGAATGTTGTTGTCATGCGGATATGTCTGGAAGCCAACAACTGTATCAATTGCTCCATTGACTGAGCCTTGTTCTATGTCAAGGTAATGTTTTAGAATGACTCTGCAGTTCAGACAGAAAGTTAATACTTTCTCTGGCTGTGTTGGAGATACATTTTTCTAAGCTATTTACACATAAGAATTGTCATGTTGTGCATTTCTAGTTTGTCTGTGGAGCTGATATACAGTATAGGTTGCATTTCTTTTTTCAACATTGTTTCGTTGAATTAACTACTGCTTGCAAGGGTTGGCTTTAAGGACATACAGTTTAGATTTTGTTGAGTTAATTGTTCCATGACATCAGGAGCAGGTGTGTTTCACCCATGTAGCTCATGGATTAGTCTACTATTTAAGATGGATTTTGCATCTTTAGTGAGCAGCCCAGTTCTAATGCTTTTTAAAATGTTAGCATATGTGAGGTAGGTAGACTGGCGCATGTTTTGAGTTAGTTCCCTGTAGTGAAAATGTTGTCAGAGATTTACATCTCCAATGTTGCCGAGAGCATTACAGCATTCTTTGTGTCCTAATGTTTTTAAAATAGGTTGCCCTTTCACTGGTGTTAACTGTAGGAGGTCTCTGAAAATAATAACATGTTTTCCTCAAACCAGTTCCTCGTAGATGGTTTTTAGGACTTCTTGCATTCTGAGATGATTTAAAGCCAACATGAGGTTGGAAACCATGCTTAGTTCATCTACCAGGAGCACTTTCATTTGTTTTAGAATTCTGCATACCTCAGTTGCAGCTTCTGCTGACAATTTGTAGTATTCTAATTCGTTGTGGTGTTCTACAGGGAGGAGTAGGAGTCGGTATAAAGTGACACCATCTATGTTGTAATCAGCTAAACCTGTGGGGGCTGTTACTACAGCCAAAAGGTTGTTGTTTGTTAAGTTTTGTAGAAATGTGCTGAATATTTCAGTTAAGAATATTTTGCCAGAACCAGCTTCACCACTTCCATACAGAAGAAGAGGTTTATAATTTCTACAGGCCCAGATTTTACTTTCATGTTTAAAACCATGCTCTATTTCTTGAGTGACTTCTAGATAAATGGTGAGCTGTTCATCGTTTAGCTGAAATTCCAGAACTGACCAGTTTTCCTCAGATTGTTTATATTGATACATGGTATTTTCTACCTCACTCATGGCTATTTCTGCTTAAAATGAGTGGTTTTCCAAGTGGGTCTTGGCTTCCTGTAAGGGAAAATTGACTGCCCTCAGGAGCGTCTTTTTGTAGTTGTTTTTCAATTTCTTCCTCCTGTTGGCATTCATTGTCCAACATTTCTTTGTATTGTTTAAAATGTTCATTTGTTCTACTGCTTTCATTTGCTTTAAATGCAGCTACAAATGAGTCATTGTCACCTAATAATTCTTTTTCTTTTCTCCAATGTTTAAAATGTTGCAGTAGGGCCGTGTAATACAGTTCTCTATGTTGTGGACTTTTAAATGATATCTTACCTTACATGATTAATTAGACTGGGTTTAGTTCATTTTACTAGACTTCCTTCACAAGTTGAAAATGAATATTTATCAGTTGTCTCATTTGGTGTGACATTGTTTTTGTAGGTGTAGTTTTGGGCAGTGTCATAGAGACACATGTTTTCCAAAGTGTACTTCTGTTTTGGGTAGTATGTGTCAAGTTAATTGTTTTTTAAAATGTCCTGGCTGTTGGGATCATTTGTGGCTATGTTTTCTTTCTCTTGGTAGGATTTTAGTACTCTTTTTCGGGATGAGGCTGGTCCAAGGAGAGCATTTTTATACTGAAGCTGTACAATTTCTGTGATAGTGTTTTTTCAGATGATATGTCATCCCAAATGTGCTTTACCTCTGTTTTCTCAGCTTTGGTGAGATAGGCTCTGATATATCTTGCAAATGCAGTGGAATTGTCTGCAATGTATTTTATGTCTATGTTTACATTCCACAAGAGGGCAATGATTGCATTGTAATCATTGATGTACTTTGATATGTCATCCCTTTTAATGTGGTATGTATTGTTAAGGGATTTGCCTTTTACACTGTGTCTAACAGAAGACATCACACTATTTACTTGTCTTTTTTTACACACTCGTCTTGGGAAGCCAAAGTGACATTTGGTATAGTATTTCCCTTTATTGTTATATCTACATCACTAGTATTTGCCACATTTATGTTTTTGAAAGCGTAACACTTGTGTATGTAGGTCAGTGTCTGTGGTTTCTGAAGGGATGTCACAAGTAATGTATTTATCAATAAACTGTAAAACAGTAGCATCACAATCATGGCCACATTTTGGAGCATCTTTTATCCACAAAAGCATGTGGATGTCTGGAAATCCTATAGATTGATATTATTTTCTCCAAAAGAAGTGTTGCACTTCTGAGAGCGGAGGGGTAGTTTTATTGCTGATAAAATTAAGCATGGGTAAGAAGCGATGATGAAAGTACCTTGATACATTTACAGGGTCAAGAGTACAGAGTTCCCCGGGTTTTTTTTTATGTCTCTTCCGTCTTTGTTTTGGTTTGCAGTGCGTAAGAACTTGTGCAAGTCATTCCATGCATACTCTGCACAACTTAAAGTAACAAACCATGTGGGTGGGCCTAGGTTCCTTAGCATACAACATACATCAGCGTGACATTGGAACCAGTATTCCTTTGTACCACGCATGTTTGCCAAGAGATTTGTGATACTTGACTGCAAAACTTCATCTTTGTCTTTTAATTTTTGAAGCAGTAGGTTAGTGGATATGTTAGAAAAATTTGAGCCTGTTTTCAATTTGTGTGTAACTCCATAACATAGGGTTGCTAGTTCACGTTCGAGGAGGAGGTCAAAAATGCATTCAACATTTTGCCTGAATCTGGGGTCTTCATAATACATTTGTAACGAGTTATATTCTGATGCAGTAATTTGTGTGGACCTTTCATCATATCTTCCTCCTTTTCCTGTAAGAAAAAGTAGAGGAAAAGAACGTGCTTCTACACTTTTTTCCCATATGCTCATTGAGGATCAATTGCTCGATGGATTTGATATGTTTCTAATACATCATCAATTGTGTATTTGGAGGGCAGTGGGTGGATGGTATACTGGTCTAAAATGTTGGCTGCTGTAACAGGATCTACACGTTCAAATTGGGTAGTTTCTGGTGACTTTTGAATAATGTGGGTGGTTTCTTTTAAGTTTTCCTCTATGTTTATATCTTTGTAGTGTTCGTTGTTTTCTTTTAGGTATTGTAGGGCCTGTCTAACTTTATTTAAGTCGGCTAGTTGTTGACACTTTTTTTGTATTTCCTTGGCACACCATTAACTAGTATAATCAAAGATTGATCTATTGGCCATTGTAGTCCTGAACATTTTAAGTCCAATGGCAAATATACCACTTTGCCATGGATACCCTTTAGTAGCTTGGATGGAGGTAATTTGGCTGATTTTGGTTGACGGGGTATTATAGCTTGAAATGGGTGCACTGTTTGCATTATAAAGCTCTTGTACAAGTTAAGCTGTTGGAGAGCTTTTGGAAGTGGGAATATTTCTTAGTTATTAGTGATAGTACATGAAGGCATTTGGTTATTGTCAAGCTTTGTGTTGCAGTACGTGCACACTGTTGAGGGGTTAATTATTTTCTAATTACCTCCTGCTGTTAGATATGAAGCTAATTGGAACCAGTGGGATTCTTCATTGTCCTCTATTTTGTAAGCTAGATGTACTATATTTGTGCTCTTTTTATAAAACGTTCTATGGAATGAGACACATATTTGGGCTGGTATTTGAGCAGATGTGTTTTGAAACTTAGCTATTTCTCTTTTGTATGTGTTTATTAGGATGTTGGTGTTTATGAGGGGTTTAGTAATGTTTCTGAATGTACAGAATTTTCTAAGTCACCTTCAGTTCCAAAGTTTTTACGCTGGATGTGCTCTATTTCTTGAAGGAGTTCTTTGGCTGTTCCATGTAGGAGAATGTTATTTACATTTTGCAGTTATAGAGCAGGACGTCTTGCTAGTATAGTCAATGCACAAGATTCCGTATAGTAGAATGGTGTGTCGCTAACATTTTGATGTGGTGGCAAAGGCTTTTGCACGTAGTTCCTAAAATACAGGCTAATGATGATAATGTTCTCGCAGACCAGTGTGGGTGCAAACTAGACAGGAGTCTATGGTTTGTAATGTTTTTATTTTACTTTTGTCTTTTAGTTTTACCTAGTGACGGAGGAACTGCCGTAAAGATGTAAAGGATTGCTGGCGTACATTACGCATTGAGCTGCATGTCCATTTGTAAACGGGATGGTTTTTTCTATAGGGGTTCATTTTGCCATAATGGTTTGATTCACCATTTCATACCCTCAACCACTATTGTCTATGGCAATTGTTTGTTCATGTTCTTGTTTATTAGCTTCTTCATTGAAGTATGGTTCTGTGCTGCTTGTGTGCATCTATTCGCCATCACAGAAGTTTGAAAAGGTATCTATATTGGCACTGCACATGCTTAAAAGTACTTGTTGTAATGTATTCATTAATTTAGTTAGTGGTTTCATCCTGTTTAAAATCACAAACAAGGGGGTACTGGGAGTGTCTCTCTACCGACCTATATCTCGGGTTAGAGTCTCAACCAGAGTCTTTAGCTCACCATCCTTTCACAGAAGAGACATTTCCACTACATATCAGTATTTGTCTTTGTCCTTCCAAAGGGCAGCCCAGCACCGAAATGCCAGGCAATTCTCTTCTGAACAAGAGTACCAACATCAACCCCAGACACGTGTTTCTGCCTGGTTGGGCCTCATCAGTGAGGTGCAGCTGTGCCTCTCTAAGAACAGTGAGCAAGGGTTCCACATCTGGATTATCATAGTAATTTAGGGTAAAAACCAAAGCTTCTTAATATGCACAAACAAGGGGGGACCTGTGAGTGTCTCTCTACTGGCCTATATCTCGGGTTTCATCCTGCTGCGGTTGATAAATGAGTACCAACACAGGTTGGGTGATATTGTATGTATATTTGTTCTATATGAAGCACTTAAGCGTAAGTGCTACATAATGACACATCATTATCATTTGGCCTTGGACGTCTGTTTGCATTCAGAGTAATTTGGTAAATGAGTCTATACCCACTGATATTAAAGATACATATGGTGATCCATTCTTGTATGAAATGTATGTAACTTTATAGTGATATTGTAACCATATTTTCCATAGTGTAAACAATTTTATGTGATGCCACTTCCTGTTTTTTCAAGGGGTGAAAGGTCGTGTTCCATCACTTCACGTGATGCCAGTTTGGGGCGGGGTCAAATGACATCACTTCCTTTGCTGTCATCAGAGGTCAAGGGTCATGTGATGTCACTTCTGCTACCCCTGGCATTTTGGTAAAATGATGTCCCTGCAAAAAAACATGAAATTCACTGAAAAAAACGTTGTTAAAGGGACATTATGGTTACAAGTGAAACTGAAAATCCCTCGGAATCCGCCAGTTATGGTACACTAAGCAACCATAACTCGCGCCACCTCTGTGCACTGCTAAGACTAACCCCCAGGACATCAAAGATGACATCAAAAATGTCATTGATGACATCACATATCTGGCCCACTTCGTTTTGTTCACTGACATATTCAGGCGATTTTGTTCACTGATAGAGACAATTTTACAAATGAAAAAGTTACATATGTACACATTAACCTTCCTGTATGTTGCCAAGGATTTGACCTCAGTTCCTGGTACACATACATGGTGAAATAAGCAAGCCTCAAACATTCAAGTCATTTGTGTACTTCATGATAAAGTCTAATGTTACTGTCATTTTTTTCTGGTGTTGTTTCTTTCCTCCTCGCTTAAGTTTCCCTGTATGTGCCTCAGATTTGTATACATTGAAGGTCTTGATGTGTATTACTTGTACTAGTATAATTATATAGTAAGTCTTCAATTATTAGCTAATAGCTATTAGATATTTATTCCATCTTTATCATTACTCAAAACTCTGGTAAGTTATCATTCATTATTTTACTATCCAAAATTACCAAATTAAAAATATTGTAATTCTATAGTGCATGCTGCAGCCGTTGCCTATGTGAATGTATGATTATGGTCCTGTTTTAACACTCCAATATTATGTTTTGTTGAGATGAGTATATTCTTTAATACATTAAGTAGTTCATGATGGATCTCCCGATAACCCCTCACATCCTCTTGCTAACATTATGAACACAACCCCTTTTAGACTTTTTATCACAATTAATGTCATATGTGATGTCATCAGTGAAATCATCAATGACATTTGGGATGTCATCTTTGTGGGTCCTGGGTTTTCGGTTTTACTTGTAACCATCACGTCCCTTTAACAAAGTTTTTCATCGAATATACATATATTCAATGAAAAAATGTTGTTAAAGAGACGTTATGGTTAAAAGTAAAACCGAAAACCCCCAGAAATTCCCCAGTTATGGTAAGCTAAGCAACCATAACTCGCGACACCACTGTGCACTTCTAAGACTAACACCCAAAGATGACATCATAAATGTCATTGATGACATCATGTTGCCATCACATGTGAAAATCATTTTGATGAAAAGTCCCTACAAGGGGTTGTGTTTATAATGTTGGTTACATGATGTCAGGGGTGATTGTGTAATGTTACACATGTAATAACTAGCTAACAATTCAAGACTTACTACTCACTTGTGATAGTACAAACAATACATATGAAGAACCACAAGGCATACAAATCAGAGGCACATACAGGGAAACTAAAGGAAGAAAGAAACAGCATCATCAGAAAATGTTAATAGCATTGATGTTTATCTTCATGTATACAAAATTAATTGTGTGTTTGAGGCCTGCCTATTGCCCCATGTGCGTGCACTATGAGCTGAGACCAAACCCTAAGGAAAGTACTTTAAGAACCTATGACTAGGTTAAAGTCTAGATATACAGCACCTTTAGAATTTTAATATTCTGACTGTCAGTGAACAAAACCACCTGGCCTAGATATTTCAGTGAACAAAAACAAGTGGCCAGACATGTGATGTTATCGTTATCAGTGATATCATCAATGATACTTGTGATGTCATCTTTGATGTCCTGGGTGTTAGTCTTAGCAGAGCACGGTGGTAGCGCGAGTTATGGTTGCTTAGCTTACCATAACTGGCGAATTTCTGAGGTTTTTCGGTTTTACTTGTAACCATAACGTCTCTTTAACAATGTTTTTTCATTGAATTTCATAGGTTTTTATTAATGCAACTAAACCATGACGTCCCTTTAACAAAGTTTTTTCATTGAATTTCATAGGTTTTTATTAGTGCAACTTAATCATAACATATCTTTAACAAAGTTTTTTTCAGAGAATTCCATCAGTTTTTAACCAGTGCATGTTATTTTCCTACAATTTACTAATATCATACTTACCCCCATATAGCAAAGTTTTTGTCCAATTTACAACGTTTCACCTTAAAACTCTGCTATGTGCCACCTTCTAGCATCATTTATTTCACTTCTATACTTTTTCCACAGTTTTTGCTTCCGTCGACGTCCACGAACGTCTGACATCATTGCGGACCTTCCACACTGTGCCACGTGACCATGCGCTTGCGCACAGCATTATGACGTGTCCATGAACGCGTTTGCACTTCGCGTTCGGGTCCTTGCTTCGAGGACATTTAGGAACTGCATTTTCTACTGATCTAGGAACTTTCAAGATCAAAATATACCCTTGCACAGCTCCTACACCTATTCTTACTCATTATCCATTAACAATCTAGTAAAAAGCACATACTTGGAACAACAGTAGTAAAACTGCTATTTATCTTAATAAATGTCATAAGCTATTGCCATCCCTCCTTCCCAAGAGACACCACCACTCAGTGAAATGCACTCAGTGCAGCTTTGTACTCAGTCGCGTACTACCTGGACATTACTCCTATATGACCACCTCCATGCGCCACAACACCAAATCCAATCACCGCAATGCTCTCAGAAAGATTGTTCCTTTATTAGCAAGTAGTAGGCTGTCTTCCTCCACATCATCTTCCTCAACCAATACTGTAACCACACAGCCACTTCTGTGGGACACAAAATCCCACTAGCTACCTTGCAAGCAATAAAAGAGGCTGCTGATCCAAATCATTCGAAGACAACAGTCCTCTGTATATACTGCAACACACCACTCTGCAGGGGGAAGCAATTTCGAAGTGCTTTTGAAGCTGTAATGAAGGAGCATGAGAAGAATGAATAAATATACAAATAAATAACGAGTGTCCTGACCATTAACCTCCATTCCAGACCCTGTGGTGGGGGATAAAGGCCATTAGCACCCCTAGTTACCAAAGCGGAAACCCAGGGTGCGAAAAAATAGATTTTTCTTCCCTTTTCCAAGATGGCCACCATGGAAAGGGACGGCGGGACTCCGTAAAGAGCCCCTCTTCCCTTACCATGGCAGCCTGCAGAAGGCGAAGACAGAACCCTACGACCATATTACCACAAACACATTTTTTCCCTTTCAAACCTATCCCACTCGCGAATAACTCTACCACATAGCCAGTCCCAGGTAGACATGGCCAGTTTAACCCAATTTGTCATCCCTCGCGGTCATGGCCAGTAGCCATATTGTCCGGATCATGACCTTATAACATGACCCGGACAATCTGGCCACTGCCCATGGCCATAGGCTAAATCTCAGTCACAAAAGGTATATCACAATTTTTTTAACCTACCTTATGACACTTGCCAAAAAATAAATCACGGGCACATTTACAAAACCATGCTTTCAGGTCCTTGCCAATGCTACTTACATGGGTTTGCTTGAAATCGGCCCATGTTTTATTTTTTCAAAAGTGTCAAAATGTATGTACATGTATGTAAGCCCCCACTTGACAAAATCAATTCAGACTTTACACAAACATTCAAGGTTGGGTCTATAATCTTTCTGAAAACATTTTTCCACATTCATCAAGCGGCAATAAAGTTATAAGCCATCTAAAAGTGTTGACACCCCCATCTAATTTAGCCCCTCTTGAGAAAATCCCACCAAACTTTACAAAAACATTGATAGCTAGATTTAAAATCGTTTTTGCAAACTTTTGTGCAGATTCGTCAAAAGGCACCACATTTATATGCCTCTACATTATTTTGGGACCCCCTCTAATTTTACCCCCTCTTCACAGAATACCAGTAAACTTTGCAAAACCTTTTAGAACCAGGCCTAGAATAGAATTCCAAAGTTTCATGCAGTTTTATTGAGTGGTGCCAAAGGTGTAAGCCATCCAAGAACTGCTCCCGAACATCTGAAGTGTCCCCGAACTTCACAGGACTGTTTACTGACTTTTACGGTGAACAACAACTGTTTTATGGCTTCCTATGGCCATATCCCATCCCATCCTCATCACCCCTCAACTCCCCAGAGATTGTTTGATAAGTTTGACAAGTACAATGTTGTATTTTTTTACTGCTATGTCCGCGGACACCAGCCGATATATCCGCGAATCCAACATGGCGGGCATTTCCAAAAATCTGACGCACTTCACGCTTTTACCATCCAATCAGTGGGCGTGTCTGATGTGCACGGACATCACGTCACCCTCTGGACCAATCGGAGGACAGTCCATTGACCGAAAAGGGAAATGGGTCCACGGACCGAAGCCAGATATCAGTCATATTTTGGGACCTACTTTTTGGTAATTTTAATAAAAAATACTGGACGGATTTCCACCAAATTTACAAAAGCAAGCTTTCAGAACAAGCCACAGCTCCTGCCGCAAATTTGGTGAAAATCTGCCCAGCGGGTTGGGCTGTAGTCGTGAACAAAGTTTCTTTGCATACAGTATGTGGAGAAAATAAATGTAGGGACCTCCCCTACAACTTTGCCCCCACTTGACGAAACATCACCAGAGGATTCGTCCAGGGGGAGCAAAGTCATAAGCCGCCCAAAAAGTGCTCTTCCTACGAGTTGAGCAACTTAAGCATATCTACAGGGCCGCTACTGCAGGCCTGTAAAACACACTCTTTGTTTATACAAGTGAAGCAGACTCCCCTGCTACAGATCTTCTCTCCATGTGAAACTGTTACTCCCTCTCTTGCTCTTTATCTTTCTGTCTCTCTTCCCTCTCTTTCAATCTCTCAATCTCTTGCTCTCTCTCCCTCTCGCCATCTCTCCCTCTCTCTCTCTCTCTCCCTCTCACTATCCGTCCCTATCTGTCTCTCACTGCGAAATAGGGCCTGAAAAGCATATTCTGTTTTATTTCCTTTGCTGGCAAAATTGTGTAATGATTTTTTATGTGGTGAGATTTCTCCTCATTCATGAGTTTAACACCTGGTTGCCTCTTTCACCTCTCTTCTCTCTTCTTGTGACCACTTGCTGGCTTTACCTCTTTCTTCCTTCGTGTGCTCCATTGCCCTCTCTCTCCTGAATTCCACCATCATATCTCTCCCTCTCTCCTGCTTGAAGAGGCACCCCATGAAAGCTCTTTGCATCCTGACGGCCATCGTCCCTTCCCTGATTGTTTCCTTCATGCCTCCTGGTATTGTCTTCTGCATTCCTTCTAGCATCTCTCATTCCCTTCTCTCCTCCATGATTTTCTTTCTCTACACCGCTTTATGATTAATTCCTCCAATCATTGATTTCCTTCACTCTCTCGGGTTCTCTCCACCTGCCTCTGTGATTCTCTTCTCCTTCCTTCACTCCAGTATTCCCTCCTGCCTCTCACCCTTCTTCCACCAGCCATCTCTCTAATGCACCTTTGCACTAGGCATTCCTTCCTCCACCTTACTTAATTTGCAAATTTCTTATGCTCACACCACTGTTAACTTTCCCTTTCCTTTTATAGAGGACGTCCCTTCCTTTTGAGCACTAGTTGCCCGAGTAATGGCACTTGTGTATGCTGTTGTGGACCAATAGGGGCTTGCGTAAACGATTTCTTTAATTGATCTCACTTGTGATTAATATGTCTCTGCCAGAGTGCATGGCAATGCGGACCAAGCTGATGTCACACACAATTGCCACCTTGAAATCCGTACAAGAGTTTGATATGCTGCAGAGTGCACCTATATTTATTTTATTTTATTTTAATGTGATATAGTTTATAAATAAACTTTACACATGAAATATACATGTTAATTACTTAAATAGAGCATACTAAATACAACATAACAATAATAACTCAACTTCTCAGTGCAAAAAGTATAAAACCTAATAATTAACATAATTAATTTACATACACAGAAATGTAAAAACAAAGACACAAATAAGTAAATTGATTTTCATGTAGCCATGCATTTGTTGCGTTACAAGTGTCCATAATTGAGAGCAATATATCTCAGATTTTGTCTACCACCAGCAAGACTACCCATAAACAACCATACGAGAAAGAGTCATAGGCCTTCCTGCTGTCAGTAACCAATAGGTTCTTGAGGGACAGCACACAAGTAAACGTTGGCATCTCAGAGGCAACATAAAATTGTTTCAAATGGAAATTCCCAATAGACTCTCAATTACTAACCAAACATACATTGTGATCAGGCGCCTCATGTTCAAAGTGTTGATGCTGCTCCACCAGAAGGCTAATTCTGCTATAAAGTCAGCACTATGAGTATATCTACCATATTGGGTCTGATACATCGTGGATAATTTAGGGCAGTTTGTTTGCACATGTTTCCCTGCTTCTGCTGTTGACTTGTTCGTACATAGTCAGCAGTAACGTTCAACGTGAGGTATCTGATTTATTACCCCTGTGCAAACCAGGAGCGGCAGATAGTTTGTCCTAAGTAACAGGATAAAGCACCTCAGTCTAACTCCTGAGCACAGATTGAGGTAAAACTTCGACTTTTTATATGAATATAACATATACTTAATAAATTGATTGTTCTTGAGATTCTCCAGATGTGCATAGTTTCCTATCCAATCCCAAAGATTCTTTTTTTGAGAGAGAGCAATTCTGGACCTTTGAGTAAACCAATCAGCTTGAATATTCCAGCCAATTTCTTTCAGGTATATCTCAACCTTGTTTTTTAGGAGCAAATTCCCAGACTGTTTAGCAGATTCAACCCTCATGGTGTCAACAAGTGGCTTGCCTGTTTTACTCAGCATCAACAGATATAGTTCAGCCCTTTTCTTAAGTACCTGAGATTTTAATGAAATCAGTCCTAATTCAATCCTAATGATGGCCATCGGTATGTAGGTTGGGAGGCCTAAGATCTTTCTCCAATATTTGCCTTCCACAACCTGCAACCAATTCAGGTCCATATTTTGTAAGGCTTCAATACCATAGGTCATCGTCAGGACTAGAACCTGTTGGTATAACAATCGTGCAGCCCATATAGTGAAGCCGCCATGAGTAATAGTTAAGCGGTATACAAGAGAAGTAATTTGGGCGGCCCTGATCTTTCTATTCTGTTTACACTGGAGATAGTGCCCGTGCATTTCCATATCAATTCCCAAATATCTGTAATTCGGGGTGTATCTCCAGCTTCTGTACCTTTAAGCTGGTGCGTGCTACCTTTTTGTTTGTGAATAGCATCAATAGTGTTTTCTGTAGATTTATTGTCAGTCCATTGCTGTTGGCATAAAGCCATAAGACTTCTGCAGATCTCTGCAGACAGCTAAGTGTTTGATCTAATATCACTAAGTCGTCTGCGTACGGAAGGACTGAACAGTGCTTATCACCAATTTTCGGGGGACAGTTATATACCTTACCGATAGCCGCAGGTAGATCATATGTAAACAAATTATAAAGAGTCGGGCCGTCACGCACCCCTGCTTGACTCCTTTGTTTTGAACAATTTGGGCAGTCATATTGCCTTGCAGATCCAGCTTAAGGGAAACTGTGTTATTCTGATGAAGGAGCCAGAGGTAGTATAACAAGCCTTTGGGGCAAACAAGCAATTCTAATTTAGACCACAGGATGTCTCTGCAAACCAAATCAAAGGCTGCTTTGAAATCTAGGTATAACGCATACAGCGGCGGACTCCCCTTTTTCCTGGCTGCTGTACGCATGGTGTCAAGAATAATCAGGTTATGTATCGTTGAGTAACCCCTCCGAAAACCACTTTGTAAATAGTAAAATATATGCTCCTTCTCTGCCCATTCTTGTGATTTATCTAAAATTAGACCCGCAAAGAGTTTACCGGTGCAGTCGAGCATTGACAGAAATCTATTATTGCTCGGATCACTCTTGTCATCTTTCTTATGTACTGGGATAAGAGTGGCAGTTTGGGGTATTCTCCCTTCAAGCATAATTTTGTCAAAGAGGATCTTTAATACTCCTGCCCAAAAACTAGGGTTACATTTCAATATGATGTTGGCCAGGCCATTAGGGCCAGATGCCCTGGAAGATTTTAACTTGTTTATCTTCTCTACTAGTGCATCAACCGTTACCGTAAATGGAGGCACAGGGGGATTTCTGTTATCAGCCTCATTATCATTACTATTGATCGGGATGTTGCGCTCTCTCAGGAAGCTTTCCCATCTATATGCTCCTATGGGATTCAGGATTGAATTAGTTCTATTTCCTCTCACTTCTCCCAGAAGAGCCCAGATGTTATGAGTATTCTTTGTACACACTATCCTTATATTCTCTTGCAATTGATCTAGTTTCTTTAGGTGTTTTTTTTTGTCTTAACAAAGATTGATATTTTCCCTTAAGTGTTTTACATACAGAAACAAAAAATGTAGTCGATAGAGATGTTTTCTTTGCCCTCCTGATGTTTGCTCTCAGTCCCCTTTTGGCATCTCTCACTTCACTGTCATAAGAATTTCTCTGACTGAGACAAGTTAACGCCCCTGCCGCGCCCACTAAAGCATGCGATATTGCAAATGTAGATATCCAATGTTCAATACCCTCTATCGACATGACTTGAAATAAATTGTAGTCCCCATAGCAGTCTGCTGACAAGAATCTAAATGATTTGGCCGCGGTAGAATCTACCACGGCCGAAACATTCACATGGGAAAGGTGCAAACTACCAAAGGTTTGCACCTTTTTCACCCCCACCCACACCCCAAACATAAACAAACCCCACTTACCTTCATCTTCACGCTGGGGTCCTGCAGCGCCAGTTCCCTTTCACTTCCGTGATCGGGAACCAGGGCCACAGGGTCATTTTCTTTTCTTTTTTTTTTTAAATGGAAGGCTGCAGGGGTGTCCCCCGCAGCCCCTGCTCACTATACAATGAAGTGTAGTGAGCGGGGCAATGCGGATGACACCCCTGCAGCACCCATTTCTTTTTACAATGCTACCACCAAAGGTTCGAACTTTTGGTGTAGCATTTTTAGAACTTTTGGTCATTGCAACCCTTTCTTTTCAGTCAAATCGGCCTATACCTGCTGACAAAGAGGTTACCACTTTAGCTATATTTCTCTCAGACCACGAGATACGTGTAGCTGCATGGTTGACCCTTATGTCTCCCATAGATTTTGTTACATGGTTTACAACATCAGCATTTATAGTTAGCTCGAGCGCAGCATGGTCGCTCCATATATTTTTGGCCACATTCATGTCCTTCACCCGGCCAGCAATATCCTCTGTAACAAATATATAATCAAGCATACTCTTCGCATCACCACCTTCCCAGTCAAGTGGCCCGGGCAGTCACTAGTTGTTCTACCATTAACCATTTCCATGTCCCAGAGTTCAAAGAAACTCAGCCAGTACTGACCTTCAGGATCCACTTCCTTGTGGGACATTATACTCACAGGTCCTAGATAAGGATTGCTCGTAGACCCCTGCCCTCCAGACATATGGCAATTGAAGTCACCCCTTATCATTACAGATCTGTTTCCCTGCCTCAAAGCCCACTTGATCATAATGTCATGCAGGGTCTCTTGAATAGATTCAGTTTGAATTTTCCCAGGTGGATTATAGAGATTAATCAATAGCATATTCTCAGCCTTATTCTCGATGTACAGCACAAGTTCAATCGCAATCACAAATTTGTCTATTTTAGTTGCAATACGGCGTGACTTAACATTATGCTGTATGCCAATTATCAATCCCCCAAAAGGTCTTCCCAATTCTCCTTTTTTGGCAAGAGATTGGTACACTGTATATCCATTTAATACCACAGGGGTAGGCAGCCAAACGTCCTGCAAGCATATGCACGTAAACCTGCTTATATAGGGCAACAATCCCTTCTGGTTGATTAAGTGACTAAAACCCCTGCTGTTCCAGGACAGAATGGAACTCCCTCAGTCTTTTTTCAAAACCATTGGAAGAGATTCTGCTAGCCACTTTAGGATGTTCTGTACGTCTGCCATTTGTACCACGTTGGTAGCCGGAAGTTGGGTCGTATTGATCATGTTCTTTGGTTCCACCAACACTTTCTTAGGGAATTCCAGATCTTCTTTTCCGGGGTCCACATCAATTTCCACGTCAGCCTCAAACAGATTGAGTTTATATGTATGCAGCAAATTTGCAGTAGCCTGGAATTTACAGTGAACTGCCAATACATTCGTGTTTTGGACCTTTAGCGGCTCAATGTATACAAAATCATCAGATGTAAGGACTCTTAGTTGCAGGATCGAGTGCAATCTAGTCAAGAATTCTGTTTGTGACAACCAATCCTGATCATTGTTTTGGTAGAGATTCTTGAACAGACAAATACGATTGCTGCTTACTACTGGCTGCTGTACTCCTTCCCTGCATACTGATTTCTGTGTTGTCTTAAGATGGGAGATTTGTCTAGCACTATTTAGAGTGGATGAGGAGTTTCCTACCGGCAGTTCAGTTGCCTAAATTATAGGTGCTAGAAGCACTTCCTCTGCCTCTGGTACGTCTTTGTCTTTATCAGGGATAAGCCAACTGGTAAGGCGACCTTCTCTTTCTGAATTTCTCTTCCTAGCCTTGGCAGCCTTTTTCCTAGATGTCTTCATATTTGTTATGACTGGGATGGACTCTGAAGGTGATAAGGCCGCATTAGATGATCTTTTTTTCGTGCTTGCCCTTCTGGCCAATCTCTGTTGTTTACAGGAGAAATAAACCTCAGAGTCATTTGACACACTCAAATCTACATCAGGAGGCAATGAAGGCTCTTTAATCATCCGTATAGCTTTGGATCGGTTGTGCTCAGTTTCCTCTATAGCATCTTTATCCCCGACGTTCAACGTAGCCAAATTGATTGTATTTTCTAGAATACGGCCACACATTTTTAATAACATTTTTAGAGCAAACTGCAAGGAAGCCATTGAGGATTGCATCTCAACCATGGTGTTCATACCGTAGAGAGAACCCATGTTCGGTTCCGATTCTGAGATTTCAGAGTGTTTCATTAGATTAGGTGACATTGATAGTCTCTCTGGGGATGCAGTTGATTGAAGGGCTTCTTTCGCTGTTGCTCCTTTTTCTTTCTCTATAGAAGAATTGATCAGGGCAGGATTCATAGACCTTTGGACTGAGAGGCATCACTCCAACAGGGAGTTATTATCAATCATCAGTTCAGCAGAACTGTCTTGCGCATTACTTGCGCTCAGGTTATTAACTGCCTCCTTTTCGGGAATGTTTGGAATCAACTCCGCTGAGGAGTTAGGTTGAAAAAAGGTAGGTATAGTGCCTTTACTGGTCGGTATCTGCTGTTTTGATTTCTTTTTTGCCCCTACTTTCATAGTTCTGTCTGTGGATGTTTTAGCACTGCTCTTGCGCAAATTATAATTGTTCTGCGCTGGTCTTCTTTTGGGGGACATTTTACTCTTTCAGAAGAGCTATAACCACAGCTTTTCACTTCTCACTGAGGAGAAAAGCTCTAGTTTTACTTGGTATCGAGGCCACCCCCTGGAGTCGAATGTCCAGGCGTCAAGGCACCTGAGCAGCTGCTTGACCAACTCCCAGCAGGGAATACACTTAGGCCCTGTGAATTCAGCACCCAGATGCAAGCCCTCTATAAAATATAGATAGTCAGTGGGCAATAGCCAACCACTCAGCCGTGTGGGTCAAAGGCTGAGCCCACAGTCCCCATCTGCATGGCTAATTAGACAGCAATCACGGGCCAACCCCCCATACTGGAAACGCAGTGGATATCACAGTGAAGTAAACTCAAAGTGAGCATACAAGATACTGCAATGTAGAATGTATGCAATGTTTAAGGCAAAAAAGAAGAGTCCCAGTTTTGAGACTGCGCCCAATTTTTTAAAGCATAATTTATTAGTTAAATGCCCTTTAGGATGACACGTGTTTCGGTCCTTTAAGGACCTTTATCAAATCAGGGCTTTGTATTTAACCAAACAACATTATATAGATGTTTTTCAAACAACATAAAACAAATATGTTCATTCACATAATTTACAAAAGACACAGTGATATAATAAGAAAATTTGATTGGTGACAAAACATTTTTGTAAAATAATAGTTGATAATTCAAAGAAAACAAAAAGCCAGAAAAAAATGTGGTAGGAAAGATGTTTGAGGGTCAAGAGATAAATAAACCACATTTTCATTAGTTACTGCTAGATATATTGCCACATTATTAATTGCAAATGTATCAAATTGTTATTGTTTTATCTTATTTTACCTTAATAGGTTAAAGTAAATGTAGCCACTCATCCAGTTACGGGTTTGATCCCTTTAAAAAGACGTAAATCGGACATAATGTCACCTCTAACTGCATTGGTAATAATACCACATACGTTACATATAAGTGCAAGAAGGTCATTTTGTATATTGGTGCTTCTGAGGTCCTTATAAGTTTTAGAGAATGCTTATTCAAGTGATTCAAAACGGACTGTAATAACAGAGCTGTATTGTAGTTTTTTGTAACAAGTCTAAGCATTGGTTCGTGCGCGCGAATGGAGCCGCGCACAGCAAGATACTAACAGAGCCTCCGAACGTTCGAACATGGACTCGCGACAGGCATTTTTACAAACGCAGCGTATGCTGCACTTGAATGACGGTCTCTTACCTCGGAAATATTCTCGCGTCTGATCGCGTTACTGCCAAGTCGCCAGAGAGGGCGTAGAATGGCATTATCTCCCTCATTAATGTATTCGGGTTGTCATGGAAATGGATCCTAGCTCAAGTCCGTTTTCTAGTCTAATGGCAACTATTCTCCTATGTTTCTGTGGCGGCCATTTTAGAACTGTGTTGATAACCTGGGTCTAGTGCTAATTGGGCATGTTAAAAGGTTCCAATTCATGTTAAATGGTTAATAAAAAGATGTTTATAGATTACTAGTGTCACTTCAACATGTTTATCATTGACTTAGTTAATATGTTTTATACTAAGCAATTTTAATATGTACTGTATTTATTCTATTGAAAGAAATGAGTGAATGCTTAGAGTGCTATCAGATAATACTATTTTGACTAATATGAGAAGAATAAGGTTGTGGGCGCTGTCAGTTAATAATATTTTAACCAATATGAGACGTATAGTTCTTATACAGGAATCAAAAATGAAAGAATACAATATTCCAAAAAACACAAGTCCTGTCGCCTGTCCAGAATAATAATTAGCAATATATAAGATATATCATTTTCAATATAGTTCATTAAGAGTAATATGGTTGTGAAGGGGAAACAGGTTCCCTAAAGGAAGGAGACCATTTCATTGTCCGTGTTCAATCCGAGTACTGTAGAGTTTAGTTTACAAATAATTTTCGCTTCCGCTTGTCTCAATTTCTTTTCCTTATTTCCACCTCTTTTCCCCAGTGAGATCTTCTCAAGACCGATAAATCGTAAATCTGCTTTATTGGCCATCTGATGTTTTTCCTGCCAATGGCATGCCAATGGTAGTCTCGGATCTTGGCTACCAATTTTGGCTATGTGTTCTCTAACACGTGTCCTAGTTCTCTGATTGTGCTACCAATGTAGACCAAATTGCAAACACATATGATTCCATATACAACGTAGGTTGACCTGCAGTTGATTGTTTATAGTATATTCAATGTTTTATTGTAAGTGCTGGTAAATTTATCCATTTTTCTGTGCAAATTTGCACATTTTGCATGTACCGCACTTTCTGAAACCATTCGTAGATGCTTTTAGCCAGCTCGTTGGTTCTTCTGCAATCAGATCTGGTAATTTTGATGGACTTACTTTATTGTTTATGGTTTGTGCCTTTTTGTATATAATCCTGGGTTTGTCATCCACATTATTTGCCATATTCTCATCCAATTTTAGCAGGTACCAATGTTTGGCTAGAATTTTGTACAGATTCCTGTGGTCACTAGAGTATTTGGTGATGAAGCCAACCGTTGATTGCTCCATTTCTTTGATCTTTGGCGTCAGTGTATGTTCTTGAGTTAGTAGTGAGCTTTTCTCTAGTGCTTTTTTGACACATTGTTCTGTGTAACCCCTTGCCAAAAACCGTGATGTTAATAAGGCCTCCTCAAAGTGTTCGATTGTTTGACAGTTTCTTCAGGCTCGTATGAATTACCCTGAGGGTATGTTCTGAATGGTTGGTCTATAGTGGCAGCTCCCAGCGTGAAAAGTCGAATTGACTTCCGTAGGTTTCCCGTACGTTCGGGTTCTGATCTGATTGTGGTCAACATATATTGTAAGATCCAGAAAATCTATACTAGTCTCATTGCAGTTGCCTGTAAGTTGTATTCCCATCTCATTTTGATTAATCCTGTTTTTGAAGTCTATGAAATCTGAGGTCGTACCTTTCCATATTATCAATACATCGTCAATGTATCTCATCCAATGAACCAGTTCTCTGTCGTATGCGTTGTCTTGATAAATGATTGTGTCTTCAAACAGGCCCATAAAGATATTAGCTAGGGCCGGGGCATATTTGGTGCCCATTGCTACACCATTGGTTTGTCTGTAGTTGTTTTGTCAAAATTGAAGATATTACTTTTAAAGGTCAGTTCTAACATTTCCTTCACCATTTGAATTTGCAAGTACATTGATGCAGAATCCTCCTTGAAGGTGTGATCAATTGCTCTCAAGGCCCATGTATGTTGGATCAATGTATAAAGTGAGCATACATCCAAGGTTGCAAGTTGATAGTTACTTTCCCCATTCATGTTTTTCAGCTTTAAGATAACATCAGTAGTATCTTTTAAGTACACCTTCAATCTCATAGCTCTTGGTCTTAGGATATTGTCCAAATATTGAGAAATATTCTCTGTTGTCCAGCCAATTCCACTGAGGATTGGTCGTCCTTCCGGTATACGATCGTATTCCTTATGTATCTTGGGCAGAAAATACATAATCGGTACAGTGGGTTCTTTGATTGTTAGAAAGCTCCTTTCATCGTCCGTAAGTAGACCTTTGTGGTGCCAGATCTTGATTTGTTGCTCCAAGTTGTATACTATTTATTTAGTTGGATTCGTGGGCAGTATTTCATAACAATCTAGGGTACTCAAATGTTTTTTTGCCATTTCCAGGTAATCTTCTCTGTTCATAATAACAATTTTACCACCCTTGTCTGCTTCTTTTATTACAATGGAGCAGTCTGTCTCTAAAGTCTCAAATTTTTAGAGCAAACTGCAAGGAAGCCATTAAGGATTGCATCTCAACCATGGTGTTCATACCGTAGAGAGAACCCATGTTCGGTTCCGATTCTGAGATTTCAGAATGTTTCATTAGATTAGGTGACATTGATAGTCTCTCTGGGGATGCAGTTGATTGAAGGGCTTCTTTCGCTGTTGCTCCTTTTTCTTTCTCTATAGAAGAATTGATCAGGGCAGGATTCATAGACCTTTGGACTGAGAGGCATAACTCCAACAGGGAGTTATTATCAATCACCAGTTCAGCAGAACTGTCTTGCTCATTACTTGCGCTCGGGTTATTAACTGCCCCCTTTTCGGGAATGTTTGGAATCAACTCCACTGAGGAGTTTGGTGGAAAAAAGGTAGGTATAGTGCCTTTACTGGTCGGTATCTGCTGTTTTGATTTCTTTCTTGCCCCTACTTTCATGTCTGTGGATGTTTTAGCACTGCTCCTGCGCAAGTTATAATTGTTCTGCGCTGGTCTTCTTTTGGGGGACATTTTACTCTTTCAGAAGAGCTATAACCACAGCTTTTCACTTCTCACTGAGGAGAAGAGCTCTAGTTTTACTTGGTATTGAGGCCACCCCCTGGAGTCGAATGTCCAGGCATCAAGGCACCTGAGCAGCTGCTTGACCAAGTCCCAGCAGGGAATACTCTTAGGCCCTGTGAATTCAGCACCCAGCTGCAAGCTCTCTATAAAATATAGATAGTCAGTGGGCAATAGCCAACCACTCAGCAGTGTGGGTCAAAAGCTGAGCCCACAGTCCCCATCTGCATGGCTAATTAGACAGCAATCACGGGCCAACCTCCCATACTGGGAACGCAGTGGATATCACGGTGAAGTAAACTCAAAGTGAGCATACAAGATACTCCAATGTAGAATGTATGCAATATGTGCCGTTTTGATTTGTAGCTGAGTTGACTGTAGAATCAGCTCTATAAATGGTTCTTTCTAGGTGGGACTGTCGCTGGAGTCCAGAGATGTACAGCGCTTACCCACTGTTTGCAGCCACGCCACCCAGGAGCCTTCCGTGTTCCCTCGGCAGCCCGCTTCCCAGACCAAGATGGCCAGTGACCAGCAGCTACGCGCACCAGTTCCCAGGAGTCAGTCACTGAGGGTGCCCAGCCACAGAGAGGCTCACCAAGGCTCGCCAACTCACCTCCACCTCTGTTTCACCTCTGGTCCCCAGTACAAAGCGCCCGGCAGAGCTGCAGTACTTCCTCTACTCTCGGACTCAGACTAGAGGAAAGGACCAAAAGGTCAATGAGGAAAGACGTCAAGCCGCACATTGAGAGTGAACCGAGTAGACAGGCAGAGCCGCTCCCAACGTAAGTCTCAATACAATAATAGTTTAGTCGCACCACCCTCAGGCATTCTCACCTGCACTCCCTGCAGTTGCACCTGCCACACGTCTGGCGCCTCCTTCATGCACTTGCTGGGATCAACAGCGCTAGTAAGACCATCATCAGTTTTTTCCCCTCTAAGTGGCCTCAAATGGTAAGCATTATTTAAAATGTCACTGGAGCATAGACCCGCTATTCATGCCCATGAATTCTTTAAAGGAGGAGGAGAATGTCGTGTAGGCTGATGATGTACCTCCTATGGGCTCAGCATCACACCGCAAGTGGTAGCACCAAGGAGCCCTGACCACCGCATCCACTATTTTCAGGTACTGGTCTTCTTCAGATCCTCCTAAAAGGAGTTTCAACAGAATTTCAACATCAGACTCTAGACAACCCTCTTCTCTAAGTTGACAAAGGTGTAGGATTTTAACGTTAGATACCACCTCAACACGTGCATCAGTAACCTTATTTCTAGAACGCCAGGTAAGGGGCACATCATCAGTGACCAGTTTACATTTGAGGCCTGTCAAATGATACATAATAACTTATTTCTCTTGGTAGGAACTTTCTGCTGACTAACAAAATAGTCTGTTCAAAGACCTCAGGATTTTGAGAAAGAACACCCCCAAGCCCTTTCCTGAAAGCATCAGTTTGTAGAATTAATGTTTGAGTGAAATCCAGCATGATGAGGAGCGGTGGATGGAAAAATGAGTTTTCCAGTCTACTGAAGTCCACCTCACCCGACCCCCACCTCCCATGTGTTAGTTCATGTCGCTTAGGTTTGGATGCTTTGGGTTCATGTGTAAGAGGCCCTGCAATTGTCGAGACGTGAGGAATGGACCGCTGATGATAAACCCAGAATGCTGGTGTTAAGCTGTGGAACCTTATGGATAGCTTTGGCCTGGACCGTCTGCGGCTGCATGTTCCTGCTCCCCACTTGGAATGCGAGAATTGATAGCTACACAGATAAAAGCGGTGATCTCAGTTATGGGAGCAGCCTGCATTCTGCAAGTTCAAATACCACTGCGCGTGCCAGACTTAGATTTTCATCATTCCATGGTTGATATATCAAGCACCAGTTTACTATTTAAAATGGGTTTATAATAACATCTTTCCTTACAGATATTAGACGTTGGAGGAGTCTGGCATGATGCGCTATATAAGAGCACAGTTTTATTTTTAATATTATTATTATTATTATTATTATTATTATTATTACTATGCGTAGATACTTCGCTGAAGAGAAAGGACACCTTTGGAGGTCAGGGGCTGGAGTGTTTGGTCTATGACCCTCTGGAATGTTGCTGATGCTCTGTGAAGGCCAAATCATATGATGATGAACTGAAAGAGGCTGTGTCATGTGTAGAGAATGTGGAGAGAATGTGGTCTTCTTCCGATTCACTTGGACAAGACCAATCAGCCAGTGTCTTTTTGTCAGGTCCAGGGTAGAGATGTAAGTAGCTGGTCTGCCACTTTCGAACATCGAGTCTATAGGAAACCTTGGATAGGCATCAATACATGTGCAAAGCGAGTTAGGCGAAAATAAAATCTCCTTTGAGTGGACAATAGTTTTGAGCACCCTCTCTGCCATCGCACTGAAGGACTGAAACCTGCCTGCAGCCCAGGAAGGATCTTGGTATCTACTATGTCCTAGACTATCTACTACCAAAACAATGATCCTAATAAATAGGGGAGTAAATCCCAAGCAGGCAAGGCCCCACATTCTGGAACACCATCTACCCATCTATCAGAAATCAACTCAACCTCTTCACCTCAAGAAAGATGCTAAGCACTGAACTAGTAAAGAAGGTATTTGATAGGGCGCAACTGTTACCCTACAGTCTCAAGGCGCTGCCACCCTGAAGGAAATGGGTGAGGGAAAACATACCTATTTCAGAGAAAGGCAGGATTGAATGGGAATTGATCAGAGATAATTTGGATGTAGAGAGGGAGGGTTCTCCATAGCCGAGGCACCAACACAGAGAACGTGAAAGCACCATTCCACTTGCTCCCAAATGAAAGGATTTGAAGGACAGAGTGGAGGAAGTACGGGAGGAGCAAGAGGGAATATGGGGACACATGTTTTCCAGTTATATCTTCTGCACAGAGCTGCACACCTTCCCACAGAAAAGGATGCTAGTGGGTCTCCCACATTTTTTGGCTAAAAGCATCAAAGAGGTAGGGAGATGAGATCAAGGCAATGAGGGTACAGACTGCAAATTAAGTGCTGTATGATCATGGATTGTTTGAATTGTATTAGTACAGTAGCTAGCAATGGTGTTGCATAAGGCCTATATGGAGGCCGCCACAGAAAACATAGTTGGAGAGAAGATGAGCTCTGTCAAGTTTGGGAAAACGTTATGCTGTACATTAGATCAGCAATCAATGTTTTGAGAATCGGGAGACTTGCTATCAAAATAGCAGATGTGTAGGTTAATAGAGGGTTCTTACAGGCGATTTTCTCATCCTTGTTAATGGATGGAGGACCACCATTTGCACTCTGAATGGCAAATTGCTTTTTGCAGGTGTGGGAGATCAGGAAAAAAGCAGAGATCTATATTTAGGCCAGTTTTCTTACATGCAGCTCCTATGGGAGCAGCTTGGTGCGCAGAGCTACTTAAGCAACTGGTGAAGGTCTCATAGGCCATACTGAGATCCGACTCCCATGCAGAGGGACTGGGCTCAGAGAGAAGGGAGACAGGTTAATTTGATGAGACGTTTTTCCAAATCAGAAGGGTAATAGCTGGAGGAAAGGAGGTGGAAAGAAGATGGAAGGTAGATAATAAAGAAACAAGTGTGTGACCAGACCACATAACTGGGCAGATGGCGAGGATGTTCACAAGGTTGAAAGGAGGAAAGCATGAAGCAGACAGGATGATGAGCGTTGTGAGTAGGATTAAGAATACATTGATGAAATAACCAGACCTGAGCAGTCCGTGATCCAACTCACCGAAATAAAGACATGAGAGGTTGACCTAATGACCAAGTACAGACTATGCAACACGGGCTGGCCGGCTTTCCCTCAATCCTATCCCCAACATTCGAGTCATCTTCCCCACACCCTCTGCAATCGCCCGACTCACATAAGTTGCCGAATTGGTCATGACAAGTTAAAGTTGTGCATCCTACGTTCTACCTTTACAGCCGTCTATGGGTGATCTTTGATTTGTTTGCAAGGTGAATACACGATATATGAAATCCATAGCTAGCTGCCTTTGAAAAAGATTCACAGTTTTGTCAAGCCAAATCAAAGCACTTGGCAAACTCCTCCATTCGGTTGTTGACTAGGAACTGAACCTCAGGTTGTTGAAACAGGATAAAAGATGCCAAAATGTCATTACAAAAAAAATCTACAGATTTCTACCCCATATATATTGAAACGGATATGCAGTGAAATTGGTGATAGCTAAATGTATGCATTTCTTTTACAAATTACACAGATCTCTAAAAACAAAAGCACTGTATATGAGGTGATAGTGTTTAGGCACTACATAGTCCTGCCCATCATGGGCACAACTCAACACACTGAAGACCACTGGACGTCTTGATTGGTTATCAGGCCTCTTGTGCAGATATTGTGACAATTAGCCCCCCTGATATCGAAACGCCGAATCTCCAGAGTTCCATGGGATGACTTTTTAATAAATGATTTTAAAACACTTGCCTCAAATAACTGAATGTAACTTCAGGCAAAATAAACATACAACAAATGCGGCATTTGTATTCGCTGTAAAGAGATTGCAAGGCGTGCTGTTAAATACAAGAGCTACATGGGGCATTTGTTCCAGCGAGGAGTATTTTCAATCATGCTGAAATCTTGTCATAAAACAGAGCCGGAGGGATTTATCTTAAACCCTCTGTAAATGATCAGGCGAGCGTAATAACAGCTATTTCTTTCACGCTGGGGTTTCAAAGGAGATGATTGCTGTGCTATACAAAGAAGAAATATTTATTTAAAGCTATGCAACTGAAACGTCTCGGTATTTGCAGGATATGTCTGTGTGTAAGCATGGTGTGTTGTGTCACCGCCATCCCAGTGGACAAAACCATATGCTGTATGTCTGCTGCTTGGGCCAGAACAGAGCAGAACTCCAGCTGCAACTGGAACACTTATTTGAAACCCTGGCTTGCTGTTCAGACTCCTTTCTTCTACAATAGCGCGATGTAACACTTTGGAGACATTCATTGGTAAGGCGCTATTTATGACAGTATGTTTATTGTGTGCGCTGTTGGAGTTTAGCCCACGAGAGCAAGAATTGGTGTGCATGTTAAGTCGGCCGCCCCATGGGAGCCCTTTCTCAGATGCCAATAACATTGGTGCCACTTGATGAAACTTCACGAAACATTCTCGAAAGACTCAGATTTTTTTAAACCTTTTGTGTTGTTCCATACAGGATGAGAGTTATAGAGGGGTCCCAAACATGTCATTTGCCAGGCAAACTCCCAGAGGGAATTTTTTCTCTCACCTAGGACAAAACCACTGTTCGGGCCTACAGCATATTTGGCATGCCCACATGCTTTGCTTGGATTGGTGAAAATGTGTCTAATCTGAGGATCCATCTGATAGGAATATTGGAAAGTGAGTCTAGGAAATGTGTGCCTGGCTGCATGACATGTGTAGCCCTGGGGTTCTTGCCCCTGCCTGCTGACATGGCTCCTTACCCACCAGGCCACAGAGTGACCAGCACTTACCTGTGACACCCAGCTCTATCTTCTTTAAGGAGAGGCTGTGGAATGTTAGTGACTCAGGACATTTTACAGGACTCCCCTGCCCAGGAACAGTGGACCAGACTATCAGAAGAGGACAAAAACGGAATGGTTAGGGAGTAAAGAAAGAAGTTGCGGCACTGACCAGAGGAGCCCTGGCCTCATGCAGCCGGAATGCAAAGCCTCATTCTGCCAGGCCACATCTGGCAGGATTGCTAGGCATGAAGTAAAAGCCCATTGCTTTTACTTGTCTCGGGAGGATAGCTCAGGGGCAACGTGCCCACCTTGGAAGCAAGGCGACACACAGGTTCGATCCCCGTGTCTGTACTTAGGAACCTCTGGGTATTAGCGCGTTATAAATAACCTATCATATCATCTCATGCATGGGGCAGTCCCGGGTAAATATAGCCTGGGCCAGAGGTGGAGAGCCGTTAAAAATACTAGCCCTAGGTCACATCAGCAGTGTGTCCCAGGGAAGCAGCGGGAGCCTGTAAGGTGCCAGCCCGCCAACGGGCTAGATGGGGTGGGCTGTGAAGATTAAAGTCCCAGGCTGCATCGGCTTTGTTGCCTAGGTGATGATGAACTGGCTCAGCGTCCATGATGCGTTCCCCCTCACCTTCTGTCAGTCAAGGGCAGAGGAGCTTCCTGAGCCGGAGCTGGAGGTCAGGCAGAAGACTGGGTTGGCCTGCCTCCTCAATGCGCAAGGCTAAGAGGCAGGCCGCGCCCCATATGAAGCGATCCTGGGGCCAGTTGCTGAGCAGTGATCTAAGGGCAGACCCACTCAAGCAGTAGCAGAGCTGAAGCAGGCCCCTCACCTCTATCTCCTCTCTCTCGCACCCATCAACCATGAATATGCCGGATGTGAGTGGATATCTGTTCATATTGATGCTGAATGCATTCACTGTGTGTATGTCTATTCACATAATGAACGTATTGTCTGTGGTTTGGAGTGTATTGAATAATGTTGTTATGCTTGCATATTCCTTGCATATGTGTGAGCGCATAGTGTATGTGCCTATAGCATATTGTTTTTTGTGTATGCATATTCCAACCCTATTGTCTGTCATCACTTAATGTTCCTTGATTAGTGTATGTGAGTGCTGTACTTACTCATATTCTGATGTACGTATTTTGTTTCCTGAGAATACATAAGTATTTTATGGAATATCCTTGTACTGTGAGAATATTGTATGTGTGTATGGTTTTAATTGTGTGTGTGTGTGTGCGCGCGTGTATGTCAGCATGTTGGTGTATATGTTATGTGGTTCGGAGCTGTGTGAATTGCCTCTGTGAATGGTGTGTGTATGTGGTGTGAATGTGAGGTGTGTGTGTGTTTATGTTGGGTGGGGCGGATAATATGCAAATTATGCACATTGACCGTGAGTTTTGTGGTTACTCACATTCCAAGCATATTGCGTGTGCATACCCAGATTCAAAGCATGTTATATGGTGACATTCATGCGGATTCCAACGCTGCAGGTGTTTTAGAATTATAGATACATTTCGACATTAAATGCTTAGTAAGAGAGACAAACACTTCCTTGCAGCTATATGAATGAATACTTCATTAGAGCCTTACCAGTAATTGCCTAGTGCCTGGAATAAACATCCGCTGGGTCAGGGAGGAAGCCATCAGCATATTATATAACTTTTAGACTTGTTTTATCCTTTTAGCCTTGTTCCCTAACTAAACCTCCCACGCACTTGCACAGACCTAGGAGTCGGTTTTGGAGCAAACTCCTTGTGGTTTCAAGTGTTTTCAAAGTGCATAGTGAAAATCTCTTCTACGGTAACAATGCCTATAGCTTGGTTGGTGCCCAGGGAACTCCGCTTCCCTGTCCTGTTCACTGGCTACCCCAACAGCCCTTCATTGGGACACTCTGAAATCTTCATATTGACAGGCATGACCTTTAGAAAACCTGTGATGGCCTTATCACTTTCTGATAAGCCTGACAATCTAGTTTTGTCAAGCTGATATTTCCTATATTAGCATAAACACTGGGCACCTGTTCCTTTATGCAGTGGACCACCTCGATACAGTGCTTCTTTGTTTCTTTGGTGGATATTTTCTTCTGATTACATCATTTTAAAATATTTCAGGAAGCATTAAATATTGCAAAGAAAAAGGCAGGAAAAATATAGTCGGAGTTGATTATTGATCGCCTGCTTTTTGCTCCTTAAGGGGGGGATCGAAAGGGAACACACTTTGCTTACTCTGTTTAGCAGAAAAAGGAAAGGGAGGGTATCATTGATGCGCAGCCAAGGAGTCAACAGTGCATTTATGATGGCCAGATCGTGTGAAGCTCACAAGAGCATGTCATCAAAATGTAGATTTTCTGGGCCTTAAAAATACATTTTGAAAATTAATGGAACGGTATGTGCCAAATACAGAAAAACGAAGAAGTCAATTTGGAGATATCATGGCCTAATAGTGCATTTTTCATATTCTGTGGAAAGCCCATGCAAAAAAGAGCTTTTCCCAATCAATCATATGTGGCAGGAATGCTGCCACAAATTACCACTCTGACTCCAGATGTAAATCCAAGGGTGTCTATTCCCAGAAATGCAGACAGATTGGCTGTGGTACTTTAGGATCTTGGCACCAGGGCCATCCCTCTCTAACACTCCTACCCCAGCCTTTCCCTCCTCCCTAGCTAGGTGTCCGTAAAGGGGACCTTAGTTGTATCAACAGGTGAGTGACCCCTACTGCCTCAGATACTTCCTTACGGCTACAATTGTTGTCCCTAAATCCGTGGCTAGCCACCTCCCTAAGGTTCTTCTAGCTGACCCTAACCTGGCCACACTTAGTACTCTAAGGGTGTTAATGGTTAGTGTCTCCTTTTACCCATTTCCACTTGCTCTTCTTAAACAGTCTCTCCTGCCCCTTCTCTGCAATGGGTCCCAAGTTGCTCTCCTCTCCCATTTGCTGTCCCTCGACCCTCACACTCTTCCCTCCTCCACCCTTTGATATTTGTTCTCCTATTTCTCAAATCCTTCACTTACCATCACTGTTACCTCCTACTACCTCCATTGTTGTCTTCCCCCTCCCACACTCCTGACGTACCTCTACCAACAGTGGTGGAAGCGAGCAGGAGCGGTTGGGAGTGGCGCCGCTCTATCTTTTCTTAATTCATTGTACCGTTCCTATACTTTTATTTTAAAAATAAACCGTACCAGAGCGCTTCTTTTTAAACTAAAAATGTAGAATTAGGAACACACTTTCTTTCTTTTTGAGTGTTTGTTTGAGAGACATGCTGGCATCGCTTACACCTTCACAGTGTGCAGTGACACTGCAGCACACCCTATCAAAGCTGCACAGAAGTTGGCAGGCCCCAGCCCGATGGAAAATGCAAAGCCAGCAGAAGCAGCAGAGCATGAGAGGACTCTGGAGGTGTCGATGGGGTGGAACCTCGAGGAGGCACCCAGATAACAGGGCAGCGCCCTCCTTCCTCCCCCTGGGCTAGGAGGAAGGAGTTTGGCACAAAATCCCGGGAAGCAAAAAGAAGAGCCCGGGAAAGGACAAGAGGGGTGGGAAGCCTGCCAAATGGGCTGGAAAGCCAGTGAAATAAAAACAAAGGAGGTGGGCGTGCCTGGGGGCATATATATGTCATGTGGACTAGCAGCATTATAGTTGAAGCCAGAGGACGCTGGACGAGAGGAAGCAGCAAGAAGTTTTTTATTCTTCCTTGGAAGCAGGTCGGAAGCAGTTTTTCTTGTGGAGGTGGTCAGTAGTAGTTTTCCGCTGGGAACGGTGTGCGGTTTGCGTGCCAGGAGGCCGCTACAGGGACCTGCTTCTCTTAGCTGGGAACTGTGTGCGGTGCGTGTTCCAGGAGGCCACCGAAGGGACCTGCTTCTCTTCATCAGGAACGGTAGAAAATCATCTCCGGCGTGAGTCTGACCCAGGCCCCGGGCCGCATGAAAAACGGAACGATAGAGGGTCTGGGAGTTTAGGCGCGGGGTGGGGGGAAAACGGCGCGAAGCGTAGGGAGGGGCGTCCGAATGGCGCCACAAGAAACAAAGGCCCAGGAAGGGCAGGAAGCAGCACCTGGGTAGGTGCGAAATATAACAACAGGAGGTCAGGGGGTAACCCGGCCGCCCCCAGGAAGGAACAAAAGGCCGGGGGGGTATAAGTAAGCCTGGAGAAGGAGAGGCGGCACAAACCAGGTAAGAGCTCACCTCTCTCGGGTAGGCTCTTGGTACCTGGAGAAGGGAAAGGAAAAACGTTTGCTCTTGCGGGCTCACGCGCTTTCGACCCTTCTACAAGCGGAGCTCTCACGGGTGCACGCGTGTTATACAGCGTTCATCGCTTGGGACTAACGCGGCAACCGAGACATCACCGGAGCGAGCAAGAGTGAGCATCATTGCAGTTGCCAGAACCGGCAGAATTCAGACGAGAAAGATGGCGGATGGGAGAGCAAAGAGGGCCCGAGAATTCTCAGATTGGGCAACAAAAAGCAGAGAAAGAGTATGGAGCGCAATGGGTACTGGAAGTAATGCAAAAAGAAGAAAGGGTGAAGGCAGCATCACCTCTACTGTTCATCGAACACAGCCGCAGTGAGGGCGAGGAAGAAGTGCCACAAGGACAGAAGAGGGGGAGAATGGAGACGGGGAGAACGCAGGAGGAGACGGAGACGATGGGCAAGAAAAAGAGAAAAGAAAAAAAGAAAGGTACTGTGAATAATAATGTTGGGAATAAAATAGTAAAGATGTTAAAAAATTGCGTCACGGTTTCGGGTAAGTCGCCCAGAACCAACGACAAGAAGAGCAGACGGGGGAAGAAAAGCAGGGAAGAATGGTTGGGAAATTCGTCAGAGGGACCCAGCAGTGAGGATGAAGAAAGGGATCATCTAAAAGCTTGGGTAAAGTGGAAAGGAGTGGTGAGCAAGGAAAAGCGGAGTGTGGTAAGGGGGCAGGGATAGAATCCAAAGAGGCCCCGGTCCCTACCCCACAGGGGGCACCAGTTGAGCCCAAGGAAGTTCCGGTCCCGACACCGCAAGGGACACCAGTAGTCCCAGTGCCACAAGGAGCGCCAATTGTAGCGACGCTGCAAAGCACAACGGTAGGCCCAAACATAGGGGCGGGGGCACCAACAATGGCGGTAACAGTAGAGAACAGGGCACCGCTCATGACGAAGTACGGTAGACCAACCATGGGTAAAGATGCACAAGGCAGATCAATGAAAGCGATGGCTTGGTACATAAATGACAAAGTAAAGGAAAAGATTTGGAGAAAGGAGTTGATCGATATATTTACATTATTAGATTGTCAAAAGAGGGGGATGAATGTGGCAGTCGAAGACATGAAAGAGGATGAAAAGAGTCTACTCAAAAGGGGGCCAGTAGTTAGGAACTTCGATAATTGGATGTCGCCCTTTAACATAATGTCGACAATCATACTACAGAAATTCCCGGAGGATGGGGTAGCGTTAGTTGCTTACCAACAGAGGGTGCTGAAGGTCCACGCAGCGTTTGGGGGGGACGCATGGCTAGAGTACGACCACGAGTTCCGAAAGGAGATGGACTGCTTCCCGGACATGGGCTGGGACGAAGAAAATTTCAACCTTTACATCTTTAACGTGCTGAAAGAAAAATGGGATTCCAAGGAGCGGAATAGAGGTAGTCAGCAGAGAAGGCAGTACTGGCAGAGCGACTACAAGACAGATTACAGATCTAGTAACCGAAGATACGACTCCAGCTTCGACAGATACAGAGAACAGAGTTTTCGGAACGGAAATTTCGGGCCGCAGAGAGGATGGCAGAGCAGCCTGCCCCCAACAACACAAGGGGGGGGCAGTGGGAGCCCGGGTACGGCTCGGACAGAACCAGGGCAATGCAGGAGCTTTGAAAAAGGGGTACCATGCAGCTGGGGTTGGAAGTGCAAATTCAGCCACAAATGCGAGAAATGCAAGGGAGATCACAGCAGTTCCAAGTGCACAAGGGCTGCAGCTCCGAGCGGCAGAAGAGACGCGACACAGAAATAAGAACTCGAGCAGGAAAGGGGCCACACCGGTAAAGATCGAGAGAATGGAACAGTGGCTCCGAGATTACCCCGACCAAGAAGCAGCAGAGCAGATTAGGCGAGGGTTTAGTGAGGGTTTCAACATCCCGTTCACCGGCCAAGGAGCGCGAGACATTCCCAGGAATCTGAAATCAGCAAGGGAAAACATAGAGATAGTGACCAAGAAGATCATGAAGGAAGTACAACTAGGGAGGGTGGAGGGCCCACTCTCAGCCCTACCCTTCGCAGAATTCTTGTGCACTCCGCTAGGGCTGGTGCCAAAGAAAGAGGAAGGGGAGTACAGGTTGATACACCACCTATCCTACCCCCCGGGGGCCTCAGTGAACGACGGCATTGCGCAGAGCGAAGCAACAGTAACATATTCAGATTTCGAAGACGCAGTGGATTTGGTTAGAAAAGCAGGGGAAGGGGCATGGATGGCGAAAGCAGACATTAAATCGGCATTTCGCCTGTTGCCAGTCAACAGCGGATCACAAAAATGGCTATGTATGCACTGGGAGGGGGAATACTTCATCGACAGGTGCCTCCCAATGGGTTGTGCCATCTCGTGCGCATATTTCGAGAGGGTGAGTTCATTCTTACAATGGGCAGTGGCACAAGAGATGAGGGAGTCCATGATGGTGCATTACCTAGATGATTTTGTATTTGTCGGCCCCAAAGGTACAGACATGTGCAAGGCAACACTGGACAAATTCGTAGAAATAACGAGTGAGTGGGGTATTCCTCTGGCAGATGAGAAAACGATGGGGCCAATGCAGGTGATCCAGTTTTTAGGTATAGAGATCGACTCAAACAACGGGAGGTGTCGGATCCCAGAGGACAAAGTGACGGAGCTAATCAAAACAATACAGGAGCTACGAGGAAGAAACAAGGCAACCATGAAGGAGTTACAAGCACTGGCAGGGAAACTGAACTTCGCAGGAAGAGTCATACCGCAGGGAAAAGTGTTCCAGAGAAGGATCGAGCTGAAGACGAGAGGTGCTACCAAAGGGCACCACAGGGTCAGGCTGGGAGGAGGAATCAAGAGAGACTTAGAAGTCTGGGCTGAATTTTTGATGAACTTCAGGGGGACAGTGATATGGCGCTCGCCAGTGAATGAGGAAGGCAGAAGAGTGTTATTCACTGACGCAGCCGGTGGTTTTGGTTTTGGAGCAATACTGGGAGAAAATGGTGTGCAGATGAGTGGCCGGAATCATGGCAGGTGGCGGAATGGACAAAGAACATAACACTTCTAGAGCTCTTCCCGATAGGGGTCGCGTTATGTGCATGGGGAGAGGAGCTAGGCAATAAGGAGTTGGCGGTATGGTCGGACAACATGGCGGTAGTACATGTGTTAAACAAGGGAAGTGCATCATGCAGTGTAGTGTTGGAATTGATGAGGGCAATCACATTGGAAAGCCTGATGTTAAATACATGCATAAGGGCGAGGCATATTGCAGGAGAGGAAAATGTGTTGGCTGATGTAATCTCTCGTTTTCAGTGGGAGAGATTCAGAGAGCAGAGGCCGGACGCCGACAAGGAAAAGACGCCCACGCCACGAAAGGCATGGGTCCCGTTGAAGGCACTAGAAAGGAAAGCACGGTTGGCCTCAAGGTCGACTCAAAAGTGGTGGAAAAAGAGTGGAAAAAAGAAAGGGTCATCGACAAGCTGACCAGGAAAGCCCTGACATACAAGACGGGTAAGCGGTACGCAAAGATGGTAAAAGATGTGTTGTTGGAAAGAGGTGTAAAAGTGGTGGATGAGATATCAACGGAAGGAGTCTGTGAATTCCTGGAAGGGGCATTTGCCAATGGTAAAAAGAAGAGCTGGGCAGCAGCGCATCTGGCGGCGATGGCATATACCGCAAAAGTGGCAGGCATACCGGACCCGACTGACAGCGATAAGATAAGATATGCGATGAGGGGATGGGCGAAGCTAGAGGGGAAGAAGCCAGATAGCAGAAGGCCGGTCAATTTTGTGAAGTTGATAATTTTATTGAAAGTGCTACCTAATATATGCAGCAGCACGTACGAAACTGCGCTGTTCAGGGCAGCATTCGCGCTAGCGTACTACGGGGCTTTCAGAATAGGGGAATTGGTGGCCAGGAATACGATTACAGGAGACGGCCTAGCAAGGAAAGATATCAGTATAGGCGACAAGGGAATGTCAATAATGCTAAGGAAATCTAAGACAGACCAAACAGGGAGGGGGAGAGCGATAGATCTCAATTGCATCAGAGAGAGGGACCACTGTCCCAGATGCATCACCAGGGAATTTTTAGAGCTGCGACCAGAAACTGACGGGCAGCTATTGATACATAGGGACGGCCGCGCGCTCAGCAGGTATCAGTTTCAAGCGGTACTAAAGCAGGCAGTGGCAAAGGCGGGATGGGATCCAGCCGAGTTTGGGACACACTCCTTCCGGATAGGGGCAGCAACCTCTGCATGGGCGGGGGGCCTGGGGACGAAGGGGGTGAAACGAATTGGGGAATGGAAATCACAATGTTTTAGGAGATACATAAGGGAGGAACTGATATGATATTTATCTCCCCTGTTTCCACAGAAGTCGGACCCTACAAATCGGCCTGGATAGTGGGGCACTCTTTTGTGACCCGGGCAGACAGGTGGCTGGAATAGGTGAACCAAGGATTACATTTCAGGAACACAATCACGTCATGGTGGGGCCTCCCGGGGATGCACTGGGCGGACATCCACGACAGGCTATTGGACTTAATAGGTTACAGGGAACCCCCCCGAGTACCTGGTTATACATTTAGGGGGGAACGATCTGGTGAGCACGAACAGGGGCAAATTGCAAAGGGAGATCTGCGACTCACTGCATAGCTTGGCTCGCAGCTGGTGGAAGACAGAGATTTTTATGTCACAGATAATACCTAGAAGGATTTGGCATGGGGCACAAAAGAGACATGCGATCGAGACAGCGAGGAAAAAGTTAAACAAATCAGTAGAGAAGTACTGCAAGAGTACAGGTCTACATTTCATAAGACATGGTTTACACCGGAGCAACCCGGACATGTTCCACCAAGATGGAGTGCACCTATCAAAGGTTGGGATGGGTTTTTTTTCCGACAACATTTTTAGGGCACTCCAAGCAAGAGGCTGTAGGTAGGGGGCTTTTGGGGAGGACCTGAGTGGGTGTTAAGGGCACCTACTCAGGTGTGGCGGCAAGTGCCCAGGAACGAAGGCTCGGGGATAGCAAAGACTCAGAAGGAGCCTTGAGCGGCTTCGGAACTGGACACAATGTGCCCAAAAGCATATGTATATGTAATGTTTTGTTATAATGGTTTTTCTGTAAGAAAAATAAAAATGCCTACGGCCTACACATTTTCCATACACACAAAGTTGTCTGTAACTTATTATTAGGTAGGGTTCTGGTAAGAGCAGCAAGGTGAACCCGCACTACTCAGCCTATGACCCAGGCCCCGGGCCGCATGAAATGCGGAACGATAGAGGGTCTGGGAGTTTAGGCGCGGGGTGGGGGGAAAACGGCGCGAAGCGTATGGAGGGGCTTCCGAATGGCACCACAAGAAACAAAGGCAAAGGAAGGGCAGGAAGCAGCACCTGGGTAGGTGTGAAATATAACAACAGGAGGTCAGGGGGTAACCCGGCCGCCCCCAGGAAGGAACAAAAGGCCGGGGGGGTATAAGTAAGCCTGGAGAAGGAGAGGCGGCACAAACCAGGTAAGAGCTCACCTCTCTCGGGTAGGCTCTTGGTACCTGGAGAAGGGAAAGGAAAAACGTTGCCACCCAGCCCACCCTGCAAAAAGAAACAGAAGAGGTGGGGGTGTGCAGGCAGGAGCCAGGGCGCTGAGTACTCCCTCGGTATACGGTACAAGATGGTGCAAAAGTGGAAGAAAGAACGCCGAGTACTCTTTCGGTACACGGTCCAAGGGAAGAAGGAAGAAACAAGAGGAAAGAACGTCGAGTACTCTTTCGGTACACGGTTCAGGAAACGTCGTAGGCGGCATGTGCCCAGGAACGAAGGCTCAGGGATAGCAAAGACTCAGAAGGAGCCTTGAGCGGCTTCGGAACTGGACACAATGTGCCCAAAAGCATATGTATATGTAATGTTTTGTTACAATGGTTTTTCTGTAAGAAAAATAAAAATGCCTACGGCCTACAAATTTTCCATACACACAAAGTTGTCTGTAACTTATTATTAGGTAGGGTTCTTGTAAGAGCAACAGGGTGAACCCACACTACTCAGCCTAAAGGGGATCTCGAGAACCAAGAGATCCGGTAAGCAATATGTGTGCCTTTGGGGAGCTGCTGCTGACAAGAGGAGTCGGTTGAGGAAAAAGATGGTTCGGGCTTGGGACAGCGACCGCTCCGCTGACGTGCCATCACATCTAACACTCACAAGGCACACCGGGCCGCGAGTGGTGAACGACTTTGTTGCGCAGGAGAACAGGGGCCATGGCGGTGAGCGGAAGCATGCAGTAGAGTAAATGGAAGAAGGGAGAGCCGGCACAAAGGGGAGCAAGCCTTTTCAAGTTTCAAGTTTCTAATCACTCTAGGCCACAACGGTGAAAGATTAGAGTAGTTTATAACAAAGGCAGCAAATATTTGCTCATTTACAGGCCAAATGGCTTTAGCCAGCGAACAGCACGTAGGGAAGTTCAGAAAGAAAGTGCAACAACTCCACGCAGTACATGTGCCTTAAGGGCCGCTGGTGGGGCGACAGAGCTGCGCATGCTAATTGCACTGTGAGGGGACAACAGAACTGGACTGGAACAAGCCAACGCAGTGTGTGTACCTTGAGGGCCGCTGCAGGCCTTCAGAGCAGTGCGAGTGCCGCAAAGGCCACTGCAACAGGCCAGGATGGCCACACCAGGAGGGAGCACACCAGGGTCAAGCTGCCCTGATAAAGACATGGAGTAATTCATCCAGATGGCATGGATGGCAGCTGCCAGGCACGGGCCGAATTGGCTGCAGAAGGTAGCGATGCAGCTTGATGGTGAAGTGGCTGGGCCAAGCAACAGGTCGCAGTCCCCAGTGTTATTTCCAACTAACACAGAAGAAGAGGCTAGGCAAGAGCTTTTGGCCATTGAGGAAGAGGAATCTGGGCCCATTGAGGAGGAAGAGCTGGTATCCAAAAGGAGAAGGACATTGACCGCAAAGGCAAAGGCGAAGAGGCAACGGACAGAAGCAGCCAGTAAACAGAAAGTAGCTGGGGGAAAATAAGGCAAGGAAAAAGCAGGGGCCTGTTGCCAATCCGGCGGGTTTGCCTACAGAGGCAATGCACCCAGCACGCATGCAGCCAGCAGGCCGGCAGTGGCATCAGAGGGACCTGCATCCTTGGAACAAGTTAAAGGTATGGTTATGCAGTGCTTGCAAGCATGGGGCAATAGTGGGAATGGTCTAATGTTGTGTGGGAATGTCAATGCATTTAATCAAGTGGGTAGGAATGCTGAGGCAGTTCACCAGCAAGGGGAAGTGCAGAGGCCGAGTGGCCTTGAGGGGGCCAGGAGCCCTGCATTTGGGGCCAGGCCGCCACATTGCCCAGGGAAATTTCTCTTGGGGGGGGTCAGCCAGCTCCAGCAGGCATCCATAATGCCGGCGGGCATTCAGGGGCAAGGTACGTTGTAGGGTAATGGTACACAGTATGGGAGAGGGATGCTGGGCTTTGCACCAGTGCGGGTGGCGGGTAACTCATAAGTATGACGCATTCCTATTGCATACAAGGAGAGGATTTGGCAGAAGGAGTACATTGACATTTTTACCTTGCTAGATATAGAACCAGTGGGGCATGACGTACAGCAAATCTCAGAGAAAGAAAGGGAGAAGAAGGATAGAGAGCGAGTCAAGAAAGAAGAGACCATTCACAATTGGTTAGCGGCATTCAGGATGTTAGCATCCATTATGAAATGTTTCCACAGGATTCCGGTGCGTTATTCGCAAATGAGCAATACATCCATACCGCTTATCTGACCTATGGCAACGAGGTTCGGCTGAAATATGATAGGGGTTTTAGGCTAAAGATGCAAATTTGGTCTGCGATATCATGTGATGAGGTGGATGTGACAGGTTACATTGAGAAATGGTATCAGCAAGGAAAATGAGGGATAAGGCACAGGGCGAGAAGCCTTATTATAAAAAGGAGAGATGGTCTTATGGGGACAGGAGGAGAGGATCCTTTCACGGGTGCTCCTCCTGGAATAGTAGACCCAGTTACCAACAGGGGGAGCAAGCAAATTGCTGGAAGATCAGCAAGGATATTGCCCCTTTGGCAAAATCTGCAAATTCAAGCAAGCATGTGGCAAATGTGCAGGTAATCACAGCACAACGTCTTGCGATGGGGAAAAAGAGCAGTATCGCAAAACCGTAAGAGAGTGCTAAGCGTAATTGAAACCCCACTGCCCACTCCCATACACCTCGCCAGAATGATCCCATTCCTAAATATACCATAATAGTGCAGATGCAAAGCTGCTTTGGGAAGGTTTCTGGTGGGGGTTTGTGATCCCTTACAGTGGCACAATGGGGAGAAGGGAAGCAGACAATCTAAAAGCAGCCTTGAAGATGCCAGGACTAGTAGAGCAAAAAATTGTCAAAGAGATTAGGCTGGGAAGGGTGGCTCGTCCCTTCATTACCGCCCCCCGTTGGAGAGCTTTGTGGTATCTCCTTTGGGCTTGGCTCCCAAGAAAAAAGAAGGGCAGTTCCGCCTCATCCAACACCTAAATAATAATAATAATGATAATTTAGAATTTATAGAGCACTACGAACCCTGAGGAATTTGAGCGCTGCTTATTACCCACAGTGTGTGGTGCTCATTTATCGACCTTGGAAAGATAAAAGGCTCAATTTGGCCCTGCCAGGATTCGGACCTGCGTCAGCAGGCTCTGCACAGATGTCAAAGCGAGCACTGTACTCGCTGTGCTATCGGACATGTCCTTCCCTGAAGGTTTATCAGTAAATTATGGCATAGAGTAAAAGAGGTGTAGGGTTACTATTGTTTCCTTTGATGATGCGGTGGAGCTAGTAAGAGCCACGGTGAGAGGCTCACTGATGGCGAAAGCAGATACTGAGTCAGCCTTTAGGCTTTTGCTGATTAACAAGGAGAGCTACCATTTGCTAGGCTTGAAGGTCAAGGGCTCTTACTATTATGACAGATGCTTGCCAATGGGTTGCACAATTATGTGTGCTTATTTCAAAAAGTTTAGCTCTTTTTCTAGAGTATGCACTTAAGCAGACAGCCGGGGTGTGGTAGTAATGCACTACCCCAAGGACTTTTTGTTCATTGGGAAGGAATGTACAGATGAATGTGGCACTCTAATGGTCAGGTTTCAGTTATTGATGCAGGAGATGGGGGTTCCCCTGGTGAAGGTTAAGACAGTGGGTCCAATCACAAAGCTGACATTCCTGGGAAGTGGAGGGGACGTCAAGACTGCAGAGGGACAAAGTGGACAAACTTAAAGAAAATATCAAGGATTTGAGGGGCAGAAGTAAGGTCACTTTCGCCGGTTAGGTGATTCCAGCGGGAAAGGTGTTCACCAGGAGCATTGAACTAAAAACTGTAGGGCTGCAACATACTTCTCAGCATGTGCGGCTGGGAGCGCAGCTAAAAGAGGACCTCAAGATGTGGGAGGGCTTCCTGGATGATTTCAATGGGGTTCTTCTTTGGCGGGAGCAGTGGGCTAGTAGCGAGAAACTGAGACTTTTTACTGACATTTCAGGCTTCCATGGATTTGGGGCAATTCTAGGGAACACGTGCTGCAGGCAGGCATGGCTGGCGGCATGGTATCTGGTGGGCTTTACCAGAGACATCACTTTGCTGGAGATTTTCCCTATTGTAGTGGCTTTCAGGCTATGGGAGCAGTCATTGGTGAATAAAAGGTTAATTCTCTGGTCAGATAACCTGGCAGTAGTGCAAATCATAAATCAGGAGACGTCCACCAATTTCAGGGTACTAAGGTTGCTGAGGGAGTTGACAACAAGCCTGCTCAAGTTAAAATCTGAAGTAAGAGCACAACACATTCCAGGATTCAAAGAACGTGGCAGCCGAACCCCTCTATCCAATAGCCTCTGTGCTCCTTTTGCTCTTGCCTACTTAGGTCTCTCAGACGTCCTCCCCCACCTCATGTCCTCACCCAACTAAACACACTGCACACTCACAAACACCTCCTTAAATACCCTCGCCAGGATTGGTCACTTGCCTTGTTCAATCACTTGCCTGCCTTCCTGGCTGTGTGACTAGGAAGGACTTTGGGAGGCTGAATACTTCATAAAATCTTGTAACCCTTGCCCTCTTTCTCCAGGCAGTCCTGTCCTCTTTTTACCTGGATCCCATGTGTCCCATAGCAACTGATATTCCTTGCTCCCCTAGTGGGTTAGTGATTCTAAAGACCTTTCCTAGAGGTCTTTATTTAATACAAAAGTACCAGGTTGGATTAGTGGGGGATATTCCATTTTCACAGGCTCAAGCTGGCACAGCCAGCTGGAGCCCCGGTCTTCTCCCTTAGCTGTGGCCGGTGTAGTTATGGCCACCAAATCCCATTGCGCTGTTGTGTCCCGTGGTACTCCTGTTATCAGACCGGCATCGCCTAGCTATCCGGTGTTGATGCACCTGCCGCTCCCTGCACCTTAGCGCACACTGCTGCGGCACAGTCTCAGCATCTGGTGACTTCCTGGGTGCCTATGCCTGCTCCGGCCACCATGACGCCATCAAGCAAGGTAATGAGGGGCTGGGAGGAGGCCTGGCCACACTCAGGCACCAGGAAGAGGTTCTAGTGGTCAGGTTCTGTCCCCCCTTGACAGGGCCAAAACACTGGCCCGTTTGCATATTTTAGGTGTACAAACATTGCTCGAATTTGGCCAGCTCAGTTGCACACAAAATGTTCATGGATGAGAACAACAGTTTCACAGGAAATATTTTATCATTTTGTATACTAAATGAAACCTTAAGTAAATGGTAAAGAGTACATATTATCACCATTAATCATGTTAGAAAACATTATTTGTTGTGGACAGGAAAGTAGAGACAGATATGTTTAAAAACCCACAGCTGTCAAGTTTATCATCATTGTTTTTTCTTTCGGCAAAGCCATACAAAAATGACATACAACAATCATTAACATTCCATAGATGTATAGCTAAACAATTCAAAAGTTAAAATTAGCTTAATACTTCATAATGAAATCATGCAATCAAGTTTAAAAATGTCATTGGTAATGACCGTGCAGCCCTTAAATAACTCATGATTTCAGTAAAGCACTTTTCACTCATAGTCGTTTTCAAAAGCCTATAAGCCTTGTTAACAATTCTTATATTGTTACCTATAAACAGTTGTCTTCTTAAGTAGGACCTCTTTTGATTGATACGTAATGGGCAGATACAAAGAAAGAGCTGTACATCCTCTATCCACGTCATACCATTTTTACACTTGTCTTACTGATCTACATTCCAACGAGAGGTAAATTGTTGAACAGGTAGTATTCCGGAAACTAAATTTAACCATCAAGGTCTTCACATATTTCTTACAAGGAATATCCAAATACAATTACAGGGAGGAATTACTTTTCAAGTTTGGCCGTCAAAGACACCAGTGCAGGAAGAATTCCTTTATTGCCCTCAGGAATTCCACTCATCACCATTTAAATTATTACTAACAATATACCCCTCAAAATATATGACCTCAAAGTATACACCCAAGATCATTAAAATGGCTATCTCTCAACAACATGTATTTTTACAACTTTCTTCATAAAACATTTTGCTGCGAACTACAATTAATGTGAACGTTTAATAAGTACAAATAAATGAATATAACAGAAACTTACCAACAAAACAACAGCACTATTGACACAATAACACATCAACTCATTAACAACAGTCTTAAACAAAAGGGTGAGTTTAGGGTGAGTTAAGGATGAGTTAAGGTTTCAGAAACATTGTTTATAGTGTATGTGATATTTTGTTTTAAATAATATGTGAAAACTCATGTGTGTGTGTGGGAGAGAGATTTATGTCCTACTATAGTCTAAACAAATTCAATATATGAGAATAGCCTGCTCTGAAAAAATGTTTGCTACACTCGCAGGCAGTACAGTTGTGTAGCTAGCAGGGGTTACACATACACACACCGACTGGGAGATATTTCCCCATTTCTTGAACACAACCAAAATCAAAGGCCTATGCGCAGCTGTGGGTATTGCATTTCCCTCATTTAAAAATAAAAATTTGGAGTGTTTTGTAAAAGACTTAATTTATTATTTTTTTTTTATTACTTGATTTAATTATTTAACAAGAAACAATTTTTACAAGGTTATTCCTGAGTGTTAAAAAGAAAAAGAAAAATCCAAATCCTGCCAGCCTCTGTTGCTAGAAGAGGGGGGGGGTATTGGGAAGGACTAGGCGGAGAGGGAGTTTTTGTTCTTCAGAGTACCACCAACTCCAGTTGCACTATTTACTTTGCCCTAATTCCGGCGGTTCAATAGGCTTTCGTAAAACTCTGTTACTGCGGTGGTCCATTTGATGTTCTCTCCGCTCATCAAATTGTTCCATTTCCCCTCTTAGTCCACAAAGTCAAATTTGCCAAATAGATGCCCCAGATGACGAGTGCGAGTTTCATCCACCCCTCTACAGGTTAGGAGCAGGTGCTTTAAGGTTTCAATTGCATCTGGTTGGCAGCAGAATCAGCAGAGGCTGGTGTTAACTTGTTTTCGCCTCTCTAATATCTCATTTGTGTATAAGATATTTAGGCAGAGCCGCATAAAATTTTCACAAAGCTTCTTGGAGGGACACTTCCATAGATAAGCTCTCGCTTCATACATTTTTACTGGATTGTTTGGGCCATTCTTCATTGATTTTACTAACGGAGCTTCGTCTATAGTTTGTATCCAGTCTCTCTCCATCACTCGGCTTAAAGGCTTAATTAAATGCATGTGTGCTGAGCTGGAAGACAGCGCACTGCCCACCGCAGTGTTTGAGCTTAGAAGACAGGGGACAGCCCGTGGATTGGGGCTCTTGTTATGCCCAGGGGTTTGACCAAGTATTTTAATTAGGTATGACAAAATGACACTATCGTGAGACACAGGGCTGAGTATTTTGGGCTCACACGATTTAAAGAGATAATATCAAACATTTAAAATGATGGGGCCTTCATGATAATGCCCCAGGTTCCCACAAGTGCACATCTCCTGATAAACCCAGAACTTTAAATAGCTATTATAATACGTGGGATAAATTGGCAATGTCAAGAGATCCAGGGCTGAGAGGACAGACGGTGATTCTGGGCTCTGGTTATGCCCCGGGGGGCTTTAAGCAAGTATTTTAATTAGGTGTGATGAAATGACCCTGTCAAGAGACCCAGCGTTAATTATCGTTGGCTCACACTATCTAAAGAGATAATATCAAACATTTAAAATGATGGACCATTCATGATAATGTCTCAGGCCCCTGCACGTGCACATTTCCGGATAAACACAGAATGTTACATAGCTATTAGACTATGTGTGACAAATTAGCAATGTCAAGAGATCCAGGGCTCCGTATTGCGTTCTCACACAATCTAAGGAGACAATGTGGGACTTTTAAATGATGTAGCGCTAATGGTGTCAGCTGAGTGACACAAGGGGAAAAAGAACTACAAAGCCCCTTCTACATAAATGTGTAACTTGTTCTATAAATGAGGGTTCCCCTGAACCATTGTTACAGTGCCGGGCTTGTACAACTGGATGTGTGAGGTGCAGCCACCCCTGCGAAGGTGAATAGCTAACACGGACAGCCCCATCCAGGCGCAGCTCTCAGCATCGGTGAGCAGAAGAGAGCTGGCGCCGGAGACCTTTGGAAATCTACTCTGAAGGCAGATATCTCGACCGGAGCAGGAAGAGACCGCCCAAGGCCCAGCTTATCTTACCTTGAATTCAAGGAGTTGAATAACACAGTGTGAATAAGGTAAGCGACATTGCCTGAGGAAGGGGCTTGCATATATTTTTCAAAAGGTGTTTCTGACAGCAGTGCATTGTGCTTTTAAAAAGTGAAATGGCAGTGTTAGGCCTAGTCAAGCTGTATTGACAGCTCCCCACTGTGTGAAAGATAGCTACAGACAAAGAGCATGCCATTTGTAATGTAAAGACATGTGTTTCTCTGCAGGCCTAGCAATGTTCTAGGCTCTTAGAGGCTTTTGTGCGGGGACAGAGTTAATTACCAACCACTAACCAAATACCTTGGGCCTCATTATAACCCTGGCGGTCCCGTATTGAAGGGTGCCAGTACGGGACCGGCACCCTTCATTACGGGAGCGCCGATTACGAGGTTCCAATTGCGGGACCCGCTAAGGACGCCTGGTAAAACCAAGCATCCTTAGCGGGTCCCGTGAGGGGAAGAGGGAGCTAATAACGGGCCATTTTTAATGGTGCCGTTATTAGCTCCCTCCCCATTCCCATTGAACCCTATGGGGGCTCAAATGGGAATGGGGATGAGTTCCTGCAAGGAGGAATTACCGGGTCTTTCAATGTCGGAAAGACCCGGTAATTCCTCATTGCAGGAGCCCAGTATGGAGCCCAGTATGGAGGCAGCCATGGTGCTAATAGCACCATGGCTGCCTCCATACTCGTAATGAGGGCCCTTCTATTTTGTTGCAAGCAACAGGTGTGAGATAATTATTTATTTATTTGCAAGTTAGTTCACAGCGCTCTACTTCAGTTAAGCGATGCAGTATTTGAAAGCTTGGCTTTTGAGAGCTTTAGCAATTTCTGGTATGGGGTGTTTAAACTACAGAGCCGTCAGTGCTAAAAAGTCAGTTTGCATTGTTCACCAACTTAAATAAAACACGGCTAGATGTTGTACTGCTAGCTGCTGCAGCTCTAACACTATCGCACGGCTGTTGTCAATTATGCGCTGATCAAGCGATCCCAACTCACATTTCTGCTGGGTTGTATTGAACATTTCCAATAGCCAAAGTTGAAATACATTTTGATACACTCATGCATGGTGATGGTTCAGAGGATAGCTCAGCATGTTAAGCACATACTGCAGAAAGTTGTGTTCATGTGTATTATTACAATCACAAATGCCAGCAAAGAGTGTGTGTGTGTCTTTGTGTGAGTGTGTGTGTGTCCATTTTTGAAACACAAATGTGCGTTAGATACGTAATAATGTGTGTTAAATATTAAAATTTGCTGGAGATCACATTTGGACTGTTAGGGGCAGTGCATCCATTTGGACCGATAGGGACAGGGCAGCTGTTTGGTCCATTAGGGACATCCGCGCAATTGCAGCAGCGAACCCGTAGCTATCCCTACCGGTCCAAATGTCGACACTATGCCTGATGGTTACATAGTCGCTATTGTGTTGTTTTCTTAACTGTGTGTCATATAACTGCGCCTTTTATAAAAGAATGTTTGGTTTGTAAATGTGTCACAGATCACACAAGCAGTTGAAACATTTTAATCTGCCGAGATTCAGGATCTTATATTCTGACTTTGGGTATAAACACTAACATTATAAGCCGCTGTTTCTATATTTCTCTGTTTTTAGAGAAATGGCCTACATCACCCGGATGGCACAGGCATCGCAATCTCTGGATGTGGATTGTGGAGCGACTGATTCAGCTAATTATGGAAGCAGGATGGAGCGGGGATGGTGCTTTTGGAAGACAGTTCAACAAATCTTAGATGTCACGGGGTGAATGAAATGATGTGAACTGTTTCTACTAGGGCTTTTGAGAGCGCTGGGATGGGGTCTGTCTTGCACGGATCAACACTTTTTGAATGTTTCAACGACACCGGAATGGGGTACCCTCTTTTGTTACAGCATCAGCAAGGGTCGTGGGATTTGGGGATTCAACGCTGCAGAGTTCTTTTGTAAATTCAACACTAGGCCCGCTTGGGTCTGGTGTGTTTGGTACACCCAATGAAGTGTATGTGGGACAGGCACCGCAGAGTTATTTTGTAAATTAATCATCAGAGCTCACTTTGGTCTGCATGGCTGCTATTGCTTTGTCATCAGCAGGGGTTGTACGCCGGAGGAGCTGCTGCTACCATGACATCGATCACAGAGTTTTGACAAACACCGCCACAGAGGGTAGAGAACTGTTTTTGATTCATCCCGAGGGCGGGCCCCAAGGTATGTCTTGGGGGGTCCCTAGGATCAAAGTTGTTTCTGGTTCACCCATTGGGGGCCAAGGAGTGTCTGGGGGCTCCTAGGATCAAAGTTGTTTCTGATTCGCCCATCAGGCCTGATGAAAGTCTGGGGGCCCCTAGGATCAAAGTTGTTTCTGGTTCACCCATCGGGGCCCAAGGAGTGTCTGGGGGCCCATAACATGGAGTTGTTCCTTTGTTTCATCCAAAGGGGCCCATGGCTCCAACACCCCACATTTTTCTCTTATTTCTGAAAACCGGTGGAATGCCTGGCAAATGCTAACACAGGGTTTATTACAGGTGCGTTGGGCTGGGGCGCTATATGCTGAAGGATTCATTATAACTTCTAAAGCTATGTTGTGTGCGATATATATTGTATGTGTTTTATACAGTTTTCAAGATGTACATTGCATCATGTTTTTTATTTACAGCCATTTTATTTTCAATTTGGTGTAAGTTTCGCTTAAACGCCAGGTAGAAGCGCACAGCCATAGTAATGTTTGTTTTATCAACTTTTAGAAGCTTCAAAGCTGCGCCATTCAATTTGATTTAAAAATCACTGAGAGGCTCATACTTGGATATCTGTGCATAGTATTTGTCATTATGGGTACCAGGCTACAACACACTTTCACGTGTTTGCTGGCAGGTCCTTTTCGCTGTGGCAAGAGTCAATTTGTCAAAAAACGTTTAGAAAATGCCCACATCGTGATATCACATGCCCCTGAAAATATTATTTGGTTTTACAGCTGCCTGCAAACTCTTTACAACACCCTGCAACAGCAGTTTAGTTTAAACACCTTCGGTTTGTAGGAGGGATGCCTGAGAGTCTCAACGACGACCGTTTATTACCGCCGAGCGTGGTGGATATTATTATTGTGGACGATTTGATGACTAAGCGGGGGTCAGAATGCCGCACTAGAAAAAGCCTTTACTTTAATTTTCGGAAGTTTGGCGGCAGCCTGCCGGTTTTACCGGCAAGGCTACCGCCAAAATTATAATGAGGCCCAATGTATTTATTTATTTATGTGTTGATGATTTGTTATTTTCACACACATCTTTATTCAATTTTCACATTTTGGCAACAGTTGGCATAGACAGACTTGCACTTAGGACATAATGTTACAGAATACTCCAAAATGCTCGGTCTATCAGCCGAGCCACCAAAACTGTCAACAACGTTTAATAACTTGTTAAGGCAATCTATCGTAAATGATGGGAAAACAAAAAGGGGGGCGGGAATGAACATGTGGGTGGGTGATACATAGGTTTAACAGCTCTCACATGTCATCAAAGAGGAAGTCAGATTGTGCATTGTATTCCTGCATCACTTTTGGAATTTAAACTTACATATGCCTCTATGCATATGCATTATGGCGTTACTAGTGAAAATCTAACCGAGCTGCGTTATTGCCCAATTTGGTAAAAGTGAAGCTAAATGTGTTACTGGCGCCAGAAGGATTGCTAGGGGGTGACTAGGGGTTCTATAGTCCCAGGTCTTTTGGTTGTAGCCCCAGATAGAAGCTCAGTGGCTACAACCAACAGGCTAGCTAGCCCTGAGTCACGACAGTCCTGACATTAGCGCAGCCCCGGATCATTTCAAGACCTAGCAACACCCCTGTTTCGCATACATCAATAAACACACACAGACATTAGTGAAGTGATGTCTGCCTCGTGCGTGCGCAATGCGCACCTTTTATTTGAGGTTTGTGGTGATGTAACGGACATCATCATGCAATATTAGTTGTCAACCTAACAGTAGGATGTGAGTGAAGAGGGGCATTAGAGAGATGTATCAAGAGAGTAAGAGAGGGTGCAGGGGTCCAATTAGTTTATTTAACAGAGGGAACAATTTTACAATGGACAAACAATTGTCTGAAAAGTTAATACTGTTCCTTTTTATGTCTGAGAAAAATTATGTTCTATGTATGAGTGTCTGACAATGAAAATGCCTTTCGTGTAGAAAGTAAAAAAAGAAGCAATTAAAATGCATTGCACAGATGATATAATTGATGGAAAAGAGGCGGATGTTCATACTTTATACCCATTGTTTCATTGTTCATGTAAATTGTGCATGTTCCTCATATTGCGAATTTTACTGTCATTCCTTTTTGAGATGCAGTTGAATTGAAGGATCAGCATTGTGCATAGGTTGTGATGAGTGCACGCCACCAACATGCACAATGAGCTGTAAGCGCATCCATCGCCAGAGAGAAGATGCATGGTCGGTGTCTGTCATAGAGCTCTCTTTGAGCACTGTCAGTTCTACACTACTATTTGTCATGGGATGCGTGCGACAGACACTCCTCAGGGACTCGGCAGAACCATTTCTAGTAAGACTTTTGTTGTCTGCAGCGGTAAAGGCCTTAAGCTGTGGTTATGAATGGACTTTCGCTAAAACCATGTTTACCTAGGGCCGGGGTCTCCAAACAGGGTCGGACTGGGACAAGAAATAGGCCCGGATACCCAAAAAAAGTGGCCCACCCCTCGCCTCAAAAAAGTGGCCCACCCCTCGCCTCACGAACCTTGACCTCTGATGACATCAACGGAAGTGATGTCATTTGACCCCACCCCAACGTGACATCCCAAGAAGCATGAAACATGACCTTTCACCCATTGACAAAACAGGAAGTGGCATCAAATAGCATTGTTCCTAAGTACACTACGAAAAATATGGAAAAATATGGTTTTGCAAAAAAAAAAAACATTTTTCTTTTTTTTTCTTCAAAACCGGCCCAGGTAGAAACCGGCCCCCACTTCCCAGGGACGATTTCCGTCCGGCCACGGGCCAAAAGGTAGAGGGGCCAATCCGACCCTGTCTCCAAACTGCAGCTCTCCACATGTTTCACACTACAAAGCCCACCACACCCATCTGAAGAGACAAAGGTTGCAGATCCCTGACTTGGAGTATTATTCAATCCATTCGATAGTGGGTGGGGTATTTTGAAACTGTTAAGCGAATTACGTTGCTTAAGGTATCTTTCTATCACATTACATCTACAATATTCCAACCTAACCACTTGGCGAGAATGCACCTCTCTGCAGGAGGATGTGTTACGTGGAACACATTTTCAGTGCAGTGTTTGGGCCTCTGACGACTTGTTTGGGCACATTCTCATTCAGCTATAGGGCTAGAATGGCATGGGCCACCAATGCAAAAGAGAGTGGTTGCCTACTTTACTGCTCGAACGTGAGGGTGGGGCCTTTAGTGACAGGATGTGAGGCCACAATTTAATGGCCTGTGCATGGTACATGAATGAGAATAAGATCTATTTTTTTTTTATTGTAATTTTATAGTTTGATTTACAAACTTTAATTTGAAAACAATATTTCATTCATTACACTTCTAGATTTTGATTTTTCAGGGAACAGTTTCAGTGTGGTCCTTCAGAATTTCATCTAAATAGTCAATGATTCGACGACGCAACATCACCTTTTTCCCTCCGAGAATTCAAAACCACCCGTCTTCCGTATTCGATAAAGTGTATCAGGAAGGTAGCGAGCTTCCTGCTATAAGATCAGGTTGCCCTCTGCCCCCAAAGTTTGTATGGAGACAATATGGTTCCAAAATTGAACGATGGTTGTTGTCAGACTCCTATTGTTCCCTGACAGGATGAGGTTCCATCTATCACTGCTATCTAGCTCAGGCCCCTTCGAAGATATCATTTCTCGGAACCAATTTCTCTTATCCGTAAGCACAGGGCAGATCATAATGATGTGATGTAGATTCTCCACCATCAGTTTGTTCTCACAAAATCTACAGAAAGCTGCTTCTTTCGAAATTTGTCTGTTTTTTGCCATGAGTTCTCGTGTGGGTAATAGATTCAAACGTAATCTTAAAAATAGGTCCCTGATTTTCCTATCCGGAAATTGTTTGAGATAAGACGGCAGTTCATTCATTGCACGAATGTCTATCTCACATGACAAATTCATCTGGTATTGGGATTTTCCAGCCATCGTACGAATCCAATCATTTCGCTGTATACTTTTTTTTGCGTATTGCGGTCGCTTCATTAACATCTCAAGGGATATGGAGTTTGTAGCCATTATGGGACTCAATGAGTTTTTCCACGTTGCTAGGACTGTATTGGCGACTGTGATATTCCTTTCTTCAAAGACTCGATATGCTGGGATGTCTTCCTCATTAATCATCTTTCTGTATAATTCAACTTTTTTCCACTCAACTATTGAGCGCAGGGATTGCAAAGCAACCTCATGTCTAATTCTGATGATTGGAAAGGATTTTGGTAGAGCCAATATTTTCCACCAGAACAGACCCTCTAGACGGTCCCAAATAGATTGGTCAAGGTTTATCAGTGTCTCATTGCCATAGGTTAAAATGGGCGTCACTTTTTGTCGATAGAAAATGACAATCGGTTTTAACGAAAATTGACCACATTTTCTATGTAGGAGTAAGCCTTGTCTTGCCAATGACAAAGTTTTAGCTCTTAAATGATTTGTCCAGGGTATTTCTACTTGCGATTGGTTCACTAGGAGACCCAGATATTTTATTGATGACACTTTGCTCAATTTTTTGTCGTTCATGTAGAATTGGAAGTCTTTTTTTTGGACTTTCTTTGCGTCAATTCCAAAATTTTTGTTTTATCAACATTTATCTCTAATTTATTTTCACTCATGTATTTTGCAAGCTCCCCTAAGCTTCTTTGGAGCCCTATCTCAGTTTTGTCCAAGATGACGATATCATCTGCATACATTAGATGGTGAATTAGATGGTTGTTCAATTTAGGTGGATATACCCAAAAAAGCGAGGAGCATCAGGTAGATCTGTAGTGTAGAGCTTAAAAAGTGTTGCAGCAAGAGGGCAACCTTTTTTAAGACCATTCTCTGCGTTGATAGGTGCCGATAAATCGCCTTGTTGAGATAGTCTAATTCTAAATGTTGTGTTGTTGTATAGTTGGATAATTGGCTCCAGTACCGTCAATGGGCAATTCCACTTTTTGAGTTTTTCCCATAGGGTGGATCTATTCACCATATCGAAAGCCATATGCAAGTCAATGAATGCTGCGTAAATGTTGTAGTTGTTAGCCATCGCTTCATGTTTCAATAGATTCAGAATCATGAGGTTTACATGTGTTCCCGTACCTTTTGTGAATCCAGTTTGTCTAATGTCAATTTTTTTACTTTCTTTGATCCATATGTTAAGGTTGTTAAGCAGCAGAGTTGCGAACATTTTTCCAATCGGATCTAAAAGGGCGATCGGTCTATAGTTCGATGGCAATTTTCTGTCCCCTGCTTTATATATGGGTATCAACATGGCTTTCGTCCAGGTAAGCGGAATTTGTTTCCAGCATTCAATCGTGGTGAAGAGATGTAAGCAAAATCTGGCCCAGTCCTCAGGATATTTTTTTATGATGACATTGCTCAGGCCATCGGGGCCAAGCACTCTTGATGTATTCAGCTTTTTTATTATTGTGATGATGGATTCGAATGCCCAGGCATTTGTCCATGGGGACGTTTCTCTCTGATCTAGACCAATTAGCTGTTTACTCGTGGTCAGTTTATAAATCCACTCATAGTGACTAATCCATGCACCTTCAGAAATCCCTTGAATGATATTATGGTGCGTGTCTGTTTGTGGATTTAGAAGATTCCACAGTCCTCTCGTGTTATGCGTTTTCAATTGTGCTAGCATGGCTTCTGCATCATGTTGCGCGAGTAAAGCTTTTGCATTCTTTGTCCAATTTCTGTATCGCTGTTTGACTTTGCGGATCTCATTTTCTATGTTCGGACATTTCCTTATTTTAAGTTCCAATCTCTTTCTCTGCATTTCTTTTTTCTTTTCTCTGAGTTGGGGATTGTATGCGTGAGTATGGATGTTCTTATTGCAGAGTTGGTTGTGAGTCTTCCGCAGAAAGGGAGTCAGAATCCACTCATAGTTTATTAGTTTTCCGCCAGTCTGTGTGTTGGACAGATATGGTGTTAATATTTTCCCCATTTCATTGTCATTGATACGCAGTCTAGTGCCTGCCATGTTGATTTCCAACGGAGGTAAGTTGATTTTATCTCCTGTACTATACGGCACTTTCAGGGTGATGCTGATAATATGATGGTCACTATTAACAGAACTTGTATTCGCTTGAGCTTGTAATTTAGGGACTAGATTTGCCGAGATGTATATATAATCTAGAATTTCTACTTGTTTTCCATTCATCCAAGTAAAAGATGTAGCACTGGATTTCAACTTGTAGGTGCAGTTAAGCTGCCTCGTGGTGGTTTCCTTGGTCCAAATCCTTGCACTCGCTGATAATTGTGCTTTGTCCTTAAGTCTACCCTGCTTGTCGAATAAATGAATATTGAGATCTCCACTAACTATTATTTCGATCTCCTTAAGTTCCAAAACAAGATTATCTATCGCAGAGAACAGCATGTCTATAAAGTTGTCTGTTTCAATCGCTGCCTGGTTCCAATAGAGATTAAATATCGCTAACGTCTGAGGGGTTCCTCGATGTTCGCATCCTTCAATCGTGCTAGTGGATAGAATTTCTATAACGGTTTGTTGGATCCAAGGAGAAATATTGATGCTATCCACCAGACGTATATTTTCTTCGATTTTAATCAGGGTAAGGAGACCAGAAGACGGGCGTCCTATTTTTCGTGTTATTGCTGGGTTCATAGAAACGATATAACCATCGCATCCAGGCAAAGTATCCATCCATGTCTCTTGCAGACAGATGATATGTTTCCAGAGGTCGTCCGTATTTGCACGGAAGACGTCAGAGGACCCTCCGGAGTTCCAAGTACAGAGGGTCAGTGTGGCAGTGGTCTTCTTCGTTGATGGTTAAGAGTAATCAGTTCTTGATGACGACACCGTCATGTAAGAGGATTCTGCCTCTCTCCAGAATGGTGTATTGAAAGAATTCATTCTCGTTGTTGACGTTGGCAGGTTTGGAGATTCAACTTCTCTCCAAGATGGTACGTTAGTTAGATTCGCTCGAGTGTATTTATAGATCACTCTTTCTGCTGACGAGGGCTTCCTGCAGATAAGATCTATAGCAGTGGGACCACAGTGTGCAGGTTTTCACAAAGCATCCCACTGAAAGTGGATAGAACACCTAGCACAACTGTCTAACTGGCAATGCTAGGGATATGCTTCTGTGATCACAGGCTTTCAGTCTCTGAGGAATCTTGAAATAACCTCTAAGGTTGTGCCTTCAGCACAGGTGTTTTCCACAGCTTGGGGCAGTGGGCATCTGTGCTGATTCGAAGTGGATCCTGTAGCTTCACCCTTGGAGTCTTCCAAGAAGTCAGCCCAATCTTCCGGCTTGTGACCGCCAAGATCACTGTTGCTTGCTGTTGCTTCAGGTGCACCTTGGTGATTCTGCGGTCATGGTATCTGTCCATGCCGATTAATTTCGAGAATTAAAGCATGTTGAATTTCGATAACCAGGCCTTTAGGTTCTCCCAGGTGATCCGGGTTTCATTACTTGTTCTCCTCTCAACAAGCAATTGAACATTTCCAACTGCACAATCTACAACCTCCCACAATCCTCATACACCTCCATGTACCACGATAAGTGGATATCGATGCACAATCAGCTACTTTTCAAGTTCCTTTGTCCGGTCTTTAAATCCAGCAAAGTTCTAGGCTCCTTCTACTCACTCCCTTGATCTGTATGCTCCCAAAGCCTCCTCAACATACCCGTCTATCACCCATCTTGTGCTGCCTTATGCTTTTTCTTGTTCGCACTCAATGCTCACCATCCCTGGAACTTGCAAGCCCAAGAAACTAAAAACATGCCTTCAGTAACATTTTTAGTATCAACCTCAAGAAACCCAAAGACATAAGGAACGATTACACCACACAATAATTCTATTTATTTATTTTTATTTTTTGTTATTGTTTAAAAAGTGGACATAGCTCGGTAGCAGCAGAGTGCTGTGCACGGTGTGGCTAGCCAGCATTTGGGCTACCATCTTTTAACAGTAGCTCAGTACTGTGAGTTGAGGTTTGCACATCGGTATGTATGTCCATTGGGATTAGTACATCATCAAGTGTTGTTGAAAAAGCCACATTTTGAGATATTTGCGAAATTGGGAATTGTGAGGGCATTCCGAGCCGATACTGGGATTGAGCTCCAGAGGGTCGACGCATGACAAGAGAAGGATTGTTTGTGCATCCTCTCTTTTCAGATGAGTTGTGATCTGAGCTTTTTGGTTTCATTGCTGAACAAGGAGTGAGCTCCACCCGATATATGGTGCTTAGCCACCAGGTATGGTGGTGTACTACTAGTAACTGTTTTGTAGATGATGCACACAATCTTGAACAGTATCCTGGCCTGGAGAGGAAGCCTATGTGTTTTGCTTAGGACAGTGGTGGTTCAGTCAAATTTCTACACCCGTAATAAGAAGTGCTGCAGTTTGGTGGACTATTTTTGGGAAAGCCAAGAATGGAGCCCCGTCAGGAGGGCATATCCACCTATGTGTGAGATTACATGAGCCTGCACTACAGTCCAGAAGTCCTAGGGTGGGATGAAGGTTTTGATTTTGAAAAGTGTGGAGATTTGGAGACAGGCCATTTGGGCTTCTTGGCTATGTGTTTCTGAAAGGACAGACTGCTGTCAATGGTAATGAGGTATTGGATGGTTTAGGTTTGGGGTAGGCAGTCGGCATCCAGGACTGGTTTGATAGCTAGGTAATAGCAGAGACAACTGATATCCTTCGGGCCTTTAACTATCATGTACAACTGAGTATCATCTGCCTATTGGTGGATGGTTATATTGGGATTTTGAGTTGTGTGCCAAGGTATTCATGTAAAGGTTAAAAAGGATCAGAGAGAGGTTGGAGCATTGGGGACTCTGCAGAATACTGACTGCAACATGTTCATTTGGATGACCTGGTGTCTGCCAGAGAAATAGTTAATAAACAAATTCAGGGCAATGCTAGAAAATCCTGTCTGTGAGGAGAGAGTGGAGGATCCAGAAGTTGATGGTGGGGAATGCAGCAGAGAGGTTCTTAACCTACTATTCTAGGGGAGTCTATACAAAAGTAAAGAATACAAATGAACATTTTCACATTTAAAAGTAAATATGTGAGTGAGTTATGTGTGAAGCATTTGAAAGAGATGCATGTGAGGAAATGTTGTGATGTCAGCGGAACACCTACAAAAAAGTGTATTTGTCCACAGTAAACAAGGCCAAATGATTGTTTCCCGTTACATGGATATATACAGCAATCTGTATTAAATGAAGAACAGCCAATCTGGGATGAAGAATCATAGCTTTTTATAGAAAAGTAAAATCAAATTAAGGCTTACATTATTTCTGCTTTCTTCTTCACAATACTGAGAATCACTCATGTAATGAAATCAACAGAGATTTTAAAAACACATTATAGTGTGGAAAAGAAAGTGACATATATGTTACATTTTCACATGAAGCCAGCAACATTGGCTAAAAAGCAAAATGGCATTTTCTCTGACCCCAACGACAGTGCTGAGGAGAAGTATATAACTTAACTGAAACCTAACTGAGGGGTGTGAGTGAAGAGAGGCATTAGAAAGATGTTTAGAGAGAGATGTACCAAGAGAGTAAAGCCTGGCACATGGTCTATAAACTTTATGACAGTTATTCCACCAAAAGATCAAAATCTCTCCTTGTTCTGAGATGCAGGCCTTTATAAACAACAAATGATGCACATTAACAGTTTACATTTGTCACTGGATCTAACCAAGAATTCCCTAGAAATACAGAATTATATTTTGAAACCTAAGCTCACAGTGAGCTTGCCCAACATTTCAGCAACTTTCATTAACATGTCCTTCAATTAGAGATGCCATTAACAATTCCAGAGATGTAACATCTGTCATCTGTGACAGCCAGCTGGTATAATCACTGAAGAAGCTCAGAACTGCGCCAACATTTGGGCTCTGAGGAGCCTACTTTTATATAAAAGTTTGAGCAAGAGTGCCATGACAACTAGGCCTCTCATGGGTCATAAATGGCCAAAGGAATTGAACAATTATGTAATATTTTGATAAATAAATAAAATAATTGCCACTTTTATCTTGCACGTTGTATCAAATTTTTTCCGAATATCTTTTAATAGGAGTGTCGTATCACCTTACTTTTTCTATCACCTGAATGTCAAACAATATGTTGGCGGTATTCCTTTAATCATGCAAATTGCACAAATGTAAATATTTTTTCACAGAAAAGCTGCACGTCAGTGAATCAGATATCCTAGTCTCAATGACGGCTGAGCGGCTGATATTCTGAGTTGGGAATTTAATATTTGTGTGAGAGTATCAGGGAATACAAAGCAAAAATCTGTCACACGCCTATCACATGTTGTGCCGAGATGAGACTATTATCATTTGATTTACCAGAGTGAAAGCAATCCGGCAATGTAATTAGTAACTTAATCACATGTGTGGAACATAATGTTTTAGAAAATCACAATTGTTTAATGTAAAATATCCAAGAGGACATTATATCAAATGGGATGGAAACTGCGTTATAATGTTATTTCAAACTGCCTACTTTATTTTTTTTAATAGTTTTTATTTATATATTTATAAAGTGCCAAAGCGCGCAGGATCAGGGCACTACATATACACATTAGACTTGTGGGACAGGACAAAACATATATTGCAGGAGGGACGGTAGCCAGTTAGCTGGTGGTCAGGGTCATAGTCAGTCAAAAAGGTGTGTTTTTAAGAGCTTCCAGAACACCAGATATCTTGTTTCCAGCTGCAGTGCTGGGGTCAGGGTATTCCAAGCTAGAGCCGAAAGGACAGGGAAGGATCTGCCAAGGCCTCTGATTTCTTTAGTCCTAGGAACAGTCAATAGACCGTGTGAGCTTGAGCGAAGTTGCCTACGGGGGACATAAGGTTTGATTTGTTCTTTTAGGTATGCAGGGAAGTTACCATGGATACATTTGTGGGTCAAAGTGAGCACCTTGAAACGTATTCTTGCCAGCACAGTCAGCACAGTCAGCCAGTGAAGTTTCTTTCTGGCGTGTGAAACCTGCTCTTTCTCGGAAATGTCATAAATGATGTGCACAGCTTCATTTTGCAATACCTGCAATCTCCTTATGCCGCAAATACTTGTGCCAACCAATAGGTCATTGTAGTAGTCTAGGTGGGGCATACTGAGTGCCGTAATCAGCGTTGTCTGATGTTTAGGAGATAAGAACAGTTTGGGATGTCTCCACACTCTCTGGTGATACTCTGTACTACCAACCACACAATCAACTGGTCTATCAGAGCTAACTGAGGCATTCAGGTGTACACCAAGCGTCTTTACTCTTTCCTTAATTTGGATGTGATTGTTTCAATGTTCAGGTAGGAATATTCTGGGCTCAGTTTGGTTCTGGCTGGTGTTGAGCCAAACATCATTAGTTACGACTTGGCTGGGTTTAAGCACATCCAATTTTGTGACATCCAGCCCTTCACAAGGCCATAGATGTAATTAAGCTGGGCTCAATCAGACTCCTAGTTTCCACTCAGCTCCATCAGGAGCTGAGTGTCATCCGTGTAGTTGGTAAAGTGGATGTCTAAGCTGGAGTGGAGGTCACAGAGGGGCTTGATATACAGAATAAACAATGTTGGAGACAAGCAAGCTTCCTGTGGAACTCTGCTGAGTATTTTCTCAGAGACTGAGATGCAGCGTCCCAGCATAATCGTGAATTCCTATTGCTTAGGAAAGAAATGATTCAATGTGTTGCTTCTCTGGCGCATTTGCCAAACGTGTGAAAACAGTCCAGTAGGCATTTATGGTCTAGGAAATCAAACGTAGCAGACAAGTCTAAAACTATTAGGAGCCCTGATTTGCTTTCATCCGTGTTATTGAGCATGTGTATCTGGAGATCTAATAGTGCGCTCTATGTGCCATAGATTGTGCAGAAACCAGATTGCTTCTGGTGCAAGATGCTTGTATTTTCCAGATGTCGTTGGAGCTGTATCATAGCTATTTTGTTAAAGATTTTCAGTAAGAAAAGTGTGTTGGTGATGGGACGCAAATTGCTTGAATCATTTGGGCTGGGGACAGGTTTTTTTGGGAAGAGGGTAACCACTACATGTTTGATGCTGTCAGGTCCATTTCCGTAACTAAAGGAAGGATTCACAAAGCATACTAAAAAGGGAAGATATTTGGATTTTGAAGGATGAATTTAGTTGGAAGAATCTCAACTAAAAAGGACTTAGGACACATTGATTTAAGAGTCTTCATCAACTCTTCTTCTGATACATGTGAGAAGGAGAAATCGGAGTTCTGCGTGATTGCACTTTGAGTAGTCAGAGGAAGAGGATTTGTGTAGTGCTTCAAAGAGTCAGAGATCATAGAGCGAGCAGGTGCGATTTTATTAGTGAAGGCTTGTTGCACCATATTACAGTCCTCATTATGCACAATGAGTCAAAAGGGGATGGATTAGTATGATGTCACCTTTGGAACACCGTCCAATCACATAGACTGGCTTTTGAAAATAGAGAAATGATACACACCTCTAAAGGCAGTGGTTTCTAATCTATATACTTGCAAACTAATAGGGTGACTGACTGGAAGAAGGGATAGAAGGAAGAATTAACAAAACAAAGTTGAATGGAATAGCTGGATTTGCCTTGGACTCATTTTGGATTGCTAGTAGACCATTGTGAGAAAGGCGCACCTGGAGTGCAACCCCATGCCTTCCTCAGTGGGAGCAAACAGGCCAAATGCAAAAGGTGATAAACCAGGCTGTCGATGGAAGCTGACCCATCTTGCTGACTGATGCCTGTTAGGGAGAATTCTCCAGAATGGCTAATTTCCCTTACCTACTGAGTCCCACAGCAGCTTTGCTGGATTTCTAGGATTTATTTTTTTCACTTGGTAAGAGTGTGAGCCTTTTTTCCCACTCTTACATGTGTTTTGCTGTGTGTTTTTAAAATGTTTGTGTTCATAGACTGTGGAGCCTCACCTACTCCATAGGATCATCTTTTTACTGTGTGTTACTCAGCACCTTCAGTGCAGTGACACAGGGTTGTCTTTTTCAGACTTCCCACTTTAAACTCCATTTTCTGGGACTGACTACTTTCTCCCAGAACATGTAAAGTTGCCATTGACTTTATTAGTCTTTTTAAATCCACAGACCCAGTACAAACTATCTTACATAGAGTTCTAGAAAGGGCTAATAGTTATCCCTTTTTGTCTGTTTCTCATGGAACATTATTTCGTTCCATTTTCATTAAGATTTTGCTGGTGGCAGTGGTATCTACCCTATTTTTCCTACTGCAGTCTATTTATATAGCCTTGGTACTGTTTTAGGCTATTTTAGTAGCCTCAAACTTAAACCCGTTGGACCACAAATACTTTTATTTGGTTCCGGCTGGGTTTATACGCCATTTCTTTTTGTAAAAGTCTTTCTCGTGTTTTACTCTGCGTACCAGGTTTGGTTCCTTTGTTCACCGTCATTTGGCAGGCTTCTGCACAGAAGCCCTCCTTAGGCGCCTGAGGGGGACAGGATGTGAGGGAGGGGTTTGAGACTCCCTGCACAGGGTCTCCTTGGACACCCATGTCATACTCTGTGTGATTGGATGTGGTGACTGTCCTGCCGTGACAGCCGTCCTGCTGTGTGATTGACAGCCAGGCTGTGTGAATGGGGGAAAACTGCATAAAAAGCAGGTCTCTGGGACTGAGAAGGCAGAGTCACCACTGGATCGAGAGAACCGAAGAGAAGCTGACAGAAGAGGACCTCTACCACGACTGAACCGCCCGGTGAAGCCCTGCTGTGGGTCCGAATCTGCAAACTTCGACGACAGGGAAGATCTGCAAGGAATCTTCTCCCCTTGAACTGGTGGAATCAACCAGTTCGCCATACTGCAAGCCAGGCCTCCCTCCTCTGGTCGAATTTGCTGTGCACAGCTACTGTGAACCGGATAGCCAGGAGTATTGGACCCTGCTTGGGTTTTAAGGAGCACACCTTTTATTTGTTGCTTTGCTCTTCTGCTGGTTTCTTCCCTGGGCAGTGCAGGACCCTCCAGTATTCCTACTTCATGTCAGTCCGACAGTCGCTTCAGGAACCGTGAGCCTGCAGGACCTGCAAGGAACGTCCACCTCAGCTACAGCCTTCTTCTTGATTTAAGGTACTGTTCAAATCCTGTAATTCGTTCCGTCCGGCCGCGATAAAAGTGCTTGACATCTCTTGCCAATCCGAGGGCTTGTCCTTCTCTATTCTTTAAAGTAACATTTCGTCCGACCAACTTCGTTCTGAACACTTGGCAAAGACTTAACCACAAACTACTCTGAACTGTGTGATACTCTGCAAAGACTTTGGTCCATTGACTTTGGCCCATGCCTCTTGATTTGATTTCCTCACTGTAGTTACTTTTTCGAGATTGCCCTGCTTACTTACTTGTTGGTGCTGCTCAACTTTTGTCTAACTTTGTCTTTCCCTCACTTTTAAATTACTGGAGTGCCATTTTTCTCACACTTCATTTTGAGCTTCACTTGTCCAGAATCTATTGGGTGTGGTATAGTGTATTAAGATTGTGATTTTTCAACTACTTGATAATAGTGAAATGTTTTATAACTGATGTGTAAATAAATGTATATTCTTTTACTCAGAAACCTTGAGTCAGTGTTTGTGAGTAATTGTTGTCCTTTGTGTAACTATTGATACTGCTCACTTTACTCTTGAGATAAGTCTGGCTGCTCAGCCATCACTACCACTTTACTGTGTAGTACAGGCTTGTACCAAAGGTGAATTTGTACTGTCACTTGTAGTCTTAATTGTGTGTGGTGTTCCCAAAGGGTACTGCATATGATTCTGCCTAACAATGCCCAACTGGTAATAGAAGGAGGGAATAAAACCAGTCTTGAGGGGGAGCCTACCTGTGTATGAGACAGACGGAAATATGATTCTGAAGGGACGTATACTCTAAAGGGCAATATGATTAATTTCCAGTCCCTCTTATTTGTGAATGTACTGAGGGGAGTATATCAATTGACTGCGAATCCTGGGAAAATAGTACCTTTTTCAGAAGTGTGTTTCTGGAAACTTTGCATTTGATCAAATAAACACCAAATGGTGTGTATATTGGGAGATCCCTGACTATATTTCTGGGCAATGGCCAAGTAGAAACTGGGAGCCAAATAATAACTCACCTTGCACATACCTAAGAAAATAATGTAATTAATTGTGTTCCCTGGTTATTTCAGTGAGCAGAGTCATGTTACTGGCTCTGACACACTCAAAAAAGGGAAAGAGTTTTTAACTGGCACCCATTTTTTCAGATTTTCCCACAAAATTACAAATGTGCAATTCCCACACATTAATACAATAGAAACACAGGGTATAATTCATAGATTTCAGCGCAGAGGCAGCGCACGCGAGCAGCGCAGAGAGGGAGCGTGCGCCAGCGTGCGCCAGCCATGTGTGCTAAACAGCATTCTGGCGCACCGCGTATTCATGGAATTTCCAAGCCATTATGAGCTCAGGCGCAGAGAACATCCCGCAGCGCCAGTTACGCCCCCAAGAACGTCCCTTGCACAAGGAAAAGGCATTGAAATCCCCAATGAAGCGCAAAGGGCCGCTTTAACCCTGCACCAGCTTACAGGGCCCATACACTGTAATCGCGTGAAAATACTACGCGTACCCTGCTCACGGCAGCCAAAAGTGTGAAAATGTACTGGGGAACACCTCGGAATACGCGTATCCCGCTCGCGCCAGGTAAATTGCATAGAAAAAGAACCCCCGTGTGGCGTGGGCTGCCTGTGGGGCATGCTCAGGGTGGATGGCCTGCCTTTGGGGCATGGGGAGGGTGAGTGGGCTGCCTGTGGGGCATGCCCAGGGTGGATAGGGTGCCTGCATGTATTTTGGAGGTTCGCGGGAAGTTTCACACGCGATAGGCCTTGTGCGAGCAGGGTACGTGTATTTGGGGGTACGCGGGAAGTTTCACAAGCGATAGTCCTGGCGAGAGTGGGGTACGTGTATTTTGGGGGTGTGCAGGGAGTTTCACACGTGATAGGCCTTGGGCGAGCAGGGTATGTGTATTTTGGGGGTACGCAGGGAGTTTCACACGCGATAGGCCTTGGGCGAGCAGGGTATGTGTATTTCGGGGGTGCACGGGAAGTTTCACATGCCACAGGCCTTGGGCGAGCGGGGTACGGGTATTTTGGGGGTGCACGGGGAGTTTCACACGCGATAGGCCTTGGGCGAGCAGGGTATGTGTATTTCGGGGGTGCGCGGGAAGTTTCACATGCCACAGGCCTTGGGCGAGCGGGGTACGTGTATTTCGGGGGTGCGTGGGGAGTTTCACATGCGATAGGCCTTGGGCGAGCGGGGCACGTGTATTTGGGGGGTATGCGGGAAGTTTCACACGCGATAGTCCTGGCGAGAGTGTGGTATGTGTATTTCGGAGGTACGCGGGGAGCTTCATATGCGACAAGGCCTTGGGCGAACGGGGTCCGTATATTTCGGGGGTGTGCAGGAAGTTTTACACGCAATTTGGCATCATGAGCCCTCCCAGGTGTGCCGTTTGCCCCCTCCCCATGCCCTGCAGGCAGCCCACACCACAGGGCACTACCTACAACCCTTACCATGGCCTTCAGGCAGCCCACATGGCACCATCCACTTGTGAATACACATGTGAGCCCCGACTCATGTCCCCCATCCACCCACCCACCATTGATGGGCACCTGCCAGAAGGCCCCGACTCATAGCCCCACCCAACCACCCACCCACTATTGATGGGCACCTGCCAGCAGGCCCTGACTCAGGTCCCCCAGCCATCCACCCACCCACCATTGACGGACACCTACCAGCAGGCCCCGACTCATGTCTCCCACCTAACCACCCACCCACCATTGACGGGCACCTGCCAGCAGGCCCCGAATCAGGTCCCCCACCCAACCACCCACCCACCATTGGCAGGCACCTGCCAGCAGGCCCTGACTCATTTCCCCCACCCACCCAGCCACCATTGACGGGCACCTGCCAGCAGGCCCCGACTCATGTTCCCCAAACCCACCATTTACGGGTACCTGCCAGCAGGCACTAACTCATGTCCCTCCACCCAACCCCCAGTGACAGGCACCTGCCAGCAGGCCCCGACTCATGTCCCCCCACCCAACACATCATCACGATCCACACTCATGGCCCTTATGGCCACCCAAATCCCACCCCACGCCACCCCAGTCCAAACACCCAACCAAGCATTCCATCCTCTCCATATTGAAATCCTCATATCATGATAGATCCCAAATGACAAGTATATACATCAATACATGTCCGTCAGACACACACAATGGGGGCACGAGAATGAGAAAACTCACACTGTGACATGCATGAAACCAATGAGAGAATACCACACAAATGAAGTATGACATAAAAATTTATTTTATACAAAATTGAAGGAAAGAAAGAAAATCACACAAGCAATAATAAACAAAATCCTGGATGTCCAAAATGAATGAAAAAATTTGAATGCTGAATCCAATTAAATTCAAATTAAAATGGCTCCAAAGCGTTTGTCCATTAAACCAAATCCAACGTTTAAAAAATAAGAAAACCATTGCTCCATGGTAAAAAAAATTAAATTAAGTCAAATCCAGTCCAGAACTATATACAATGTAAAAATCCAGGGTCAATGAGCCCAACAATCCAAAGGAAACCTACCAAAAAGCCTACCTAATAAATAACTAAATACAAAAAGGCAGGGCATAGTCCATGCGCCCCAAAGGAAAAAAGAATAGAAAGGAAACTTACACCTACAGAACTATTTACAAAGGCAGCGGGCAAGTCCAATGGCTCACTTGTTGATGTCCTGGGCCAGGGCATCATCAAACTCCTCTTCAGCGTCCTGGAGGCGGGCCTCTTCCCTGGCCCTGAGGTCTCGCAGGGATAAAGCCATGTCCACCTCCAACTCCCTGCGAATTTCCTCGAGGCACTCAGCCCACCTCAAGACCCTGCGCATGGAGTTCTCCACCCTGACCGTGGGGAGCCGTTCCTCTTCGGCCCGCTGCCGCTACACATCTATTTGCCTGCCCAACCGCTGCCACACGGAAGACACTCCCAATCCAGGGTCCTCCTGCTCTCTGGCCGATGCCTGCCCCTGTGATGTTGATGGCCCCGAGCCATCATCGCCCCCACCTTGAGCCTGCTGCTGCCGTGCATGTGCCCTGCCTGTCGATGCCTGCATGTCCTCCTCCTGCTGGGGTCCAGTTGTTGTGGTGGCCACCCCTGCTGGACCTCCGACTCCCGACTGTGGCAGGGATGTGTCCTCCACCAGCCTGGCCCCTGGGTCAGGGGCAGCTCCACAGGGTGGCAAGGGATACATGGCCAGGAAGATGGCACGGAGGACGACTGGCGCATAGGGGGTTCAGTTGAGGAGGGGGTCAGTAGAAGGTCCAGCACACGGAGGAACCCAGAACTGGTGACCCATCCTAGTAGGTCGACGCGGTCAACGAGGCATCTGAAAAAATGTGCATTGTCCACACGGGAACCCTGCACGTCTTCCCGAATGCCACAGTGATGCAACGCCACCCCAGCAAGGACAGGCTCAACACGGTCCCGGATTACCACGTCTGCAGGGAGAGGAAGGCCAGTTGTTGTTCATGCATCCCCTTCCTGAAAACGGGTCTGGACGAAGGCATCCCTGTTGGTGCGGGATGATGCAGTCACAGGATCGGGGACAGGATTACACACAGGCACCTCCGCGGCTGCCTGTGCTGCCTCCTGTCCCTGCCCCTGGACTGCACCACTAGCACCAGTGGAATCCCCCCCTCCAGACCCCGTGCATGGGCCTTCCACGGCCTCCTCCTCAACCAAACCCTCCAACAACCTGGATGACTCTGTGCCATCTTCCTCCATAGGCCCCTGTGGGGTCTCAGTTGCCCCTTCTGCTGCCGAGGAGTCCACCTTTGACCTCCGCCTCTTGGACTTACCCTTGGCAGCTGCGGCCGTGGATGCGGCACCAGACTCCTCACTCCCCGATGAGATGACAACATGGGAGGGGAGCTGGCCCTTGCGTCTCTGGCTGGCTGTGGGATCCCTACTGCTGTGCTCCACAGCACTGTCTCCGCCCTCTTCATCAGTTGACGCTGCAGACAGGGAGAGACAGAACACAGGCATCAGGGCACTGCACAATGGTCTGATACACACATGACAGTTGCACATGAGTGGCAGTGTCAAACTTCACACATGGCATCACACCCCCCAACACACATATCATTTGAACCGGTGTCCAGTCATAATGTCGAATACAATAATATCGAAAGTCAAAATGTCGAAAAAAAAATGTCGAAAATAAAAATGTCGAATTACAAAAATGTCGAATTTTTTTCGACTTTTTTCGATTTTATGTGTTAATAAAAAATATTTTATTAAACTTTTTTTTTAAAATAATTAAAGGTATTTCCATGGGGGGTGGGGGTGATGGGGAGGATGGGGGGGGGGTTGGGGATAGGGGTTTGGGACGGTTTTTTAAATAATTAATTAATTATTTAATATTATATTAAAGATTTTTTTAAAATAATTAAAGGTATATCTATGGGGGATGGGGGGGGATGGGGAGGAGGGGGGGGGGGTTGGGGTAGGGGTTTGGGATGGGGGGTTGGGGGGGACCCCCCCCCCATAATAAATGTTACTATCTGGGTAAAAAAAAAAAAAAAGAGTGTTTTGGGTTTTCATTTTTTTTTTCGACATTTTTTTTTCGAAATTATGACTTTTCCTATTATATGTATGTGTTTTCGACTTTTTTACATTCGACATTTTTTTTTCGACATTTTTGCTATTCGACATTATTTTTTCGACTTTTTGACTATAAACCATTTGAACCCACACACATATGCAAATTAACAGGAATGTTGCAGCAGGCAGCACCATCCATACACATACAACAGCATGAGCATCCGAAGGTTAGCCTGATTCACATGCAACATGGCGAGTGCCAAACACATGCACAAATGCCACCAGACATACATGCATCTGTACATCTCCACCACCTGTCGCAGTGAAATCATCGGCTTCCATGTCACATCTGCCAATCAGCCTCCTACATGTGGGTGTCACATGCATCCATGGTGTATCACAGTGGCACACATGTCAAATACACACACACACACGTACATTGTGCACATACATGAAGGTGGAACCAGCATCCATGTGTCACACCACAACCATGCCACAGTACATACACAGAAATGTATACATGTGTGCACCTACACATGCATTTGGCCATCATGCATTTGAACACATACACCATTGATGTGCCTCACACATGACTGGACTCACATGCGGCAGGCTCATGTTCCTGTACATTCACATCCATACATGGGCTTTTCAAGGCAAATGTCCAACCTGCACACTCCTGGCACACCTCAACATGCACTGCATCCAATCAGTACGCATGGGCACTTACCGCTCGACTCCGGACGGGTCTGTCACTGAAGGACCTGGAGGTGGAGCGCTGGGTGTATGCATTCCAGGACACTCATCTGGATGTTGGTAAGGCGGACCCGGCACCCATGCTTTGCCATGCTTTGCCTTCAAGAGGCGCTGGGCCTTGGTGAGGGTCCTGGACCTGAAGTCCTCCCAGTGCTTCCAGACGTGTTGCATGTCGTGGGCTGCCACCCCCTCCACGTTGATGGCAGTCATGATTTCCTTCCAGATCCTCTTCCGTCCTTTATTGTCGGCGCGTGGACTTCCAAAGAGGGCATCATAATTCACCAAGACTTGCTCCACCAGGATACCAACTTCTGTGGCACTGAAGCTGGTAGCCCTCTGCCTCTCTGTCTGAGGGTTGCCAGTGGTCTCCGATGGTGTTTCCCCCGACATGGCAACCCCCGAGGCAGGTGTGGGTGGGAAACTGGGTCCTGGTGCTGGGCTGTGGAGCGATGGAACTTCAGTCGGGAGTCATCTGTTCCAGCAGGGGTGGTCACAGCAACTGGACCCCTGCAGATGGCTGACGTGCAGGCACCAAACAGCAGGGCACGTGTCCAGCAGGCAGGCAGGCAGCAACAGATAGCAGGTGGGAGCGGGCGCGGGGTTCTGGGGGGCAGGAAAATGGCCTTCTGGGCAGGAGCGTGGTCTTCCGTGTGTTGTCACGTGGCCAGCTTGATACGGAGTGATTTGGCACATGAAAAAACTGCACGTCAGCGTGTAATTCGAGGAAAGGCCATTAGCGCGTAAATGTGTGTCTGTGACGTAACGTGCACGGACGTTTCCCTCCACATGGGTGCATGTTGATTGTAAACGTGCAAAAACTGCACGTCCGGGTGTCACTGCGTGTAATTGGAGGAAAGGCCTTTAGCGCATACGTGCGTAAGTGATATCGCACGTGTGGGCTGGGTTGAAAGGTACGTGTAGGATGCCATTTTCTTGTACATGCTTTTTGTGGAGAGCGAACAGGTGATTCTTGTACTTCTTGTCGGTTCACACGCGATTACTTCACAACGGTTCCAGTTCGCAACCTTGTATACTCAGACGGCATTCAATTCTTCTTTTGGCGGGGGTGTTGCCAACGCCCACACACGTGTCTTTTTCACGTTCTTTTACAGGCAGACGGTGAGTCCCGCACGTATTTTTCAACTGTGCTTGCCCGTGTGTTGCGTACCCATTCAGAGGTCATTGTAGCCTGCGTATACCACGCATACGCTTATTTTTGTTTTTCTGTGTGCCACAGCGTAGTGCGGGTTCTTCATTCCACGCACATGGGCTTCCAGGGGTCGCGTGCATGTTAACTTTTGTTTTCGGGGTGCCTGAGAGTTGCGTGACCCGTCATCTTCCACAGGGGTCACAGACAGCCTTGCTAGAGCACTAGGGTACGTACTCCATCTAGTACCCTGCCCCTTTCACCCCAATTGCCCAGGACAATTGTTTACTGCACTTCCCATTCACACAAGAACATCAGTGCCATGGTTGGGAGGCGACCAAGTGGTAAGGGAGGCAAAGTTGGCCCACCTCTAAGAGGTGGCCGCGGTAGGGTTCGTGCCCAGGATGTGCAGGGTGGCCCAAGAGGCCAGTGTGTGGAGGACCGGTCAGGCACACCTATGCCCCCCCAATGGGTCGGGGAGATGCAGCTGACACCATCCCAGCTCAGGCCTTGTTAACCCGGCCCATATTGTCAACCGAACCGGCACAGGATTACTCCCAGGCTGACTTCCTTGTCACCAAGTCAAAGCCACGTTTGGCGGTGAAAGTTGCTGTCACCAGGCCCGTGGATCTGGGGCAGCAATGTCATCTGCTGCCCGAAGTAGCTAGGGTGAGGAGGCTGCAGGGCAAGCCGCAGCTCAATCCACCCCAGCTCCGAGTCACCCAGCCGGGACAGTGTTGGTTGAAGTCCATCACACTAAGGTTGGTCCTGCCAACATCACCCAGCAGCAATGCCTGCAGTGAGACCTTTGGTCATCATGCCTTTGGCTACTTCCAGTGCCCAGTCCACCTGCGCTTCAGCCCCCACCAATCAGAGCGGCATAAACCACTCAGGGTCTGCACCACCTCCCAAGAGGAAGAAGGGTGCTCTGGTGGTACAGGCTGGGACCCCAGACACGGCTCCCCCCTCCGGCACGTCAAGGAAGTGTAGTTTCAATGATGTAGAACTAGACGCACTTGTGGGCTACGTGTCGGCCCATTGCCGTGAAATGCTGGTGGCTGCAGGGTGCAAGACTACGACTGCTCAATGTAGGGCCCACTGGCAGTGCATCACAGACCAGATTAGTTCCCTTGGAAGTGTGAGGCGCACAGCTGATGATTGCTCTAAGCGGTGGAATGACCACAAACGCAGAGCAAAGAACAAGCTGGCTTCCAATCATGCCTCTACTGCGGTGACTGGCAGTGGGTCTCCACCAAAGAGGAAGTACTCACAGAACATGAGTCTATTGCTGGAGGCTTCATCACAGAGGATGAGATCCAAGGCATGGGAGACCTACCAGATCTTGAGGCAATGTCCGGTGAGTGGCCATGCATGTGTGTGCAAACCATGTGTATGTTGTTTGGGTGATGTGTTCTGATTGAGTGCCAGGTGAGGCTGTGTAGTTATGACTGCTATGGGTCACCCATGTGGTGCCTCCAAACCATCCCCCAGCCTTGGGTTTGTGTTTTACAGTATCGCCTCTGACCGCATTTGACAATTTGCACCTAATTACTGCACTTGCCCTTCAACTGCCATCATGCCACAACATTGTTCATACTGTTTTCCTGTTCATTCTGCCTGATTGATGAAATCCTTTGCATGTTTACCACACATTTTTGTGCCGTTCTGTCCAAAATGTAACATACTTCAGACATAGATTACCCCGCACAATGCCCCACATTTGTTTACTTATTATAGGAATGATTTCATCAATCAGGCTGATTGAGTAATGTGCACCCACACATGGCCTGCACACAATCACTACAGGCCCCTGTTTGAATGTTCAACATGACAATAGTCTTCAGTCATGTCGAAGTGACCAACCATTGATGTATCCATGTGCCTGCCATCACTGCATTAGTGAACACTGGCTTTGTTGCAGCGTGTGGCACATGCGTGTTTAGTCACATTCTTTTGCATGTTCTATTTCATGATGTCCATCTCACATGGATGGGTGACAGTACTGATTTGCTACCATCTGGATGTCCTTCTCAAATCTGCCATGGCTATGCTACGTGCCATCTGTATGCTGGCATGTGTCATGTATGTGGATTGCCCATGCTACTCACAGGCTAATATGTGATGCCGGTGCTATGCAGCATGCAGCACATGTGTTGCTTTCCCATCTTGGAGTCCTCAGTGGTTGCTTTTAGGCTTTCCTTCTACTTCATTGCCAGTGCATGCATGCCAGAGTTATTGTATTTGATGTGTACCTCGTGATGCCTATGTGTGTGGGCTATGCTGCTGATGCCTGTGTTCATTACTTTTATTTTATGTTTTTGCAGGTGATGAGGCACTAGATGCTGTTGAGGAGGAGGAGATGGCGCAGAGGCAGGAGTACTCACAGACACAACCAGGAACCAGTGGAGGACGTGGGTGAAAATCCATTACTCCTACAGACAATCCTGTCCACGGGTGTCATTGTGTACACCTCCGCAGATCTCTACAGTTCAGGTGCTGAATGTGACATTGAGACAAATGTCCCGTCGCAGGTGAAAGTTTCTGGCAGGGATGCTGTTCTGTCCAACCCACCTGCACTGGGGTAGACCCCGCTATGGGCTATTCAGTGTTGGAAAGTCTGCCTGTGGCGGTTTACGGATGCAGGGTCACACTCCACTATATTTGCTCCTGTTTCTGGGCCAGCAGATCAAAGGAGGAATGCAGTCCTGCAGCCTCAGGCAGTGCCAGCACAGCAAGGTGCACATCACCTAGCCCCAAACAGGTGTGGTGCCCGCCAACGCGGTGGCCGTTTGCCCCCAGGCAATACTGTGTGGGAGAACTCCATATATACTATTGCAGCACAACAGGGAGCATCATGTGAGACGATGGCTCAGGCCATGGATAGGGTGGCCACTTCCATTTTCCTCCCTGAAAGGCAGGTGGAGTTCCAGCAGCAGGCAACAGAGTCCATGTGCCGCTCACACAGGCAGGACATGTTGGTGTCCAACAGGGACCGACGGGCTGGTCTGGAGACGCGGCACACAGCCATATCTGTAGAGTCACAGGCCCACAGGAATGCCCTGAGGTTAGAACACAGGTCCCTCAGAGATACGCTGGGTGCACATGAGGTGTCCCAGTGTACAAGGTCAGAACAGCAGCTGGAGCAGCTGACACGCACACTCTCAGCTGAGCTCCAGGCAACCCGTGAGGAGATCGGGCATCACACGAGGCCTTGCAGGCAGAAATGTGAGCTACCCGTGAGGTGCTGCATGGGGATCTCCATACCATCATCCTGCAGAACCAAACCTTTCAGACCTGCATGCTTGCTGCCATGGAGGAGCATGCCAGGGCTTTGCGTGGTCTGCCTCCCATATCACACCCACCTTCTAATGTACCACCAGAGGGTGATGACAGCGACGGCAGTTCTCCCACTGTAGGACAGCCGTGCAGGCCATGAGCCCATAGAGGTTTTTTTTCTCAACATCCATGCATGTGGGTGTTGGAGTGCACCCTGTACCTCCTCCCTCCTGGGTGCCCCCCCCCTTGTCGACACATGGCCATTTTTGATTTTTTTGTTACATTTTTTTCTTTTGGTTTTTTCATATTTCATTCCGAATTGCAAAATGAAATTAGTATTTTATTTAATTAATTAATTATGTATTTTTCATCTTCTTTTTTGTATTTATTATTTTCATTTTATTTTCATTTGTAATTTTTTATTTTAATTTTCATAGATTTTTTTTAGTTAAATCGTATTCTGATTTTTCTTTTATTATTTTATTTATTTGGTTTACTTTACATTTACTTTTTCTTTTCCTTTATTTAATTTTCTTTTACTTTTTTGTTCATAACCATTTTATTTCAGATTGTTAATTCATGTTACAGTGTGTTGCTTTGTGTGGCTCCCATAGGCATCCACTGTGTATTCCAGCTGGGCACATGCAGGCTTGTCCTGTCTTTGGGTTAGAAACTTGGGTTCTTGACACACACGCCCCTCCTGCTTCCCTTTTCCATGGGCTCGCAAAGGGTGTAACCAAGTGACAGTAACTTACACAGAGGCATTGGGCTCCCATAAGTTGTGTGGGCAGTCTGCAGCCAAACTGTGTATACATCCCTAGTGGGGATTGGTGTTCATTTCTCCACTGCATGGTGGATTTGTATATGGTTTTACATACAGGACTTTTTGCATATATACATGTTACTTCTTCATGCCTTGAAGAGCCCGTCTCCATTGCAGATGCAGTTCATGTTTTATGCAGTACACTGCCACATTTGGCTACCAGCAACATACTGCAGTTGGAAGGTGTTGATGTGCTGGCTTTGCCAGGTTGTGATACTTGCACTACATTCATTTTTTACTGTCATATGTTGCCACTGTTGGATCCTGTACTGATGTTTTGTCTTGCTGGTAAGTGTTTGTTTATGTGTGCTTTTTTTTTCATTAGGGAGAGGAAATTGTCTCTGGCCTGTTTCCATTTGGGACGGTGCACTTTGTGACACTTGTGTCATGTGTTGTGCATTAATTTGGTTGCTTTCACATTGCATGCCATGCCATGGTGTGTTGGGTAGCTGAGCTGGGGTTAGGGAGGGGTTGGGTGACATGCTACTATTTGGATCTAGTATTTTGCAAGGGGGTAGTCCTTCATGCTGCATGAATGTGTGCCTTTTACAGACACAGCATTGGGTGTGTTTAAGTAGCTAGGGATGCACACAATGTAGCACTTCCAGGTAAACAATCTCAGGGTGGTATGGTTGTGACAGTTGACTGCCCCTTTTGTCATCATCATAAATTGTCAGCTGGTATGTGCCAGGCCTGTGTGCACTCTGCAGGGGTGGGATTTTAGGTGAAGAAATTTGCCACAAGCTAGGTACGGGCTGCCTCACCACGTGCCCTTTCACCTCCCATGCGCAGCGCCCGTGCATGTGGCTCGGGATGTGGGGGCACCACCATGTCCAGCGGCACGCCTCTCCGGGTTGCAACTTTGTGCAGGACACATGCTGCCACTATGATCCTGCACACTACTGGGGGTCAAGGGAGCAAAAGCGTGACTTCAGCTCTCTGAATGTGTGCTCCACTATGCCCCGGGTTGCAATATGGGCTGTGTTGTATCTTACCTCGGGTGGTGTGGTGGGGTTCCGTATTGGCGTCATCATGTAGGTGCTCAGAGGGTAGGCACTGTTCCCTGGGGAGGTTATAATGGTTGTCATTAGTTGGGTTTTCCCATTTCTCAGTGTCTGACATGCATGCATGTGCAGAGGCATTTATACTCACCAATTAGCCATGTGTCGCCATGCCTCCCAGTTTCCAGGATCCAGTTTTGGGGGTGACATTCGGAAAATGAAACTATCATGGCTGGACCCCGGATAGTTGGCATATACTTAGGTGATGTTTCCCTTGGCATCACATACAACCTGCACGTTGATGGAATGCCAATGCTTGCGGTTTCGATAGATGTGCTCAGTGGCCCTAGGAGGACGGAGAGCCACATGGGTGCAATCAATGACACCAAGCACTTTGGGGAAGTGTGACACCCCGGAAAAGTCCTGGATGATGGCCTGCCTTTCTGCAGGTGTTCTGGGCATGTATATGTGCCTGCGGACTGAGGGGCGTGCAGTCATGATCGCCAACACCTGGTGTAGGCAGCGTGACTGCATGGCCTGTGAGACACCCCCAACTATCGCACTTGTCCCCTGAAATAACCCAGTAGCCAAGAAGTACAGTACATTGAGTACCTTTTCCAAGGGGCTCAGTGCTTGGGAGCACAGGGTGGGTGATGTGAGGTCATCCTCCCATTCCCTGACCAGTTCTAGGATTATTAGTGGTGTAAACCTGTACCTCCCATACCTGGTCATCAGGAACACAAAAAGGCTGATCCTGGGTATAAAAATGCAGGGCCTGGCTATCCTCCTCCTCCTGCAGTGTCCCACGACCACGGCTGCGAGGAATGGTATATTCATCGTAGCGTATGAGCTTGTTTGTTGTTTGCGTGCACTTTTATGCTGTGCGGGGCCGCTTACGCCTGCTTCCTGCTGGCGTACGTGTTTCCGGATTAGTGCATCTTTTTTGGCGCACAGGTTTCCAATGTTCGATTCCATGAATACATGTTGTTAGCGCGCGTGTGGGCGTTGCAAGCATTTACCTCCCGTACTTCCCCTGTAACGCCCACATTTTCACACGTTGTTCCCCATTCTGCGTGTTACGCCCGTGTTACGCCCACTTTTCTTGTGTGCGCTACACGTTGTGTGCTCTCCCTGTGCATGTTGCGCACAGCGTTTGGTGACGTGTGTGCCTGTCATAAATCACCAAAGTATCAACTGAAAAGGATACAGTAACCACAAAAGGATACAATTTGGTAGGGCTTTTCCGGATCCTATCTTCACACGACTTGATTGTAGGCAGGTCAAATTAGACCTTCCAAATGATACAACTCTCTGACTGAATAAAACAGGCAGAGAGATGGATCACTGGAAAGGGCGTGGGAATTGTACAGGAAGTATGCCTAGAATAGATAAGTATCGTAAGACACTGTCCCAAGTTAAATACTAAGAAACACAGAATTGGGATTAATTCAGACACTGACCTTAAGGCTAAACTGAAGAATTCCAGGACAGTTTCTTGAAGAGTCCCAAGAGTTGAACAAACGACAAAGGAAGGGAAGATTAGTAAGGGAGACTTATCCCGAACAGCACGAGGCTCTCGCTAAATACCGGGTTGGTGCACCACAGGATAGCGTCCAATGTACTGTGCACATTCACCTTCCAATAGTTCATGAAATACTTCCTTTCCCACAAAGAACAAAATAAGAATCTCACCTGTTGACTGTCACAGGTACCAAAAGTTCGAAGTAGTTCAGAAAAACATGTGCAGGATTTCACGCGACAGCATACACGCAGCCAACCCAGCCGCGCTTGAAGACAGTGTCCACGTGGAGATTTGGCACGCGAACTGGATTCATGCAGCTCAAGACAGCCGCGCTTGCAGACAGCGTCCGCGTGGAGATTTGGTACGCGAACTGGATTCACGCAGCTCAGGACAGCCGCGCTAGCAGACAGCGTCCGCGTGGAGATTTGGCACGCGAACAGGATTCACGCAGCTCAGGACAGCCGCGCTTGCAGACAGCGTCCGCGTGGAGATTTGGCACGCGAACAGGATTCACGCAGCTCAGGACAGCTGCGTTTGCAGACAGCGTCCGCGTGGAGATTTGGCACGCGAACAGGATACACGCAACCCAGGAATTAGCGTGTGGAGGAAAACAAGCTCAAATTAGGCCAAAGAAGTTCGCTGAAAGGAATGCGAGAACGCAGGTCCGGAGTTCAGCTACAAATGCCAAAATTGACTTAATCAGAAGCAGCGAATGGAGTTTCCACGCTGCTTATGTACGCACAGTCGTGATAGACGTGACGGACCTAAGTCACGTGAAAGTTAACGACGTGAAAAATGCAGACGTCGTTTTCCGGGCAATGTATCGAACAACCTCCATTTTGAGTAAAAAGGTCTACTGGTTCTATGGGCGTAACTCATTTTGTATGGAGAAGTTGTTCCTGGTCCAGAGGTATGTCCGGCAGGCATGACAGCGCCCGCGTGCGCCACCCACAAATTTGGCACACAATCCAGGGTTTAGCAGCGCATTCCATGAATCGACGAACGCTGTGTGCGCGGCTTTAGCATGCGTGCGCTGCGTTTTTCACGCTTGCGCTCCCCTTTTCGGCACACATTTATTCCATGAATTACCCTGACAATTGAAGGGAATTTAGCAAACATAAACTTAAATAGAGATTTTTCTTTTTGCAAGCAATTTAGACACATGAATGCCAAGTAGTCTGTGTTTAAATTGAGTTATCTAAAGTGCTGTTTGAGACACTGGCATTACCATTGAGAAAAACAGGAGGTAATCATTTCTAATAAATGAAAAGCAGAGAGATTTAAATGTTCTGATTTCATTTTGCTTTCTATATAATGAAACCTTTGTTCTGAACCCTCATTCGCTTTTCAAACCATGGTGAATGTGCCGTCCGGGTAAATCAAATGTACATATAGTAACATGGGTGCTTTCACAAAAGCATATTTCAAAGTTAAATGCAGCATTAGCAATTGTTTATATTTTAAATTGGTTTGATCAGTTCTATATTTAATAAGTAGACCTTCTGTGCAGAGCTGTGTTTTTCATGTCCAAAAACGGGGAGGGAGGCTTTAAGCAATTGATACTGTTAGACTAGCATGTCCCACGTTCATAAAAATAACCTTGTAAAATAAATGAAAAAATTGTGCATTCCTGATTTGGGGTGGGTGGACATTTCCCCCAAACTAAATGTTTCCAGATTAAATCATGCGACAGTATGCACTTGTAAATAATGTAATTAATTGTCGTCGCCCATGGGTGGTGTCCTCATTAACCTTACTGTGCGTTTTTCCCTCTACCAATCAGTAAGTGAAGCAAACACTATAACATGTATTTTTGCAAGCACCCTGCAATGGGACTGCTCCAAAAACGGACATGTCCATTTGCACAGTGCTTCTACTTGATGTACTTTGTTCTTCATGTAAATATATTCAAATAATTTTGAAGAAAACCCTGGTGTTTTCAACCACGTGCTTTTTGTTCAACCATGGCAGCAGGGACAAGGATGGGTCCAGATGCCTTTAGCGGGCAACACTGAGCTATGAAACAAGGGAATAGGACTGGGCAAGAAGGCCTTAGCATATAAGCAGTGGCTGAAAAGGGGTTTAAAAGAGATGCTTAGAAAGAGCTGCACAGAAGGAGAGAGGAGGGGGTGGGGGCTGTTAACAAATCTGATGCTTTTATGCCAACTGGGACTGGAGATAGCCTACAGAGCTAATGTATCCCATTTTTATTTCTTTTAACAATAAAAAACCTATGTACGTATAAGTGTTTAAAGATGAAAAGTAAACAAATACGAAGACGCACTGCAAATCTCGAAAAATAATCGCAATTTTGTTAAAGTGGTGAATGATCATACGGTATAGCTATTGTTGTCATTTACAAACTCTCTCAAATTGCGCACTTTCCTGCCATTACGTTTTCAGGCAAAGTCGGGTAGCGTGATCAACATTATGTTTTACAGCGGCGTGGACACTGCTTGAATACGTAACGAGCTCTGCACCGCTAGGCGCTTCCCTAGACTACACGATGCATGCAGATGACTTGTGTGCATGTTAGGTAGCTGTCACCGAGCTGTCTTCAAGCTCTGTGAGCGCTCCAGTCTGATATGTCATGTGATGCAACACACGCTCTGCGGCCACTCGCCAGAAGTCGCTTTAGATCTGACTTTATTATTTGCAGTGATTAAACACTAAGGTTCTGTAGTTAGCTGCAGGTGCCTTTTGTCGCTGGGAGTCCGAATCAACTGAGGAGGGGGGTTCTGCTGGGTTCTCGCCCACAATACAGGTTTCTAAAAATGGCTTGAAATGGTGCTTTTTACAGAACACTTTTTTTCAGGAAATATGGCAACAAGCCATATAAATGACGCACAATTGTGTAGGGTAACACATGAACATAACCAGTAGATGCCAGGTCAACAACGGTACACAGGAACATTTTCAAAAACATTTTTATGATACTTGTGACACGATGTACGCCAGCATTACCACTAAAAACACATGTAATGAGGTCTTTGCTCTCAACATATGTCAGTGCTGCCACAGTAAATCATATTCATGATGCTTTTGCCCACAGTATAAACCAGCATTGCCACTGTAAACCCCTTGTTAATGAGCCTTGTGTGTTATGATGTTCGTGTTATACATTACTCATCAGTGTGCTGGTTGTCAGTGGAACTTGATGGTGTCATGTGGAATGTTGGTGGTTTGAATGATGATGTGTGAGGTGGACAGTTAGAGTGACCTGGGCTGGTCGGTGGATGGGCCAGTGTTTTCCCCATGCTACACTAAGAGTTCCAGAGTACAGTTGGGCACTAATAAACCCATGAACCTACCTGGCTTACTGCGTGGTGTGTAGCAGAAGAACTCCCACCGAAATCACTTCACTAGCGATGAGGATGGCTTTAACAGGACCAGGCGCTGCTGCGGGCGAGCAGCAAACGGAAGACACTGCCCCAGCAAGTTTACCAATTCAATGAGACATCAGCTGTTCTGTTGCGTGCCTTGCAGACGGGGTGGTGCAAGGAGGTGCCGCCTGGGGACCTGGTTTGACAGTTTGCCGGCAGAGCGTACTGTGTGAGTGGCTCCGTGCCTGTGGTCCGGGTGCAGCAGTAAGACCCATTTATTGATTGAGGCGTTGCACAGGTAGGAATAGGCAGCATTTCAGCTGTCATCAAGGCTTGGAGAGGTCCTGTGGCTGGGCTGCACTGGCAAAGTTTGTCCCTCTCAGGCATGGCATCTGCGGGACTCGGTGCCCGCTCTCGAAGCGACGGGCGCCATTGATGGTGTTGAGAGCCGTTTCTTCGGGGTCCGCCGGCAATCTGTGTACCGGGCGGTCCTGCGACAGAGCCCAGAGTAAGACGAGGAAAGTCGAGAGATCCCGTTGGGCGAAGAAGTTGAGGTGGACAAGGATGTTTTTCTCCCCAATGCCGGTCTTGAAATGGTAACGTCAGCAGTGCAGGGGCTAGCAGCGTTGCAGTTTCGCATGGAACGTGGCACCCCCAAAGAACGCTGCGTTTCAGTGGCAAGGAGCTAGGAAGTCTATGCATTAAAATGAACTCGCACATAATTTGGGCCTTTATGTTCATCTTTATACTTATTACATGTATAACGTCTTCTATACCAAATCGCTGTATGCAAACAATATAGTTTAGTTATCCAGGATTGGATAGCAATAAGGTAGGCACAAAGGGTAGAATGAAGAGAGTCTGGAAAAGAAGAAAAACAGAAAAAGATCTGGACATTTTCCGCGTGGAAATGACACGAAAGATGAAAGGAAGAAATAATACCAGACCATACTTAGAGACAAAGAAGTGCACTGAGACGGAATAAGAGTTGACTGCACACATGTAGCATATTTGTGTACAATATTGGTTCTGCATCTTTAAAAGTTATAATATTAAGTTTCCGTAAAAACATATGTACAATTTGTAATTTGTTCTTTCACTTCATTTCAATGTTTATATAGGCTACAAAAGGCATTATCTGTAAACTTAATTTCACATAGGACATCCCGTTTCTCTTTTTACCAGCTGAAAACCACATACCTCATAAAGTAATGAAACTTCTATTATTTAGATTTTGATGTTTGCATTTGATTTATTTTACATACGCCATAACAATATGTATTCTTTTTGTATTTACATTATATTCCAGTATATTCCAAATAATTTGTACTGTTACCTATTCGGCACACATTGTGAGCTGCAGAAGTTTAAACAATCCATATTTTCACTTGGTGGTGGCTTTTCATGATCAATATATATCCACAACAGTTTAAAAGCAAACTATTACCAGAGGTTTAGAGAGCCCCCAGACGTTCAAACAAGTACTTCTAAATACTAGAGTAATTGCACAAGGATCGTTTTAAACTGCAACAACCCTAAAGGCAGCAATTAAAACCCCTATATTTTACTTTTAATAGCCATCACAGATTGCTACCCAACACAGTTTATTCTGGGATCCAATCTACAGACCTATCAGGCCCTTAAGTAACTTTCATGTCACCCTATCAGTGCATTCAATATTTTTTGTCAAAGGGAAGGATACATGGGGCCTGTTTACGAGTTCAGAGGTAACCCACCGGTACTACTGGCATGTTGTTGCTGAACTCGGAACACCGTTTCCGCCGCCTGATAACCCGGTGCCAACGGGACATTACAGCTCCTGCCAGCCCAGGATATCAGGCCGTGGAAAGTGTAAGTTCCCAATCCCCGTGGAGTCCCATAGGATCCATGGGAATGGGCACATGGAAGCACTGGCACCGTTGCTACCATAACCGGTGCTTCCGTGACAGCTCCGCCTTACCAGGACCGTAGCACCTGGCAGGTCAGACATGCCGGGAGAAACAGTCCCGGCAGGCAGAGTTGGAGTGTGGCTGTCTGTAAAGGGTGCTGGTACGGTGCAACCAGCACCCTTATTTCCAGACCACCACACTTAGAATGAGGCCCATGGTCAGGATTTCCACTCTCACATTCCCACAACTGTCAGGCATTCATCACACCTGCTTCAGTGGTATAACACAATATGGTGGGCCCCCCCTGGGAGCTATGCTGAGGATTTCCTCAAGCTTTTCAACAAAGCATGGGCAGCGACACACTCTGAACATACCAAGACCACTATGCATGTGCACGCGCATGATGCTGCAGGGGCATGCCGCACACTAGGTGAAAGGTGTATGTTTTTAAATTGAACCTTAAATCTTTCACCTACCATAATATCAAGTGGCAGGGGGGTCATCTGGTCCCTCAAACTCAAATGTATCAGCCACTTCTGTGTGCGGCCAGTAGTATTATGCACAGTAATGATACCATAAAAACATGTCAATGATTGCTCTGCGAATATTGCCAGTATCTCCATTATGCCGATATTGCCAGTATCCCCATGTAAGAACATACTTATGTTAGCTTTGCCCTGCATGCCAGTAAACATCTAAAGCCACAGCAAGAAAACAGGTTATTTCTTGCTTCACAAATGCTCCCCCATCATGTACTCTTCGAGTTCACCTTGCCCTTAACACCAGTACAAATGCAATGCCACAGTAAGGAAACATCATCTTCTTGCTAGATGCACAAATGCCCCTCCCGCCCATGTAATAACAGTCATGTTGACATTTTCCTTAACACCTGTAAAAAAAGCCATGCGTCAGTGATAAAAAATAATTTCCTTGCTGTCTGCACAAACTACCTCTCCACGTAAGAACAACCATCATGTTGACTTTACCCTTAATGCAGGTAAACAATGCAATGTCAGAACATGAAAACATGTCCTTGCTGGCTCCAAAAATGTTGCCTCTCCATCCCTTCGAATGTAAGAACACACAGTATGTTGGCCTTGCCCTTAATGCAAGTAAAATATTCCATTCTACAGTAAAGAAATGTCCAGTCTACCTGCTCCATTGTACTATAAACTACCCCCACCCCAACCCTTATTCCATATAGTAGCACTCATCAAGTTGACTTTGCCTAAAAATGCATGTAAAACATGGCATGTCACTCTAAGAAAATGCTCATGCTCCAATCCCCCCTAGGCCCCAGCCTTGCACACACAGATTCATACCAATTCAACCATGAATCACCCACGCATACAGCTTCTCTCTCAATCATTAACACGCACACACAGAACATTCACACAGCATTCTCATTCTCACACACACGTACACCCATATATACACACCATTCACACCTAACTCTTATTCATACGCACACTTAAACAGTGCAACCCTTGCATGTATGATCTCGTTCATACATACATATCTAAATATGTGAGACTCTGGCACGCACACACAAACACATACAGAAAATAATTATTTTTTCTTACCTGTTTCCCGACGAGCTCCGGACTCGATGCTCCTCTCCAGGCCTCTGGGTCCCATGCTTCATGCATGTCAGGAACTAGGAAGCAAGTGTGCATGGTAAGAGCAGTGTTCACAATTAGAAATAAACTCTGTCTGACATGCTCACATATCAGGAAGCATTTAATTGTTTATGTACCCGCTGCCTGCCATGCTGGCATGGCAGGCAGTACATACAGTGGATCCCTATTGGCTCTGCCTGCTTTATGGTGGTGCATAAAGCTGGCGGACTGCAGAGCGACCTCCAGCATTTGCACCGGCATGAAAATCCATCGAGGCCCAAACGCTGGAGCATTTGTATGGCGGAGAGGAAGGAAGGCGGCAGAAATGCAAGTTGCATTCCGCCCCTCCTCTCTGCCAAACAAATCCATGAAACTGTGGCATGGTGTGAATGAAACATGCGCTCGAGTATGTGTGTGTGTGAGAATCTTTGTGATTCATCATAGCTGACAAATAATGTCAAACCTTTTGATCCATGATTGGAGAATACTCGCCTTTGGAAAGAAGCATGAATTAAGGAGAAGCTGCTAATGTGCGGTCACAGGACCTCCATACCTGCTATGGCTTGTAAAAGTGAGGAACATGCCACATTGGAATAATTTTGGTTGGCAACGTGTTTGCATTTTTTAACCGACAAGCCAATCTTATGCATGCATTTTGGAAGGCTGGAAGGCCTTGAGTCGGGCAAAATAGAACCTTGAAGTATATATGAAGACTGTCATGAAATGTTCTCCTCTGATCTGAACACTTGAGTCAGAAAGGAATATGAATATGGATAGAGGAACTGGGAAACCCTAAACACAAATTTAGAAAGCAAGATAACTGAATGGGGCCTCATGTCTGAAGTGCTTTTGATGGTTCTAGGACCCGCCATTTTGAAGTGGGATCTCTCATCGCTTGATACCTTAGCACCTTTAACATGTGTGTCAGACCCATTGTCGTTATCAGAGCACTTTGCAGTAAAGGCCCATCTTCTGCCAGACAGTAGAGCACTGTTCCAGTAACCTAGCTTGGAACCCGCAAACCACAGAAGATGCAGTGATTTTTCACATATCAGCAATGAAAAACTCAAGAAAAGTCTAAGGGCCTCATAACAAGTCGGGCTGTAGGGGATACCAGGTAAGGACCGCCCGATTCCGCCTGCCCTACCGCCCGATTCCGAGGTCCCCTAACAGGAACCGCTAGGGACGTGTGGTCGGACCACACGTCCCTTACGGGTCCTGTTAGTGGACCAGGCCGCTAATTACGGGCCTGCCATTAGCAGGCCCGTAAATAGTGCCTTCCCCATTCCCATTGAGCCCTATAGGGACTAGACCGGTAAGTCCCCATTGCACCACACCGGACTCGGTCCCATTATTGGTGGCAGTCATGGCGCAAATAGCGCCATGACTATCACCAATCTCGTAATGAGGCCCTACGTCTGACAGTAAGAAGACTAATACAAGAAACCATCATGTTAACCGAGGGATGGCCTCAATGTCAGTCACTGTCATCCCTGGCCCTTTCTCAGAAATCCTTCAACACCCTAGATGTTCTAAAATGAAATCTAAGGAGTCCAGTAGTAGTCTGTATACCGGGCCAATGACTTCCCCGCCAAGTCTGGCCGTCTTTAGCACCTTCTCACATACTTCGTTTTTCAGCAAACCATCTATACCTGAACAAAATCTCAGTCGGGAAATAGGCAGTAGGCGTGTTACAATTTCCTTTCTGCTCACCAACCTAATAGCTGACGTCAAGCAGAGAATTTACTTAAAGTCACAACTTGGACTGTAACTTTCTTTTGAGCTGCATGTTCTTGCTGCTGCACAAATGCTTGCCCAAGCACTTCACCACCATATCAAAATAAACTTTATCTTGTGAGCTTGCCCTCAATGCCAATAAAACTTGCAGTGCTACAATAAGGAACCATTTCCTTGGTCGGGTGCACTAAAGCCTCGGCCCACCATGTAAAAACTCTCATCAAGTTGATTTTACAATTAACACCAGTAAAAGGTGCAATGCCAAAGTAAGAAAAGATGTCCTTGCTGACTGCACAAGTGCCCCAACTCTCCCCATGTAATACATCATATTGGCCTTGCCCCTTACATGAGTAAAAAATGTCATGCCACATAAATAAAATGTCCAATCTGCATTCCCCCCATTGTGAATCAAAATCCCCACCCACAACCCTCCTCCATGTAAAAACATTCATCAAGTTGGTTTTACCCCAAAAAAAACAGTACGCATGCAAGAAAACGTCTTTGCACCAACGTCCCTTGACTGGGCCCCAGCTTTGCACGCACACATTCATGCCTATTCATCCACCAGCCGTTCACCTAGCGGCAGCTGGTGAATTTTTTAATTGGATGGGAGTAAACATTTCCCACAAATATGCCAGAAAGACCGTGCATACAGAGGGAGCCAGAATCAACCAATTGGGGTTCAGGGGGCTCGCCCCACCCAAGACATTTTGAATAATGTGTGTAAATGGTGCACTATGCAAAAAAAGCAGACAGTTTGTAATTGTTTTTGTAGGGTAATATCCAATAGATTCAACTCACCTACAGTTTACAGGAGAATTTCCCAACGCTTTGTCATGGTACCTTTGCCCAAAATATATGCCAGTATAAACATATTTTCATGCTGGGTGTTTCTATACATGTCCATGATGGCTGCACCAATACATGCCAGTATTCCCATAGAAGAACCTGCTTGTGTTTATTTTGTGCATAATGCCAGTAATAATACTGTAAGAAAGCATGTCCAGGCTGGATCTGCCAATATGTGGCACGATCCACACATAAAGGGATACTCCTGATGGCTGTTCCATTAAAAATGCAATGTCACAATAAGAAAGCATGTACAAACTAGTTGCACCAAAATGCCAGTCTAGCCACATAATAGTGTTTATCATACTTTAGTATCGATGTCCAAAGAAAAATGCCATATGACATTAATGGCCGTTTTAAAATGCCAGTCTAGCCATGAAATAACACTGATGAAAATGGGTTATTATGTGTGCTTTATTATAAATGCCCAGTAATAAATGTCATACCATAATACTAAATGGTTAGACTGGTTGTATCAAATACATTTCATGCTTGCTTTGAAATGGATGGATGCCCATACAACATCTCATGTTATAGTAATAAATGGCTTTACTGGCTGCATCAAAATACCAGTCTAGCCAGGTAGTAACCCATATCATGCTGCCACAGTAGCGCAACCCTGCCCCCTTCCCCTTGCACCAGAAATGCCAGAATATGTATCCTTGGCATCGGCCCAGCACAAACACATGCGCACACCCATTTACACAACATTCTCTCACTCATTTATCCACATCATTCACTTGCTCATTCACACTCACACCCATACACCATACACTTGCATATTCACATGCACACTCAGCCACCCATACATCATACACTCACTCATTCAAACCCCAAATTCCATAATAGCTAACACAACCTTGCATGCGCACATGCATACACTGTTGAGAGGCAGAGATGAATACGTCATCCATAGCTTCTGCCCCTCCCCCACCTCAATACCGCACAGTTGAGAAATGTTACTTACTAAGTCAACCATTCCGCCCTTATCCCAGGCAGGCGCAGAAGGAGATGAGACGATCTAAGCTTAAGATACCAAGTAACCAAACTAACGTTTTGACAATACATTTGCATGCATTAGACATGAAGGAAATGTGCACTCAACACGAAGCGCATGGACTCTAGGTAACATGGGCACTTACACATGAAGAATATTAACATAGCATCCATAAGACATGAAGAATACTACCATAAGCAATGTATAAGCTGCATGCAACTTGAACGATACGCAAATATAACTCATTAGCACAGAAACACAACAGTAATGGGCAGCCATCTTTTCCAAAATGGAAGCCACAACATGTTTCTATTTAAACGAAAGGCTTCAAGGCTTCACAGGAACTCAAAATGCTGAAATCACAAAAATGCAGATCCATACACAGCTTAGGAAGGAGCTGGCAAACACAGTCAAGGTTACCACAAATTAAGGGGGGGTAAGAACATTGCAGTGAAAACAAGTGATAGCAATTCCCAGGATGCAAGAAGGATTCTCCTGGATTAATTAAAACGTTATAAGAATACAACTAGCCCTTGTAAACCAGGTTCAGGACAACTATAAGCCAAAAGACTCCATGAAGAATAACTCAAGCGTGTCCCAGGGCAAGAGAATATTTAATACTAGCATCAATACTAGCTAAACTCCCAATAAATGAAGGCTGAAATAATTCCAAACACAGTCCCATCACACATGACCCATAATTGAAGAATACTGACTATTAATTAGCAACAAACACAGATAGGACACCTGCCTCACTCCTTACACGTACCCCCAGATACGAGATGCCACAAAAGGCCAAATACAAAGATATCACCCTGGCTCATGGCCTAGAAATGAGGGATGGTATATACTTTACTTGAAAGAAAAGCAGTCCATGGAACCCTCTCCCCCTACTCCTGTCTGGCTCATGTTTTGACAACCTGTCAGTTGTCCAAGGTTGGTTAGTAAGAAGCCAATCAATGTAAATCTCTGCTGTTATGCAGCCCATGAAGCAAGGTGCCAGCCAATTACATACCCATTACAGGTCCGGCGGTAACACTACCGTTGCTACCGGCAGGTTGCTGCTGGACCCGTAATATTTTACCCGCGCCTGACTTCCCGGTGCCACAGGCTCATTACGAGTCTGGCGGCCCGTGATGTCAGGGGCCGGCAAATCGTAAGGCCCTATTCCTATGGACTCTATGGGATTGGGTACACGGAAGCACTGGCACCATTAGCAACGGTACTGGTGCTTCCCTGAACAATCTGTCTACTGTGGCCACAGTGCCTGGCTGGGTGAAACCTGTCGGGCACCGCAGCCACGGCAGGCAGATTCAGAGTTTGCCAATACGGAAACAAGGGGGCCGGTGAGCTTACTGGCACCCTTGTTTCCCGACCAGCAAACTCGTAATGAAGCCTGATGTCTTTTTCACCATTATCAGTTTAGAGGTGGTCGAAGGTGGAGCCATCAGACAAGCGTTACCCAATTAGAAATGTAACCCCCATAGAATGTATATGTAGTGCCCACTATTAACCATTCCCTGTAGGTTTTGGTAATGAAGATTACGGTATATCAAGCATGACAATGTTGAATATATAAACCATTGTTTGTCATGTAACCAGCGAGAGCTCCAAGAATTCAATGCTTGTATACTGTCCCTATTTATTTTAATGATATAAAATCAGGGTTTTACCTTGCACTATGTCTATTTCCGTCATTGAGTCCAGTTTGAACTGGCTCCTGAAACTCTGTGTAATTTTGGTGCTTTCCAAACTATCTTAGCAACATGAATACTTTATAAACATGCAGTATGCACACTTCCTTTAAAAAAGGAAAATGCCTTACCTGCTGCTTGCCATCTGAAATCTGTGTTCCCTGAGGTGAGGGATTAATCTCTGGCAGCGAGATTCTGCATTCCAGCCTCTACCATGCCATACCATGACAGGAACCAGGAAGCATGGAGAGCACTGGCCAACCTGCTTTTCTGTATGTACATTAATGGTCTTTATGCCCATTTACTCAATTCCACTATGGATGTCTCCAGACTGGGTAGCCGGAGCATGCCATTAAAGTCTAAGGCAGACGATACGGTTCTGCTGGCCCGTACTCCCAGAGCCTTGCAGCTCTTAATTGATGATCATTCTTCATTCATGGGCTCACTGGATCTGAAGTTTAATGGCCATAAATCGGCAGTCATGGACTGTAGTAGGGGGAAGTGTCCTCAAAACCTTCAGCCAATGTTTAGTAAGGGGGTCCTGATCCCCAGAGTCTCAGGTTTTTACTATTTGGGTGTTACATTTCCTTCATACCTTTAGTACTGAAGCCCATGTTACCAAGCAGACTGCAAAGTTCAAACAGGCAATAAGGGGGCTGGCACGAGCGATGGGCATGTTCAAGGCTAAACCGGGTGGGCCGGTGCTCAAGGTTTATAATGGGAAAGCTATTTCTGTTGCCAGGAATGGAATCTAGATGTGGGGGTACAGCAATATAGGGCACATCCAGGTGGTGGACAACACTTTTTTAAAGGAATATTGATGCTTCCACGCTCTGCCCCTATGTTTGCAGTCCACCAGGGCTGCAGGTTCATTGGTGACTCCATCTCAGCTCAGCCTGTAAATCATTGGCCTATAGTCTGGGGGAACAGTAAAGCCGATTTAACTCAGGAGCTAATTAAACACTTTTGGCCTGCACGGTGCTCCGGTGAGTGTACATCCATTTTAGGGCCATTTTCTGTGGTCCCCGCTAGCCTAACCTCGCAACCTCTGCGCTCACTCCACCCCGATCCTGCTCCTCGATCCCCTTTCTCTCCCCTCTTCCTGGTTCTACAACCCGCCTCCCAGCCCGCCCACAGACCCCTGATTGGCTGCTTGGCCGTGTTACAGCAAGACTACCTTGCGTCTGTGTGAACGAGGCCCATTTGGCCTGCACGGTGCTCTGGTGAGTGTACATCCATTTTAGAGCCATTTTCTGTGGTCCCCGCTAGCCTAACCTTGCATACTCTGCGCCCCCTCCACCCCGATCCTGCTCCTCGATCCCCTTTCTATCCCCGCTTCCTGATTCAACAACCCGCCTCCCAGCCCGCCCACAGACCACTGATTGGCTGCTTGGCCGTGTTACAGCAAGACTACCTTGCGTCTGTGTGTACGAGGCCCATTTGGCTTGCACGGTGCTCCGGTGAGTGTACATCCATTGTAGGGCCATTTTCTGTGGTCCCCGCTAGCCTAACCTCGCATCCTCTGCGCCCCGTCCACCCCGATCATGCTCCTCGATCCCCTTTCTCTCCCCGCTTCCTGTTTCAACAACCCGCCTCCCAGCCCGCCCACAGACCCCTGATTGGCCGCTTGGCTGTGGTACAGCAAGACTACCATGCGTCTGTGTGTACGAGGCCCATTTGGCCTGCACGGTGCTCCGGTGAGTGTACATCCATTGTAGAGCCATTTTCTGTGGTCCCCGCTAGCCTAACCTCGCATCCTCTGCGCCCCCTCCACCCCGATCCTGCTCCTCGATCCCCTTTCTCTCCCCGCCTCCTGGTTCAACAACCCGCCCCCAGCCTGCCCACAGACCCCTGATTGGCCGCTTGGCCGTGTTACAGCAAGACTACCTTGCGGCTGTGTGTACGAGGCCCATTTGGCCTGCACGGTGCTCCGGTGAGTGTACATCCATTTTAGGGCCATTTTCTGTGGTCCCCGCTAGCCTAACCTTGCATCCTCTGCGCCCCCACCACCCCGATCCTGCTCCTCGATCCCCTTTCTCTCCCCGCTTCCTGATTCAACAATCCGCCTCCCAGCCCGCCCACAGACCCCTTATTGGCCTCTTGGCCGCGTTACAGCAAGACTACCTTGCATCTGTGTGTACTAGGCCCATTTGGCCTGCACGGTGCTCCGGTGAGTGTACATCCATTGTAGGGCCATTTTCTGTGGTCCCTGCTAGCCTAACCACGCATCCTCTGCGCCCCCTCCACGCCAATCCTGCTCCTCGATCCCCTTTCTCTCCCCGCTTCCTGGTTCAACAACGCGCCCCCAGCCCGCCCATAGACCCCTGATTGGCCGCTTGGTCGTGTCCCATCAACCATTACTGACCTTCCCAGTGCAGCCCCCTGCCCGGCAGCCCCATCGGCTAAGGACCCGAGGCAAAGGACGGCTCCAACAGTGACGGCTCCAGGTCGTATCTGCAGGTATCCGCAGGAGAAGCAAGAAGCCAACAGCAAGTAAGTGTGGCAAGGGCGGGGCCAGAAGCAACTACTTCAGGCCATACTACCCTACCAGTCATCTAACAAAGCATCACCACCGTAAATTCATTACAATTGCAGTCAGAAACTCTGTCCTTTGCATGTGAAAGTTGTACCCAATTGCATTTAGAAGTTGTGCCCAATAGTCCCTCTGAGAAAAGCCGCATTTAGAAGTGTACCCAATTGCATTCAGAAGTATACCCATCATATTTAGAAGTTGTGCCCAATAGCCTCTCTTTGAAAGTTGCATTTAGAAGTTGTGCCCAATAGTCCCTCTCAGAAAAGCCGCATTTAGAAGTGTACCCAATTGCATTTAGAAGTTGTGACCAATAGCCTCTCTGAGAAAAGCTGCATTTAGAAGTGTGCCCAATTGCATTTAGAAGTTGTGACCAATAGCCTCCCTGAGAAAAGCCGCATTTAGAAGTGTACCCAATTGCATTCAGAAGTATACCCAATTGCATTTAGAAGTTGTGCCCAATAGCCTCTCTTTGAAAGTTGCATTTAGAAGTTGTGCCCAATAGCCTCTCTTTGAAAGTTGCATTTAGAGGTTGTGCCCAATAGCCTCTCTTTGAAAGTTGCATTTAGAAGTTGTGACCAATAGCCTCTCCGAGAAAAGCTGCACTTAGACGTGTGCCCAATTGCATTTAGAAGTATACCCAATTGCATTTAGAAGTTATGACCAATAGCCTCCCTGAGAAAAGCCGCATTTAGAAGTGTACCCAATTGAATTTAGAAGCTGTGCCCAATAGTCCCTCTGAGGAAACCTGCATTTTAGAAGTGTGCCCAATTGCAGTTAGAAGTATACCCAATTGCATTTAGATGTTGTGACCAATAGCCTCTCTGAGAAAAGCTGCATTTAGAAGTGTGCCCAATTGCATTTAGAAGTGTACGCAATCGCCTCTCTGAGAAAGTTGCATTTAGAAGTTGTGACGAATAGCCCCTCTGAGAAAAGCTGCATTTAGAAGTGTGCCCAATTGCATGTAGAAGTGTACCCAATTGCATTTAGAAGATTGTGACCATTAGCCTCTCTGAGAAAAGTTGCAATTAGAAGTTGTGCCCAATAGCCTCTCTGAGAAAAGCTGCATTTAGAAGTGTGCCCAATTGCATTTAGAAGTGTGCCCAATAGCATCTCTGAGAAAAGTTGCAATCAGAAGTTGTGCCAAATAGTCTCTCTGAGAAAAGTTGCATTTAAAAGTGTGCCCAATAGCATCTCTGAGAAAAGTTGCAATTACAAGTTATGCCCAATAGCATCTCTGAGAAAAGTTGCATTTAGAAGTGTGCCCAATAGCATCTCTGAGAAAAGCTGCCATTAGAAGTTGTGCCCAATAGCATCTCTTAGAAAAGTTGCAATTAGAAGTTGTGCCCAATAGCCTTTCTGAGGAAAGTTGCATCTAGAAGTGTACCCATTTGCATTTAGAAGTTGTGACCAATAGCCTCTCTGAGGAAACTTGCATTCAGAAGTGTGCCCAATTGCATTTAGAAGTTGTGACCAATAGCCTCTCGGAGAAAAGCTGCATTTAGAAGTGTACCCAATTGCATTTAGAAGTATACCCAATTGCATTTAGAAGTTGTGCCCAATAGCCTCTCTGAGAAAAGTTGCATTTAGAAGTGTACCCAATTACATTTAGAAGTTGTGACCAATAGCCTATTTGAGGAAACCTGCATTTAGAAGTGTACCCAATTGTATTTAGAAGTATACCCAATTGCCTTTAGAAGTTTTGACCAATAGCCTCTCTGAGAAAAGCTGCATTTTAGAAGTGTGCCCAATTGCATTTAGAAGTATACCCAATTGCATTTAGAAGTTGTGACCAATAGCCTCTCTGAGAAAAGCTGCATTTAGAAGTGTGCCCAATTGCATTTAGAAGTGTACCCAATTGCATTTAGAAGTTGTGACCAATAGCCTCTCTGAGAAAAGTTGCATTTAGAAGTGTTCCCAATAGCATCTCTGAGAAAAGTTGCAATTAGAAGTTGTGCCCAATAGCCTCTCTGCGAAAAGTTGCATTTAGAAGTGTGCCCAATAGCCTCTCTGAGAAAAGTTGCATCTAGAAGTGTACCCAATTGCATTTAGAAGTTGTGACCAATAGCCTCTCTGAGAAAGTTGCATTTAGAAGTGTGCCCAATAGCCTCTCTGAGAAAGTTGCATTTAGAAGTGCCCCCAATAACCTCTCTGTGGAAAGTTGCATTTAGAAGTGTGCCCAATAGCCTCTCTGAGAAAGTTGCATTTAGAAGTGCCCCCAATAGCCTCTCTGAGAAAGTTGCATTTAGAAATGTGCCCAATAGCCTCTCTGTGAAAGTTGCATTTAGAAATGTGCCAATATCCTCGCTGAGAAAGTTGCATTTATAAGTGTGCCCAATAGCCTCTCTGTGAAAAGGTATTGGAGAGCGGATGAGTGTGGGGAATGGATGAGTGTGGGGAGCAGATGAGTGTGGGGAGCAGATGAGTGTGGAGAGCAGATGAGTGTGGAGAGCGGATGAGTGTGGAGGGCAGATGAGTGTTGGAGAGCGGATGAGTGTACAGAGCGGATGAGTGTGTGGAGCGGATAAATACGTAGAGCGGATGAGTGTGTAGAACGGATGAGTACGTAGAGCGGACGAGTGCGTAGAGCGGATGAGTACGTAGAGCGGACGAGTACGTAGAGCGGACTGAGCGTGTGGAGCGGATTGAGTGTGTGGTGCGGATGAGTGTGTGGAGCAGATGAGTGTGTGGAGCAGATGAATACGTAGAGCGGATGAGTGTGTGGAACGGATGAGTACGTAGAGCGGACGAGTACGTAGAGCAGGCGAGTACGCAGGGCGGACGAGTGTGTGGAGCGGATGAGTAGCTGGAGCGGATGAATGTATGGAAAAGATGAGTCTATGTGGAGCGGATGAATGTGTGGAGCGGAGGAGTGTGTGGAGCGGATGAGTGTGTGGAGCGGATGAGTGTGTGGAGCGGATGAACGCATGGAACGGATTATCGCATGGAACGGATGAGTGTATGGAGCGGATTGGCATGTAGAGCGGATGTAGAGCATATATCATACCACACCCCACGCTTACTCTCTTCTTTACACCACCACTCATCTAGAACACAGAGATACTATGACACCATTCGGTATAACTGTTCTCATATCAACATCTCCCGCTCACTCCCCATCACTCTAAGTAAACACTGCTGGTTTCACACCCCCAGCCAGGTGTTCTCCTCAGGCCTAACGCAGCCACACTCGATCTGGATAAATCCTGCCAGAGCGAACACATACTCCTGATCTCTCAACCACCACACCTACCGCTAAGAAGCAGCTACCACATGAATTCCGCATCAGCTGTACAAATACCTGGTGCGCACACGCACCTTTGGACTCTCTCTACTCTCTCTACTGACCAGAACTTCAACCTACCAGTGCCTTCAGACCATACCAATGGTATATAAGGCGCTATATAAATGCAAAATAACATAACATAACATAACTTGGTTCCTAGGGACCCCTACCTGAAGATTACCTGGCTCAGGTATGTACAGGCAATATTGTCAGAAGAAGAACTGGCTCGAAATGTTCACATGTGCGATGTTATGCCACACAAGGTTCGGAGAGCTATAAAAGTAAGGGTGTTCCAGCATATTTTGGATAACAGGGAGTCATTTGAGATACAAAAGCCTGCAAATAGGAAACATGCGATCATCGCGAGCCCAGGCCTGCAGAAATGTTTGTGATGGGCACAGAACCCTTCTCAGCGTGTTGTCAATACCAGAGCACGATTCAAATGTATCTACCTAAGAGCAGTGGTGGAAACCTGGTCCAATGGCAATGAAAATCAATCGTATATTTTCTGTGACACACCCAAGGAAGACTTGGCCCATTTTTTACTATTTTGTCCAGCTGTTTCTTTAATTAGAGATTGCACGCTAAAACTACTCTTGCGGGGTCAGGAATTCCTACAGTTATGTTATGTTATGTTATGTTATAGGAATTTATGAAGCACGTGGCCGCACGTGGGTATCATGGCGCTAGAGAGGAAGGACAGTGAACCATCGGCCCATCAACAGCAGTCATCTAGAACATAGATATGGTTTAAATCCTTTCTGAATGCCAGGTGATTTGGCAGTTTTTTTATTGCCAACTGTAGGTCATTCCATAATTGTGCAGCGGCCACCAAAAAGAAAAGGCCCGACCACCAATACGGGAACGGCAGAAAGAAGGCACAAATAGCAAGCCTGTCAAAACTGATCACAAAGAACGCTTTCGCAGGTAGTGGGTACATTTAGTTTGGAGGTATTCTGCCCCCTGATCATGCAGTGCCTGATGAACAATGCAAAGCGCCTTAAACCTAATACGCTGAGCCACCTGCAGCCAGTGCAAAGAGCGTAAAGCTGGTGAAATATAGGCCCCACAAGGTGACCCCATTGCCACCCGTGCAGCAAGATTTTGCAGGCATTAAAGCCGTTGGACTATACCCTTAGGCTGAGCCAGATAAAGGGAATTGCAATAGTCCAATCGGCTCAGCACCATGGCCGCAACCACCGGCGGACGCAGGGTGGCTGGTAACATTGCAAGCACCTTTTTCAATATTTTGAGATGGAAATGGCCAGTTTGACACACCACTGATACTTGGACATCCATAGAGAAAGAGGCAGACAGGACCTCTCCTAGGTTCTTCACCTTAGCCCCCGGTATGGGAAGGGGACCAAGAGCTGAAGGCCAGAAGGAGGACACCCAGAGTGAAGGATCGAGGTGTGGGGGCATACTGCCAGCACCTCAGTCTTGTCTCCATTCAACTTCAGCCAATTGTGTTTCATGCAATCTCCCATGGCCGTCAGGCACTGGTGAAGGCACAACGACATCTCGGCCCGATGAAGATCTAAACGGTTCAGGAACTGAGTGTCGTCAGTATAAGAGTAAAACGAAAGGAGCGGATGAGACACACTAATGGCCAAATGTAAATGTTAAAAAGAATGGGAGACAAGCCAGAGCCCTGCGGCACCCTGCAGCTAAGGTGGCAGGAACCAGAGGAAAAAGGACGGAAAAAGGATTTAGTTCTATCAGCCAGGAACGAGGAGAACCAGGCCAACACCTGACCATATTTTCCAATGTGGGCCAGGAGGGTCAGCAGGATGGGATGGCGAACCCGCACCGTGCAACTTGTCATGGGTGAACTCAATCTGTGTGGGTTGTTTTTTTTAATCATTTTTAAAGAAAATTGTCTGAACAGAAGGTTTTTGTATTTTTAAATATTGCATTGTTTTTATGAGTGTGGAATGCTATTTATTCTTTTATTGTGTTATGTGTGATTATGTTGTCAATTGTTTTTACGGGTACTTTTGTATTCCCGAAATAAACGTGCTATACACAGTATGAGGATTGAGGAATAGCACAAACTAAAAGGGATGAAATGCATATATCATAACTAATGCAAAGAAACATTTGAGGAATAGCAAACAACTAAACAGATTAAATGCATATGTCAAACATTCTGCAATGACAAATGCCAATGCACAATTATAAGCATTGAGATTGATTCACTTCAAAGGACTGAAATCGAGCTTGTGCAATAGTCATGCCTACCCATGTGTTCTGCATTCTCAATAAATGCGACCAGTTAACAAGCCTTTAGGGGCAATTATGCTGCACGGCTGAACCTGCCACTATAAATAGAAGTGCAAAGGATACTGTTTCTTCCGAATTGTCAATATACACAAAAGTCTATACTGTGCCTGCTCAATTATCTGTATTTAGGAAAAGTCATTAAGCACTGGATTGATGTAGCAAAACCCACACTGTGCTATAAAATTATATGAGCGTTTACCATTTCAGACAAACTATTAATCCATTAGATTCATTAGATTCATAAAATCTCATCCAGAGGACCATAGCTAGAGGCAAGCACAAGAAAGGCAACACAATAACCCTGCAGCACTATTGTCCATAGGTTGACGCATGCCAACAAAGCGACAGCACGTGTGGACAGAGTTTCCAGGAGACACAATGGGAGTGCGCCATTACAGAACGTTTCTCTGAATCAGGTCCAGAGAGTTTTGATAGAAGACACATCGCTTTTGCAGAGACTGTTCTTTTTCACAGGCAGCGTGCACATGACTACTATCACCCCAGGCACATATAGAGGTCCCCATCTGCCGCAGCAGGCCAGATAAACATGCCGAGCGTTCACAATGTCAGTCAGCAGTGGCGCTATCGCAGAGACAGCCCAGCTACCATTTGCCGAGACACCAGGCATTCAAAGACGTCCAGTCACTCTATCTGGCTCTGCGGCCACATTCCAACTCAGAGACATGGTGGGCGCCCTGAATCTGCACACTAAGAACAATCAAAAAGTTGGCATGACAATGCTACACATGCAAAAGCATTTACGCAAACACCCGTCCGAGTGCTGCTCATGTAATACCAGTTGTATGCCATCTTCTCTAGACTCATAGGCCCCCCACTAAGCACACTATGCACACATTGGTCTCCCACCACACTTGTCACTGCCTAAACAGTCTCACACAGACAACCCACCAGCCTCCTTCTCAGACAACATTTCCCAGGAGCAGGGGAGTTGCTAGGTCTGGAAAAGACCCGGGGCTAAGCTGATGTTGGAACTGTTGGGACTGGGGGCTAGCTAGCCTTTTGGTTGTAGCTCCTGAGATTCTATCCGGGGCTACAACCAAAAGATCAGGGGCTATAGCCCCCTTAGCCCCCCCCTAGCAACGCCCCTGCCCAGGAGGCTAAAAGGTAAGTATGCATGGATTCAGTCAGGGAAATGAACCAGCCAAACCTACAAACAGTTTTAATGCCAGTAGTACTAGGGAGCTCCCTTTCTTTACATGTTAAATTTTGATAGGTGGCCTGCCCTCTTTTCCAGTTTTAGCCCGCCCCTTTTCCTGAGACCCACCCCTTTGATATCATCAATTTATTGAACCCCACCATTTTTTATTGACCCCTAACATTTTTTATATCATTTTATGTCAAATGTATATACATTTTAATATCAAAATGTACATTTGTATATGTATTTTATATACATTTTAATATAACATTGGGATATATTTTTAATATAACATTTTAATATATCATTTGAATATACATTTTTATATACATTTCAATATCATTGTTTATATTAATTTAATGACCCCTAGAAAATGTCCTCACCCCCAAAATGTTGGATATCATTAGTATATACATTTTATATAAATGTTATATTAACTGGATATCAATTCTATTTATAGTATAGATGATGTCATGACACTCCAGACATTTGACAGCATCTAAAAATAACCCTAGACAGTTGAGTTCGCCACATCACCTAGTAACATCAAACTTTGATATATATTTCAAATAGAGTATAAATAAATGCCAGCATGGCCACCTCAGACCTTGGATTTCATAGGGAAAATTACCCATAAATGGAAATCTTTCCTAACACTCGCCCCTCCCAGACCAAGAACAGAGGGAACTAATCCACCCCTGGATGAGCTTCTTGTTTAGTTTGGTTAAACATTCTGGACAACCCATTAGCAGTGCTGTGTTGGACACCTGGCCCATGCTCAATGGTGAAGTCAAACCCTTGCAGGCTTATGGACCACCTGAGCAACTTTGTATTCTCTCCCTTCATGTTCATGAGCCACTGTAAGGACTTATTGTCAGTTTGCACAGTTAAGTGTGTCTAATAGAGATAGGGCCTCAGCTTCCTTAGGACCCACACAACATAGGAACATTATTTCTCTACTGTGAACCATCTCAGCTCTCTGTCCTTAAGCTGGCGATTGATGAATCCCGTAGGGTGTCCTCTGCCTTTCCCATCTACCTGTGATAGTACAGCACCTATCCCAGTGTCAGGGGCATCTGTCTGCACACTAAAAGGTATTTTGTAGTCAAGGGCCTGGCACAAGGAGTATTTTAATCCATGGAAGGCCTTCCCACAATCCTCAGACCAAGACAAATTCTTGAGTTTCTTTGGAGTTGTGAGAGCAGTCAGAGGGGAAGCTATGGTGCCATAGTCTGCCATACAGTTCCTGTAATATCCAGTGAGACCTGAAAAGACTCTCACTTGAGTTTGAGTGGTGGGGGTAGGCCAGCTTGTACTGCTTGTACTTTACTGGGTAGAGGCTGTGTCCTCCCCCCACCTACTTCATGCCCAAAGTAGACCACTGAATCTTGACCAATCTGGCACTTACCGGCCTTTATGGTCAAGTGGGCCTTCACCACAATTCTGAGGTGTTTCACATTATCCTCCCAGGTGGCAGTGAAAACTGCTATATCATCCAGATATGCAAGACATAATTCATCCAACCCATTAAGGACATGATTCACAAGACTCTGAATAGTGGCAGGTGCATTCTTCAACCCAAATGGCTTTACCCTGAACTGGCAAAGTCCTTCTGGAGTTGAGAATGCTGTCTTCTCTTTGGCATGTTCTGCTAGGGCTATTTGCCAATACCATGCAGTGAGGTCAAATGTGTTGAGGTACTTGGAGGCACCTAAGGTATCCACCAGTTCTAAGCAAGGGGTGTGCATCCGTCTTGGTGACAGCATTCAGAGCTCTGTCGTACGCTTAGAACCTCAGCTCTGAGGTACCTGCCTTTAGTGCCAGACCACAGGGCTGGACCAAGGACTACTGGAGGGCTCAATCACCCCAAGATCCAACATCTTGTTGACCTCTGCCTTGATGTAGGATCTCACCTTATATGACATCCCATATCCCCTACTTTTAGTAGGTAAACTATCTCCTGTGTCAATGTCATGTTTGTACCAAGTTGTCAAATGTTGGGTGTCTTGACCCACGTGCAAGTAATCATGCTGCAACATTTGGTGCTGTGGGCTTAGAAAATTCAAGATGGCGGAAAACCCACATGTGCGCCGAAATCCAGGAAAGCTGCGCAGTTTGTGCGCCCACCAAAATGGTTGCCTCACTTGCCACCCACCAGTGCGAGAATGAAAGGCCGGGTTGCCATGAGGGAAATGGGTTGCCAAAGGAAAAACAGTAGCGCCGGTTAGCTTCAAAGCGCTTTAAAACCACCATTGGACTACCCGCACAGTAGTCTGAAACCATTGGGAATGGCAATGCTGATTGCCAAATGCAATTTAGAATTGTGGGGAATTCATTTGTTAAATCCCAAAAATGGGTGCAGTACCAGTACTCACCACTATCCAAAAGCCGGCATTTTAAAACCACCCTGTGTTTCTCTGAAGGCAGGCTCAAAATGCCTATTTTCAAACATTACAATATGTGCAAAATATTCACTGAACACCAGCAGACATTTGGCAGAATGGAGTTTTGTGTGCCTACAAAATCTGGGAAATGAAGAGCCCAGAACAATGCTTATAACAAAACTGGCTGAGCTATGGAGTCAGCAGTTTAAGTTGCACTGGATTTAAAGACACTAAAATCGAAAATGTTTAGATTAAATGAGTGACCTATGTTTGGTGTCACATGCCTTTGTAACTGTTGAAATGTCATAGTTTTGCACTTAGAATCAGCATTCTAGCTGCATGTGTAAAATTGCAAGCTAATTTAAAAAGCAACAAAAAACATGACAGTTAGCTGAAAGTCTGGCTTAAGGAACTTGATTTTGCTTGACAACTACCCCCATCAGGAGTGAAACTTGAGTCACAGCTGTGTTCCCAGGACTATCTGCCTTTTTGCTGGCCACACTAAGAATATACCATCTATCTGATAATTGAATTACCTGTGCTCTGCAGGAAATTGAACAAAGCCCTGTCCTGGCTCAGGCAAAGGTTTTATTGGCAGGAGTCGTAAATGGTCGTAAAAAGTGGCTTCCTCCTGAGGAAAGGGGAGGGGCACTGCCTGTGAGAGCAAGCTGGCTTGGCAGAACTGGAAAAACCAGAAATTCAACCTTGTGCTGAGGGTAAACCACACCCCTTTGGAGCCAGAACATAACTTTAAAAAGATGGATCATTCATAGAGCGGACATGTGAAAATTTTATAAATGATACCATAATTCTTGTGATTTTTCTGCCCACAGTTTAAGAGGTTTTTAGAACCGGTGGTATGTTCAGGGGGGTGTCAGCGGAAAAGTGGATATTACTCTAAATGTATGCATGTTAAAAATCTGAAACTTCATCAGTTAATGTCCATACTCCCTGCGCACATGTATGTAAAGTTGGGTCAATGTCAGAAATTGAAAAATCAGTTAAAAAGTCAATTATGTGCCATTTCTGAATGCAAGCTCTTAGAAACAACAGATTTGGACAGAGACATGGCTAAATTCAGCCACACCATGTATATGTAATTTCAAGCAACTGTGTAACTGTGAAATATGTCTTTTGTTATCAAATATAGAATGTGTGCAATCTGACAGAGGAGTGTCCTATCTGCAAGCCATAAAATGACATCACTCTGACACAACTTAGCTTCGCCAATCAAGTGAGGAATGGAAATTTGACCAATGACAAGTGAGAGGGGCAAGTTTAGTTATGACCAACATACCCACCCACTCTCAAAACACATAAAAGCAGACAGACAGGACAGATAGGGACCTTCAATTCCATCTGCCGCTGGAAGCTCTGCCGGAAAAATCCATACTTTACCTCCATCAAACCTCCAGAGAGCCAAACTAGAGACTTCAATCTATCCAGAACTAGAGACCCAGACCAGAGAACCAGAGAGAGCTGACCCAGATCACTGTGAAGTGCAGAGACCAGAGGCGAGTTTAAAACCTGACCAGATCCATGGCGAGGCCCATTTCACTCAAGAATATAGTGTGAGTACCTAGAAAACTGTGCAGAACCAATCTCCTACTTTAAATTCATCTAATTCAATCTATTTAACCTAAGTAGAACTGCCTGATAGCTCCAAATCTGTCACCTGTCATTCTAGCTGCAAAATCTGTCACTTGTCATTTTGAGCTTTTAAAATTTCAAATCTGAAAAACGACCGTTATTTAATCACTCATATCTCCGCAACCGTTTGTGCTAGAGACTTGCAATAACTTCCATCTGAAAGGTTAGAATCGTGGCTTTCCTACGAACCTAGAACCGCATTCCTACCCCCTATAGTTTTACCGCAATCGCGGAACACGCATCCGCGAATTTTACCGCGATTTGCAAATTTCTCCACATGTAAAATCAGCTGCTGCTTGCCTTCCATTTGCCAGAAAATCGTTTGCCTCATAAAAACTATCCCTGAATCATTGCAAGAGTGAGCCTGAGCTAATATTAACTTGATTTCACTCACCCTGAACCTCCTAGAATGAATTAAAAGCATTTTAACATATTTTCACTCCATTGCTAGCCCATATCAAAGCATTTTGCCTGTGTTTTCAAACTTCTGTAGTCTAAGCTTGCTGGGGTGAACTGAATTACAGTTGATTGCATTTCTGAGAACTGTGTGCTTCCTTCCATTTCCTTGCATTGCATCAAGGGGGGGAGGGGATTGCCAGAGAAGAGTGATTACATTGTTTTGTTGAAATCATAGTGAGTATTTTCTATACTGCATTTCATTCATTCAACATTCCATCTATTTGAACTCTATAAAGCATTCTCTATCACATTATTCTTCTTTTGTTCCTATTTACCAGTGTGCTATCTTATCCATTTCATGTCAACTCCTTATTGATTATAGAGAAGCGTGTTAGTGCCAGATTCTCCGTTGTTAATCTTTATCATATCAGATTAAGTGTGATATTCAATTATTAATTTATTATAAGGTGTGACATATATATATCTATTGTTTAAATTATCAAATAAACCTTTTAACTTGCAAAACAGAACTACTTCTTGGCTCAGTGGGGTCAGGGGGATTCAAAGAGAGGGGTGTTATATAGGGGTAGTCATCCAGAACGCATGAACTGGACATAAAGATATATCAATAAGGGTTTTCATTCAGTATTATAGACTAGGCGTTGACTTAGCTGTAGTGTTGAATTGAATCCTCTTACACAAACCAGGAGTTAGGGAAAACAAGGGGGAGAATTGCCTCAGCAAACTTCTCACCTCATTGTGTTGAACAGAAGTCAGGTGATGGGCCACTTTGATACCCTGAGTGGAACTGTCTGAAGGACTGCCTTGGAACAAGTCAGGAAGAGTTTCTGATTCCTCCTCTTGTATATCTGAAGCCAAGAGCAGTGCAGCAATTTGAACCCTAGCGATGAAAGCCTTCAGCCTATTCACATGGAACACTTTTGGAGCCTGTCCAGCCCTTCCAAGCTCCACTAAATAGTTCACCTCACCCAGTGGCTCCACTATTGAGTAAGGGCCTGACCATTTATCCTGTAAAGCTCTAGGCCTTATAGGGATCGTGAGCAGGACTTGCTGGCATGGTTGTAAAGTTGACAAAGGAAGCCTTCTGGTCATACCAGTGTTTCACCAGAGCTTGCCCAGACTTCAACCTATCACTGGCCTGAGACATCAGGATGCCCATTCTCTTCCTCAATCCTAGCACATAGTCGGTAGTGATAGGGGGAGTAGGCATCCCCTCCCCTCCTTGACTATAGCCAAGTGGCCCCTAACAGGGTGACCAAAAAGAAGCTCAAAGGGGCTGAAGCCAACCCTCTCTTGAGGTACTTATCTATAGTTAAAATGTGAGCATGGAAGAAGGAGATCCCATGTTCTCCTCTGAGGCTCTTCCAGAGCCCCAATCATGCTTCTGAGGGTTCTACTGAACCTCCCAACTAAGCCATTGGTTTGTGGATGGTATGCTGAGGAAAACGTATAAGTGACCCCACACTTCTTACACATGGCTTGCACGTACCTGGTCATAAAGTTGCTGCACCTATCAGACACAACTTCTTTAGGGAAGCCAACCCTAGTTGTGAATATGCCAAGCAAAGCTTTAGCAACTGACCTGGCAGTTACTGTCTTTGATGGGATGGCCTCAGGGTATCTGGTGGCATGGTCAACCAGCACCATGATAAAACTATTGCCTGAGGATGTCTGAGGTTCAAGGGGACTAACAATGTCAATCCCTACCCTCTCAAATGGTACCCCCACAACTGTGAGTGGTACCAATGGAGCCTGGATTGTTGTGCCACTTTTCCCAGATAACTGGCATGTGGCACTACTCCTGCATTGGATTTCTACCTGGTCCCCCATTATTGGGCCAGTATAAGTGCATGGCTAACCTTTGCTTGGTTCTCTTGATGCCAAGGTGACCAGCAAGGGGGACTTCATGCGTCAGCTACAAGAGGAAGGGTCTTACATGAAGCAGAACCACCAACGTCCTATGGTCTCCTTCTGTAGACTCTCTGGGCTTACTGCACAGGAGCCTACCTTCCCAATAGATCCTATGCTTCCCAGGAAGTGCATCCTCAAGCTGGGAACAGGCCTGTCTCCTAAGGCCTCCCAAAGATGGGCACTCACTTTGGCCCTTACTAAACTCAGCCCTATCAGGACCACCTTCAACCAACAAATATTGGAGTTCAGGATGGTCATGTGGATTGAGAATTTCAGGCAACAACTCTTCCTCGTTAGGTTCAGGTGTTTCGCCAACTACCTTCATCTCATTTGCTAGGTGAGTTAAGGGGAATATTTACTTTTCCCTCTCTTGTCTTTCTTGACTCCTTTAGCCTTGGAGTTCCCCTTTGGCTTGGGCTTTGTATTGGCTAAGGCAGCCCTTGTTTGTGACCTTGTGCATGGCCGTTGTACCAATGATAGTAAGATTTACAGGCATTACTGGGAACTTGAAAGGGGAACCATCAGCTACCTTGGTGGGCACCAGGGGAGCGATGGCAAGCTCCTCCGTGTTTACCAAAGTGGAATCCACCACAGTTCTGATGGCCCCACTATCTCTAAGGGCAGGAGAATCTACTCCATTGATTATCACACTGTCTTTAATGTCGTGCTTGCTGTTATCTGGAGTGCTAGCATAAGCCTCTGAGACTTTAGGTGCCCATGAACACAGGGAAACTAGTACTACCTCAGATTCTATCCCACTGTGGAAGGAGTCTTAGGAGAAGGATTCCACTGTGATTCCTTCCTCCTCATAGGAGCGGAAGGCCAAACTCACAGAGTGGACCCCCCGGGTTTTAACCTTACATCTGGGGTCCCCCTTCACATGGTCACTTGTGCCACAAGCCACACAAGATCCACTGGGTCTTGGGACACAGGGAGGCTTACTATAACCAGAGTTCTGTCTCGGATGATAACTCCCACTACCCTGAACATTCTCTTGGGACTTTCCCTTATTTTTCTTTTTGTGGCCCTTTTGGGAGGAAGTTTTATCAGATCCCCCACCCTCCTTATCTTTGTTCTTTTTCCCCTCCTCTTGTTTACCAGGAGCAATCTTGTCCTTATGGGACACTCTGTGTGACATCCACAAATCTGCTGGACAGGCCAGCTTCTTATGATCTATCTCCTTAGAATCAGCCAAGTGCTGCTTAAGCTCAGGGGAACAAGATGTAAACATATGTTCAAACATATACCCTCAAAGGTGGTGACCTTATTTCCTACAACCCAGCTGGTTAAGTTTTTTAAGGAATCAGTAACATAAAACACCCAAGTGTTACCTTCTTTCTTTTTGTACTCTCTAAATCTCTTCAAGTATTGAGAAAAAGTCTTCTCAAACATTAAGATGAGAATTTGCTTCAATCTTACAAAGTCTTTTCTGTCAGCCTTTGACATTTCCATAATGGCACTGCAGCCAGAATGGGGTAATCGGCTCAGCAACCATTCAATATTGTCAGCATTCACAACCTCTTGTACTTCACATGCGTACTCAAATGCAGTTAACCAGTCCATGATGTCATCATGCATACTGAGCAGATCTTCAGGAAACTGTGGATCAGAGGAGGACCCATTTCCAGATCCCTTGGAGGATCCCGTTGTAGCTGAATGTTAGCCAGTTCCAACTGGTGATCCCTGTCCTTTTGTTTTTCTGCTTGCTCAACTCTCAGCTTTGCTGTGTTGAACCCAAGCTCCTTCTGCTTAAACAGCCGTTCTTGCTTTTTGAATTCAAGCATGGCTTCAACATCAGAGCCAACAGGCAAAACATGGGACTCTTCATCATCCCTCTCTTCATGGACCTCATGCATGATGGCAGCAACAGTTCTGCTAGAACTGTCAGTGAGAGCAGCCCCACCACCTTCTGCACTATCATCTGAGGTAATGGCATCGAGCTGTACCTCTTGCCAATCCATTATCCTTTGGATCATTTCACCTTTGGTACCTTGAGCGGATAAGCCTCTCTCGGTACACAACATGCTCAGTGTCTCTGATTTGGAAGCATTCAAAGTTATGTTTGTTATTGTTTCTGTCAGAATGCACCAAAGTATCAACCGAAAAGGATACAATATTCAAAAGGATACAGGAGGTAGGGTCTTCCGGATCCCTGTTCACCCGACTTGATAGTCGTGAAGTCAACAAAGACCTTCCAAATGATACAACCCTCTGGCTGATAAAACAGGCAGAGCGATGGATCACTGGAAAGGGCGTGGGTAAGGTATAGTAATCCAGCCTAGGACAAATTAAAGTATCATGAATAACTGCTCCAACCTGAGTATGATGAGTTAGATAATGACAGGAATGATCACACTGACCTGTATCTCTGGGTAGAACAATCCAGAAGTCTCTTGATGGATTTGAAATGAAGAACAAAACGACAGGGAAGGGAAAATTAGTAAGGGAGACTTATCCCGGACGGAACGAGGCTCACGCTAGATACGGGTTGAATTCACCACAGGATAGCGTCCAAAGTTCAGTTCAAAGTCACTTCCAATAATCCTTGAAAGGCTTCCTTCCCACTTAGGGATCAATCCTTCTGTTAATTCCACAGATGCAGGAGTTAGAAGAAAATAGTGTTTGAAGACAACGTGAGCGTGTGGATTTACACGCGGGCAGGAATCGCGCAGCCTGGGCCAGCCGCGTGTGAAGACAACGTGCGCGTGTGGATTTACACGCGGGCAGGGTTCGCGCAGCCTTGGCCAGCCGCACTTGAAGACGAAGAGCGCGTGTGGATTTTACACGCGGGCAAGATTCACGCAGCCTGGGCCAGCCGCATTTGAAGACGAAGAGCGCGTGTGGATGTTACACGCGGGCAGGATTTACGCAGCCTTGGCCAGCCGCGTATGAAGACAAAGAGCGCGTGTGGACTTTACACGCGGGCAGGATTCACGCAGCCTGGGCCGGCCGCACTTGAAGACGAAGAGCGCGTGTGGATGTTACACGCGGGCAGGATTTACGCAGCCTTGGCCAGCCGCGTATGAAGACAAAGAGCGCGTGTGGACTTTACACGCGGGCAGGATTCACGCAGCCTGGGCCGGCCGCACTTGAAGACAAAGAGCGCGTGTGGATTTTACACGCGGGCAGGATTCACGCAGCCTGGGCCGGCCGCACTTGCAGACGAAGAGCGCGTGTGGAATAGCACGCGAAGGGATAGCTCCAGGAATCAGCGTGTGGCGGAACACACGCTAACGAAGGCCCAAAAGTAGCTGTAGGAATATACCAGGATGTAGATCAGAGGTTCAGCTACACGACGCCAATAGAGACGATCAGAAGCAGCGAGTGAAGTTTCTACGCTGCTTAAATACGTGATACCGTAGTTCACGTGACGAAGCAAAAGTCACGTGAAGTTAGCGACGTGAAAAGTGTAAACGTCGTTTTCCCGGTAACGTATCGAATAGCCTCCATTTGGAGTAGAACGGTCTAGCTGTTCTACGAGCGTAGCGTCCAGCATGCATGACAGTTTCCATGTTTTAAGATAGGTTGTTAGCCTTTACTGTTAAGTTTCTACTCCAACGGCTCGGAGCACCCTTGCAGTCCTTCTATGATCGATGAGAAACAGGGGCTCTGATGGGGGTCAGGGATCCAAACCATCCAGCGGGTCACCAGCAGTTCCACGGATCTGTTTCTTCAGTTCAGGATACTAGACTCCTTTACTAAGTTTGGTGTGAACTCAGAAGATTGACCTGGAATAGGTTTAGAGTGCCTTCTTTTATCCAGAATCTCCGTCGTGCCAAAATGAAGAGGAACCAACGGGAGATCTGCTCACATTCAAACATTCCAGACATTGACCAATCATGGACCACGGTGGGCCCAGTCATCCCAGCACACCCCGGATGTGTATTGAAACTAAACAGCTGCAGCCCACATCCTGGGCACACACACGCAAGGCATGCAGAAGCCCGCGAAAGCTTCGGTTTGCATGGGGGTCTGCATGACCAAATAAGGATTTTCTGGGTCTGCTCGACCTGGGTAAGGCAAAGGGACAAAATGGCCAAAGGACAGAACAAAGGACCTTGTGGCATGGGCATGGCCATTGTAGGCACTGCCCACCGTCCTGGGCCAAACACAGTAAAGGCGGTTTAGACCATTGAAAAGCGTAAAAAATGCCTTAATATTAACTGCTGCCACCAGCTCTGTCCTGGACACACTTGTACATTCACCAAAAATCCTTCAAGGGTGTCCAGGGACTTAAAAATGAAAAAGAGACCCCAGCTCACTGTACTGGAATGTACCTTGTGCACTGATAAAATGTGAAAGACTAAAGGAAACACAGTCTCCCAGTACTGACAGTCTGACAGTCTGAAGGGCATGTAAGTTTCTCCTTAACAAGATGAGCAAAAGCCCAGTGGAGTACAGTAGAAGGCTGGGCTCCACTGGTAAAATTCAGGCTAGGATGGTCAGACAAAAGCAAATGGTTGTGGGGTTCACAACTGGAGGGAAAATTAGCCATAAATGGAAATCTTTCCCAACATTACTCTATGCTAGTGTTGCAACAGGGTTTTTTTATTTTAAATAAATGTACAATTTTAAAGCACCCTGTATAGAAGTGTGGAACAGCATGATGTCTATTAGGCTGATATGTAGAAAAAAAGACGGTTGCATTTATGTCACTGCGCGTATATTCTCGGCAGCATGGAAAACAAAGAGCTGGACTTTTGTAACAAGGAATCTCCAAATCTATCTCAGTTTTACACCACTTCTTTTAGGACTGGGTTTAAGCACTGCAGCGGCAGGGGAGGTAAATAGTTTTTGCAGGTTTGCATTCCCATGCATTCTTGGGGTTATAGTTTACCAGTTGGGCTGTGCAAATTAAAAACACAGTGATATTCTTTAGACCTAGCGTGTTGCTGTAAGGATGTACATGTGATTAGAAGACCTGGTGACCCTTTCCTTAAACAGAGTTCGGCATGATATGACAATGTTTCACCCCCGGAAGACTCTATCTAGGGATCTCAGTCTTTGAAGGTTTTTTTAAAAGACTTTACCGGCTATTGACACAGACTGGCCAGATGCATTTCGGTCATTGTAATTGTTCATGCAAGGTTTGAACTACAGAGAGATGTTGTTATTAATGCCCATGCTAAGCTGCGCTGGATGGTGAAACATTGGTAAGTGTCTGACCATTTTATTTGTGATGTAGTACAGCATGCTTAAAAACAAATATGTGGGCATTTTCTTTACAGGGGGCTGATGCCATGAGAAAGCCTGTGATGGCTTTGCGACCCTGTGCATAGAAGGCAATATTGTTTTGGGGTTCAGAATGATAGCATTGGTTATTGAGGATTGAAGTCTGCTTTACACTGATGAATTTTGTCAATTAAACCATGCAATTGTTTGAATACTCTTCTTGATTGTGGCAGCCATCACCATGATAAATGCTATAACTGCAACAGGAACAGGACACAGAAATGTTGGACGCTTTTGTTGTTAAGATGGCTCAAACCATTAGACATTAGAGGTTTGATCAGGACAAAGAAATATCAGGGCATTTCATATAATCAACATTGATTATACCACAGGGCGGATGCATACATTTAAAAAAAAGTGACCATGTTTGCAAAAAGGAAGATTCAGGACACAAGATCCAGGCCGCAAAAGGGGGCATCTTAGGGGGCAAGTACACGGAAAGAGGCAACCCGCTGGGGGGAGTGTCCTGCTAGTGGTACACAGCATCCCCAGCTTCGTCGCAAGCGGCTCCAGGCCAGGATAGTAGCATAGCATACCTCACAATTTAGGGCTCTCCATCTGGATAATCAGCCCATCATGCAGTCCTGGGCAGCTCTTCAGAGCAGTAGAGTAGCAGGAACTTGGCTCGGTGGGATAGGGCGCATGATGGGTTCTGAGTCTGCCCCTCATTGAAGTTCAGGCTAGTTGGCTGAGGGGCATATCTGGTGTTCCCCGGGCAGTGAACCCTGAGCCTGCTGGTGGAAAGTTGTGAGAGGAGGGTGTCCTTCGTCGCCTGGGATCCTGGTGTACAGGAGATTCCGAAGAAGGCTCTCCTGTTAGGGAGAATTCTCTGTTTAGGCTGGATTTCCTAACCTAGTGAGTCCCCCAGCAGCTTTGCTGGATTTCTGGAGTTTGTTTTTTTCCATCCTGCCAAGAGTGAGAATCTTTTTCTCCCACTCTTGGACATGAATGTGTGTAATTCCTTTAAATGTCAATGTGTTCTATGGGCTATGGGGTCTTTTACTCCATAGGGTCTCATATGTTTTGCTATGTGTGTTACACCGCACCCTCCGTGCCGTAACACTGGGGCGTCCTAGCGGACCTCCCTCATAGACTCCATACCCGGGGACTGACTACTGTCTCCCCGGGCATGTAAAGTCACCATTGGCTTTACTAGACCTAAATTTACTAACAGAACTAGTACAAACCATCCTATTGTGGACGTACTAGTAGGGGTAATTCGATTACTTCTGGGTCTGTTATTCAAGGGGGCACTGTCCCGTCCCCCCTCGTCGAGTTTTGGCTGGTGGCAGTGGAAACTACTTGTTATATTCGTCCCCGAATGTAACCCTATGGGATTCTTCCCATTGTTGGAGATTGATACTTTTCCTCGTTAATCTCTAACGTACCACCGGTCTACTTATCTTAAATAAGTCTATCGGATGGTATTTTCTGCCAGAACTCGGTTTTTAAAATGGCGTCTGTGTTCGTCTCTGTGACTCCTAAACCAAAGGTCGAGCCCTTTGTTCCACTTTTGGCGGGCTTCTGTACAGAGACCCTCCAAAGTGGTGCCATTCTGTCTGGGTTACCACAGGGGTGTGGGAGGGGGTTTAGGCACCCTGGACCGAGTTGCCTTGCCAACCCCGGTCACACTCTGGTGTGATTGGCCCAAGTGGTGAGCCTCCCCGCTCACCACTTAGCGTGTGTTGATTGACAGCTAGGCTGAATGAATGGGGGTTTTCTGCATAAAAGCAGGGCTTTTGGGACTGGATCTTCAGAAGTCTCCACAGGACCTAAGAATCCGACGAGGGTAAAGCTGAGCCGACCTGCAACGACGACACCTCCGGTGGAGCCCTGCTGAATCGACTCACCACTTCCCAACGACAGAGGAGATCTCCCTGCCGGAGAGTCTCTTCCCCTGACTGGTGGGAACAACCAGTCCCCTTTGCTTTTTCTTCGCCTCAGGACGCAGTGGTCAAATTGCCCGTGCAGAGCACCTCGGCAACCGGATAGCCACTACCCCTGTACCGCGACCAAAAGGTGGTGCCTTGTGACGGAGCACTCCGCGGCTGGTCTCTTCCCTGGTGGTGCACCAGACTTCACTTTTCTTCGACGACGAGATCATCTCTACTCTTGGCAAAGACCCGACGTGCATCCACCACCAGGAACAACTGCCCCCGCCGGAGCTGTCTCTCCACAAACAAGGTACTGTGTCCGCCTGGCTTCCCTTTCTGCCGGATCGAGTGAGGTGTCTTAATTCTCGCCTTTCCGTTGGGTCGCCTCCGAGCTTTCTTTAGTGTATTGTTCTGAACTGGTTCAATCTTCCAATAACAAATTGCTATACAGACTCGAACGCATTTCCACAAAGAGACTTTTTGGGACATATCGCCTTGCCTCTCTCCGAGAGGGCCTGGCCTCTGAACTTTATGATCTATTGTGGTTCTTGTCTTCTTGCCTTGCATTTTTCCCGTGAAGTATTGAACTGTGTTGATTTCGTAACCTACTTATTTTTCTCTCCCGTCCTAACGAATACTAGAGTGCCATCTAGGTGGCAGCATACACCTCTGTCTGCAAATAAGTGATGCTGGTAAAACCTAGACTTGTCGATATATTGTTAGGGGGACTGATCGTTTCTTCTTCGTAGAGTAATTGTAATTGAAGCGTTTGCGGTGATAGTGCCAGAGTGTTTTCGATAGATGTTCCGTTATAAATAAATACCTTAATATCTTTACACTGAAGCCTTGTTGTGTGTTTGCTTATTTAACTGTGAAGAATTGCCCTATGTTGTATACTCCACATACTGCTTAACTCTTCTTGAGGGAAGTCTGACTGCTCAGCCACAGCTACCAAGTGAATCTGTGTGGTACAGACTGCTACCAAGTGGGTTTACTGCCAAACACCTGTAGTCCTAAATCTTTTGCAGTGGTCCCAGAGGGAACTGCACAGGTTTCCGCCTAACATCTCCGACCACCCAAGAATCAGAACTGTGAGGGGCAGCAGAGCTGTGCCTGCTGAACATAGCCCTATTATGAGAATCATCCAACTACTGGCTGTGGAGTACTGGAGATGAGGTGAGGGCTCCACCTGGTTCACGCAACTCCACTGGGCGGATGCCCAAACATAGCAAAACAGCAAGAGCAACGACATTTAGACGTATATGGCCATCCCAAATAAAAAGCTGACACAAGCTAACAGCATGGAGGGGTATAGCAAGGGGGTCCAGCAGCTGATGCTGGCCATGCAGCAACTTACGCCAGATCTTATGACTTACTCACTGAAAGCCAGCTCTGAAAAGAGACATTAAAGAGTCCATACATTCTGAGATTCAAGGCCTCTGCAAGGAAATGGCTGACTCAACCCGCAATCTAAGGAAGGAGCTTGGAGCACATGGGGACAGGGTGGACCATACCGAACGTTCAACAGCAGAGGTGGATGTGGGACTGCGGGAGGTTCGGGGGGCTGTTGCCTCTCTTAAGAAGGACACAGAGGCAATGAGGGCCAAATGTGATATCTTGGAGAACAGGTCACAAAGGGAGAGCCTACGCATTAAATACCTTAAGGCAGGGGCAGAAGTTAACGACATAGAGGGTTGCATGCAGCAGCTATTTCGACGACTCCTGTCAGGCACTGCCTAGGCTCCCGTCAAAATCAACAGGCCCACAGATTCAGCCTCAAAAGGAACTTACCAGACCGGCCCCCATTGGGATGTCGTCGTTAATTTCCATGATTATAAAACCAAAGAGAGAATCCTGGGGGAGGCGAGGAAGGCTGACAGGATCCAATTCCGTGACTCCACAATACAGATCTTCCAGGACGTGTCCCAACCCACGCTGCGGAAGAGGAGGAATATGAAGCCAGTTAAAGAAGAATTGAAATGCCGGGAATTGAAGTACCCCAGGACCCACCCCTTTGGGCTGCAGTTCAAACTGGATGACAGGGTTCATACGATTTTCTCGGTTCAAGAAGCAGCGCAGCTACTTAACACCCAGATCCCGGACAATGCCCGTCCTAGGACAGTATCTTCGAGAGGGACGGAGTCCAACAGGGGGTCATGGAAAATGGTACACCGGGGAAAAAAGCGATCTGATCAGTGACTACCTTGCCTCTGTGTGTTCTTTCCTATTGATTGAAGGCCCTATGGGTTTACGGTGGAGCGGATGAGAGGTACGGCCCACCCTTAGTGGGTGGTCCCCTTTGGTGGTGGGTGCCTAGTTGTTGGCTTGAAGGGCCTTACTGCGGCTTGCTGCCAGGATCTTTTATCTTTTGCCTTTTGTTAATTGAAAAATGTTGTTGATTGAAACTTACGTATGCATGCTTTGGTCTGGGGGCATGGAGGGTTTTTCTTTTCTCCACTGCAATCACTAGGATGGCTGGAGGCTATCATTGGAAATTTAACAGAATATGAGGATTTGAAGGTATTGGAAATGTTGCTTGTTGGTATAGCTTGTAGGGAATGATGAGTGAACTGGTTAAAACAGTCCGGCGGAACTGGGGAGGGGCTAAAAAAAATGCATGCAGGTTATTGGACCGAATCCATGTTTTCAAAAGAGTGAAGAGACCGATTTGTTTTTATTGCACGGGGGAGACCCCTGAAGCCTCTCCTCCTTCCCCCTACCTTTATTAATATCCCTTACCCACATATATTTCATTAAAAAAAGTTTTTTTTCAGTAAAATAAACACAAATCAATTCAGTCACTTCTTCCTCGAAGACATTGCATCTGGTCACTTCTACGGTATCGGAAAAAAATTGACCTAGGTGGAACTTCTATTAAACATATTGAAGATAGTATGTACCTGCAGCAGCCATGATGTTGATTAATGTAGCCACATTAAATACCACGGGGTTAAATACCCATAATAAATTAACCTAACTTTTTAAGGAGCTGAGGCGACTAGACTTACACTTGGTCGCCCTTCAAGAGATGCACTTGGTGGCTGGAGATCAAGGCGACAGCGGAATCGGTTGTACCCACATCAATTTCATGCATCCGCCGATGGAAAAAGGGCTGGGGTTGCCCTCTTGGTTCATAGGGAGCTGGGCATTGCACATATGAGAACTAAGAAGGGTTGATGGAATGTATATTATATTGGGAAGGGAAGCTGATGACTATAGTCGCGTTCTACCCCCCAAACGTCTCACAGCAACTGGTTATGTTGCAAATGTTGAAAGCGGTAGGGGAATATGGCCAAGGGCACCTACTTCTAGTAGGAGATATGAATTTGGTTATGATAGGTCTGTTCAGACCACCTACTCAGCGATAGGAGCTGCTTCCCTCAAACTAAAATCCCGACTTCAGGACCTCAATCTGGTCAACATACAGAGCATGCATCAGCCCACAGACAGAACCTTCATCTACACTTCTCACGTCCACACATCAGTCTTGAAAAAAGACTACATCTTTATGTCGGCTGAAATGTCTGGACTAGTCTTGTCCACAGAGATAGAACCAATGATGTCAGTAGTCTATAGTGTGGTCAAGGTACACCTTGGGGACTGGGTGGGGCACCACAAACAACGGCAATGGAGAATGCCCCTGACCTGCCTAAGTGAATTAAAAAAGGGAATCGGGGATTATTTAAAAAATAATAACCTGGCTGACACGTCCTATAGTAACCACTGGGACACCCTTAAGGCGGTATCTCGGGGCAATATAATCTCAAATGCAGTCGCTATGAAGCGGTTGCTGGGACTGGAGGAACAGCGGCTTCTACAAGAACTAAATGATGCAGACAAGAGATATAGTGAGACTCAAACCAGACAGAACTTTAAAACACTGAATAATACAAATAGCCAGCTGAAGCTCCTTAGGACACAACGGCGGTACAAACCTTGCAACGCTTGAGGCATAGATACTATGTACCAGGAAGGATGGTCGCTCACCTCCTTAGCCAGCAGGCTAATCGCTCATTCATACGTGGAGGAGCAGCTGCATGCCTCTGCAGGAAATCCCGCCCCCTGCTTCCTGTATATTGGAACCCTGCGATTGTGCCATCCCTAACAGCAGCTGTTTTAACCATACCACATTGAGTATTCGAAAGAAGGTACCCACCCTATCAAATGTATCCCCGAAGAGACGAAAATCTGAGGGAGGAACTTCCTGAAGGAATATGAAAAGAGTGAAAGAGAAGCCAGTGACATCACAAGAGATGAGTGTGACGCACTGAGAATATTGTCCGAAGAGAATGCATGTATCTTGCGGAAACCTATGATGAAATTAACAATCGAGTAAACTTTAATATGCAGAAATGAAGATTGCACGCATACGAAGTGCTATAGAAATGCAAACCGTTCAATAACTGTACAGATGCTGAAACGCGAGTAGACCAAGTGTTCATAGAAGCTTACTATATGTATTTAATAGACTGCAGGTGAAGTCACCATTGTATAGAAACTGAACATCAGTGTCATGAATTGAATTTTGTAAGCCAGAACCCATGAAGATGGAAAGCCCTGAACTGTGTTGCAGCACGAATAAACTGAGATCGTGGAAGAGCCTAGCAGGGCTGTCTGGCCTGGTAACAAAGCTGGAGCAACCAAGGTTGGTTATCTATTCTTGAAGGCAGTGAACGTGAGAAGCTGAATCATCCCTTGTTAAGGTGCAAAGAAACAAGTGTGCCAATTTGCATTCATTTAAGACATTTAAATGCTGCAAATTGGACCAAATCATGGTCTCCTGTCACGTGAGCCAAGGATGGAAATAGAGTTGAGCGTGGAGTCCTAGAACAAAGATAGTGAGTGCTCGCACTCCCATATATTCCCAGAGACAAGAATGCTTTTCAAGGCCAAGTTCAAAGACAATCTTCATGGCAGAAGGCATGGGTGATGAGAGATGATGGGCTAATTGGGTGGGGAGGTAAAGTCAAATCCACCTCCTGGGACATGGATATGAGCTTACATAAGTGAACCGAATGTTCCAGACATGGCACGAGCGTGCCATCCAAATATAGAAGGCTGTATAACGAAAGGCTCTATAGTTTGAAGACCATTAATATACTGTGTACTTAATAGTGTTGTAAATGTTTTTAGAGGTAGGCATAAATTGTCCACCTGACAGTAAATAACCAATCACAGTCCCAGTCCGTATAGAAAGTATACTAAGATGTTCCCCTTGAACGTATCACAATCCCTCATAGCTTTTCTGTTATTGGTCACGTAGTATGACATCACTGTTGATGTATTTTTTGCATATAAATCTGTTTTTATGAGAAATGCGCTGAGAGCTCGAGAAAACGTCTGTTGATGTTCGTTGTAACTCCATGTTCTAGATAATTGTTAATACAAAGCACCTTTGCCATTTTTCTGAGTTGGTTCAATTATTTGGTGTCAGAGCTATTCTGCATCCCCATCCATTGCATGCACGATACTAAAATGGGCCATATGCTCACATAGAAGTCCGGGCGGATGCTCAGGGCAAAGAATGTGGCAATGAAACCAAGAAGAGGGAGTTGTTTCATGACTTCTATAGATCATTGTACACTTCGAGCGGCCCTAATCGCCAAGACCAAATTTCCTACCTCAACGGGGTACAGTTCAAACACATCATGCAACAGGATAGAGATCTTTTAGATTCCCAAATTGACCGCATAGAAATGATCCAAGCCATACACACTTTGAAAACAAACAAATCCCCTGGCGTAGATGAATTTTACTGATTACTTTTACAAAACGCTTGCCCAACTGCTGGCTAAACCATTGGTGGATGTCTTCATTGACATCAAAGAGTGAGGAGGCATTCCATAATCTATGATAAAGGCCCAGGTGGTAACTATACCCAAGCCGGGGAGGACCCTTAACAGTGCTCCTCTTACAGACCGATAGCTCTCTTAAATTTAGATAAAAAAATGTTCACTAAAATCTTAACAGAAAGGCTCGAAAAGCTGATGCCAGCAATTATAGACCCAGGGCAATCAGGGTGCATATGGGGAAGGGGCACAGCGGACAACATCAGGAGGGTTCTACATTTAGTAGATAAGACAGGCAGAAATCAATCAGACTCACTGTTGCTGGATGCTGAAAAAGCTTTTGACAGGGTGGAGTTTTTTTTTTTTTTAGGGAGGTCCTTGAGAGATTTGACATGGGCCCTAAAATCTAAAATGCAACACATGATTCTCGCCAACTATGTAGACTCGACAGCTCGCCTGATGGTTAATGGAACAGGCACACCGCCAGTTGGGTTGGGTAGGGGCACAAGACCAGGGTGCCCTTGTCGCCTTTACTTTTTGCAATGGTAGTGGATCCCTTGACATCGAGTATAATGGATAAGACTCATCTATCGAGGGTAAAATTTGGTAGAGGCCAGCACAAAATAAACTTATTTTTGGACAGCGTCATTCTATCCCTTACAGACCCACTGCACTCTTTGGCTCAAGTAGAGAAAGAACTACATAAGTACGGGGTGGTCTCAGCATTCAAAGTCAAAGGCTCAAGTCAGAAATATTAGGACTTAACTCCCACCCCTCTCGCTGAAGTCCGAGCTGCAGGAGAAGTTCCCCAATTCCTGAGCGACTTGTCCCTCCTGTATAAAGCTAACTACCCTACTCCGGTGCGCACAATTAAAAAGGATTCGGAATGATGGGACTCCCTGCACCTGTCCTGGTTTGGCAAAATGGCCATAATAAAGATCAACATACTTCCTAGAATTTTGTACCTCTTTCAGTCAGTCTCTATTCTGGACCCCAGGAACACCGTAGGGAGCTGGGAAGCTATGCAATTAATGTTCCTGTGAAGAGGGGGGCTCACCCAGGGTAAATAAACATTTGTTGTATGCCGCTATATCCTGTGGAGGGGGGCCTATCCTTCCCCGGGCTTTTGGATTATTATCAGGCCGCACAAATCAGACCGTTGGTTGACTGGGTACAGAGGGACTTGGGGAAAATATGGGTGGCCATGAGCAGGCGGTGGCGGGATGCCACCTGTGGAACCAACCGTGGCTACCCAAACATAGGAGAGCGCAGGGGCTGTATATAATCCCTATCATACGGACCGCGGTGGAGGTATGGGATACTGTGAGTAGGTCAACTGGAGTGTGCTCCTTCCCATCACTGTTCACTCCTCTGATAAACAATGACGATTTCATCCCTGGCATAAACAACAAAGGATTCATGCACTGGGTGGCCAAGAGCTTGGGGAAGATGGGAGACGACTTTACCAGAGGGAAGATTAGGCAATTTGAGGATGGCAAAGCAGAGAATGGACTCTCAGAGGCAGAGCATTTTCCGCTATTTTCAACCTAGGCACTGGGTCCTTCACCCTACCATTTAGGGATTGGCAGTAAGGCAACTCACCCCTTTGGAACTGGTCGTTTAGGAATCAGCTGAATCCAAGGGGCTGATCTCCAAAATATATAAGGCTATCAATATGCTGGCAGTCCCCGCCCGAAGGTCTTACTGGGATGGGTGGGAAATGGAGCTGGTAGAGGAGATTTCCCTGGAAAAAAGGGAAAGGGTAATCAGGGGGCCTCTTATATGCTATCTCCTTGGTTGGCTGAAACACAGTCAAAAATATTGACAAGGTGGTACAGAACCCCGTTCCGGTTGCACCGTTCTCAACCAACCACTTCTAAGATGTGCTGGAGGTGATGCAGGATTGAGGGAACCCTGCTTCACACTACATGGCAGTGCCTGGGAATACAGGACGTTTGGCTCTAGGTCAGGTCAAAGCTGAATGAAATTCTAGGAGTGGAAGTAGAATGGGACCCCAAGTTATTTATTTTGGGTCTTGACGCCTCGCTGAAAAAGCAATGCACGAGAGCAGAGCACAAGCTGCTGGTGCACCTGCTGCTAGCAGCCAAGTTATCTATTCTTCAACTCTGGAGGAAGACTGAGTTCCCCTCTGTCACACTATGGTTGGACAAAGTGTGGTCCATTCTTGCAATGGAGAAACTCACAGCTAACATCAGGAACTCTCTCCCTCTCTTCACGGCTACCTGGACACATTTTCTGCAACATGCCCAAGAGGGTTTTAATGGACTCCTATTCCCAATTTGTTTGAGAGCCCTGTTTTTGTCACTTTTTGATCCGTTTCAATACCCTGTCGAAACAAGGTTGTTGTTTCAGTGTACTCATGGAGGTAATGAGGAGTTGAAAATATAGCATGAGATTCTGTTATTGTATACCGAGATTTTCTGGTTTAGGTTAAGAAAGTCAGAAAATCAATAAGGTCTTACTTTTTAAAAAAAAAAGCTTTTGTGTCTATTTTCTACATGCAATGGAACCTAAGAGTGTTCGGACACATCTTTTACATGTGGCAGCTCAACAGGGTTGCTAAGGCAAACATCGATTTATCGTTAATTGTGAGATATCGTTAATTGTGAGATAGAAGTGTGACACTGCGTTATAGCCTTTTTAAAATACAATTGTATCTCCATCCATGCATCGCACAATACTGACACGCCTCAAGCAGCAGGGCTTTATGAGCTCCCAATTCTGACAGGCCATGCACCGTGGGATTCGAGTATGTGTCAAAGATCACACATTTTTATTAAGCGCTGTAGCCATGATTCTTTCACAGAAACTGATTGAAATGTCCATTATTTTTGAGGGTCAAGAGCTACGGTGTTACATTGGACTCAAGAGGCGACCGCTTACCCTGCAATATGTTGTGGATTGCGGTGGACTGAACACTGTTTTTGAATATTTCAAAGAAGTGATTGGCGCTGTGTAAAAGTTGTTCTATTCTGATTCTATATTCTCTTTCTATTTTTTAGAGACACCATGTAATCCAACAGCTGGATGGTGCTTCAGGCAGAACCTGTAGAAATGGAATGTGTCAACCTGCAACCGGCAGCCATTGGATTTATGGAGATCTATGCAACTGATTCAACAAATTCCAGCTGTTTGAGGGACATGAGGATGGGATTGCACGTTTTCGATGATTTAATAAAGGGCATTCCTAAATTATGGCCCCCCAGCAAGGGTCTGTGGAATAGCTGGGACCCCAATGCAGTGGAGTGGTTCTTCAGATTCGGCAATGGGCATTGTTGGTTTGTGGCCCCCAGAAAGGGTTGATGGAGTGTCGAGGACTCTGGGGACGGTAGAGCGGCTTTTCAATAGACAACAGTGTGCAAGGGATTGCCTCAACAAATGGACACCTAACCAGGGGCCCAAGGACAATTGTCCCCATTGCTTTATTATCACAAAGGGTCATGCATCTGGGACACAGCGCTATCAAGGCGACAATCATGGAATGATGTAGGTAGTTACGTTGACACCCCCTAACCGGCGCCATAAAATGTGATAGTGGACTGGTTTTTAAGTGTGAAGGATTGTTTTGCAGGGGCTGGGGATGGTGCCACAATAAGCTGGATGATTCATTACAACATGTAAAGGTGTGTCATGTGTGATACACAATGGATAGGGGTTTTAATACAGCCTTTGAAGTCACATTGTTGAAGAAGAGATATAAATAAATCACACATTTTGGGTAGACTGTTTAGCCCGGATTCTTTAACACAAACTGCAAAACTAAATTCTTTCATTGTTTTTACCATTGGGAAAGGGGAACCGTAACACAGTGGGCCTCATTCCGACCCTGGCGTTAACCAAGGCGCTATTAGCGCCTTGGTTGACGCCGTTATCATTCCGACTCCGCCATGGTGAATGGCGGAATTACCGCCCCATTCCAAGGTTCGCGGGGTCGGTAATTCCCCATTCACCATGGGCCCTTCCCCATTCCCATTTTTGCCCCATAGGGCTCAATGGGAATGGGGAAGGTGCTAATTACGGCACCGTAAATTACGGTGCCGTAATTAGCTCCAAGGTCCCTTTGTGGGTTGGTTTTTTAACGCCTGCAAAAAGCAGGTGTTAAGTTCCAACCCGCAAAGGGAACTCGGAATAGGGCGTTAAGGGTTTAACGGCAACGGTCTCGTTACCGGTGACCGTTAACCCTTACCGCCCGACTCGGAATGAGGCCCAGTATCTGTTAATGTTTGAAAATAAAACGTATTATAAAAATGTATCTGAATATCACAATGTGATGATTGGTGCTGTGTAAAAGATGTCCTATCCTGATTCTATATTCTCTTTGTATTTTGGACACACCATGAACTCTAACAACAGGAATGCACAACCGGCAGACACTCTGTATGTGGGCTGTGACACTTGGCAACCATCAGATGCTGATACTCTGGGTATATACTTGCCCTAGGAGGCAAGTCTTTGGACGGCCGTCAGACACTGAGGATGTGGCCAGTGTTTCACTGGATGGGAATGTTTTTATGCTTCATCAAGGGTAGGGTGGGTAATCCATCATCTTATCAGAAGGGTGTATTTAGTTTTCACAGGGCCAGCTGAGTCTGGTGGCCTGGGTGAGAGCTAAGAGGTTTTTTGACTCACCAAGGGCCACTGGAACCTGGTGATACTCCAAATGCTTATAAATGACAATCTGCTCTGCTAGATGTTTGTGCATGGAGGTATATAGGTGTGGCATGGACTGCTAAGTATTTTCATGTCCCACAATCTGCAGCCAATTCCCGTTGTGGTAAAAAACAATGTCTTCTGCATATTTTGTGGTGCCTACAACTACAGACATTGGGAAGCACCATTTGCAATGTTTTAATCATACATTTAGCTTTTTCTAATTGATGGAGAACAAAAGAATGTTGAGCAGTGAACTGCATCATGCTAAACTTGAATAATTTAGATTGTGAAACTGAAATATGTGCAACTTTGTGATCTTGCAATTCTTTCGGCACATTTTGTATGGGTGGTTGACATTTTGTACATTAATCGGTACAGTAATAGGAACTTGAACAAAGCCAGCGTTTACACATTGCCATTCACCTCTTTGAAATATTCAAATACAATTTTCCATCCACAGCAATACATAACATATTGCAAAATCAGCGGCTGCATCTTAAGTTCAGTGTAACACCATAGCACCTCCTAAAACAAATGGACATTTCAATCAGTTACACCGCTTCATCAAAATGGTTGATCTTTGATAAAAACTTGAATCACATAGTGCATGTCCTGCCAAAAATGGGGATTCACAAAACACTGAATCGTGCATACATATCAACCCTTAGGGTGTCAAATCAGGTTACAATCAGTTGATGATCGATGAACGAGCTGCCGTGCTGAATATTAGCACACATAAAATATTTTACAATTAGTAGCACCACGCGCACTCAAAGCAGCATATTTTCACAAATATGTTTTGTGCACGTGTGTGCATGTGTGTACAATTCATGATCTTACTACTTTATTTGGGGAGGTATTGGGCCCCTACAAAGATCACATTTTGCTCTGAAATGTAATCTCTGCCGGAGTGCAGAATTATAGGCTTGGAAGTCCTGAATTTTGCAAAAAGGTTAATATTTTTGGGCAATAAGACCCCCATGCTTTACAGTTAAAACAGTGTTGGCTTACATAATTGCACAGCACCATTGAAGCCAGGATTTTAAACAACTCTGTAAATTTGACCTCATACTTTCCTTCTTCTTACTATCCCTTGCAACTACATTTGAATTTCTTAGAGTGCCTCTTTCTTTGTACTTGCCCCGTCAGGTTGTCTAAAAGCCCCCTTTTAGCAGGCTGATCTTTTTTCCTGATTCTTTTTGCACACACAGTCACATTTTCGGAAATATATGCACCCGCTCTGTGGCATAATCAGCATTGGTTCTATGAAATGCCCTGATATGTCTTTGTCCTGATTAAACCTGTAATGTCTGATGGTTTTAGCCATCTTATCAACAAAAGTGTCCAATATTTTTGTGTTCTGTTCCTGTTCCAGTCATAACAATTAATATGGTAGTGGCTGCCACAATCAAGAAGAGGATTCAAACAATTACATTTTTAAATTGACAAAAATCATCAGTGTAAAGCAGACATCAATCCCAAATAACCAATACTCTGATTCTCAACCCCAAAACAATATTGCCCTCCAAGCACAGGGTCGCAATGCCATCACAGGCTTTCTCATGTCATCAGCGAGAGCATCACTGAAAAACTGTTCATACAGCAACCCCCTGTAAAGAAAATGCCCACATATTTGTTCTTAAGCATGCTCTACTCCATCACAAATGAAACGGAGAGATGGTTGCCAATGTTTCCCCAACCAGCATGGCTTAGCATGCAGACTAATGACAACATTGCTTTGGTCTGGGGGCATGGAGGGTTTTTCTTTTCTCCACTGCAATCACTAGGATGGCTGGAGGCTATCATTGGAAATTTAACAGAATATGAGGATTTGAAGGTATTGGAAATGTTGCTTGTTGGTATAGCTTGTAGGGAATGATGAGTGAACTGGTTAAAACAGTCCGGCGGAACTGGGGAGGGGCTAAAAAAAATGCATGCAGGTTATTGGACCGAATCCATGTTTTCAAAAGAGTGAAGAGACCGATTTGTTTTTATTGCACGGGGGAGACCCCTGAAGCCTCTCCTCCTTCCCCCTACCTTTATTAATATCCCTTACCCACATATATTTCATTAAAAAAAGTTTTTTTTCAGTAAAATAAACACAAATCAATTCAGTCACTTCTTCCTCGAAGACATTGCATCTGGTCACTTCTACGGTATCGGAAAAAAATTGACCTAGGTGGAACTTCTATTAAACATATTGAAGATAGTATGTACCTGCAGCAGCCATGATGTTGATTAACGTAGCCACATTAAATACCACGGGGTTAAATACCCATAATAAATTAACCTAACTTTTTAAGGAGCTGAGGCGACTAGACTTGCACTTGGTCGCCCTTCAAGAGATGCACTTGGTGGCTGGAGATCAAGGCGACAGCGGAATCGGTTGTACCCACATCAATTTCATGCATCCGCCGATGGAAAAAGGGCTGGGGTTGCCCTCTTGGTTCATAGGGAGCTGGGCATTGCACATATGAGAACTAAGAAGGGTTGATGGAATGTATATTATATTGGGAAGGGAAGCTGATGACTATAGTCGCGTTCTACCCCCCAAACGTCTCACAGCAACTGGTTATGTTGCAAATGTTGAAAGCGGTAGGGGAATATGGCCAAGGGCACCTACTTCTAGTAGGAGATATGAATTTGGTTATGATAGGTCTGTTCAGACCACCTACTCAGCGATAGGAGCTGCTTCCCTCAAACTAAAATCCCGACTTCAGGACCTCAATCTGGTCAACATACAGAGCATGCATCAGCCCACAGACAGAACCTTCATCTACACTTCTCACGTCCACACATCAGTCTTGAAAAAAGACTACATCTTTATGTCGGCTGAAATGTCTGGACTAGTCTTGTCCACAGAGATAGAACCAATGATGTCAGTAGTCTATAGTGTGGTCAAGGTACACCTTGGGGACTGGGTGGGGCACCACAAACAACGGCAATGGAGAATGCCCCTGACCTGCCTAAGTGAATTAAAAAAGGGAATCGGGGATTATTTAAAAAATAATAACCTGGCTGACACGTGCTATAGTAACCACTGGGACACCCTTAAGGCGGTATCTCGGGGCAATATAATCTCAAATGCAGTCGCTATGAAGCGGTTGCTGGGACTGGAGGAACAGCGGCTTCTACAAGAACTAAATGATGCAGACAAGAGATATAGTGAGACTCAAACCAGACAGAACTTTAAAACACTGAATAATACAAATAGCCAGCTGAAGCTCCTTAGGACACAACGGCGGTACAAACCTTGCAACGCTTGAGGCATAGATACTATGTACCAGGAAGGATGGTCGCTCACCTCCTTAGCCAGCAGGCTAATCGCTCATTCATACGTGGAGGAGCAGCTGCATGCCTCTGCAGGAAATCCCGCCCCCTGCTTCCTGTATATTGGAACCCTGCGATTGTGCCATCCCTAACAGCAGCTGTTTTAACCATACCACATTGAGTATTCGAAAGAAGGTACCCACCCTATCAAATGTATCCCCGAAGAGACGAAAATCTGAGGGAGGAACTTCCTGAAGGAATATGAAAAGAGTGAAAGAGAAGCCAGTGACATCACAAGAGATGAGTGTGACGCACTGAGAATATTGTCCGAAGAGAATGCATGTATCTTGCGGAAACCTATGATGAAATTAACAATCGAGTAAACTTTAATATGCAGAAATGAAGATTGCACGCATACGAAGTGCTATAGAAATGCAAACCGTTCAATAACTGTACAGATGCTGAAACGCGAGTAGACCAAGTGTTCATAGAAGCTTACTATATGTATTTAATAGACTGCAGGTGAAGTCACCATTGTATAGAAACTGAACATCAGTGTCATGAATTGAATTTTGTAAGCCAGAACCCATGAAGATGGAAAGCCCTGAACTGTGTTGCAGCACGAATAAACTGAGATCGTGGAAGAGCCTAGCAGGGCTGTCTGGCCTGGTAACAAAGCTGGAGCAACCAAGGTTGGTTATCTATTCTTGAAGGCAGTGAACGTGAGAAGCTGAATCATCCCTTGTTAAGGTGCAAAGAAACAAGTGTGCCAATTTGCATTAATTTAAGACATTTAAATGCTGCAAATTGGACCAAATCATGGTCTCCTGTCACGTGAGCCAAGGATGGAAATAGAGTTGAGCGTGGAGTCCTAGAACAAAGATAGTGAGTGCTCGCACTCCCATATATTCCCAGAGACAAGAATGCTTTTCAAGGCCAAGTTCAAAGACAATCTTCATGGCAGAAGGCATGGGTGATGAGAGATGATGGGCTAATTGGGTGGGGAGGTAAAGTCAAATCCACCTCCTGGGACATGGATATGAGCTTACATAAGTGAACCGAATGTTCCAGACATGGCACGAGCGTGCCATCCAAATATAGAAGGCTGTATAACGAAAGGCTCTATAGTTTGAAGACCATTAATATACTGTGTACTTAATAGTGTTGTAAATGTTTTTAGAGGTAGGCATAAATTGTCCACCTGACAGTAAATAACCAATCACAGTCCCAGTCCGTATAGAAAGTATACTAAGATGTTCCCCTTGAACGTATCACAATCCCTCATAGCTTTTCTGTTATTGGTCACGTAGTATGACATCACTGTTGATGTATTTTTTGCATATAAGTCTGTTTTTATGAGAAATGCGCTGAGAGCTCGAGAAAACGTCTGTTGATGTTCGTTGTAACTCCATGTTCTAGATAATTGTTAATACAAAGCACCTTTGCCATTTTTCTGAGTTGGTTCAATTATTTGGTGTCAGAGCTATTCTGCATCCCCATCCATTGCATGCACGATACTAAAATGGGCCATATGCTCACATAGAAGTCCGGGCGGATGCTCAGGGCAAAGAATGTGGCAATGAAACCAAGAAGAGGGAGTTGTTTCATGACTTCTATAGATCATTGTACACTTCGAGCGGCCCTAATCGCCAAGACCAAATTTCCTACCTCAACGGGGTACAGTTCAAACACATCATGCAACAGGATAGAGATCTTTTAGATTCCCAAATTGACCGCATAGAAATGATCCAAGCCATACACACTTTGAAAACAAACAAATCCCCTGGCGTAGATGAATTTTACTGATTACTTTTACAAAACGCTTGCCCAACTGCTGGCTAAACCATTGGTGGATGTCTTCATTGACATCAAAGAGTGAGGAGGCATTCCATAATCTATGATAAAGGCCCAGGTGGTAACTATACCCAAGCCGGGGAGGACCCTTAACAGTGCTCCTCTTACAGACCGATAGCTCTCTTAAATTTAGATAAAAAAATGTTCACTAAAATCTTAACAGAAAGGCTCGAAAAGCTGATGCCAGCAATTATAGACCCAGGGCAATCAGGGTGCATATGGGGAAGGGGCACAGCGGACAACATCAGGAGGGTTCTACATTTAGTAGATAAGACAGGCAGAAATCAATCAGACTCACTGTTGCTGGATGCTGAAAAAGCTTTTGACAGGGTGGAGTTTTTTTTTTTTTTTAGGGAGGTCCTTGAGAGATTTGACATGGGCCCTAAAATCTAAAATGCAACACATGATTCTCGCCAACTATGTAGACTCGACAGCTCGCCTGATGGTTAATGGAACAGGCACACCGCCAGTTGGGTTGGGTAGGGGCACAAGACCAGGGTGCCCTTGTCGCCTTTACTTTTTGCAATGGTAGTGGATCCCTTGACATCGAGTATAATGGATAAGACTCATCTATCGAGGGTAAAATTTGGTAGAGCCCAGCACAAAATAAACTTATTTTTGGACAGCGTCATTCTATCCCTTACAGACCCACTGCACTCTTTGGCTCAAGTAGAGAAAGAACTACATAAGTACGGGGTGGTCTCAGCATTCAAAGTCAAAGGCTCAAGTCAGAAATATTAGGACTTAACTCCCACCCCTCTCGCTGAAGTCCGAGCTGCAGGAGAAGTTCCCCAATTCCTGAGCGACTTGTCCCTCCTGTATAAAGCTAACTACCCTACTCCGGTGCGCACAATTAAAAAGGATTCGGAATGATGGGACTCCCTGCACCTGTCCTGGTTTGGCAAAATGGCCATAATAAAGATCAACATACTTCCTAGAATTTTGTACCTCTTTCAGTCAGTCTCTATTCTGGACCCCAGGAACACCGTAGGGAGCTGGGAAGCTATGCAATTAATGTTCCTGTGAAGAGGGGGGCTCACCCAGGGTAAATAAACATTTGTTGTATGCCGCTATATCCTGTGGAGGGGGGCCTATCCTTCCCCGGGCTTTTGGATTATTATCAGGCCGCACAAATCAGACCGTTGGTTGACTGGGTACAGAGGGACTTGGGGAAAATATGGGTGGCCATGAGCAGGCGGTGGCGGGATGCCACCTGTGGAACCAACCGTGGCTACCCAAACATAGGAGAGCGCAGGGGCTGTATATAATCCCTATCATACGGACCGCGGTGGAGGTATGGGATACTGTGAGTAGGTCAACTGGAGTGTGCTCCTTCCCATCACTGTTCACTCCTCTGATAAACAATGACGATTTCATCCCTGGCATAAACAAGAAAGGATTCATGCACTGGGTGGCCAAGAGCTTGAGGAAGATGGGAGACGACTTTACCAGAGGGAAGATTAGGCAATTTGAGGATGGCAAAGCAGAGAATGGACTCTCAGAGGCAGAGCATTTTCCGCTATTTTCAACCTAGGCACTGGGTCCTTCACCCTACCATTTAGGGATTGGCAGTAAGGCAACTCACCCCTTTGGAACTGGTCGTTTAGGAATCAGCTGAATCCAAGGGGCTGATCTCCAAAATATATAAGGCTATCAATATGCTGGCAGTCCCCGCCCGAAGGTCTTACTGGGATGGGTGGGAAATGGAGCTGGTAGAGGAGATTTCCCTAGAAAAAAGGGAAAGGGTAATCAGGGGGCCTCTTATATGCTATCTCCTTGGTTGGCTGAAACACAGTCAAAAATATTGACAAGGTGGTACAGAACCCCGTTCCGGTTGCACCGTTCTCAACCAACCACTTCTAAGATGTGCTGGAGGTGATGCAGGATTGAGGGAACCCTGCTTCACACTACATGGCAGTGCCTGGGAATACAGGACGTTTGGCTCTAGGTCAGGTCAAAGCTGAATGAAATTCTAGGAGTGGAAGTAGAATGGGACCCCAAGTTATTTATTTTGGGTCTTGACGCCTCGCTGAAAAAGCAATGCACGAGAGCAGAGCACAAGCTGCTGGTGCACCTGCTGCTAGCAGCCAAGTTATCTATTCTTCAACTCTGGAGGAAGACTGAGTTCCCCTCTGTCACACTATGGTTGGACAAAGTGTGGTCCATTCTTGCAATGGAGAAACTCACAGCTAACATCAGGAACTCTCTCCCTCTCTTCACGGCTACCTGGACACATTTTCTGCAACATGCCCAAGAGGGTTTTAATGGACTCCTATTCCCAATTTGTTTGAGAGCCCTGTTTTTGTCACTTTTTGATCCGTTTCAATACCCTGTCGAAACAAGGTTGTTGTTTCAGTGTACTCATGGAGGTAATGAGGAGTTGAAAATATAGCATGAGATTCTGTTATTGTATACCGAGATTTTCTGGTTTAGGTTAAGAAAGTCAGAAAATCAATAAGGTCTTACTTTTTAAAAAAAAAAGCTTTTGTGTCTATTTTCTACATGCAATGGAACCTAAGAGTGTTCGGACACATCTTTTACATGTGGCAGCTCAACAGGGTTGCTAAGGCAAACATCGATTTATCGTTAATTGTGAGATATCGTTAATTGTGAGATAGAAGTGTGACACTGCGTTATAGCCTTTTTAAAATACAATTGTATCTCCATCCATGCATCGCACAATACTGACACGCCTCAAGCAGCAGGGCTTTATGAGCTCCCAATTCTGACAGGCCATGCACCGTGGGATTCGAGTATGTGTCAAAGATCACACATTTTTATTAAGCGCTGTAGCCATGATTCTTTCACAGAAACTGATTGAAATGTCCATTATTTTTGAGGGTCAAGTGCTACGGTGTTACATTGGACTCAAGAGGCGACCGCTTACCCTGCAATATGTTGTGGATTGCGGTGGACTGAACACTGTTTTTGAATATTTCAAAGAAGTGATTGGCGCTGTGTAAAAGTTGTTCTATTCTGATTCTATATTCTCTTTCTATTTTTTAGAGACACCATGTATTCCAACAGCTGGATGGTGCTTCAGGCAGAACCTGTAGAAATGGAATGTGTCAACCTGCAACCGGCAGCCATTGGATTTATGGAGATCTATGCAACTGATTCAACAAATTCCAGCTGTTTGAGGGACATGAGGATGGGATTGCACGTTTTCGATGATTTAATAAAGGGCATTCCTAAATTATGGCCCCCCAGCAAGGGTCTGTGGAGTAGCTGGGACCCCAATGCAGTGGAGTGGTTCTTCAGATTCGGCAATGGGCATTGTTGGTTTGTGGCCCCCAGAAAGGGTTGATGGAGTGTCGAGGACTCTGGGGACGGTAGAGCGGCTTTTCAATAGACAACAGTGTGCAAGGGATTGCCTCAACAAATGGACACCTAACCAGGGGCCCAAGGACAATTGTCCCCATTGCTTTATTATCACAAAGGGTCATGCATCTGGGACACAGCGCTATCAAGGCGACAATCATGGAATGATGTAGGTAGTTACGTTGACACCCCCTAACCGGCGCCATAAAATGTGATAGTGGACTGGTTTTTAAGTGTGAAGGATTGTTTTGCAGGGGCTGGGGATGGTGCCACAATAAGCTGGATGATTCATTACAACATGTAAAGGTGTGTCATGTGTGATACACAATGGATAGGGGTTTTAATACAGCCTTTGAAGTCACATTGTTGAAGAAGAGATATAAATAAATCACACATTTTGGGTAGACTGTTTAGCCCGGATTCTTTAACACAAACTGCAAAACTAAATTCTTTCATTGTTTTTACCATTGGGAAAGGGGAACCGTAACACAGTGGGCCTCATTCCGACCCTGGCGTTAACCAAGGCGCTATTAGCGCCTTGGTTGACGCCGTTATCATTCCGACTCCGCCATGGTGAATGGCGGAATTACCGCCCCATTCCAAGGTTCGCGGGGTCGGTAATTCCCCATTCACCATGGGCCCTTCCCCATTCCCATTTTTGCCCCATAGGGCTCAATGGGAATGGGGAAGGTGCTAATTACGGCACCGTAAATTACGGTGCCGTAATTAGCTCCAAGGTCCCTTTGTGGGTTGGTTTTTTAACGCCTGCAAAAAGCAGGTGTTAAGTTCCAACCCGCAAAGGGAACTCGGAATAGGGCGTTAAGGGTTTAACGGCAACGGTCTCGTTACCGGTGACCGTTAACCCTTACCGCCCGACTCGGAATGAGGCCCAGTATCTGTTAATGTTTGAAAATAAAACGTATTATAAAAATGTATCTGAATATCACAATGTGATGATTGGTGCTGTGTAAAAGATGTCCTATCCTGATTCTATATTCTCTTTGTATTTTGGACACACCATGAACTCTAACAACAGGAATGCACAACCGGCAGACACTCTGTATGTGGGCTGTGACACTTGGCAACCATCAGATGCTGATACTCTGGGTATATACTTGCCCTAGGAGGCAAGTCTTTGGACGGCCGTCAGACACTGAGGATGTGGCCAGTGTTTCACTGGATGGGAATGTTTTTATGCTTCATCAAGGGTAGGGTGGGTAATCCATCATCTTATCAGAAGGGTGTATTTAGTTTTCACAGGGCCAGCTGAGTCTGGTGGCCTGGGTGAGAGCTAAGAGGTTTTTTGACTCACCAAGGGCCACTGGAACCTGGTGATACTCCAAATGCTTATAAATGACAATCTGCTCTGCTAGATGTTTGTGCATGGAGGTATATAGGTGTGGCATGGACTGCTAAGTATTTTCATGTCCCACAATCTGCAGCCTTCCAAATTCAATTCCCGTTGTGGTAAAAAACAATGTCTTCTGCATATTTTGTGGTGCCTACAACTACAGACATTGGGAAGCACCATTTGCAATGTTTTAATCATACATTTAGCTTTTTCTAATTGATGGAGAACAAAAGAATGTTGAGCAGTGAACTGCATCATGCTAAACTTGAATAATTTAGATTGTGAAACTGAAATATGTGCAACTTTGTGATCTTGCAATTCTTTCGGCACATTTTGTATGGGTGGTTGACATTTTGTACATTAATCGGTACAGTAATAGGAACTTGAACAAAGCCAGCGTTTACACATTGCCATTCACCTCTTTGAAATATTCAAATACAATTTTCCATCCACAGCAATACATAACATATTGCAAAATCAGCGGCTGCATCTTAAGTTCAGTGTAACACCATAGCACCTCCTAAAACAAATGGACATTTCAATCAGTTACACCGCTTCATCAAAATGGTTGATCTTTGATAAAAACTTGAATCACATAGTGCATGTCCTGCCAAAAATGGGGATTCACAAAACACTGAATCGTGCATACATATCAACCCTTAGGGTGTCAAATCAGGTTACAATCAGTTGATGATCGATGAACGAGCTGCCGTGCTGAATATTAGCACACATAAAATATTTTACAATTAGTAGCACCACGCGCACTCAAAGCAGCATATTTTCACAAATATGTTTTGTGCACGTGTGTGCATGTGTGTACAATTCATGATCTTACTACTTTATTTGGGGAGGTATTGGGCCCCTACAAAGATCACATTTTGCTCTGAAATGTAATCTCTGCCGGAGTGCAGAATTATAGGCTTGGAAGTCCTGAATTTTGCAAAAAGGTTAATATTTTTGGGCAATAAGACCCCCATGCTTTACAGTTAAAACAGTGTTGGCTTACATAATTGCACAGCACCATTGAAGCCAGGATTTTAAACAACTCTGTAAATTTGACCTCATACTTTCCTTCTTCTTACTATCCCTTGCAACTACATTTGAATTTCTTAGAGTGCCTCTTTCTTTGTACTTGCCCCGTCAGGTTGTCTAAAAGCCCCCTTTTAGCAGGCTGATCTTTTTTCCTGATTCTTTTTGCACACACAGTCACATTTTCGGAAATATATGCACCCGCTCTGTGGCATAATCAGCATTGGTTCTATGAAATGCCCTGATATGTCTTTGTCCTGATTAAACCTGTAATGTCTGATGGTTTTAGCCATCTTATCAACAAAAGTGTCCAATATTTTTGTGTTCTGTTCCTGTTCCAGTCATAACAATTAATATGGTAGTGGCTGCCACAATCAAGAAGAGGATTCAAACAATTACATTTTTAAATTGACAAAAATCATCAGTGTAAAGCAGACATCAATCCCAAATAACCAATACTCTGATTCTCAACCCCAAAACAATATTGCCCTCCAAGCACAGGGTCGCAATGCCATCACAGGCTTTCTCATGTCATCAGCGAGAGCATCACTGAAAAACTGTTCATACAGCAACCCCCTGTAAAGAAAATGCCCACATATTTGTTCTTAAGCGTGCTCTACTCCATCACAAATGAAACGGAGAGATGGTTGCCAATGTTTCCCCAACCAGCATGGCTTAGCATGCAGACTAATGACAACATTGTCTTTCGATCAAGCCCCGCGTTAACAATTACAATGCTATTGGCATTCTTTGCCAATAGCCAGCGCAGTCTTTTAAAAAACCTTCAAAGACTAAGCTCCTCTAGACAGAGTCTTCCGAGGGTGAAACATTGTCATTTACATCCCTGCCCAGCTCTGTTTAAGGAAAGGGCCACCTCGTATTCTAATCACATCTAAGATTACTTATAACACACAGAAACTGTATGACATGTAAATCCTTATAGCAACATGCTAAGTCTGAAAATAATTGCTATGTTTTTAATTTGCACAGCCGACTAGTAAACTAGAACCCCCAGAATAAATGGGGGTGGAAACCTGCCAAACCTATTTACCTCCCCTGACCCCACAGAGCTTAAGCTATGGCCTTAAAGAAGTGGTGTAAACATCAGATAGATCTGGAGATTCCGTGTTACATACCTCCATCTTTTTGTTATTCCTGCTGCAGAGAGCATTTGCGTAGTAACTTAAATTCAATAGTCTTTTTTTCTGTATGTCAGACTAACAGACATCATGCTGTCCAACACACCTATACAGGGTGCATTGAAATGGTACATTTTTAAAAATACAAAACCCCCACAGCAACACTAGCAATGGCACTAGAGTAATAACTCTACATGTTAATGATTTTAAACATCCACTCACCTTAAGGTCTGCACCAGAGTCTTGTTGCAGTCCTCAAACAGGGATCCAATTAACTCCAGATAGCCCAGATTCCTGTCAGAAATTCTGCCTGCAGGTGAAAATCCACACATGTCCCAGGATCTGTCCCTGCACTGATCAGAAGTGCACCTTTTAAGGGGTAATGACCCGCTCCCCCACACCCAGCTGCATTCTGTTTCCTGGTACTAGTAGCACGGTGCATCTACACTTGCCAACAAACCCTTGATTTCCTACACTCTGTGGGGCTGATTCATGGAATTATTTGCGCCAAAAAATGGGGATTTGGGTGCTATTCTTCCCGCAAATCCCCATTCGTGAAACAGGGATTTGCGGGCAGAATGGCACACGAATCACCGTTTTTCGGTGCAAATAATTCCATGTGTCAGCCCATGTGTATTTCCTGCTTACTTTGCACAAAATGTATGCTAGCTTCCTGTGTCACTGTAGCACAATTTAAATGTATCCAGGTCACTCCGGGCTGATGTTTCCTTTCCCTTTCATATCACCCCAACATCATTCTATCAGAAGCTGAAAATAGTCCTCCCATCCCTGATGACTATAGATAAGCAAACTCTGTGTGTATTTTCCTGAGGGCAGTATTTACACAGCTGGAACAGATCATTGCGGAAGTCCTGTCATGCAGAGGTGACTCATCAGAGCTAAATATACAAGTCCTTCCTAGCAGTCCCCAAGTGTGTTCACTGCTGAGGTCTGCAGAATGCAGAAAAGGCAGTGCAAATCATTGGAATTCCAGTCATTCCAAAGACCATGAGACACTATATTGTGTCATCTGACCCTATGCTTTGCAGAGCAAAACCCCATACCCAGAGCCATACCTGGTACTGATATCTTTGCACCACCCACAGATCAGTCATGTGTATTTGTCTGCTGCAGTGCCATGGGTCTCAAAGTCTTTGGGGACCTGGCAAATATCGTGGGGCATCTGAAAGCTGAGGGGGTGGGCTGTGCAGAGTCATCTAGTTAGCCACAAATAGGTTGGTGCCTCTACAACAGCCGTTTCCTTCAAGGGTATGCATTGCCCAAGGCAAAATGTTTGGTCTTTTGTATTGGCACTGGGAAAACACACTTTGTGTATAAAGTGAATTTAATGAGGGTTATTTATGCTATCATCCAATGTCTGGGGGGCCATGCTGGCTTTTATTTATACTCTATTTAAAATCTATATAAAATTTTGATCATCATCTATACCATATATTGAATTTATATCTAGTTAATTGCAGAGGAAGGAAAGCTCAGGGGCAACGCGTTTGTCTTGGAAGCAAGACAATGCAGTGCAACACAGGTTTGAATCCCGATCCCGTGTTTAGAAACCACTTGCTAGTATTAAGCTCATTCAAAATGCACAATTACAATATAACATTGATATAACATAATATGAAAAATGTTGGGGGGCGATTAACATTTTTGGTGGTCTTTAAATCAATATCCAAATTATATTTTAATTTGCATACAAATGTATATTAGATTTGATATCAAAATGTATATAAAATGTTATATGAAAATGAATCTTCACATTTTTAATTAAAAATATATCAACATTTTATATCAAAATGTATTTAAAATAAGTATTAAAAAAGTATATTACATTTATATTTACACTTTATATTTAAATGTATGTACATTTTATATAAAGATTATATACAAAATGTCAGGGTGTCAATCAAAAATGTTGGGGTCCATTACATTCATATAAATTGTATCTCAACTTTATATCGACTTGATATCAAAAGGGCCAGACTCAGGAAAAGGGACGGAGCTAAAACCGGAGATGGAGGTAGGCCACCTGTCAATAATTAACATGGAAAGAAAGGGTCCCACCTAGTTCTCATGCCTACCCTCGGCAAAGGCCTTGATTAAGCCACCCACCAGGCTTGCACAGCCACAGTCTAAGCATCCTCTGGCACAGGCAAACAACAGGCCATAGTCTTGGCTACACCAGACCCCCCACCAAACTTCCTCAGTCGACCAGCCCTCTCTGCACCGGTCCATACTAGCATGCAGAAACAATTTTAACATGCACTGTTACAAAACAAACAACTGACATCCTTTGTTTTACTACCACATATTGTATTGTGTTATGTGATGTGAGCTATATTGTTGTAATTATGGCATCTCAAGTTCAGACTAAATTGTATAAGTGAGGTCTTCACAGGGGACTGTTTGGGATCATTAGATTCAGGGGTGGTTTATACAGGATGGGCGAGGGGGTGTGTTAGGCAGAATGACATGCAGTACCCTTTGGGAACACTACACATAATGAAGACTACAGGTGTAAGCACAATCTCACCTTTGGTACAAGCCTGTACTACACAGTTATGTGGTAGCAGTAGCTGAGCAGCCAGTCTTATCTCAATAGTAGTGTGAGTAGTAAAAGATGTTACACAAAGGACTTGCAATCACAGTATTTCAAACAGCAACAACACTATTAAAGGTTTCTTGGTAAAATAATATACATTTATTTACACAGTCAGTTGGAAAACATTCCACTAGTAAGAAGCAGCTCAATATCACAATCTTAATACACTACAGTACACAAGCAATACGTTTCTGAACAAGTTAGGCTCCCCTGAAATGGGAGCAAAATGGCACTTCAGTAACTTTTAAAAGGGGTAGAAAGACACTGGTTAACAGAATTAAAGCACAATTACTCTCATAGGCAGGGCAAATAGTTTCAGTTCACTACAACTGGCAATTCAAATAAATAGGCCTAGGCCAAAGTCAATGGTTCAGAGTCTTGGATAGGATAGCACAGTTCTGGTAGTAAACGGTTAAGTCTTTGCCAATTTTTCGAGGATTTAGTTTGCCAGAAAAAGAGTTATATGTCGGTTTAGGAGTGAACAAGACTCCCAAGTTGGGAAAGTTTCACAAACTTTGGCTGTGGCAGAAAGGATTTTCACACCGCGTTTGCACAGTACCTTATTGAAGAAGAAAAGCTGTAGCTGAAGCAGTTGTTCTTGGCAGTTCCTGCAGATCTCGCTGTTCCTGAGCTTCAGTCGTGGGGACAAGAAGGAGTACTTCGGGAGGTTCCTGCACTGCCCAGGGAAGAGGCCATAAGCTTGGACAAGCGTTGGTTTTAAGGGGTGAGTGCCTTAAAGTCCACAAACTGGTATCCTTCTCATTGGCTATCCGGTTTTCAACAGCACTCTGAAGAAAATTCGACCAGTATGGAGACGGTGTCCAGGTGGCTTACGAGTTGGTTGTTACTACCAGCTCAAGGGAAGAAGTTGTCCTTGAAGGAGCTTCTCTGTTGATGGCGTTTCAGGCAATTCGGACCTGCAGCAAGGCTTTACCGGGCAAACCAATGGTCCAAGAATTTCAGCAGTCGTCTTCCTTCAGCTCGTCTTTGGTTCTTTCGTTCCAGTGGTCAACTCTGACTTCCAAGTCACAGAGACCTGCTTTTAAACAGTTTTCTCCCATTCATGCCAGCCGAACTGTCACTCACCCAGCAGGGTGGCTGTTGTTGCCGGACAGTCAGCGAGCCAATCACGCCAGAGTGCATTCAGGTCTCCTAGGAGACTAAGCACAGGGAGTTTTGGGCACCTTCCTCACATCCTGTCCATCCCAGACACTCAGGCGCCAGAGGAGGGCTTCAGCACTGAAGCCCGCCAAAGGGCATCAAACAAAGGGACCAAACCTTGTTTGGCGCGCAGAGTTAAACACAAGAAGGACCTTTCCTAAAAGAAACAGCGAAAAAAGATGACCGGAGTCTGTTTTTACAGAGGGGTCATGGGCGCCATATTGAAAAACATGGCTGACCTGATTTTTAGCTAACGGTGTTCGTGGTCGGGAAAAATCATGGTAGTTTATTCTAAAACCACTGCCACCAGCCATTTCAAGAGGAAAGGGTAACATTTGACTGTTACATCAGTGTTTAGACATAGGGGATCCTAGGCAACCCCTCCAGCACTCTATAGGAAGATAGTGTGTGCTGGGTCTATGAATTTAAAAAGACTAGCAAAGCCAATTTAACTTCACATGTTCTGGGAGACAGTAGTCAGTCCCAGAGAAGGTATTTAAACCTTGGGGAGTCTGAAAGACACCCCTATGCCACTGCACTGAAGGTGCTGTTTGACCCACAAAAAAAGATGATGGCCCTCATCATAAGGTTGGTGGAATGGGTTTACCGGCACCGGTAAAGGTGCCGGTGCCGATAAACCCATTCCGCCCTACCACGAGGTCTCCTCGCGGGACCCGCAATGGGCACCTGGAAAAACCAGGCGTCCATACCGGGTCCCGCGAGGACACTAGGGAGCTAACAACGGGCCCGTCCTTAACGGGCCCGTTGTTAGCTCCACCCCCATTGATCCCTATGGGGGCTCGAATGGGAAGGGGGATGGAGCGGGTCCGGGTTCCTCAGACGGGGAATTACCGGGTCCGTCAAGATTGCAATGGCCCGGTAAGTCCTCATTCGAGGGACAAGGGCCGAGATTGCAGTAACGAGGCAACCATGCCGCTAAAAGCGGCATGGTTACCTCCAACCTCCTGATGAGGGCCGATGCCTATGGAGTTGTTTAAAACCCCATATCCAACGAACACAAAAGTAAAACACACATGAAAATACATTCAAAGTTCAAAGTGCCAAAATATAGCAAAAGATAGAGGGAATTTAGCACTTGGGTGAGAATTCTCCCTAACAGGGTGCAACCCACCAGAACCCTCGCCCATTATGGAGGAAACAAAGAGCCAGCCCAGTGTAAACACTGAGGGCTCTCTCCTATTTGTGTGTGTATGTATTACGCTCTATAGAATGTGATTTTCAATTTTTTATACATAATAATGAAATAATAAGAATGTATACGTTTACCAAATGAAAACAGTTTTCTGCGACAACTCATGTAAATGAAATACTGTGCAGGACATAAGGTCCATACATAAAATGCAGTTGAAATAATGGGAAGGAATATCACCCAGCAGAACTTATGGTGCCCTTAAAAATTGGATAAGTAATGCAAATCAGGGAGATTGTTTCACAAAGAGGTTTGTAGTGTCTAGAATTGACTTCCTGGTATTCGAAATGTTGCAGGGAAACGCTGTGTTATTTGTGAGCATGAGCCTGGCACGTGGGATAGCAGCAATCAGCTGTCCTGGAACACAGCCATATAGTGGCAAATCGGCCCAGTATTCCAGGATGCTGATTGGCTGGCACCTTCAAGCCGAATTCTAATTATATATTTCAAGAGGAAGGTTAACTAATGGAGCTGCCTTTGCTACTTTAAGTGTTTAGCTACTTGTGGTGTCACGTGCCACTGGTTATTCATTGGCATTAATACCCAGACTTATTGGCGTGCACCTAACAGAGCAACAAGTATTGATGCTCTGTGTAAAGGCTGATAATATGCCACAGTCTGAGTTACCTGATGCCCCCCCCACCACAATATCTGCAAAATACCTAGCAGACACAGTATGATTCCTCACTACACTGATGCGCCTCTGCAAATCCACTTTTCTCACGGGGTTATTGAAGCTCACAGAATAACTCTACAGGGCTCATTTATTTTGTAAGCTGTGCTGCATTGAAATCAGTGTAATAGCCAGCCAGTCTTCACACTTATCTTAGTGCCCCAAGGCATTTTAAAAATGGTTGCAGGGAGGGGAAACAAGCGTGGGGAATACATGTAACCCTCCTCATTCCAGCTCTGCCTGCAAAATAACTGAGTTTTACACCTGCATGAGATTTTCACAGAGGTGCAAAGCAAATGTATTCTCATGAAATCTACCTGCATTAAGCGCCTGCTCAAAGCAGGCCGATTCCATAGGGGTCTATTTTACATGGTGCTTGCAAAGCATAACTTGCAGGCAGCATTTATATTGGCAACACAACAGGAAATAATACAAAAGAGTACAAGTGATTTTGCCTGTCTGCATTCCTTCCGTATTGCACTTTGTTTTGTCCATGTAGAAAACTGCATGCAGGTTACGCACCAGCACATGTACTGTTGTTGGTGATCCCCTGAATGCAATTATCGCTCTTTACTAAAGGAGCCAATTGGTATTGTCAATGTGATATTGAAGCTCAGAGAGTAACCCTATTTATCCTCAACCTTGTGTATCCTTACATTGAAGCTCATGGAGTAAGCCTGTGTATATTTACTGTCACATTAGAGCTCAGAGTAACCCTGTGTACCCTCACCGTGACCTCAAAGCTCAGAGAGTAACCCATGGTATCCTTGCTGTGACTTTGAAGCATAGACAAACTCGGTAAATCCTCACTGTGACATTAAAGCTAAGGGCGTAACCATGGGGATGCACATTGTGACAGTTAAGCTCAGAGAGTAACCCCCATTTATCCTCAACCTTGTGTATCCTTACATTGAAGTAACCCTGTGTATCCTTACTGTCACATTAGAGCTCAAAGTAACCCTATGTACCCTCACCGTAACCTCAAAGCTCAGCGAGTAACCCAGGGTTTCCTTGCTGTGACTTTGAAGCATAGACAAACTCTGTAAATCCTCACTGTGAAATCAAAGCTAAGGGCATAACCATGTGGATGCACATTGTGACAGTTAAGCTCAGAGAGTAACCCCCATTTATCCTCAATCCGACACATCCTCGCTGTGACATCAAAGTAACTCCGTTTGTCTATCTGCTGTGACCTCGGAGCTCAGAGGATAACATTGCATTTCCTTACTGTATCATAAAAAGGTCAGAGACTAACCCTGTATATCCTCAATCCCAATGTATCCTCTCTGTGATATCAAAGGTCAGAGAATAACCATGTGTATCCTCGCCGCTGAATTTTAGAGAAACCTGGTATATTTGCACTGTGACATTGAAGGTCGGGGTTAAACCCATTTATTCCCAACCTTTTCAATCCTCACTGTGACACTGAAAGTCAGATAACGCTGGCATCAATGCTCAAAGAGTAACCGTGGGACAATGGAGTTCAAAGAGTAAGCTTTTGTATCATCATGGTGACATCAACGCCTAGAAAGTAACTCAGTGTACCCTCACCACAACTTCTTGTGACTTTGAAACTCACAGAATATGCAGATGTTTCTTTGCATGTTTGTGGTAACACTTTAGCCTCATTGAAAGTCCCTCTTGACACAGATGCCCGGCAAATAACCCCGTGCATCGTCACTGCAAATCGCCTGTAATTGAAGGGTCATTTAATGGGGTTCCACCTGATCACCACGGTCAGAGAACAATCATGTGGCCTTGCTGTGAGTTCTCTGTGAAATGAAAGCTTTTAAGGTAACAGCGTAAACCTATAAAACAACCCCCTATGACATGAAAACTCACAAGTTATCTCTGTGTTTGTAAACTGCAATTCATCTGTGGCACAAAACGGACATCACATGCTACACCTGCTGCATTTGAGTTTAGTTTAGAACTTTGACATTAAGTCTTAGACTAACACTATGTGCAGTAAATGGACAATAAGATGATTTACTCTATTTGTGTCCTTCGTTTTCTTTTTTTGACTGTGGTAGAGTTGAGGTCTTGCTGTTTTAACTGTGCTTTTTATGTGTCTAGCTACTGTGTATAATTGTCTGCTGTTTATGTTATAATAAATTCAATACAAATATGTTAAAATGAGTTACTCTTTGTTAACAAGTCGCTTCTATTCTGTCCTGTATTTTTCAAATCCGGAACCATCTCCCAAACGTGCAATACTGCCATTGTAAGAGAATCAAGTCCTCCACCAAGAACAAAAAGGCAAAGAAATCTCTCCTCAGGTCTGAATTTCTAATCCAAAAAACTACCAAATGTTCGTTTCCTAGGTTGATCCAATGGACATCAGTCCTTGTGCCTTGAAGAAGCAATCCGTCCTTTAATAATATATTATAAAGTGAATGTCTCCTGTCTTTCAATAGAATCCTTTAACAACCACTGCCTATTGTAGCCGATTCAAGCTGATTTGGGTGAAATACCAAAAACATCCATTTTATATATCAGCTTGTAAATAATATCAAGTAGGGTGCCAACCTATGTGCAAAGCACTCAGTTGCAGTCCATTATACTGCAGTCCATGTTGTACCCAAACTACTTCAAGTATTTTTGTGATTCCATCATTTTATAACTCATTTGATATCCATTTTAGTGGACAGATCGGCAACTTCTTGCGTCCACATACATTTCACAGTTTCACGGCTATCCTCTACATTGTTATTAAATGTTATGTGAAGTAAGGTGCTGCAATTATGAAGCTGATCCTCAAGTAGTAAGAATAGATTAGTAGCCTAATTTCTTAGTATAGTTACTCCAAAGTTAAATGGTCTTATTTTGGCCTGAGTCAGCCAAGAGACTGCACCCATCTCAGCTCATACAGAGTAAATTGGAAACTTTTCAGCATACCTAGATCCTGGCAGAATATTTTGGCTTCGTATTTGCACAGCCCTGTCCGATATTTGCAGATTGGTGTCAGAATTATTGTAAAAGCTTCATCTAAGGGCTGTATTGAGTAACCCCAGTGTTGTAAATCCTATGTAAAAGGAAGGCTCATACTCTGCATCAACTTTATTGTATTGTATTGTAATTTGCATTTATATAGCACCTTTTACCATTATTATAGTCTCAATGTGCTAATTTTATCCCATTTATCGCTCCAGGTGAGGTTTTCATCAAACATAATGCACAGTTTTGAAACCTTGTCACTACTTAAACTATTTGATTGTGTAAAAACATTATTAAACAAAGTATTCTGTCTTTTGTGTGAAAGTCTCATGATCATAGTGTTCTTCAACAATCTCATTACTGACAACAAATTCCTGTACCTTTATAGGCATCAATTGAAGATCAATGTGTGTAGGATCCAAGAGAGTAGTATCACCAGCATATGCGAGCCATTGCAGGGAAACTCACATAGTTTTGATGGAAATGTTATCACCTAGGTCAAGTGATCTGGAAAACCTGCCAGATACAGATTAAAACACAACCTTGCTTCAGGCTCTGTGTGTCACACGTTCTTCTGATAAGGCTCCTTTATCACTCAGGTGACACGGCAGAGTTGTTCACTCATGAAGAGAAGCCGTCAAGTTAAGTAAGGCCCCAACTTTAAAGATTTTCACATAGCTTTGATCGGTTAACCCGATCAAATGCAGCAGAAACATCAAGGAATGTGAAATGTAATGTAATGTGTGTTGCTTCGATTGTTTTGATTGCTCCGCCATTAAGGTCAAGGTTATTGCATGGACATGTGTAGACAAACCTGTTGTAAATCCAGTTTGGGCAACTGAAATGATCTCAAGTTCTTCTTGCCAAGCAATGATCGCATCTTCCATTATTTTGGCATGCATTTTGGTTGATCTATCAAGTATTGCATTTAATCTATAATTCATGGGGTTGTTTCTGTTCCCTTTTTTGAAGATTAGTATTTTATTCCATGTGAACGGAGGAATAGCTATTCAGCTCACTGCCAAGAAACGTTTGTGCAATAAAAGAGCCCAGTCGCAAGTCTCCTGTTTGATTGTTACAATCCAGGCCCTGAGCTTTCAATGACTTTTCATTATTAATGCTCTTTTTGAGTTTTTCTACGGACATCCAAACTCCTTTCCCATGGGATTCTATCTGATATTACTGATTGCACCTAAAATACGTTTTACAAAATTCTTGCATGAGGATTTAGATGTAAGATTCTATTGGACATCTCTGTAATTTATGCTGTTATTACTTATTTTTTTTTAAATTTTATTTGGGTTTAATCAAAAAGATATGATTTTAACAAAAACCGTTGTCAAAGATTTTTTTCAGCCACTTTGGGCCCTTTTCCCTGGTTCTTCGGCTGTTTAGGATCAGCCACTTGTGGTCTCGTTTATTTGCTTTCAGTAGTGTTATTACTTATTATTTGCCAAAAACATTGTGTTCTTGAATAACGTTTAGCCTGAATCACTACTGCTCGGTAACAATGTTTTTTTGTGTGTAATATTTGAGCCAATTACGGTAGGCTTGACTCTACCTATGCAATTGACCAAAACTGTCTGCCACAGCGGAATTATAAGACCAAAGTATGTGTCCTACGATGGAATAAATAAGTTTAGGGTTTTTATTCAGACTTTGTCTTAGACCTGCCCTATTCCAAATGATGGTTCTTAGTCGATAATAGTGATATCCTGGTATGCACATTTATCTCAAAAGAGATTTACTACAGCACTATCAACAAAAGAGATTTCCACCTCTGTTATTATTCTTTGCAAATCACCTCCCCAGATGCTTCTCACAGTCACCTTTGAAAAAGTCCAAGGATATATGTATATAGCATAAAACTGGTACCCAAATGGACGCAACTTGAATGTAGTATTGATGAAAATCTTTCAGAAATGCGAATGGTTATGATAACCTGATGTGATGAATAAAGTGTATATTTTGTAAAGTAAAATGGTTAGCTCTAATGTTGATATGATAGGGAGCTTTGAAGTGTAGTTTTATTGCATTGGTTTTTATTTAAAGGAAAAATAGTTCTTATTACTGAATTGTTCTTACTGTTGAAATGTTCTAAATGGAATATATTTTGATGGCTGTTTTTATTGGTACTCTTTTTGTAAAGGTTTGCTTAAACTATGTACAAATTAAAACAAAGAAAACAATTACCCGTCACTGCTACCACTTCTTACTCCCACTACCGCTACTTTTAATTACAACACCTACCTCTCCTCTACCACTACATCAATCACTCCTCACACACCAATGCACAGCAACTCCACAGACCCCTCTATCCAACAACCTCCACACTCCTTCCGCCCTCTCCTCCTTTGGTCTCTCGGACATCCTCCTTCATCCTCCTGTCCTCAACCAACGAAAGCCCATCCCCTAAACTACTCCCCCTCCCAGGATTGGCCCACAACCCCTAACCAATGACTTACCTGGCTGAGGGGGTGTGACAGGGGAAGAGCTCAGGAAGGCTTCAAAAGGGCTTTTATGTCCGCCCCTTCTCCACGCAACACAGCCACATTTCTGAGATGGGTCTTCAAGGGGCCCTTTTGCACAGTTGTTCCCTAATGTCCAAGCATTCCTCTAGGCCATTTTGTATTGTATAATTCCCTTGTGGGCTAGTGGTACTCTTCTTATTGTAGTGGTTCCCTGGTGGTTTAGTGGGTTGTGGTCTTCTGTGAAGGCTCCAGTAGGCGCTGTCTGCTGGAGCCGTGCCCCGCTTCAGGACACTGCATGAATTCCTGGTCCGTGCTGCAGCGTCCCACCCTGCAGGAAGCTCGCTGGGCAGGCCTCACTCGGGGAGGTCTGCTCTGATGCACAAGACCCCTACTTCCTCTCCTCCACCGGAACACACACGCGGCTGTTCTAACCGGCACCCCACAGTCTTCTGCACTGGGACTCGTTGCATGGTCTCTCCTCCTCTGTTGCCCACTGCTACCATGTTGCCATCTTTGCAGGTAAGGAGGAGGTAGGAGAGGGCCTAAATGCATACACTCTGGCACTTGACGGGCCTCTCGGGTCAGGTTGCCTCATGTCCCTGATAGGGCCTGGGCACAGGCCGGATCACATGCGTGATTCAATGTTATGACAAGGAGTGATACCTAGGATAGTGATACACTGATTGATAAAGCATAGGCCCGTTTCTCCAATGATAGGACACTTTGTCAGGATTGAACATTTCATGAAATTAATTATCTTTGTGGATTATAACATGATGCAGATCACTCTGCTTAACATCTTGGGTCACCTGGAGCACAGAAGCGGATGTGTCCTCTTCCGTTTACTGTCTCCCGGCTTGACGTAACGTGCTTTGCGCACCTTTCCTGCGTTGCGTTGCTGCTATAGCTCAGCTGCCTCTCAGACCAGATAAGGAGGCTGGAGGCGTGGCCAGTAATGCGCAAGGCTATCCTATGGCTACCTGTAGTCACCGCTTACAGAAACAATTTCTCTGCAAGTTTGCTGCGGTCTCCTCACAGTCTCATTGTCTAAAGCCACTAAGTAAAGTAAGTGTAAGGGATGTGTTACTTTAAAATGGTTTTATGAAGTCTTTTTTTATTTTGCTAGAAAGACATTAAATGCAGTAACAGTGTGGCAACATCGTATATAAACATTGCCTGTCGCAGTGAAATGCAAAACATAGGGGTATAGTATGAAATCTGTCTCAGCAGCTACGTGCTCGCCTTGGAAGCAAGATGTCACGAGCACCACAGGTTCTATCCCCGGTTCTGCGTGATGAAAAGGTGTAAAGCACTATTGCAGAAACCTATATACATACATATGAGACATTCTTTCTAGCATACCTGCCTTTCCCAGATGCCATTTCAGACAGCTGACCCAGTCTTCTACTTGTTTGCATGGCTGCTACCTTTGCAGAGTATCAGAAAGTGGGTGTGATGCATTTCAAAGTCAAGCAGAATCCACATTTCCAGGGATTTCTGGTTGTAGAATGTAAAAGGGTTTCTTTCCCAAGGACCATTTTTTTGTAGCACATCTAAAGTAATTTTTCCATTAAATATTTGTAATAAGCATTCTTAAAGGATTCATTTTTACATTATTTAAAGACTCGAGTGTCTCCAATAAAGATACATTTATATCTATTCAGGCAGCTCTTGAATTCTAATGTGTTATTAAAAGATGACTTGCTAAGGGTATTAGAAATAAATGATGATGATCCGCGATTAATAAACTCGGATGCAGTGCGTGAATTAATAGTTAATTTGCATATATTAATGCACTTCTAAGAAGTCGACAATTTAATTTGAGGCTTGGGGCCTTATGCGTTCCAATAGTTACAACTGCGGTGTGTTTAGAAGCTCTTCATTAGTGGTATGTGTTCGTGCTCATTTTTATTTGGCGGCAAGTTAAGCGCACCGGGTGGATAGCTCATGAGTTAGGGATGCGCTCATCCCTGACATGTGGCAAGCATGCATTTTGCGAGTGTAAAATCCTCATTAGGGTCGATTCAGCCTTTCATCCTTCCAAGTGCGATACATTGAGCACCATTAAATTAGGTAATAGTAACAGGTATTAGAGCATGGAAATCGTTATTGGCCTCCTCTTTGCCAATCAGAATGTTTAGAGTGCAGTCAATAACTACTTGTATTGATTGCATTCTGAACATTCTGTCTTCAGAAGCACATAGGAAAACAGCAATACAATTTCCAGGCAAGAATGTGTTTCAACAAGACAATTCCTCGCTGGGAGGACCTTTTTATTTGCTGCAACATGCTGTTTAACACACAGATGAAAAAGATAAAACAGTGGAAAAAGCTTTCACTTTCTTACAGAGAAACCGTTTACCTTTACATGACACCTAATGATTGCTTGTTCCATTACAACCAAATTGCAATAAAATTGCTGAACTTGTGGAGACAACCATGGTATTTAAATACTGCAAGATAAAACCACGTTTGAAAAAAACCCTTTCACTTGGAATGTGAAAGTAGAAAAGTCAATTTCAGCCAAGTCACAAATTCCACAATGCCACCTAGTAGCCATCGCTGGAAGTTCACCTCCCGTTCACAGCCACAACAGCAAGGCATTGTGGGTATGCAAATTAGCTCAAATGCAAAACTTTTTCTCCAGGAAATTGTCTTTGTCTAAGAGTGCAGTGCTACTTTACCAACCCAAGACAGACATATGAATGATGGTGCAGATCAGTTTCAGAGAGGAGGATTTCCCAGATACTCTCCCATGTAAGGTATAGGTGTGAGTTTGTCGAGGGACAGAAAGCATAGGGTGGGTGGGACACAAACACATGTTTGTAATATGGGAGGGGAAATTCCCAATAACTAGCCTCAGTATGATACCAAGAATTAGATGTGACTTCTTTAGAGGAAGGAGGAAATCCCAGACACTAGATATGGGGTGATGCACCCAGGTGATTTACACAAAAGACCAGCTCCATAGACAATGAGTATAATAATAATTCAGCATTTATTTAGCTTATATTACCCACAGTGTGTGGTGCTCATTTATCAACCTCAGAAGGATGAAAGACTGACTTTGGCCCTACCAAGATTCGAACCTGTGTCAGCAGGCTTTGCACATATGTCAAAGCGATATCAAACCAGCTCCCAATCACTTACAGAGAATGCATTCCCTTAGTTGTAACACACAGTAACACACAGTAGAATCACACTTCAAAAATGTTCATGGCTCTGCGTTCCACACAAGGGAGATGCTCCCTCAAAATGTTAATGCTCTCCCAATTATAAAAGAGAGCTACTCCCGCGAAATAGTTTATGTCTCTCTCTCTCCCATTCCGTAGAGCTGTACCTTAAAAAATATGTTCAGATCTCTTCCTCACACACAATAGCTGCTCCCTTCAAAACACCATAGAGCTCCTAACTCAAAAAATTGGTATGGTAGCTTTTGCTTCTATCTTTCAAAATGGCCAACTTGATTTTGGATTGGTGGGTGTGCAGTAGACCCTCCATAGCATCTGTTATTGTTCTATCCTCCAGCTCCGACCAGCCGATTACTGCTCCACAACACAATACATATGCACCTGCAGGCAGGAGCAGGCAGTCGCTGTGGTTGCCCTCAGATAGGGGCATAGCCACATTTACCAGGAATCCAACACAGCACTCCCCAGTGCTGTTGCCACTGAGTTTAAGTGAGAGCCCCCACTGAGTTCTGTAAGTAGTCCTCAGTGGCATGCCTGATGATGTGGTTGCCCACACTGGCATGCCTGATGATGTGGTATGAGTTTGAAATGCCCAGCACCCCCAGGGATGCTGAATCTGCACCAGTGGAAGCTCCTGTTGATGTGGGGTCACTGTGAGTAACACTGGTTCTATTAGTGGCAGTATACCACCCTAAAAGGTGGTTACCCATTCCTGTGGTGCCCAATGGATAATACTAAAACTTCACGCAAGCATAACTTACTTTTTACCGAAGTTGCACATGACTGTCAACTCCTCTGCATGCAACATTTTCCTCTCGAGAAGGGGGAAATAATCCCATTGCCACTGCCAAAGCGACTGGGCAGGCTTTAATGGCATTGGACTGGGCAAGTACCCGATTAAACAGTGGGCCTAATAGATACAGCCTCCTTCTGAACCACTGAACTTTCCCTCTCCACCTTCTCCTCCTTCTTCACCCCTGTATCTACCTTCTCCTTCTCGGGGGTGTGCCATGCATCTGCCTCCAATGCCTCGGCTTCTAGGGGTTCCTGCAGCAGCATCTTCACCGCCATTGTTGTTTTTTATTCAGTGCTTTGCTCTGGTGTTTTAACGTAATGCTTACTGCTGTATTCTAAAATGTACAGTCTTCAGCTCTGTAGGTGCCATGTGACCTTGTGGATTTTTTTGTTCCCCAAATCGTGCATAGATACCTTTATACTAGTGTTGCATGTTATGTAGTTATAGCCCACACTGTATTAACGTTTTACAAGTGTGAGTGTGATTGCATGCATTTTGAAGCACATACATACATTGTCAGACATCTTGCCTGCACTTGTCCCCATCATAAGGGCTCATAAGTGCTATTTGTTAGGGCATTTCATTTATTTTTTGATGGCACATGTGTGCATGTACCTGCCCCACTGCATCTTTCTACAACACATTGCATGTTTTTTTGGGTGTCAATAAGCATGCCTTTAGAGGCATATTTTGTGTATTTATAAGCAAATGAAGTGAAATTACAGGCACATAGAATGTGCATTTTCAAGAACATGGCTGCACTGGTAAGCACATACATGCATTTACTTGCACATTGGTGAAGATGGGCTTGGATGCAGATCATCTCTGCGTGTCCACTCCTAGTTTCCATGCCAGTTAAAGCTTGTGTGCCCACCACTCAAAGTTCTTTAATATATACCATGGCACCTGTTCCTTAGATGGATCCTGAAGGTTGAAGAAAGCAGGGACAGCTCTTCCATAGTGGGCATAGGGGTGCTTACCTGCCACCTGTTATGGAGGTGCCAGAAGCAAGCACAGTGGAAACCTGGGCACTTGTTGAACTGCAGCGTGCAGCTAAAGAAGCACTGCTAGACTGGTTTCAGTATCATTAAACAACAGTACTCCAGTATGAATGCCTAATGCCCACGCAAGGCCGGGAGTGTTTTGCTTCCTCAGCCATGTGTGGGGTCACTCCTGCTCGTCCCTGTGTATTTATGTGGCATGGAGCAGCGAGATAGTGTCACTCCGGCTCCACTGCATATGTCAGGATCCAGGTCTCGCTCCCTGCTGCTTGGTTGCTGTCTGCGGGGTGTGAGGGAACTGGGGGGCTATTCTGGCAGTATGAGCTAGGAGTCTCCTTCTTGTGCCTATGCATGCAGTAAAAAATAAATGTAAACATATTTCTTAATGTATGTGTGTGTTGTGATGAATCTGATGATATCATCACTCCTTTACCACAGGTAGCCTCTCACCATGTAGCCAGGGGATGGCAGGTGCTACCTGATCCTGGCCCTCGGAGTGGCTATATGAGGGAGGACCACATGGGGGGGGGAGGTGACCCTCAAGGGGATTACTTGCCATCGTCAGATGAAGGCACCTACACCCCTTTCCCTTTTGGAAAGTGGACGTGCATGTGTATTTCCAAACTTGTATTAGCATAGAACACCTGTTTCACCTCCTTCCGGGACATTTCTAGAATACAGGATGAGGCACCTGAAATTTAGAAAAGATCACGAAATTGACAGGGTTCCGGTTACATTCAGATTTTTTATGGTGCTCCTTATATGTCCGTCATATTGCATCAAGGGCTCTGTTGCCCTATTTTGCCTGTGTGCACAGTGGGATGGGGCATGTGGGCAAATTAGGTGGTTGATGCTGTAAATCAAGACTTGTATGTCAGGGCTATTTCTTCTGTGGCCTCACAGTACAGTAGACAGGGTGTTATCTGCCAACACCATAATGTTGCAAAGACAGTAAAAGTGGACAGAGTGGCACTCCCACTTCTGTGAGGGCTCTTTGTCAATTTACACATGCATGTTATCCAGTTACTAAAATGCAGACGATATGATAATACTTTAGCCCAGTTAGGCCCTTCCTCAGGATTGGAGAGGCAGACAATGAGACAGTGGTAAGGTCTTGGTTAATTACATTGCACCAATAATTGGGGTGCCAGTGTGTGTAAACAGTGTCCAGTAAACACACTTCACTGGCCAGGTGGTGCAGATTTGCAAATTCAGCCGAAGCTCTTCTGATTTTACCACCGATAGTCTGCCCTGGCAGTGAAATGCTAGCAGGACATTTTATAAATTAAGTTGGGGAAGCTTTGTACTGAACAGATTTGAAATGGCAACATGCACTGCCCTTAGTCCTCGTGAATATGTGAATTCTGTGCAATAAAAGAACAGGGCTAAGGCAATGCAAGAGATTCTCATGAGGTGACCAATGCGTCTTCCATTCTCACCACCACTATTTTTATTTATTTATTTATTTATCAATTTATACCATGCTGGGAACCCGCAGTCATCAGGGTGCCAACACAAACACAAGGGAACAACAAAAGAAAACAAGACGTACATGAATCATACAAAACCTAGACTGGTGTCTAACTACAAAAGGAAAAGTAATTTGTACTGAAAGAACAAGGTTTTCAGAGAGGTTGGGAAAGTATTCAAATTTTTGTCCAGCCGAAGGGAGATTGGGAGGGATTTCCATACCTGGGCTGCCAGTGTGGGAAATACCCTCCCGAGAGCACCCGCCCTGTTAAACCTTGGGACATTAATGGTTCCCTGAACAGCAGAACAGAGAGCTCGACTGCGAGGGTACAGAGTTATGCGGGTCTGCAGGTATTCTGGGGCCTTTCCATTGAGACATTTCTGCACTAGGGTAGCTGTTTTAAAATGAATACAAACCTGAATAGGGAGCCAGTGAAGCGAGACCCTCCCCACCGTTATGTGATCTCGCCTTGGAATGGCTTTGATGAAGCGCACAGCGTCGTTTTGGAGCACCCGCAACTGGTGCAGGCATTTGTTAGTGGCCCCAGAGAACAGTGAATTGCAATTATCTAGTCAAGAGTATAATTTATCGGCCAATAATGGCACAATGTGTCTATGAGAGGAAGGGGTTAATGTTCTTAAGGAGTCTCAGGTAGTAGATACTGTTTTTGAACAAGTAACTAACTTGTGTCTCACCCCCGAGAGAAGAGAGGCATTAAGAAAGACCCACAAAGTTTTGACTTTTTCCACAGTGGGTCAGTCCTTAAAGTAAAAGTTACGATATTCGTTCCCCAGTTTAGCTCTGGCCCCCGGGCTGCCGAAAAACCATAGTTCAATTTTAGCTCCATTGAGCCAGAGCCAGTTCTCAGTCATCCATTGTTCAATAATCCTATAGATTGCATTCAGATTCCTACTGTCACACTCATAATCCCCACTGATATCCAGTATCAACTGGGTATCGTCGGCGTAGTTGGTAAACAAGACTCTTCAGGACTCTAAGAGATGGCAGAGAAGTATAAGATACAGATTGAAGAGGGTAGGCGAAATACACAGTCCCTGAAGGACTCCGCAGTGAATGGGGGCTGAAATTGAGGAAGCAGCTTCCCAGGTTACTGAGGATTGTCTACCTGACAAAAATAATTTAATCCAGCTGGTTGCCTGTGGAGCACAATATCCAATAACTATAACTGTAACCTATCTCTGGAACAAAAGTTAATTTGGACACTGATGTACTGTCCAATTATTGCAGAGCACTGATCATGTGTGTCAGGGCTCTCTCCATTCATAGGTCAAAGAAGTGCTACCAATGGAGCATGATCATGTGTGCCACACTCTGGAACCAGGAGACCGCATGTGTCAAAATTAATGAGCAAAAGAATGCATTAGCTCCAAGCTTGAAGGGATCTCATTAGTTACTTTAACTTTTTACCATAGTGAAGAAGATCTGCCTTCTACAAGTCTCCTGCTCATATCCTTTTTAGTGCCTCTGTAAATTAATCTCTTAGCCATGCTGTTATGAATGAATGGGATGAAACTGTGACACATACATTAAAACTTAACCTCAAATGACATTGTCAGACCATAGCCCTACCACTATAATAACATTGGCCAAAGTGATAGTTGGCCAGGGTGAAGGAAGCACCAGGTTGTTGCCTGGACGGACCAGAACTCTGCATATGTGTGAATAGTTTTGCGTGGTATGATATCTCTTAGGGTTTATTCCTACTTAAGCTCTGGTGTACAGAGGAACATGTTGCTTCTGGTTGTTATGCCCTTGCTAATTGGGTGTCAGATGAAACATACATGAAAATGCCTTGTACAACTAGTAATTATATGCTACATTTATTTTACCCAAAATACAGCACACCATCACTATCACCGTCACCATTCTAAGGCATGCAGAAGAAATACAGTGACACACGCACTCTCATACAAGTGACTTAATTGTGTATATTGCTAGATGTTTGGTTTTAATTCACTGTTCAGTTTTCACACTGTAGTGACTCAACAGTTATGGTACCAGCATCTGAATTCCACTGATAGCTACCCACCTTTTGCACAAGTAGGTCACAGGAGATGCCACAATTTAGCAATCTATGCGTCCGTATTACTTACATTAAAAGGCCATACAGCAAGTCAGTAAAAACATTTATCAATTTTATTGTTTATAACATTGTAAAACATACATAAAACAAGTAAAAAAACGTAGTAAAAAATATACATGAAAATCATATTATCCAATCAAAACATATTTCAATTATGTTTCAAGCATAAACCCTTATTGTTACCTTTGTATTATTTTTCGATAAAACAGTGTTATGGGGAGTTATTAACACAGGTGAGTGACAATTGCCAGGTTAATATATGGCCATTCGCCCTCACTTCTTTGTGTCCACACCTATTAGTGTTTCTGGTTTCAAAAGGAGCACCAACACGTTTAAGTCTTTTTTTCTGAACTCTTTTGAAGCTGTCTTCAGGACACTTATGATGGATCAAACGTGCAATCGTAGCACGTCTTTTTATACATGATCATGTGTATTGGATATTCTAAAAGAGACAAAGTTATATATTGAAAACAGACTGACCGTTTTGATGTTTCTTATGTTAACATAGGCATTTCTCCCTCTTGACTGACCTTAAATTTCTTGATAATTGTGCAAAGGTGTATTGTTGGATGTCCCACTGATGGCAACCGTCCAATGTATTCACAATTAGTATGTGGCTGTGAAGGGTGAACATAAAAATAATTATTGTTCTCTTGAATCATAGCTATTTCACAACGTATTCGTTCACTCAAACGAGTCAATTCCGTTTTATATGTTGTTTTGTTGCATTGCTTTTACTATCCTTTGACTCTTAGTGAGCATACTTCATTTCTAGTCAATAATCTTTTATGTCAGTCTAACAATTCTATTCCTATTTGCGACAACATATTGACTATAATTACCTGTCCACAGGTTTTTTAATCCGATGTGGGCGGGAAGATGTAAATGAGATCTCGACTACACGTGACTGATTTCGTTTAGATGGCTCCTATCCTTCCTTTACTGTAACGACATAGTTCATAGTTCATGAAGGTTTTTTGTTAGATTCCCCTGAATATACCTTTACCCAGGATATTCACAGTTTATCGATCATAACTCATTTTCACTACATTTAGGTGTATTTCTCCACCTTAGGCATACATTTATTTAATGTGCAAATCCCTCTGTTTACCTTTCAAATAGACGGAGGCGACAGCCGCATCATGTATCGTCTGTACAGGCTTTTTCATCAGTGTTGCAGTCATTAAGTTTACTGACGCTGCCTATTTCCGTCTCGGAACCTTCGGCGTTCAACCTGTAACATAAAACGATGCATAGAACTATTATATCATAATAGTACTGCATCTTATTCTTTACCGCTACCCTTTTTATTGTTTTTATTTACTCCGTGCACGCATGTAGTGTATACGGATATTATATATCGTGATAATACTAAGGGGGTAATTCATAGGAATTCGCACAAAAGTGGCGCACGCGGTTGGCGCACAGTGTTCCCGTGCGAATGTCTGCGCCAGCCGCGTGCGCTAAAATCGGTTTCCGCGCACAGCGTATTCATGGATTTTAGCCTCCAAAAGCAGCCGTGGCGCAGCAACCCTGCAGCAGCGCCAGTTACGCCCCCAAGAACGCCCTCGAGCAAGGAAAAGCCATCAAAATCCCCAATCCAGTGCAAAGCGCTGCGCCAACCCTTGACCAGTTTACCGGACTGCCAAACAGCAAACGCCAAGCGGGGAATGTGTATTACGGGTTTCGCGGTAACTTCCACACGCGAAAGGGCCTGTGCGAGTGGGGTACGTGTATAACTGTTGTTCGCATGAATTTTTACACGCGATTGGCCTGGGTACGTGTATTCCAGGGGTGCGTGGGAAGTTTCACACGCGATCGGGCCTGGGGGAGCGGGGCATGTGTATTTCAGGGGAGCGTGGCAAGTTTTACACGCGATTGGGCCTGGGAGAGCGGGGTACGTGTATTTCAGGGGCTCACGGGTAGTTTCACATGCGATTGGCCCGGGTATGTGTATTTCAGGGGTTCGCGTGAAGTCTCACACGCGATTGGCCTGGGTACGTGTATTTCAGGGGTTTGCATGAAGTTTCACACGCGAATGGCCCTGGGGGAGTGGGGTACGTGTATTTCAGGGGTGTGCGGGTAGTTTCACACGCGATTGGCCTGGGTATGTGTATTTCAGGGGTGCGCGGGAAGTTTCACACGCGATTGGCCTGGGTACGTGTATTTCAGAGGTGCGCGGGAAGTTTCACACGCGATTGGCCTGGGTACGTGTATTTCAGGGGCTCGCGGGTAGTTCCACATGCGATTGGCCTGGGTACGTGTATTTCAGGGGTGCGCGGGAAGTCTCACACGCGATTGGCCTGGGTACGTGTATTTCAGGGGTGCGCAGGTAGTTTCACAGGCGATTGGGCCTGGGGGAGCAGAGTACGTGTATTTCAGGGGTGCGCGGGTAGTTGCACATGCGATTGGCCTGGGTACGTGTATTTCAGGGGTGCGCGGGAAGTTTCACACACGATTGGCCTGGGTACATGTATTTCAGGGGTGCGCGGGAAGTTTCACACGCGATTGGCCTGGGTACGTGTATTTCAGGGGTACGCGGGTAGTTTCACACACGATTGGCCTGGGTACGTGTATTTCAGGGGTGCGCAGGAAGTTTCACATGCGTTTGGCCTGGGTACGTGTATTTCAGGGGTGAGCGGGAAGTTTCACACGCGATTGGTGTGGGTACGTGTATTTCAGGGGCTTGCGGGTAGTTTGACACACGATTGGCCTGGGTCTGTGTATTTCAGGGGTGCGCGGGAAGTCTCACACGCGATTGGCCTGGGCATGTGTATTTCAGGGGTGCGCGGGTAGTTTCACACGCGATTGGGCCTGGGGGAGCGGAGTACGTGTATTTCAGGGGTGCGCAGGTAGTTTCACACGTGAATTGGCAGTGTGGGTCCTCCTAGGTGTCCCCTCTACCCCCTCCACGGCCCCTGCAGGCAGCCCACACCACAGCAGACTACCCTGCACCCCTGGTCATGTCCCACAGGCAGCCCATCCACCATGGGCATGCCCCTCAGCCAAGCCACATTGTCATGATCTCTGCTTCCAAAAGGTCAGGGTTTTCCCAACTCCCTTGGAAGCAGATCCATAACCCAGGTTCCGAGTGCCAACCAGTCCCAATTGGGACCTTTTGGACCCAGTCCTGGCGCCAGTGGCACCAGGCTCATAAATATGCCCAGTCCCAGCGCTGGAAGCGCCGGGCTCATAATGCTTGGGTGGACTTACCTTCAGCAGACCATGCTGCTTACTTGCCTGCCAGTTGAGCCTCTGATCCTCTTCTGTTTGGAACTACTTTTCCTGTTGGGTGGGGCTGGAGCCACTCCCTAGATTCAGAACACTGGAACTCTTCTGGAAGGCAGGAACTCTTTTCTTACCAGGAACTCTTTTCTTACTTGGGCGTGGCTGTGGAAGGAGACACCTAAGCACTACAGGAGGCTATTTAAACCACACCCGGTGGATGAATCTTGCTTTGCGTTATTCTGCAACCTCTGCAGCAGAACGCTCATCGTGTCTTCTGCATCCGGTCCTGGGCCTAAGGAAAAAGGCTTACCATCCTGAATCCAGTCTTCAGCAACACCTATAAAGACAAGAAAGAACAGGTTAGCATTCCGGCATCTGAAAGGCAAAGGCTTACCATCCTGAATCCAGTCTTCAGCAACACCTATAAAGACAAGAAAGAACAGGTTAGCATTCCGGCATCTGAAAGGCAAAGGCTTACCTACTCTTCGTGCGCTCCGGAGGTCTTCACACTGCATTCCGGCATCTGAAAGACAAAAGTTTACGAACTCTTTGCACGCTCCGGAGGCCTTCGGCGCTGCATCCCGCATCTGAAAGACAAAACAAGGTGCGTTTAAAGACATTGGGGAACTTTAATACTCACGTGCCATTACTCCTTTCCACATTTAATCCAGTGGGTATTCCGGCACCCTGCAGCCGCTCCGAACTCGTACCTGCAAAATAAGAAGACAGTTAGAGCGCATAGTGAAGCAGGCAACAAGCGCTTACTTACGTGCTTCCAGGCGCTTCTATTCATCACACGGGCTCCATCTTCAACTCACTTCAGCCCGTCATCCGCCATCACCGGAACCCTGCAAAACAAGAGACATCATTACTAAAGACTTTAAAGACATTTGAATGACTCGAAACTTACCGTTCGTGCAGTAAACGACGGACAGCAGTCCTCTGAAGTCAAGAGGCCTGCGCTACCTATCCAGTGAAGACACTGGTTACAGCACCCTGCCCTGAGGCAGATGGAGAGCTCGGCATTCACTTACCTAAGGTGAGAGCGTTAACCTTTGGGGGTCTACAGGAGAGGAGAAGAGGAAAGAGATAGGGACACCCCAATAACCCCAGTTCATTAACCCCATATTTTCTATCTGCAGACATCTTACTCTACACGTCAGGCATACAGTGCACAGAGGTCCAGCCCAAAGAGCCAACCGGGTGCTACACATCACCTTTGAAGATACGGTAGTCGCCCAGTCAAGACCGGCGCCTCTGCGAGAATCAGATGAGCGTTACAGAACGCAAAGCCTACCGCAAAACTCTCGCCCAGGCGCTATGGAAACCTCGGATACTGACCCCCTAGCCCGGTTACTTGGGGAACTAAGGGCAGAAGTGCATGCAGCTCGTCAGGAAACGAATGCTCTAAGAAGGGAACTAATTATTTCCAAGGAGAGAACAGACAATCTTGCTAGACAAGTGCTACAGTCACAAGCCGGACAGACCCCGTTACCCGCATCAGGGGCAAATCTTCCTTCAACATCCTCTATGAATCCAGTGCAGATCAACCTACCTGGGAATGTACCTCTGGCTCCGCCCGAACGATTTTCTGGTGACCCAAAGAGGTTTGCAGTATTTATCAATCAGTACCGGTTGCACTTCTTATGCCGGCCAGCAGCCTTTCCAACTGATCAAGCAAAAGTAGCTTTTGTACTTTCGTACCTTAGTGGCAATGCGGCAGACTGGTCGATCCCTCTAGTTAATCAAGATGATCCGGTTCTCCATGATTTTCAAGCCTTTCAGCTTAGTATGAAAAAACTGTTCGCAAGACATTCACAGGGGCAGGCCTTGGACAATGAGCTTCTTTCGTTGCGACAGGGTAATCAAGACCTTTTGGCTTATATTGCATCTTTCAATAGACTAATAGTGGAAACTCAATGGCCTGAGGACAAAAGGATTACGCTGTTTTATAGAGGTCTACGTGGAGAGCTCAAAGACGTTTTAGCCCAAGTAGTGAATCCCCCACAAGACTGTTCGGATTATATAGACTTGGTCGTTCAAATAGATCACAGGCTGCAGAACAGGAAGGCCGATCGTTCCAAGTTTGATGCTCGAGTACTTTCCAAACCGCCAACTCCTTCCAAAGGAGTAGACTCCGGGGAACCCATGCAAATAGGGGGTCTGAAAGGTCCTCTAACACAAAGGGAGCGGGAAAGGAGGAAACAGTTGCAATTATGCCTATATTGCGGAAACTCAGGGCACTTTCTTCGAGACTGTCCGGTGAAACCTGCCAAGAAGGCAGTAGGAGCTGCAGTTACCAAAGTTACAAACTCTGAGCAGGGAAACGACCTCGCCCGACAAGAATAGAGGTCCTCTTGCCGAGCGTGAAAACCAGTTCCGTGACCTCGCATTTCGTGATACCTATGGTCCTCATTAGCCCTGATAATCCGGATCGATTACATGCAATTGAAGCTTACGTCGACAGCGGTGCCATCGGCAATTATGTGGATCATGAAATGGTTTTGAGGATGAATCTAACTCTTTGTCCCAAGGCTGTAAAGGACGTCATTACTACGGTGGATGGTACGGAGATAGCCTCCGGGCCAGTAACGCATACCACTCAAGAGGTGACGCTAGTAAGTCAAGATGGACACCATGAGAAGATCGTGTTCGATGTGATCAAGGCCCCTCAGTTTCAGATTATTCTAGGAATACCTTGGTTAGAGAAACACAATCCTCTGATCGATTGGCGAGCAAGAACGGTCCAGTTTCCAGAATGTGTCTCTACTTGTCACCCTCCACCTGGTGTTGCACTGGCCGCAATTTCTTCAGAGACTCCCCAGTTACCTCCCGAATACCTAGAATACCAAGATGTTTTCCGGAAGGATCAGGCTAACTCTCTACCTCCTTATAGGTCTTATGACTGCCAGATAGACCTGATACCTGGATCTACTCCTCCTTGTAGTAGAATTTATGCCCTCACCGAGCCTGAGAACCTTCACCTTCGACAATACCTGGATCAATACCTGGCAAATGGGTTTATTCGTCCTTCCAAGTCCCCTGCTTCTTCAGCTTTGTTCTTCGTTCCAAAAAAGGAAGGAGACCTTAGAACTTGTATCGATTATCGCTCCCTGAACCAGATCACCGTTAAGAATAGATATCCGTTACCTTTGATCTCTGAACTCCTGGACCAAGTCAGAAAAGCATGCATATATACAAAGCTGGATCTTAGAGGAGCTTACCACTTGGTACGAGTAAAAGAGGGCGATGAATGGAAGACGGCCTTCCGCACCAAGTATGGGCTATTTGAATATCAGGTCATGCCCTTCGGACTTTGCAATGCCCCGGCCGCCTTTCAATATTTTATGAACGATGTCCTCAGAGAGCTCATAGATGTATGTGTTGTTGTTTACATTGACGACATCCTCGTTTATTCTTCATCGGAATCTGAACATCGGAAACACGTGAAAATGGTCCTCGAAAGATTGCGTCAACACAAACTTTTCGCTAAGTTGGAAAAATGTGTTTTCAACGTGACTGAAGTTGAATTCTTGGGATTCATATTATCACCTGGCGGAGTGCGTATGGATTCAAAGAAGGTCAATGCAGTTCTCAAATGGCCATCACCATCCTCCGTAAAAGGTGTGCAAAGCATGTTAGGCTTCGCTAACTTTTACCGCAGGTTTATCCCCGAATTCTCTCGAATAGTCCAGCCCATCACTGCCTTGTTAAAGAAAAACAAACGTTTTGAATGGTCTACCGAGGCGGAACAAGCTTTCCAGGATTTGAAGACTAAATTTATCTCTGCACCAATCTTAAAACACCCTCGCCCCGAACTCCCCTACATCGTGGAAACTGATGCTTCAAGCCTTGCCATGGGGGTAGTTCTATCACAAAAGGACCCGGTAACCAATCAGTTGCATCCCGTGGCATTTTGGTCCCGCAAATTCTCGCCTCCTGAAATCAATTACACGATTACTGACAAGGAACTTCTGGCTATCAAGTCTGCCTTTAAGGCTTGGCGGCATTATCTGCTGGGGCCCGACACACCGTTACTGTGATTACGGATCACCGAAACCTGCAATATTTGAAGACCGCAAAAGCCCAATCCTCTAGACAACTCCGTTGGGCATTATTCTTTGCCGAGTTTGACTTCATAATTACCTATCGACCTGGTACAAAGAACGGTAAAGCCGATGCCCTTTCTCGGATGGGAGTGGAAGAACACTTGGTCAACCCTAAACCTGTACCAATCATTCCCGAACAAAGAATTCTGGGTGTAATCGCCACAGAATCCATAGAGGAAGTTAAGGATAAAGCCAGGCAACTTGTAACTCCAGCAGACATACAGAATTGGCATCTGCAGGGAAAGGACTTTGCAGTAAAGGACAACTTATTGTATTTCCTAGAACGATTATACCTACCCAGCACAGATTTACAGAAAAAAGTAATCTCTTGTTATCACGACTCTTTAATGGAAGGTCATCCCGGTATAGCCAAGACCTCAGAAAAGATCAAGCGCTACTTCTGATGGCCGTCTTGGAAAAAAGATATCAGAGACTTTATAATGTCCTGTGGAGTATGCGCCCAAAACAAGAGTCAAAAGGAAATACCAGCAGGCCTCTTACGCCCTATTGACATCCCACCTCGCCCTTGGCATACGCTTTCTATGGACTTCATCACCGATCTACCTCCATGCTCCGGATACAATACGATTCTAGTAATCGTGGACTTATTCTCCAAGATGGCGCATTCCATTCCGCTCAAAGGCTTGCCAACAGCAGCAACTCTGGCCCGAGAATTTCTCGAAAACATCGTCCGACTGCACGGTTTTCCTTCGGTTCTAATTTCGGATCGAGGTAGTCAATTTATTTCTCATTTTTGGCGAAGTTGCTGTCGGTCGGCTCAAATTGATGTGAGACTATCGACCAGTCACCACCCTCAGACCGACGGACAAACCGAGAGGACCAATCAAACTCTGGAACAGTATTTACGCTGCATGCTGCAACAAACTGAAAAAACTTGGAAAGATATCCTTTGGATAGCCGAGTATGCCTACAATAACTCTGTCCATTCGGGAACTGGGAAAACCCTGTTTTTTCTTTTGTACGGCAGTCACCCTCGAACCTCGGAGTTGGATCCCCTCCAAGATCTTGAAACACCAGCAGTAGACTACCTGCATTCTACAATCACCCAAGCCTTTAAGGAAGCTGTTTCTCACCTTCAAAGGGCTAAAGAACAATACAAGAAAGGAGCAGATCAACATCGGAAGGAAGCCCCTCACTATCAAGTAGGGGATCAAGTCTGGTTATCCACCAAATATCTATCTCTAAAAGGGCCACGCACATTCAACCCAAGATACCTTGGTCCCTATTCCATCACTACCATAGTAAACCCAGTAGCGGTCAAGTTGGACTTGCCCCCGCACATGAAGATACATCCGGTCTTCCACGTCTCTCTATTAAAACCCGTGCAACCTCAAACCCGACTAACCAAATCTCCAAAACCTATCCTAGTGGATGGAGAACTCGAGTTTGAAGTCAAAAGCATTCTGGACTCCAAGATCTCCAAATCTATACTATTCTACATAATTGACTGGAAAGGCTACGGCCCCCAAGAGAGATCCTGGGAACCTGCTGAATATGTCCACGCTCCTCGCCTAATCAAAAGATTTCACCGAACATTTCCTGACAAGCCAAAACCCCCGGAGAAGCCCGGTTTGGGAGGGGCCTTGAGGGGGGGTACTGTCATGATCTCTGCTTCCAAAAGGTCAGGGTTTTCCCAACTCCCTTAGAAGCAGATCCATAACCCAGGTTCCGAGTGCCAACCAGTCCCAATTGGGACCTTTTGGACCCAGTCCTGGCGCCAGTGGCACCAGGCTCATAAATATGCCCAGTCCCAGCGCTGGAAGCGCCGGGCTCATAATGCTTGGGTGGACTTACCTTCAGCAGACCATGCTGCTTACTTGCCTGCCAGTTGAGCCTCTGATCCTCTTCTGTTTGGAACTACTTTTCCTGTTGGGTGGGGCTGGAGCCACTCCCTAGATTCAGAACACTGGAACTCTTCTGGAAGGCAGGAACTCTTTTCTTACCAGGAACTCTTTTCTTACTTGGGCGTGGCTGTGGAAGGAGACACCTAAGCACTACAGGAGGCTATTTAAACCACACCCGGTGGATGAATCTTGCTTTGCGTTATTCTGCAACCTCTGCAGCAGAACGCTCATCGTGTCTTCTGCATCCGATCCTGGGTCTAAGGAAAAAGGCTTACCATCCTGAATCCAGTCTTCAGCAACACCTATAAAGACAAGAAAGAACAGGTTAGCATTCCGGCATCTGAAAGGCAAAGGCTTACCATCCTGAATCCAGTCTTCAGCAACACCTATAAAGACAAGAAAGAACAGGTTAGCATTCCGGCATCTGAAAGGCAAAGGCTTACCTACTCTTCGTGCGCTCCGGAGGTCTTCACACTGCATTCCGGCATCTGAAAGACAAAAGTTTACCAACTCTTTGCACGCTCCGGAGGCCTTCGGCGCTGCATCCCGCATCTGAAAGACAAAACAAGGTGCGTTTAAAGACATTGGGGAACTTTAATACTCACGTGCCATTACTCCTTTCCACATCTAATCCAGTGGGTATTCCGGCACCCTGCAGCCGCTCCGAACTCGTACCTGCAAAATAAAAAGACAGTTAGAGCGCATAGTGAAGCAGGCAACAAGCGCTTACTTACGTGCTTCCAGGCGCTTCTATTCATCACACGGGCTCCATCTTCAACTCACTTCAGCCCGTCATCCGCCATCACCGGAACCCTGCAAAACAAGAGACATCATTACTAAAGACTTTAAAGACATTTGAATGACTCGAAACTTACCGTTCGTGCAGTAAACGACGGACAGCAGTCCTCTGAAGTCAAGAGGCCTGCGCTACCTATCCAGTGAAGAAACTGGTTACAGCACCCTGCCCTGAGGCAGATGGAGAGCTCGGCATTCACTTACCTAAGGTGAGAGCGTTAACCTTTGGGGGTCTACAGGAGAGGAGAAGAGGAAAGAGATAGGGACACCCCAATAACCCCAGTTCATTAACCCCATATTTTCTATCTGCAGACATCTTACTCTACACGTCAGGCATACAGTGCACAGAGGTCCAGCCCAAAGAGCCAACCGGGTGCTACACATCACCTTTGAAGATACGGTAGTCGCCCAGTCAAGACCGGCGCCTCTGCGAGAATCAGTGAGCGTTACACACATGTCACGTTGCAATATGATCACCAACTCATGTCTCCCAGCACCCCCACCCCCCAGCAGTCAGGGGCACCTGCCAGCAGGCCCCCACTCATGTCCCACTCATGTCCCCCAGCACCCCCATCCCCCAGCAGTCAGGGGCATCTGCCAGCAGGCCCCCACTCATGTCCCACTCATGTCCCCCAGCACCCCACCCCTCAGCAGTCAGGGGCACCTGCCAGTAGGCCCCCACTCATGTCCCCCAGCACCCCCACCCCCCAGCAGTCAGGGGAACCTGCCAGCAGGCCCCCACTCATGTCCCCCAGCACCCCCGCTCCCCAGCAGTCAAGGGCACCTGCCAGCAGGCCCCCACTCATGTCCCACTCATGTCCCCCAGCACCCCCCCCCCAGCAGTCAGGGGCACCTGCCAGCAGGCCCCCACTCATGTCCCCCAGCACCCCCACCCACCAGCAGTCAGGGGCACCTGCCAGCAGGCCCCCACTCATGTCCCCCAGCACCCCCACCCCCAGCAGTCAGGGATACCTGCCAGCAGGCCCCCACTCATGTCCCACTCATGTCCCCCAGCACCCCACCCCCCAGCAGTCAGGGGCACCTGCCAGCAGGCCCCCACTCATGTCCCCCAGGACCCCCACCCCCCAGCAGTCAGGGGCACCTGCCAGCAGGCCCCCACTCATGTCCCCCAGCACCCCCGCCCCCCAGCAGTCAGGGGCACCTTCTAGCAGGCCCCCACTCATGTCCCACTCATGTCCCCCAGCACCCCCACCCCCCAGCAGTCAGGGGCACCTGCCAGCAGGCCCCCACTCATGTCCCCCAGCACCCCCACCCCCCAGCAGTCAGGGGCACCTGCCAGCAGGCCCCCACTCATGTCCCCCAGCACCCCACCCCCCAGCAGTCAGGGGCACCTGCCAGCAGGCCCCCACTCATGTCCCCCAGCACCCCCACCCCCCAACAGTCAGGGGCACCTGCCAGCAGGCCCCCACTCATGTCCCCCAGCACCCCCACCCCCCCAGCAGTCAGGGGCACCTACCAGCAGGCCCCCACTCATGTCCCACTCATGTCCCCCCCAACATGTCAACATGACCCACAATCATGGCCCTCATGTCCACAAAAATCCCACGGCATGCCACCCCTGCCCAAATAACCAACCAAGCATAACATACACCCCACATTGAAATGCCCATTGCATGAAACAACCCAAATGGCATGTATGTACATCAGCACATGTCCGTCACACACACACACAATGGGTGCCAGTGAATGTGAACACCCACATCGTGACATGCATGAAACCAATGAGAGAATACCACACATTGAAGTACGGGAACAAATGTATTGAACAAAAAATGTGTAGAAAGAAAATCAAATACCAAACAATGGACATAAGGAAAACAATGCAGAATGTCACATAATGATGAAAAAAGGAAATCAGAATCCAAAATGTATGAAATCAAAAATATCTCCAAAGTCTCCTTCCAACAAAGCAAATCCAAACCGAAATGAAAATGTAAAATCCATTGCTCCATGGAAAAATCAAAAAAGAAAAAGCCGACAAATGCACACTCCAACTATTTACAAGGATGAAATCCTGGGTCCATGAGCCCAACTGCCCAAAGGAAACCTACACAAAAGCCTACAGAATAAACAACTATATACAAAAATGTGGGGCATAGTCCATGCACCCCAAAGGGAAGAAAAAAAGAAAGGAAACTTAACACTAATGAACTATATACAATGGCGGCGGGTAAGTCCAACGGCTCACTGGTTGATGTCATGGGCCAGGGCATCATCGAACTCCTGTTCAATGGCTTGGAGGCGAGCATGTTCACTGGCCCCGAGGTCTCGCAGGGATAATGCAGTGTCCAACTCCAACTCCCTGCGAATACCCTCGAGGCACTCAGCCCGCCTCAGCGCCCTGCGCATGGAGTTCTCCGCCCTGACCATTGTGAGCTATTCCTCCTCCGCCCGCCGCCGTTCTGCACCTATCTGCTGGCCCAACCGCTGCCACAAGGAAGGCACTCCCATTCCAGGGTACTCTTGCCCTCCGGCCGATGCCTGCCCCTCTGATGTAGATGGCCCAGAGCCTTGATGCCTCCCACGTTGAGCCTGCCGCTGCCTCCAACGCAACTGCCTCTGCCAGCACAACGGCATCCAGGCTGATGGAATCCACCGATGCCGTCGTGCACTTGCCCTGCCCGATGATGCCGGCACATCCTCCATCTTCTGGGGTCCAGTTGCTGGTGTGTCCACCCCTGCTGGACCTCCGACTCCCGACTGTGGCAGGGGTGTGAGCCCCACCGAGCTGGCTGCGTTGGTCGGGGCAGGTCCACAGGGGGCCCTGGTGGCATCTGGGCAGGAAGACGGCATGGAGAACGACTGGCGCATAGCCTCCACATAGGAGGAGAGGGTCGCCAGAGTGGCCGACACATGTACGAAACCCCCGACCATGGTTGCTCCCAACTGGGCCACGTTGGCACGCTGCTCTTCGTGATGACGTGCGTGCTCCCCCCGGAAAGCACACACGTCATCACGAATGACACCCTTGCGCAACGCGACACCAATCAGGACCTTCTCCATACGGCCAGGGGTCCCCTCGTCCGCAAGTAGAGGAGTGTCAGATGACATGGACATCCCCCCTACCTGCGGACGGGCCTGGGATGGGGCATCCCTGCTGGTGCATGGTGATGCAGTCACAGTGTCAGGGACAGTGACATGCGCAGGCCCCTCCACGGCAACCTGTGCTGCCTCCTGCCCCTGGACTGCACCACTTGCACCAGTGGTACCACCCCCACCAGACCCCATGTGCAGCTCAGTAGCGGCCTCCTCCTCCTCTGTGGAAACCACCAACCTGGATGGCTCCACACCGTCTTCCGCCATTGCAAGCCCCTGTGGGGGCTCACCCACCCCTTCCGCTACAGCCGTGGGGGGATCCCCGCTGCTTTGCTCCACAGCGCCATCTCCGCCCTCTTCTTCACTTGCCGCTGTGTAGAGGGAGACATAGAACACAAGCATCATTGTACTGTACAATGGTCCCCTAGACAGGAAGCAATAGCAGATGAGTGGCACTGTCAAACATCACTTCCATCATGTCCCTCCACAACACATGGGTCAGTGCAGGCAAAACACATGCAGTAACAGGCATGGCGCATGCTATGGACATTAGCATACATGTTCAAGGGACTCTTGAAACATACAATGTTAGTTAGAAACTCACATGCATCATGGGTCATGCCTATCACATGCATACACTTCACCATAGTTTCATCCATCTGGCCTCATACACCCCAGACACAGTGGATACAAGGATGACTAGGCTGCATCAGTGAATCTGAACATTGTCACAGACATGTGTCATGCATCCATGGCATTCACAAGTCACAGACACGCAGGTCAGACACACAGACATGGACACCATACATGTACATGGCATCAGCACCCATCCCTCACCCCCACCCATGTCCAGGAACAGAGACTAGTATGCTCTCATGTGTCCATTCCGCATAGAGCTCCACATGTTGCATGTAAACACATGCACCAACCATGTGGTTCACACATTACTGGTCTCACATGCATGACCATGATGTCCCTGCACACACACATACGTACATGGCCTATGTCACACATACAGGCAAGTATCAGACAACCAGCACACTGCAACATGCCCTGTCTCACACAGCAATGCTTGGCCACTTACCGCTCAACTTCAGACGGGTCTGCCTCTCAAGAATCTGAGCGTGGAGCGCTGGGCGTATGCTGGATGGTACTCATGCGGCCCCGGCCCCCCTCCACGAGCGCCGGGCCTTTAAGAGGGTCCTGGACCTCAAGTCCTCCCAGCGCTTCTTGACTTGCTTGATGTTGCGGGTTGCCACCCCCTCCGCGTTGATGACAACCACAAAGTCGTCCCAGATCCTGTCCCGTCCTTCCTTGTTGGCGCATGATGATCTGAAGAGGGCATCATAATGCCCCAGGACAAGCTCCACCAGGACAACCAACTTCCTTCTGACTGAAACTGGTGGCCCTCTGCCCCTCTGGCTGGGGTTTGCCAGTGGTCTCAGATGGTGATTGCCCCGACATGGCGACCCTCGAGGCAGGCGTGGGTGGGCAACTGGGTCCTGGGGCTGGGCTGTGGAGCGATGGTATACCAGTCGGGAGTCTTCTGTTCCAGCAGGGGTGGACACAGCAACTGGACCCCTGCAGATGGCAGATGTGCAGGCACAAAATTGCAGGGCATGATGGAAGCAGGCAGGCAGCAGCAGATGGCTCGTGGGAGGCTGGTCGGGGCTCTGGGGGGCAGTAATTCGGCCTTTTGGGCAGGAGCGTGGTCTTCCGTGTGTTTTCACGTGGCCAGCTTGATACAGAGTGATTTGGCACGTGATATTTTTGCACATCAGCGTGTAATTCGAGGAAAGTCCCTTAGCGCGTAAGCGCGTCAGCACGCATACGTGATTTAATTGGACCAAAGGCCCCCAGCGCGTAAGCGCGTCTGTGACGTATCGCGCACGGGCCTGTACGTGCTTTTCATGGGGTGCGGTGTGTGTGTTTTCCAGGTGTTGGGGTTCACACGCTATTACTTCACAGCGGGTGGGTGTTGGTTACACGTTCTTCTACACGCAAGGCAGACGGTGAGTGGTACCCCGCTCGACCAAGGCCTATCGCATGTGAAACTTCACACGAACCCCTGAAATACACGTACCCAGGCCAGTCGCGTGTGAAACTTCACACGCACCCCTGAAATACACGTACCCAGGCCAATCGCGTGTGAAACTTCACGCGCACCCCTGAAATACACGTACCCAGGCCAATCGCATGTGAAACTTCACGCGCCCCCCTGAAATACACGTACCCAGGCCAATCGCGTGTGAAACTTCACGCGCACCCCTGAGATACACGTACCCAGGCCAATCGCATGTGAAACTTCACGCGCACCCCTGAAATACATGTACCCAGGCCAATCGCGTGTGAAACTTCACATGAACCCCTGAAATACACGTACCCAGGCCAATCGCGTGTGAGACCACATGCACCCCTGAAATACACGTACCCAGGCCAATCGCGTGTGAGACTTCATGCGAACCCCTGAAATACACGTACCCAGGCCTATCACGTGTGAAACTTCCCGTGAACCCCAGATTTACATGTACCCCGCTCGACCAAGGCCTATTGCGTGTGAAACTTCACGCGAACCCCTGAAATACACGTACCCAGGCCAATCGCGTGTGAAACTTCACGCGCACCCCTGAAATACACATACCCAGGCCAGTCGCGTGTGAAACTTCACACGAACCCCTGAAATACACGTACCCAGGCCAATCGCGTGTGAGACTTCACGCGCGCCACTGAAATACACGTACCCAAGCCAATCGCGTGTGAGACTTCACGTGCACCCCTGAAATACACGTACCCAGGCCTATCGCGTGTGAAACTTCCCGTGAACCCCAGATTTACACGTACCCCGCTCGACCAAGGCCTATCGTGTGTGAAACTTCACGCGAACCCTTGTAATACACATACCCGCTCCCCCAGGGCAAATAGCATGTAGGACTTCCCACGCACCCCCGAAATACACGCACACGCTATTTTTCACACAGCGGGTGTCCGTGTTTGTCGCGTACCCCTTTGCACATCATTTGGCCTAGAGGCCCACAGTATGGGACATTCTACATAGCTCTATATACATGCTTTTTGTGGGCGCACATTTTGGTGCAATTTTTTTCATGCGCAGGGAAGCGACCGCCTGCCTTCGTGTGGCGGACGTGTTTAGGCCTGTGCGCGTCTTTGCCCGTGCGCTGTTTTGCCCTATTCGATTCCATGAATACATGTTGTAGGCGAGCGTGTGGGCGTTCCGCGCACTTGCCTCTTGTACTACCCCGTGACGCCCACATTTTCACGAATTGTTCCCCATTCCGCGTGTCACGCCCGTGTTCCGCATACTTTTGTTATGTGCGCCACGCTATGTGCGATTTTGCTGTGGCCTTAGCGCACGCCGTTAGATGACCTGTGCACCGGCGTGCGCTGCGCACTTTTTCAGCGCACATCCCAGATTTTACTCGCGCACGGACTTCCATGAATAGATGTGCGCTGGTTTCCCTGCGATATTCGCACTTGCACTGCGATTTTCTCTCTTTCACTGCGAATCGCATGTTTTCGCACGCTTGCGCCGATATTTTCAACGCACATTAATTCCATGAATCGACCTGTAAGTGTTTCTCTTTATCGCGTACCCCTTCCAACTTTCATTCACTTTGTAAACGCGTATAACATACTTCTATTGCACTTCAATGCCACGCCGTATTTGCACGTCCTTCTCGCAGTGTTATCCAAAACCGCGTGTGAGTTTGCTTTACTTCAGGATGGAAATAGACGTCTCCTGATCTTGATCGGGAAGTCTAGCCTTCGGCTGCGCTCTATACTAAACGGAGCATCTTGACGCCATCTTGAGTGTGTTTTTTACCTTATTCTATGGTTGCTAATAAGCACATGGTGCTTTCAGATATTCTCAAGTAATTTAGCCTCTACATTATGTGAGGCGCGACACCGAAACGGTAACACTGCTTCAATTGTCATGATCTCTCATGTATGGTTGATCTTGTTATTTATTCATATGAAAGTGTCAATACTATATTATTTATCTCATAAGCCAATGTAGTTAGATACACATTTACTGATCATCTTTTCTATTTTTTACAAATTCTCATATTGCTTTGTTTATGCCTTAGATGAACATATCTTTATGTCCTGAGTTTTTTGTGATATTTTTTCAGGGATGTGTTTAAGGCGCCGGGATGCTGAAGATTTTGACCTAATGTATAAATAAATTCAACTCAATGCATATATTAAGAACGTTTTTTACTGAATCAAGCGGAAATATCCATTTTTGTTCAGGTTTTCACAATGCCAAGTCTCTGTCTCCACCTCGAGGATGCAGATCTATTGTTTGTACAATGAACCAGTAAATATATTCATGACTACGCTTTGCCTTTCTAAAATGTTCTACTAGAGGCTTATCAGGTACCCAATTTTTTACACAGGCTCAGTGTTCACAGATTCTTTGTCGTATCAGCCTCTTAGTCTTGACAATATATATCAAGCCACATGGGCATTTGATCCTGTATATGGCCCATTTAGTTAAACAGTTTGTGAATGTTTTTAAATGCCATATGCAGCCATTTAGATCAATATCTTTGATGTTTTTAGTCAAATGGCAGACAGAACAATTGCTGTATTTGAAATGACCTTTGACCGCTGGCAGCTGCCACAGTGTGGTCTGGACAAGGGATTTTTCTTAATGGTGTGCATAGGTATGCACTAGTTTAACCCTTAAGTTGGGAGTTCTTTTAAAGGCAACCCTGGGTTGGGTTATCCAGAAGTCATCAGTGTGTATTATCTTCCAGTGTTTTCCTCTCTGCTGGTGACAAGGTCCTCTAGGATCTTAATCGTAGATGTGGAGTCCTGTACATATGACTTCATCTTTCTGACAAAAGGTCTAAGAAAGACATCCGCCTACATTGAAAGTGGTTCAAGTAAGGAACCAATGGGTAAACGATAGGTCTTCTGGGTGGGGGACAGGCATTTGTGGGCACTTTCGATAGGAAATAGAATGCTAGAGTGACGGGGTGCTGTTTAACCAAAAAGGCTTTTTCGTCTTGATTGATCCATCCTTCTTCAAAAGCATGGTTCATCAGAGTTTCTATTTCTTCATAGCTTCTGATTGTGGGGACCACTAATGATTTTATAGAACCTTTTGTCATGTAGCTGTTTTGAAGCTTCATTTGGTACATAACGGTATCCCATAATATTATTCCTCCTCCTTTGTCTGCTGGCTTGACCATGAACAATAGGATTCCTTCCAGATCTTTCAAAGCAACATGTTCTAATTTTGAAAGATTATCTCTGTATTTATTTTTAGTACTGAACAGATAATTCACTTCTCTTAGAATCTTGTTTTCGAAAGCCAGTATCTCTGGTGATACCATCGCTGCTGTGGGAGTGAAGGATGACATTGGTTTTTTACCTGCCATGGTGTCGTTCACATGTTCTTGATCACTTGGGTTTCGAAAAAAGTACTTTAGTTTTAGAATCCTGAAAAAGTCCTCATTTTGATTTCCGTCTGAAATCTGTCAGCTTTAGTAGCTGGAACAAAGGAAATCACAACGGATATGGGCCATTGCACTGATAAGGTAAAGGGCAATGGGCACTATATGGCATGCAAACCTTACAAGTGCCAGATAAACAATGAAAAGTTAGTCTTATTACTGGGGCACAAGTGAACAATGTGGAAGCTAACATCATCAAGTTGTTTATTGTCTATAATCTGACTTCCGTGACTGAAACCATACTAATGAACTGGGTTTTGAATATCACATCTGCAGGTGAATGGATATGGCATGTGCTGAAGTGCAGTACTTCATGAATCAACAATTATGGATAATCAGTGATGACATCGGGCACCATAACCTGGCCATAAATCCTAAAGGATTACTCTAGAATCCCTCTATCTATGGATTTGTCAGATTCTCTGAGGCTATAAAGGGTGAAGATGGGACAGTAGTATAGTACCAGAGTCTACCTGAACCCTGGGTAGGTTTCCTATGGGATGGGGTTATTCCTTGTTATGTGTGGGAGATCACCCATCACAAGGAACACAACCACTTTGTCATAAGCAACCCCAGGGGTAACATACGACATCTGGGTATCAATTGGCAACTCTTGGCAGTCTGGCCCTAGGAACATCCACAGCTGTCAAGTCTCAATAAATTGGGCCCAGGACAGATAGTAATACTAAGTGATAAGGTATAATGGGAAGGTATAGAGTGACAGGTATTTTACGATATTGTGGAACTATTTAGTGCAAATGGTAGCTGTATATGGGTAAATTGGACTCTGACACATGATATCCAATTCACTCTGAGCACTAGATATAGAGAGCATGTTATCTTTTGAACAGTCTATATATTGTCATCAGGCATTTTAAAATTAGCACAGAACTAAGCACTTTATATTAGTACTTTGCACTGACACTTGTATTGACACTTCTGGAATGCATTAGCACGTGTCACTTTAGAAGGTTATGCTGAAGACAGAGAGGGTTTTCAGCATATGTAATTGATCTGTGTTTTAAGTATTTTAATCCAATTCAATTGAATTCATGTGTGCTTTTGGGAGAATAATGTATTACGTTTTAGCTGATGTTTGTGTTGAGAATTTGTGATGTGATTGTTAGGTGTTAGATGATGATGTTTATATTTGTGAAGTACTATGTTGTGATTAAATTAAACACACGTACAAGTTAATTATACAGTTATTTGAAACTTACAATATATGCATTTTTAACTGTCCAGCAGTGTTTATGAGACACATGGAAACGTGGCAAGAAAATTATTAGATTGAGTTTTGGTTAATACCTTTTCATTCAATGTTGGTAAAAGGTAAATATAGTGAAAAGTAGTAAATTAGAGTTAAGCAGCCCAGACAGTATTTGTAGTCTATGGGCCTGTGACGTTCTGAAGCTTCTCACAGAAGTTCATCCAGGCCGTGTTTAAGACGAGGAGAACCAGGAAGTCTTCACTGTAGGGACTTTCCTCTAATGCCTGTAATCTTCTTGTTGGTTACCTAGGAGATGGCCCAGCGAGAGGAGGAGAGAGAGATCGACGGTTGGTCCTGGGCTTACTGAGGGAGAGAGAGAGAAACACCCAGCGGAGTGAAACGCTAACTCCAGCGGAGTGAAACGCTAACTGTAAATGATAGAAATATTACGCCCAGTCGAATAAGAGGCTTCCGAGCATGAAGTTTTGATAATCCACTCAGGCGCTGTGCCCTGATTGCCTTCACTGTGAAAACAAGGGAACAAGTGAAAGGTACGAGGCGTTCGTTGCCGGCGAATCGCTACAAGCTTGATTGTATTTCACTTCGTTGCATGAAATTGACTACGCCGAAACCCGACAGGAACTACAAGGGTGGAGGTGAGTGAAATGAGAGAGAGAGAGAGAGGGAGCGAAAGAGAAAGGAAGTTCAACCGTACTGAACCCAGTTGTAAAGTCTACCGAAGTCAGCGCCGTTGCGTATTTTTTTTTATTGGTAGTTCGACGAGGGACAGTGGTTAAGTTTGTTTGCTAAACGTTATAGAGTAAGCGCCGTTGCGCCACCGTTATGCAGAGAGTGTTTTGAAATAACGTTACGCTGGTCAGAGAGTGGCATAAATCCTACAAGCCCTTCAGTCTTCAACGTGAGGGTGAAGAATTCAAATTGAGGGGTGTGAACGCTAAAGGGAGAATCCCCGACCGTGGCAGAGAGAAGATTACCAGTGAAATGAATAAGAGGAAATTCGTACTCAACTGAGGGGAGAAAATAAAGAGAAGAGTCAAGACAAAGAAACACCAGCATCACACAGTATTTTTTTTATTATTTTATTTTTCTTGTTCTGTAAAAGAGAATCCGTTAAGCATTACAGAAACTACAGGAAAGCATAACCTGAAGAGTACGTCAGCTCCTATCAACCTGATCTGTTCAGAATAAGAGACTTAAAGTGGGAAGTTGGACAATAAGACCACCAAGAGAGGGAAGAACATTTCAAAGGAAAGGTCAGAAGAAAGAAGTAAATAAAGAAAAGAGACTATAGAGAAAATCTCTAGAATAACAAGAGAGACGAAAGTCTGAGAAACAAACCTGTAATCTCTTACCTGAACTTTGTCCAAACGCCATCAGCCTGGAGTTCGAAGACCTCAAAAGAAAACCGTATCCTTTCATTATATAAAAGAAAAGAAAACAGTTATTACTTTAATAAAAGAATTGGCTTCTCGTTGTAATCCAAACAACCTACGTAGTGCGTCTGAGTGTCATTCATGATTTAAAAGTGACAATTTCACAGTTGGTGTCAGAAGTGGGATAATGAGAACGCCATGGAGGACCTTATCAAGACCCTAAGCGAGGGACAATAACTATTACAACAGGCCTTACAGTTACAGACCCAACAGGCTCACGCCGACAGACTAGCGTTTCAACAAGCGCTACAAATGCAACAAGCCCAATTACTAGAAGTCACCAATACCAGGAACAACACTCCAGTACCTACCTCTGTATTACAAAAATATTCGACAGGGGAAGATCCCGCACATTTTTTTGTAAATTTCGAGAGAGTAGCTCGAAATGCACAGTGGCCAGCCGAGAGATGGTGCCATTACATCGCACCATTGATGACCGGGGAAATGCAGTCAGCTTATCAAATGTGATAATCCATCAGGAGATACTACATATGGAGATATGAAGAAGGTGGTATTGGAGAGAATGGGGCACGATGAGGAAACGTATCGTATCAAATTCAGAGATATCAAGTTGGGTGGAGAGGAAACTCCTAGGCAGTTGTTCTACTGAGTTAAAGAACTGGCAGAGAAATGGTTACAGCCTACTGTATCCTCTCCCAACGAAATAACAGAAAAAGTGATATTAGAACAGTTCATTGAGGCTCTTCCCGGACCTGTTCAAAGATGGGTCAAACAACACCATAGATTATCTCTAATGGAGGCAGTAGATGTGGCTTCGGCTTATCAAAAAGCTGGACAGGGCCAGATAATTGCATACTCAACAGCTAACAAGTTACACCCGCCTATGAATAAAGCTGTACCTCAACCGAGGTGGCCTCATTCTATGCTGAGGAAACCTGAAGGGGAAGTCTTACGATCCCGACCTAACAGTGAGGGCCCTAGCAATTATCGTTCGGCTACCTCCACAGTTCATGGACCTCAATGTTTTTATTGCGGTGACTGGGGTCACCTTGCTAGGTTCTGCCCAAAGAAACCGAAAGCCGAACCAATGGATGTGGGGGTTTTCAACTCTCTAAAAGAAAGTGAATATGTAGAACAGCTACCTGGGAGACAACCCCAATACTTATACACTTGCGAAGCAGAGGTGGATGGAAAACCTACAACTGCGTTGATCGACTCTGGGAGTCTACAGACCGCCATAACACAGGAGTTGGTAGGTGAAGCTTATCATTCCTATGAGAAAATTCCGATAAGGTGTGTACATGGGGATGTAAAAACTTACCCGTCAACGAACATCCAGATTAAGTTGGGCGGGGAGACCTTGGGCGTGAAAACAGCTGTACTTCCCAGTTTACCAAAACCATTATTAATTGGGTCCGATATACCTGAATTGCCTAAATTGATTCATGAAATTGAGAAGAGCTGGTGGGAAACTGCCCCTTTCTTTGAAGAAGAAATCTACCCACCAATCGATAAACCATTTAAGAGTAAAAAGCTAAAGAGACTTCAAAAAGAAGAATGGAAGAGCAAGAATGTGCTTCCAATAGCAGTGGACTGGAAGATAGAAGAGGATGGTGATAGTTTCAGGACTGCTCAAAGTCTGGATCCCTTGCTTCAGTATGCTAGAGAACGAGCTTTGGAAGATACTAAAGGTCAAGGTCCACGTTTCATCAAAGAGAAGGGGTTGTTGTACCAAGTGAGTAAGTCCCGGACTGGGGATGAATTGAAGCAACTTTTAGTCCCTCAGAAATATTATCCAACCGTACTAGAAGTCGCTCACGTTCAAGTTGGAGAGGGACATCTCGGAATAGAGAAAACTACTAAGAAAATTTTGGATAGATTTTATTGGCCAGGGGTTTACCAACATGTGGTTAGATTTTGTCAAGCCTGTGAAGATTGTCAGAAGAAGAATAGGGCCAACGTAAAGAAAGCCCCTCTACAACCAATGCCCCTAGTATGAGAGCCTTTCAGCAGAATTGGTATTGATATTGTCGGGCCTCTTGATCCCACGAGAAGAGGTCATAAATACATCCTCGTTTTGGTGGACTATGCCACTCGTTACCCAGAAGCTTTTCCCTTAAAAGCTACTAATGTACAACAGATATGCGACGTGTTAATACCCTTTATTTGTCGAGGGGGGATTCTCAGAGAAATCGTTACAGACCGGGGGACAAATTTTATGTCCAATATCATGAAACAAGTATGCGATACATTGAAGATAGAACATCTGAAGACAGCGGTATACCATCCACAAACGGATGGGCTAGTAGAACGCTATAACCAAACTATCAAGCAGATGATAAGGAAAACAACATCACCAGAAGACAAAGACTGGGACAGGGTATTACCATGGATATTAATGACACTAAGAAATACTCCACAGTCTTCCACAGGCTTCTCGCCCTTCGAATTACTGTTTGGAAGACCAGTGAGAACGTTGTTAGACGTGTTGAAAGAAAATTGGGAGGAACAACCAGAACAAGAACTATCACTAACTGAATATGCATCTCAGCTACAGGAGTGGATAGAAAAGCTGGGAGGTGTAGCTAGAGACAATCTTCTCCAAGCTCAGTTAAATCAAGAAAAGTATTACAACCAAAAGACTCAACTTCGTACTTTTAAGAAGGGAGATCAGGTCCTAATCTGAATGCCCACCTCAGGTAACAAGATGTTGGCCAGCTGGAAGGGACCTTTTGAGATTCAGGAAGTTTTGGGACCTTTAACATATAAAGTAAAACAACCCGGTAGTAGGTTCATGAGTCAAACATATCATGTAAATTTGCTTAAAAAATGGATCCCTCCCATACAAGATGTTGCTATGATCACTAACGATGTATCGTTAGAAGGAAACTTTCCACAAGTAAAAGAGAAAATAGGTATGGAAGGGTTAAATATCAACATGGAGTTAACAATGATACAGAAATCTGAACTTGATCATCTCTTACAAGATTTTGTGGGTATATTCTCTTCACTTCCAGGAAGAACTAACCTAACTTGCCACCATATAAATACTAAACCAGGGTCTATAGTAAGACTTAGACCTTATCGGATACCTGAATCAAAGGTAAAAGCCATCAATCAGGAGGTACAAGAAATGCTGGATTTGGGGATCATCGAACCATTGTTTAGTGACTGGAGTTCTTCAGTAGTCCTGGTTCCGAAGCCAGATGGTACTGTAAGATTCTGTATGGACTTTCGAAAATTGAATGAGATTTCTAAATTTGATGCGTACCCGATGCCAAGGATCGAAGATCTCTTGAATAATCTAGGAAAGGCCAAGTTCCTGACCACCATCGACCTAACCAAGGGCTATTGGCAGGTACCGTTATCACCAGCCAACAAAGAGAAAACAGCCTTCGCTACTCCGACCGTACTCTACCAGTTTACGGTATTACCCTTTGGCTTGCATGGGGCTCCTGCTACATTTCAAAGGTTGATGAATTATTTGATAAAAGGACATGAAGGGTATGTTGGCGCATATCTCGATGGCATCATTATCTATAGTCATACCTGGCAAGACCATCTGGTTCATCTAAGAAAAGTATTCGCTACGCTAAAAGGGGCTGGATTGCATATAAACCCTAAGAAAACCCATGTAGCTGAATTCCATACGAAATATTTAGGGTATTATGTTGGACAAGGGTTGATTAAACCCCAAGAGGAGAAAGTCAAGGCTATCAAAGAGCTGAAATTCCCGGAGACTCCAAAACAAGTACGGGCCTTCCTTGGATTTGTGGGGTACTACAGAAGGTTTATTCCACACTTTTCCACTTTAGCTACTCCGCTAACAAATCTATTGAAGAAGCCCTCCTTACCGAAGAAGGAGTGGCAGACTACCGAAACTATGAAAGCCTTTACCGCTTTAAAAGACGCTCTCACAAGGAAAGCAATGTTACATTGCCCTGACTTTAACTCTCCATTTATTCTTCAGACTGATGCTTCAGGAACGGGACTTGGGGCAGTCCTTCTTCAGAATCAAGGGAACGGCGAAAGGCCAATATTGTTCATCAGTCGTAAATTGTTGCCTCACGAACTAAACTACCCAACAATAGAAAAGGAGTGTTTAGCGGTTAAGTGGGCCATTGATGCTCTTAGATACTATCTACTGGGACATGAATTTACCTTAATAACAGATCATGCCCCCTTAGTTTGGTAAGCACGTAACAAGGACTCCAATAAAAGAATACTAAGGTGGTTTCTTTCCCTTCAGCCCTTCTCCTTCAAAACCATTCATAAACCTGGGAAGCTGCTGTCACAAGCCGACTATTTATCTAGGGCACAAACCCTTCCCGAACGTAAGGGTTTAGTAGAGGGGGTGTGACGTTCTGAAGCTTCTCACAGAAGTTCATCCAGGCCGTGTTTAAGACGAGGAGAACCAGGAAGTCTTCACTGTAGGGACTTTCCTCTAATGCCTGTAATCTTCTTGTTGGTTACCTAGGAGATGGCCCCGCGAGAGGAGGAGAGAGAGATCGACGGTTGGTCCTGGGCTTACTAAGGGAGAGAGAGAGAAACACCCAGCGGAGTGAAACGCTAACTCCAGCGGAGTGAAACGCTAACTGTAAATGATAGAAATATTACGCCCAGTCGAATGAGAGGCTTCCGAGCATGAAGTTTTGATAATCCGCTCAGGCGCTGTGCCCTGATTGCCTTCACCGTGAAAACAAGGGAACGAGTGAAAGGTACGAGGCGTTCGTTGCCGGCGAATCGCTACAAGCTTGATTGTAATTGACTTTGTTGCATGAAATTGACTTCGCCGAAACCCGACAGGAACTACAAGGGTGGAGGTGAGTGAAATGAGAGAGAGAGAGAGAGAGAGAGAGGGAGCGGAAGAGAAAGGAAGTTCAACCATACTGAACCCAGTTGTAAAGTCTACCGAAGTCAGCGCCGTTGCGTATTTTTTTTTATTTTTTTATTGGTAGTTCGACGAGGGACAGTGGTTACGTTTGTTTGCTAAACGTTATAGAGTAAGCGCCGTTGCGCCACCGTTATACAGAGACTGTTTTGAAATAACGTTACGCTGGTCAGAGAGTGGCATAAATCCTACAAGCCCTTCAGTCTTCAACGTGAGGGTGAAGAATTCAAATTGAGGGGTGTGAACGCTAAAGGGAGAATCCCCGACCGTGGCAGAGAGAAGATTACCAGTGAAATGAATAAGAGGAAATTCGTACTCAACTGAGGGGAGAAAATAAAGAGAAGAGTCAAGACAAAGAAACACCAGCATCACACAGTATTTTTTTTATTATTTTTTTTTTTCTTGTTCTGTAAAAGAGAATCCGTTAAGCATTACAGAAACTACAGAAAAGCATAACCTGAAGAGTACGTCAGCTCCTATCAACCTGATCTGTTCAGAATAAGAGACTTAAAGTGGGAAGTTGGACAATAAGACCACCAAGAGAGGGAAGAACATTTCAAAGGAAAGGTCAGAAGAAAGAAGTAAATAAAGAAAAGAGACTATAGAGAAAATCTCTAGAATAACAAGAGAGACGAAAGTCTGAGAAACAAACCTGTAATCTCTTACCTGAACTTTGTCTAAACGCCATCAGCCTGGAGTTCGAAGACCTCAAAAGAAAACCGTATCCTTTCATTATATAAAAGAAAAGAAAACAGTTATTATTTTAATAAAAGAATTGGGTTCTCGTTGTAATCCAAACAACCTACGTAGTGGCTCTGAGTGTCATTCATGATTTAAAAGTGACAATTTCACAGGGCCTCATTACACGGTAGGCGGTAACCATGGCGCTATTAGCGCCATGGTTGCGGCCGGTATTTTACTGTGTCCGCCTTGGTGGATGGTGGAATTACCGCCCTACTCCAAGGTGAGCGGTGGCGGTAATTCTCCATTCACCAAGGCACTTCCCCATTCCCATTTTTGCCCCCATAGGGCATAATGGGAATGGGGAAGGCACTAATTACGGTACCACAAATTGTGGTACCGTAATTAGCTCCAAGGTCTCTTTGCGGCACCCTTCTTTAACGGCTGGTAAAACCAGCCATTAAGGTCGGGTCCCGCAAAGGGAACTCGTAGTAAGGCGGTAAGGGTTTACCGGTACCGGTGCCCTTACCGGTACCGGTAAACCCTTACCGCCTACTGTGTAATGAGGCCCTATATATATTGCTCAATCCCTAGTCTACATGGGAATACGGGGAACCCTCGTGTAAGGCGTATCTTTTGAACAGTCAGCATAGTGAGACAGATAAGTATAACCCATGAAAATCAATTCAATTGGACCTCATAGTGTCACTGCTATTCCAGAACGTGTGTGAACTCTTGCAAATATAGGAAATCTCAGATCTAAAATACCAGACACATATATTACAAACTACACATAATGCAGGAAAACCTTCCAGGCATCAAACTGAACTGCTAGCAGATGAACCTCAAGTCCTTTGTTAAATTTTGAAGTGAAAGCAGTCAGTCAACCTCGGCGTTCTATATCAATCATCCTGTTAATAAAAGTGTTGATAGTTAGCTTTGTAGTTTACTGCTGATGCAAGTGTTGCTTGGGAAAACCTTTTTTAATATTCACACCAGAACAGATTGCACATATGTATATTAGAGACTTGTCTAGAAAACGCATTAGTAGAAGCATTGATTTTGGGATTCATAATTTTATAATTATTTTATTTATTCATATCTAACGTGCCATAGCCCACAGGCATCTGGCCGCGCATTTACACAAGTACATTTCTGAGATAAACGGGACAAACGAGATATCATAAATTGGGGAGGGATTTATTCAAACAATAGTGTTTTCAGGTTTTTTCAGAACACTATGGGTTTTTCGTCCCTGCGGAGGCTCACTGGAAGAGCATTCCATTATTCTGGCAGCACTGAAAGAGGATGACCTGCCATTTCCTCTTGTTCTTTTCACACGAAGATGGTAAGCAGGTGTGCTGTGCTAGAGAACAACATTCTGCTGGGTTTATGTTGCGTCAGTGATTGTTTTAAGTATTCAGGGGTATTACCATGTAGACATTTGTGGGTCAATGAAAGAATTTGAAATTGAATCTTCTTTTGCACAGGCAGCCAGTGAAGGTCTCTCGGAAAGTTGGTGACTTATTCTTTTCTGGAGATATTGCAAATTATCCTGACGGCATTGTTCTGGATAATCTGGAGTTTATGCAAATTTCCTTACTGGCTCCACTGAGCAGAGCATTGATATAGTCCAGGCGCAGCATTAGAAGGGCTCAAACTAAAATGTGTCTGTTCTTACGTGAGACTAGTGGGCTGATTTGGCGCAGAACTTTAAGATGATAGTTAGAATTTTTAACAACATAATTAACATGTGCATCAATTTGAGGAATGCATCCAACACAGTGCCAAGTGTCTTAACTCTTTCGACTACTGAAATAAGAAAGTCGTCCACTTTGACACTTGAGTATGCCTGATTAAGTTTGTCCCTTGCTTGTTTTGTTCCAAAAATCATGGATTCAGTTTTTGAACAGTTGAGGCACATCCTGTTGTTAACCATCCATTCCATGATGGATGTATGGATAGAATTGGGATTTGCTGAGCCTGTAGTACAATCTCCACAAAGGTCCATTATTAATTGGAAATCATCCGCATTGTTAGAGAAATGTAAGCCCTTTATTTCCAGTTGTTTGCATAAAGGTTTTATATATGTTAGAGTGTCAGAGAGATGCATGCCCCTTGGGGGACTCCACTTGCGATCTCTTGTCAAGCACTCATTAGTGGTTCCAGCATCTAGATTTTTCTATAGAGGTGATAGACATTTCTTGACATATGGACCTACATGATAGAACTCACTGTCTTTGGATATTCCACACTTGCCCTTTCTTGGATCTTCTCGATAGCATTGGCGTAAATTACACTAACTACACTAATGATACTCAGGTGTTGATCAAACTGACTGGCAACTATGACCAAGATCTTATAAAAATCACCTCCATCTATGCTACTATTGAAGGTGGGATGATTAAGAACTCCCTTGCCCTCAATGGTAATAAAACTGAGTCCATGTTCATCTGTACCTCTCAGCACCTTGCTAAGCTGTAATCCAGATATTCTGCTTTTGAAATCTCTGGAGTTTCTATTAAGACCAGTCCTTGGGTCAAGACCCTTGGGATATATCTCGATTCTAACCTTAATATGAAAAAATATGTTGGGCAACTGAAGGCCTCTTGTGCCTATACGACACGTCTCATTAGACAAATCTAACAATTTTTGTCTGATTCCAACACTGCAGCCCTTGCTGTTTCTTTGGTCAACTCTAAACTTGACTACGGAAACAGCCATCTGGCAGGCACCGCACAGTCTAACCTGGGCTGCTTAAAGATGGTGCAAAATAATGCTATTTGAGCAGTGTTTGTCCTGTTGAGAAGGAATCATACCTCTGAAGAACGTAACTCTCTGAATTGGCTTCCTGTTAAGCACTGAATTACTTACAAGGTGCTTTCTCTCACCTCATAGTGCCTTACGGATAATGCACCATCTTACCTGAAGGAAAGGATCCAACATTCTCGTACTTCCCGCTCACTTTGGTCCAGTAATTTCAACAAACCTGAGCAGCCAGGTTACAGGCTTATTTGCTTTGAAGACTCTAGTTTTGATTTCATTGCTCCACAACTCTTGAACTCTCTCCTGCTCTCGCTTCATCTTTGCTCAGAGTTTCTTCCTTTTAAGAAAGCTCTCAAAACATTTCTTTTTAACTTTGATGATTAAACCTTCTTAGTGATTCCGGAGTCCTCTCCTTGCTTTTCCGTGGCTCCTCTTCCCTTTCCTTTCTTCTTACTTGCTGCACACGGAGGCCTTTGGGCGAGTTGAGCCTTATAAGAGTTGATTAACATTAACATTCAAAGTATCACGTCATTTGTTTTGTTTTGGAAGGTGTTAAAGGCATATCTGACATATCTGTTTATCTAGTAGCTCTGTCTTTTTATTCCATCTGTGGGTATTAGTATGAGTGATATTGGTGTGGATGAAAATTCAGAAACATCTGCACTTAGATGCAGTTATATCTACCGGAAATGCACTAGAAATACATCAAAATCAAATAAATAAATCAATAAAAAAGTGAATATCGAATTGAGGCGTGTATTATTTCTACTTTATTTTTTGAAGATCTGAGAATAATCATTATTCAACTAAAACCTACAGTAGTACAGATTTTATCCACAGAACCTTCATGTAAAAATGTTTTAATACCCCTGATTAAAGAAATGAAACCCAGGTTTGAGACTGGGCCATAAACTTTATGACACTGCCTGGATTTACCAAACGGTCAGATGTTGTTTTTGTTCCCAAACAAGGCCTTACAGGGAAAACACATGTTACTCATTAACAACCTCCATTTCTAACTGGATCTATTCAAACAATTCCCTAAAAATAAAATAATATATTCTGAGAAGTGGGCTCACAGTGAACTTGCCCCAAATAATGGCATTCATGCTTACTCAGACATCAAGTCTGACATTTGTGACAGCAAGTTGCTGGAGTACAGGGCTGCATCAACAAATCATTATGAGCAACTAACTTCAAAGACTTTTTGTGATGGTACAGACTTCTCAGAGGTCCTAAATGGCCCAGCCCAAATCCTCAATATGGCCAATGCAATTTGGCCTGTTGCCAGCCCAGGAACTGGAAATACCATTAATACTTTGTGAACCCGTCATTTTGGAAGGACGATAATTTCAATTTTACCTATGGGATCACATTTTCTTGAATATCTTTATAGTAACGTCATAGAAATATACTTTTACAAAAAATTGTTCTGGGTCAAAAACTCTATTAGCTTAATGTCAAACAATATTTTTTTGGATTTGGTTATTGATACAAATTATTCAAATGTAGATATTATTGCACAGAAACATTCTATGTCAGTGATTCATATATCCTAGGATATGTGCCAGATAGGCCAATATTCTAAGATTGAAGGAAAGTATCAGAAAATGAAAAGCAAAAATCTTTCACACATGCATCATATGTTGTGCCCAAGATGGGACTCACATTATTTGATTCAACTGAGTTAGAGCAATCTGGCAAATCAGTTAATAACTTAATCACATTTGAGGAACATAATGTTTTAGGAAAAAAACTATGGTTTAATGGAGAAATCTCAAAGATGATAATATGACCTCAAATGGGAGGGAAACTGGGTTTAAAAGTGTCCCCCATTAGAATGCTCTCTACATTAATATACCCAATGAGTGCAATGGGGATGGTTTTGTGTGATCATTGTCCAATTACATAGCCAGAGAAATCAAAATGGAGAAATTATACAAACCTCTAAAGGGAGAGGTTTCTAATCTATAAAAGTTCAAAACCATCCATGCAAGGGTACTCACTCACTGATGGACTGACTGACAGACTGACGGGAAGAAGGAGACAAAGAGAGGAATTGATAACAACATCTGGTGGGAAAATAGAATAGCTTGATTTCTTTTGGATACATCTTGGATTGCTGCAAGACCGTTGTGAGAAGCTTATATGGCCTTCATCAGTGTAAAAGGAAGCAGACAGGTTCAATGTAGAAGGAGAGGATCCAGGCAGTGGAGGAAAGCTGACCCATCTTGCTGACTGATGCCAACCTGTTACAAGAAGGGAAGTATTAAACCAGTCCTTGCGAGTGTACCCACATGTCTGTGAAACATCCAAAAGAAATGCCTTTGTAAGTATAATGCCAAGGGGAAATATAATTCTAAGGGGAGGTATACTTGAAGGGGAATAGATTACATTCCAGGCCCTTATTATTTACTAAAGGGGCAGATATATTAATTGACTGTACATCCTGGGAAAGTAATAAATATTTCAGATGTATAAGTGCTTCTGGAAATTTGATAAAAATGACCCAAATGGTATATATTGGGGGATCCCTGACACATTTTCTATGTAACGGCCAAGTAAAGAATGGGAGCCATATAATATCTCACTTTGTACATGTCTAGAAAAATAATTAATTGATGTCATTCCCTGGTTATATCACTGAGCAAGGTTCTGTTAATAGCGCTGAACCATCCAAGAAAAAGATGAGAAGGTGTTTAACTGTTACCAATTTTCCACACTTTAAATTGCCCATTGTGCTACATAACCTCCAGAGCCAGTTTACCTTGCCCCCTGCCTCGGCAGACTCATTGCACACAGCAGCTAGCAATTGTGTACCCCTGCACCAGATCACCTCACCATTGTATACTACGTTTCTGCTCCAATTGCATATCAAATACAAATTATGATCTGCAGCCCCCAAGCTTGTTAGAGATGATGAGTCCCAAATTGCACATGACATCGCAAGTTGCCATCAGTAACTTCAACCTAAATGACTAGCACCAGCATTCACCACCTCTAGACTGTGCAATAACCTGCACAGCAAATTGTTAGAATAGCCACTGGATTCCTCCCTCTAAGGTACCTCACTACCTGAGCTCATCATAACTGCCATTGCAACCACCTTAGTACCCACTATTACGCCTAAGCTCCATGACACCTCATCCATCTCACCAACCCACTTCTTACCGCCACTCACTGTCCATCACGCCATCCCGCACTACGCCAAGCCAAAACCTCATCCTCCTGATTCCAATGGACACTGGATTGGGACCAATGGAAGTAAGCAACTCCTTCCCATGTCTAACCTAATGCCCCCAACCATTCCAGCCTATCCACATCACAGACAACCAAGAACACACAGTAAGTCCCCCAACCACCAAGCCACAACTATCATTCCACCTATCCAATGGAGGAACTTTCACCTGAGCTCCAGACTCTCCTTTTTTACACACGCTATAGCCAATAACCACCCCACAGGCCACAAAACCTCAACCTATAAACTAGCAACCAAAATGTACCTGGCAGACCACAGACCAACTTGAATTCTAGCAAGTCACCTACCGTACCTCTAATACAAAACACGGACAGCACACAACCACCTATTGCCAACTCTCAAATGAAATAGACCACCATACAGGATGCACTCATCAATGCTGCATCATTAATAGCCCATGCACTTGACAGTGCAGACCTCATCACAAACAAAAACCTTGTCTTTCTAACAATCACAGAAACAAGGCTCCATGCAGCTGCTGGCCCAGCCCTCTCGCTGGCTGTCCCTGCCACCTACTCCATACATAGGACTGACAGGCTCACAAATAAAGGGGGTGGAGTAGCCTTTATAGTTAAGAAGAGTATCAACATGTGGGAATCCCCTAACCCCTTTTTCCCATCGGGGGATCTTCTGTCAATCAAAATGACCCTCTCACCCACGAGGACACTGAACATACACCTGATTTACAGGCCCCGTGGCCCAATTTCATCCTTCGAGGATGACATAGTCAGCTCATGTCCACCAATACCAAGACTAACACCTACAACATCATATTAGGGGATTTCAACTTGGGATTTACTGACCACAAAAACCACCATGCACTGAATGTAGCCAATACCATTGCCTCACTAGGATTCACGCAACGCATACATAACCCGACACACAACAAAGGCTGCACCCTAGACTAGCTCATCGACCTTAATTGTGACATCACTATCACCTCTAACTCCCATTGTCCCTGGTCAGATCATAATTTAATGACCTTCAACATAGACAAGAAGGAAAGTGTCGTAATTTCTCCTCCTCAGGTACCTGCCACACTCGCCAGAAATGGACGAAAGATCACAGCCAACAACATCCTCCGACTGCTTAGTTCCATCACAGCCCTCCACGACTCGCACTCCAATGAAACTTTGGCACTGATCAACCTGTACAACCAAACCATGCTAACAGCCCTCAACAAGGTGGCGCCAATGACGCATCGCAAGGACAAACCCTGTGCCAACCGCAATGCATGGTACACACCTAACCTGCAAGCCCTGCGCAATCTGAAAAGAACAGCAGAATCAAATTGGAAGAAAATTCCAACATCACAGAATAAATGTGACTTTGCGACAGCTTCGAATAACTACAAACAGGCAATCCTGCATGCCAAAAGGACCACATACAGTGAGAGAATCTCAAATGCTAACTCTAAACCCAAAGAACTCTTCTCCATCCTGAGAGAACTTGAGACCCCAGTTACACCCCAAGAAACGTGCACTAAAGACGAGAGCTGGTGCTCCAGCATCCAAAAAGCCCTAACTGACAAAATCACCCTCCTGCAAGCCAAAATTGAAGACAAAAGAATTAATCTTAAGCTAACCCAACCAGTTCCTAGCCCCTTCTGCCACAAACTGGACAGACCCTTCAATTTTCTCCAATCTCCAACATGGAAACCGAAAGAATTATCTCTGGCCTTAAACCGTCAAGATGCCAGGGCGACACGTGGCCACCCTCTCTAATTAAAGAATGCGCACTGGAACTGACCCGATTCATCACTAGCCTAATTAACGCATCCTTCGAAAGTGCCTCAGTCCCTACCAATCTCCAAGATGACTGGGTCCTCCCATTATTAAGAAAACCAACCCTATACCCCAACATACAGACAAACTACAGACCAATCACGACAGTACCCCTCCTTCTAAAAAATACTGGACAGAGCGGCCTACCTCCAGATTCAGGAGTGTCTAAAAAACTAATAATCTCCTCGGCACCCGTGAATCTGGATTCCGCCCTAGAAACGGGAAAAAACTGCACTACTCGACCTCAAAATACAAATGGACGAGCTAAAAGACAATGGCAACCTAGCGCGCCTTCTCCTTCATGACCTCTCTGCAGCGTTCGACTAAGTCAATAAGAATATACTTTGTAACCACCTCGCTGCAGCAGCACACTTCTCACCCAAAGCAATCCTCTGGATCAAATCCTTCCTCTCAGACAGAACCATGAGAGTCTTCTCACCACTGTCAGAGGCAGCACCTGTCCCCATCACCTGCGGAGGAAACGGTCCTACTAGTCCACGAGTCATTCGGATCGTGCAAGTGCAATGAACATTAGGATTAGAGCACAAAATGGGAAAGCCTTGCCTCATGATATGGGGGGCTACATCAAATATTCAGGTGACATAGGTAAAATGCAACATTACGATGGGTGAACAAAATAGTAAATCCTCGCCACATGATATGTGTGGGCTACATCAAACATGCAAGTGACAAGTACAACATTAGGAAAGGTGTACAAAATGGGAAAGCCACACCATGTGATACGGGGGCTGTATCTATATGCAGGTAACATAGTTAAAATGCAACATTAGGATGTGTGCAAAAAATGGGAAAGCCTCACTGCATGGCGTTGGTTTACATCAATAAACAAGTGCAATAGGTAGAACAGCGCAGAGCTGAGGGTGGCAATCCAGAGTTATGAAAGAAGCAATGCTGCTAGGTCCCATCAAGGAAGGTGCTGCAAGGGCTACCAGGGTTGCAGGGAAAAAAGTCAAAGGGTAACAGGCAAGCACAGCACGAGCTGCGAAAGTCAATCCACTGGTTACTGCTGCCACTTGTTGAGTGGCATGTTCAGTGTGTAAAAGACATAAGGATAGATAGGAGCGCAGGGAGGGGCAGTGCTGCCGGGCAAGGTGAGAGAGAAGCACGAGGGGAGACAGTAAGGAATCCATCCAGATCGGGCACATAAACTGGGTCAAGTGGAGCCAACTGAAGAAGCAGGGACAGGCGAGCAGGCCATGGGCTACATTTTGTTATAGTGAATGCAATGTTCACAGTAGCCAGTGGCTGCAACTGCTGCTCCAGGGGATAGCAAGGTCATCAAGAGGGGTAGGAATCACATGAGAGAAGACCCCAGATTATTCGTACTGCTAGGGAGACAGCAGGCTGATCCAGTCGCACTCAGGTGCTCAGGTCCGGGGTGTAATAGTGAGGAATTAACGCGCCAGATTGAAGCATGACAGGCGAGAGCTTGTCAAGTGAAAAGGCGAGAGAGAAGTTCGAAGGAAGGAGGGAGAGAATAGGCAAGGTAATTACAGGCACGGGAAACGGAGGGGGTTTCCCTCCTTAGTTTATGGTGGGAAGAATCCAGTGCAGCACCACAGATGGAACAGGGATCTTGTGAAGAGAAAAGTGATGCAACAAGTCGCCCAGACAGGACCAGACAGGGTATGCAGATACCCTTATGGCCTAGACAAGGTACGCCAATACCCTTAGGCCCAGACAGGGTATGCTGATTCCCTTATAGGTGCCCTTGGCGGGGGTCTGCTGCCGGGCCTCTGGAGGAAATTCAAGCCCTAGCCAATCCGCAATTTGAGGAGGCAGGCTCATGGTTCAAACAGGGTACCGTGATCTTCTGGTTGCAGCGGCGATGTCCCTCTTACAGAGCGAACGCAGCTCTTAAATGTAATACGGAGCCGAGCATGGGCCCATCTGTCCCAGCAAAGATGTTTCTTCAATGGCACCAGTTCTTAAGAGGGCCCAGACAGGGTACGCTGATACCCGTATAGGTGGCCCTTGGAGGTGCCGGCATTGCCGGCCGGCTCCCGAGCCTCATGGAGAAATTCAAGCCTTAGCCAATCAACAATTTGAGGAGGCGGGCTCATGTTACAAGCAGGGCACTGTGATCTTCTGGTCCCAGTGGCGGCGGCCATCTTACAGAGCGAACACCGCTCTTAAAAGTAATAAGGAGCCCAGCATAGGCCCATTTGTTCCAGGATGTTTCTTCAATGGCACCATGAGGTGAGGCCTGTGAAAGTATGCTTCTACCATTATGCTGAAATCCATATGCGTGTTCTCCTACCTTATGTACCAAACACTTACTGTAACTAGCCATCACCCCTGCTTCCCTTTTCCGTGATCCTCTATGGAACCAGCAAAGGCCAATGTAGGGCCTTGTACTGGTATAAGGCTTGGACCAGATGCCACCTTTTCTGATTGGCTGGGGTGGTCAGGTGTTCCTCTGCCACAATATTATTGGCCATGACGCTTTGTAGTGCCAAGATGTGGTAAGACATATTTTTAAAGGTCTGGTAGCCATTTTGGAAACAGACCACGTGCTTTGAGGTTTTAGTGAACTGACAGCCTGTTTTTCTAACTCCCTGCTCTGCTGCTTTGTTTCAAGGTAAAATGGTTAAATGGTTAATGCCGGGGTGCAGGATCGATTGCTGGTGTTTCCCTTCATACCTTTTCCCTGTGGGTCTCGTTTTTGGTACCCGATGCATTGGTGATCTGCGTAAGTGTTTTAGGATGGATGTGTTTTAGGATGTATGCCTTGGTAATGAATGGGACAGAGTTGGGTGGAGTCCTGAAATGTAGTTTTCCTGCTGGAGGTACTGTTAGTGAATGAGAGTTTTACAGGGTTGTGTTTCTCCCTGCGCTAGCAGATGTTAAATGTTAAATTTTCAAGGTATTTGTCCCGCGCACCGTCACCAACGGAGTTGGTCCCAAGGTGCTCTGGCGGATCTGTAAACGAGAAGGTGGGGTGGGTTAGTAAGGTGAAAAGGGAGTAGGATAGTGAGAGGAATAGTGTTCTGTTGGCAGCCTCAACTTGGTATACACCGGGTGTTGAGCTTTGGTGCGAGTATCGGATCGATGTCAATCCTCGTGTGCTATTGGTACGGCTTATGTGCTGTTGCGGTGTTGTGGAGTGCATGCGGGTTGTTGTGCGAGAGATGGTTGTGTGAGTTTTTTTACTATGATAAGTATGCAGAGATGTTGAGTTTTTTCTTTTTTTGTTAGTGAGTTATATGATATTTAACATGCTAACATTTCCAAGTGCGGCACCCGCCAACCCCCATACTTCCTCCAGGAGGCGTCCCAGGTCAACGCCCAGAACTCCATCTAAGTGCGGGACACGCCAGCATCCCCTACTCCAACCACGTGCTGCACCTAGTAATCTTCACAATTCCAGATAAGCGTGGCAGCATGCTAACATTCTCAATTACAAGTTAAATGCTAAAGGCACCCATATCGCGCACCCCAACCAACAGAGCCGGTCCTGAGGCAAGAAAGGGGGGGGGTTTGGCCAGTCAGGGGAGGAGGGAGCATGAGGGAGAGAGAGGCTGTGCGGCGCTGGCAGCCCCGGCCTGGCACATACCGTGCGCTGTGCTGACTTAGTCAGCTGGAACTTCGTGTGTGGTACTGGTCGCGATGCTATGGGTGAGTCGTCTGAGTGCTACCGTCTAGCTCTGTTTATGTGTTCAGTCTTTAGTGTCCTCATCTTGTCACTATCTCTATCAGATGAAAAAGGTATCTTTGCTCCTGCTTACAGGAATACACTAGAGGTTCCATTGACAACAATGCTGTGGATGTTCTCAAATATGGTCTACTCGTTAAAGGAAGGGGAGGAAATGTAAGTAAATTAGGGGGTTGTAGGAATATCCCACTGACAGGCTGGTTACTGGGGTATCATGAGTTCTTCCCATGTTAATATGGCAGTGAGTGGTTCCAATAAAATATTTGGGGCTTTTCCCCGCTGAGTGAGGGAGGGATTCTTGCATGGTGTCACTGGGTCTTGGAAAGTTCAGACTGGACACCGATCCTTTTTTCTCCAGTCTGCAGGTGCTTTACACATTCTGTGGAGACTGAGCCATCCTGCCAGGGTCCGATCTGTGTGGCACCCCTCCCCTGCTTCACCCAAAAGCATTTAAAGTGTGCGTGACCCCCTCATAACTTTGCCAGTACGTGTTTCATTTCCAATATACGAGCCTTTTGGGGGGATGGGGGGTGGGGGTTAACCATTGTTATTCATTCTTCATGTGAAGCGAAAAGTTATATAGATGTGCAGAAAGTCCTGTTCTTTGTATTCTGGGATTTGTTCCGAATTTAAAATATAAAAATCAGAACTACAAGTCGTAGAATGGAATATTTACCTTTTGTATTTTTAATGTACTTTATATATGGCAGAATTATATGTTGGTCCTAGAAGCCACACACTAATAAATATCTGTACCAGCTCAAGTCATCAGTATAAATCAATTACTGACAGCCAAGCAACACACATTTCTACTGACAGGATATTGGAAGGTACGTGATTAAGTGCCTTAAAAGCAATATAGGCTCAAATCCCAGCTTCATCATGCAACCAAAGTGTGTGACCCTGTGCAAATAATTTACTATTACTAAGCCTTATCGGACACAGTTGTGAGTCTCACGATCTGCAATGTGTGATGTTAAAAATGACTCACTCAGAGTTTACTATATTGCAGCAAATACAAAGACAACAATTATTGATTGTGGAGGGTGAATATGTGTTATTTTTTCAATATATTCACCACACAAAGGAAAAGTGTTTGTTTCCAGATGAGTGTCACATTAGGGATCTTGGTTATGGTTGCTTTCTTCATAGTTGAAAGGATTTCAGTCAATTTAGACAAATAAAAAATGAGTGGTTTTATAGGTGAAGAGACGCTATTTACTCCACTTACACTTTCAGGTGCGAGCATAATGTTAAAAAAATAGATCACGAAGCAGCAGTAAAAGCTCTTGCAGATGCAACATCCAGGAGAGTGCGACTTTTAGACAATGAACAATTGCACGAGACAGTGAAAAACCTTTTGCAGTATAGTTGTCTATTTTGCTGACTCAAAATACTACTCTTAAAGAACTTGAATTGCTAGTTAATAAAACCAGCTCTATTTGTATTGCAATGTTTTCATAATGTTGGGGAGTGGTTGCCGTGCTGGGGGCGCCTTCTAGTGTTTAGTCCTCGTTGTAATATCAGGGGAAAAATCTAGTAGGCAGTCATGAAAAGTATCTTGCCACCTGAATTCTATACATAAAGGCAGCACGCCATGTCTTACTCGCCAAGCCTCAATTACCACCAGCCAATGGGTACAGGCAAGTACCAATGTTGGGCTCTTGCAATATTGTCAAGAGACTGCCTTGTAAAGAGAGTACATAGGGCTTGAGGGTGAGTGGTAAGCGTTCCATTAATACAGGAAGTCTCCTAGCGCATGATATATTGAGAGAATAGTGATTCACTGCAACCATATTTCACATGAGAAAGTCAGTTTCACTGCTTTCTTCAGCCAGAGTTGATCTCAGAAAGCATTCAAGTCAGGCCCATCACCGCATTTAGGCGATGGCCATCAATGCCCTGAGGCCACAACCCCTGATCTCAACTTCATCTCTCCCAGCCTGTGTACTGACCTTCCCCATGCCTCACTTATTCGCCTTGTCCAGGAATTATATATAGCACATCCTCCAATTTCCGAGAGAGAGATATAGAGAGAGAGAGAGATTTATTTTGTGACCAATACAGAATTTGCGATTTGAAAGCATGATTGTTACGTGGCATTTAAGAAGAGTGGCAGTAGAAGAGGACATTGTACAACAAAGCTCACAGATTCTGCATTCTAGAGCCTGATGAAGACTTGTGACCTCAGACATGTTCACCCTCTTCTGAATAACAGATTGTGCATTTACAGTAATGATGGCGTGTTCTGACATTTTTGCGGGTTTGTAGAACCGTATTTGGGAAATATTTTATATTAAATGCTTGGCAAATCATGTCACAACCATGAAGCACAATCTGTTGCCTATTAGTTAAAAAAAATTCTAAAAAGACTGAGAAGTTACTTGAGAACAACTATGAGGCATGATTTATACATATTTGGTTATTCTGCATATTTAAAATCATGTAATAAAAGACATAAAGAAAATCCTTAATAAATTCCTTTTGATGGATCAAAAATGTAGACATGATTTCAGTCTTCCTTAAGTAGTTAATTCATCAGTTGACTACGATGAAGTATCTTTTCTGTTTCCTGGGCACAGTTTCAATATCAGGTGAAGTCTAGCATCAACTGAACAGCCTTGTTAATACTATGGTATTCATGCAGAATGCAGATATTACAAAAATCCAAAGTGTCAAGAAGGTAACTTTCTTTTATTAAAATACTATGTGATAACCAGCGCTGCCCTGGCTTTCATTCCCTTATATGTACAGGTAACTCTGGAAAAGTTGGTGAAGATTGGTGCAACAGTGTGGAATTGTATAAGGACCAAAGCTTCGCCAAACCACAGAACCACAAACAAATGTTGGCTTTTGCTGAAATCCGAGGACAGGGCTAGGGTGTCCAAATGTTATGTAGCCAGTAATGTCTGTAGGGTTCTAACAGGTGACTGTGCAACATTTGGTGCAGATTGGTGAAACGGTGAGGAATTGTATAGGGAACATACACAAAGTCACAAACCCACAAACCCAGGGACTTTTGCGGAAATCCAGAGAAAGGGGTGGGGTGTCTGAAAGTCATGTAGCCAGAAATGTCCAGAGGGTCCTGACAGGTGACTGTGCAACATTTGGTGCAGATCGGTGAAACAGTGTGTAATTGTATAGGGAACATATGCGAAGCCACAAACCCACACCTACATTTGCTTTTTTGCTGAAATCCAGGGAAAGGGGTGGGGTGTCCAGGTGTCATGTAGCCAGTAATGTACGAAGGGACCTGACAGGTGACAGTACAGAATTTGGTGCAGATTAGTGAGACAGTGTGGAACTGTATAGGGAACATGCGCTTTGCCACAAATCCACAAATGTTTACTTTTATATATATAGATATAGCTAGATTGGAGTGGTGATGCAACTTCCTGTGATGTCATCTAAGTCAAAGATCACATGATATCACTGATATGTCATCAGACTCAGAGGGCATGTGATGTCACGTCTGCTACCCCTCACATTTTGATGAATTCACATCACTGCATGGACCCCACAAATTAATTTGAAGATGGCACCTATGCTCCTGTCAACATGGACCAGTGAAATTGACCCATTTCAGATTCATTACCTTTCTGGTTTCGCTGACACCCATGTTCTAACTATGGAGAGGGAAAATAATGCTTGGAGATGGGGACAGGACACGGGCTCAATGGTACCATTTCCAAACATAGTTTGAAACTGCAAAGAAAGTCCTAGCTTCGCCACAGCCTGCTACATTTACAGGCTGGTAAAAGGCCAGAAAGTGGCAGGTTACCTTTCATAATATCCGAAATAGGGGGCGGAAATTGGAAAAAGCTAGAGAGTGGTGACATTTGTTAGACAACAGAGCAATGAAACAGGGTTAGTGCAGACTGTGCTCAGTCTGTCCTGATCCTTATGTTGGAAGAATCTAAAGCATGCGTGGAGATTACATGAACTACACATAAGTAAAAGCATACTTCATTGTATCACGTGTACACTGATTCATTCTGCTCCCCCCCCCAAAGAGACCCTTCCCCCAAAGAAGAGGTTACCTGTAGAATAACTCGATTTAATGCTGCCCCTAAACATGGGGGAAATCACTGCCTGTCTCATCCCCTAATGCCTCCCCTTTAGAAAGGACGGTCAGTGCCTGACTATGGTGTTCATCCCCCGTTCCAGGTGCTGGAACGGGGATAACGACCTGGCAGCCCAAATTATCAGCCTGAGCGAAGTAAGGGCTCTGAGGTGTTATCCCCGATCCCAGCCATTGGAACGGGGAATGAAGGCTATTAGCACACCGGATTGCCAAAGGCGGTAACCTGAGGTGCTAAAATAAAAAGGATTTTCCTTCCTACAACGTGCCGCGTGTGGCATCCCGCTGTAGGAAAGAAAATCCTTTTCCGAGATGGCCACCATGGAAAGGGAAAGCAGAGCTCTGTATGGAGTACCTCTTCATTTTCCATGGCGGCCTGCGAGAGCCGAGGGGAAGGAGCGGATGCGGCGGCGGCACCCACCGTGAGTGAAAGAAGGTAAGGAGAGGGTTGGGGGAGAAAAAAAAGCTGGGACGGATGGTAGGGAAAAGATGGCGGCAGGAGGAACCAGCCAGCAGGCGGATTGGAACGAAGCCTTGTACCAGCGGTTCAAGCCCATGTTTCTAGCCATCTGATTGGCTACTCCCCCCTGCTGGGGTGCTAATATCCATTGGGCCAAGTAGGTACTGGCCTTTGGCCCCCAGTCCTTTTAGGGGCCCTGGAACAAAGGATCAAAATAAAGTGGGGCAGAAAATTAAAAGCAAATTAGGAGATCATTTGCGAGGGGGGTGACATTTCGACTGCCTAGTAGCCTCCACAGGGTTTAATCCGGCACTGAGATGGTGTGCGGCCACTGAGATAAAGGGGACAAATCACCGAGGAGAGGGACACATCATCAATCACTCGGAGTGTGCAGGGATTTATATGTAGCTTAGAGGCACGCCTTTCCATTCTCAGCACGATTCTCCAAGTTAACCCACTTATTCCAAACATTGTATCCAGTTCGGAGTAGGCAGCTCTTGGCGCAGGCCCCCCCCCTTGCATACCAAAGCCATTTGTATTATTATGAGTGGGCCGGTAGACTGTGTATTGATGTCACAATCATCTTCCGCCCACACTCTGGCATCAGGAAGCGGCTGTTCATGGCTTCATGCTGCATTGCGCATACTCATAGACAATGCAATTTCACCTTATTCTGCCATCGCATATTCATTTAGAAAAAAACTATAATCTAAAAATAGAGCACTGAGTCAAGACAGAATCAATCACCTTCAACATTTCTTAAATAGAGAATGCATATATACTAGTATCAGAAGAGAACCACTACGCCTTTCCTTCAGTACGTGCTTGTACCCACTGTACTAGAACACCATGGCATGGTAATAATAAGGGACACACTTACATTCCATGCATTGTTTATAAGCTAAATTAATCATCGCAATCACTGATGCTGTGACTGTGTCATGACATTCTGGCTTCTTCTTAAGCACTCAACTCGTTTCTTCACTCTTCAATATGTCAGATAGAATAAAACAAAATTGCAAACTACCTCTCCAATAAAACCCGCAGTCCCATGAGTAAACCAGTCCCCATTCCACAGTCTCACTGATTGAGAGATAGGTCCTAACTCTCAACTCGCATGTTTGGTGGATACCACCGGCCATGGGATCAGCCAACTCACCCGCAAAGCCCCTTACCTTCCATACACTTCAATTGGTTCTCACCCACCAAAAAACAAAATTGTCTATTTTCACACGCCCTCAGGCATCAAAAGGTTGAGAGGTGTGTATAAGTATTCCTCTCTGGTTACGACTGTGAGCACTAAGGTGATAAATACACTCTGTGTATGTGTGATATGGTAAATCACCAATGTTATAGGGCATAAGGGTCTCATTAGATTACCACTTTGTCAGGCTTTGGATCGGGAAGTTCCTATTTTACTCAAAGATTCTTTGGTATTTGGTGGTTATTCATGTGCTGTGCATTCACAGGCTCCGAAGCACACAGCTTGCCTGGCGACTGAGGGGCTCCATGCTGACATATCGATAAAAGTAATGTAGAAAGCCGACATTCTCCTCTCCAGTTTCCAGCAACACCATTTTGAGGTTTGTGGAAGAATTGGAGGGGAGATGTGCTTTCCAGCAGCAAAAGCTGCCAACATCTATCGTTGTGGGGGCAGCGTTTCTTAAAAGGCTGCCACATTTCAGATTTACGAAAAAAAAGTGTACTTAATCGTTCAGTAAATTAGAGAAGTGGTGCTGCAGACTGCGAAATGCCTTAAGTACAAGGGTGACAATGTGTGCACTCGATGTTAACGGCACCTCACAAGCATTTTATTTTACATGACTTGGCTTTCATGTCAGTACACCACATTCTTTCCTATTCACACTATGGTGCTTTTAAGAAAAGTGTTGTTCCTGCTAGGAACAGCGTTTTTCTATTTTTACATGGACCTCTGAATCAGGCCCTGAAACCACTGACTTGCTGGATCTCATGGGCAATGTACAAGTCACACATGTTAGAGGAACAGACCTTCGGTGCAGAGTGGGGTACTCTTTAGAACTTGGAAGCCATTCAAGAGACATACAACGTTTCAGGTGGGCGTCTGCATTTTTCTTTGTTAAACTTTAGCAAACGGGGTCATCAGGGGCAGAATGGAGGCTGCAGTAATGAAATCTAAAGAGCCTTGGCCAGCAGGGGGCAGCGTTTTGATGCAAGACGTTCCTGTAGAGGTGGGAGGGGACATAGTCTGTAGTACATCATGAAGATGGTTGGAGGTGAGAGTTAATGAACATTTTGTGGAAAATGTGGACACTTATTATGTGGGCAAAGCATTTCTTCTGCTTTAAATAGCTCTTCTAAAATCAAAGACGCTTCTTTTGAAAAGGCTTTGGATAAAAGGAGCATCCCTCTGCACAATTTCCCTCTCCAGCGGTGTGATGGCAGCAATCTGCTAGGGAATGGCCCCCTCCAACTGGGACACCTTGTGAAAAGAAAAGCACAGACTACAATGACGAAGAACCATCAGTCAGAAGCCCTCCAATAGAGACATGTGACTGTTTACTGTGAAGCCATATAGCAGTCCCTCAGGGCAATATTGGAAGCCTAATGCAGAAAGTACATTAAAACATTGTACAGGTGGAATCCTACGTCCCAGCCACCAGCAAACTTCACAAATTCGACAGCTGTAATAAGGTGAAGACCCCAAACACTTACCTAAAGATGATCATGCAGCAAATATACCAGTAATCGCAATTGGAGCACAATGCAAAACCATGGAGAACACTGCATTACTACAAAGACGAATTCAAGATGGTGCTGACCCATGGGACCACGCATATCGCCTCTGTGTGAAAGCAAAAGAAGATATCGAGGCTGAGTACCTTCAAAAGGAAATACACCAAACACGGGTTATAAAGATATTCAAAGTAACTGAACACTTTTCAAAGAAACAAAGTATCGGATAGCTATCAGGCCCTCAGTTCACCACAGCGGATACCAGCCCGTTCGGTGTGGGAAGTGAGTGGGACTGTACATCAGAATAGTCGCACCTTTGTGGGATGTTTTTACCCATGCATCCGAGCCCGACCACAAAAACTGTGCCTTACTGGCATTGAAAACATCATGATGGCCAGAACTTCCCAGAAAATGAACAGGGAAATGCATGAAGAATAGGCTGCCACCCATTTTTGCCGATGTTGTGGGCACAGAAGGGCACTGCCTAAAACCACGATTGGGCTACACACAGTAGCCTGAAACCATTGCAAAAGGGGCAATGCTGATTGCCAAAAGCAACCCACAACTATTGGGAATTCATTTCTTCAATGGGTACAAAATTATTTTACTGCAGAACCACACCAGTGCCATGTGCTGAACCTGGATAATATACTTCCATGTAAAATCTCTTGTTTGAAATGCATTAATTCAAGACTGATCCAAAAAAAAATTCATGCAGTACCCACTTTGGACTCAAGGCGGCACTAGCGGTTTAAACTCACACAGGAGAACTGCTACTTCAGAAGCTAATCAGCCTTCTGTGACAATTGGCACTTCAAAACACTGCGGGTTAATTAGAAATCTAACCACCTGCTGTTCCCAGAGACAATCTGATTTGATTAACAGGCCAAAAGGCTGGGAAACCTTCTCACCTCAGAAAGCCCAGGATATCACATGGTCATGCTAACCAAATGCAAAGTGGCCACCTGGTCTGTTGACCTCAGCTTGCTGGAGCCCACACAAAAGACCTTTTCCCTTGAATAGGATATGGTGATTTTGACTGTTTCCTATCAACAAAGATCTGCCAGCCAGGAGAGACATGTGATCACTGTCATCCCCAAACTTTGGGGGCGGACTCAAACACTGCAGTACTTTGAATTGAAAGCAAATATACATTTTACAGAAACACTGATAATTCTTGGTAACCAGATGACAGAAATGTGAAATGTGGGGATCCTTAAAATGAAAACTTTGCCCACAATTCAAGCCCAAACTCCAATTTGTGTGATGTTCTGGGGCAAAACCCCGCTATTTATTGATACTACAGACTCTGTGTTGAAGCTAGAGACATGGGAATTTACTGGAGTATGTATGGACAGGCCGTGTATATGTGTATAATTTTTAATTAAAAACCAATGTTGCATAACCCACTAAAATCGAAAATAAGTTGCCATTTCTTTACCCAAGCTCCTAGAAACACCAGAGTCGGAACAGTGCCTACCTCATGTGATATATGATGTGTGTAGGTGATGTAAAAACAACTGTGTATTTGGGAAAATATGTATTTGGATCAAATATAGATTTGTGTGCAATCTGACAAGGGGAGGGCCCTCTGGCCATAAAATCTACCTCATCACTCTGACTCACAACTCAGTTCCCCCAATCAAGGGAGAAAGGAAAGCTTGGCCAATGATAAATTGAGAGAGGGGCTGGCTTAGTGATGTTGCGCACACACCCACTTTCTAAACACATAAAAGCAGACAGTGCAGGACAAGTGGAGATCCCTTTTTCACTTTCCGCGGGACGCTCTGCCGGGAGACTTCAGACTTCAATCCATCAATCTTCAGAGACCAAGACTTTACTTCAGAATTTGTAAAGAACAGGCCTAACCCACAAGCTGAGTTCTCTTCAGCAGGCCTCAAAATCATTTGCAGGCTATACACAGCCGGGCTGAGCTGTTGATTCTGGCCTGAAACCCTGCACCAGAAAGATCCAGAAGCAGTGCTATACCCAGAGAAAGCAGAGACACATAGAAAGCAAACCAGAGATCCAGAGAACCACAGGCCGCTGTATCCGGGGAGCTGACCCAGACGCTGTGAGCAGAACCGGCGCCTGACAGACCCAGCAGAGCGGAGCTGACCCAGGTGCTGCGCGCAGAGACCGTCCGTGGTGAGGGAACCGCAGCCAATCATGACCCAATCCGTGGCGAGGTCCAGTCCTTTCAAAGCTAGGAGTGAGTACTTAGATCAGATTGTGACAGAAATAAGCTCTTAGTTAAAATAATTTAATCGAACTATTTTAATCTGATTAGAACTGTCTCCTAGAAATCATGTCACCTGTCCTTTTCAAAGCTGTCACCTGTCAATTTGAGTTACTTTAAATCCGAAAAACGACCTTTACAAAATCGTTCATATCTCTGGAACCGTTTGTCCTAGGAACTTGGTTTAACTTTCCTCTGAAAGCTTAGAATCTCAGCTTTTCAACTTACCTAGACCTGCTACTCCTTATACTTTTGCCGTAATCACGATTCACGCACTCATGAATTTTGCCGCGATTTGCGATTTGGCCTCATTTCTTTACTGTAAAAAGATAGCAGCTTTTTGCTTTCCTTTGCTAAAAATTTGTTTGCCTCTTAATAACCATCCCTTAATCATTTCTAAAGTGAGCTTGAGCTCATCCCAAGTATCTCTCACTCACTCTGAACCTACTAAAGGGAATTAAAAGCATTTTCAGCATATTTCTCACTTCATTGCCACCACATTCAAAGGCACTTGGGCCTGTGTTTTAAAACTCATACCTGTTTTCTCTAAGCTTGCTGGGGTGGGAATTGAATTTCGTATTGTATTTGATTGCATTCCTGAGAACTGTGTGTGTTACTTCCATCTCCTTGCATTGCGTATAGGGGGGGGGAGTGAATTGCCACCAGGGGAAAAGTGAACATATAATATCTTGTGAAACCATATTAGTTAGTTTCTGTACTGCATTTTCATTCAACATTGCATCCATTTGAAACCATAAAAGTATTTTCGCTGCCTTATCCATCCTACACCAACTCCTCATTGATTATAAAGAAGTGTGCTAGTGTCAGATTACCCATTGTTGATTAACATTATATTTATAAGGGCGATATCGATTATTAATTTATTATAAAAGCGTGGTATCTATATTTTGTTTTATTTCTCACATAAACCTTTTAAACTTGCAAAACAGAACTACTTCTTGGCTCAGTGGGGCCAGGGGGATTCTAAGAGAGGAGTGTTATATAGGGGTAGTCATCCAGAACTCATGAACTGGACATAAAGATATATCAATAAGGGTTTCCATTCAGTATCCCAGACTAGGCATTGACTTAGCTGTAGTGTTGAATTGAATCCTCTTACACCTTTTATACACTCCAAAACATGATGTCCAACCCACTTGTGAGTTAATGAATCTTGGATCTAGGGTTTGTGCCGAGTTCGCTTCTAATTTATGCAGCTATACATTTAGGGGTTATCCTTAACATATTCGCAAACATGTTACAATAGAAGGAGTGTGTCTTCGGATTTCACATTGAGCCTTTGCACATATCTTTATACAATATAGTGAAACAAGTGTTCACATAAGATGCTCAAACAGTGTTGTACACAATATATGTTCATGAATTAGTATTGATGTCGCAGGTGATCATCTATACACAGGTCAGCGAAGGACAAGGTCTTAGTACATGACCCTAACATTTGGCCTGCAGGCAGTTTACACATTAACTTGTACACGGAGGTCAAGACGGCCATGTTACATTCAAAACCGACACTGTCCACCATCTTAGAACACAGGGTGACTTTAGAGAGAGAATCTAAAATGGCGGATGAACCTAAAATGGCGGCTAACACAGATCTAAGTTCAAGACCTTGCAACGTGGATTTCCTCGCAGAGCGACTTGGCCTAGGCCAATATATATACACACGATCTAGAGAGTATAATATGATTTCCCGTTCGACAAACCCTCCTTTTGGCCTATGCCAAGCGCTAAAATACTTCTAATCACTTTACGAATAATTCCACGTCTCAATGTCCATACACCCTGAATCAGCATCAGAGATATCAATCGCCATTAAATCGGTTACCAGAATTTCTTTCAGAACATATTAATTGGAGTTCTTGTCTGGGGCGTATACTTGCATCCTAACATGCCCATCGCCTGTGCGCAACATCCCCCTAGCATCGAACATATACCAGGAAGACACTGTATACAGCAAAAAAGGAACAACAGAATTCCCAAAATGATCAGCAAGACTGAAAGTACCTTCCAACCCCAAAATCGCAAGACGTCCCAGAACCAAGTGCTAAGATCCCAGTTTCCACCGGGAACATGCACTTCTGGATTTAGGACATGCAGATTCTGTATTGCCTTGAAGATAGTTGGGGAGGAATCTGGCACGAAGACGCAACAAGCGGACCCCACTAATTTACATACCCCTCCATGTTCAGCCAGGATGGCATCTAATGCCATCCGGTTCTGAAGTGCGACTAACCTTATTGCTTTCTGTTCTAGAGTCATATTATATAGTATGTCAGTTGTCTGGTTGATGATTCTCTCCAGTACTCTCGCTAGTCTCCTGATATACTCAGAGTTAATTATTTGTCCCCAAAATGGCACAAAGGATTTCACTACGTCTCCCAGAACTTGTGCTGGAGTGTCACCATTCTCGTCCACCGTGGACCAGCCTTTGAAACCTCTAAAGTACTGGCTATGAATACCCCGGGTAACACGATCCCTAAATAACAAGTTCCCTGCCAATCCCTGGGTAACCATGGAAATGCTACATTACCGTAAACGAAGTAGACAGGTTTGCCTACATACAAAAGTCTCTCGTCCCCAGTCAAATTCGCAACATTGGCGCAACCTTTAAAATCACCCATTGACTGAGTACCATTCCTCTGTATGCAAAAAGAAACTGAATCGGGGCTATGGTTAATGGTGTAAGAAGGAGGCATCTCATCCTTATTGCCTATAGGAGCCATTTTAAAGGAAATTAAAGATTGGAAAGGATGAGACAGTCTATCAGAAGGCCTAATAGAAGCAACGTTGAGCTTACTCCTATTTGCGAAAAGCGAACATCCCAAGGGAGTCAAAACACGTTTTTCAAATTGATTCAAATTAGTCCCATCCAAGTTCCCTGAGATGCTATCGTTCCAACGACCAAAGAATAGTGAGAAGCATAGCATGCAGTTGTCAAAGGTAAAGGATGAATATACCAACCTATCCCCTTATCGCCATGTTGCGGTAAATGTGAGCAGACCCAACTGTTGGATTTATTAAGGATAGCATGTGTAGCATTCATGATGAGTAATAATGTGTTGTTATGGTATCTCTGTCTGTGATGAGAGTCCCTAGGAGATAGAGTGTGCAGATGCACAAAAGGAGTAGAAACAGTAGGTACATTTTCGGTCGGTAACAAATTCTCAAGCGGATGTACTTCTTCTAGATACCAGAAGCCTAAAACAATGACAATTATAAAACCAATTAACATTATCAAAAAACAGCAGTACGTTTTTGGGGCCCATGTTACAGACTGTCCTTCTTCGCAGCTGGTCACACGTTCACTTATCAGTCCTGTACGAGCGGTAGCGGTGGCAGGCATTGTAATCTTCAAACGAACATGCCAATGTTTTTAGCTGGCGACCTCCAGGCCAAGCGTCTTCTTAGTCCTTCCACAAACCCTAGCCAACAAAATTCCCGTATAGACAATAGATCAGGCCAAAAAGGCAAGCCCTTGCTGATTTTCCTTGATCGCACAGCCGAACCGTGCAGTTGGTCTATTTCCTTGGTCGCAGATCGTACCTCGTGCTTCCTGGTACTGAGTGATCTGAGAACAACGTGACGTCACTTCTCGTTGGAAGCGACGTATCAAGAACAAGAGAAGATGCAAGATCCGGAACAACAGCTTCCGGAAACAAAACTGTTGGAGAGTGTGGAGGCAAAATGTCTGTTTCCTCAGGCCCCACAGGCTCAGGGAGAGTCTCTGACACACTCTCGATGCTGTTTACTGCTTGGGGATCGTTGGTTGAAGTACTGATGAGGGGTTCTGTTTCTTCTGTATCGTGTGGCACTGGGTGTGGAATCTGCGTCACATGGATCCAATTGTTCCGGCCTTCCACCCGCACCGCCCTCTGCATGACCAGCAGGACTTGGAAGGGGTGCCGCCACCGAGGTGCAAGGCAAGAGGATCGCTCGAATACTTTGTCAGGACCCAGTCACCTGGCCATATGCTGTGACCAGGGCCATCGTATCGTACAGGTAAAGCCTCTCGCACCTGGTGATAAATCAGATACAAGTTTTTTATCAACTGGCTACAGTGATCTGAAAGAAGTTAATTTTCTACATTTGCAGAGAACGACATTTCGGAAGGTTCCAGATATTAGCAGGCCTCCCCATAACCACCTCAAAGGGAGAGAGCCCAGTCTTAGTTTGAGGGGTTGTACGCATTGACAACAACACGATTGGTAAGGCGTCCGGCCATTTTAGTTTGGTGCCGGCACACGTTTTAGCGAGCTTGTTTTTGATGATTCCGTTGTGTCTTTCTACTAGTCCGTCACTCTGAGCGTGTCTGGCCGAATGGAACCGTTTATCGATCTGTAATCCCGCGCATATCTGCAGAATTACAGCAGCGATAAAATGTGGACCATTGTCCGACCAGGTGACTCCTGGTAGCCCGAACCTTGGGAAATAATCTTTTAACATAGGCTTTGCAGTAGTCATGGCTGTAGTGTCTTTAACAGGAAAAGGATCAACCCATTTGCTAAAAGCACAAATAATGAGTAACACGTACTACAGATTATTACTCCGTTCCATCTCAATGAAATCAAAGTGTATAAACTCGAAGGGGACTGAAGGTGGACCAAAACTTCCCCTAGGATTTGGCGTTCCCTTTCCCACATTATTTTGTAAACAGATCATGCAGTTTTGAACAAAACGTTCAGCTACCTTAGAGATTTTGTAGTTCACCCATACTTTTTCCAACATTTGTGTGATTTTGCGTGCACATATATGTGTGGAACCATGGGCCATAACAACCATCATCATAATATACGCGTCAGGAAGTAGCCATTTCCCTTCAACTCTGTCAACCCAACACCCATCATCGTCAAGTTTCCCCAAGGCCTCAGCCCATTTGGTAGACTCTTCTAATGTGGCATCGGCTTGGATATCCCTCACGGAATCGATACCCTCATCCATAGTGTAGAGGAGGTCGCAGACATGGCCTGCACTCATTCCCCTCATTTCGAGGTACCGGGAGCGTACTCGCCAAGGTATGTGACGTATGAAGAAAAAATTAACCTGCAAAGAGCTGCACTGGGACTCTGCCCAGTATACATCAGAAGATCCATACCGTTTGAAGCACCCATAACCAGACAACCCTGGGCAGCACGGTACCCTATCAGACAGCCATACCAGCCACTGATACGAAATGAGGAGTACCTACACACGGTCCACAAAGAGACCCCAAAAGCCTTAATTGAAGGCCAGTGGAAATGACACAAGGGCCTGAACAGATCCGAGAATGAACAAGAGCAGCTATCAGAGATAACACGCCAGTGCAAGTAACTATGAAGTTGAATGGAATAGGCACAGAGAGGAGACAATGTTACAATGTGAGGAAACAGTGTTACGAGACAAGATGGAAGCAACCGTCCTGTTAAACGTGGGTAAATAGGCTTAAAACGCAAGATGCTAAGAAATCGATATTGCTTGCAATGCTTAGTAGAAGATAGAGTGGCAAGCGCCAACCATATATCTACCTCAATAAGGCACATTATACAAGTGCGACTCCATTTTGTAAAAGCAGAAAGGTACCCAGGCGGCCAGAGGCCTGACAGGCAAAGTTTCGAAACTCAGCCAAAGGCAAGAAAAGGATCGGAATCGAAACTCAACAAAGAGCGGCTCATGCCTAGATAATCGAGGTCAACCAGAGAAGGGGAGGAGAGCGTCAGCTCACAAGACTCCAACTTCAGAGCATACCAGCCTGCCTCATGAAGGTCAAGATGAGGGGGGCCCATGCAGGTGGCTAGGTCGACACAGAATTAAATGCACTAAAAGCTGGAAACTGAAGCAGATTCATGGTGAACTAACACGTGACCAGCCAGGCGCGAAGAAGGACCTGAGGATGCCATAACTTTTCCCGATAAGAGACTACAGTTTCGAGGCCATCCTTAGCCAACTAATTGACACGTTGCCCTAAAACACTGATTGATGGAAGGGAGGCAGGGTGAAACTTGGGACACCAGGCACAGGGGTGTCCATTCTGCATGCTGCTAATTAAAAGTGGACATTTATGTCTAGGGGTGTAACCTGCCCAATCACAATGGACCAAGTTATCTGAAGTCCTATAGATATTGTAACCAATAGGACGTCGTAGTTGTAGTGACGTCTATCATATCTGATGTAGAGGAATGGGCGTAAACGCCGACCCGATAAGAGTTATCTAATCTGCATGCCCTACTAGCATATACAGATATAACACCAATACTTAAGTTACCTTTCCTAACCAATTATATTGCATTGTGATTTTTGTAAAGTTAGACGTCAGTAATGACGATTTCTGCCTATAAGATGTGCTGTCCGACTGAAGTTTGAGGAAGTCGGAGCGAGACAGGTGATCGCACTACAGCTGATTCCTGTTTGTTTCCCTGTTTGATGTACTTGTCATTAAACGGACTTCCCTTTGGCAACCTATTGAGTCCTCGTTATTGATTCGTATTGGAGTAAGTGAATCCTGCACCCCCTGTCCTCACATGGTGCAGCTATCTTGTCTTACAAGTTCTAGAGGGTGAGTGCTGACCAATGGGCCCGTCAGCGAATTCCTCTCCTCCAGAACACTTGGTAGCGTGAGGATGGTTTCGGCAATCGATTATTGATTATCGATTGATAGTTATAAGACACCTTTAAACCGACAGCACAAAGTAACTCCAGGCCTTCGTTAAAATCATGAGTCCTTTCGCCATTCCGGCTGAGTAGACTGAGAAGCTCCCCGTGGACAATGATAGAGTAATCATTCAAAAATCTGCAGTGGGTCTGAAGGAACCCACCTTTCCAAGCATAACCCTTCTCATTCCCACGGGCAGTGGATCGGACGAAAATCTTAAAAGCAGGAAGAGGAAGGGGCAGTGATCCCGAAGCACCGGAGAGGAAAAGATGCGATCGGTGAGTAAAACAACAGACTCGTTACTTTGGAAAATGTCGTGTAGGCATTAGAGTAAGTCAGGGAAAGGTATGGAGGGTGGTGGAGAAAAAATAAAATAGTTAGAAGTAGAGCAGACTATATATATATATATATATATATATATATATATATATATATATATATATATATATATATATATATATATATAGGGGGTAATGACTTGAGCATAAGAAATAAAACGTAAAGAATATCAGGGGGGCACCTGAAATAAAATGTAAAGAATATCAGGGGGCACCTGAAGTAAAACGTAATGAATACCGGGGTGGCACCCAAGATGAATAAAATGTAAGGAATACCAGGGGGGCACGAGAGCAAAAAATTTAAAGATTCGCCTTGTTCATGCACTTTAAAGAGTGGTCAGAAGGAACGTGAACCCAGAGCCCACAGAGGGGGGACCATTTAGGCTACGATGACGCTTAAAGACATCATAAAGGGGGTTTGTTCAAATCCCATGACGGGGTATTAATTAGAAGGCAGGTATACGTATGACCAGCTGGTGTCTGTCTCGTCTGTCAAACGTCTGTCATATGTGTTCTGTTGTATGTCGAATGTAAAATAATTGTATTGGTGATTGTTTAAAATGCATTTTGGATTTACGCGATTCTGTAACTGAGAGGGAATCGCCACTGAATTGATGAGTTTTGAGTAAATTGTTGGTATAAAAGTTGGTGGGAAAAGATTGGATTGGAGCTTGCGTATTTGGTACTCGCTCATACTATTGAAAGATTGAAAGAGCTGTATAATTATTGTTGGTGACGGAATTAAGAATGGAGGAAGTTACCCCGCTTGCGCATTAATGCAAGCAACTGCCCAAGCAAGCAACAAAGCTGAGGAAATATATCCAGGAGTGCGTTAAGGGCACTGCAAATAAGATGTTTATGGCGTAGCCCCAGAACGGGTCACTCTCTAAGGCTGTTTTACAGCACATGACCACCTTCCTACATGCCACATATACCGGCAAAAAGCTAGAGAAACGCCTTGCCGTCCTCGAACTTTGGAAAATGTTCGAGAGGACAAAGGAGGAAGAACCACCCGCAGATTGGATATTAAATGTATGTACAGATGGGGGTGAGACGCCTACCGCGCCACCTGCCCCACCTGAACCAGCGATCGAAGGGAGTAAGTCAGAGGGTCAATACCCACTAAGAGAACTTAAGGCAGCCACGGCGTACAGCAACCTGGCATATGAGTTGCATGCATGCAGTGGTGACAACATCAAAGAAAAGGAGCAGGAAATTAATCTTGCCTTCGTAGTCCCGAGGGACAAGGAGAGACGCGCAGATGAAGGAAACACATGGACCGAGAGAACCTTAAAAATAAACTTCCAGTGTTGACATCGGGAGCCGGAAAGTGGATGCATGAGTTAGAGAAAATGACGGGGGTGTCGCCTTAGCTATAGGAGACATAAAGGTCCTCCTAATCGCCATACTTGGTGAAAGAGCCGATGATGTATGGAAACGGGCAGGCTACCCTAGGGTAACCCTAACTAACATCTCCCGTGATGGAACGCCATTTAATAACTGTAGAGCAGCAGTGTGGAAAGCGTTGCGTACGCTATATCCAGACACGTCTGATATGGGCGCTATAATGACTCGGAAAATGAAAGAGTTGGAGGATCCGTGGCTTTATATCCAGCATTTTCAAGACGCGTGCGTGCTCGAAACGCATGAATCTTGGACGAAATCCATCCCTGTATTCTACCATATATAGTGCCAAGGGTTGCCAGAACCGGTGCAAAAACAGCTCAAGAAATTGGTAGGAATCGAAGCTAAACCGTGAGCCAAAATACAGTTGACAATTGCACACTATTGTAGATTGTTGCAAGAAAGAATCGGAAAAAGGAGGCACCGCTTAAGGGAGAGGAGGCGAAGCTAGTGCAAAGGAAACTCTCAAAGTATACTCTCGAGGGAGCCATGCTCACCAGCCCAGCCCAGCCAAGTGCATCACAGAATAATCAGGGTAACACAGGATTTTACCCAAGAGGGAGAGGTTTTGGAGGAAGAGGTTGGCAAAATAATCAGGGAGGGTTTCAAGGTAACCAAGGAGGGTTTCAGAATGTTAAAGGTGGCTTCCAGAACACACAGATGGGCAATCCAACTATGCCAAATGGACAGATGGCCCGACCACCGTCACTATGTTAGCTGTGCGGAATGACTGGACACGTGGCACGCATGTACAGAAGTCATGGCATGTGGCAAAATAACCAAGGGATGGGGGTAGGCATGGTGAATCAACCTGCCATCCCACAACAGGGCGGTGCACAAAATTACACCATGCAGCAGCAGGTGGCAGGCATGCAGCAAGGTGCACAGCAAGTGGTTCAACCACCGAACATGGGGAACTTGCCGTAGGGACAACCCCAGCAGGCACTGCCGCAGATGGCTCAGGGCAATAATGCCAGAGGGGGAATTAACCCTGGAAATGGGGGAAACCCACAAGTGTACAGTGGACCGAACCTATATATAAAATAGGACAGCTCACGGGAGACTCTGATGTGTTCTATCCTATCAATGACACCAGACCCCAATAGGGAACCTAGGGTGAATGTCACCACAGGGGGTAAAGAGTATTCCTTCCTAGTTGACACCGGTGCAATGCGTTCTTGCATACGAGAAGGCACATTTTCCTTGTCCGGCGAGGCCATAGATACCCAGAGTTTCACTGGAGCTCATAGTAGAGTTCCCTTTACAGATGCACTCCCAGTGGGAGAGCGCGAAATGAATGTACTTCTATTATATTCACGCCAGACCCCGGTAAATATTCTGGGTCGGGACCTGATGACTAAATTAAACATGACCATCTCGTTTACCGAGGATGGTATAGCATGCTCCACCCCAGGAATGCATTATTCAAACGTGTGTGAAATGATCAGAGCATACTCAGGACGTATAGCTATGAGAGCCATACCATTAGAACCAGAAGTCTTTGCATATGTCGTGCGGGTGCTCATGGCGGGATTGCCAGGCCTTGCAGACAAAACTATGAGAACCCCTGATGAGTTTCTATTCAGACCAAGAATACCCAGGTACGAAGAGGAGGGACAAGTATTTCCCTTGGTAATACAATCTGTGGTATTGGTTGAAGGATATGACGATGAAGGCAGACAATGGTGTGCGATTATTGCCATTGAAGAAGGGTATCGAGTGACTGATGTCACTGATGACAATCTGTTCGAAGAACACCCTGACCTAGAAGAGGCAACGGTGGAGGTGAGTCTCATATTTTGGCTCAAAATGATCAAACGAGAGGTGCCACAGAGAATGATGTTGGCACTGGTATGCCCAGACAACTTTGAAGACGACATGGCCCAAGTGCCTGCTGCAGTATGGACAACATTGCCCTATGATGAAGGTCTCCTGAAAGGGACGGGTGAAGTGAAAATCAAACTGAAACCAGGAACAATTTTACCACGAGCGCGACAATATCCCATGTCCAGAGAGGCAGATGAAGGAATCGCGAAGACAATCTCTGCCATGATGGAGCAGGGCATCTTAGTGACGTCAGAATCACCTTGCAACACAGTGATTTACCCTGTCAAAAAATCAAAGGGAGGGTCTTGGTCCAAGATTTACGGGCATTAAACGATATAGTTGAAGCCAAATTCCCTCTAGTCCCTAATCCATCCACAATTGTGTGCAACATACCCACTGAGGCAAAATATTTCACGGTGATCGATTTGAAAAATGCGTTCTTCTCAATCCCATTGCGCCGTGACTCTCAAGACCCAACGTCATTTACTTTCAGACAAATACGCCTGAAAAGTACGAGGTTGCCACAGGGGTACTGTGAGTCTCCATCCATTTTCAACAGAATCCTGCAGATGGACCTAAACAATATTATGGTGGACAGTGTTGTTTTGCAGTATGTAGATGACATTCTGATCTGCAGCACCACTGAAGAGCAATGCAGGCGCAACTCTGTGCAGCTATTGACTATAATGGCTGAGAAGGGATACAAGGTTAATAAGGAGAAGTTGCAGTACTGTCAGCCAGAAGTGTTATACATCGGCCAACTGTCCTCTCATGAAGGGAAAAAGGTAACCCCAGAAAGGGTTGAAGCCATCGTGAACACGGCCAAGCCGCGCACAATAATACAGTTGCAAAACATTTTAGGCCTGTGCAATTACGTCAGAGCATGGGTCTTTGACTACAGCTCTTACACCAAGCCCTTGCTTCAGGCCCTAAAAAAGGCCCAGACAAGGGAAGATATCGAACGGAATGAAGCAATGGAGAAAGGGTTTACAGAACTCCACGGGGCAGTTTGTAATCCCAGTTCTCGGGATACCTAATTACGCAGAGGAATTCTACTTGTTCTCACATACCGATGGCAATTCTATGACGGCAGTGCTCGCACAGCGAACCTCGCTGGGGTACAAGCCCCTGGCATATTACAGCAGGAATCTGGACCCAGTCATGAAGGGCCACTTCCCATGCGAACAAAACCTAGCTGCTGCCGCATTCACCATCGAGAAGGCATCATCCATTGTGATGGGGTGCTCCATGACATTGTATGTTGAGCACTCGCTGCTCGCCATATTAGAGAAGCCAAAGGCCACACTGACATCTCAAAGAGCATCTGCCTATGAGGTGATTATCTCTAATCCATCGATCAAAATAGTGTGATGTAAAACTGTAAACCCTGCCATGTTCATAGCTGAGCCAGTCACAGAGAGAGAACCCATACACGACTGTGCGAACTAGGAGGAATTCTATGATGAAATCCCCAGGGTAAAAGAAAATGCCCTGGCAGGTGGAGAGATCGTCTTTATTGACGGGTCTTCGAGAATTGACCAAGGAGATGGACAAAGGTATACAGGCGTGGCCGTGGTAAAGCACCTAGCGAATGGAGAGTTTCGAGTGCTCGTCAGTGCGTGAATACCCTCTCACTATTCTGCGCAAGCTGGAGAACTGCTGGCACTGATACTCGCACGCATTGGGAATCATGCAGACCAGGAAGTAACTGTGTACAGTGACTCAGCCTAAGTGACGTCCACAGTACATGCAGGTCTAGCGCGCTGAAAAAGGAGGGGCTACCTCCGAGCAGACGGCACGCCAGTACAACATGCAGCATTATTGGACAGGCTGATAAAAGCACTACAGCTTCCAGTGGGTACAGCGGTCGTGAAATGCACCGCTCATACCAAGGGGACAGATTTCGTGTCTCGTAGAAATCATGAAGCAGACATGGAAGCCAAGCGCATGGCATCCAAGAATGAAACAATCATGGACGTGGAGGTGGCATGTACCCATGAGCGAATGATGGTAGCGCGTGCCACACCGGAAGCCTATAGTAATATGGGGCAGACTCAGCTAATGGAGCTCCAGGGGGAGGCACCACAGGAGGAGATGCATTTATGGAAGCCTTGAGGGTGTTCCTTAAACCCCTCTGATGGGTTGTGGAGGCAAGACAGCACTGGTAAACTAGTAATGCCTGTTGCCCTCCTAAAGGTAGCACTAGAACAACTGCACTACCCCATCCACTTGACAAAAGAAAATCTTGCTGCAACGCTCGCAGAAGACTGGTTCACACCGAATTTGGCAGAGCATGTTACATTTTTCATGGTGAACTGCATTATCTGCCAGCAATTCACCGCTGGGCACATATTAAAAGTAGTGAGAGGAATCATTCCCAGACCAAACGGACCATTCCAGCACTTACATATCGACTACGTCGACATGATTCAAGTGTGCAATGGGTACAGGTATTTAATTGTGGTGGTGTGTCCATTCTCTAGATGGATAGAAGCAGGTACCTGTACAGATCCCGACACTGCCTGTGCTGCTAAATTCCTGGTGAGAGAAGTGTTCCCTAGATGGGGGGTGTGTGAGGTAATGAGATCAGATAATGGGGCCCACTTTGTAAACTCAGTGTTCAACCAGATTAGTTCATTGCTTGGTATAAAGCACAAGTTCTCGTTGGCGTATCATCCAGAGGGGAATCGGATATGTGAACGGATCAACGGCTTTCTTAAGGAGAGGAAAGCCAAGTTAAAGCTCACATTAAAGAAGGGATGGCTGCACTGTCTACCATTGGCATTGTATGCACTTCGGAACCAACAAGGCTCCGACCATCACCTCACGCCGCATGAGATAGTTACAGGCAGAAGGATGAGGACCCCTCTTACCCCTAGAGATAGAGCTAGTTGTGATGCCCAGCCGACTAGGGAGGTTCTGGGATCAGAGATGCAAAAGTACCTAAACTGTTTGACATCCAGTGCCTCTGTCATTTCAGACCAGCTGCAGCGACGCCGAAGAGGGGGTGGCGCAGCACAAAACACAGGAGGAAGTGCTGAAGCAGACACCATGCAAGGTGTACATGAGCCCCTCGTCTTCCCTGGTGACAGCGTTTTGGTGAAGAACTTTACCAGGAAAAGGTGGGACGAGCCAAGAATTAATGGCCCGTTCATTGTAGAGGACTGCACCCAATCGACGTCAAGCTCCAGGGCAGAAGGGCATGGATCTTCATTAATGACATTAAGCCCTACATAGGGGATAACCCTCCTGCTACATCCAACTGCAAAGAGACCACGGACAACGGGGAAGAACATCAGCGTGTGCAAACAAGATCCATGGTGAAGAAGAAAGACGCATGAGCAGAAAACCAAGACAAAGAACCCGGATGCAAGGTGTGGCATAGAACGGGACAGGTTCCCCAAGCAAGGGGAAATAAAGACTTAACGAACACTTTGTGCATCCCATTTGCAGGGTAAAGAGAAGCACATCCTAAGCCACAACAACATTGATACAATGAGCGTTCAAAAGCACAACATACTCAATTAAGTACAACGAATCAAGACTCTGATAGACTGCAAATAAGACATTGACTGAAAGTGTAACACAGTATCCTGAAGCAATCAGTGTGGAGACTTTGTTCACAGAACTTATGGTACTTTCGGCAGAAGCCTCAAGTGGGATGTTCCAACCTATTTCCAATTCGTGGTGCTAGCATACCCATCACTCATAGGGAGAGAAGCCAGTGTCACAGACTTTATCCAAGATACGGCCAACAAGTAAATAATCTGGCAATTACTGACTGTCTTCACGGAAGCCTTCATTGTACTATCAGAGTACGGTGATAAGGGTGCAGATGCTTCCACCACAAGTGATCATTGATGAACTTGCATATACCCTATTTTTCCGCATCATAGAGGAATGCCCAGGACTCGTCGGGAGAACCACAGATACCCTAACCTTCATTAGAGATCCAAGAAACAACTAATTCCTAAACCAAGTGTGGTACAAATTAAATTACGTGGTTGCAATCCACGCAGCAGGAAAGTGTAAAAAATGTTCACGTCAAAAGAAAGGATTGTGATCAGGACCCAGCAAACAAGGCAGATGTCACTGACTCCCGCAGATACCCAGCTAGCCCATAATGTCATGCTCAGACTACTCACAGACTATCCTAGAATGGTAGGAAGGCCTGCAGATGTTGACATCATCACCTTCCTTAGAGATCCGGCAAACGCCCCACACATGGGCATACTTCTCCATAGCATAATACTCCAAGTGGAAATGTCCAACTTCCAGCGGGAATTCCTAAGGAGATTCCAGTGAGACCTTTAGCCGAGGGGCAGATCGAGGAAATAAGGACTGTTCAGGCAGCAAGAAAGGCCTGTGATCTAGAGGCTAGAAAATCAGAGCAAATGTCATTAACACCAGAAGACAGCCAATATGCATACTGTGTTTTCTTCTACCTCATTGAAAACTTTCCAGAACTAGTGGGTAGACCCAGCAATGTTGACATACCTGCATTCCTCGGAGTTTCAGCAAAAAACGCGCAATTAAACAAGCTCCTGAGGGCTATCATAGCGCAACTAAGAAGCAATTATGGACATCCACTGCTGGAAAGAGCCTTAGAAGGAGGAAATCCAAAATAGAACTTGGTCGTCATTGTTTCACCGTGGAGTAGATAGAGAAAAGAGACACTGTTCTTCAACTTGTCGCCGAAGAGACCGAACGAAAGGAGCAGTCACAAGAACTTCGCCATCTTATTTTTCCTTTTCTGCATCCTTCTCATTTTTTCTATTTTTCATATATTGACTTCTGCTTTTATTTTTGTTCCTGTTAGTACAACATCTTATTTTGGCGATTTCGACTCTTTTTCTATTTTTCCATATTTTTATTTTTATTTTATTCTTGTTCCTATTTTGAAAACTTTATTTTTGTACGATTAGCTCATTGTTTCCTATTTTTGCCAAATGTTCACTTTTATCTTTATTTTTATTTTATTTTTCAGCATTCCATTTTTGTGTAATTTGTAGCAGTCCTTTCAGTTCTTCTTTCACAGTGAACTGTCACCAGCATGTCCTCAGGACCAAGACAAATTCGAGGCATCCACTGGAACCTCACCTACTTTAGATACACATAAATAAATGTAATGTATCAGAACTGCTAGCCTAACCCTTTTCCTTAGTCGAGCACAGGAACTGTACTGAGGACCCCGAGACTACCGTCGTCACTCACGTGAGGAGGGACATTGGAGAAGCACTCGTCCCTCTAATAGTAACGAACTCTCGAGATACGAGACCAGAGCAAAAGAAGGAATAAATAACTGACTATGAACTCATTCGAAATGGGGGCCCAGAACAGTAACTTGGTTTTACCCCCAACAGAAGGGCACCCCCACTTTCCTGGGAGAAAATGCTGCCAGATGTCTTACAAATCTATCATGTGTATATGCTTGGTGATCATCATTGTCTTTCTGTCATTGACTATCAGAACTGCTCTCTCCATTGGTGCACGAAGCGCCCCAATTTCAGTGCACCTACCAGATAATGAACATACGAATCCCACAAAAGCTCCCAGACATACATAGTGATTCCAGTTCCAAGAAAAGCTATGATGAAGCAAATGATTTAAAATGTAATGTAATTAGCAGTGATACGTATACACTTGAGGTAATGAATGGGCAAAAAAACTGGAGACAGGGACAGCATGGAATGAATGATAATGTAGCACTGGCCACAGCACGCACCCACACACAGAATGCACACAAACAAGGGCAAGTGTCAATGGCTACAAGGCCTCCAACGAAGGCAGCAGAGAAGGAGAAACTACCTACCGAACATCCAAGTCCAGACAATAGTGGAAGTGACCAAGACATTCCAAGTGAAATGCCAAAGAAGGAGGGAATAGCAAGATCCCTCAAAAGAACAGAAGTGGCCACGAAAGAACTCACAGAGAAGACACACATGCTAATAGAGTATCTTTTACCATTCATCGTCTAAGCAAAGAAACTACATGAGGAGCTGAAAAACAGAACTAAAGAAACTATAACTGCAAGCACACCTGCTCCAACGCAAGGAACAGGCCGCAGGCCTACAACACAGCCACAAGTTGGGAGGTTGGTGAACCAATGGTGGTTACGGGAAGTTTATGGCAACTGCAAAAGGGAAGAAAAGGAAGCACAAATCCTCCTCCTACAACAGCGATGCAGTCGAGGCAGCTGCTCCATCGAGATACCCGAAGTGGAAAAGCGGCACAGATGCATTCAGAGACATAGTCATAGCAAACTACAGAAGAACGTTGAGAATCAAGAGAAGCCCTCATGAAGATAACAATGAACTTAATGATTACCTGGACAGCACAGCCCATCTCGGAAACAACATATGGTCCTAACACATGAAGGAAGTAGGACGAAGACAGTCAGAAGGAGTATGCTTCGTCTGTGCACTCCTACCATACAGCATGGGAAAATCCAAGATCTTCGTGGCTGTAGAAATTGATGTCCATACAGCACACTGTATGTCACATGTAGCAATGTGCAACACCAGAGGACAATTTATGGGAAGAGACGCCTCGTTGATATGGGCCAACGAAAAGGATTACCCGGATGAAGATGTCTATGTCCAGGATATTAAAACAAGAAACCGAGCCCACACCAAAAATCATGTGATCAGGTACGAGAACCCTGGCGTCAAAGGATCAGGGATAAGATGGGAAATAAACCCAAGACTGAACGTTCAAGGAAAAACTGCAGAGGTGGCTCAAATCTGGAAGAACAGAGGCCAAATGCAGATCTTGGGGTCAGTGGCCTCCCCAGATGAATGGGAAGACGGAGTAGTAATCTGCCGAGCGTTGATGGTCCTTGGAGCATGCCAGGAAGCAATAGAGAATTTGCAGAGGTTATGCAAACCTCTGTGGCCAAAGCTAGTAAAGTTGCTAACATGGGTCAAAGATAGAGGGGGACCACTACAGATAGTGCCACTGGAGAGCCGAAACTATGCTTCAGAAACAATGGCACAAGGAAGATGGGAGAGAATCAAAACTGCAGACGAATCTTTGAAGCTCCGGGAATGACACAAGGAACCGCAGTTATTATGGACCATTACTGGGCGTGTGGATCCAAGGCATACATGAGGCTGCCGAAAAATTGGGGAGGCATATGCACACTAGTGAATGTCCACTTTCCCCTGGCACAGCATCCACTCTTTTCATTGACCTCTGTACCTCTCTATCCCTCTCCATCCCCCCTTCTGGTCCAATCCACTCTGCTGGACACACTCTGGATGCCCTCATCCACTCCAACCTCCCTCTCTCATCTCCCCTGTTCACCCCTCTCTCTTGATCTGACCACTCTCTTCTCTCCTCCCACCTGGGTCCCTATGCCTTGTGACCACTTCTCCAGAGGCCGGTCAATCTCGTTCACGAACATCCATCCAATGAAAAGAGTGTCAGCTGCTGCCTTCACTTCCACCTTTATCCCTGCTTGTCCTCCCAACTCACTCTACCACTGACACTGCTCTCAGTGACTTCCACCTGTCCATCACCAACACCCTTGACATTCTTTCCCCAGTTGTGAGGATCCGCTTGAAACCCACCTATAAGCGCAACACTTGGTACGACTCCAAACTTGCAGACCTGAAGCAAAAGTGCAGAGCTGCATAATGAAAGTGGCAAACCGCAGGCCCATCCTCTGACCAACTGGCCTGCCGCCTGCTCCAAAGGCAAAACATACTCTCTATCTGTGTCAAGAAAAGGGCCCACATTCAGGGACGGGTATCTGGCGCTTCCAACAACATTGCTGAATTGTTCAAAATCTGCAAAGAACTAGCCAACTCTCTCGCAGTAACCTCCTCCCCTATTCCTTCTCAGGCCCTCTGCAACGCACTAGCCACTCACTTCACCACCAACACCCAGGGCATTCTGAACAGCCTTGTCACACAATCTCCCAAGCCACCCCTCACCCCCTTGCCTCCCTTGGCCACTCACCCTCCTCCTTCCTCCTTCTCCTCTGTCGGCCTTATTTCACCGGAAGAAGTCACCAGAGTTGTCCGCGCCATGAAGGTCTCTTCCAAACAGGTTTCCCCTTGCTCATCCAGACCATCAAGGACAACATTGGCTCTCTTGCCCCTTCACTCGCTGATCTCTGTAACCACTCCGTTGCTCCTGGTTCTTTCCCCTCCTCCTTCAAGGACTCCCTTGTGCACTCCCTCCTTAAAAAAATATCAGCAGACCCTACTTGTCCAGCCAACTACAGCCTTATCTCCATCACCCCCTTCCAGGAAAAACTGATGGAGAAATTGGCCCTATCCCAACTCAACTCTCACACTGAACTTGTTGGTGGTCTCCACGACCTGGAGCATGACCTGGATTCCGAGCATCCAGAGACACATAAACTGCTCTTCTGGACACCCTCGAAAAACTGCTTGCATCCATGGATTCCAACTCTCCTGGTGTCCTCATCCTTTTTATCTCTCCTCTGCATTTGACACCATCAACCACTCCATCCTCATACAACGGCTCCACGACACCCTTGGTATCTCGGAGCGGGCACTGGACTGGCTGACCTCCTTCCTAACTGACCGCTCCTCTCAAGTCATCCTGGGCACCGTCTCCTCTCTGACTTCTTTCTCCACCCGTGGTGTCCCCCAGGGCTCTATCCTCTCGCCTTGGCTCTAACATCTACCATACTCTGCTGGCACTCCTCATCTCCTTCTCCCCAACTTCCAGTATGATACTGACAACACACAACTCTTCTTCAAACTTCCTGCTGACCCTCTTGCAACATCCATCATCCCTGACTGCCTTTCTGCCATCCAAGGCTGGTGCACTTCAAATGATCTCTGCCTCATTGCCAACAAAACGTAGATCCTTCCCATTGACTTCTTCCCATCACTCGGGCCTTCTTCCATGGGCTTTCCACCAGCTCCTTCTTCTGAAGCCACAAACCTCAGAGTAATCCTCGACTCCTCTCTCTACTTCCTCCCTCACACTCAGGACATTGCCAAGAAGTCCCACTTTCAGCTCTTCCTTCTCAAAAACATTCTACCTTTTCTCACCTTCCCTGAGAAGCTCAATGTTACCTGAGCCCTGATTCTCTCTAGGCTTGACTATTGCAATAGCCTCCTCCTGAATCTACCTTCTTCCACTCTGCAACCTCTACATCTAATCCAGAATAGGGCAGCAAGACTTATCCTTGGCCTTAGGCCCAGGGACCGCATCCCTCCTGCCCTTAAAAGTCTTCACAGGCTCTCGGTTGCTTCACGGATTAAATTAAAATCCTTCTGTATCGCCCACAAGGCTGTCTGGGTCCAGGGACCACTATATATGCAACTCTCTCTTACTAAATATTCCCCCTGCAGACCTCTGCGCTCCTCTGGCACCAACTCTTTGTGTATAAAGCATTTAGCTAAACAGAGGGCAGGAGGTCGATCACTTTCCCCAGGTGGCTCCCTTCTTTTCGAACAGCCTCCCTCTTTGTCTTGATCAGGACTTTCTTAAATTGTGCAAGACTCTCCTTGTTACCTCCTCCTTCCTTCCCGCCCTCTCTCCTCTGCTAATCTCACAGTTGCTTGTTTGGTGTTCAGGGCCCTTATGTATCCTTGGGGGCCTGATCTCCCACACCCAATCGCTCCAGCTTCTTTCTATCCTCAGCACTTTTCTCGGCTCGCACTTACCTTGCATTGCACTTTACCCGTTCCTCTCCCATGAGCACCCCAGCACGAGTCCCATTCCCCCTGCCTTCTGAACTTGCATGTTCTGAACATTCACAAGGCATAGTAGGTTCGTCCTGCCCCCCCCACCCACTTTACTTAATATTGTATTTATGTGTTTTAATTGTTTCTCATCCCCTTGTCCCCTCCCTGTTGCCCTGTAGGCGCTTTGAAACTGTATTAATTTCCTGTATAAGTGCCTAACAAGCGAACAATAAATAAATAAATAAATTAGACTCTCCTGCGCTCAATCCATCTTTAAGTCTTACCAGTTCACCTGGGAAGCCTGGGTTCTTTGCAGCTCTCGGGAGATGCTGGATCCCTTTCATATGGATGTAGTACTGGCGAGGCAAAGAGAAAATTAGACTGTTGAATCTTGACTGTGAGTTCGCAGTTTAATAGCCTTAATGATGTTAAAAGTTATACTAGTAAATGAAAGTGTCAATAACAATAGCCTATGCATTGTTTTTTAGGGAAAGATCATACATTTCAAGGTCTGAAGAGGCAATATTGAAACATGCACGTTGGCGCTTACTCTAAGGATGTTGCAATTTTAAATATTTGTTTTCACAAAAAATATTTGTTGTCTTCCTTCTGTGCTGTTTACCTTTTCTTTGCACTTAGCAATGTATTGATAAGGCCCAACCTTTACCACTCTGTCTAGTCCTTGATTCATGAAAATATCTTTAATTTATTTTTATTTTTTTATTATTGTTTGGCTGATAAATCAACCTTTCAATACATTTCAACATGTAAAAGAAATGTAAACATATACATAATTCATTTAAAATGTTTCATACAACAATTCAAGAAAAGTTAAAAAAATAACTTGTATCAAATTATGCAAATTTTGAAAAACACTTCAGGATGAAGTTTTAGAAAGAAAATAAAAGTAGGAAATAAATATTTTACAAAAATCTATAAAGATGAAAGGAGAGAAGAAAACAATAGTGGTATATTTTACCATAATCAAATCTACTATTTTTGCTAGACTTTAAGAGTTGTTCATGATCAATTAACTTTCAACTATTTTGTACATGAACTCCTCACTTGCCAGATTTACATCTGCTATAACATTTGCAACTGCATCTCAACAATTTTTGCCTCATATGAAATATTGTTTGCCAGGCTTCTTGTATGTATAGATTAACATAGATTTCAAGACATTTCTGAAAATATCTACTCCTTCTAGTAGGACATTGAACTACAATGGGCCTCATTACGAGGTAGGAGCTAAGGGATTACCGGCACCGGTAAGGGTGCCGGTAATCCCTTACCTCCATATTCCGAGGTCCCTTAGCGTGTCCCTTTCTTAACGCCTGGTCTGACCAGGTGTTAAGGACGGGACCCGCTAAGGGACTTCAGAGCTAATAACGGTACTGCAAATTGCTGCCTCCAAACTCGGAATGAGGCCCTAACTCTTTCTCTGAGCCTGGGTAAAAATACAATTAAGCTAAAGCTTAATGGCAGTGGCCCACCGGCCTGCATTATGTGCGAGACCGGGGCACTAAAAGCATTTTTTTCTGTCCCGAAACGCTGCAGCGTTTTGGGACAGAAAAAAAAAAAACGACCAAGAAAATGGCTGCTGCCATGGAAAGGGAAAACGGAGTCTGTTTTCCATGGTGGCCATCAGGAGCGGACGCGCTGGGAACACTTGTTCCCAGTGCGTCCGCTCCCGAAAAAAAGGGTAAGTGGGGTTGGGAGGGCGGGAGTGGGATGGGGGGACAAAAAAAAAAAGTACCTGCGCCCCCGGCGGGGGACGAGGGATGCCTCCAGCCGTGTGGAGGCACGGAGCGGGGATGGCCCCGCTCCGAGTCTCCACACGGCTGGAGGCTTCCCTCGTCCCCCGCCTTGGACGCAGGAACAAGAAGATAAGTTGGGGGGCGGGTGGGAGGGAGGGAAGGGAATTTAAAAAAAGACTGGCTGGGGCGGACAATATTACAACATCCTCAACCCTGGAATAGTGACTGTTTTGAAAGAATAATCTAGAGTGGCCCTCAAGGATTGCCTTGACCATGTGTGTCTTGCTGGGGTGTCCTTCTCCGTTGTGCCATTTAACATTGTAAACCCTCTAATTTTCTTCAGATCTAACCACAGCCTAGCCCTAGCTAATAGGTTTGCATCTGTAATTCCAAAGCATATGAGATTGAAATCGCCTATTAAGCTCATACCTATACTATCTTCCTGCACTATCGAATCAAGCATATTAACAACATGCTCTAAAAAAAAGGGTATCTGGTAGCATATTCCAGTATGCATTAAGAATTGCTATTTCAGTTTTTATAGAATTATCTTGATCTCTAAATGCAATTCATGCAAGTTGTTCGCAAGGATGAGGAGAGGTCCAAACTGTCAATTTACTGCTCATACCCAATTTCACCGCTATTAACAGTCCTGCAGAGGGTCTTCCCTTTCCTTTATGAACTGCCTGGATACATGTTAGTTGATATCCCGGTAGTACTGGTTCCGACAGCAGCCATGTTTCCTCTAAGGCTATAATTTCGGCATTAGCAAAGGGGTGACTGTTAGTTGAATTTAAGAGATGTCTGTGGCCTTAACTGTTCCAGCTCACCATCTTTATGGTGCATAAAGGAGCTGGAGTTTGGCATTAGGCTTTATTTTGGGGGTGGGCTTCATAAATGGCTTTCGATAGCCATTTCCAGTTAGAACGATTAGATGGCTTATTATCTGATTCGAAACGTACCTTTCTCACTAGCCTACCAGAGTTACCCTTACAATTTATGGAGATCTCCTCCCTTGGGCAAAAGGCTGCTTCGTAAGGGCTCTTAATATTCTCTCTAGTCATGAGTGATGATGTCAATTCTACAGAAAAGCCAGCTGCCTCTAAACTATGCCTCTCTTTCCAAATTAGATCCTTAATAATCATAGATGGATTAGTCAAAACAATTGTATCCATTGCACTGTTATTTTTAAATTGCAAAAATTCAATATCGCATGATCTAATGAGGTAGAGTTTTGGAAGAGATTTGAATACCATCGTGAGAGTAGTGTGATTTGGGAAATGGGAACAGATTGCTACGATGACGGTTGTTCATTATGGCTAGCAAACAGTCTGAAGATTTTAAGTGTGTTTTTTTTTATGTTTGTTCAGTATGCTGACTGGAAGGAAAAGCATTTTCCTCTGCTCGTTTGTCAGATCTATTATTTGTAGTCTTTATCAATTTCCGCGTTTCCTCCAGTGTGAGAAAGCTGTTTTCATCATATTCGGTCGCACTATATGGCTTAAGACTGTCTAGTGAATATGTATTAGCATCTAAGGCATGATCTTCGTTAAGATCCATCTCGTCCCTTCCCTGTGATATGGTTCATCAAATCCTCAACTTCTTCTGGAGGGTTAATAAGGCTTGCAGTCTCAGTGTCAATCTTTGAAGCATCATGGATCTTAGCTTTTTCAGCTACACTTTGGCTTTTCTTTCATTTACCTTTCATTTTTTGGGGTTGGCTGCAAGACATGTTTTGACAGTTGGTTTATACATTTTCTAGCATTGTTAGATCTGGTTTGTTTGCGAATTTTTTGTTTTTTAGATTTGGTCTGGCATGTTCTAGTTTCTATTAATTTGATTTTCTCCTTCTTTCCTTTATGAGGTTTTAAAACCTCATAAACTAACTCTTATAGCACTCCTGTTGTTTCACTTATAATATTTGAGCCTATAGGTATGTCCTCAAACTCAAGCAATAGCTGTTGGGTGGTGGAGCATTGCGTGGCTATTTGTCTAAGAACCACTGATGCAGTCAGATTCTGGTCGTCTGTTGTCATTGTATCATCATCTCTCTTTTCTCTTCAATGAAGTTCACTTGGACTAAGCTTCTCTAATGGGGCATTCGAATTTAGTGTCAGTGTGTGTTTCCCATTGTTCATGTTGCTAGCTATCCAATCAATCTTACTGCACATAAGTTTAGATGTCTCATTTTAGCAGATAAAATTTCATCCAATTTTGTCAGTGCAAATAAACTGTTGTTTATTGCATTCAAAGTGATTTCTTGAGTCAATAGAGGTGGTGGTCTTAGGCTAAAAGATGGTCTTGGAGTGGGCTTTAGAAAAGACTCCGGTGTAGATGGCGACGTATTGACCGATGACGTCCTTTGATTTGGTTATAAAATAGGGGAATGCAAAAGATTTGAGTCATGCCCAATTGGCTGAATTCTATCTGAGTATCCAAAATTATGCTAGACTCATTATTTTGGCTTCTATTCTCAGGAGTAGTGTTACGATTTTCATTTTCAGTATGACTTGAAATTGAGGGTCGCTCATTTGACCCAAGCTGATTTTGCTATACCATCTGGGAATATAGGAGAGGGTGGGCCATAGTGTCAATAGCATTGATTACTGCTTCGAAGTTAGGTAAAACTTTTTCTCTTCAGAAGTGCTAGCTTGCATTTTTGACTTATTTAAGCATCTGTCTTCTGCTGCACTTTGTGAAATGATAATGTCAATTTGACTTTTTACCTCAAGAATTTCAACATCGGTGATTGAAGCATTTGCTGGATTAGCATGATCATTTACTGCATTGCAACCACCTTTTGTCCGGATCGTAGATGGTATTGATTCTATTTCTGTCGCTTCATGGTCTTGAGGACGTTTCCGTGAGGCATCTGCATTCCATAATTGGCGCACATCCATTGGTAATGTCGTGAAACGTTTCAACTTGTTCCTTAAATCAGGGTGTGGTGGAGGGGACGGGGTGCTTGTACATTTTCAGCCACGCATTCAACCATGGAAGTTAGAATGCCAGCATGTCGCGGCATTGCAGATGTCAACTTGTACATCCTTCGAACCAGTAGATAACGAAAAGGGGAAAAAAAAAGAACAACACCCAGCAACCTCACTTCAGAGGCAAACGAAAGAGCAGCACTAGCACCACACCTCTTTAGCTAGTCAAAATTAGCTTAGCCGAGGATGTGCTGTTGGCTGAAGGCAGTCCCATGCCACCAAGCCAGCAAACAGCCAACAGTCCTCCTCGATAGCGCTCGGTCGATTGACCACCGCGCAATTGCACACGGGTGCTTTAATATGTAGCACCTAGCTAGTGGGCAGAACTTGTGGTGTCTAAAATACAAAAATACAATTATTCTGGTATCCAAGGATTGATAAAAACATATTTTACGTCCAAGTTGGTGCAGGCATACGTTCCTCCAAGTTAAAGGGACCTTACACGTTAGATTGAAAATGGTGAAAATCCACGAATTAGAGCAACAGAGTGTCGTGCAGAAGCAGAAGGTCAGTCCTCTTCGATAGCACTCGCTCAATTCCCCTAATGAGAATACCATTTTCAAAAGGTAAATTAAACCCCAGCAAGTCCCAAACTTTCCATGTAGATTTATCAGGGTGAATCTGGGACTATAGAGCAGGGGATTACAATTTGAGAAAAGAAGAACTGGTGCTGGTATTTAAATGCCAAGTGTTATTCTAGTTATATTGAACACAAAGTGAGGTGTTATTCCTTTAAAGTCCAATGCACGTATTGAGAAATTACATTTAAACTGAATGTTTTTGGTGCCAGTTTAATGTAGAAATGTTTTGTAAAATTAAGCACTATTTAAAATATAAATAGTAGCTCAAGCTGGTGCAGAGTCATTTTGGTACATAGTATCATCGCAAAAGCATGTTACCTAATTTGATATTGTGCGTCAGTACAGCTGTTGGAGGCCATAGGTTAGATGTTTGCACAAATAGTGAATTAATTATATTCAATAAAAACTGTGCAAAGTGTTAAACCCATGCAGCCCCTTATCTCTGGGTGCACAGGCAAACTCATGTATAATGTGGAAGGGCAGTGGGGCTTTTAACATTGTACATGTTAGTGGGCAAAAGTATATCTGCAACCTAAAAAAACTCACACAGGTCCATGAGAAGCTGTGCAGGCATACATAAATTACAAGTCGAATACACCCAAAAAGATTAAAAACAGTTTACACACACGAGAATTTAAAGCTGCATTCAAAGTCACAAACACAAAGAGATAGGGCCTCATTAAAAGGTTTGCGCTGACGGAATGCAGGGTTGATTACAGGGTTCCCATCGCGGGACCCGGATCGCACGCCTAGTAAAACCAGGTGTGCTTTCCGGGTCCCGCGAGGGGAAGAAGGAGGTAACAACGGGACACTCATAACATGCCGTTGTAACCTCCATCCCCATTCCCATTGAGCCCTATGGGGGCTCAAATGGGATTGGGGAATGGTTCCTGCAAGGAGGATTTACCGGGTCCTCCTATGTCGGAGTAACCGGGTAAGTCCCCATTGCAGGAACCCGGTAAAGGAGGCCTGTTTGGAGGTAGCCATTGAGCTACTAGCTCCATGGCTACCTCCGAACTCATAATGAGGCACAGGGCTTCATTACGAGTATGGCGGTAGGTGGTTAACGGCACTGGTAAGGATGCCGTTAACCCTCTACCGCCGCATTCTGAGGTCCCTTAGAGGGTCCCACTAAGGCCGGCTGGTTTTACCAGCCGCCCTTAGCTGGAGCCGCTAATGGACCAGGGAGCTAATAACGGGCCCGCTATTTGCGGGCCCGTTATTAGCTCCTCCCCATTCCCATTTGAGCCCTCTGGGGGCTCAAATGGGAATGGGGAATGGTTTTCAGAATGGGGACTTACCGGGTCCTCAAAGATTGGAATGACCCGGTAAGTCCCCATTCCGACTACCCGGACCCGGACACGGGTTTGGAGGCAGCCATGGCGCTATTAGCACCATGGCTACCTCCAAACTCGTAATGAGGCCCCTAGTGTCTTTTAGAGTACAATATGTATATATTTGTTTTAATGTTTTTATTTAGTTGGGTGATATAATCATCCATTCAAATACATGTATAAAAGAAAACATTTCAGACATTTCAAAATTAATTTAATAATTTTCACAGGTGTATCGAAATCATTTTTACAACTATCCGCATTAAAAAGAATGGAGTGCATTGATTACATTAGTTTAAACACAAATATAACAAAACAATATATATTTACAATTAAGACAAACAGCCTCATTACAAGTATGGTTGTCCGGAATTAACATGCCAGTAATTCTGTTTATTGGCACGCTTCTGGGCCGGCATACTCCAAGTTTGCCTATGGGGTGCCTGAATTACTTCCGGCTCAGAGCTGGAGGTAAGTCAAGCAGCCCACTGGTAAAAAACCGCCTGTATTAAAGCAAGCACCCAATAGAGTCCCATGAGGATTAACCTACCATTACTGGCACAGTGCCGGTAATGGTAATTCTGTTTTGTGGTTTTGCGCCAGATTAACCAGCAGAAACCATCTAACTCATAATGTACCCCACTATCACGATGACTTCCAAATAGATTCATATAGGCATGTACATTTATGTGGTGATTATTGATTTTTGGATACAGACAACATTGTAATGATTTCCATGGTGAAAAGCTGGAGACCACCTTAGTTGAAGTTACTTTATTCTTTTAAATACATTTCAAGTATTGAATATCACACTATATCGGCCACATCACGAGCTGGCCGTTATCCCGACTGGGATACTGCCCAAATTTATTTGCGTTACGGCCCACTCATCTGCCGGTATTACCTCTGGCTCATGGGTTGGCTGGTAAACGTTATTCCCCATTCCCCATTGGGTCTATTGGACCCAATGGGGAATTTTCGGTGCAATTACCGCCGGTGGTATTACCACACAGTAATTGCATCAAAAATTTGCATTTCTCAGGCGTGTTTACCCCCAGCCGTCAACTGGGGGTAAACACACCATACTCATGATTAAATGCAGCAGTAACGCCATTACCACTGCATGTAAGGGATAACGCGCAACTTGTGAGGAGGCCTATATATTTTTTTGCTGGTAATTGTTTGGTGGGATTTTATAATTTGGGACGTGAAATCGCAATGTCATGCCAGTGTCAGCCTAGAATTTAAATGTGTCATAAAGCAATTATTCAGGTAGCTAAGGGATGGATCCATCAGATCCTGTAGGTTGCAGGTAAAAGTGGGCATTGGTTGTGGGTGGAATAATACTGCCCTAAATTGCAAATAGGAAATCAACATGCAAAAACAAGATGACCTCTTTTAAGTTTTCATTTATTTATTTATTTTATTTGTTGATAGTACGCAGACCCAGAGATCACGGCGCTAGTGAGGTTACAATGCAGGTAGCAATGTTACTATGTTTTTTTACAGGGACATATAACAATGATACCGTTTTTATTACAGGCAGTACAATTCTGGTGAAGTTGTACACTAAGTTCAGGAATATTTGTTAAACAGTGCTATTTTACTTTATTTCCAAAAGGTCAGGTAGGAGGGTTATTCTTGGATAAAGGATGGTAAGGAGTTCCAAAGTGTGGGAGTGATAACGGTGAAACTAGATCCATCGGTTCGCTTTCTGTTGAATCTGGGGGTAGTTAAAGAGGTGGAGCACAGTCTACGTAGGTTGGACCTTTTGGAGGTGCGATGGGTGACATATGGGGGGTAGTGGTGTGAAGACAGCAATGAGTGATGGTTAGGACTTTGAACTTAAAGCATGCCTTGATTGGTAGCCAGTGTGTGTCGCTTCTTGCTAGCGATATGTGATCTGATCGATTCAAGCCCCATACTGCCCTGAGGGTATTATTTTTTATCAGTGGTAGTTTGTTGAGTTTTTTTTACAAGGTTACTGCAAGGATGGCATTGCAATAATCTAGTTTACTTCTAATAATGGCCCTGGCTAGTGTGAGGCAGTTGCTGGTGGTAAGGAATTTTCTGGATAGGTTCATGAGTTTTGTAGAGTATGCAGCAGATGAGGTGACCGCCTTGACAAGTTTGTGCATGTTTAGTTCTGATTTGAGATAAACACCCAGGGCCTCATTACACGGTAGGCGGTAAGGGTTTACCGGTACCGGTAAGGGCACCGGTACCAGTAAACCCTTACCGCATTACTACAAGGTCCCTTTGCGGGACCCGACCTTAACGGCTGGTTTTACCAGGCGTTAAGGAACGGGCCCGCTAAGGGACTTTGGTGCTAATTACAGTACCGCAATCTGCGGTACCGTAATTAGCTCCTTCCCCATTCCCTTTGAGCCCTATTGGGGCAAAAATGGGAATGGGGAAGTGCCTTGGTGAATGGGGAATTACCGCCCCCGCTCACCTTGGAGTAGGGCGGTAATTCCGCCATCCACCAAGGCGGACACGCTAAAATACAGGCAGCAACCATGGCGCTAAAAGCGCCATGGTTACTGCCTACCGTGAAATGAGGCCCCCACTGTTTTAACTTGGATTGAAATGGGGGTGATGTTCCTGTCGATGCAGAAAGAGGCAAAAGGAGGGTCAAGGTGGTTGAGGCGGTGTGGAGAGCCAACGATGAGGAGCTCCATCTTGTCGTCATTCTGACAGAGATGGTTTGTAGCCATCCAGACCGAGATCATGCTGGAAATTTGGTTGATATTGGCCACGTCAAGTTTTTGATTAGCAGGGAGTTTGAGGAGGGCCTGCGTGACATCGGCAAAGTTTGTGTGCGGGATGTTTAAGCTGTGCAGATGGTCAAAGAGAGGCTTGGTGTACATAATGTACAGTGTAGGTGAGAGGCAGGATCATTGTGGGACCCTATAGGAGACGGGGTGGGGTCTGCTGCTTTGGCTCTCGCGAAGACCCTGGAGGATCGTTCATTCAGGAAGGACTTGATCCAGTTAGCCACTTCACTGGAGCAGTTGAAAGTGGCAGTGAGGTGGTGGTATAGGATATAGTGGTCGGTGAGAACAAACAAGGCAGCCAAGAGGTCGATTAAGAAGAGGATGTTGAGATCCTTGGTGTCACTAATCTGGTCGAGCTGAATCTTTAGGTCGAGAAGGGCCTTCTTTGCTGTGTCTAGGCCTGAAGCCTGATTGATGAGATGACAGTAGATTGTGGTTTTCAAGGTGGGTTGTAGGCAGTACAGTCAGGAATTCTTAGGTGGTTGGGCACTATCGTGATAGGGCGGTAGTTGGTGGGGAGGATGGGGTTGAGAGAAGGATTTTCAGGAGCGCATGTCCCAGGCTTCTTTGATGGAGTTGGATACTGTGTGGGATTTGAAGGATGTGTTGATGAAATTTGCGATGGGGTCTGCACACATCTTGATCAGGTGGGCAGGGCAGATGTCGCCTGTGCAGTTGGATGCTTTGAGGCGTTGGATGGTGGTGAGCACATCCGTCGGGGAGACGGGGTGAAGGTAAAAAGGAGGGTCGTGGGAGCAGGGGAGGAGGGCTAGAGCTGATTTTATTAGGGAGCACCAGGCTTTGCCTTTAGAGAAACTAGCTCTAGGAGGGGTTGCAGTTTCAAGCACCTTGAGGATTTTAAAGTGCTCTCTTGTGCTAGCTTCATTCATTCTGGTGTTGTAAATGCTGGCTTTTAAAAAGGATTGCCTTTTTATACGAATTGTCAATGATGCTAAAGACCGCCTTATTAGTGAGGGTGAGGTTTTTTCTCCAGAGATGTTGTTGGGCACCTTTTAGTGGGGCATGCTGGTCTAAGGTTGGTGCTGTCCGATCGCGGCTCAAGAGAGGCACGGATGGTGGGTTCCAGTAGTTCCTTGGTCAAGTTGGGGGTGTGTCTAGCAGTTTTAGGTGGGCGGTCACTCGTTATATGGGTGGGTGTGGATGCAAGGGACATGGTAATGCAGATCAGTGAGTGGTCTGTCCAGGGTACAGGATTGGTCACCATTTGACTGCAGCTAGACCCTATTTAGGGCTCATTTCAGGGCTCTCACTTTCCATTGTTTGAAAATACCTCTTTCTGTTTGTATTAGTAAATCATGTATTTGTTTTTGTTTACTAGCATGTTAATGTATGCTATGCATTTCTCTCCCTTTGAACAACTAAGCATTCAACTGTGGAGCTTCTATTTTTGTTTGTCTAAATGTGTTGTCTACTGAACTTAGAATGACTCATTGATAATATCGGTTTGCACTACCTTAATGTCTTATGAACCTGCACTGAAAAACAAGAAATAAAGCCAATGGCATAGCCAATTTAATGAGGCTATCCCCTGATAGTATGTGTTACAGTCTACTTCATTGTTACCTGTAACCCTGCTTGCTTTAACCTCAGACTACAGGATGGGTTTGCATGGTGATGTTTCTATGCCAATATATTCTTTATAAATTTAAAATCATACAAAATTAGGAGTGTGACCAATTGAATGTTGGCAGCATCTCTCTCTTCTGTTATGCTCCAGGGTACAGGGTCAACAGAGGTGACCTGAACGGGTGTGTTGATATAAATGATTCAGTCAAGGATCTGGCTTTATCGTGAGTGGGGGAGGAAACAGCTTGGGAGAAGTTCATCTCATAGAAAGCTGTAGTGAGGGCCACAGACGTCTGGTCTGCAGAGTATTTCAAACTCAGGTTAAAATCGCATAGTAGCAGAAATTTGGTTTTGGGATTAAACAGAGGGGCAATGAGCAGGGGGATGTCAGCATCCTGGGGGGCTGAGGTTTATTTGTTTATTTTAATTTTATTGAGCATTTGTTAGGTGTGTATACAACAGAATGGTGTTTCAAGGTGCCGAGTTTGTTAGGTTGGTGGTAGCGGAGTGGGATGTTGATGGGGGTCTGGGAGTTGGATTACATTTTAGCTAATAAAAGGTCATAGCCAAGCAAAAAGTGGGAGCTTGGAGGCTCTGATGGGGAAGGAGGATTTGGAGATGATGGCGACTCATCCGCCTTGGTTACCATCTCTATCGGCTCTCGGAATGGAGTAACCGGTGGGTATGGCGGGAGATAGGGGGGACCAGATACCTCATACAGCCAGGTTTCGGTTATGGCCAGAAGGTCGAGATCATTGTCAAGTATGAGTTTGTGAATGTCAGGGGCATTGGCATACATAGAGCATGTGTTAATGAGGGCGCAGGTGAGGTGTTCTGGGCTGGTGGGGGTCGGGAGGAGGCTTGTAGGTAGTCTGGGGGTGGGCTTGGGTAGAGGTGTCTGTAAAAGGAGGTCAGTGGTAGACTTGGTAGTTTACGTAGCACATTGAGTAGCCATATGAGGTAGTGATTTAAACCCATCTTTGCGGGGTCGGAGGCATGCCTGCTCCGAAGGGTTGGAGAGGCCATCCAGTCTGGAGCAAAGTCTGTGTGGGCATAGTGCACCCAGCAGGGTGCCATGTGCCAATTGGAGAGGACAGTGGTCGAGGCTGTAGAGGGAGGTTTTGCATGTGCAACATTTGGAATGTGCAATGGCAGCGCTGTTGGTGAGGGGCTAGTTTAGAGTTTCTGGCAGGAGCTAAGGGGGGAGCAAGTAGTGCTGAGCATGGTGGCAGAATGACAGTTGCGACAGGCATGGCTGTCTATGTGTGGTCGGTGCCCAGTTTTGGTAAGAGCGTATTAGTGGGATGTTCAGGAGGATCTGATGGTTAGGGGCAGACACTAGTCCTCTCTGGAGCATCAGTGAACTGATCCATTCTAGAGTAGGCAAGAAGGTAGAGTGCTGTTGTGGGGTGTGAGACAGGCATGGTATCAAGAGAGACACAGACTCAATGATGATATTTCAAAACCTTTATGTACTACAGTTTTTGTGTTGGTGTAATGTCTAACTGGCCCTAACTCTAAAGGGATGGTTCCCTTAACGATGTTTCTAAGCATCATCGAAGTCTGAAAGTCCAAAGTAACAATCCGTCAGTGTCTAAACCTATGATTGCCCACACACTTTGACAAAATGTGTTAGGAAGTCTCTTAAAAAAATATATAGTGGTTCAACAGAAAATAGGAAACCAAGGTTGGTTTCAGGTGGTCTTCTCACCAGGTGTAGGTTGGTCAATTTCACAAAAATGAGTTCAATCAGAAAGGACTCTTCATAAAACCTTCTCCACAGTTCTTGCAGTAGTCTCAAACACTTTCAAGATCTTAAGTTACTTGGGAATCCCTTCCCAAGCTTTAAAACATCCAAGTTTAAAACATAACTGAAAGAAATATACACAGTTCCTCTTCAAGCTTCTCAGGGTTCCCTTTCCTAAGCTTTAAGCTTCTTTAGCATCACAAACCAATTGGTATTTAACTTTGTGAGGCCTCTCAGAGTTCCCTTCCCCAACATTAGGCCCTGCTTGGATTTAAACACAAGTTCAGTTTTGTCAGGATGTACCATTCTCTCCTGTACAGTTCTTTCACACACACTTCACTTGTGGGGTACAATCAGAGACATTCGAAACCATCAGGTTCTTTGCTCCTCCTAGGCGTGACCATTCTTATCTGAAACCCCTCTCTTGATTCTTTGCTCTTCCTTTTAAACCATTCTCCTTCAGGTGGTTCTTGCACCGTTCTTGTTCTCCTTTGTTTCTTCTGCTTCTTTCTCGTGCACACTTGCACCTTCCTTGCTTTCTCTTGCCCACTCGCACCTTTCTCACTTTCTCATTTACTTTCCGTTCCTACTGCTAACGCCCTTTTCCTTTTAATTGCTTTCCTTATCTATAAACTGCAATGTCTGTCTTTCTCATATTTCCTTCAACTTTTCAGCTCTGTGACGCTCTAAAAGCTTTCTCTCTAAGTATTCGCTCGCTTCTTTTCACTTTTCCACTCTTTGCCGCTTTACCAGCTTTCTCTCACTTATTTCACTTTTCAGCTCCATGCCGCTTTACAAACTCTCTCTTACTTCCTTCATTTTTCCCCTCTGGGACGCTTTACAAGCTTTGTCTCGCTTCTTTCACTTTTCTGCTCTGTGCCGATTCACAAACTGTGTCCTTCTCCTGCTCTGCTCCAGTCAACCGCACACTCCCGAGTTTCTCGCTCACTGACATGAAACTCACCAGGCAGCGTCGTGTTGACGAGTGGTTCCTCTGGATACATGGGGTTGTGGTCAAGGTCTAGTACAAAGGGAATGAGCAATTTTCCGACCGCCAACAGCAGATTGCAGGGTGCCTCACTGCGGCTATTGGAGAGACGGCTCACTCGCCACGCTGCAGCCCCTTTCACACACCGGGTCATCATCTCGGCACACCATTCTTCTCCAGGCTTCAGGTCCTGCTGCTCATTTGCTCCTTAGCCTCTCTGGTCCAGACAACATCACCAGCTGGCTCATTCTTTGGAAAAAGTCCACACATTTTATATTAAAAATAGTCAAGTGGAGTCAGATGTGAGTGATAATAAATGCCTGGCTCTGCCTGACTCTATCAGTGGGACAATTTGAGTTATTTCTATAGCTGGTTTCCATTACATTCCCAATGTTGATCTTATGGGAAATCTTCATTAGTCCTGGTTGCCTCTTCCTCGTCCCAGTATTGGTTGGAAATGGGAAGGGGTGATGGAAGGGGTTTGGAAATATCCTATGAAAGCTGAGGGGGAGGATTTTGAGGTGAAATGGGAAAAGAGGGAATACCATGTCTCGCCCTTTGGTGTTCTCCTCCCAATCCCTTGTGATCCTCCACTCAAGTAATCCTCCCTCGCTTGTCCACCCCCAGGGTCGGGATCCAAAGGCGATGGCCCTTCCCTGGCCATCTGAATAGAGGATCCCCGGGGAGTAGGTGTGAGAACACCATCAGGTTTCTCACAGAGGGTACCTGGGTAGCGTTGTTGGTAGCGTTGTAAGGCTACAGACCGTGGTACTAGATGGAGGGGCATGAGGCCGAGGGGGAGTGGCAGTGCTGTGACAGCCATCAGAGATATTAGAGCCATCATTTACAATGCAGATCATATTAGTGCATGGCTGGTGGACCAGGGGTACATTCTTACAGGCATCAGACATGGTATTTGCGTTGGCGCAAGGCAGGGAGGCCAGAAATACACCCTAAGTAAGCAGAGGTATCATTAACATCGGTGCATGGAAGGGGGGCCAGAGATGCAATCTTCCAGTCAGCACATATGTCATTTACATTGGCGCAAGTCAGGGGGGGCCACAAATACAATCTTACAGTCAGCGCAGGTATCATTAACATTGCTGCAAGGCAGGTGGGCCAGAGATAGAACCTTACAGTCAGCACAGGTATCATTTACATTGGTGCAAATAAGGGGGCCAGAGATGCATTCTTGTGGTCATCAGAGATAGCATTTGCAGTGGCGCCACAAAGGGGGGGGGGCAGAAATACATTCTTACAGTCAGCACAGGTGTCATTTACATTGGCGCAAGGCTGGGTGGTCCAGAGATCTTTTCCCCTGATGCATGCACACAAGGAAATGTGTAATACCAGGGATGCAAAATACCCTGTAACAGACTAGAGTGGTGTATGAGGGTCAGAGGAAATGTCCTTAATGGCTTCTGGCCCCAGCATATGCAGACAAGCTGACCTCAACATTAAACAGGCACTGGCCTGTGCAAAAGTGAGGCAAGTGTGCGTTCATATCAATGGATCTGGTCACCACACAAAAAGAATTTGAACAGCGGGTGAACTGCGGCTTTTTGGAAAGATGTGGAAGAGCTTACAGCTTAACCAGCAGTCCCCACATCCGTAGAAATGCAAAGATCCTTTAAGTCAATTGCAAAGTGAGCTGTCTGAGATAGCGAATTGAGTCTTCACTCGTCACATTTGTTGTACTAGTTTATTACCACAAAAGTGAGTTTCTTGTACCTGCAAATATGTGCAGATAGAAGCCTTGGTCCGTGGCGGTTCACTCTATATGAATGTAATGATTTTGTATTAACACTGCAGCACTGCTACAAGGCCTCAGGAAAGTTTCTACCGACGTACATCAGTCCTCAACATGTTCCAAATGTAACCAGTTTTGTCAGATGAGAAGCTTCCCCGACAGAAGCAGACAGCTTGCTTCCCGCCTTGCTTCCCGCCGGCACGCAGATTTCATTGGATCTGACAGGTTTGCTGGGAGCCGCAATGGATGAGGGGAACCTTGTCTGAAGAAGTCAGTGGGAAAAGCATCTTGCCCTTAATAGACTCGGCGCTCACTCTACTGAGAACACACAGTCCCGAGGAAATGCTGATATAATGCCCCTCCTTACAGTATCTCTGCAGGATAGTGGGCCACTCTACTGGATGGTCACATGCTGCCTTCGCTGTTAAGAGAGAGCCTGGGGATAAGAACTATATTTATACACACAATTACAAGGGATTAGAATGGTTGCAATACAGAGAGAGGGCCTAGAAAGCTCCACCATGACCTTATCAAAGCAATCGTGTTTTTCACTAACTGGGGGGATGTCGGATTGGTGGAAGGTCGAAGACCAATTAATGAGTGGTTGTTTTTGGGAACAGCTATTTTATACACAAGGGAAATTCAAAGGCGAGACCACGTCCTCAGATAACTATCAAGAAATGAGGTAAACTCACTCATATGCCTTAAAATGGGCTTGATACCCCATCCAATTATCTTTTTTTACTCGTCCCTTTGCATGGTCGAGTGCCCTGCCTGTGGGAAGGACAGGAATAACCATGGTTCAAAAGGTTCATCTGCACCAGCCCCCCTCAATAACAAAGGGCCTGCTGATGCAAATACATTTCATAAGTTTGGATTTTGTTTTTTACACTCAGGCTGGGTTCTGTGTTGAAGGCAGAGCTGCCAGGAAGTGCCTAAGCAAAGCGGTAAAGGCGCTGGGATACCGCCCAGCGCTATTAGCTTTACCGCAACCGTGCCGGATCCCGAGTATTGGTGTGGCTGTAATTCCTCATTCCCACTGGGCCCATTGGACCCAATTGGGCTTTATTGGCACTATTAGCGCCCCGCTAATAGCCTAAAAAATGAGCAGAAAGAGTATGTTTCTACCTTAAGCAAAAAACTGGTGGTAAACCTCCCACTTTCCGCCCAAACTCGGGATGCGGCAGAGCTGTAATGCAGTGGTATTAGCATTACCACAACATTTTTACCACTCCACCCGAATCCTGATTACCCCATTGTGCCCATTTATGCCTGGGCCGACACAGCACATGAAGCTCCAAAAAGACTTAAATTTCATAGTGTGAGTTACTGGTGCGATAGGTTTGAGGTGACAGAAGCATAACTTAAGTGGTACAAATGAACTTATAATGGCATAGATAGGTCCGAGGTGGCAGCTATAGAGCTTAAGTAACTTAGCTTATGTTTGTTGAAAAGACTAATGTGTGTACATATGGGTTTTTCTATAGGTCAAACCTAGCTGGCTACCAATAAGGACTGTACAGAAAATGGGGTTAAGGGTGAATTCCATTGAAGGGCAAAAGAGGGAAGCAGTGGGAGAGTGGGCTTAGTTTAGTTTAGTTTATTTGCTTATATAGCGCACCTAACCCATGGGTATCTGGGCACATTTGCTTGAATATACAACATGTTACAAAATTACCAAACACAATATTACAATATTACAAATGTACACTACACAATATTCGGGGTACATGCAGTAAAGACATACCGTGGCAGTGAGAACATAGAGACCACTTGAAGGCAGCTGACTTGGGTTACATATCAGAGTTAAGACATGCCTAGCAGGACAGTGAAAGACAGTTATATACAGTATGCTATGTAAATGAAGGTGAGACCTTCGATGACTACCATGTTAGAATGGACGCTAACCTCAGAGCCAAGCTTTCACTCTGAATCTAAACGACCAAAAGGAGGGTTCTGCTCTGATGGCTGGGGGGAGTGAGTTACAGGGAAGCTGGAGCCTCCTGCAGTTTTCAGTTTGTAGTTCGGGATGTTGAGGCAATTGAGATAGAAGGATCTAGTGGGTCTGTCAGACTGGTTCCTTGAGAATTTGTCTATCAGGTATTTTGGAACCGTGTTTTAGAGGCAGTGTGATTCTGTCACGCACTGGTAGCTAGCGTGTGTCCCGTCTGATGGCTGAAATATGTTTTCAACAGGGGATATTCAATGCCAATCTAAAGGCATTATTCTGCAGTACTTGTAATTTATTTAGGTTCCATGCCGAGGAGCCTAGGAATAGGGTATTGCAGTAGTTCAGCTTCGAAAGGATCAGTGCTCTGGCTAGTGTAATGCAGCTGTTGGTCGATAAGTAGGGTTTGCAAGCATTTATAAGTTTGTTAGTATAAGCTGTGGCTGAGACTGTATTATTAACTTATTTTTTGAGAGAAAGAGGGGAATCTAAGTAAACCCCTAGTGTATTGACCTCGTTGGCAACTTTGATGATGTTCCATCAATGTTAAAGGTCTTGTGGAGTTTGTCCAGATTGTTAAGACGAACTTGTGATCCGATGATCAGAAGTTTGGTCTTGTCATTTAGACAAAGGCTGTGGGCAGCCATGCAAGCCTGGATCTCGAGGTAGATATAATTTGTCATTTTAGACTCCTTAACATAGCAACCAGAGAGTGTGATGAGGACCTGGGTGTCATCAGCATACTTTGTGTAGGTGACACCCAGGTTGTCAAGACGATCAAAGAGGAGCTTAGTAAAAATGCTATAGAGCATGAGCGATATGCATGATCCCTGTGGGACTCCACAATGGATAGGTACTGGAGGAGCAGACGCTGAAGGTGCGAAGACACTAGTTGTTCTGTTCGAGAGGAAAGATTGGATCCAGCTTGCGGCATTCAGTGAGAAAGCTACAGGCAAGGTTAGATGTTTGGTCAGGATCTGGTGGTCAAAAAGACCAAACGCTGCTGAGAGATCTAGTAGTAGGAGAATGGAGAGCTTGCCCATGTCTTTGGTTTCATCCATTTGGATTTTTAGGTCCAGGAGAGCGATTTCGGTGCTGTGTTTTGGTCTGAAACCGGACTTTCAAAGGCCTAGTAGGTTATTATCTTCCAAGTGATTTTGTATTTGGAGATGTGAAGCTTGATCTAATATTTTTAAGAGAAATGGTACTGTTGTTATGGGTTTGTAATTGGAAGGTATATTAGGGTCTAGGTTGGGTTTTTTGAGGTGCGGCATGACCCAGGTTTCTTTAAGATTTTTTGGGACTGAGCAACTTTTGGTTCAATGCCCAACAAGATATTCTCGCAAGAGCAGTTTTTTCATTTCCTGCCTTAATTGCAAGAGGTATATATCTTGTAGTAGGATCTGTTTTCTATTGGCAGGGGCACATGTGCTGTGCCAGAAGAAGACTTCACGTAGCAAGAGTAGAGTCCTGCTGGCAGAGCTAGGTTTGAGGATGAGGAAGTGGATCTCCAGTGGTACATGTACAGTAGATTGCCAGAGGGAGAATTAGACTTTGGGTTGCAGAAGTACCCTTGCCGTGCAGAGATGGGTTCAGATGACAGAAATAGAACCCCATTGCTGAGATAGATTGACAGTGGCAGAGAGAGATTTCAGGAGACAGAGGTAGTAAGTAGCATTCTGTGGCAGAAATCGAGGTGAGGTAGAAGAAGCAGACAGGTCTTCAGTCATAGAAGGGAGGTTCCCTGTGGCAGAGATAGGTTTAAAGTAGAAGAGGTAGAGTGTCAGTAGTGGAAGGTAGGTTCCCTTTACCAAATATAGTTTTATGGTAGGAGTGCAAGGTTTAATGGCATCCACAGGATCAAATGAACTGAAAGGCAAAGCTAGGTCTAAATTGTGTAGAAAAGATATATGGAAAAATGTGATTCTCCAACAAAAAGGCCAGCAGTTTATTCTCAACTACAAAAACATGAATGTGTTGTGCTCCAGAAGGCCATGGAAATGTGGGCCTAAAATGCAGTACATTAAAACACACAGAGATGACTTCCAAATTGAAAGGGGGGCGTTTCAGTCTCCACTGACACACATCACAAGGCTGCATACATTGAAAATCAAGAATACAAAATAGGCCTTCCATGCAAGTTAAAACCACAGACCTGTTTTTCAACAAGTGACTGGTGCTAAAGTGTAACCTTGCTGAAATAGAGAGCAAAGCATAAAGTGTGTCATTTGCCAACCCAGAAACAGTTAACATGGAAAGGCTTGCATGTGCAGTGAAGAACAATATGCACATGGGAAAACAAATCTCCATGGCCAGAGTCCAGTGAATATATATTTGAGAACATAAATATGAACGTTGACAGCATGATGCAAGATATTAAAAGGCCTCACTTGAAGAGTAAATGTGGCAGATTGAAAAGCAAGTATTTCTGTTATTCAGCACACAGAAGGCTTGTGTGAGTCTAAAGTCTCTTCTCCTGAAAGTTAAAAACAGTGACCTTCTCCCATCACATGTGCTGCTCAGGTGCTCCATCTAAAAGATCATTGCTTTGAAGTGTCAGGGCCAGAGAGAAGAGCGGTATTCATGCACGTGAGAGCAATTTATTGGTATGCTGGATCAACAGAAAGACTGCCATTCAATGGGTTTAACTCTTAAAAATGTATATATTTAAATTTGATTTGTGGTCAGCTCAGAGATACTGATCACAGGCTTGTTCCCGGGGGAATCTTTTCTAAACATGGAGGTGGAGCATTCTGCTATGCTCTTCAAGATAAGCAGAACCAACGCCTGATCTTTGCGCTTACAAGAATGGCAATGGACTTTAAGCAGGAACGCTAACAAAGGAAGTCAGTGGCTAGACCACTAATTAAGGCTTGAATAGATGTAATGTGAAAATTGAAATATGTATGTGATCATTTTGCCATAGAGTTGTATAAGTATGATATTGTGTTGGTTTTCTCAGGAACTGTACATCATAGAATGATATCCAAGATATCATGGGAAAGTTAATGCACAGACATATCTAGTGACACCACTCCCCTAAAAAATGGAATAAAAGTTATAACCTAAAATGGGAGTGAAGAGAGGGTCCCTGGAATCCCCCTCCACACCCCCATGAACATGTCAGCCCAAAGAGTCAAGAACGCAAGGCGCAAGTCACTGTTTTGACAGCACCCAGAAGGGCCTGTGACATCTACATATGCAAACAGATATATTCTCTCAGACAACCATTCAAACCTTATTCAGTAAATGTCTTTATGGATTCAGGTGCCACAACACTGATCATGGATACAAACACCTCACTGGATCAGATCGACTAATGAGAAATATCCTACGATGCTGACGTTATTAGAGACACTATGACGTAGTAACGTTAGTCATGAAGCAAACTCTCACCCATGCACGAAGTTAAATGGACACACACGTGCACACACAAAGAACATACTTACACAGTTCTGTAGATGGGCATATACATATACATACTGTCAAAAGCCTTTATTATTTTTCTCATTAGCCAAACGCAGAGACAAAGAAGAGATGCAGTGCAAGCTTGCAGAGGATTATTGCAATTAACCATATGGAATTACATGATCATATAAGGAGCATGGAAGAGCCAACTACTACTAACCTATAAGAAACATAGCACGGTATAGATATATAGAAAGCATATTATAACTGTAGAGAGGTTACATGAGGCCACAGACCTCGGGACGAGAGGCAAAGAAAATCAGAATTAGGCTGCACGAAGAAGCTGGCCAGGGTTTGCAGCTAAGGTCAGCGACGAGCAGAACATTCTTGGGCCCCTGAGACAAGAAGCCATCTGAAAAATAGCAGCATAAATCCTTACAAATTGCAGACTAGAGAGCTCGATATTGGGGTCCTCAACCACGTGGTGTTGGCGAGCCAGACAATGGAAATTAGATGGGAAGACAGCGGAAGAAAAAGGAGAGGCAAGTAAGGAAGTAGCTGGCTGTAAGGAGACCAGTGAAGCACGAGAGCGGGCAGAGATAATGGAAGAAGTAGAAAGGGAATAGAAGGAGTAGTAGGAGAAACATGAGAGAGTGCAAAGAGAAAAGCAGAGGGAAGAAGAGAAAGAGAGGGAACAGCGAGAGATGAGGAGAAAGAGGGAGCTCAAGGAAATAGAGAGACAAAGGGAGGAAGACACGGAGGAAAAGCAAGTTTTGGTAAGAAGGGAAAGGAGGAAGTGGGAACTAGAGCAGTTCGCAAGAGAGCGCAAACACAAGGAGTAGGAGGAGCGTGCAGTAAGGGACATAAAACTAAAATGGGGAATGACTGAGTACAATGCGGGAAGGGATAGGCAAACGGAGCAAGTTCACAGCAATACTTATGATAAGGCGGCCGTGCTGCCAGACAAAACCAACACAGGGTCCTCCAGGAGGGGGGGGTGGCAGGAACCTTATGGACTTAGAAGGGGAACCAAAAGGATGAAAGGTACTGAGGAGACTGAGGTTCCATGATGATTGTGACAGTGACCTGGTAGACACCAAGTCCGAAGATGACTTGCTAGAGAGTGAGGACGAGGGAATGGGGCGACCTGTTCGTTGATTGACATGGGAATACGATCGGGCGAAGCTCGACATGGGGAGCAGGCAGAGATGCTGGGGAATTGCGTGGCAACAAAAACGAGGGACCGTGATGGTCCGGGGATACATTGGACAGCCTGGATAGGGTAACCCCATCTGTGCAGAGGCTCAGGGACCTCCCAGCATGAAGGAGGGGGGAAATGGGGGAAATGATAAGCATGTTTACCACCACCAAAGACACTGGGAGTGGGAGATCAAGTTGACAAGAAGAGTGAACGGTGGGATTGGGCTCACACAGAGATCCTTACTGGAAAAGGGAGGTGGGGCGTCCTCAATACATACCATAGAAGCATATACACAAGGAACACTTGAGGTGAGCGTGGGGGTGGGGAAATGGATATATGAGATGGAAAGGATGACAGCAGGACAGAAATTAGCACTGGGGGACATTAAGGGGTTAGTGGCGACACTCTGAGAGGCCGCTGATGATGTATGGAGAAGGGTGGGGTACCCAGGAATAACAACCCAGAACACAGTGCACAATTGTAGAGAGGGAGTCAAGTACCCCCACCAAAAGCTCTGCCCCATGTTGCCTATATGTTGGGAGCCGGAAATTGCAACATGTACAATACCATTGAGGATGCCTGTACTGCAAAGAATTCTTGAAACAAGATATCCATTGAGAAAACGCTATGTGCATTCAGGAAGATATGATGGCCATTTAGACAAAGTCCGGATGAAGTGTGACAATGAGTGAGAAAGAAGACTGGTAAAGTCACATGAAGCAGAATTGACACAACTCAGAAAAGATGCTCAAGGCAAAGGAACATTGACATTCTATACGTTTTGAATAGAAGGGGCCTCATTATGACTCCGGCAGTAGCTGTGATGGCAAAACCAGCACGGATGCCACCGGAGTCATTTTTTTCCGGCACCCGGGAATGGGAAATTACCAGGGCATTAAAGCCCCAGTGGACCCGATAATTGCCCATTCCCAGCTGCCGGAAAATATTACTCCCCATTCCCATTTGAGTCCCATTGTGCTCAATGGGAATGGGGAGGTCGGATGTACCGGCATCATTCACAAATGGTGCCGGTGCATCCAACATGGTCTGCTCGTGGGTGTCGCTCTGCCCACCAGGTCAGACGTGGCGGGCATAAAGGCACCCGCTAGCAGACCTCGTAGTTTGCCGGTCCGGTAACAACAGTACCGGCAAGCTTACCGGTACCATTGTTACTGGACCAGCAAACTTATAATGAAGCCCAAGGTGTTAAAGATGAGCAACATTTTGGGCTCGAGATGAAGATGCTCCTGCTACAGAAACACTGCAGAAGATGCTGAATCAGTTTACACTTGTAGATATGCAGTAACATAAGTAGACAAAGTGATCTTAAGGCTGGCTATATAGTGAATAGTTTGCCGCAATGTGCAAACGTATGTACATAGAAATGTATAGAATCTGGATGTTCCACGATGCACTTTAGCAAGGCTTGAAACCCTGTAATTGGAAAGGGTTTGCAGTGTGGCACAGTTGGAAAATAACTGATGGTGGAGGAGAAATTGAAGAAAGGCTTGGCTGGCCCAGCACCAAGGAGTCGAGGCCACCGTGAGCCTGGTTGTTCATCCAGTAGTTACATGAACGTGAGAAAGAAACAAACTTCTGTTTGAGGTGGAATGGAAAAACACGCAAGGCGTCAAAAGTTCATCATTTAATAGTATTAAATGCAGCAAAGAGCTGGAAAACATGGTCTCCAGTCATATGGTCACATCAAAATAGACATTGGGTCGAGCTACACCGAAACCAAGAAGATACTTCCTTTTAGTCTCAGGCACAGGGAGATATGCAAGGCCAAGTTCAAAGCCGTAATTGACGGGCATATTGCAAGAGTGATGATAGATGTTGGGATAATTGGGAGGGGAGGCATGACCTCCCCGACCCTCCCTGAACCTGGAGTGGTAGCCTGTGTGCTGCTACCGTGTGGAATATTCCAGAAAGTTATGAGGGTGCCAAACCAATTTTAGAGGGTCACATATCAAAGAGCCCTATAGTTTGTTTAACCAATAAAGTGTTGAGTATTAGTATGACACAGAAGATGGCTTGCACTTGGGATGGGCTTAGTTGCCCACCTGACAGTACAGACCCAATCACTTCCCCCGTGAGTATAGAACGTACACTTAGATGTTACATGTAAACCTATCACAGCCCCAAATAGGTTTTTGTAGTTTGCCACGTAGAGTGATGTCACTGTTTTTACTATAAAAGTTGTGTTTTTTATAACATGTTTGGAGAGAAATTGATGTCTATTGTAACTCCCTGTTTTAGATAATTGCAAATAAGACAGCACCAAGTTTTGCCAACTCCCTGAGTTGGTTTGATTATTGATGTTTGAGTACATTCTGCATTCACATCTATCTCTAAGTATTGCTACCTCGTCTTAAAGGGCCTTAGAACTATGGGTTCATGTGGTACCAGAGGTAGGATGGTTCAAGAGTCGTTGACCCAGAAGGCTTTTAAGGATGTCGGAAATATCAGATGTCCTCCACCATTTATCTGGAGGACCGCAAGGCTTCCTGTGGATAGCAGCAAAAACCAAGATTTTGCAAGACAAACGAAACAGGTGGGATGGGTCCCTCTTTCACAGAATTTCCCTCCCGGTTTCTACAGGCAGCTGTGCGGACCGAAGTCTGAGGTGGCCGGTTGAGGAGGAGACGATTCTGAGGGTCAGGAGCTGAAAAGTGAATAATGAGTAGATTGAGAATGTTGGCAAAATATCTGTGTATTAAGTAGGGAAAGCGATAATCGGGAGAAAGTAGCGGAGGGTTGGTAGGGTATTTGAGTTAATGACGAAGAGTGTCAAGTGAAGCAATATGGAAGAGGAGCGATCCACACGATAAGGCCACAATCCTACATCCAGAGACATCTGGAAGGAGTTGCTTTCAAATCCAAGTGGATATATAGGCTACAAACAGATAGATCAGTTAAAGATAACAATTCGTAGTAATTTTACGGGCGAGAGTAGCCACAAGGAGTGTTGTCAGAAATATATGTGGGGCCGGCCAGTCTGTCTGTTTGTATATTGTATGTGTTGTATGTGTTAAGGGAATGATGAAATGTCGAGGAGCGAAAATTAATAGATTGTGGTAAAAGGCTGAGAGTGGATTATTTATTTAGTTAGTTAACCAATGGTGTTAATCGATTAGGTAGATTGAAGTAAAGTGAGACAAAGATTTGGAGCTATGACGGTTGCAGCATGCTCAAATTGTGTTGTTCATCCAAAAAGTATTTTTCTGTGCAAACTAACAGAAGTATTGACAGTTGATTGTGACTAGTCATGATGGAAGATGTTACTCTGCTCATGCACCTGTGCAAACATCTACCAAAACAGGCACGCAAGCTTAAGCAGTATCGTGCAGAATGGGATAAGGGCACAGCGGATAATTGTGCTTTTGACAATGATCCCCCAGTGCACAAGGGGGATCATTGTCAAAAGCAGTTTTGCAACACATGACCACGTACCGGACGCAGCGTACACGGGAAAGAAGTTAGATAAAAGGTTAGCTATCCTAGAGCTTTGGAAAATGTACAAGCAGGAACGGAAAGATCTGCCTCCTGAAGACTGGATGCTTAACAAGTGTAAAGAGGGGGAGCTAAGCCTTCTGTTCCCCCTACCATACCTGAAGCAAATGACGATTGTACGAAAGACGAAGGAGTGAATCCATTAAGGGAGCTTAAAGCAGCATCAGGATAATGTAAACCGACACAATGGCTGCTAGGCCAGAAAAAACTCCATAAAGGAATGTGATCTCTAAAGTCTTACGGGACAAAGAGAGAAGTGAACAAATGAGTATGATTCTCGATATAGAACAAGAAATAAAGAGATGGAAGGGAGAAAAGGACAAAGCAGACGAGATAGCACTCATACAGAACAAATGAATGGGCAGTCAGATATTGCTCAAACTTCATGGGAAGAGCATCGAGGAAGTACGACAAGGGGAAACCCAAGATGAGCAAGATAAAAAAGACAGGGAACGAGAGAAGCAATTGAAAGAAGACGAGGCTAAAAGAAAGAGTAGACAAAGACGGAACAAATGTATCAGGAAGAGCAGTTAAGAAAGGAAGAAAGAACAGAAGAGCAAACAACATATGACAATAGGCAGAGAGCAATCAGAGAACGAGACAGACCAGAAAAGAAAAGATAAGAAGAGGAAGAACAGAAATTAAGAGGTAAAAGAATAAAAAGACGCAGAGATGACGATGTGCGTAGGGCAAATGAAAGAACGGAAGTGAAAAGGCAGGAAGAGGAAAGGATTAGGGAGGAAGCAAAGAAACAAAGAGAATTTGATGAGGAAATGGAACGAAAGAGAAGGCAGAGGGCACGCGACATTGATCGCATCGAGAAAGAGCTAATGGAACCAAATCCAGTAGTGGCATGGGAGGACATGGAGGAGTTCCACTCATCACAAAAATCAATGCCAGGACCCTCTCGAGTAAATCTAGAGGAGAATTTTGAGATAGGAAATATTGGAGACAGAATTGAAAAGGCTTAACAAGAGATGAGGGCAAAAGGTGAATCTAGAAATAAAGGGAAAGACGATCAATCTGAAAGTGTCCAGTCACAAGGCAAAGAGGGGGGCCTGTTCAGCCTCGAGCATAGTGCCTTATCTTTGGACAGGCTGACTCTAAACAGAGACGAGAAGGAGGACAGTCATACGAGTTGGGGACAGGATATGTCAGACGAAGAAAGGGAAGCATTCCATGGGGAAGAGGGTGCTGGTGCGTGTGGTCCTGAGAGATGTTTTCAGACAGACAAGGAAGTAAGATGGTCAGATTTGGACCTGCCTAAAGAAAGGATGCCAGAGTCCATGGCGCGCCCAGGGAGACCTATAAGGTGACCTCTTAGTGAGAGGGGGAATCGACACCCTATGTGAGTAGGCAGAGGTCATTACCAGGAAGAAAACAATCAGGAACCATTGTCCCTGCTATGAACAGGCAGACAATGGGAGACGATTGTGATTTTGGGATTCCACTGATGCCCTTATTAGAAAAAGGAGGGGCCAGACCACAGTACATCCCGTGGCCCCAGATGGATAAATATAACCTAAGATGTAAGCTCCCGAGTTGGACTTCGGGCACTGGGAAGTCGATCTATGAATTAGAAAAAATGAAAGGAGGAAACATGATGGCTATAGGGGACATTAAGGGTCTTCTAGCAGCTATCCTTCAGGAAAGGGCTGATGACATTTGGACAAGAGCAGGCTACTCAAGTGTCACAGCACAGAACACACTGTTTAATAATTGTACAGTGGCAGTCTGGAAAGCGCTTAGAGTACAGTATCCTGATACGTCAGCTATGCGCGCAATTATGGCACGTAAGGTGCAGGAAGGGGAGGATCTGCATGCTTACATGCAGAATTTTCAAGAGTAGTGTTCTTTGGAAATGCGGGAGCCGTGGGGAAAATCTAAATGTGTATTCTATCATATTCTATGACAGGGATTAGCAGATCAGGTACAGAGACAGCTCGAGAAGATGTGGGGATGGAGGCAAAGCCATGGCCAGAAATACAGCTGACCATTGTGCACCATTGCCGATTGGTTCAGGAGAAAAATCAAAAGAGAGAAGATGCTAGGAAGATTGAAGAAGCGAAATTAGGGCAGAAGAAGCTGTCAAAGTATGCTATAGAAGGGGCGATGCCGACTAGTGGAGAAGGCCCAGGATCACAGCCGGTAACAGGTATGCCGCAGGTGAATAACCAACGGCAGTTGGATCAAGGAGGGAACCGATTTATGCCGAGAGGCAGAGGTGGAAGAGGAGGCTTTCAGAATAATCAGGGAAACTTTCAGAATAACCAAGGTGGTTTTCAGAATATGCATAATGATAATCAAGCATGCAGGGAGGCCAAGTTAGGAGATTCCCTCCTACGTGTTGGACAAGTGGAATGACAGGGCACATCCAACAAACATGTGTGAGCCAAAGGTATGTGCAGAATGGCCAATTCTCAAGAGGAGGGGGAACAGCCTATCTGCCAGCATATAGCCCACAAAGTTGGGATGGCTGCGACCAAGATCGGACAGTGTATCAAGCACAAGTGCTGCAAATGCAACAGGCTTTTCAAGCACAGCAAGCACCATTGAATCTGCTGCAAGGGCAGTCACAGCACACACCCATGCATATACAGCAGAGTGCAAACACAGGACAGCTATTGACTCCTAGAGTAGGGGGTATCACTGTCGTGGGAGGGAATCCTTTTACAGGTATGGGAAATAGTATGTACCCACAATAGAACAGCTCACAGGGTGACTTGATGGGTTCCGTACAATTGGTGACGCCCAATACTCAAGAGGAACCGAGGGTTGATGTTACCATAGGAGGCAAAGCCTTATCTTTTTTAGTAGACACAGGGACAACTTTCTCATGTATACGAGAGGGAACATTTTTCTTATCTGGAAATGCCATGAATGCTCAGTGATTCTCTGGAGCTACAAGTAGAGTTCCTTTTACTGTCTGTCCCGTTGTTGTATTCAAGGCAGACACCAGTTAATATACTGGGCAGAGATCTGATGACGAAGCTAAATATGACAATCTCCTTCACTGATGAAAGCATAGTGTGTCCAACGCCAGGAATACATTATTTAAAAGTGGGCAAATTTATCATGGCATTTTCAGGACAAATAGCCCTGCGAGGAACACCGTTAGAGCCTGAAGTCTTTCACTATGGGGTACGCATTTTGTTAACATGTCTACTCGGTATAGTGGGCAAGATTATGAGAATACCTGATGAATTTCTGTTCAGGCCACAGATACCTATGGACAAAGAGGGGGAATGGGTTTTTCCCTTGGAATTACAGCCAGCCATAGTGCGAGGAGAACTGGCTATGCACAAAGGCTGGGCTAGAGGTAGGCCATGGGGAACAGTGATTGCTATTGGGCAAGGATGTAGGTTGACTGATATCACTGATGAGGAAATGTTTAGAGAAGACCTATCAAATGATGAATTAGGGTTCGAAATGAGTATTACATATTGGATCAGGACAGAAAAACGAGAGGTTCCACAGAAAACCTTGATAGTGTGGCAGTGTCCCGCATTTTTTGATGAAGAGATGGAGAAAGTGCCAAATTCTTTATGGACAATGGGCCTCTATGACATAGGCCTATGGAAAGGGGGGGAGAAGTAAAAATTAAACTAAAGCCACGTGCAATTTTACCTCGAGCAAGATACTATCCCATGTCGCAAGAGTCAGACGAGGGGATTTTTTTACTATATCAGCCATGATGGATCAAGGCATCTTAGTGATGTCAGAGTCACTGTGCCATACCATGGTGTATCCAATCAAAATATCAAAACGGGGGTTGTGGTGTTTAATTCAGGACATGAGGCCGATTAACCAGATTGCAGAGGCAGAATTTCCTCTAGTTCCTAATCCAGCGATGATACTATTTGGTATCCCGGTTGAAGCACGATATTTCACAGTGATTGACCTGAAAAATGTGTTTTTCTCGATCCTGTTGCATAAAAATTCCCAAGATCTTACGTTGTTTACGTTTCATCAGACTAAGCTAAAAAGGTACACATTTGCCCCAGGGGTATTGTGAGTCTCCATCGATTTTCAATAGGGTCATGCAGATGGACCTAAGCAATGTTGATTTGCCAAGTGTTGTGCTGCAATACATAGATGATATTTTGGTCTGTAGCACATCAGAGGAAGAGTGCAGATGAGACTCGAATCAGCTAATGATTATTTTAACAGAGAAAGGATAGAAGGTGGACAAAGAGAAAATGCAGTATTGCCAAGAAGAGGTGCTGTACATAGGTCAGTTAATCTCACATGAAGGAAAGAAAGTTACACCTGAAAGAGCTGAGGAGATTTTGAAAACATCAAAACCGCACACGATAAAGCAAATGCAAAGGTTTTTAGGACTGTGTAATTATGTCGGAGCATGGGTATTTGATTATAGTTCATACATAAGACCATTATTCCAGGCCCTGAAATAGCACAGGTGAATCAGGAAAAAATTGAATGGACTAAGGAAATTGAGGAGGGGTTTGATGAATTAAAAAAGACAATATGCACAGCTCCACTTTTAGGAATTCCCAATTATTCTGAGGAGTTCTTTTTATTCTCGCACACAAATGGGACAGTTATAACAGCAGTACTCACGCAGAGAACTACATTGGGGCACAAACCTTTAGCATACTATAGTGGGTTTTGGACCCAGTAATTGGGGGTCACTTCCCTTGTGAACAATCATTGGCAGCAGCTGCGTTCGCTATTGAGAAGTCTGCCAGCATAGTGATGTGGTGTTTCATGACGTTATTTGTTGGGTATGCTTTGTTTACTGTTTTGGAGAATCCCAAGGGTACATTGATGTCTCAAAGAGCTTCTGCTTATGAGGTAGTTATATCGAATCCAACTATTAAAATAGTCAGGTGTAAAATGGTGAAACCTGCCACGTTTGTGGTTGAAACACCGGCAGAGGATGAACAAGTGCATGATTGCTCAAATTATCAGGAATTCTATGACGAGATCCCGAGAGTAAAGGAAAATGCTCTAGCAGCTGGGGAGATTCTCTTTATTGATGGTTCTTCAAGGATTGATCAAACTGATGGAGAAAGGCATTGTGGCTCATCTGTGGTAAAACACAGAGCCAATGAGGAATTTGAAGCAGTAGCAAGAGCGAGACTACGTCTCATTTTTCAGAACAAGCTACAGAATTGATGGTGGTCATTGTTGTGCTAGAGAATCACGCAGACCAAGAACTAACAGTGTACAGTGACTCCACCTACGTGACGTCAACTCTACATGCAGGGCTAGCAAGTTGGAAAAGGAGGGGCTACCTCTGAGCAGACGGCACTCTACCTTATTAGATAGGCTTATTAAAACACTACAACTCCCAGTAGCCATCTCAATATTTAATTGCACAGTGCACACTAAGAGAACAGACTTTATTTCATGCAGAAACCAAGCCGCAAAGAGGCCAAATGAGTTGCATATTCTTCTGATATTTTTATTTTTAATTTTTAATTTTTAATTTTGATGCACCTGATGTGAAAGAGAAAATGGTTGTGATGATGGTTATGAATGAAAGCTTTAATCACTTATCAAAAACACAGTTAATGGAAGATCAAGGTGGAGTTTCACAGGAAGAGAAAGACCTTTGGATATGGAGGTTTTTTTGTTTATCCCCTTCCGATGCATTGTGGCGACAAGGCAGCACAGGTAAACCAGTGTTGCATGTAGCCTTATTAAGGGTTGGTGCTTGAACAGCTACACTACCCTGTGCATGTCACCAGTGAGAGTCTCGCAGCAACCATTGCGGAGGACTGGTTCATACCGAACTTGTTAGAACATGTTACTTTTTGTGTAGTAAATTGCATCGTATGTCAAATGTTTACTGCTGGGTACACGCTGCAAACAGTCAGTGGAGTGATTTCTTGACCAAATGGTGCTTTTCAGCATTTACATATCGATTATGTTGAAATGCTGCAGGTGTGTAATGGATATAGGTATATAATAGTGGTAGTGTGTCCCTTCTCAAGGTGGATTGAGGCTGATCCATGCACACACCCTGATGCCACTTGCACTGCAAAGTTTTTAGTCTGAGAAGTATTTTCTAGATGGGGAGTATGTGAGGTGCTGAGATCAGATAATGGCCCCCATTTTGTGAATGAGGTATTTGAGCTAATTAGCTTATTGCTTAGCATAAAACACAAGTTTTCTTCTGCTTATCACCCGCAAGCGAACAGGATATGTGAGAGACTCAACGGTCTGCTCAAGGAGAGAATAGCTAAATTGAAACTGACACTGAAAAAGGGGTGGCTGCACTGCCTGCACCTTGCATTATATGCATTGAGAAACCAGCCCGGCGCTGACCACCATCTCACACCACATGAATTAGTCACATGGTGGCACATGAGAATGCTTCTAATTCATCCCTCGAGAACTAGAAGTGAAGCCCAGACAAATGCAGAATTGTTAGGAGATGAGCTACATGCATACTTAACATGTATGAGGCCCAGTATCTATGTCATAGTCACCCGGACGGGTTGTCGGGCTCAGAGCACAGATGAAGACCATCCAACCGGATCTAAAGAACTAAGTTTACCAAAACTATTTGTCTGAGATAAGTTTTAATTAGAAATTTCACACGAAGGTGGCACGAGCCCTGTTTCAGCAGCCCTTTCGTTGTGGAGGAAATGACTCTGTCATCAGTCAAAAGTGATGTGAAAGTCTATGCTGAAGAGGCCGACGCACCCACAATCCATTTGGAAGCAAGTCAAGGAGAAGAAGTTCAGCACGTGCAGACTCGATGGATGACGAGGAAGAAGGACAAAGAGATTGTCCAGTAGACAGATAAAAGTGTACATTTGGACTGTGGCTCCCCTGAAACACTCTTTGTAGCTGCTAAGCAAGGAGTGAAAAAGCTATTGTTCTTGAGCCACAGGAGTTTGCTGACATTAGACTGTGAAGTGCGGAAGTAAACAAAACATGCCAGATTTGGACTTTTTGTTCAACGACTGGAAGAGGGAGCAGTTCCCTGACTCGTTTCTTACTGAGTTTCTCTTTGGAGGTACCTGTGGTCTTATCCGATGTTGATATACACAGACTACTTCTTGCTGTCTTCATAGTTATGCTCAGATCTTACCCTGCTCTTGTTGGGATGAGCACTGACATACATACTTTTAGCCAGGATCCTAAGAATGGCCCGACTACTAGACGTTTATTGGCAGCAATTATAGAGCAGATCAGATTATTACCTGAACATCTTTCCAGAGGTACAGATGGTCCTGTCTAACGACAATGTCCACAAACTACTTGTTATGATCTTTTACTATTTGCTTCAAGTTCATCTCTATCTTGTTTGGTGAGAAACCAACCCTTTTGTGTTCATGCAAGATCCTATAAATCGTCCAGCAATCAGCCAGTTGCTTGTGGAGATTATAGAGAAAATTTGACAACTACCAAGTTTGCATGAATAAAACAAGTTTTTCTTTCCTTAAAAGTAATCACAGGCAAACATGTGGTCCATAGAGGATATTGCAGGTCCAGAAAGTGAGCAAGGCAACAACACGTGGAAAGACATCGATGGTGGAGCCTCATGTATTGGTGCATAATATATGCTTTTTCTACATTTATCATTGTTTTTCTGATTCTGCTAATCCACACTGTGTATTTCATTGGTCGCAAGAAAGCAGTGGTTCCTCTTATCCTTCCCACTCCAGTCACTTTGACAGAACTAGACATTGTGAGAAAACCAAGGCCTTATGTGATTGTCCCCACTCCAGTAGCTCATGTGGAGGCACCTGGTTCTGTGGCAGTTGTCCCTAGAAATCTGTATGCAGGAAGGATTCTTATAGATATTCTTACTGAGTGCCAGATACAGATTCTTAGAGAGAGCCAAAGAAAGAGACCTAAGAGAAGTATGAGGGAAGATGATTATGAATTAAATAATTATCTAGACAGTATAGCACATTTGGGGAACAACATGTTGTATCAACACATGAAAGAGTGAGAAGGAGTACTTCTGAGGAGGGTTGCTATGTATGTGCACTCCTACCTTATGCTACAGGAAAGTCTAAGATATTCATAGCTATCTAAATAGATGTTCAAACAGCTCATTGCCTTACTGAGGGTGCGCTGTGCCATACAAGAGGTAAATTCCAGGGTCGAGCAGCATCTTTAATATGGTTGTCAGAATGAACAGCACTAGATGAAGATGATTATGTACAAGATATAAAGACAGGAGCGAGAGCCCACACCAGAAATCATGGGATAAGATATGAACAGCCTGGTATGAAGGGAGGAGGAATTAAATGAGAAATAAACAGAAGACTCATTTGTCATGGGAAGACTGAAGAAGAAATTCGAAGCTGCAAGGAAAGAGGCCAGATGCAGATCTGGGGAACCATGCTTTCTCCAGACGGATGGGAAGAAGGTGTAGTCATATGCAGAGCTGTGGCAGTAACTGGTCATCGCAAACCAGTTATCGAACGAGTGGAAAATGGATGCAAAACTCTATGGCCTAGGCTTGCACAACTTCTGACGAGGGTCGAAGACAAATGTGGTCCATTGCAGATAGTGCCTCTAACAAGTGCAGAGCTATGCTTCAGAAAAGTTGGAGAGAATCAACAGTGCAGACACATCTTTGATGTTCCAGGAATGAAGGACAGAACAGTAATGATAATGGATCACTATTGGGCCTGTGGATCCAGAGGTTACATGAAGCTGCCCAGAGATTTGGGAGGACTATGTTCTAGAGTGATCATTCATGTTCCAGCGTTGGTGATTCCTAAAGTGACTTGTACATTGGCGAGTTTACAAAAGAAGATGCTGACCTGAGGAAGAAGAGATCTGCTGAACTCCTGAATTGAAGAGGGAGAACTATTTCCCAGCTAAATCGATAGCAGCTTTTGATGCCATCCCATATGAACACAGATTGTTCAGTCAGATTTAAGCAATATTCTCGACAATCTTCATGCCCAGAATTCAGGTGATGATGAATGCCAAGTGGTTACAGATAACCAGATGGGAGCTTCTGTAGACGATCAACACCACTATAAATTGATTCAATGCTATCAAGGAGGAGCTGAGAGCCATAAGACGGATGGCACTTCAGAACTGATATGTCCTGGACATGATTACAGCTATGGATGGAGGTGTTTGTGCCAACATCGGAGAATCATGTTGCACGTTCATACCTTCTCACGATGAAGAGAATGGCACCTTGACAGAGGCCATAATGATGCTGACAAACCTACAAGTCATAATGGAGGATGAGGTAGAAGACATTGCTGATGACAGTTGGTTTGCATAAATCTTTTCATGGGTACCACAATGGATGGTGAACATTAACAAACTCTTGGGAGCCCTGTTGGTAATGATCATGTTTGTATTTTGTGTGATCAGGATAACAATCAGACAATGCAAGAAGACTGCAAAGGAAGCAGTAGGAATGAAGATTGTGATTGATGTCGAATCAGGATTTGAATCTAAATAGCTGACAGATGAAGAAACCAGAGATTACGTAAAGGCCAGCATTCATGCACCTGAGGGAACAAAGTTCCTGTACCCAAAGAACCATAAGAAGTATGTGGGAAGATGGATCTACTACAGTCCCAATGGACAATGCATGTTTATGACATGCAGTGTTGATGAGCATGTGAAATCAGCAGGATGCCTGTTCGCCACTTCCCCTGTGCGTGTCTGTTCGCCACCTCTACATCCCTTTCTTTGTTATCGGGTCGGGGATCCTCGGTCACTGCGTGGCTTCTAAGCGCTGGATCTGCGGGGCCGGGTCTCTGGGACCCCCTCCCTGTCTCTTAATCCTGTAAGTGCTTCAGACCTGAGCACTTTATTGGCGCGTCCTCGTGTTCAGCAAAAGGCCCAAAGCACAGACTGTAAAAGACCTGAGCACTTTATTGGCGTGTCCTCGTGTTCAGCAAAAAGTGAGGATTGCAGACTACAAAACTAAACTGTGAGGATTTTCGCCTGGAGGACGTCTTTTCCGCGAACACCGCAGCTTGCCTGTCCCATAGGCACTAAAAAAGGACTTGGTGTTGCTTCCGCCTCCTGTGGATTGCGACGCCCCCTCCTTCCTATCACCGCCTAAATCTTTTTCAATCTAAGGGTTTAAACAACAGCTCTCTTAAGTTTATGAGAAATCTGGACATGCGATTTGATGGTGATGACCTTTGTAACAACAAGGAACCACGAACAAATTCTATGCCCAGTACTGTAAGAAGGAAGCATATATCATATGAAGGTATAACAGAAATAGGAAATAAACCTGAGAAAGATTATACTGAGGGTGCTAATAGGCTAACAGATGCTTTAAAACACAAACAGGTGACAGATAGGATTGATAAAAATCTTAGGCTTATGGAAAGAGGTGTGGCTGACATATTTGATATTTTTAAAAATCCAGAAACGCAGTCACGCCCCAATACACCATCCTCAACAGGCATCATGTCTCCTTGTGTACCTCCTCACTTGATGAATGATAACGTGGTTAGTGTTGAGGATCTGCAAATACACGCTGTATCCGGGCCTGTAGTCAGCGAAATTCCGAATACACAAGTAAGAGCTGTTACTCAGATTCCTATGGTCGAGCAAGACACGATGAATGTATCCAAGGTGGTTGGACGCGCACCCCATCCCCCCCAATGGTCTTACAGAGCAAGATGTTTGCTGTATGGTTGAAAACATCTTAAAAAAACAGAGGCTGAGTGAAAATACGGTAGTTTTGCCGAAAGTCACTAAAAATACTCTGTATGATGATAAACTGAATGACATCTTGGCTCAGTCTTCAAGTGGGCCTTTGAATATAGACTTTCGACCTAAAAATGAAGAATGTGTGCAGACCCAGAAGGGTCTCACTGAACAAGAGGTTTGCCATTTGGTTGAAAATATACTAAAAAAACAGAACTTGAGTGGTAATGTGGGTGCCTTGTCAAAGGTTACTAAAAACATCCTGCATGATGATAATCTGACCGATACCGTGGCTCAAACATTATGTGAGGACCGAAATGTAGACTCTCGACATATAAATGAAGAACAAGTAACCCAGAACCAGAGGCAGCTATAAAAGATGCAGGTCATGGTCTTGAAGGGGTCTCGGAACATAATCTGGGAATTATCATTGATAACATCTTAAAAAAGAAATATACCACAAGTTATAATGGTTATGCTTTGAATGAACGAAAATTCTTCTTCAGGGGATTTTATAGACACTACTCGTATGACGGATAGGTTATATGAACCCCTATGCAGAATGCCTATCGTTGACAATGGGCCCGCGCCTACAAGACATAGTGTGCAGAACGATCTGCCATTTGGACATTTAAGGGCACCGGCTTTTCCAGAGGAGCATAGTTTAATTATGTATTATGTACTTGAAGAAGGTGGTCCTAGTTCTTTGAATAGACCATATATATTGAATTTATTTAATGAAATCCCTGAACTTTGCCTGATAACATCGGCGGATATACAACTTGTGGACTTCATTCATAATCTGAGATATGATTATGTAAGGTTGACTATCAAATCTCCCCTGATTAGAGCGCTTCTCTTAAAGGAGGTAGGCTCCTTTCAGAGGAGAGGCTTTGATGTTATACCTTACAATAATTCTGTCAACTCTAAGCTGCCAATGTACAATGGAACTCCCCAGATTAGAACATCTGAATTACCTCTAATACAAAATGAAGGGATGGTGGCTATCAATGAAGCTAAGTCCTGTTTAAAGGACATGCAAGAGTGGCGTTGGCTTGCACTGTCCTTACGAGAATCCATTGCACAACTGAAATCGGTCCCTAAACCACTTTAGCACGAGGTTTTATTTCCAAGTTGTATCATGGAATACAAGGGGATATAAACATCTTTTGTTAGACACTGTGCAATGTGTGAAATTTAATGAATATGACTTTGTGTTGTTGCAAGAAACCTGGGTCACCTCTGGCTTGTACATTGATGGTTTTAATACCCTAAGATTAGCTGCAAAAAAAAAAGATAGAGGTAGACCAAGTGGTGGTTTGCTGCTGGCTTATAGAATTGATACGTGTATTAAACTTCTGGATAGTTCTTTTGTACTGGATTGTGCCATAAGAGATAGTTTTGAATTGATAACAGAGGCTGGAATTGCTCATTTGTTGATGTTCAATGTATATTGGAATACATGTAATGAGAATAGATGTGAATTACAGGAGTTTTTTGTCTATCTAAATGAAGAGATATGCAACTGGCTTGATTCATACCCACAAGGTTTTATTTTGCTTGCGGGGATCTGAATGCGGATTGTTCACCTACAAAAGCTGAACAGTACCAGATACGTGCCTTTTCATCCAATCTGGATAGTAAAAAAACTAGAGGTTGTCAATGGTTGGATTTTGGAAAGAGTTGGGGCATGGAACCAGTCTACAATATCATGCCTACTTGGGCTGCTCGTGGGTCATGTTCCATACTAGATTATATATTTGTGACCACTCATGAGAAACTGTACTGTAAAAAGCTGGAAGTTATAGAAAATTGTAATAGTGATCATGCAATGCTAAATCTGGAACTCCCTTGGAGTAAGGGTAATAATGAAACCATGTCCTTTCCTATTCAAATTGAAGCATTTAATGATGGCAAACATGTAAAATGGAATTGTGGCAAAATGGAAAAGGTTAACTACATTTTTTCACAGAACTTTGCATATTCAAACTATGAGAAAAAGTTGATCTGCTAATCGGTCGATAATTTTGGTGATTATATTGAAGATATCCTACATTGCAGCAAGGTGCTCAGAAGTGATAAGACAGAATCAATTAAAGTGCACACACATACATTTGCTGAGACTGTAAAAAAAGCAAAGATCACTTTGAGAAAACATATCAGAAATATAAAGAGAAAAGATATGGGGGAATCAGAGAGGAGTCTAAAAATTAGGCAATGTAAACAAAAATATAAGAACTGGATCAAGAGTATCAAAGGCGGGCTGGCTCAAAAAGATGGAGAGGCAATGTTAAAGACCATGCATGGGAATAATAATACCAGCTTTTGGTCTTTAATAAATAAAGACCACCGTAATCAACAGTGTTTACAACTGAACCCCATTGATGCTGGGGTATGGTCCAAGTACTTTGGTTCTTTATATAAGTCTCCAGAATATTGCTTGTGGTCTGAGGTTTTCATAGATGCTGTATGGCAATTGGCACATCCATTCTGAATATCAGAAGCCTAATTAAAAAAAGCGAAGCCTACCTCCACCCCGGGTCCCAATCTTTTATCTTTTGCCAACCTAAAAAACAATATTGACCTGTGGTCTAAGATCCTACATTTTTTATTTGTGGACATTTGCTTTAAAAAAAAGATCCCAAATAACTGGAAAGTGTCATATGTTTTGCTTCTATTTAAGAAAGGTGATCGTCTGTGTCCCAAAAACTACCGCCCTATTTCACTTATGAATGTGGAGTCAAAAATCTTTGGTGGTATGGTACTGGAAAAACTGAAAATGTGGATTGATAACAACAATATCCTTGACTATAGGCAGATTGGTTTTCGTAAAGCCATAGGTACTGATGCTGGAGGTCTGGTGATGGTTGAGTTAATGAGTGCGGTCAAACAAAAAGCTATGAAGCATTTATATATTGCATCCATGGACCTTAGTTCCGCATTTGATCTCGTTGACAGGCCCACTTTAGGGAAAACCTTGTCAATGTTAGGCATAGATAAAGACCTGTTAGACATAATTATTCATCTTTATACAGAAACATCAATTAGAGTCAGACTAAACAACAAAGGAAACATGTCTGATATTATTCCCAATGAGAATGGGCTTAAACAGGGCTGCAGATTAGCTGCAACTCTCTTTAATCTGTATGTGTCTAATGCAGGCAGGTCCTTGGATTCTAGTGGTCTAATTGGACCCAAAATTGGAGGCTCAATTGTTAGGTGGGTGTCATATGCTGATGATTTTTTATTAATGGACTGCACAAAAATCGGCCTGCAAAAGCTTATAAATGATTTTGATTTGTTTATTGAAGAAAGAAAACTGAAAATTAACCCGAGCAAAACCATAATCTTTCACATGGGCTGCAAAAGTCCAACTCCATTTTTTTCTTATTGGACCTGTAATGGTGCTAAAATCAAAGGCCAATCTGTCCTAATCTGGTTGGGGTATGTTTTTTCCAGTAACTCCAGTAAAGTAATAAAGACCAGACTGATACAAAAAGCAAAAGTAGCTCTCAACCAAATAAAAGGCATTGAAAGAACATATGGCAAATTTACTCTCGAACCTTGCATCTTGTTTTATAGGCTTAAGGTGTTGCCAAGATTGTCCTATGGGTGCGAATTTTTCTCTAAAAACATGTGGTCCTTTTTACGCCAACTTCTTCTTCTTCTTAATTATCGAAAGCGTGGGCGGACCCACGCAGGCGCTTCCCCATCCTATAGGGATGATGTGCACCGTACCGACTAATTATTATTTTGCTCCATTTAAGCTCACAACTCCTCCCACCTCCCCGTCTGCCTCACAAAATCCAACATCACACTATTCCTTCTCCTGCCTCCCTTCCCATCACCTCCCAGTAAAATCTGGAATCTATGATATGGCGAAAAGTTCTATACTGTGTTCCAAATTGTATTCCTTTAGAGCTAATAAGATACGAACTTGGTCTACGATCACTCAATAGTATCATGTTTAATAGAAAATTGGCTCTATTAAGAACATGTTTGGTAGCTGAAAATGGCACAATTTATGCTCATCTGAAACATGCGTCAAATGGAAATTTTATGCTTAATCTAAAAGAGGACTGTGAGAAGAAACTTCTTGATTTGGGTCTATCGGTAAATACACTTATCAAGTTTCCACACAAAGTGAAGGAGGTTGTTAATGCATTTGATTGGTTGGAGAACAATGTAGTTCTGCTAAATTCGAAGCTATACACTGAAAGTGTGTCATATTGGAAATTCTGTCCTTACCCGGAAACATATCTGAAAAAATATCCTTCAAGAGAATTTCGAAACTATTACATGCGATTCAGATTTAACGTTTTAAGCACAAATCAGATTCTCTTTATTCGGGGGTTGAGCTCCTGTGGGACAGAAGTTTGTCGGTTCTGTAATTCAAAAGACATAGGTGAATCCCTAAAACATTTACTACTGGAATGTCCAAATCTTCGTGAGAAGAGATTGGAAAGCTTTGCACATTTTGTCTATAATACAGCCGGGGTGGATAGAAATAAACTGTGGTGTGAAATGCTTCATGGTTCTTGAAAATAAAAGTCAACGAATTTTTGAAAAACATTTGTATGTTGACATAAACCTTTGGTGCCTAAATGGATAATGCAGAATGTGTTATAGTTTAAAAAGGTCAATGAACTTGCAAGGTGGTTATATATTTTGGATTGGAGTAGGTTATTTCTGTATGTTGTATTTTAATGAAATTGAAATGTATAAATAATGTATTGTGATTTTTTTTTCTTTAATGAAATCTGTTTTCTGTACATTGTGATATCTGTGTTTATTGAAATCTGTTGTTTTTTTGTATATATTTCTCTTTGTAAAGGTTTGAATAAACCAAAACAAATAAATAATAAAAAAAATATTAAAAAAGAAAGGATTCATAAAGATGTGGGTCCCAAAGAAGCATTTCTTCAGACAAGGATGTCTTGATGTAAAGACTGATAAGAGAGTGGTTGAAGAATCGCAGAGAGGGGGGAGTGTAGAGAAGGAGTCCAGTACCCCCACCAAAGCTCCACCCCCATGCTGCCTATATGTTGGGAGCCGGAAATTGCATCACATGCAGTACCAGTGAGGATACCTGTACTGCAAAGAATTCTTGAAACAAGGTATCCATCAGAAATCCCTATGTGCATTCACGAATATATGATGGCCTTTTGGACAAAGTCCCAGAGGAAATGTGAAAATTAGTAAGAAAGAAGACTGGTGATGTCACGTGAAGCAGAACTGACGCACCCAGTAAATATGCACAAGGCAAAGGAACTGACATTCTATAAGATTTGAAGAGGATGTGTTAAAGATGAGCAACATTTCGGGCTCGAGATAAAGATGCTCATGCTACAGAAACACTGAAGAAGATGCAAAATCAATTTACACTTGTACAGATGCATTAACGAAAGTAGACAAAGGGATCCTAGGGCTGGCTACATAGTGAATAGTTTGCAGTGATTTTGCCAACGTATATACATAGGAATGTATAGAATCTGGATGTTCCACGATGCACTTTAGCAAGGTTTGAAGCCATGTAATTGGAAAGGGTTTGCAGTGTGGCACAGTTGGAAAATAACTGATGGTGGAGGAGAAATTGAAGAAAGGCTTGGCTGGCCCAGCACCAAGGATTGCGGCCACCGTGAGCCTGGTTGTTCATCCAGTAGTTACATGAACGTGAGAAAGAAACAAAATTCTGTTTGAGGTGGAATGGAAAAACACGCAAGGCGTCAAAAGTTCATCATTTAATAGTATTAAATGCAGCAAAGAGCTTGAAAACATGGTCTCCAGTCATATGGTCACATCAAAATAGACATTGGGTCGAGCTACACCGAAACCAAGAAGATACTTCCTTTTATTCTCAGACACAGAGAGCTTCTGCAAGGCCAAGTTCAAAGCCTTTATTGACTGGCAGACTGCAAGAGTGATGATAGATGTTGGGCTAATTGGGAGGGGAGGCAGGAGCATGCCGACCCTCCCTGCACCTGGAGCGGTAGTCTGCGTGTTGCTAGTGTCTGGAATATTCCAGAAGAGAAAGAGGGTGCCAAACCAATTGTAGAGAGCCATGTATCAAAGAGCCTTATAGTTTGTGTAACCAATTAAGTGTTGAGTATTAGTATGACACGGAAGATGACTTGCACTTGGGATGGGCTTAGTTGCTCACCTGAGAGTAGAGACCCAATGACCTCCCCCGTGCGTATGGAATGTATTCTTAGATGTTCCCTGTAAACCTATCACATCTTCAAATAGGTTTTACATGTTTTTTTATAACATGTGTGGAGTGAAATCGAGCAAACGTCCGTTGATGTCCATTGTAACTCCCTGTTTTAGATGATTGCAAATAAAACAGCATCAAGTTTTGCCAACTTCCTAAGTGAGTTTGATTATTGATGTTGAGTAAATTCTGCATTCCCACTATCTCTAAGTATTGCTACCTCGTCTTAAAGGGACCTAGGTCTATGGGTTCAAAATGGTTCATCATTCGCTAACTGCCGAGCAGCCGTATGACAAGCTCTGCGGATGCAGTACACAGCCACCTCAGACATTAGTGTGATTATGGCAAGCAGAATGGGGGAAGAGGAAGACCCCTTACAATATGTTCAGCCTATTCAAGAGTTATGGCATCTTGAAACTCGAGAACCGTGGGATAAAACAGTGCCATTATTTTATCATATACTATGCCACGGACTACCAGAGCAAGGGTAAAGGCAGCTAAAGAAGTTGGTGGGAATGGAAGTGAAGCCGTGGTCAGAAATACAACTCACAATAGTACATTACTGCAGGCTGATGCAGGAGAATGCGAGCAAAAAGCTTGAGGAAAGAAAACAGGAGGAGGCGAAAGTTAGTGCAGAAGAAGCTGTTTAAATACGCCATGGAAGGGCAGTATTAACAAGCACGGGAGGACAAGGGGCCCCGCAGACACAGTACACACCTCCGCCCGCAGGAGGGTGATTCATGGGGTGGGGAACGCACAGCATGGGGTTCAACGAAGAGGGGGGACACCAAGGGGACACAGGTATGGACATCAAATGCAACAGGGCCAAGGGGGGTTCCCAGGAGGATATCAAGGATATGAGCAACAAATGCAGCAGGGCCCAGAAGGGTTTTCTGGAGGGTATCAGAGGCAAGTGAGAGAAAATCTGTGGTGCTGGGTGTGTGGACAGACAGCACATATCGACATATAATTTGAAAGAGACTTAGGGTAATTAAATGTTGGAGTGATCGCACCCAAAGCAAAATGAAAACCTAAAATAAGATCCCAATAACAGTACAGTGTTTATAAATATTTGAAACCGAATAAACACGGGTTGAAGTGAATCTAATAGCACACCCACCATAACTTAATTACAATTCTCACCAGAGTATTCAATCTAAATAGGACAATATGTTATAAGACAGATTTTGTATTCAAATTTACAGCATAAAAAATAGTAAAAATACATTTGTTAAATCATTTAAAGTGACAAAAGTGACAAGTGCATCATAACATCAGTTTGATACATATATTTATAAAAACTTAAAACATTTTTATTAGAGAACTTCAGTAGGAACGAATCCCCTCACCAAAACTTTAGTGCAGTGAAGTAAGTACCCAATTATCAAGGATATGGGCAACAAATGCAGCACAGTCCAGAAGGGTTTTCTGGAGGGTCTCAGAGGCAAGTGAGAGAACTGCCTCTGTGCTGAGGGTGTGGACAGATAGGACACATTTCGAGGGTGTGTAGAAGCAGAGGAGAGATGCAACAGAATGGGAGAAGTCAGAGTATCCAGGGGAACAGATGGAGTTCTATGCCCAGGACCAGACACAGTTTCAAAATAGGGATTGCCTTACTGCCACAGGTTCGCGTCAGGCTAAATATAATGGAACAACAAAAATGAACCTGGGTGAAATGAGATCAGAACATCTGTACACATTTAAACAATACCAGGACTTGTCAAAATATATATATATTTATTTATAAACAATTTACACAAATATTTATTGTTCTCAACATCCCCATTTAAACACCACCATTCATTCCATCATTCATTCACACTCTCACTACACATGTCAATATTCCACACTTGTGGTACTCAGACCACCTAGAACCAATATATTAACATACATTTCAACACCTCTTGGTGATTACAGTAAGTGTTAATACAAAAACAAATAGCATCCTGCTTATTTGCTGTAACTCAACATATGTTTCGGTCGTCACAATAGGCCCCTAATTTAAGCCGGTAAATATAAGCGACCTTCTTCAGGAGACGGATGGTTCTGTTGCAACCACTCCGAAATGTCAAAAGGTGGAGGATGTCATCAAACCTCAATCTACAAACAAACAATATACATAACATCAGAATTCCGATCTCTTATTTGTTTAGACACAGATATATCTTGTGTGTATATCTCAGTTTATGTGTATACAGATTGGCACTCACCTCCACGGGAAATAATGGAGACACGTGTCAACGATGGATTAAATCCTGCAGTGGTGCTAGATAACTCTGCGCCTATACTGCAACGTAAGAGGAGGACAAAGCATCTTAGTAAGCCTGCCCTATAAACAATACACCATTGTATAAATTGTCTGGACACACTGTCTTACCTGATCAAAGATTCAGGTATGGGGGTGTCTTGCGTCTTTAGTCAATAAATCCAAAGAGGAAAAATCCCTGTTCTCGCCTGAAATGCAACACAGAGACTCAATACTCAAATATTTTCATCTTGACCACACTGGAGGTAATCAAAACCTCCTATCAATTCGCCTCACCTCATGTGGCCCAGTCCAGAAATGTTCTAATCTGGTACCCCAGTTTTTTCTCACTGCGCTGTGATTCCAGTTCAATGTTACTGAAGGGATACATGGAACAAAACATCATGCTCATATATGTAACTAGCTCAAAGCATTATCAAGGTTTTTTTTGTTTTTTTTAAGGCTGTTGTCTCACTCCCCTGCCCCTCCCCACATAGAGTTTTGTGGAGGAAACAGATTAAAATTCCCTTTATGAACCTTTGTTCAATCATGCTGGAGTTCTATAACAACCCCACTCTCATATTAGGCTTTCTGACCCTAAAAATAATAATGGGTCAGCGTGCACAGTAACTGCCAAACAGCTTCTAATGCTTATGGAAAAACACACAACTGCTGCCTTAACTGGGCTCCATTGCTGTTCAAACGCCTCTATACGAGTGAAAAGGGAAAAAACAGACACATCCAGCATCTGTTTACATGTGCTATGTATGCTGATTGTCAGCAGAAATGGAATTGAAAGGGTTGAGTTTCCCCTCGCACTCTCTCTCTCTTCAAAACTGCAAACAAACTTTGTGGATTTAAACACTCAAACCCACACACACATTTTACTTACCATGGGTTCCTTCTCTCTTGTCCTGCACACACTCCAAATTTCGTGCTGTTTCCTGGGCGTGGCTTCCTTAAATATGCCATCAACATGGTGAAAGGACCCTTGAGCCCCAATCCCCAGAGGCTTCTGGGCAATGCAGTCCCTCCGTAAGCAAAACATTTTTTTCTTTTTTTCTTTTTCCTTTTTCATGAGCCAAATAGTGTTTGTTTGATAAACCTGGAGGAACAATGCAGCATGAAGGATGAATTACCTCACCCTATTACGTGCATGAAACAATAAACGCTGCTATACCATGATCGTTTCTGTTGGTGAACAGAACTGTTAAGCCCCGGCTCCCAGTGACTTATGGGCATTGTAGTCCCTTCATGGACAAAAGTTTTTTACATGAACAAACATTTTAGATTGTGTAAAAATACCAGTGCAGCATGAGGGATGTTAAAAAGATGCATTACCTCACCCTATTTCGTGCATAGACCAATGGGTGCTTTTTTCTTTTTCCTTTTTCGTGAACCCAATAGTGTTTATTTGATCAACCTGGCGAAACCATGCAGCGTGAAGGATGAATTACCTCACCCTATTACGTGCATGAAACAATAAACGCTGCTATACCATGATTGTTTCTGTTGGTGAACAGAACTGTTAAGCCCCGGCTTCCAGTGACTTATGGGCATTGTAGTCCCTTCATGGACAAAAGTTTTTTACATGTACACACATTTTGGATTGAGTAAAAATACATGTTAGATTGTGTAAAAATACCAGTGCAGCATGAGGGATGTTAAAAAGATGCATTGCCTCACCCTATTTTGTGCATAGACCAATGGGTGCTTATGCTGCATGATTGTTACTGTTGGTGTATGCGGCTCATTCCAACATCCGAGGTGATCCTTGGGTATAGCTTGCTATTCTAGGTCATGGCCACTCACCTTCAGTTCATCCTGGATTATGGTGTGATCTTTCATGACTTACTAATGGACACAAACGCCCTTCCCCCTCAAGATGGCAGGAGGCGCCTTTGCCACAACCAATATTGTCAAAATCAAATATGGGTAAACCAGAGTCCAAATGAATGTACTGACATGCCATGCCCTTCATATATATTTATCAGATGGCATATATATCAGAGGTTCACCATATAACTGATATAGAACCGTGCTCAACCAATGAGAGCAGAGACCATGTCTATTATCCAGTTACCAGTTTGTTCCACTCTATGGAAATATTCAAACCATTTTTAACTGAGTCCAAAGAGTGAATCCATCTTTGTTCTAGTCTGTGTAACATAGTGGAAATGTCGCCTCCTCTCATGGGGGTCTTGATGGTTTGAAGTACAAACCACCTAATATCCTTGTCAGTGTGCCCCAATTTAGAGAAATGTTCAACTAAAGGTTTGTCTTGCACATTGTTCCTTATGCACGAACGATGTTCCGATATTCTCTGGCGTACCTCTCTCATAGTTTTGCCTGCATATACAAGATCACATGGACATTTGATAATGTATATGATGTTTTTGCTCAAGCAATTGGCGTGATTTTTAAAAAACCACTCCTTCTTGTTGCCATATTCAAATGATTTTTTCGTAGAAGTAAATTGGCACGCCACACAATGGCCACATTTGTGATGTCCCGTGATGGGTTTCAAACCCCATTGGTTCATCACTGTTTTGTTATCTTCTTGTTCTTTATATGTGTGGACCAGTTTTACCGAATCTCTGGTGGCCTTCCACATGTGGGTTAATGCATGTGATCCCCATATTAAGTTCACAATGGAGTGGAACAAAGTGAGTGTAAGTTTTCTGGATCTAGTGATCCAAAAGAAAGAAGATCATTTGGAAACATTACACAGGAAAAGCACAGATAAAAACACACTCCTACATTACTCGAGTTTTCACCCGGGAGGTCTTAAACAAAATCTACCATACGGTCAATTTCTCCACATCAGGAGAAATTGCACACAAAAAAATTAGTTTGTGAACCACACCGTGAAATTGAAGGACAGACTAATGGATAGAGGGTATCCAAAAAAGTTGGTGAAACAACACTATAAACGAACCCTCAACACACATCGGGAGACCTGTCTATTAACGAAGACCAAAGAAAAGAATAACAGATTGATCTGTGTGTCTACATTTTCCCCAATAAGCAATTTGATCAAGAGGAGTGTCAATAAGAATTGGCATCTGGTGAAATGCCCAGGGAGTCTGGCACAGAAACCAATGTTTGCGTTTAAATGCAACATGAATCTCAGACAAAAACTGGTCCACACATAGAATCCAGCAACAATTTTGTGCAGCATTCCCATGAAATCTGCCTACTTCACGGTCATAGATTTGAAGAATGCTTTCTTCTCTATACGGCTACACCCAGACTCAAGAGGCTTAACTTCATTTCTATTTAGAAATAAGAAGTGGAAACATACAAGACTTCCTCAAGGGTACTGTGAATCACCTTCCATATTCAACAGAGTACTCCAAATGGACTCAGGCAATGCACAGATGGAGAGCACAGTTATACAGTACGTAGATGACATATTGATTTGCAGAAATACAGAGGAGCAGTGTAGAGATGACTCAGTACACATGTTGGCAGTACCAGCAGAAAAAGAGTACATGGTAGACAAGGTCAAATTACAATACTGCCAGACAGAAGGGTTGTACATTGGACAGCTGATATCACACGGCGGTCACACACCAGCAAGAGCAGAAGCAATACGCAGGACAGCAAAGCCCACAACCATAAGACACAACCATAAGGACAAGGGCAATCTAGCCATTCCCTGCTGCTTGACCTCTCAGCAGCCTTTGACCTTGTTGACCACCAGATCCTCACGGAACATATGACAGTTTCAGCTGCATTCTCCAGTCAGGCGACCACCTGGGTCCAATCCTTCCTAGCCAACCGAACCACCCGGGTCTTTTCACAGGGGGCTTCAGCCCACCCCATCCCCATCCTGTGTGGCGTCCCACAAGGTTTGTGCGTCTCACCGACCTTATACAATATCTTCACAAAGCTTTTGTTCGACTGCCTTGATAACCTGGCTGTCACATACATACACTATGCTGACGGTACCCAGGTTCTCATCAGGTTGCTATGAAGAGGACTCCATAAGGATTAAAAACCTCTACATGGAGATCCAAGCCTGGATTGCAGAACGCGGTTTATGCCTCAACGACGAGAAAACTGAGCGCCTTCTCGTCGGCTCCCAACAACGGCTTAGCAAACTGGACCCCAGTTACGCTTCTATCAACATAGATGGTAACCTAATCACAGTAGCCAAAGAAATCAAAACCCTAGGGGTTTATTTGGATTCCACACTTCCACTCAAAAAACAAGTAAACGCCATAGCCTCCTCCACGGCTAACACGAATAAGCTCACTGATGCCTGCAAATCCTTCCTCTTGCCTTCCAGCTGCATTACCCTAGCCAGATCGCTAGTGCTCTCAAAAATCGACTACTGCAATACTCTCTTCCTTGGCACCTCAGAACACAAACTTCAGGTGCTGCAGAATAATGCCCTCAGAGCGGCTCTGAGTATCTTGCGGCACTCTCACATATCCAACTTCAGACAAGATGCCAATTGGCTCCCTGTACAAGATAGAATCACTCTTAGATCACTCATCATCGTCCACAAATGCCTCTCTAATTACGCCCCAAGTACCTGGCAGACAAGTTCAACAAACACATATCAGCCAGACCAACCAGAACGTTGTATTCTCACTGTCTATCCATCCCCAAATTCTCCCTAAAAAAAGCAGACGTCTCCAGCTTCCTGGTCCTAGCTGCCAAACAATGGAATGCTATACCTGTGAACCTTAGAGCAGAACCATCCTTTTGGACCTCAAGAGCAAAAACTAAGTCCTGGCTCGCCAACAAGAACTCTCCCATTGTCTAACATACCAACCATTGTCTCACCACTGTATTTTTATCCGGTGTCTGCTCAACGACCGCCATGGAACCTGATCATTTGCACTTATTGTTATTATCTTGTATGTCTATAATCTGTTGTAACCTGCTCTAAGTCTCTGGCGCCCAGTTACCTCAGGGTTCAGCACGCGATATAAATAAAGAAACTAAACTAAACAAATGCAGCAGTTTCTAGGACTGTGTAACTACTGCAGGACATGGGTATTTCACGACAGCACTTACACAAGACCGCCCTAATTGAGTGCACTGAAGGACGCACAAAGAGGGGAAAGTACATTACAATGGACAACAGAGATGACTGGTGGCATTTGAGGAGCTGAAAGAAGCAATATGCACAGCTCCAGTGTTAGGGATCCCAGATTATGAAAAGGAATTTTTCCTATTCTCAAACTCTGATGGAGTGGTTATGACTGCAGATCTGAGACCAAAGACGAGCATTGGGCACAAGTCTCTAGCATACTACAGTGGGAAAGTAGGCCCAGTAACGAGAGGACACTATGCATGCGAACAGGCATTTGCTGCCACTACTTTCGCAGTGGATAAATCAGTGAGTATTACCATGCTATGCAGCACCACTCTTTATGTGGAGCATGCTCTCTTTGCAATACTGAAAAGACTGAAAAGTACATTAACAACACAAAGAGCTTCAGGGTACGAGGTATTACTGTCAAACTCAGCTCTCAAGCTAGTGAGATGCAGACTTGTCAACCCAGCGACTTTTATCATCAACCCCTTAAGGGAACATGACTATGCACACAACTGCGCAGCACACATAGAGCAATTCAGCGACACTCGCAAAGTACAGGAGAATGCAATTGAGGGGGGTGACATGCTTTACATTGACGGGTCATCAACTATTGAGCAAACAACTGGGGAAATACATACTGGAACAGCAGTAGTGAGATTGAGAGAGGACAGGACGAGGGAGGTGGTGACAAGCACCCATTTACCATCACATTTTTCTGCAAAAGCAGCAGAATTAGTAGCTTTAATATTGCCAGCACAGCAAGGAGAAGGAAGTAGTACATTCAGATTCAGCCTACGTGATATCCACTGTGCATTCTGAGCTGTCACATTTGCTTAGGAGGGGCTTCAGACATGCGGATGGGTCACCGGTGCAGCACGCACTCCCATTGAGCAGACTGATAAAGGAAATAGACCTCCCTCAGCAGAAAGCAGTGGCAAAGTGGCAAGAACACAAGAGGGGGGGCACATCTCTAGGGGCAATGAGGCAGCAGGTGCGGAAGCAAAACACACAGCTTATTTTGGGGGCATATTTATGCGTGAACAATGATACTCAAAGAAGGACATAATACATTACCATTGACACAGATTATGGAATTGCAGGGAGCTGCATCAAGGGAGTAGAAAGAGTTATGGACAAAGGGGGGGATGTACAGTGTCTCTGACATATGCCCTATGGCAGCAAAATAACACAGCAAACGTGGTAATGCCGCTATCATTAGTGCGCACTACACTGACACTATTACACCATCCTACCCATATGGGGATGGCTGTGCTTGCTGCTCATATTGGAGAAACATGGTTCTGTCCTAACTTGGCGGAACACATGACTGAATTCATGTCTAATTGTCTAGTATGTAAACAATTTACAGCAGGTCATATATTAAGGGTAGTGAGAGGAGCCATACCTCGCCTAGTGGATCCATATCAACACCTGCACGTTGACTATATCAACATGATACAAGTATGCAAAGGTTACCGTTGCATGATAGTAGTTGTATGTCCATTTTCCCGTTGGATCGAAGCCGGTCCTTGTTCCCATCCGGATGCCCTTAGAGCAGCAAAATTCATAGTCAGAGAAATCTTCCCACAATGGGGCGTGTGTGAGGTGCTGTGGTCTGGCAATGGCCTTCACTTCGTCAATGAGATGTTCCAACCCATTACAACCTTGTTAGGAATACAACACAAGTTCTCTTGTGCCTATCACCCGCAAGAAAATGGAGTGTGTGAGTGTCTAAATGGCTTGTTCAAGGAAAGCATAGCCAACATTAAACAGACTCTCAACAAAAGTTGGCTCCATTGCCTGCCGCTAGCATTATTCACATTGCTCAAAAAACCAGGGTCAGACCACCATTTAACCCCACAAGAGGTGACAGGACTGCGCATGCAACTTCCCTTGGCTCCTGCCACTAGGGCAATCAAAGATGCTGAAAATGCATCTGATGTATTGGATCAGCAAATGTATGAGTACACTGCTTCCTTGATGGCTAGTGCCTCTTTTATTTCTCTTCAACTGCAGAGACAATGGTAGAGGCCTGAACCAGGAGAAGAGAACAGCAAGACTGAAGACAACAAGGACTAACTTAAGCAGCCACTGGTGTATCCAGGGGACACAATTCTGTTATGAAATTGCAAGAGAAAGTGGGACACACTGCGCTTTACAGGACCGAACAGTGTTGAACTGATTACTGATCGAGCTGTGAAACCTGTTGGGAAAAGCACTTGGAACCACCTATGGGACATCAAGCCCTACAAAGTGGTGGCCACTCCTAGCATCAATATCGAAAGGCCAACGATCCATAAACACAAAGAGCAAAACAACAACTTGGAATCAGCACATCCCAATAGAGGACATCCAATGGTTACTCGCTCACGTGCATGAGAGATAGAGCAAGGACTTCCTACACGTCCAGAGTGAGGGCACACTGTATGTTTGTTATTTATTTTTCCACACACAATCATCGTGAAAGTGTGACTGTTTTTGATATTATATGATATGATAGGTTATTTATAACACGCTTAGTACCCAGAAGTTTTTATTGCATTTGTTCCATGATTCCCTATGATCCTCATCCTGATTTGTCCAATTTGTTAGGAGATCAAACAATACCAGAAGACGCCACCGTAATGTGTATTTCCATGTCTTCATAGCTGATTTATCCCAAGGATACCCACACCTGGAAAGGGAAAATCCATCAGTGCTCTCAGTACTCCATAACCCTAGAATAAAAGTGTGGGAGCAGTTATTTCTTCTTATTTGGCAGATTATTTTGTTTGCAGGCTGGAATTAATACAATATTAACACAATAATACTTGTTTTGCGCATTTTAGGCAGACAACAAATATCTTCAAACTACACAAGGATCCAAGAGGTGTACGTGATGGAAAGCATTATACAAGATTGCTAAATTTGTAGAGGGCTGTACTGACCACTGTTTGAAGCACAGTAGCCCACAGGCAGATGCTTTTCATATGTATTGGTCATGTCCCTTAACAGCGTCTTTCTGGAGAAATGTAGCCGACATAATTGAAGATATTACATAAGTTCTATCCTCTCTTATTCCTCTTAAATATCTAATCAGCGATATTGGTAAATCTTCTGAAACTACGAGAAGACTCATTAATGTAGCATGTGCCGTAGGTAAGAAATGTATATTAAAGTGGTGGAAGGCTAAACATGCACCTAAAATGGATGATTTTCTCAGAGAGCTAACATATATAAACGAATGTGAAGAACCATTTGTTCTGTCCATGCCTGTGGCAAAGTGACCTAAGGATATCCGGGCCCCTTTCAGAGGCTATTTACATGATATGTTATCTGATGATGACACCCCATGTACCCTTACGCCATGATGTCAAACATTTCTAAATGCTGTTTGCTATCGAAAATGTTGTACACTGTGTATATTCAATGCTGTGAAATGTCATTAATAACATGACCATTTAATAAACAATGTTTTTTTTTAAAAAAAAAGGGATGATTATTGTGTCTTGTATCTTATTCTCATGTATTATTTTTGCCCTCATCTTTTGGCAAGTATCCTATGTTTCTAGCAATACCGCTGTATCCTCTACTAACACTAACCCAACTCTTGCAGGTGGAACAACCATGTCAGGTGGAAAGGTAAGCACTGTAAGTACACTAAAGAGAGGTAGATGCAGACATGGTGGGGTGGAATTCTATCTCACTGATACTGCTTGAGTATCTGATGACATGTGGTACAAGCACATGACTAAAGTAGGCAAACAAACCACTGGGGACAGCTGCTATGTCTGCTCACTAATCCCCTAAGTAATGAGTGCCACCAGAACGTTTGTAGCAACGGAAATACCAGCAGCAAGAGCACAATACCTTATGTACCTATCCATGGTTACAACCCGAGGAAGATTGCAAGGGAGAACAACATTGAGATGGATGTCCAAATCAACATTTCCCTATGAAGACCATTTTATAAAGACACTTGACATGATGTACACTTATTGACAACTAGACCAGGCTACACAGTACATAACTGACAGCCCACAGAAAGGAGAGACAAAAATAATAACACTGAAAGAATGACCATGGCCTAAGAAAGGACCCAAGGAAATAGGAGGAGAACCGGGATGTTGGGAAAGACCACAAAGGCTTGTGTATGGCCAAGTGTACACAGCTGAAGGATGGAAGGAGGCGGTGGTAGGGAGCAAGGCACACACACCTGTGCAAGTGCCAGTAAACACAGTACAAGGAGAAAATGACAAGTGCATGAAAGAATGGGATGCAAGCACAAAGTTCCTGACCTGGATTGACAATGAAGCTGGACCAATGCCCATAATACCACTAAAGAAACCAGCATTATGTTTCCAGAATGATGGTGCAGTAAATGTTGGAGAAAACAAAGAGTGCAGGTACACAGGAAAGCATCCAGCAATGAAGGTTTGGACGTCAGTATTAATGGATAACTGATGGGCATGCGGATCTAAGGCATACGAGAAGCTGCCACCGAACTGAGGAGGAGTATGTTTGTTGGTACACATCAACATGCCAGCACCAGTAATACCACAGAAGGACATAAAGATAGATGACTTCTCTAAAATGGACAATACTAGACAAAAGGAGAGGTCAATAGAAGTGAGTAGAGAGAAAAGAGATAACTATTTCTCATTAGCATCAGAAGCATCACTGAATGATGTACCACCTGAGCACAGGCTGTTCAGTAGGACAGAGAGGTTCTTTGCGTCAGTAGTTGCAGCTGTACAGACATACACAAATGCAAAATGGCTGCAGGTAATGAGATGGAAGCTGATGCAGACAATAAACTCAACTTTAAATGGCTTCAATGCGATAAAAGAAGAGCTCTGAGCAGTATGGTTGATGGCCCTCCAGAACAAATATGTTCTAGACCTTCTCACAGCAATGGACGGAAGAGTTTCTGCCAAGATCGGGAGTTCCTATTGCACGTGCATGCCTACAAATTTATTTTATTTTATTTTTTACATTTGTAAAGCGCACTACAGCCCCAAGGCATTGAGGCGCTGTTTACATGAAAGTGTACGTAGTCATGTGTACATTAGGACATGCGGTTACTTGGTTACAACATATGTGCTAGGTTACAGAGTACAGATGGGAATGCGGCGCCTGTCTTTTAGACAAACAGGCTAGTTTTAATGGCCTTGCGGAAAGCTAGGTGAGAGTCGATTACCCTAAGGTGTGAAGGTAGTGCGTTCCAGTGGGTGGCAGCGATGGCTGGGAAGCTGGAGCCCCCTGCACGCACTCTGCAGGTTTTGGGCTTGGTGATCAAGTTGGTGTAGGCTAGCCTGGATGGCTTTGTGGAAGTGGGGAAGGTGATGCGCTGGGCGAGGTAGGGGGGTGCCAGATCATGGAGGCATTTGTGAGTGATGGAGAGGATTTTAAAGATGAAATCTACAAATGATGGAGAACATGGCACACTGACAGAAGCGGTAACCACATTGTCGTATATATGGTCATGGATGGCAGATGGACTAAAAATATTACTAGGAGCATTAATATTGGTACTGTAGGATTATGTGTGATAAAGATCTGCATTACACAATGTCGCAAAACAACTGAGTAAACAATAGGGATGAAAGTGTTAGTGGATATAATTGTTGAAGAGAACAAGGACAAGATAGTAGAAGAAAGAAATAACCTAAAGACAAAGATAATGGAGTGCCCACTGTTCCCGACTAAGATGATAACATTCGATGATCCATTTGACAACAACAAATACTGGGCAAAATGGATATGATGCAACCCCGAAGGAGAATGCAGTTACATGACATGGAGTTTTGATGACCATGCAAATTACTGCAGACATAATGGGGGAGTAACAAAGATATGGCTACCAAAAGGAACAGTGACTAAGTATGGTGGTTCGGTCAACAAGTCGACCAGAGGAGGGACTGAAGAGAGGGTCCCTGGAATGCCCCTCCTCACCCCCATGAACATGACAGCCCAAAGTGTCAAGCACGCAAGATGCAGCTCACTGTTTGGACGGTCTCCAGGTGGGCCAGTGACATCTATATATGCGAACATATATGCACTCACACAACCACTTAAACCTTATCCAGTCAACATCTTTATGGATACAGGTGCCACAACACTGATCGTAGATTCAAATAAGTCAATGGATCAGATATACTAATGACAAATATCCTGAGGTTTTGACATCATTAGAGACACCACAATGTAGTAACGTTATTCATGAAGAAAACTCGCACCCAAGCATGAAGTTACACAGACCCACACATGCCCACACGAAGAACATGCTTACACAGTTCTGTAGCTAGAGAACAGATACATATGCATATTGTCGAAAGCCTTTATTTTTCTCATTAGCCAAACGCAGACATGCAGAATGCAAGACAAAGAAGAGATGCAGAGCAAGCTTACAGATGATTATTCCAACTAACCATATGGAACTATGGGATCATATAAGGAGCCTGGTATGGCCAAATAGTACTAACCTATAAGAAACGAAGCACAGTATAGATATATAGAAAGCATAGTATAACCAGTGTGAGGTTACATGAGGCCACAGTCCTCGGGACGAGAGGTAAAGAAAAGCAAAAACTTAGCATAAAACCTTAGAAATTGCAGACCAGAGAGCTCAATATTGCAGTACTCAACCATGTGGTGCAGCTGAGCCAGACAATGGTCCTTCACCGCGGCGGGAAGACGAGCAGTTACCAGCGAAACAGACACGAAGTGAAACATGGATTCTTTAACAACGTTGCAACCCCTCAGGCACTCTGTATGGGCAAGTGGTTATACTGATGGCAACACTGGGAACACACAGTCTTTCTCATCACCTTGCGAATTTGCACTAAACACCGAGAACAGAGCTGGGTCCCATACCTATGGAGATCAGCTCCAGCCAGTCAGGGAAGACTAATCCAGGGGTGGGTGGCAGAGGGCAAGGGCCAATGGTAATCCTGCAACAATGTAATAGATCGTTTTTGGTGAAGGGTCAGGCAAGCCACCTGACATGCGGTGAAATAACATCTAAATGTGCCATCTATGGGCACTACAACCCCAACTACCCAACCATGTACCCTCATAAGTTTTTGGGGAAGAGCCCCATGATGTGATGCAGTAAGTGAACAAAATAGCCCGGCACGGGCTCTGGAGCTGTGATTTCAGGAGATTCTCAATGTCCTGTATGATCCCTGTCTGTTTGTATAATAAACGACAGTTCTAACTTGCCCTTGGCTTAGTCCTCCATCTGTGCACTGGGGAGGGTTTGTTGGGCCCCGGGTGCTTTGACCAGTGAGCTTGTAGTGTGAACCACAGTCCCTCTGGTATACCTAGCCAACAGGAGGGTCACTCCCCAGAAAAGGTCAAAAAGCAAAGATTCAGAGAGGTGATAGCTTAAAGTGTCTGTATAGAAACGTGTATGTTGAGAACTGTTATAAGTTTTGATTAAAACACAGCAAACACATTTACACGTGCAACATAGTGCAGAGATGGGACACGTTTCATTAGAACAGGCATGGGCAGACCATTTTAGTCATGTAAATATTATTAGGTTTAACTGTAAATTCTCAATAACTGCCATGTAGGGACTTTGAAAGTGCAAAAATGTAAACGTGAAAAAGGTAAATGCATCTGATCCCGTCCCAAATTTGGCCTTGGCAAACTGAAAGGACCAATAAGAGAAAAGAGAATAGTTGACCAATTAAAATGTATAGCCAATAAGGTGGCATATAATCATGGGTTTATAAGGTGTCACACCATGGAAAAGGGGGTCTGCCTGGGAAATGAAGGAATGAGGAAGCAGCCGGATATCATCTGGGTTGGAACTGCTGATGCAATTACTGGAGTAAAGTAAGACGAGGCTGGAATCTTTGACCAGGAGAGGCTGTCTAACTGAGTCGAGTCCCTGTGGCCATGAGATGATTTGGGGAGCCCTGATGACCTGTCTGTCCTTTCCTGTGCGCAGAACCAGAGATCATTCTGTAAATTAATTTGTCAATCAAAACAAAGTCTTTTGGGGACCTGGTTGAGTTCTTACCTTCCCCTTTATTCGTGGGTAGGGGGCTAGCAGTAGACCTTTAGCAATTTTATTAAAAAATAATGCAATTAATTCAAGTTTGTAATCAACAACCTTGCTCGAATGTGAATAAATTATAAACTGTAGCCTAGAAAGTAATTGGGTTTCCTATTTTTTTTGCCAACCGAAAATGTCCCTAGCAGAAGGGGTGCATAAAAACAAACTTCCCTATGCTTTCACAGACCCTGCTTAGAGGTAGAAGGCTCCCACATGATCAACTGAGTAACTGGGTTTGTGTTTGGCAGAACAGTGTCTTCCCAAAATTAAACCAAAGGAAGTCACTGATTTCAAAATACATCCCTGCAGAACGTGTTAAAGTGTTTCCTGAGATAAGTGAGACTTTGCATTGCAGAGTGGTGATGAAAAGTGTCAGCAAAATAAACATAAAGGGCCTCATTACGATCCAGGCGGTAGGGGGTTAACGGCGCTGGTAGAGCTGCCGGCGCCGTTAACCCCCTACCGCCTCATTATGAGGTCTGCTCGTGGGTCCCGCTAAGGACGCCTGGTAAAACCAGGCGTCCTTAGCGGGACCCGTGAGCAGACCAGGGAATTACCAACTTGCCTGTCATTAACGGGCCCGTTGTTAGCATCCTCCCCTTTCCCATTGAGCCCTATGGGGGCTCAAATGTGAATGGGGATGTACCAGGTCCGGGTTCCTTGAATGGGGAAAAACCGGGCCCTCCAAGGTCGGAATGGCCCGATATTTCCCCATTCAGGGAACCCAGACCCGGTACCCGGTATGGGGGTAGCCATCCGCTAAAAGCGGCTTGGCTACCTCCATAAATGTAATGAGGCCCCAAGTGTTTTCTTTGAAAGGTTTGTTGTGCTCCAACATTGCTAGAATTGTCAAGCGCGCAGGGAGATAAAAATCAGGAGCACTGCGTGTGCTGAAGTTCTTTTGAAAATCAAATAGTATTGAATTTTATTTAAATTCAACTTCATATAAAGACTTGTTTTAAAGTGTTGCATCCTTTTGGCATTAGGGATTTTGTGTGTGATAAAAGTATTGAAATGTTCATTTGACCTGTATTCTATTTACTGTAGACATAAAAGCAAAAATGCACATGTATTGGTATTGAATCTTTGTTTTGGTGCCACAGAGAATGTGGCATGTCGTAAGAGGTAGTTTGATTATTGATCTTTCCATAATAATTAATACAAATATATTCTTTCTGTACACCAGCCTGGTTTTTGGCTTAACCAAAAGGGGGAAATATTCATTGGTTCCAGATGGGTTGCAGACAGGGCTTGATAGAATATCAAGGTCTATTTGTGTGGCGCTGTTGATTGAGGTAGAGTACGCCCCACATTACCAGTGATCCCATAAATATATCTCGCAGGAGAGGCAGGCCTTCAGTAGTAGAAGGTAGACTCTCTGGGCCTCATTACGAGGTTGGCGGTAAGGGGTTAACGGCAACGGTAAGGGTGCTGTTGCCGTTAGCCCCTTACCGCCGCATTACGAGGTCTCTTAGCGGGTCCCACTAAGGGTGCCTGGTTTTACCAGGTGCCCTTAGCGGGAGCTGCTAAGGGACCAGGGAGCTAATAACGGACCCGCTATTAGCGGGCCCGTTATTAGCTCCTTCCCCATTCCCATTGAGCCCTATGGGGGCTCGAATGGGAGTGGAGAATGGTTCTCAGAATGGGGACTTACTGGGTCCTCCAAGGTTGGAGTGACCCAGTAAGTACCCATTCCGAGAACCCGGACCCGGTATACAGTAACGGAATAGCCATGGTGCTAATAGCACCATGGCTACCTCCTACCTCGTAATGAGGACCAGAGTCTGTTTACAACATAGGTTTCATATGCCAAAAGTAGCTTCCAGTGGCAGAGTGTAGAGATATCGTGAGAGTCACCAACTCTCGCGAGATCTCGCTTTGGTGGCGAGCACCGCCCCCGCGTGCTTCGCGCGCATTATGGGAGCACCAGAGGACGCGGCAAGACGCGTCCTGCCGGCTCCTCCGAGATTAGGGCCTGGGGGCTCGCACCACGAGACATTTTTGTCCCACAGCCCTGCAACAGTTATTAGGCACGTTTGCCTAGCCTTCAGGTTCTGAATTACTTACATGTTCCTGGCAGATGCCCACTGTGCAATAAAAGACATCCAGCCAGTCATCACGCCTCCTGTCATCTGTGCAAGCGTTTACTACATAAATTGGCGACGAGGATCACCACTGCAACCCACGTGGGAACATGCAAGGAGCGACGCCGCCACCCCCCTTCCTGCAAACTCCAGGTAAACCCGCCATCCCGTGGCCGCAATGGCAACCCCTTTTCACAACGTATGTAGAGGCGCTAGGAGGGGCAGGATTTTCAGCAGCACGGCGTAGGACTATGTTACTTAATGCCCTAGGAGTGGAAGGACAGCGGGTGTTTGAGAGTCTCACCCCGATCCAGGTGGCAGGGGACAACGATGACATCTTTAAGGAGGCAGTTAGGAGAATAGTGAAGAGATTTGCCAGTAAAGAGAACACGGTGTTGCACAGAATACGCTTTTACACCCTCAGACAAGTAATATCTGAACCGGTCGACGATTATGTCACCAAGCTGCGAGAACTGGCGGCGCTGTGCAGTTTCGGCAACAATGCTGAGAGCCTCATCTGCGACATGTTGACAGTCCACACTAACAGCAGAAAAGTTCAAGATAAATTCATTATGGAGAAAGAATTACAACTGGAGAAGGCGATCGAAATTGCCAGAGCGGTTGAAGAAACGGCGGGAAGACGAAAAGAACTCACAGGAACCCACAGTTCTGCTGAAATCCAAGCAGTCACATTTCACTCAAAGAAAGAAAGACAGACACCCGACACAAGAGAGGGGAGAGGAGGTAAGAAAGAACCTCTCAAATGCCACAGGTGCACCAGCACGAAACACCTGGCGTTCGATAGGGAGTGCCCAGCTAGAGACAAGGAGTGCTCCATCTGCAAACGCATTGGCCATTTCTCGTTGGTATGTCGGTGGAGAAACAAGAAAGTTACCAGTGTAAACACGGATCACAACAGGGAGCGAGAATCGTCCTCAGAAGATGAGGGGAGACCCACAGTCATTATGGTAAACAGCACAAGGGCAAGAAGAGAAAAGCCCCATTGCACAATCAAAATTGACGGTCGCGAAACAAGAGTTATGGCGGACTCTGGTTCGGACCTCACCATAATACCCCTATGGACATATAAGGAAATGGTGGGAAAAGAAAAGGTCCAAGTTCTCACCACACGACACAAACCCACAGTATTTGGAGGGGCGTCAGTTGAACTACTGGGATATATCAAAGGGAAGGTGGAGTTTAAAGGAAGAGAAACCACCACCAGAGTGTATTTCAGCCACGAAGGCCCAGCGGTACTGGGATGGGACGACCAAGACAAGCTCAAAATCAAACTGGACCCCAGCACAGAAGACCAGGTCTGTGCGAGGAATGGGCCCATTGTCAAGAGTGACTACCCAAAACTTTTCTCGGAGGAGCTGGGTCACATCAAGGGCTTTGTCCATAAAATATTGCTCAAAAAGAATGCCGTCCCAGTCAAACATTGAGTGAGGCCTGTGCCAGCAACCGCAAGAGACACTGTCAGGGATCAATTGGACAAAATGAGAGCGGAGGGTGTCATTGAAGAAGTTGAAGCGTCAGAATGGCTGAGCCCAGTAGTGCTGATAAAGAAACCGAACTCGCAAGAGCTAAGGGTGTGTATAGACCTTCGCAGTTTAAACTTAGAGGTCATCACCGAATACTACCCACTACCGAGCATAAATGAACTCATTTTGTTGATGAAGGAAGCCAAAATTTTCTCAAAACTGGATATGAGAAACGCATACCACCAAATACAATTGCATGAAGAGTCAAAACCCCTCACAGCATTCATCACACCTTTTGGCACCTATCAGTTCACCAAGATGCCATTCGGGTAATTGTCGGCAGCGTCAGCGTTTCAACGCATGATGGATGTCTTGTTACGAAAGGTCAAAAGCGTCGCATATTTCCAGGACGACATCCTTGTGTACGCAGGGGATGAACAAACGCATGACGCCACATTGAAAACTGTCCTGACCAAGTTGCAAGAAGCAGGGGTGAGGCTACGCCATGAAAAATGTGCATTCAAAGTGAAAGAGGTCGAATACTTGGGGTACAAAATCTCAGAAAAAGGGATCAGTCCCAAACAAAATCTGATGCATGCAATCATAAAAGCACCGGAACCTACCAGCAAAGACGAAGTAAGATCATTTCTTGGACTGGCAGAGTATTACGCAAAATTTATCCCCATGTTCTCTGAAACCTCAGCACCACTCCGTGACCTACTCAAAAAAGGTTCGGTATTCTCGTGGCAAGAACCCCAGAAGAAGGCGGTTGAAAGTATAAAACGGCACATCATGGAAGCGCCGTGTTTACAGCCATTTAACCCAGAGTGGGAAACAGTCATCACCACGGATGCCAGTGCATATGGACTAGGAGCAGTTCTTACGCAGAAGAAGGAGGACACGGAGCATGTGGTAGCCTTTGCCTCGAAGGCCTTGTCCTCGGCGGAACAGAACTACTCTACCATAGAAAAGGAAATGTTGGCGTGCGCATGGGTGGTAGAACATTTTAGAACATATGTATGGGGCAATAAATATAAAATGGTGACAGACCACAAACCCCTCATCCACATGCTCAGCCCGGGAGGTACCAAAGTGTCCACACCCAGACTGGCACACATTGCAGCAAAACTGCAAGAATACACGTTTGAAGTGCAGCACATATTAGGGTGGAAGAATTCGCAGGCTGACTGCATGTCTAGATTGCCAGAAGGTAAAGACAAGGCCACCACGTTTCTACAAGGAGAATGCATAGTGGCATCTATCACCGATATAAAGGCACCTGATTATATGGAACTCAGCGAGAAACATTGGCTGGAAGAGGACAGAAAAGACCCGGCCATGGCGAAAATCCGTGAGTGGATCAAGGAAGGGTGGCCAGGTGAAAAAATGGTGCCAGAAGGTATGAGACCCTATTGGAAGGTGGCCGAAGAGATATCTGAAACGGACGGAATAATAATGAAGACGGACCAGATAATCCCACCGGTAGGCATGAGGAGCACCATTCTATGCAGAGCCCACGCTGGTCACCTGGGAAACACGATGACCCGGCGTAGAGTCCGGGAGGCCTACTGGTGGCCGTCCATGGACCAAGAGATTCGCACCATGATAGAGCGCTGTCATGAGTGCCTCAATAGCGACAAAAGACTGAAACTCAGACAGGCACCCCTAATTCCCACAGAAGTACCAGAAGCGGTGTGGTCAAAAGTTGGCATAGACTTTATAAGACCTCTGGAAGCGATGGCACCAGAACATTGGTACGGCATAGTGCTGGTTGATTACCTATCCAAGTGGGTCGAGGCTGAGTTCGTCCCAAACATTACCACAGCGACTGTAATTGAAGTCCTCACGGACATTTTTCAAAGAGAAGGCCTCCCCAAGGAAGTAGTAACAGACAATGGGGTACAACTGATCTCACGGGACATGGAACAATTCCTAGGAAAGCACAATATAGGCCAAAAGAAGGCGGCCTTCTATCATCCCCAAGCCAATGGGCTTGTTGAAAGGGCCAACAGGTTCATTAAGGGAGCAATCCAACTAGCCACGGCCTCCGGGATGGACCCCCTAAAAACTACCAAGGAGGCCATAGCGGCCCACAGACTCACTCCAAACAGTATAACGCAAATATCCCCGTTTCGAATGTTGAGAGGGAGGAGTGCAGCCTCCAGGCTCATACCACCATGGTTATCCAAAGTGAGAGAAGATGAAGCAGTGGACATGTCAGAAGTGGTGTGGAGAATTGAAAACAGCAAGGCACGCATGAAAACATGGAGTGACCTAAGAAGAAGAACCAAGCAAGCGTCAGACATTGGAGGGGGAGATTGGGTCAAAATAAGACTACCAAAAAAGGACCAAATCACGGGCTCTCGGTTCAGCAGACCCACCAAAGTGGTCCACAGGGAAACGAACCATTTCCGCACCGAGGACGGGCGCACATGGAATCTGGAAACAGTAGCCCTATATCAGAGGAGACAAGAAAGAGCAAGATCCCGGAGAGACCACATGCCGAAGAAGGAATAGACAACGAGCGAAGGGAACAACGGGAGCCCGAGAGAAACGACAAAGAAAGGGAAGAAACAGAGGTGGAACCGGGATCGCCCATGCCAGAATCCGAACAGGAGCAACAGGAAGATCGCACTGGAAAGGGTGACCGGCCGAGAAGAGAGCACAGAAGACCGGTGAGATACAGTGACTATGTTATGCAATGAACTTCCTCTTTCCGTACCAAAGGGAGGTGTGTAGAGATATCGTGACAGTCACCAACTCTCGCGAGATCTTGCTTTGGTGGCGAGCACCGCCCCCGCGCGCTTCGCACGCATTACGGGAGCACCAGAGGACGCGGCAAGACGCGTCCTGCCGGCTCCTCTGAGATTAGGGCCTGGGGGCTCGCACCACGAGACATTTTTGTCCCACAGCCCTGCAACAGTTATTAGGCACGTTTGCCTAGCCTTCAGGTTCTGTATTACTTACATGTTCCTGGCAGATGTCCACTGCGCAATAAAAGACATCCAGCCAGTCATCACGCCTCCTGTCATCTGTGCAAGCGTTTACTACACAGAGATAGGTTTAAGGTAGAAGAAGCAGAGCTTCAGTAGTGGAAGGTAGATTCCCTGTGTTAAAGATACGTTTCAGATGCCAAAAGTAGACGTCTAGTGGCAGAGAGTGGTTTCTAATTGCCAATGGAAGTAGCAGTTTTGGGAGAGGCTGGCAGCATTGCTAAGTAATAGAAGCAAAAGTAATTTCCTGCAAGGTTGATGCTCAGCCTCCTTTGGGAGCTATTCACCATGTGGACTGGCAGCCCTGCCGGCATTGGACTGCAGCCGATGTCTGAAGTCTGCTGTACAGCTTCATTGTGCTTGCCATCCAAGTGTAGTAATTCAGTCTATGCGTGCGGACAGATCTTTCCTCTACCGTTCCTCCATCCTAGATGGCTGGCTCAAGATTTAAGCACTCGCCGCAGATGTTGAGCCAGGTTGCAATTCCAGGTGTAAATCCGTGTAACCTCCTCATTCCTCAGAGATCAAAAAGGTGTGTAACATTAAATTGGGTAATAACATCACCTATTATTATGGCACCTAAAAGAGGGAGGAATTCGGCAAAAAGCACTATATCAAAGTGTAGTACTATTATTTATTATTGCCATATAATAGACGGGCAGGAATGGAAACTACTAGGAAAGGCAGGACACTATTCAAACTATTGAAGAAGCAGCATGTACTAAGAAGCCAAATATATTGTTGATATTGTTAGATATTTTATGGCATGTATGTCTATAGTACCTAAGAACTTTCACATATAACAAATATCACAGTACTTAGATGACAATATCTTTCACATCACCATAAAAACAATCTAATATCACATTAATTTCATATATGCAAATCAAATAAGTACATCAGATCACTAAAAGAGTAAAATCACAAAAAAAATAATAGTCGATTTTCCAGAATTCTTATGTATTTTAACAAGTTTGCCTGTGGCCCTCCCACCAATCCATACATTCTAAAGTGCTATATGCAGTGATTTATTATCTGTGTTTAAACAATAGCACCAAAATGAGTCGCTTTTAATGTTATCGAGTTTCATAACAAAATATCCGAATAATCTCTGATAAAGGGACCCATGCTTGTGGCATTCTGTGAGAACATGGCCTGCTTTTTCCATTTTTCCCTCAATACTACAGAGATGACATGTCCTATCTTCTCTATCAATATTAGGTTCGGGGCCATTGGATGCAAGAAATCTGCGTAACGCGTCAGATGGACATATTTTCAAATATCTTTGTGGTTCTTTAAATGTATGCACAAGATCCCCCATTGCTGAGTTATAGCTACTCAATGTTGAAAGATGATTGTAGTTAGCAGACCAATCCCATCGCTCCAATTTTGATACAAACCTCTTCCTCAGCACATGATAGTCTTCTCCCCAGTCTGGCCGCCAATCTATCACTTTGAAGATCTTATTTGCTAGGGAATCAAATCTGCTATGTACATTAGCATAATTTCCCTTTCCCAGCAATTGTAATAGTGGGCAAATCAGGGCTTATCTAGATTTTAAATACAATAAGCAGCGCCTTTTCCAGACAAAAGCGCCCTAACAAACTAAGGTCCATTTCCAATCTAATTTTTTCAATCGGAACACCGGTACCCCATTCTAGAACTCTCCTCCAGAATTTGCAGATAGTTTTCAGCCATGATAAATCATCCATACATAGCGCCTCCTGTCCATATGAAATGGACGTGCAAAAGATATGTTTGTATAGAGTCAAAATACCGTGTTAACTATTACCAGAGACTTCTCTAATGCATTTAAATATTATGTGTCAAGGCTATATCTTTACACTTTTTCCTGGTGATTACTGCCAAATAATCGCCTCTCGATGTTAATTCCAGGCCCAGATATTCTCAATATGATTCCCTACCACTTCCACCCTAGGAGTAGAGGACTCTTTATAAGCAAAGTGCATTAACTTAATCTTTTCATAGTTTATTTTTAATCCGTAGCACTCCGCATAGCTTTGCAATTTGAGCAGGGATCTTTTGAGGCCAAAGAAAGTCTGGTCGCACCGGACAAGGTCATCAACGTATGACATACACAAAACATTTTCACCAGTGGCTCTCAGTGAACAGGGGTTTGTGCGTCTCAAATGGTCAGTTGGATCAGCCATATATATATATATTAAAAAGTAGGGGGGCCATTATACAGCCCTGTTTCACACCTCTCCCAATTTTGATAGGCGGAGTAATGGCACCTCTACTATCCATCCTAACTTGAGCAGTTGTCCTCTTGTGCATAACGCATACCATGGCTAAGAGGTCAGCTGAACTCTTCAATTGTTTACCACAATTAGTTTCTGTTGACAGTATCAAATGCGGCCCGAAAGTTGATCATAGCCATATACAGTGATGGATAACCTTTATTTCTAGCTGCCCTGATGAGGGTATCCAATAGCTGCAGGCAATGGGTAGTGCTCAAACTCATCCTGAATCCCATTTGAAATGTGCCCAACAATTTATGGATCATACCCACTTCTCCAAACCATCCAAAATCAATGTAGCAACATTTTTCCCGAGACAAAGCATGACAAGGAGCGTGAAATTCTCAGGTAATGATCTCTGACCCTTCTTTTAAATGGTGACCAGAATAGTGCTACAACAGGAGGAAGATGTATTCCCTTCTTCACAGACCTTGGTATATAGTATATGTAACAATTCTGCCCAAAGGTCACGGAAACTCTTCAGGACAGCATTGGAAATGCCATTGGGGCCCAGAGCTCTGGATTCTTTAAGTCTGCACATTTTTGCTTCAATATGCATAGCATTCCCTATGGTCGAAGAATGCTATGTTAAATCTTTCCCTAGGGCGGTTTTCTTCTACCGGAAGATCTTTAGGTGCCTTAAATGTATCGCTGATGTAAGTTACCCAGGCATAATGCCACAAGTAACTTGTTTAGTTTTAGGGGAATTAAATGACCCAAGTAATCTCCACTTTTTTCTCATATCTTTAGTTTAAACCACCGAAATTAAATACTGTCATTGAGTGTTTCTATGAGAGAAGAGCCATCCCTTAATCCATCTCCTTTGACTTTGACTGACCATTTTATTAATATGTCGAAGCTCACTTCTCATGGCCCTTTGTGCATCCCATAGTATTACTTAACACTAGGGTTAGACAAGAGTGTATAGTACCCTTTCTGGATAGCCAACTTAATCATATTTCCTCTTACCCAATCCTCTATTCCATCAACATCTAAGCATACTACTTGATCCAACAGGATTGCCGAATTTAAAACGGACGAATTTCTCTACATTTTTCTCGGTCCAGGTTATTCTATTTCTCCCAGGACTAATTACAAGATCACCAACCGAGCATTGATCACTCTGCGAGTTCCAGCCCACCATGATAAGATCGAGAATGGCATGGTCAATGAATTTGTTTTCATTCACATCTAACTTCCTAACGTAATGTATAGAATATTTCTTAAATAAGAAATAATCCAATGTAGAAGCCTTAGACCTATTTTTCCAAGTGCATTTACCAGGTCTATCATGAATCGCTCGGCCATTAAGCATAAAACAATTCCATTTAATCAGAAACTCAGTCCATTCATTACCCTTCCGTGTGTCAGTATTAGAAGCGATTTCAGGAGTACAATTCATATAATCAATTTCAAGTATTTCATATTTGCAGCAACACCGAGCATTAAAATCTCCAACTATTATTATTAGCCCCAAAGCATCAATGTTGCAAAATGCTTCCACAACAGATTCCGAGATAAAGTCAGTACGTTTGAGGCCCGGAGTAACATAGATGTTCATAATAGTAACATTCATATTACTATTCGGGAGGCATACTCACACAGCTAACACAAATGTATTTTCTCTTCTAGGCATAGTTCTTATAGCCTTTATACAATTTTTCAGGCCAATAATAAATCCCCCATAGGGACACCCTCAGGATCCCTTTTTGGCTACAACTTGGAAAATTTGATATCCAAATACATAATTCGAAGTAACAGTTTTAGTGAGTCTTCTTTGTCCAATAAATGGGTAAACCCTTGAGTATTGCATGAACTTTTTGTCCAGTTTTAGGTTTTAGGCCCATCTCTTTGATCATTGTTCTGGATCAGCCAAGTCAGAACTCCCAGTATATTATCTTGTATCGTATTTAAGTTACTCTTATTCCCCATTTTGTTGCCAGCAGGTTTCAGAGTCTCCCACAAGTTCCCCATGACCTGCACCTCGGCAGTAAAAGGGGGCACAATTTCCACTACCGCACCTAACTCATACCCAAGATCGTAATATCTGCTTTTATACGATCTGACCAAGTTAGCAATCATAGGGCAAAAAACTCTACTTAAGTGATGCTGAGTATTTTTAATTGGTTCAAAGAAATCAAAGTCTTTCGTGTCCAGAATTCTCAAAGGTAAGATCCTGCTGGGTAGGTGTAAGAAGTTAGATCTATTAATATGAGGCTTACATTTTGTTACACCTTGTGATATGCGTTTAATAGTAAACACAGGGTCGCTGTTGCTTGCCATCACCTCAGCTGTTTCATCTTTGTCTTTCCTTGTTATAGTAGAAGATCTAATTGACAACGTCTCACCGGTTTTGGCTGGTATAAAGGGATCCATCAAAGGTACCTTTGCGATATTAGCCACCGGATCAGGATCAAGTTGTTCACTGATTATAGCTGGTGAATTCTCTACAGACTCATTTTGAATTCTATCACTTATCATCGAATTTGTTAAAATACCTTTAGACCATACATTTGTTTTCTTCTTTCTACTTGTCTTATTGTTCTTCTTCTTGAATGGACTAGGTACTGATATGCTTACTTTCTTCTGACAAGCTTTTATTTCTTGCACATGAGAGTGAGAATGTACCTGACGATTTTGACGTTTCTTTAGTTTTCTTTGTTTTCTGGTTAGGAATATTGTAGATGCTTCACTGACTACATTGTCATGCTCCCCATGTACAAGACTTGCCAGGCTTTCATTCTCAGCTCTTGAGACCAGAATGGGTGAGTTTCCCTGCTGTTGTGTCAGACTATGTGCTTGCATTTTAGCAGTGGCGATAAGATCATCCAGATTTTATCTCTGTGGTCTGAGTTCGTTTTTGGTTAATATTAGATGCACGCACAACCTCGTCCAGTCTTTTCCCACTCAAGCACAGCAAAACTTTCATTGCAAACTGTAGTACAGAAAACTGCGCTTGCACTTCATCATGTGATGTCACCAGCTTGATAGTCTTTGTGCACCATTGACATCAGCGGGTGGTAGGGATGCGACGTCAGAAACTGTATTATCACTCATACTTTGCATGTTAGTTCCAGGCTACTTCAAGCAATTCAGATCCTGATTGTTTATCTGTTGCAAGAGTGTCACGCAAAGTGTAGCATAAGGCCAATAAAGAATTATTGTTATCAATGGCCGCAAAAGAGGTGTCAGTGATGTTCACAATATTGTCACTTTCGCCACCTTCTTTTTGAGGTAGATTCATGCCGCTGCCCTGGAGAATTGCCATAGATTGAGGCACTGATTCCACAGGAAAAAAAGACATATAACCGGTCTAGATCTGAAGAATTCTACTAACCCCAGCAATGAAGTTAGGAGACACACAGAGACGATCAAAGAGAACTTTCATATCTCTGTGATAAATACCAAAAAAGATAACAGGAAACCTACTTCATCTGAAGGGTCTGCAATCCTGGATGGGAGGAGCCTACAAGAGGAGGACAATGCTGACTGTACAGACACCTCAGTCATTATAGAAGATACTAATAGCAATATGTTAAATTGGGAGCCCCTAGCGTCACAAACAATTAAGGCTCCCTCTACAAAAATACAAATTAGTGACTTATACGCTTCCTCAGCCAGTCCATATTTGAATCGGATACATGTGCTAGAATTGTTACACCAAGTCACTTTATTAAAAATGATATCCTAACAAGATATTAAGTTTGTTGAAATCCTATGGAAATCATGGAATTCAAATTGGGCGGTGATTCATCTTGTCTCCCCGATTATCACCAAGCTAATCATGTCCCAGTCGCATACCTTTTTACAGATGGGATATGAACTACTTAGGGAGTCAAAAGCAAAACTAATGCATGAAAAGGTGTAAAATAATAGCAAATCTCTCAGTTATATGCAAGAGCAAGTCATTAAAGATATTGTTACTAAGATTTGCCACTCACTTAAATAATGTAACGCGCAATGATGACTCGGCCTATTCTCAATTAGATGAAGTGAAATGACTAAGGCCCCCCTGAAAAAAATCTGATTGTTAGATCCTGGAACTGTAGGGGTTACAGATATTTCCTTGAGAACCCTTTAGGTTTTTATTATCTAACCACATCTGATACGTGGTTAACTAATGACATTTGCTTAGATGGCATTACATTGTATCAAAGGGGAGCACAGAAACATGAGAAAGGCCGCCCCTTTGGAGGTTTGTTCACAGTGGTCACTGATTGATTAAAAGCTTTGCAATGTCTTCCTGCCCATAGCTCTGACCAGGTTTTAGCAGTCAAGGTTGAACAGATTATTACACATGAGCTTATAGCTATTCTCTTTTTAAATGTATATAACACTTCTCAGAACGATAATGTGCATCAGAGCATGGACCATTAAGATGTTTTGATTACCACTTGGAGAATTACTCATCCGAATGATGCATATTATATCTTGGGGGATCTTAATTTTCACCGCCCACATTATAAACCAACAGAAGTAGAAATCTCTCAGTTATGATTTATGTTATGATTTATGGGCTCTGTGTAGCTCTGAGGACGATATCAGAAATGATTCTAGTTGTTGGTTATTGTTATTTCAAGTACATCATATGTTACAACTGGTTAACGTAAAGAATGATACATTGTTTTACACATGGTGAAATGGAGTATACTACTTATGGATTGATTTTGTCTTAACTAATAATGATGGGTTTCTGCATGTTAGTAATTTCCATCTTTTCCCTAATAAGTTAAGCGAACATGTGAAGTACCACAAACGTTTAAACAAATGGTTGAGAAATGTACAGTGAACAATGGTGGTAATAGATTAAGGTGAACAGAAATAAATGTATCTGGGATTAGTTTTAAATTACTTTCAAGGTTGACAGAGGGAAATGTGACTCATTTCTCCAATGTTGAATCCTATTACCATGTTACTCAATCCTTCATGATGGATCTTGCATATGAACAGAGGGAAAAGATCTATTTTGGTCATAAAATACACAAGAAAGTATATGATCATAACGTCGTAAAAAAAAAAGAAACAATAAACGCAGGACATTAAATAGATTTAAAAAAACATTAAAGACATTCCTGAGTAGTCCTCAAGTAAAAAAAAAAGTGCATTGGGGCTCCATCGCCTTGTCCCAGTGGAAGGTGTTATTCTCAGTCTAAAAGAGTAAGGATTCTAAAAAATACTGGCACATCTTCTATAAGTACAACATGAGTCAACCCTCATTGAGGGAAATTAATCCTATCTTCTCTGAGGTCTGGAAGAACTATTTACATACTTTATTCTTTAATGAATGTATATTGGAAGATACCGAAAATTATTTTAACATTGAAGATAGTGAATACTTTCAATTCACTGAGTAAGACATAACAAATTATAAAAGACCTTAAAACTTCCAAGGTCCCAGGTCCTGATGGACTTCCTAATGCTCTTTTGAAAGCTCACACTCACATTTGGGCTCAGATTCTTTATGGTATCTTTCAGAGTATTGTGATCTCGGGCCAAATTCCAGCTTCCTGGAAAAGATTACTTATAATTACAATCTATAAAAAAGGTTCAAGAGATTCTCCTGGTAATTATAGAATCCTACCCATCCAGAGAGCATGAGAAACAATGTTTACATTTAAAATTAAGTGTCTCTCTAAGAGTAAAAGTTATTAACCATCCTAACGTCACACTACTTATATTGTAGGTAACTATGCTAAATGTATCCTGATGTATGACGCAGTGAAAATTGGAAGGATACATATAAAAAACAGAATCTTTATCATGTGATTTAAGAGGGTACACAAGCAAAATAACCTTATCTTTAAAGGTAAGATAAATATGCTCAATTAACACTAATCCTTACTAAACTGAAAATGGCAGGATGTTTTAGTATATGACATGCAATACATTTTCCCTAATGTAGGCAAATTTAAGTATTTGAAAGAACTTGGCACAAACAATTTGTTTAATCATTGACAACAAATCAATATTGAATTAAATTAATTAAATCTAATTGTGAAACAAGGAACTGATATGAGAAAGAATGTTGATTCAAATAAATTTGATCAAAAGAGCACAATTATGTCTGACTGAACAATATTTTTTTTTGGCACAGCAAAGGATGGTCCGTTTCAACATTGTCTTACTAGAGTCCTACCCATGATTGACTCAAGTGACAAGATTGTTGGTAAATTACTTCTACAATATATCAATTCATGGTTAGAGCAAGAGAAGGTTTTAAGTATTTAACAATTAGGTTTTAGAAAGGGTTTTAACACAAGGATTTTAATGTATTTTATTTGTAGTACCTTGTTGGACAAGAATAAGTGTCTTTATATATGTATTATTGATTTTACGAAAGTGTTTGAAATAGTCAACCATCAAATTTAATGGGACAAAATGAAATTGGGAAAAATAAACAAACAGATTCTGTATTGTAATAGAGCTATATATACAAATAATAGTGTACAGATTAGGATTAATCAGGAAGGTGATGTAAGTGAGGATTTCAAAGTTAACCATGGTTTAAAACAAGGTTGTACCCTTGCCCCTATGTTTTTTAGTATCTACTTGGCAGACTAAATTGCAATAACAATCCTCCACGTATTGCGGAATGCCCCATTGCCTGGCTATCGAATGCAGATGATATTGTTATTTTAGATCATACGGCAATGGGGCTGCAGAATAGTCTAAAAGCATTAAAAAAATTCTCTTTAGAAAATGGCTTGATTATTAACCTGTCAAAAACCAAGATCATGACGATAAAGGCTAACTGATGAAATATAACAAAATAGTGTTGGTTTTTACAAGGAAAGAAAATTGAGGAGATATCGAGCTATGTTTACTAGGGCTCCCTGGTTACGAATAATATGAAAAAGGAGATTTTTTCCAAATCCATCTCAGATAGAGAGTCAATTAAGTTTAAAGCAATAAAATGTTTCCTCCATAAGGCTGGAGGGCACTCTATCGAAGGACTGATTCATCTATATAAGACTTTCGTGGTCTCGGCCATTCATTATGGCCTGGAGATATTTCCTCCGAAAGAAACGCACTGACTGAGTATTTTAGAGGGCATTGGGTCTTTTCGCAATCTGTACCGGTGGAAGCTATCTGTGGAGAATTAGGAATCCTTTCCCTAACAAGAAAAATTATTTTGACATTACATTTTTACCTTAAAATTCTAATGAGCCAAGAAAAATCACAATCCCTTTATGTGCATTTCCGGAACCAAGAGGTTTCTTTGAGAGTCTTGCTCCTTTGAAAAACTGGAAGAATGGAATTGATTGCTTCCTGGAAAATATTGGAAGCACATGTGATGTTAATGATAATTTGGCTAGCAAATACAAAGAAATAAAAAGTAAAGCTGCTGTTTAGGATAGAAATGCTAGATGTCCCCACATATTTAAGAAGTGAAGATATGATGAATATTCTAGCCAATCCCTTCCTGCTCACATACCATGTACATATTTAAAAAATATACAAAATCAGGATGCAAGACATTTTATAATGCTTTTAAGGTTTAATCTGCTTCCAACACTGACTAATGTGGGTGCATAGCACAGCTTTCCTTAAGAGGACTGTTTGTGAAGATTGTGTAAAACAGAGATTTAAACCCCAATGCATCAATTAACCAATTGCTCCCAGCTGAACTGTTTTTATGGAAGGGCCTTTGGGGCTTTGTGCAACTTTGGATTTTATTGACAGAGATCAATTTTGGTCACATATTTTTATGGCAGAGAATTTGGTTATGAATGTTACTGTGTATTATCTGTGGAAAGAAATAATTAAGAAATTAGGAGGGTGATTTGGTAAAAAAAAAAATTACTTTGATGTTCACTATCTTATGTGGTCATATTTTGATGAGAGGTTTTCTTGTGCAATGTACCACCTTTTTAATTGTTGATTTTATCTGTTCTTTTGAATGTGTAAAAGGTTCCATTTAACCAATAGTCACCAGATGATAGGATTTATGGCCCTTAGCATGGGAACGAATACCAGAGGAAGCTTGGTCTTTTTTATAAGGAGCACGCAAGTTATAGTTATTTGCTTTGGCACATAGCTTGCCAGGCAGTTTTGTAAAGGTTCATAATGTTTTAAGGAGAAAGAAAAGGTGGCACGTCAGATGTATGTGACATCAAATCCCACTTAAAGGGCTGGATTAATATCATGTACATCACCAAGGAATAGTCACACCTTTGAAAACAAAGCGGTCGGGAAATAAATTATTCCTTACCGGTCACCTGCAACTGTCAGAGCAGGGCTTCAGGAAAAAGCGAGAGCTGACATAAGCCCAATACAGTGTCCCAGCTGGTGACCCGAAACAAAATGGCTTAACCATAGACAGATAACCAGGCCCGAATTACGAAGCCCCTAATCACCCGTCCACCGGTGAACACCATAGAACACGCCTGCCGCACTCCGTGGTGCACTGCAAGGGGGACAGCTTTTTAGCAATGAGGCTCCTCCTTTTCACAATCAGCAAAGAAGAGAGACCCGGTTCTCCAACGTGGGCGAACACTGTAAAACAGTCCTGCCACCCTCTGCGATGCTCTGTGAGGGGGACAGCTTTTTAACAATGAGGCTCAAGCTCTTCACAATCAACACAGAAGAGAGATCTGCTTATCCAATGTGGATAAACACTGTAGAACACTTCTGCCGCACTCACTTATTTACTTGCTCTAAAGGTTTCTGAAACTCACAAAAGAATTGTAAGTATCACAAGACCTTCATCTTCAAATCAATACATGATGTAGTAACAAGGTTTTCTTCGAGAATAAAAGGCCCTGAATCACTTTAAAGAGAGTGCTTAGGTTTCTCGAGAGCATGCTGATGACTGACGCTATTTATCAGGATGGACACGGGTACTGAGTACTCGCCTTAATAGCTACTTAGAATGGGCATCAATTAGGCGTAGCTAGGAAGGCCAACAGCTACACGTGGCAATCCCCATGGTACCACTGGCACTACCCACGGAACCCTTGATACACTGGCCCTAACACTTAGATGTTAAAAAGTGATTCATTTGCTCAATGCGAAATCAATATTGCAATAATATAAATCACTTTAGCTTTGGCAATAAGTGTGTGCACAACAGGTAGGTCTTCAGGAGTGGGAGATGTATCCATTAGTATACGGAAACTACATTTCCTAAACTAGCTGCTGCCATGCCATCTTCATAATTATTATTTTTTAAAAGCACTTAACTGTATGTACTTTTTTGGTAAATTTCATAAATTACACTTTTAGTATACTGTATGTTGAAAGGATTGGTAATACCGCATTGAATTAAGTGCTTGCTGCTAGTAATTGCTTTCATCCTGCTACCCATCACAGGTTTAAATCCCAACAGGGCTAACTCAGACTTTCATCCTTCCAATGGCAATGACATGAGTATAATTTATTTGGATCATGTCAGCATCTGGCTTTGTGTTAGGCATCACATTAATAATGTTATTGTGGTACGCTGCTTAAGTGTATGCGTGTAGCCTTAATTGTCTTTTCATTCAAACAGGTGCCCCCCCTTCACCTCCAGAACCATTAAGGACAACAATGTTTCCCTCGCTCCAGCCGATTTCTGCAATCATTCATTTGCCACTGGATCTGTCCCCTCTCTTCACACGCACTCCTTTGTGCAACCACTCTTGAAAAAGCCTTCTGCTGACCATTCCTGCCTGGCCAACTATCACCCGATCTCTATCACTCCTTTTCTGGGCAAACACCTTGACAAACTGGCCATCTCTCAGCTAAACCTCCACACTGTATCTGCTGGTTATCTCCAGGGCCTTCAGAATGGCCAGAGGCACAGAAACTGCTTTCCTGAACTTCCATGAAAATTTTCTCTCGAACCTTGACTCCATCTCTCACTCTGTTCTCGTCCTCCTTGACCTCTTCTTGCATTTGACACAGTCAATCACGTCACCCTGATCAACCGTCTCAGTGTGAACCTTGGCATCACTGGTCACGCTCTGACATGGATGGCCTCTTTCCTCTTGGACCGGCCATCACAGCTCCAACTTGGGTCCTTTCTCTCCACCACCTCTCTTTCCACATGTGGTGTTCCCCATGGCTCTATGCTTTCACCCTAGCTATTCAATGTCTATCTGGTCCCCCTGGCCCACCTGATCTTTACTTTCTCCTATAACTTTCAGTGTTATGCCCATGGCACACAGCTCTTTTTCAGGCTACCCTCAGCCTCTTCTATCTCCTTGCTCATTCCTGACTGTCTATCTGCTATTCAGAGATGGTACGCCTCTAACGACCTCTGCCTTAATCCCAGTAATACAGAGATTCTTGTCATTGGGATCCCTGCTCCCGCTTTTCCTGTCTGCCTCTGGATTCCCCCCTCCACTTTCCTAACATCACGGACCTTGCCAAGAAGGACCATTTCCAGCGGCACCTTCTCAGAGGTATCCTACATTTTCTCACCTTCCCCCAGAAGCTCACTGTCTCCAGAGATCTGATTCTCTCCAGACTGGACTTCTCTGGAATGGCCTTCCTGCCCCTCTTAGACTTGAGCCGGATCACCTGAAGTTCTGGAAGCTGCTTAAGACCTTCCTCTTCTCTTCTTCCTCCTCCCTCCCTCTCCTCTGATAATCTACTTGTCTGCTCATCAACTGGTGGTGTGGTTGCCCTCAGATTCACACAGGGTGCCAACCCCCCCCTACCAGTCACCCTGTACTGCCTTCTGGCCTACCAAGCACTTCCGGTCTGGGACTGCACTTGTGTAGTACTCCGCCATCCCCGAACTTACTCAGATCCCTGCTGCCCTAATTGCACTTACCCCTTACCCATTCCCTGAACTTCTCTGCACACCTTCTCCCCTGCACTTTCTTGTTGCACTTGCATGATCTAAATGACACAAGGCCTAGTAAGACAGTTTGTCTTGTCATCTCTCTGTCTCCCCTCTTTTTTGTTGTGGCGCCTACAAACACTTGTGTAAAGGCGGGTTTTAAATACCAAATCATATCATATCAGTGTTTGTGTGTCTTACCAGGGAACTCTGCCGCATACTGAAACCCCTTGCGGCTTTGTGCATTCCTGTTACAGTCATATACATCACATTCGCTTAGGACATAACTGTTTACTTTCTTGTACGTGTTTTGTATGATTCAGGGACGTCATTTGGGGGTCGCCAGAGGTCGCAACTGCGACCTCTGAGATCTCCCTTGCGACCTCTAGAAAAATTGTTAAAAAAAATATGTTTTTTTATAAATTTTTTTTTTTTTGTAAAGCAAGCTCCTGGGCTGTTGCCAGCATAATGTGGCTCTTTACTTCTGGAGTGACTGGCTTTCTTGTTCAGGCCCCTTAAAAAAGAAGTAAAATAAGAATAGGAGTGCCACAAGTCTAACACTTTCAGCAGTGCCCCTAAATAAGAAAGAATAGGAACACCAAATAATATGTGTTTCTGGAATTCTATACAATAATTGCTAGACTCATTAAAGGTTATTTCAGGCACACTTCAGGTGGTGTCACTGATTTAGTCTGTTCTTAAATGCCTCAACTCAGCCTTTCATCCTTCTGAGGTCGATAAATGAGTACCAACACAGGTTGGATGATATTGGGTGAATATCATTTCTATATAAAGCGCTTAAGCGTAAGTGCTATATAATATCACATTATTATTTGGCCATGGACGTCTGCTTGCATTCACAGTAATTTGGTAATATGGGCCTATACACACTGATCTTAATGATACATATGGCGTTCCATTCTTGTATGAAATGTACATCACATTATAGTGATATCGTAACCACATTTTTCGTAGTGTACAATGCTATGTGATGCCATTTCTTGTTTTGTCAACGGGTGAAAGGTCGTGTTCCATCGCTTCCCGCGATATCTTTTTGGGGTGGGGTCAAATGACATCACTTCCTATGATGTCATCAGGGGGTCAAGAGTCGTGTGATGTGACTTCCGCTACCTCTGGCATTTTGGTGAAATGACGTCCGTGGTATGATTAAGTGTATTTTCGGTGGATTAGTTTCACTGTTTGATTGTCTTGCTTGGTTGTATGTGGTTACATGATTTGATACTTGGGTGTTTCCTTTTTGATACACTCTGTGTCTTTTTCATGTCTACGCATGTTATACTTATGGGATAGTGCACATTGCATGACCTATCCATCAATGAGATTTGGACATCAACTAATGAATTGTTGGCCACTTATGTTTATCAAATATTGACACAGGCCTTGGCACAGTTGCTGTGATTGGAGTCCAGGGCCCTTATGCATCCACGAGGCCCCCAACCTACCACACCCAATCTGCCCAGCTCCTGTCTACCATCAGCACTTGCCTTGGCACACCCTCTGCCTCGGAGGTTCGCACTTACTGCTAACGTGGCCCCTGGCCACGTAGCACTCATCAACCCAAGCACTTCACTTACCCCCTTTGCCATCTTCCTTGCTGCACTTGCACGTTCTGAATACTCACAAGTCATATAGGTTCGTCCTTTCGTCCTTTTCCCCTCCACTGCTCTTATTAAATATTGTGTTTTGTCATTTATTTATTTCCCTTGTTCCCTCCCCTCGCCCTGTGGGAGCTTTGAAACAGTATTTTACTTGCTGTATAAGCGCCTAACAAGCAAACAATAAATAAATAAACAAATCGAGATGGTCTTGGGATGAGACGGCAAATGATCCTATGAAAGTGACAGCTTGAATGTGTCGCCGCATTGATGTGTTTCGACTATCCTGATATCACATTAATTGCAGGTAGTTTGTTTTGAAAGAAAGTGTGTGTTCATTTATTGATTTTTGAAAATTTAGTGTTTCTGGCTTGAGTGCCTTTATTAAATATATTGTGTGTTCATTTTTAGACGCGTGATGATTGAAATTTATTTTAACAGATGTGGAAGCACTGATGAGACATGGATGACTTTCATTAAAGCCACACGGAGTTGGAAATGTAAACGCATAATTACTCAACACTGTGTGCTTTTTGGTTAATTGGGAATGTGAAAAGTTTCAGATAAAATTGGTGTTTATTTAATTTCTCATGTCTTTCAGTCACTCTTTATGGACATCCTGCCGTTTCGCTTGACACATTTACAAACCTTTCGCTTGACACATTTCAATAAAGATTTTTATGTTCAGGCTGATTTAGAGTATGGGGGGGTGGGTTGCAAATCTGCTTTATTAAACACAAATAACGGGGTTTGCGCATGAAAAGAAAACCATGCAGAAAGGTTAGTATGAAGTTATAACATTAAAGATGCAATGGCAGGAGGTGTGCTCTACTTGATAAATTGGAGACTGTGAAATCAGTAACCTGGCCAGAAATTGCTGCTTCTCTGCTTAAAGCAATGGAATAATTCTTGGATAAACTCTTAACTTTGTAGGACACCATTGAGCCTCGTTACAAGTTTGGAGGTAGCCATGACGTTAATAAGGGCTTGAACACCCCCAAACTCGGGTCCGGCTCCGGGTCCCTCAAAAGGGGACTTACCGGGCCATTCCGACCTTGGAGGGCCCTATAACTCCCTTTCGCGGGACCAGGAGCCGGTACGTCCCCATTCCCATTTGAGCCTCCATATGGCTCAATGGGAATGGGGAGGATGGGTGCAGCGGTATTGTTCTTAACTTAGGGACCACTTAGAGACCGCTTAGAGACCACTGTGCAATTGTGTTGTGCTTCATGGTCGCTCAGAGACCACTGTGCAATTGTGTTATAGCTCATGGTCGCTCAGAGACCACTGAGCAATTGTATTGTGCCTTATGGTCATTTAGAGACCACTGTGCAATTGTGTTGTGCCTTATGGTCGTTTAGAGACCACTGTACAATTGTGTTATACCTATGGTCGCTAACTGACCTCTGTGCAATTGTGTTGTGCCTTATGGTCGATCATTTAGGACCTACCACCTAACGATCGTTAGCTGCATTGACTCCTCTCTGTACCCTAGGATGCTCTTCTAGCCCACCCTGAACCTTTCCACGCCCGCCTACCTCAGGCCTAGGCCATCTAACCTGACTGTGCCATCCTCAGCACACAATCATGCCTATAGTCATCTGCAAGCTCTCCACCACCACACTGCTCACCCTCCTTGCAACACTCACTACTATCCAACCCTACACTACTATCCGCCCCCTCGCACTCACACTTCACAGCCCACCCCCCTATCCCACACAACCTGCTGCCCCGGATACCTCTCAAACCCACTCACATCGCACAGACGCATCCCCTGCACCCTGTATCGCTAGAATGTACAGACTGGATAGACTCAGAGCTCGCACACAGACCACTAAACTCAGCACACAAACCCCCCCCCCATTGAATTTAGAAACTACAGACTGAGCTCCCGCACCCTCTCCAAACACATCCCCCACACTGGACATCCTTTCACCCACAAACAACCACCCACTAACCAAACCACACCCCACAATATCACCACACATAATACATCAGTCACGTCCACCACCCGCATCTCCACAAACAAACCCCACGCACCTCACATCAAATGTGCCCTCCTCAATGTACGCTCCCTCCCAGCCCATGCATCTGACATTCATGACCTCATAACCAATAACAATATTGACCTACTAGCCATCACAGAAACATGGTTACATGAAGCATCAGGCCCAGCTGTCACACTTGCACTACCACCTGGCTTCACTATACTCAGACAAGACAGACCTGAACGAACAGGAGGCGGAGTAGCCCTCATCTACAAGGAAAACCTCCAGCTCCGACCTGTTAACCACTCCTCATCCAACAACTCTCACCTCTTATCGACCAAACTCACACTGTCACCCAACAGCACTATCAACATTCACCTACTATATCGCCCCCCAGGCTCCACCCCTGACTCTCAGGAAAACATCACCCACATCCTGAGCAACAATATCAAACGCTCCACCAAAACCCTTCTTCTAGGAGACCTCAACCTGGGATTTAATGATGCCAAAGACAAATCTGCAGTCGCCTTCTCCAAAGATCTTAGTGACCTAGGCTTCACCCAAAAAGTAGAAAGTCCCACTCACACTAAAGGCTGTATCCTAGACTGGATTGCAGACCATAATTGTCTCTTCACAATCACCTCGATCTCAGCACTGCCATGGACCAACCACAACTGCATAGAATTCTCAATTCCTATCACCAAAAATAAAAAAAAACTCTGACCCCGGCGGTCGCTGCACAAGTCAGAAGTTCCAAAAAACTCAAAGAAGATAACATGCGCCCCTTCCTCAACACCCCCAAACTTGCACCACCTTTCGCTAATGACCCCAACATTCTGGCAGACATCTACAAAGATGTTGTCACTAAAGCTATCAATGAAATAGCACCACTTGAATCGAAAAAAAAAAGAAATCACTACACACCAACTCCTGGTTCACTGATGAACTGCACTCAATGCGATCCCTCAAAAGAGCAGCTTTAAAAAACTGGCAATCTAACCCATCCAGCAGCACCAAAAGCGATTTTAATTTAATCTCCAAGCAATTCAAAACAGCTATCACTGTTGCCAAAGCCAACGCTTTCAACACACGAATCTCCAATGCCAAATCGCACTCTAAAGAGATCTTCGCCATCTTCAAAAGCTCATCTCCCCCCCCAAATACACCGGATGAAATAACTAAAGATGTAGCGTGGTGTGTCAGTATTCAAACTGCCATGCTACACAAAATTGACCTCCTCCAAAAGAAAATCAAAGACCATTGCATAGCACTACCTCAACAGACAGGCTCCAAGCCTTCTAACGCCCCATCCTCCACCTCCAAGCCCACCATACCTGACTTCTCTTTCAGGGACGTCACTGAGACAGAAGTTGTCAATCTACTAAAAAATCTCAAACCCTCCCCTTGTAAAGGTGATATTTGCCCACCAAAACTCATCAAGGACTGTGCAGACTGCTTTGCGCCGCTCTTTACGGCTTTCATTAACGCGTCTTTTAAAACAGGCATTATCCCTGCTAGCCTCAAAGAGGCCTGGGTCCGGCCCCTCCTAAAAAAATCCACCCTAGACCCCCTACAACCTAACAACTACAGACCAATAACCACAGTGCCATTCCTCCTGAAACTACTGGACAAAGCAGCACATTGCCAAATCCAGCACTTTCTGGAAACCCACTCCATCCTTGGGTCGAGGCAATCAGGCTTCCGGAAAGGACACGGCACAGAAACAGCTCTGGTGGATCTGAAGAATCAGATCACCCAAATCATGGACAAGGACAAGCCAGCTCTCCTACTCCTCCTAGATCTCTCAGCCGCGTTTGATCTAGTTGACCACAAGACCCTCACCTCACACCTCACTCTCTCTGCTAACTTTTCCAAAGAATCAGCGCAATGGGTCACCTCCTTCCTAGAAGGTAGATCCATGCAAGTCTTCTCGGACATAGCCAATGCCACTCCCACAACATTCCACTGCGGGGTCCCTCAAGGATCCTGCACTGCACCCACACTCTACAACCTGTTCACTAAACCCCTTTTTGACAAACTTCGACTCATACGGCATTACATACACTAACTACACGGACGACACACAAGTACTTCTACCCCTCTCAGGTTCATACCACGACGCAAAGGCACTCCACTCGATCTATGCCATCATCCAGGCCTGGATGGCTACAAATGGCCTCTGCCTTAACGGAGACAAGACTGAAATCATAATATTAGGTCAACAGAGCACCCTAGACAAACTGGACATACTGTACGCTAACTTCTCCATTGACAACTCTATCATCCCCGTCTCCACAGCGGTAAAGACACTGGGAGTATACCTAGACTCCTCACTATCCATGAACAGACAAGTCAGCGCAATCACCTCCTCTTCTGCGCACACCACTAAACCCATAAACGCCATCAAGCCATACCTCTCCAAACCCAACTGCCTCTCCATAGCCAGAGCAACCATTGGAGCCAAACTGGACTATTGCAATGCCCTCGTAGCGGGCCCTTCAGCAAAAAACCTAAACAGACTCCAAGTCACACAGAATAATGCTCTCCGGGCCGCCCTTAGCATCTCAAGAAGAGAGCATATCTCCCATGCCAGACTTTCAGCCCAGTGGCTCCCGGTCAAAGAACGGATTACACTCAAAATCCTCACCCTCACGCACAAATGACTCTCCTTCTCCGCCCCGTCCTATCTATCAGAGACCATCTCCAAACCCTCCTCCACCCGACCCACCAGGACGCAATACACCAATTTACTCTGCATCCCACGCATCAAAAAAGCCAAAGCCGGTGGCCTGAGCTTCCCCTACATTGCAGCCAAGACCTGGAACGCTCTTCCTGCAGACATTAGAGCGGAACACTCACTCCCGATTTTTCGTAGAAAACTGAAGACCTCCTTCGTTGCTCAATAATCTGTGACCCCCACCATGCCATGTAAATACTCTGCATTGCTATTTGCACAAATATCGTATTGCCTTTGTAAATAATGTATTCCTTGTTATTATTGTATTGCAACTAAGATATGCCTGTAACAAGCACCACGATGCCCCCAGGCTGACGTGCGCTCTACAAATTTGAATAAATAAATAAATCCTGGTCTGCTTGCGGGTGCCGCTCTGCAAGCCTGGTCTGACCAGGCGTCTAGAGCGGCACCCGCAAGCAAACTCGTAATGTTGCAGCATGGCAACAACGGCGCAGGTAGCACTACCAGCGCCGTTGTTGCCTTACCGCAACAGTCACAATGAGGCCCATTGTCCCTAACTACTAAAGCTGAGGTTTCCTAAAAATTATTCAGTTTAGTACGCACCATTTCTGAAATTGGGAAGGGTTCAAAAAATGGCAAAAACGGCTGGATTATGAATTCGGGGAAATAAACAGCCAATGCCAGAGCAACCACGCACTGAGTCTGCAGTGATTAGCTGTCCTCGAGCGCAGATGTGAACGTCCAAGCCCAGGTTTGTCTTTGTTTTGCATTTTGACAGATTAAGGTGTGAATAAAAAGAGAGAGCTGAAAAGGCAGTAGCGAATGGGTTATTAGAAACACTCCTGACCCTTAAGAGGTGTGGATGCTGGGTTATTAGAAATGGGAGGTGAACATAATGCTGCAGGCATTGTAAAATAATGACTACAAGCAAGTGTTGGCATAGTATATTTTCTTTCACTGTTTTTCCTGCCTCCTGATAGTAAATATGAAACCCTGATCAGATTTCTTTTTTAGGCTCTAATTAACTGACATGCTGATATTTTTAGGCCTAGATTAGGATGGGAAAAAATAAAGCTACAATCATTCTCTATTTTCTCAACAAGTAACAATAATGATTTATAGATGTCCTACTTGTTTTAATATGTGATTCGTGCCCGTTTCAAGTGGTCGTTATACCCCAAGTGAGAGGGTATGCTCAGACGAGCTTCCCGAGCCTGCTGTACCTAGTGACCACGCCACAACTCACTGATGATGCTCAATGAGTCAGAAACATATCTGGGGTTGCTTGTGGCCTCATGTAGAATAGGTGTAACCTAGCAGTTTGGGCGGGACTTCTCCTTTTGGGCTGCATCAAGACTGATTTGCATATGGTCTTTCCTACTGCAATTGCTTTGGAAGATGAAAAATGATGGTCTGGGGATTGTCCAAAGCAATGCCAGAGGTTTCAAATCATTCAAAACCTTCAAGACATCACCCTTCAGCTTTCCTAAAGTCACCCCGAGTGTGGAAGGTATCTCCAAGCATGGGTCCAGAACCTGCTGTGCCTAGAGATCCAAGCCCCACTTCACTGATGACTCCCAATGAGGTTGAGCATGTCTGGGGTTGACTATGGTCTCATACAGGATGGATGTGATCTAGTAGATTGAGCTGGACTGTTCTTTTGGGGCGGGGCCAAGCCTGATTTGCATGTGGTCTTTCTCTTTCTGCAACAGAGGTTTGCATTCATTCACAAACTTCCGTCTATCACTCTTCAATTTTTCTAAAGTAAGAACACACCAATGGGGTCTGCAATGTGTGACTCTACAGAGGTTTCAGACTACAGCTCCCACCAGCCCTATCCAGTATAGTGAACAGTGAGAGAGTGTGGGAGTTGTTGACCAAAGCATGTGCACACCCCCAGGTTGCATTCCCATACGCGGATGTACACCTATACTTGTGAAATGCTTCTTCTATATACATCAGCTTCCATATACATTTCTATGCCTACTGTGTATGCAGTTAAACTGCAGATAGTGGTGTGAATCCCACGTTAACTTTACAGCTTGAGTCCCCTATTACTGATGTGATTTTATTTAGTCACTCTCTCAATTTCCAGGAACAGTTTGCCCCAGTAACTTCTATTTAATATAAAAGATATCCTGCTTTAGTTGCTTCCAAACACCCCCTCTTTTTCAACTTATCACTCACCTATCTAGAGTAAACGTACTGCTAAGTACGTTCTGCCATTGGTTTTTACTTTAAATTCCTACTTCCAGGATGTTTTTAGTCTGGTTCTAGGTACATTCTTCATGTTTTTTTTCCCAAAATGTGTTTTATTTGGGGGGATTGCCCCAATCACCCCCTATTAGTTGTACACTGTTCCCAACCACCCCACCACTTGTATACCCTTATCCACAACCCCCTATATTTTTCAAGGAGTTTTATCAACAACAACAAATTTGACAAAAAAACATTGTACGTTGTACCGTTTAGTCCACCAAACTTCTCTCAGCTACCAAGCTTGCTGGCTGCTTTGCACTGGTTACTGATTTCTCCCCTTTTTTCAATTTCATTTTGCATAGGTTGTCTTTAAGGCAACTCACTGACTGCCCACCCGGCCTTTCCTAGGTGATTTTATCGGCCCTTGCCACCACACTCGTGTCATTCATTCCACCACACTTGGCCTTCCCAGAACTCTCCTGCCATCACAAGCCCTCTCAAAAGCCCTCTCAAAATGTAGACCTTTCTCTCTATTGTCTCTTGTGATGTCCTCTTGCCCGTATACACTACAGTGGCCACCTAAACGCCCACTTCCTTTCACTGCTGTTTCTAGCTCATACAGGCATCCATAGGAGTGGTGCTGGTCAATTTAGGTGGGCCTGGCAGGTGGCATGAATCCAGCCATAACGGTCTGCATTCCATCCCAGCCACAGGTGCCTCACCCACTTGCCACCATCATATTCTACTCCCTTGTCCCCAAAGGGCCCCCCGTCCCTCGTGGATTCCCAATCCTCCACACCCACCTCCCACCGCCCCCACTCCTGAACATATACATATGTCCCCTGCTCTTCCCCACCCTTGATGCCAGCATCTTCCCCTCGCGAAGGCCACCCTGGAAGTAGAAATGGGACTCATTTCCTATTTCTACCTGCAGCCATCATGGCTTATAGTTTTTTTTATTGGTCTAAGTAAAAATCAGTGCACACGGCATATGCCTATTTCCATTCCGAAATCCGCAGTTATCACCCTAGATTGTTGCCTGGGGAACTATGGATGGCCAGTGCTTGGGTCTGTAACCTTAAGCTAGTGGGCCAGTACCGTCCTGGTAACCCATATCGCCCTGTCCAATAATGCTACAGCGGGAGAACAGAATCACTACGGCCTGGGCTACAGTAGCCTTGTGCTTCTAGTGTACAGGTTTTTTTTGTTCTTCAAGGACGAGTGTGCTGTTCTGAAATAATGCGGGACATTGCTTTAAAGTGCAAAATACACGAATGGACACGTTTGCGTTCGGATGCCCACTGGGGAATACGCTAATTTAGAAGAATGGGGTTCTCTCTGGAAATACCCCTCGCATAGATGTGCACACTTGAACAGGCGAGCAGGTATGTCCTTATGCTACACTTACAGGGGTTAAAAGCACAGCTTCATATGGAAACTAGTGTAGGAGCCCATGTACACGGGCCAAAGTGCTGGATTTCATTAACACAGTAGCACCTATATATCCTAAGACAACAGCTCCCTCTAGCGGTGACAACAGGCGAAGCTATGCAAATTGCCATGTTCTCTATATATCCTAAAGAGAGCTTCCTCTAGCAGTAACAACAGGCAAGGCTACTGCATCGGACAAACACAATTCTTGCCTTTTATTATATTGTTAAATGGACATGGTGTTATGAACCTCAGTGCACCTCTGGTGTCCTATAGAAGTATTCAGTAAGCAAACGGAATGACCAAATATCCATACAGGAGCACTTTTTCAAACCTGAGTTAGGAAGGCTGCAGGTACACTTTATTATGAACACTACAGAAATATGGTCCTGGAAGATACCAGTTCAGCTGCATCTCTAGCTAGGCGCATGAACATATGGTAATGGCATATTGTCTGTGTACCCCTGGTGTTAGGACAGTTATTTCTGAAGTCCAACTAAGGGCTTAGTAAAACCATTCAACTGAGGCAGTACAAGACTCCACTCTAAGTGTAAGTCTGTATCACCTGAGTTCATGGTAGCGTAGACAGAGCAGCCAGGCTTATCTTAGGAGGGAGAGAGGGCTGTAGAATCAGTACAAGTGAAACTGTAATACAAATGATCCAAAGAAACACTGAAACACTATGTATGTAAAAATAAAGGATTTATTTAAATACAAGTAGGCCCAGCTAAATCTAGGGGTAAGTAAGCACTAAAACATTATATGAAATCACAGTATAAAAACACATCACTATACTTGAAAGTACACAGGCCGAAGTATAGACCTTATTTGAAATACCTAACTGTAGTTCTAGGGAAGTCAAAACCTTTTCATACACATTCAGTATAGGTCAAGCCTATTCTTGGGGAGTAAAAACCAATGGTTACTTTTTACAATTGCATTCAGTAATGCAAGGGCAGTAGACCCCTCCAGTTGTATAATGATTCTCAGTACAAATCACTGAGTCAACTGGACAATATACTTTTGGTGAATAGTGGAACACTTATTCTAGGTGCAGTAAAAACCTATATCTGCTTTTGTTATAAAACACAGTTATACTAGGTGAGTAAACCCTAAGGATGTAATATACAATTACAGGTGCTTTTGAAATCAGGGAACCCCAGATAGAGATAAGCAGCAACTCGTGTAACTTATTTTTGGATGGCACACAGCTAACACAAGGTAAGTAAAACCCACATACTTTTTTAACCTCACAATGAAGGGGAAAGTGAAACCCAATGTCACACTTTACTGAATGACCCAAAGTTATTTTAGGTAGGCAACAACCTAATACAGACTTATTAAGAACAGGCTAGCAGCAAGTCTGGGGAAGCAAGACCCAGTTGGGGGACACTCATACAATTGTCCTCAAAGGACTAATCTGGTGATGCCAACACTTTACTTTTGGGAAGAGGCACAGCCTAATCACAGGAGAGTACAATACCTTCACATCTACTTTCTATTAGAATGGCAAAACTGTTGCTAAGGAAGAAAAGATGTTAACCATACTTTTAAGAATAGTGCTTCACACATTCAAGATCAGTAAGAACTTTTGTAACTCTTCACTCTTAGAATTAGAGTTACTAACCAACTCTTTACAAGTAAGTCACTTTTAAACACTTATTTTCTTTTCTATGCAGAAGTCCCAATCCCTTGAAAGTCTCTCCTTTGTTCTTGGAGCATCACTAGGACTAGTGACCAACAGGCAGTGTCAGAATAGTTTCTTTAGTATCAAAGGTAAGAGTTCCATAGGAAAACTGGACAAACAGGTGAGTACTTCACTTTAGAGTTAGAAGAGGGCCCAGGGGCTTCGCAGAAGACACCCTAGCAGAATTCTAGCAGTGGTACTGGGTGAACTGGATGAGAGGCCTCCCCATCACAGAAAACAACCCAAAGCTACACAGAAATCCTGACAGGCTTAAGGTAAGTACATACCAAAGCCAACACAGTACCTCAGCATTGAAGAAGATTTTGCAGCAGGAGAACTTCAGGGTCTGCAGCCAAATACCCGGTCAGTGGATTCCTTGTCGTGGTGACTAAAAACAAAACCTCGGAAGGGACTTTGCAGCAGGGATCAATGAAGAAGGCTCTAGGGCTCTAGGCAAGGTTTCCCTTGTGGCTAAATGTGGTTCTGTGGATGTGGCGCCTTTTCAAGGTGCACAGAAGAAGACAGAAAATCACGGTTGAATTCTCGTCATTTTAAAGGTCCAGCACTCTGGTGAGGGGACTTTTCAGACTCAATTTGTTTCTCTGGAGATCCACCAGGATGCCCACGAAGTTTCAGCGAGATTCGGAATTCGGAAGACTGTGCACCACATGATGGCCCGAGGTTCCAGGGTATTGGGGTATTGTAACAACGCAAGGTTGCAGTAACTGGAGGGATGGCCCTAGGGTAGGGAGGACTATGGGCTAGAAGTAGATTGGAACAGGGGGGCGTCCTACCCACAAATTTAAATAATTGCAACCATTTCATGCAAACTTGTTTTCCTTTGTAATATATCACTGAGACAAGAACCTCTTTATCTCACTAATAACCAAAGCGTAAAAAAACACACTCAATCTGAGTGGTGTTCAAACAGCTTTTATTATTTGACTGTTGATCATATTTTTATTTTTTTGTTTTTTTATTTTGAGAAACTTATATAGCAGTCTAATAGCCATAACTGCTATATGAGAGCAGTTATGGCTATTAGACTGCTGGTCAATGCAGAAGTTTTTTAGGTACAGATTCAATAAAAAAGGGCACTTTTAGGGTCCACAACCAAATATTGTGTGGTTTTCTCAACCAAATGCAATGTACAACAATCATAAACAATGAAAAAACCGTGAAAGAGTGTTTTAACAATAGATGATTAGCAACTTCACTAAATACATGGATTAGACATATATAGCCAATTTTCTCTTTTCTTTCACATACAATGGAGGTACAAAGCAAACCCCATATTTGGAAATTTGGAACAGAACTGGGCTTGGAACAAAGACAGAACCCTGTAAATGTCTCTTAGTTGCACATATATTCAGAGACCCAGGGGTTTAGTGTAGAATCTCACTCCAAAGTGGAAACCTTGAAAAGGTCTACCATTGCCAGGCAGAAGGGTGACCAATTGGTAGGTTGACCTCTAGATGTTTAATCATGGGATTAATGTTCTTACAGCGGACTATAAGGGCACTTGAGGTGCAGCGTCCAGTGATGTTTCGGCTTGAAGAGATAAAAGCCTTCTTCTAGGGCCAGGAAAAGTTCTCCCTAAATGAGGGACATATAAATAAAGGGAGTGCATTAGTCAGAATGTTCTGAGAAGTGCTTGGGTACATAGCAGTGTGTACAAGTGTACTACGAAACAAAGGCTAAAACATAATAAAATTACGTGTGGTTTGCACACGTACAGTGCCTCACTGACCTTGAATGCGAATCACTGAGTCTGTGACCTCTGGAATGGGAGGGGTGTAAGTTCAGAGCCAGATGGATGGGAAACGAAGAGTGTCCCAAATGAAGTTGGGTAACTGCGGTATAAGAAAAATAGGAAATGCATGAGAGTCAAAAGGGCTGTGTGCCTATAAGCAGGTTGGATCCACCACTGGGTGGATCTAAAGCGACCAAGCCCATAAAAGGTTACCTGCTTCAGTTGGAAGTAATGCGCATTGCGCTGGTGTCCCTACTACGCTAATGGAAATAATGGACAATTGTACACTAGAGAAAAAGAAAAAAGCACAGAAACAAATTCCTCTGTAATTGTTCTCTCTAGCATACAATAAACACCATAGTCATTTGCCATTTATAACTGACCACAGTCTGCATTCCCCTGTCTAGCCCATGCCTTATTAGAAAACCCGGATTGCACATGCACACCATCACACACAACAGCCATTCTACTCTTTTTACTGTTGTGTTTCCAGCACTAGTTCCCTGCTTTAAACCATTCACACTTATATCCACCAATCACTTAAAAAACCTCTACATATAGCCATATTAAACTTCCACCCACCATCTGCCACTTAACAAATCTTTTACATGTACATTACCCATACTTACACAAACATAATGTACATAGTGCTCCTATAAATGCGCATATGCATTGTGCAGTAAGAGAAGTGCATAAATAAAAGGGGCAGTACGGATGGACAAGTGCTTATGGGATGCCAAGTTGGGATACCACTAGCTAACTGCTGGGGCACAGGTGTCCCAAGGGTGGGGTACATCTAAACCGTAACGTCTCCTTAACAAAGGTTTTTCTGTCTATTGACTACGTTTTCCTAAGGGAAAATGTTTCATAATGTTAAATCACTGTATATAAGTTAATAATTCCTCTTTTAACATATATGAAAGAAATATAAACCTCCTTTAGCAAACATATTTTTTGCAACACATAATTATGTAAGTCGTTATCAGCAGCGCATACCCTAATAGGCAAATCAGAGTACACATTTGTCCTTGCCAAACGCCAGGCACACTGCCCACGGTAGAAAAGTTGTATCCCAGTTTTTTGTACTCACGTTTCAGCGACAAACACAGGACACATTTCCAAAAGCATCCTTTCAGGTCCTTGCTGATGTTCCTCGCACATGTTTACGTCATTCCATACACCATTTCAAGCTGTAGCCGCAGGCAAAATATTTCTTCCCATTCAAACCTAGGGATCGGCCATGCTGCATGCCCCAATAATCGAATCGGAGTACACGATTATCAAGTAATTGCAGAGCGGTATAATGGGTAGTTCACTGTGCTTCCTCTAGTACTTTAAACAGATTACCCTGCTACTGGTGATGGGTTTCTTTTGTAAAGGTGCCATTCCATAAAACACAGATACATTTGCAAAACCATGCTTTCAAGTCCTTGATAATGCTATTCGCACAATTTTCCTGAAACTCCATCCATGTTTTATTTTTTGAAAAGTGTCAAAATTTCAAAATGTACATACATAAAATAGCCATATAACATTAGCTCCCAGTTGACAAAATCCATTCAGACTTTGAAGAAAAATTCAAGGTTGGGTCTTTAATCTTTCTTAAATCTTTTGTGCGCATTCGTCAAACGGCAACAAAGTTATAACCCATCTAAAAATGTTGAAACCCCACCTCGAATGTTTACCCCTCTTCACAAAATCCCACCAACCTGTGGAAAAACATTAAACTCTGGGTCTTAAACCATTTTCCAAACTTTTGTGCAGATTCAGGGCCCCACTCTAATTATGTTCCTTCTTTGGAAAACAGCACCAAACTGGACAACCATTCAAGGTCACAGCTAGAACGATATCACAACATTGCATACAGTTTCATTGAGTGGCGCCAACTTTTTAGACCATCCAAAAACTGCTTTTCACCAACCCTGTAATGCAAAAATATGTATACATGCCCCCGAACTTCTGGGATGTTTGCGAACATCACAGGGCTGTCCCCGATATGTTTGTGGACATCGGCGATGAAAAATCACCTGTTTTTTGGCTTTTTATGGCCAAATCCCATCCCACCCTCATCACCCCTACCCTCCGCAGAGATTGTTTCATTAGTTTGACAAGTGCAATGTGGTTTTTAATTTGTTATTACTGCGGTGTTCGCAGACACCAGCCGCCGTCCGCAAATACAACATGGCGAGCGTGTCCCAAAAACATGGTGCACCTCACATTTTTTAATGACCAATCAGCAGGCTTGTCTGATGTCCACAGACATTACGGTGGTCCCCCGTGGACCAATCAGAGGCCCGTCCATGGACCAAACAGGGAAGTGAGTCTGCGGACTGAACCCAGATATCACACATTTTTTTACCTACTTTTTGGCCGTTTAAAAAAAATAGACTTGATGGATTTACACCAGAATTACAAAACCATGTTTTCAGGACCAAGCCGCTGTGGATTTGGTGAAAATCCGTCCAACAGTTTGGGCTGTAGGCATAAGCACATTTATTTTTCCATTGCGTCTATGGGAAATACCACACATTTTGGGAACCCCCTGTAACTTTGTCTCCCCCTGAATGAATCCTCACCAAACTTTGCAGAATCATTCCAAGGGGGCCATATACTCGTTTTGCAAAGTCTGGTGAAGATTCGCCCAGGGGGACAAACTTATAAACTTCCCAAAAAGTGCTCTTCTTATGGGTTAAACAACCCCATAACTACAGGGCTACTACCACAGACCCTGTAATATACTATTTTTCTCTGGAGTTCACTTTACCTCTGCTCAACTAGAAAAACAAGCACCCTTTTCCATGCCTCAGAGAGCAGGGATCTTGTAGATGATAGCAGCCTGCTCCCTGCCACAGGCATTGCTAGTTCAATTTATCTTGCAGAGTAACCACAAACATTTAGTGGCTTGGCAAATTTTAGTGACTTGCCAAATTTGGGTGATTCTGAGTTTACACAAATACGTTTTCCCGAGAACTATTCATGGGTTTGGCTTGCTCCAAAGCCTCCATCAACCATGATTCCCATGTCACTGCCAATGTAGGTCTTAATAGTGTCAGACTGTATACAGATTTGTAGTCTTCTTGGGCATATTTTTAAGTGGCCGCTTTGGGAAAAAACCAGCCACAGTAGGTCATACTGCCAAGAATGCCTTCTATCTGAAATACCGATTTGGGAATCGGGAGAGCGCTCATTTTAAGACCTTCATTCTATAGACTGCAGAATTATAAAATCTCCTTGCAAAATGGCTTTAGTAGGATATGTTTGGCCTTCCCATGTTCTCTGTGGTGCCGTTTTGCTGCATGCAGAATTGCTGTGCATATCCGCGTACTCCACACATGTTTGATAACATTGCAAACAATAATGCATGATGATTTCTGAGTAGCTATAGCAAGAACAATGTGTAGATTGCGCCTGGACATTCCCTTCCAATGAGAACCAGGCTAAATCGTTCCACTCCCATTCAGCAGGGGAAGGTGGCACATGACTATTCATGTCAGGTATGCGCAATCTTGGGGTGTTGAAGATGCAGTGAACTTTTGCCAATTAGCTCATGCATGCACTGAAACATGTCCACAACCCCAAAACATGCACATTTAAGAGTATATATGTGCAGATAGGTGAAATCCAGGGAATCCCCCGACATTTGCTGTAAGATTGCATATTTTCCCCACTTCCGTTCCCCCTGATATTCACCCTTCCCGCCACAAATTATTCACAATTTTGCAGCAATTCTGTGGTGGTAGATAATTTTCACAGGAAACGTGACGTATTCAGGTTTTGTGCGCTGCATTGTTTCTCTTGAAAGCAAAATACGGGGTAGAATTCATCAGTTTCCCTTCACCTGTGGAAATGTTGCCCACCCCTATGTGTGGTAAGACCCTCATCTTAACAATAGTGTCTGGAATACCCTGGAAATTGCCCAAATGCTGGATGCAGTACCTGTTGTTTCACTTCCCATTAAAACGAATTCATCAGAATTAAGCTATAGTGCTATTTACTTGCTTTGGGTCTGCTGTTATTTCATCTCAGGGAAGAAGAATTCACGTCTGCCTCTGTGCAGCGTCAGCAGCCACCTTTAATTCTTTGGAACATCGCCCTTTGCTCCAGCATGTGTGTTACTCTTGGGCTGTGTGACAAGGCATTCCCACTAGTTTGCTCTCGATCTCCAACTGTGAGGATCCCAAAGAATCCATCATGCCCTTTGACTTTTCAGTACGTATCTCTCTCCAAAAGCTGACCTTATTTCCCCTTTCACATGCTCCTTTCATCCATATGCTGATGACACTCAAGTTGGAGGGGAATCCTCTTCTGATCCCAGTTAGCGTGTGTCTGTGAGGTATTCATATAAAAAATAAACACAACAGTGTCCTGTTTCCCTTTTCTAAGCCTCAATATTTGACAACCACCTGTGTCTTAATGTCTCAGAGACAGGTATCATTCACCTGGGCTCTCTACTATGCCTCGCTCGCTTCAGTTTCCTTGGTCTGCTTCCTTGGACACCCTCCTATCTTGGCTGCTAATGCAAAGAACCTGACATTATTTTTGATGAGTCGCTCTCCTTTATGCTGCAGGTTCTATAACTCTTCAAAAATTCTAATTTGCAGCTCAACCACCTTAACTCTATTCTACCGTTTTTCAACTTCCCTCCCAAGGTGGAGGTGACCAGGGCCTTGGTTCTCTTGAGACTGACTATTAAACTTCGGGCCTCTAAAGATCTTCCATGTATATGTTATAGATAATCCTGAAGAAGGTGGCTATACACATCCATGGCCTTAGACAAAGATCCATAATATATCGTCTTTAAAAATATCTCAGCTGGCTCCCATGTGAAGCCAGGATATCTGGCCTTACTAAGGCATGGAACCTGGTTACCTCCAGGGAAATGTGCACAAATACTGCCCATGAAGGACTTTAAAATCTTCTTCCACGTGATCCATTGACGATTGGAGGCCGACACAGATGACATTTGGAGGCAGGATTCTAGGCCTATCAGGTCTCGTCTATGGAACTCTCAACCCTTGTTTTGAGGGAAGATGAAAATCACCTCAATTTCAGGAAGCAACTGACGACTATCATTGATCAAAGATCGCCTTGACCCGAAGGCTGTTTCACTTACTCCTTTGGTCTCTTTGGGTCATAGTTTTCGGTGGCTCTTTACCATCCTCTGAGTTCCTCTTCCTGCAGTTCACTCTGGCCTGAGGATTTACTCATGCACGGCTCTTCGGGTGGCTCCATGCCTTTGCTATTGCTTGCCTCTATTTCTAAGAGGATTTGCGTCCCTGCTCCTACTTGCCCCCCTGTCCACATCAGCACTTGTGTGAGGAGCTATGTGTCTCCTGCTACCTCTCTCTGCTCATCCCCCTCTCTGCACTTCCCACCCCTTGAAATAGATCAGCAGGTTACTGTTTTTACATTGTACACCCGTACGCTGGCATGTATGACAGTTTTGTATTAGTGGGCTCCTCTGAGCACTTGTCCAATTTCCCCTTCCCTTACAACTTACTGGCTCTGAAAGTTATACAGCTCTGAAGGTTTTGTTGCACTTCTCTCCCCTTTTCAACTTATGGTACCACGAGGTGACTGTGTTTTGATGAGGGTTCCTTATAAAACAACAAGGAATAATTGAACTTTACGGGCATTTCCAATACATACTATAATAATATCATAGATTTAAACAGCACGTTTTGCTTGGTTTTGCCTGCCTCTTAGTGCTCTAATAATAATGTGTTCCTGCTGGTATTACGCAAACTGACCTTTTACAATTGACCTTTTGTCCTAATTGACCTAATTATAGTGGTCCTAATTGACCTTCTTCTCAATTGACCTTTATATTATTTTAGATATTTTATATATGTATTGGGTTGGTTTTGGATTATAAATAATATAAGTGGAGTGGGTGGGGGGTTGCTGGGGTTTTTGGATTGGGTCGGGTGTTTGCGGGGGGTTTCCCCCAACATAAATGTCCTAATTGACCTTTTAAATTAGGTCAACTCCCCCAAGGTCAATTCTCCCGGGATAAATTGTGAAAAGGTCAATTAGTATACATCCTTACTGATAATGTAAATATACTCAGTTTTTCAACCATAAAACAATAATGGGCAGAATCAGTCAGCTGCCACCATCGTGGTGTTGTACTTGTGCATGCATCAAAAGAATGCAATAGACGGTGGCATCATTTGGTCTGAAACTTTGCTGTGTGGTATCTTGAGTAACTAAGCACCTTTGCAACTTATAAGACAAAGAAGTACGAAAAAACTATTAGTGAAAAAGGCAGACGTTTGGACGTTTGGACGTATCACTTTTTTCATGAATCATTTGAACAAGGAGGAAATTACAGAAGTGACCCGACACCTTGCAACATCACAGTTTTATTGCAACAGAATAATTAGGCTCCCAGATTGTCAGAATGTAGGCAGCAGAGCTATCTCTCAGCATATACAGAGCTGATAGGTCAATGGCTTAGCAGGGGCCCTGAAGCCCCTGTAGACTGGGAGTCTCTGTGTGCAGGGGGGCCCCCTCAACACTCTGACTTTAGAAAGAAATCTCCTTTGACATAACATGTTTCTGTAAAGATGTGTTCTCTTTTTTTTAAAAAACAATTGTCATGTTAGGATATTATATAATTTGTGTACATCCCAAGTCAGGTCTACAATACAGGGTATTATTTTAGTTCATGGACATCAAATATTCAGAAATAATTGCACCTTGCTCTAACACATGAATTGGGAAACGATGTGGTAAAGTGCAGAAATTGCACTCCCTACAACCTCCCCTCACCCCTAAGCTTCTTAACAAAGCATGGGGCACGCCACACTCCGAGCCGGCCTGGTCCACCACGCGTGTGCAATGTCAATGATCAACATGCCGCTGCAGGGATGCGTACTATTCCAGGTGAAAGATATTTGTTTTTTAATCAAAGCTTAGATGTTTCATCTACCGTAGAAAGAAGGGGGTGGTGCCTAGCTCCCAAATATATCAGTATGCAGTGGTGGCTGGTGAGTTGTTTTATTGGAGCGGGTAAGTATTTGCCCCTAGTATGTGATTGCGACTGAGCATAGCGAGGGAGCCCAAACCAACGAAAATGGGTTTGTGGTGATCAGGGGATGTCCATCCTGAGAAAATGTTTTGATTAATGGGTTAAAATAGTGCATTATACAGCACATTTTCTGTAAACAAATGGGTAAAAGGCCAGAAAATGTGCAATCGGTTTTGTAGGGTAACTCATGAATTAATCCAATAGATGCAAGTCAGCAAGAGTGGACAGGAGCATTTCTCAATGCATGTTCCTGCCTTTCCCTGCAGTATATGCCAGTGTAAAAAATATGTTCATGCTGGCCATGCCCATACATTTCCATGCTTACTCCACCAATATGTGCCAGTATTCCCATATAAGAACATACTCATGTTCACATTATGCATGATGCCAGAAATTATACTATAATAAAAAAGCTGGATCTGCCAATATATGACGGTACACTGTGTAAAAACATACTGCAGTTGTATTGGCCAATAAAAGTGCCATGCCACAATATGACAACATGCCCAAACTGGTTCCCATGTTTGCCAGTCTAAACACATAAGAACACATATCATGCTTGCTTTATCATAGATGCTCAGTAAAGAAAGTCATGCCACAGTAGGAAATAGCTAGCATGGCTATACCAAAATTCCAGTCTAGCGACATAATACCACTTATCATGCTTGCTTTATCAAAGATGCCCAGTAATAAATGTCATGCCTCAGTAAGAAATGGCTAGACTGGCCCACAAAAATGCCAGTCTAGCCACGTAATAACACACACGAAGTTGGCTTTGCCTGCGAATGATAGTATCACATGTCATGTCACTTAAGGGAATGTTAAAAATGGTCTTGTGATCCCCAGCCTCCCAGAACCTTGTACACACACATAATCATATTCATCCCCTTTCACCCACAAGACCCTCACCCATACATCATCTCTCACATTCACTCACACTGCATGATTCACACATGCACCCACCCAGAAAATTTTAACACCCACATAACCACAGTAATAACCATTCATCCACCAGTCACTCACCCATACACCTTCTCCCACATCCACTCAAACTGCATTCTCTGCACAGGCACCCACTCAGAACATTCACACAAACACACAATCAAATTCATACTCATTCACCCACGAGTCACTCACTGATGTACCTTCCCTCACATTCACTCACGCAGCATTCTCCACACGGGCACCCACTCAGAGCACTCAAACACCCACACAATCACGTCCATACCCATTCACGCACAGTAAGTCACCAATACACTTTCTTTCACATGCACTCACATGGCATTCTCCACACAGGCACCCACCCAGAACACTCAAACACCCACATAATCACAATCCTACCCATTCATCTGCCTGTCACTCACTGATATACCTTCCCTTATGCTGCATTCTCCACACGGGCACTCACCAAGAACACTGAAACACCCACACAATCACATACATACCCATTCAACCAACAGTCAGTCAACCATACACCTTCTCTCACATTCACTCGAACTGCATTCTCCACACAGCCACCCACCAAGAACACTCAAACAACCACAGTCAGACCCGGTCATCCACCAGTCACTCACTGATATACCTTCCCTCACATTCACTAATGCTGCATTCTCCACACGGGCAACCACCCAGAACACTCAAATCCACACGATCACATCGATACCCATTCACCCACCAGTCAGTGACCCATACATCATCTCTCACATCCACTCAAACTGCATTCTCCACAGAGCCACCCACCCACCCAGAACATGCACACACAATCACATTCATACTTGTTCACCCACCAGTCACTCACCCGTACACCTTCTCTCACATCCACTCGCACTGCATTCGCCACACAGTCACCCTACGAGCCTGAACATTCAAACAGGAACCTGGGAGAGCTTCCTAGTTCCTGTATGATGCAGTGCGAGAAAGCCAGAGGCAGAGCCCATCCTTCCTGTGCCACATTCGGGCCTAACCCATCCTTCTCCCTGATGGGTGACGGCTGGGCCTTGCCCCCTCCCTGGACCTAGTGTGGCAGGGCCCTGCGCTATGCCAGTGATCCTCCCCTACTTCTACCAATCGACAACATGCTGGTCGGCTCTCCATGCAAAACGGCCCCCTTTTCAGATTAATTCTACTAGTCTACAAAGCTATCAATGGTCTTGCTCCTTTGTACCTTTCTGATGTATCTTTGTTTACTCACCATCTTATTCCTTTCATTCTTCCTCTGCACTCAACCTCACTGTCACCTGACCGCACCCTCCGTGCCTCCTCTTACTTCCTCTCTTTATCCCCACTCGGCCCAGTCCACCGGAACCTGCTGCCCATCACAATCAAAGTTTGCCCAGCTGTGAATCTCTTCAAAGCTCAACTCAAACTTCACTTACTTGCTAAAGAGTGATCTCACACTGCCATTTCCATCGTATCTATGTGGCCCCACCACTCCCACTGGTGACGCTTAATAATGTAATTTTGTATATTTATATAGTACTCCTATTTAGTTTGAAGCACTTGCCCTCCAGGTTAATGTTACCTTTGTAAGTGTTTCTGTTTGTTTTGTTTTGTCACTGAAATATGTGTCACTTTCTTTTCACCCTCATAAACTGGCACACCACTTGTCTCAAGTTGACATCCCTGTTCTTCAAATCAATATAAATACAAATTGCAGACTGATCACACGTTCCTGGGTAAAGAATTTAATTGAATGGGGCCAAATTACAAAAACTTTAAGTGAAATGTTGCATTGTTATTAGCGCTAAGGCAAGGTTTTCTCTGTGGCAAAAACCTATTCTTTCCACCAGGGCAAAGTTTACCCTAATGATGATGCAGGATGGTATTAGCACTAGGGAAATATTTTCCCTGTTGCAAAAATGCATTGAAACAATGGTCCTCATTACAACTATTGCGGAATGCGTTTAACGGCGCCGGTAATGGTGCTGGCGCAATTAAACGCATTCCGCAATATTACGAGGTTCCCTCGTGGGACCCGCTCTGGACGTCTGGTTTTACCAGATGTCCAGAGCGGGTCCTGCAAGGGGTCCAGGGAGCTAACAACGGGCTGGTCGTAATCGGCCCGTTGTTAGCTCCCGCACCCATTGCCATTGAGCCCTATGGGGGCTCAAATGGGAATGGGGAAGGTCCATGCCCGGGTTTCCTGAAGGAGGAATTACCGGGCCCTCCAAACTCGGTATGGCCCAGTAATTCCCCATTCAGGGAACCCAGACCCGGATGCGGTTTTGGAGGCAGCCATGCCCTTATTAAGGGCATGGCTGCCTCCAAAGTCGTAATGAGGCCCTATATGTTGTTTGCACTAGAGAAATGCATCCCCTAGTGCAAATACAACAAGAAATGCCACTGAACAGCAACCCACCTCCACACACACTAGGTGTGTCTAGTTGCAAACAGTGCTACCAATCATGTCGGTTGATGGATCAAGACATGAACAATAGAGATAAACATTTTTTTAATCAATAAGTATAAAAACACTCGGAACAGTTTCCGTATAAAAAAGACAAAAGTAAATTTTGTTTACACAAGATATCACATAAAACAACATTCTTTGAAAATCACTGATTGCGATGAATCAAAGCTACCACAATTCCCAAATTCTAACAAATTTGGGAGGTTAGTAAGGGTGTCTGGTGGACATTTAGCTGTTTCGTATGTCTCTAATTCATCTAACTTGTCCTTCCCCTAGTGCAAATACAGTGCAAAATAGCAATTACCACAGATGTATTTATGCAAACTCACCCCCATACCACCCAACCAGGCAAGATTGCCAGTCTCTAAATATGTTTAAATGGTCATCCCCTGATAATGATTGAATGTGTAGGTTACACTTGTTAAAATACTGCACTAATGCTTTAACAGGCTATAATGTTGCGTCATATATAATAATAGAGACCATGGTATACTGCACACCGCAAAGTCCTTTGTTTCATTGCTCGCTAATGGCAATACCACCTGAGAAGCATGGCTCTCTTCTCACCCAGGCCTATGTTTGGATATGTGCGCCTTCCTTGTAGATTTCCATTTGTTTGAACTATCTGTCCTATGTGTACCTTTCGCGTTGCTTCCGATCTGTCTCCTGGGTCCAACCCACACTCTGTGGGGCTGGTAATCTGAGTTTACCTTTTAAACACAGTCCATGATCTTGTCCTGTATCAGCACTGCATCCTGTATTCCTTTCACATGGCTGCTATTGCTACAATGTGTCTTGTACCTATGCCATACATTACAAACTCTCCCGATTTAGGCAGGAGACTCATGGTTTTTCGATTAAAAATATTGCTATTTTTTACTTACTCCCGCCTAAAATAATGAAATCCCCAATGCAATCCTATGTGGAAATTCCTTTCTCCCGTTTTCTGGGGCAACATCGCCCCCCGCAGGTGCTCGAGAATGTTGGCATGTATGCCATGCTAGCACACAAGTACCACTGTCATGGACTGCCCATGTTGACCTTGAAATGCCACTTGCTTTTTATTATCCATCAAAACCGAAGGGGAATGGGATCATTTGAAGGGAGCACCCATGTTTATTTTGATTGCTGATAGGGCACTATATTAAGCTTTGGGTTATGATTGCAAGGCGTGAGGTTTAGGCAGTGACCAGAGATTTTGAATCCCTTAATTGTGTTAGATCAGGTCAGGCACCAAATGTGTCTGGGCCCCTGGCCGCAAAATCCCGTGATGTGGCCCTGACAAGGATGATCAGAGGGGGGCAGTGTTGTCTATTCAGTAACGAAAAAGCTGGCTCACATCAGTGTTCCAGTACATCTTGCAGAACTCTTTTTTCCCCTAACCTTAGACGCGCTGAACATGGACGCCCTCCTTGCGAATCACTCCGCCGACTTTCAGAACATATATCCCTCAGAACTGCAACCTCACTGGCCGCCTCAGAACTCCTGCCGCGATGTTATTACATAAATAAGCGAAATGAGGCCATTATACCAGCTAATTAACCTCGCGGGGACCTTTCTTTAAAAAGCTGCAAAATAATGCAGCAACCGGCAGAAATGTGCTCCCTCAATCATAATTTGGATACACAACGGAGGTGGGCTGAGGCAGGTGGGCGGGAGCTTGATAATTGCTTGCAGAGTGTGCAGGTTATGCAGAAAAGCATCCGGTGAACGCTGAGAAAGTGATGTGTCCGCTCTGGGGCACTGGCTCAGCTCGGCAGGGGATGCTTAACTCCTTAACTGCCAGGCTATTATGCAAGTCTACGGAAAAAGGACGAGTATACTCGTCCTTGGCACTTTTAAAGGGATCTCTTACTCAAACTCGACTACAGGAACGTTTCCTCAAAATACACTGCACACGGGTTTCAAACAGGTCCTGTCATTATCATTGCTTACTTTATGAAGCAGCATATGTTCAAAGCCACTTCGAAAAGAAAGCCATGGCATTGTTGTGTGGTCTGGCCTGTTACTCCCTTTATCAGGAGATGGTAGGGCAGCAAAAATATTACTCAGTAGAAGGCCTGCTGCCTCTTCTTTATTCCTTGCCTCACAGTGGCATCTTTTCTGTCACGCACGCATTGCACAAGCACTTACGGGATCAGGACTTTAGTGCCCCAAACCAAACACAAACGTAACAATATAAACCTGAACTCACAAGTCATTATACTTGTTCGGCATTCTCCAATACAACCTGGCTGGGTCCCAGGCCACTTGTGGACTAGTGTTCTCCACCGCCGTCACACCACCCCGGCTCGGACTTACACCACCTGATGATCCGTTGTCTTGTTCCTCTCCAGACTCCCTTAGCACCTATGATTCTACTGGTTGTTCTCCATGTTCATTTTCGTGCATTTCTTCTGGTTTCGGACTCTCAGAGGCACCGTCATTATGTGTTCAGAAGTTTGGTACACATTCCTTCTGTATAGTCACCCTGTACGTTTTGAACCTTGGAACCAGGTATTACTCATCACTGGTAGTGATTATGGATCCTTTCGTAGATACCACAGTCTGTGGATTTATTTTAAAAGGGAAGCACAGCTTGTGAAAGGGTTACTGTTGCGCAATAGCACTTGGTTCCCTCTGTTTAGTGTTACTGTTTTGACTTCTCTGTTTAAGCTTTCCTTTGCATTAGATGGTTCCTGCTTCCATCTTACTTTAGTCACACCAACTGTTAAGACAGGCCACAACACATGCACTCTTTAGTGTTCAACGCAACAGTTCGTCCGCAAGAGAAACAGATGTGGACGAATAAGGTGCTTGTCGATATTCTTTCGAAAAAGTAGGCATGGCAGGTTACAGATCATCTCGTTGACTCGTCCAATTTGAAAATCGCTATTGAGCGTGCATATCCTTCTCTCAATACTCCCCCGTGTACAAGGACAGGTCGGTGTGATTCATCAGCAATCAAAGATACTATTCTTGACAAATCTTCGAAATTTGCTTCCCTGATGGGTTGACCATTGGCAGAGTGGATCATTTCTAGGAGTCTGTAACATATTAAGACATTCTCTAATACTGGAATGACTACATATGCTGCAGTGGATGGAACAAATTCAACCTTTTGGGAAGTGGGAAAACTCATCCAAAATGACAATGGAATATTGATTTATTGATATTCCAAAGGCAATGCCTATTACTTGCCATGGAGATGAAGTGCATTCAATGCAGTGGCTTCAATGGCTGGTCCTTTATTTGATTTCCCCACTGATTGACACAATACACACTGTTTCACTTACTCTTCTAATTTGTCCCCAACATTAGGAAACCAGACTTTTCCCCTGAATCTGATTACATCTTTGTCAAACCTTAAAGTCTAGCGTGTGCTAATTGTGACCCTTTGTCTACAAGGCAATCCGGCAATAAAATGGGATAGTTCCACAGTGTAAGACCTTCCTTGGCACAAGATAGATCTTGTCTGATTATCCATAGGCTAGTCAAGGCAGTTGCAGTTTCTGCTTTGCAGCGTTCACTGTGGTGCATGAATGCCTTGTATTGCCAGATTGAGACAGTCATCGTGTTCAGTTGCCTTGACAGGGTCGTCATTCGACGTGGAGATAAATATGGCTGCTGCTATGATAGTGTGAATATCCGCTTTACCAGCTCTTCATTGCCGTCACTGTGGTTCGCCTGCCTTTGCGGCTGTTGATATAGCAAGTCTTCTGGATTGTCATCCCGACAATAGCAGAGAATCACATTGTATTCTTGAAGCTGTAAATGGCCACGCTGAGTCCCGGAAGGCTGGGTGCTGGGAAGATCCTTGTATACTCAAAAGTGGAGGCATGCAGTGTGTTGCTGCAACCACAAACCGACTGAAGATGCACAGATGGAAGTGCGTACCTCCGCACACCACTGCCAGTGGTCCACCCGAAATCTGCAAGTCATTTTATTCTGTAGTGGTGAGGGCATAGCTGACATATGCTTTGGGCCATTGGCCCTCTTTGCAAACACTTTGTAGTAATGCTGCCCTCAACCTCACCGCACTGGCATCCAGAAACAGCTTAGGTCGAAGAACTCTGAAGGAAGAGTCTGCAGTGAGAGCCTCTTTGGGATCATTAAATGCTGCCTCTTCAGTGGGACCCCAATGCCAGACACATATGGTTTTAGTCAAAGCCCATAGTGGTTCCAAGAATGTGGCTAGCTCAGGATTTAATCAGCCACAAAGATTCACCATTCATAAGAGGATGCACATTTAAGTTTGAGGGCATGATGCAAACGATTCCCTGATGTTGCTACCCTTCTGCGGGCACAGGAAGAGGCCAACAGCCTGAAACACATGGGCAAAGAATTTCACTTTGGTGCAGGCATACTTGCATTTATTTTCATTAAGGGCCTGATTCATGGAACGTTTTTTCTATGGGATTGTGCCATGATAAAACACTTCCATGAATCAGGCCCTAAGTGTCATGCCCTAGTCTTTGATTCTTTCTAGTAGATGTGTCAATGAGTAAACCAGAATGTCATTGCTCACAATTATGACACCAGGTAAGTCTACAATGAGGCTCTGAACCATGTGTTGAAACACCTCAGCTGCTGAGAATACTCCAAAGCTAAGGTGCTTATGGCGAAATAGGCCAATGTGATATGTACATGTCGTAATGTGATGATATCTGATGATATCAGTCATCGAAGTCAATCTTTGAGATCATGCAGGCTCCTTGTAACTCTGCTAGTAGATCACCCAGCAAAAGGCTCAGGTGTTGGTCCCTGTAAATAGCTTTATTTGGCATTCTCATATCAATGCAGATTAAACGGTTGTTTTGGCTTCTCTGTAATGAGCATGGGCGACATTCCCAGTGTTGGCTGAGGCACTCAATGATGTGTTCTATCTCCAGGTTTAACAGTTCCTTTTCAAGTTGAGGTCACAGTTGAAACGTACGAGTCTATGGTTTAGTGTCACCGGCTTTAGGCTTCAGTCAATGTGAAATTCAACAGGCGGAGACTTCAGGAAGCCCACTCCACTGAACAAACATCTGAACTTGTATAGCATTGGGACCACATTGACCTCGTAAATTCCATATATGAAATTGACAAGAGTGGGAGACTCAGCTGTGCTGCAGTTGATGAGGGTGTCCTTAGCAAAGGGTGTTACACAGAGATTTGCCTGGACTGACGAATCCAAGGAATACATCTCGAATATGAATGCATACTTAATTGGGACTGGTACTATCCCCCCACACATGTATATCTTGAGAGATGTGGCATTCAATAGTGGTGTCGGATGAGGCTTGAGGTTGTTAGATTCTGATACTACATTAACAGATGCACCCATATTTATAATGACTGGAAGCCATGTAAATACCATTAGTATTTTGCATCTTGGCTGTCTTCTTTTCACCGACGATGCACCAAAGACAGTAGATATGAAGAAAATGTCCTGTTCTCTGTCTCTCACCTCTCTATGCCCACTTCGTCTGGGAGAGGAGACTTGTGTTGTTATAGCAACGATTCTTGACATCTGTATTGTGCACTGTACTTGTCCTTATATTTATTGGCATTGTGAAGACGACTTGAAGTCGACTTAAAATCACTGCCAAAGTGAACTAGTTTCCTACATTGATTGCAGGAAAGGCCTTTTGCAGGTCAATCATTGGTATAAGGCCACTAACAACCAGAGGAGAAGCATTTTTGAGGCAATCATCACGGCCTGCATTAACAGCTTCCTACCTGGTGGTCACGCCATGGTGGCATTGACTTCCTTGATCTGTGTCCCTGAGGGTGCTTCCGTCAGTGTTCTGCTCGAGACTCTGCCAGTTCATGGACGCGCATCAATTTCATCTTCCTTGTCTCTCAGGAATCAGGTGAAAATTAAAGTTTGAGGAGACCAGAGTTAGGATCGTTAGTTTATCCCTCAAATCGGATAAGGAGCCATTATTACACCTCTACTAAGAAACATTAACTGAGACACAGACAGCACAGGCAACTACCAACCTATATGTAACATCCCCTACTATCCAAGATCATGCAAACCTTTGTAACAACGCATTTCTGGAATGCGGCAAACAACCTCTGCCTCAGTCGGGGTAAAACTGATATCTTCGATAACGGAATTCCCTCCCCCCACAACTGGCCAGTCTCCAGTGTACCTCTTCACACTCCTACTGAAACAACCAAAACCTTGTGTTTCTTTTAAAAAACAGTCTCTTTTCTTCAATCCACAAATAAGGTAAATCACTAGAAAATTCAGTTTCAAACTTCAAATATTAAAGACATATTTGCCCTTACTAGAAACGCCACAAAAGCTGATCTTTTAACAGCCCTTGTGTTTGTATGCTGAGGTTTGGAATAATGAAATAACATGTTGGCTCAAGCAAGTCAACTGAGCATATGTAACAATTCATCCATATTGGAGTGATAAGACCCTTTGCAACGTTCAATAAACTGGAACAATTTTTCAGAATGTTTAAAACCCCTAAACTGGTCTCCCAGTTAATCCAACATCACCTTCAATACAGTATGGTATGCAGTAGCTTAACACAAAATGCGGCCCTGCTGAGGTGGTCCTCCCAAATCTCCTTACAAAAGCAAATGCTGCACCACAGACTCCGGGGGCAGCAATGAACATGATGAGCTTGCTGCCGAGGGGGCATGCTGAAAAAGGCACTAGGTGAAAGATGTAAGTTTTTGAATCAAACCTTACATCTTTCACTAGTGTAGAAACAAAGGGGCGGCACTTGGCCTGCAAACATACCTGCTGCTACAGTGCATGGCTTGTAGCCTTATTATGCACACGCCAGTGGTGGAGGCAGCTTTTGGTGTCAGGAGGGCAGCCTGCTTCTGAGTGGCTCTGGTGTTATAAATAATTAAATCTCATAAGTGGCAAGTGAGTACTTTTAGTGGTAGGATATTAACAATGCCTTATTAAGAAGTGTTTGCGGTCAATCAAAGCAAGCAAGCTTTAGACTAAGGTAGGGAGTTTCGGGCGAGTTTTGCCCAGAAGAAAGTTTTTAAAATAATGCTTTAAATGGTGCATTTTACAGCACAATGTTTTAATAAAATAGGGTAAAAAGACCTATAATTTGCAATTGATTCTGCAGGGTAACACATGAAAAAATCTAGTAATTGCCATTGCACCAACAGTTTAAAGGAGCATTGTACAACATTTCTATGCTACATGTGTCTGCAGCATATGCCAGATGGTCAATTGCACCCACAATACATGCCAGCATTGCCACTGTTAACCACTTTCATAAAGCTGCGGCCACAATCTATGCCAGTATCATCACTACTGTAAGTCACTTTCAGGAAGCTATGGCCACAATCTTTGCAGTATTGTCTCTATCAATCACTATCATAAATCTGTCACCACAATCTAAGCCCGTATGGTCGATCACCACTGTAAATCACTTTCATGAAGCTGTGGCCACCACAATCTATGCCAATATGGTAACTTTTAATCACTTTAATGAATCTGTAGCCACAATCTATAACAGTATGGTCACTATAAAACACTTTCATTGAGCTGTGGGCACAATCTATGCCAGTACAGTCGCTACTGTATCACCAATAGGAAAGTATTTTCATCAGACACTAAATATTTTGACTTCCTTCATAAAGCTAGCGACCACAAAGACTCTAATATATTTAGCAGGAAACTCTGATCCCTGATAGAAAATGCAGGAAATCTGGCAAAGCAGGTCTCACATTTGCCCCTGCACTCCTCAATATATGGGATAACTGCTCTTAGAGGTAAGATAAAAGGACAAATACAGCAGTTTCACAATAAATCTTAAGATGTGGTTCCAGAAATATGATCACCTGTTCTACATCACTGACTCAACACCTGTCTTTTGCAACTGTGCTCAATGGAAAGCCCAGAACTTCTTACGTCCCTTCTCCATGCTAGGAACAGTCACAGTGACATACTTGGGTTCCTGACTCGACCTCCAAACTGACACTTTTGGGAATACTAGCTGGTTGGCCACTAACCTGCACTCCACGGGGGAGGGGAGCCTCACTCCCCATTTCCGGGTGTGATGTAATGTACCCAATTCCTCTGCATATATAATGTTCTCACTTTTATTCCCTTCAACATTGGAACAGTTAGGAGGGTTTGGAAGTTTTTTCAATTCCACGCATCCTGTGCATACACTGATGACAAAACTTTCACATTTGAAACGCTGTTGGTTTATAGTTAATAGGCACCAATCTAGTTTGTGTTAAATGGTTCTTACTGTGCAAAGATGTTTTTGCTTTTCGCTTTCTCCTTTTTCCACCACCAATGTGATCTCGTGTAATATTCATGCCTTGTATAACAGGAATTGACTACTTGTGGCCATCATGTGATGGTTCCACATGTCCTTCCTACTTATCATGTGGACATACACTTTGAAGCAACATGGGTAGAAATATAGCACACTACAAAAGAACAACAACAATACGTGTTTGTAGCACTTGAGGAAAGAAATGTCCTTGAAGTAATAAACATGCAAGATTGAACAACATATCTCTGCAAATCATGTGTGGAGAATATGAAAACATGTTGTAGAAACATGTAAGCCAGGGCAGGCAAGTGTACATCGATCCAATTCTCTTGACTATGGCAAACGCAATGTATGCTAGCATTATTAATGGAAACAATTGAAAAGAGCATGGGAGACCACAGTGAGTAGCTAATAAATTAACAGAAAATGAATGTCTCACTAAACCTAATGGGGAACCGCCTCCCTGCTTGCAGTACCTGGCCAATGAGCCTCAAAAAACAGAATGAAAAGATACAGCACATAAGGGTATTTTCCCCAACCCGAACTTCAGCCAAAATGACAATACATGGTAGGCTTGGAAATAGAAAAGTCAGCTTTAGGGTCAGATGACCACTATTGCTCCAATCTTACCCATTGCTCTCGATCTGCCGGAAAGGAAAACTATTTGAATGCCGAACCAGAGAGTAGAGAAACAAAAACAAGTGTCCATGGTTGGAAAACTGAAAAAATGTCTAACTGATACGACAAGGAAAAAATAATCTTGGTTGGCCCAATTGAATTTTTATTTATTTATTTTATTTTATTGGGCATTTGGAAGGCGCTTATACGCCAAGGAATTGTGTTTCAAAGCGCCAACAGGGCAACAGCAGGACATTGGAATATGATAACAGCGATAAGCAAAATACAAAAGGGGTCCTACTAGGCCTTGTGAACATTTGGAGTGTGCAAGTGCAGAGAGAGGGAAGGGACAGGGGAAGGGGGCAAGTGCCAGAGAGCCAGTTGAAAAGGCAACAGGTACATGCCAGGCAGTGACCACTTGGTGGAAGAAGGGTCACCAGCCAATATAATAAGTGCAGGCCTGTGAGACATCACAGACCAGTTGCAGTTCCACATGTAAAAGTTACACACTACCAAGGGTGCTATAGTGTTCACTCACAGGGGAGGCTTTGTCAGAGGCAGCCATGTTAGATGGTGCGGCTTGACGTACCTCTGCCCCCATTTAGGGTCCCTTCCTCTAATCACTGCAGCGGCGGAGCGAAAAGTGGAGCTGCGTGTCTGACAGCGAGGACTTCTGCGTTTTGGTGGCGTTTCTCCCCTTCCTGCAATTCTCATGCACTAGCCTCGACTTCCCAGCCTCTAGCCCCCCAACCCCACAGCCCTGCAGTTACCTTGCCGATATTTCCGTGTTTTGGATTTCGGCGGCTGACGACCATTGTACCGGGTGGGTGAACTCACTTATGAGATCTTCTCCAGCATAGTGTGTAGGGCTTCTCCTTGCTTCGGGTGCAACAGGCGGGTAAGCGGCTAGCGCCGGGTGATTTGAATCTGTGATTGTATTTGTCTACTTGTACCTGATGAATCTCTTGCAGAGCATCATGCATGTCACGAGGTTGCAGAATTCAACAGACAAGAATAAGGACACAGCCCTGCCTAGGGAAGCAGCACGTGTTCTTGCGCCCATTTCGAGGCCGGGTTCTTTAAGTCCCTACTCTGTCACAGTGAGCAAGGAGGAACTTCTCCTACAGTCACCTGCATGTGCCACTCGTCGGAGTGGCAACAGGATATTAGAAATATTCGTCCTTAGTGCCAAAAGGGGAATGAAGCTCAAGCAAGATCAACTCACATTCTCTAACTTCTTGTCTATTAGTAAAGATTTAGAGAGAATTTAAGAAGGATGATAATGTGGTTTGTCCCCCGGCATCTACGCTCTAGGGCCCACACTTAAAGGAAGGTAATCTCAATGTTGACCAGGGAGGGAGAAATTAGTATTTCCCCATAAATAAGGATACCGATATACTAGAAGGTCTTCACCAAATGGGTGTTCAGCCCGGGTTAACTCAAGCTCTGCCATTAGACGAGCAGACCGGCATAAACTCAGTAGGTAGTACTGTCATTGAGCTTGTGTAATCCAAGACATCAGTAACATGGAGACTCCTGAAGGAACAGTCGCAGCGGGATCTTACGGCCGGCTCAAACTTTGAAGACTTTCTTAGATGGGTGGCGTCAGTGAGTCCTAACACGCTGTATTACCTGCAGCAGTCTAATCAAACAGAGCGGAAAGGACTTGAAAAATCTTCCTAAACCTCCCTCCTCCAGTATGGTGTACATCAATGTTTCCAAACCTCTCCTATATAGGTCTCTCCTGCTGGTTTGTCCCTGCCCTTGCTCGATTTTGGCCGGGTGGGGGAGCCACCATCAGGGCCCTACCAACTGTCTGATACCAAATTGGATCAACCTCCTGCTATACAAAATATGGTGGCAAATTCCAACTTGAAGTATGCAACCTCATGGAGCCTGCATATGAGAAAATCACAAATGCTAAATATCGCTAATTTGTGTATTTAATCCTTCGTTATGGATCAAAGGAACATTGTGATTACCAATATCGAGAAGCCAGAGGGGAAAGAATCCAGGGAAGCATTACGAAATAAGGTGCTAGCATGGCTACGTCAAAGAACTGGGCCTGGAGTTGTCAGATTGGCAGACCTTAACATTTTACGTAGGATTGACCTAGGTGACTGGTGTTTGCTAGAATCAAGGGATTGTGTCCTAATGGGTTGCGGGCGTAGCACATTACCCTCTTATCTTAGAGCATGTAGATATCTTCCTAGGGGATCCTCTAATTGTAAACTGATACTTTGATGTCCCCCGTAGCAACTGACATTCTTTTCTTTTTCCCTATGTGTAACTGGGCTCCCTGAGCTCCCTAGGTCCCTGAGCTCCCTAGGTGACCTAGGTCAACTGAGCTCCCTAGGTCACCATTATATATTTTTTTGCAGTCTGCGTGTGCTGTTTCTTTATTTTTTGTTTTATGTTTTTTGTTTTATGTTTCATGTTCCACTTATTGTTTGTATTGTTTGTTTTTGTATGCGCCATCATTCCTCAGGGTCCATTGTGAGCGATATAAATGAAATAAAGTAAAAGTAAAGTAAAAGACCAGTGGTGCCCGAAAGGCAAGTGCAGGGGGAGGGCGGATGCTGCAGGCAATTGGACAGAAAAGCCAGGACTCAGAAGGACGCATAAGGGCCCAGGCCACCAATCACAGCGAGTGTGGGATTTAGTATGGGAGGGAAGGGGGAGGAGAAGAGGAAAGTCTTCAGGTTCTTGCAGAACTTGAGCAGATCCTGCTCAAGACAGAGATAAAAGGGGAGACTGTTCCAGAGGAGGGAGCCCGCCGAGACGAGAGAGCCGCCACCCACTATCTGCTTAGAGAAATGCTTGACAAGCAGAGAGTTGGAGCCGGAGGATCGGAGGGATCTAGAAGGAGAGTATTTGGTGAGAGCAAGTTTCAGATAGTGTGGTCCCCAGCCTCAGACAGCCTTATGGATGATGCAGGGAGATTTAAACTCGATCCTTGCAGCAACCGGGAGCCAGTGCAGAGATTTTAGGGCTGTGGAGATACAGTCCCTGGACTAGAGGCCAATGATAAGCCTTGCAGCCCTATTCTGGATTAGCTGGAGGGAGCGGAGAGAAGAAGAAGGTAGATTAAGGAAGAGGATGTTACAATAGTCCAGCCTGAGAGAGTACCAGAGCTACAGAGACATTAAACTGGGGAAAAGTGAGGAAAGAGAGGAGGCCCCCGAGGAGGTAGAGTTGGAATTGGGCCTTCTTGGCAAGGTCCAAGATGTGTGTAATGAAATAGAGAGAGGAGTCAAAGACAACTCCCAGGTTTCTGAGGAAAGAAAGGGGGTCGAGCCCATAGAGGTTGGCCAGAGTGATGGGAGAAAAGAGGGAACAGGAGACCCGATAGGAGGAATCCTGCTGGCATTGAGACAGAGTTCATTGGACATGCACCAGGACTGGATGGCAGACAGGCAATCAGGAATGACAGAGGAAGTCAGAAGAGATGCAGAGAAAAGTTGGGTCATCTGCATAACAATGGAAGTGCAGGGAAAAAGTGGAGATAAGGTGAGCAAGAGAGGCGAGATAGATGTTGAAGAGCCAAGGCGAAAGGATAGAGCCCTGTGGAATGCCACACGTGAAGTTAGAGGTGGGGGAGGAGAAAGATCCCAGGATAACCTGGGGGGGACGGTCAGTGAAGGAGGAGGTCAACCAATCCAGTGCCCCGATGTTCCCTCTAAGCTGAGCGCATGTGTGCTTGCCCATCTTCCTTCTGGGTGCCTCTCAGAAGATTATTAGCAGCGGACACAGACAATTCTCACCTATTCAAAAAGATTTAATAAGGAACAAGCCACAGTAATTACCTGAAATGTTCTCTTAAAATAAGAACTAGTCTTGATATTCTGCGCATTTGCATTGCACTACTATGCAAGGGTGACCGTAAACACCTAAAATCCCTAACAGCAAAATACACACACAAGGTTAAAAACTAATATGAAAAACTGGCTCCATGAACAGAAGCATCTAATCAAGATGTGCCTGCACACATTTTAAAAAAAACTTTCTTTATTGAATTTTATAACAACGATATAACTTACAGACTTTGCATACATTGCACAGCATTGACCATTCAATTCGTCTGTGTCTACTACAACCCCGACTCCCCCACTCTAATCCCAGCCTATTCCACTAGTATCATGTTAACCTCAGTCCGCAAGTCAGCTATCGCTCTTCAGGCAGTACCATGCGATAAGGCCCCTAACTCCTGCATCATACTTTTCCAGGAGGCAAGGTCAACACTGGGTTCATCCTGGCCTCGGTGAACTGCTTCCTGCCACACTGATGTTTCCGGAAGCATAGGCGCACTTCTGGCCTCTTATGTGCTTTCCACCTCATTGTTATTCTTCGTTTCGCCAGGATATATGCTAAATCCTTCAGTTTACTGACATGTTACGCCTGTTTCGATTACGCAAAATACTGACATGTTACGCCTGTTTCGATTACGCAAAAATACCTAGCATACAAGCTACTGGGTTGCCTGTGTCCACAGTTATACCTGCCCTGGCCAGAGTCTGTGCTATATCTTCCCAACATTGTCGGATCTCTGCACCAGGTCCGCATTGATCAATCCACATTTTGGGCAAGTTTGTACTGTTGCCATGCTAAAGCTAGCTATCCTCTTCGGGGGTAGATATGCCCTGTGAGTTATATACAGCTGTATTAACTGGAGCTTTGCATTTCTGGACACCTTTTTATGGTAGGCCATTGCCTTTCCCCAGACTGCATCTGTTAATTGCTCTTGCAAATCTGCCTCCCAGCTGCACCTGGGTTGCCTCAGCAAATCCCGACTGCGTGACATTAACAACTCACACAACCTAGACACTGCATGTCCGCCCTCAGAACCATCATAACGCATTTCAATAGTGTTATCTTCTTGCCACACATCCCTTCAGTACCCGCCACTTCTGCTTTAACCTAGTTATGAGTGAAGCATGGGTCATATATTGTCCTGCATGTATGCCCACTTCTAAGGTTAGTTCACTGAAGTCCATCGGTTTGCCTTCCTGTAATAAGTCTCCCACCGTCGCCACCCCCATGGGTTTCCAGTACTTCCTCACATTTAGTCTATCTCCTGCTTTTAGTATCACCAGTGGGACCTGGGGGGAATAAGGTGACTGTTTATCTAATAAGCGCCAGGCCCTAATCCAAATCAACCCACCCAATTTCAACAGCAAATGGGCCTTCAGAGTCCCTGGTGTTACCAACCATACTGCCTACTTCAACTAAATGGGGTGCATGAGGGCTGCAGCATCACTGTGTCTTGGGACTGCTCATCTTATAACCATTTTGTGACAAACTGTGCAGCTGACCCGCCAAATAGTATGCCTCAAAATTGGGCACCTTAATGCTCCCCCTGCTCATACAGTCTTTGCAATTTAGCTAATGCTACTCTACACCTCGTGCCGTGCCAGAAGAAGTTACGACAAATATCGACTTAATATTGAGCTTGTTAAAAATCCCCCCGGGATATTGTATGGGACATTGGTGAAGAAGTGAAAAAGCCTCGGGCGTACTACCATCTTTAGTAACGCTGTCCCCCATCAGTGAGAGCGGCAATCTGACCCAGAAAGCAATGGACTTTTCTACCCTGTCTATCGCTTTTAGTGTGCTCTGTCAGAACTCTGTCCTGGGGTCGTGGAATATATCCACACCCAAGTATCTGATTGAGCCGACCTCCCATTTCATCGGTAGCGTAGGCAGTATACTTGGAGGAATCCCCTTGTACGCTGCCAAGGGGAACAAACATGTTTTCTGTGCATTTATCGTAATGCCCGATAGGTCTGCGTACCTCTCTAACACATCCAGTATATCCTGCAAGTTGATTTCTGGGTGTTGCAGATACAATAGCATGTCATCTGCATATAGTGAGATTAAATGAACGTTTACTGGTATGACTATGCCTGCATCACAATATTCCTTCCTAAGGTACGGTGACAGTGCCTCCAAGGCCAGTATGAACAGCACAGGAGATCACGGGCAACCCTGTCTGGTGCCTTTCTCCAAACACCATTTATTTGACATGTGGGTCCCTGTTTTGACTCTCGCTAGCGGGCTGCTTTACAGCAGCCTCACCCATTTTATATAAGTTGGCCCCATGACGAAGCTGCGCAATACCGCTGTTAGCCATGGCCATCTGATCGAGTCGAATGCCTTCACTGCGTCCAGCGAGGCTACTGAATAGCGATTCGTACTATCTATGACATGGTGCAATCTCCTCAGGTTACACATGATATTCCTGCCCGTACATAGCCTGTCTGGTCTCGGTGTATACGTTTTGATATTACCGATTTAGGCCTGTGGGCTATCAGGGCCGTGAGGATTTTCCCATCTTGATTGAGGAACGACAGGGGTCTGTATGACCCGCAATCAGTTTCCGGTTTGCTGGCTTTAGTTGTGGCACTATTATGGACTCTCTCAGTCACACCGGCAATTAACCAGTGTCAAGCACCTCATTCAGCATGGTCACCACATCCGCTATGAATTCCTTATAAAAATGCACTCGGAAATCTGTCCGCCCCCGGGGCTTTGCCAGTCCGCAGCTCTCTTATGGTGGCTTCCAGCTCATCCGTGGTTATGGGGGCTTCCAGCCTATCTACCATATCTGATTCTAAAAGAACACCTTGCGCTTCCCTGCGCCCGTCGCGTTGGAAAAAAAAAGAAGAAAAGATTTGAGACTTCTTTATGATGTAAATAATAGTTTTATAGGGTTTCAGATTCAAAACAAAAGTCAATTACATGTTGCTCCACATGTTATGGAAAAAGTGAGAATTTCTTCAAATCCATATATATATTTTAAGACCTTCAAAGCATTGCAAGTTGCCCTTATTGCCTTCAAAATGTCAATTATATGTTGCTCCACATGTTATGATCATAGGTTAGAATTTCTAATAGATCATACAAATACCGTCAGGTCTGCAAAAATGTGCAAATTGCCCTCGACACGTTTTTCTCCAGATAGAGTTGTCTGGTTCTTCAGGAGGGTTTATAAATGGATAGCTGTGGATGAATACACATTAATACATGTAAATTAGGTATGCAGTGATAAAATAGCTGCAAAAATGTCGCCTGTACAAAAAATTGCGTGAAAAATGCTCTGGTTTTACTCGTTAAAGGTGTACCCCATTACACCATTTAAGCGGAGCGCGGGTGTCCCCCCACTCCCTTAAATGGTATAATGGGTATGGAGGTTGCAGGGGTGTCCCCCGTGTCCTTTACATGGATTGCGGTGGCAAAACCACAGCCTTTTTGCCGCAATATTTTGTGTCCTCGGCTATTTTTGCCACGAGTTTAACACATGGAGCCGTAAATTATGAGTACTTAATTGTGCTTTTGGTTAACATAAAGAGACAAAGTGCAGGTGATTGGAAGGGGCACACTGTCATTGAGTATGTGTTAGTGACCCAAGGGCTAAAAAACTGGTACTCACGTTGTGTAGTAAGATACTGTATATTCAGGGTTGTTGTATTTAAATGCTTTATATTTCTCTGATATTTGTTAATTCTTTCCATATAGCAATAATGACGGATGTGGGGAAAAGGATCCCTTTTGGGCTCTATTTGGGTAAAGAACAAAGCCATCAATTTGGGTAATAACATGGCTAATAATGTCAATTTGCTAATTTTGGGTAATTCCTTAAGGGAATCAAAGTCTAATCAGTCATTCCTACCTAAATAGTCAATAGTGGTGTAACTCCTTAGCAAATGTTGAAAAGTAGGTGGGTGGTTCCCCAATGGCTTGATAACCGCAGCTGTGCTGCTATTTTCTGTCAAAATGGCCGCAATGTATACTGGCGTGATGACGTCACACGTTCAAATGCGACGTGATGACGTCATCACGCCAGGTGCCATTTGGGATTGGGATGATCTAATACGATCGTTATTGTGCATCAATGCAGGTGTACTTGATGGCTAAAAAAGCCTTGTATTTTGTTGTTTATGCATACTATGTTGAATCCTTGAGTCACGTTTATAGAGGAAGAAAGGAAGTTGGTCATGATTCTATTAATGTAATTAGTGGACGAAAATACAATAATTTGGTCGGAATTCGGAAAGAATCGGAGACGGTCAGTTAAATGTGTAAATGATTGGGAGATCTTAGTAAAAGCTTTCAGGTTGAGTGTCAGGATACAGTAGTGGTATCAGTGAATATATCGGATACAGTGGTGGAACTGTAGAGGTATCGCGAGAGCCCGGCTCTCGCGAGATCTCGCTCGCGCGACCAGCTCCGCCCCCGCGCGCCACGCGCGATTACGGGACGAGCTGAGGACGCGAAGAGCAGCGTCTTCCCGGCTCCTCCGAGCACGGGAGTTGTTTTATGAGTTTTCCAGCGGATCAAAGCCACGGCACCCAAACCCCTGTTGGCCACGTTTGGCCCTGTTAATCCTGGACATTTTCCATGCCTCATTGATCCATAGTTAATGGAAATAAAGTCCTGGTGAAAAACCTGCCTGGCTCCTGTCTTCCTTCAGGCACCGTTATACTACATAAATTGGCGACGAGGATCACCACAAGCACCGCGCAGAAACATGCAGGGAGCCACACCGCCACCACCCTTTCTACAGACACCAGGTAGGCCTGCCATTCCTTGGCCACAATGGCAACCCCTGTTCACGACCTACGTGGAGGCAATGGGTGGATCGGGATTTTCAGCAGTGAGACGCAGGGCCATGTTACTTAACGCCTTAGGGGTGGAAGGGCAAAGAATTTTCGAGGGCCTTACCCCGATACCAGTAGATGACGTCAATGACGATGTGTTCATGGAGGCCGTTAGAAGAATCATTAAGAGGTTCGCCAGCAAAGAGAACACTGTACTCCACAGAATAAGGTTTTACACTCGGAAACAGGAGCAGTTCGAACCCGTCGATGACTACGTCACGAAATTAAGGGAACTAGCAGCCCTGTGTAACTTCGGTACCGACGCGGAAAACCGCATATGCGACATGCTAATCGTCCATACCAACAGTCGCAAAGTCCAGGATAAGTTCATCCTCGAAAAAGAGTTACAGTTAGAAAAAGCCGTGGAAATTGCCAGAGCGGTAGAGGAAACCGCGGGGAGAAGGAAAGAGTTCACAGGGGCCCAAGTCCCCACTGAAATACAAGCAGTTGGATTCCGTCCAAGAAAGGAAAAATCTGCACCAGACACGAGAGAGTCAAGAAACAGCAAGAGAGAACCCCTCAAGTGTCATAGGTGCTCCAGCACCAAACACCTGGCATATGACAGAGAGTGCCCAGCCAGAGACAAGGAATGTTCAATCTGCAAACGCATAGGACACTTCTCGATAGTGTGTCGATGGAGGAACAAGAAGGTCGCGAGCCTCACCACAGACCACACAAAGGAAAGGGAATCCTCGTCAGATGAGGAGGGGAGACCCACGGTCATAATGGTGAACAGCACCCGAGCCAGGAGAGAGAAGCCTCACTGCGTCATCAGAATCGATGGAAGAGAGACTCGGGTTATGGCAGATTCCGGGTCGGACCTCACCATCCTACCCCTTCAGACATATAAAGACATGGTGGGTAAAGAGAAAGTGGAAGTGCTCACCACACGACACAAGCCCACGGTGTTTGGCGGGGCCTCAGTCGAACTTTTAGGGTATATCAACGGAAAAGTCGAATTCAAAGGAAGGGAAACCGTCACCAGAGTCTACTTCAGCCATGAAGGGCCTGCAGTATTGGGCTGGGATGATCAAGACAAGTTAAAAATCAGACTGGATCCCAGCACAGAAGATCAAGTCCTATCAGTCCATACGAGAAATGAATCCGTTGTCAAGAGCGATTACCCCACACTTTTCTCAGAGGAGCCGGGGCACATTAAAAGTTTCATTCACAAGATCGTGCTCAAAAGAAATGCCGTCCCTGTCAAGCACCGGGTGAGACCAGTACCGGCCACAGCAAGGGACACCCTGAGGCAACAGCTGGACAAAATGAAGAGGGAAGGAGTGATAGAAGAAATTGAAGCGTCCGAATGGCTGAGCCCAGTCGTCCTGATAAAGAAACCCCACTCACAGGAATTAAGGGTGTGCATAGACCTGCGCAGCCTGAATTTAGAAGTAATCACGGACAACTACCCGCTCCCAAGCATAAACGAACTCATATTATTAATGAAGGAGGCCGAAATATTCTCAAAGCTTGACATGAGAAATGCATATCATCAGATACAGCTCCATGAAGAGTCGAAACCACTTACTGCATTTATCACGCCCTTTGGCACGTTTCAATTCACTAAAATGCCTTTCGGGTTGTCGTCGGCTGCGTCGGCCTTTCAGCGCATGATGGACGTCCTACTCAGGAAAGTCGAAAATGTAGTATATTTTCAGGATGACATATTGGTTTATGCAAAGGACAAGCAGACGCATGATACCACCCTCAAAGTGGTTCTCAACAAACTACAAGATGCAGGAGTGCGTTTACACCACGAGAAATGCTCGTTTGGAGTAAAAGAAGTGGAATATCTGGGGTACAGAATTTCGGAAAAGGGGATCAGCCCGAAAGAAAATCTGATGCAAGCCATCACCAAAGCTCCTGAACCAGCCACCAAAGAAGAGGTGAGGTCTTTTCTGGGATTGGCTGAGTATTACGCGAAATTTATACCAAAGTTTTCAGAAACCACGTCACCCCTACGCGATCTACTCAAAAAGGGGACAGAATTTTCTTGGAGGGAACCTCAGAAGAGGGCGATGGACACCATAAAGCAACACATCATGAAAGCTCCATGTCTGCAACCCTTTAACCCAGAGTGGGATACGGTCATTACCACTGACGCCAGTGCATACGGATTAGGAGCAGTGCTAACGCAGAGGAGAGGTGACACCGAACATGTGGTGGCCTTCGCGTCGAAGGCACTATCAGAGGCGGAACGGAATTACTCAACGATTGAAAAGGAAATGCTAGCATGCGCATGGGCAGTCGAACATTTTAGAACATATGTGTGGGGCACAAAGTTCAAGCTGGTGACAGATCACAAGCCGCTCATCCACATGCTCAGCCCGGGAGGCACCAAAACATCCACGCCCAGGCTAGCTCGCATTGCAGCAAAACTACAAGAATACACATTTGAAATCCATCACATATCAGGATGGAAAAACTCGCAAGCCGACTGCATGTCGAGACTGCCAGAGAACAAGGAAAGGGCTACCACATTCCTACAGGGGGAATGCATAGTCGCATCCATATCAGACATAAGGGCCCCAGATTACCTGGAACTCAGTGAAAGACACTGGGAAGAAGAAGACGGGAAGGACCCGATCATGGCCAAGATACGCAATTGGATCAAAGAAGGCTGGCCCCATGAGAAAATGCTGCCGGAGGGCATGAGAGCATATTGGAAGGTGCAAGATGAGTTGTCGGAAACGGAGGGAATAATCATGAAAATGGATCAGATCATCCCCCCCACAGGAATGAGGCGCACCATACTCTGCAGGGCCCACGCGGGGCACCTCGGGAACACGATGACTCGCCGCAGGGTGAGAGAAGCTTACTGGTGGCCGTCCATGGACCAGGAAATACGCACCATGATAGAGCGCTGCCATGAATGCCTAAACAGTGACAAAAGACTTAAGGTCCGACAAGCGCCTCTCATTCCCACGGAGATACCAGAAGCGGTATGGTCCAAAGTGGGCATTGACTTCATAGGGCCCCTGGAGGCGATGGAAACGGAACATAAATATGGCATAGTGCTGGTCGACTACTTATCCAAGTGGGTCGAAGCCGAGTTTGTCCCGAACATAACCACAGAGACGGTCATAGAGGTACTCACTGAAATATTCCAAAGGGAAGGTCTCCCCAAAGAAGTCGTCACAGACAATGGAGTGCAACTAGTATCCAAAGATATGGAAGCATTTTTGAGAAAGAACCACATCAAACAAAAGAAAGCGGCCTTGTATCACCCCCAAGCAAATGGACTGGTGGAGAGGGCGAACAGGTTCATAAAAGGGGCCATCCAACTGGCAACAGCGTCAGGAATGAACCCCCTCAAAACCGTCAAAGAAGCCATAGCGGCTCACAGGCTTACGCCAAATGGAATTACTCAAATATCCCCATTCAAAATGTTGAGAGGGAGGAGTGCGGCATCCACCCTCATTCCTCCATGGCTGGCGAAAGTAAGGGAAGATGAAGCAGTTGACATGACTGAAGTAGTATGGCGCATGGAGAGAAACAAGAAACGCATGAAAGAGTGGAGTGATGAAAGAAGAAGGACGAAGCAAGCGCCCAACATAAGAGAAGGGGACTGGGTCAAAATCAAACTGCCAAGAAAGGACCAAGCCACGGGATCCCGTTACAGTAGGCCCATAAGAGTAGCTCACCAAGGGACAAATCACGTCCGCACGGAAGACGGGCGCTCGTGGAACTTGGAAAGGGTAGCACTATACCAGAAAAGGCAAGAAGAAGCGAAGACCCAAGAGACACCCCACTTAGAAACCGAAAGAGATAATTGGAGAAACGAGGAACAAGAAGCAGAGGGAGGCGAAGGAGAAAGAGACGCAACCGTAGTGGAACGGGAAGAACCATGTGAAAGTCCTGAACCAGAGCAGCAGAGACCATGCCCTGTGATCAGTGAGAGGCCCCGAAGGGAGCACAGAAGACCGGTGAGATACAATGACTATGTAGTACAGTGAACCCGCTCTGCTTTTGGGAAAAGGGAGGTGTGTAGAGGTATCGCGAGAGCCCGGCTCTCGTGAGATCTCGCGCGACCAGCTCTGCCCCCACGCGCTACGCGCGATTACGGGACGAGCTGAGGACGCGAAGAGCAGCGTCTTCCCGGCTCCTCCGAGCACGGGAGTTGTTTTATGAGTTTTCCAGCGGATCAAAGCCACGGCACCCAAACCCCTGTTGGCCACGTTTGGCCCTGTTAATCCTGGACATTTTCCATGCCTCATTGATCCATAGTTAATGGAAATAAAGTCCTGGTGAAAAACCTGCGTGGCTCCTGTCTTCCTTCAGGCACCGTTATACTACAGGAACACAAGAAAAAGGTACATAAATGTGGCATATGTATATAAAACAGCTTAGTGAGACTTTTCAGATTAAATATCAAAGTACAGTGATATTTAGAGAAAAGATGTTTTAGAAAAGATATTTTGAAAAAATGCTGTGGTACATCACAGAAAGTATGCTGTTATGAGGAATAAGAATGGTGTTAAATAACATGGGAAAGTTCATTGTCCGTGTTTAAACCGCTGTGGCAGCAGTCTGCCAAGCAAATCCATTTGGCTTCACACTGCGCTGACGCAATTTCTCTTCTCTATTTCCTCCTCTTACCAATTTGGTAATTCTTTCAATGCCAAAAAATGAAATTCCTTTTAAGTCATCTTGTGCAAGTTCTTGAAAAAAGTGATTGGTAAGTGGATATCTGATATCCTTGTTTCTCAGTGTTCTCAGGTGTTCTGGTATGCGTGTCCTTAAATGTCGTATTGTACTGCCTATATACAGTTTTTGGCATGTACATTTTATGCCATATGCCACGTAGTTCGAGTGGCAATTAATGAAATCCTTCAGATGGTATTCTTTTCCATTGGGGATAATTATAGTCTTTTTGAGTTTTTCTGAATGATTACAAACTGAGCACGATCCACATTTGTAATTGCCTTTTAATTTTTGCATGTTCCAAAGTTGTGGCAGACCTTTATGTTCTTTTGTTGGTTGAAAGTGGGAAGGGCAGATCTTTGAGGTTGTGTGCTCTTCGGTATGTTATACTTGGATGGTTGTCCAGGTATGGTTTGAGGTCATCATCTGTTGTTAAAATGGGCCAGTGTTTGAGAAGATTTTTGCATAGAATTGAACCCCTCCACCGTATCTTCATCTAACTTTGGGAGATCTATTTGTTCCAAGGCTTTTTCTATTTCTGAGGATTCCTTCCCCTGTGTCTCAGTATATAATTCCTTATAATAATCATAAAAGCACTTCTTAAGACCTTCTTGCATTACACACCCCTCCCCATCCCTACTTGCAATCTCTCGTATCAACTCTCATTTAGTTTCACTTCTGTATAGCAAGGCCAGCAAGCGCCCTGGCTTATCACCCTCAGCATATTGTCTCTCTACATATTTCCTGTGATTCTGTGTGCCTAGCCTCTCCCAATGATAGAGACATTCCTGCCGCAGCCGGGCTACTTCTTGGGCCCTCTCGCTGGACAGATCTTCTGAGCAGTCCAATTTCTCTAGTTCAGATACAGCTTTACTTAAATCACCCTCTATCACAGCTTGCATACCTTTAGCCTTGGCTGTCGCCGTACCCCTGATCACCACTTTAAAAGCTTCCCACAATGTACTTGCTGAATCCACACTATCCGTGTTGTTCCTAAAGTAGTCCTTCACCCCCTCTCTCAGCTGTTCCCGGAACCTTACATCCCTGAAAGACTCGCTTCTAAGCTTCCAAGTTGGGATGCATGCTCTGGGGGAGCCGGGAGTTTGTCACGTAACCACTAAGGGTGCGTGAACTTACAATACTTGAGCCTTGTATTCCACCGTTTAAATTTACTGACTGTCTCCTCTCCTGTAAATACATAATCCAATCTGGTGTATAGATCTTTAGGGGCGGTATAGCGAGAATATCCTCGGGATTGCGGGTCTAGGGCTCTCCATACATCAGATAATTTGAAAGCTATTAACACCCCATTCAAGGCCTTAGCCGGGGGCCTGGATGTGTGTGCTTATCATCCGATCTCTCTACAATAGGGTTCAATGTGCAATTGAAATCTCTCCCCTATATCACTGTACCATCCCTATGTCTCCCGATCTGAGGGTATAATGATCGGAAATAGGCTGCGGTATCAGGATTTAGTGCATATGTATTAATAATGCATAACTCCCTCTGTTGCACAATCCCTTGGATAATAATCATCCTGCCTCCCTCGTCCCCAAAAGTCTTCAGGATTCTGAAAGGTACAGATGGCGCCACCCATTTAAAAACCCCCCCTGCATATGCTGAATATGGCGAGCCCAGGGTTGTGCCACTCCATTTCCTGGCCAGTGCAGCTTGACTGTCCTTTTTGTGGTGTGTCTCTTGCTATATCAATCTTCTGACGCCTCAGATATTAGATAATTCTGTTACGTTTAATATATCTATTGAGCCCTCTAACATTCCATATGACTATCTTAAGGTGCCCCATTACGTGTAAACAATTCCTTCTACCTCAACAGTCTGATGCATCGATCCCATGTCCCTTGTGTAGATGTATAGGCTAATTCCCCTCTAACGACCCCACCTCCCTTCCCCCTGCACTCTAACAATTTACCAGCTCAATACCTTGATTTAGGCATCCCTGGGTCTCCCCCCTGCCCCTGTTTCTTGTCCTAGGGTCTGAGGTGCGGCAGGTCGATACTTGGCAACTAGCATCCTAAAAACAATCCACACTTTGGGGGTGGTCTCTACTCCGCTGTACGCTTCTGGTGATGTGCGTACTGCTGCTCGTTTTATGCGTAGGTATTGGTGCCTACATTCAATACACGTGGTCCTTGCCTCTTGCCACACGCCGGTACATCCCTGTCATCCCAGTTGTCTTCCTCTGGATTCTTGACATTCCTCCCGCTCTCCTGTTGTCTGCTGAACCTCCTCCGTCGGCAAGTTCTCTCTATCCATCCATGTATAGGCGTCCACGGGCTATCGAAAAAGAGAGTCTTGCCATTTTTGCACACTTTCAATCTTGCTGGATACAATAACATGTACTTCAGGTTTGCGCCCCGCATCTTTCTCTTGGCAGATGTAAAATGCATCCTTTGCTTCTGCACCTGCAGAGTGTAGTCTGGGAATGCAGTTATGTTTTCTGATGCTCATTCTATTGCATAGCCCTTGTGGTCACTGCAACTGCTGTGATCAAACCACCCGTTCTAAAGATATTGATTTAGGACTTGAAAAAAGATGGGAACAAAGAGTATTGACCAATTGCAATTCAATGATGGTAGTCTACGCCATCTGGTGCCCATGTAAGAGACTCTATATTGGGAAAACCGAGAGAAAAATCAAAGTCAGGATAGGCGAACACAAAAGTTGCATCAGGAACAATACCATTATGCACCTTTGGTAGGCCACTTTGTAAGCCAAGGACACAAACCAGAAGAACTAAAATGGACAGTGGTGAAGAAAAATGGTCCCACACAAGACCTTTCTAACGACACACTCTGAGCATGCAAGAACAAAAAATGATTTTTTTGACCAAAAGCTATCCACAAGGGCTCAATGAAAACATAGATTGGAGTGTATTCATAAAATAAACCATTCATCAGTTGAAAGAATTCTACGGTACCTTATACTCTTATGAGGTTTTTGTACTCCCACCTGTGACTAACCATTTCTCAACGTACACCCAAATCTTAAGATATTTTCCAGCTGTTCAGCTGTGTGCATATGCACAACATTAGCATCTAAGGGTGGTTGTCCTTCTATAACTTGAACCAACCTGTTACACCCCATATCCCTGGGCTACTCCATACCAGTAAGACTCGTCTATTCTTAACACCGAGGATGCCTGCACATGAGCACCTCGAGGACAATCTACATACCAGGCACAAAAGAGTGCCAGATACATGCTGCTTCTATAATTAATATACCCCTATCCAGTCAGGCGTTCTACCTTATAAACAGATGGCTGTATATGGAGTATGTGCTCACTAACCCCAATCGTGTCTATTAGCTGTTTTACTTAGCTTATTCCACCTGGGCACCATCACACATTACTCCATTTGCTTCATCATAGTTTCTGTCAGCCCTATTCCTCTAGGGACAAAGGCAGATACTCCACAACAGCTCCACCACAACAGAGACTAGCAGCTCCATCACTGGGCATGCCTGGCACTTCGTTTTCCAGCAAAGAGTGCACTCGTACTATTCTCGCATCAGACTTTCAGATGCCATCAATTAGCAGCTATATCGCACCATTTGTAATACTTTTAACATAGGACTATGCACATACTCTGATTGATATCGAGCAGTCCCACACATCCCGATCTCTTTACTTACGCGCCAGGATAGACGCTAGTCACCTGACGCACGCGCAGCCGTGCAAACATATTGGTTCGAGTTTAGAAAGCTACACTAGCAATGTCAGCCTTTCTTCTTGATCGGAACCTTTTGCCGAAGCCACACCACGAAGAAGCTCCTCCGGACTTCGCATTGCAGGTAACACATTACCTAGCGAGGCAGCACGCCATTAACTCGTCTTTGAGAATCGCGCAATACAGATTGAATTCCAGCCTTCTCTTTAATTCGGAAGCAATTGGAGTGAATACACTTGTTTTCCAACTTTGCCACATTGCAATGCGCTAGCAATTTGCCCTCAAGTAATTTTTGCAACAGTTCTGGTCTACACCTGGCCAGACGGCGTCTTTAATCTGGTAGATTCTTAGTACACATTTCTCCTATTTAGTTTCTCACTGCTTCCATTCTTTACACCGTAAACGTTGCCTTTACTGATAAATGAATTAAACAACCATTCCCGACTACATATTTATATGGGTTCCATTTTCTACTCCACAGAATTTGGCACTAAACCCTGTATGCCTGCATCAACGATATTTAAATAGGCACTCCAATCTTCCAACGAATTTTCGAGCACACAAGTGAAGCTTAAAGTAAGTCTTCTTTCACCTATACCTGTGTGACTTCATTTAAACCATTTATAACACAACAATTTTCACAATATTTATATAGAACCCTAATCTTTTAGGTTTGACAGGACGGTGTGTTTTTATATCTGTATACCTATAGGACTCTTATTGGAGACTGTAACACTGTGATTCCAGACAGTACTCACGGGCTGCTTACTAACACTAAGAGACGGTAAGCGCCCACTCTAAGTGCATTTTCTAATTAAAATTGATTACTGATGTAACTTATCGAGCAACCACACTAATTAAGATGTGGTTTTTCTTGTGCTTTGCTTGAATAGGTGTGGCCTGGATCGATTTTCTTGTATTGTTAACAAGATTACACGGACATTATCTGCCTGAATTGTCCATTAAGAAACATTGAACAAGACTTCACATTTTTACGACAGTCTGACAGCTACTACTTCAGCTTGGGCTGGGAGTGTCTTTCGCCCCAACCCCCACACATTTTCCCCTGAAGAAGTTCCTACTATCAACCTATAGGACTATAGGAACGAAACATGTTCGGTTTTGAACAGATACTAATGTGAAGTATTTTCTTTTGGATTAGTATACCATAGATGCACTTTAGGTACTCCTTGACTAAGGCATCAAAATTAGAGACACCCAACAAAAGAAGGTCTCTACTTATGCCTTGTGTGGTTTCTTTGCTTTGTTGTATTCTGTTTGATTGAAGCTGTATATTAGACTCGTTTCAAAAGTACACAACTGTTTACACATTTGTATGTACAATTGGAGCCTGATATGATCTATGTACCTTGCCCTTTTGTAGCCATGTGGCAAATAGCACTTAGCACTTTGTGTTGTTAGCACTAGTAACTTTGTCAGCGTGTATGTTAGATTTTACATGTTTGTTTTATATAGTTGGTTTTAATGCTTGTATGTGTTTTATTAAAATTTCATTATCAACTGTATTTTTCAATGACGTTAGGTTGTATTTTCCTTAGACTTCGATTATGCACTGTCCCCCAATCACCTTTGAGTGTGATTTCTTTAGTGATCCAGTAAAACGCATGCTCACACCCACCCCAGGTGCGGGAGCCCCATTTTTGTTTTTCCTCATTCTATTGTGCCACCTTTCCGGAAACGCTCGAAAATCCTTTCTCTATCTTTATAATTGAGAATCCTGGTTATTATTGGCCTTTGTGGGGCACCTGGAGGCGGTTTCTTCATCAGGGCCCTGTGTGTACTTTCTGCCATAAAACCTTGTGTGAGGGTTCCTGGGCCAATTTCCTGTAATAGCATATTCTCAATAAAGTTAGTGGGGTTTGCGCCCTCCTCGCCTTCGGGCAGTCCAATGATTCTCACATTATTGTGTCTGGCCCAGCCTTCTGCATCTTCTACTCTTCCCTCCAGGTTCCGCACCTGATGTTGCAATATTGATACGTCCCTGGATGTGTCCCTCTGGCTAGCTGTTTTCACTGCTAAATCCTTTTCCAGTGTTCCTGTGTGCTCCGAGAGCCCCCGTACATCTTTCCTCAGAAGGTTCACACCCAAGCTAATGGCATCTATTTTGGATTCCAAGGTGCTCTGCATTGCTGTTATGGCATCCAGGATCTGTTGGCCTCCAACAGCGCGATTGTGTTCTCCCTGTGAGGGCAGGGCCTCTGCTTAGTCTGCTGCGGTCGTGGATTTGGTGCAAGTGCCCAAGTCTTCTGAGACTTGAATGCCATGGGTGAATTAACTGGGTCGGCGGATCCACCTCTGTCCTCTTCCTTGGTTACTTGTGCCCCATTGCAGACCACCGTTGGATATTAGCTGAAGACTGTTTGTTAAATAACCGGATAATTGAGCTGCCCCACAGTTACCACGAGACGTTTCCGCTGTTTGGTGGCTTTCCTTGTGGTGCTATGGTGTCCGCTACTTTGTGCCTCCAAGGAGTGGCCAACCGTGTCAAGTGCACTCGCTGCAATGGTAACTTTCGCTTCGCCAACTGCAACTCGCCCGCATTAGCATATTGTCCCTTATGACCCTTACTTCCAGGAGTCTTATCGTGGTCATCAGACTGTAGTTTCCACAAGTATTGGCTCCTAAACAAGTCGTTGTCTCAGGAATGCCAATGAGTGCCCCTTGAGTGTGTATATCAGCCCACCCCTGTGACCTGTCCACTTTCCGGGGTCCCTTGCTAGACTTCAATTCTTGACTGCGAGGCGGTGTCCTACAAGCTCTGACGCTACGGTCGCTTCTGCACCCCTGGGGCTGTCTGTGGATGAATATGGACTGCACTGCTGTCAGCGACACCTCCCCCTGGTATGACTGTGGATGTGCTCTCTCATGTGTGTTCTACGTAACTGGGATGCCTGTGCCACTCTCAACGAGGTAGCCAACACTAGCTTGCCACACGCTGTGTACTGCAAGGACACAGGCTCCCCCAGTATTGTCACTTCTTGGTCTCAGTAAGTATACTGTGATACATTATTTCCGCTTCTTAGGCACTTCTGGCATGTCCACCCCCTTCCTGGGCTGCCCCTGTGTGGCTGTAGGTGCCCTGCAATCCACGGTCCCTTCTTAGTTATCTCTGTAGGGTTCACTTATAATCAGGATGACTGATAATGCTATTCCGTGCAAAATCCAGTGCACGGTTCTGCTAATCATGCTCCTTTTGGCTCCAGTTTCTTCTGCTGCCATCCGATCTGCGGCGTAAGCTTCATGGCCCTGTTACAAGTTGCAGGCCTGGGCTCTATCACTGTTCCTCTCCACTGCAGCTTCACCACTGTTACAAAGTTCTGTCCGATCAGTTTGTATCACTGTTGTGCACCCAGGGCTGTGTGCCTTCACATAAAGCAACAGTATCCAGTCACTGCTAAGCCACGGTTCGGCAGCATGTTTGGTATTCGTCCGACGTCTGCACTGCAGTCAGCCCCACTGCTCACTGCTGTGTATGTGTGGGGGGGGGCCAGGATCATCGTAAGCGTGTCTCCCTCGCAGTGCTTGTGAGGACTTATGCACAACTCACAATGCGCTTTGTTGCACCGCCCCCTTAGTCCATTTACTTCATATGTCGGCCCCCAGCCGTCTTCTCGCCGTTTGCGAAGTTGTCGCTTTGCCACCCGTCAGCTTGTCTTTCACATTGTCCTCACTGGTGTAACAGGGGCCCCCGCAACCCCTGCGGTGCGGGGGGGCCCGCGACCACATGTTCTGGAAGGGGGCCCCACTTGGAGTAAAAAAAATAAAATGTTTTTTTTGTGCAAATTATTATTTTTTTTTTTACATTTTCTTTTTGAATTCATTCTGCATTTCTAAAGAAATTATTTCTGTAACAGAAATAATTTCTTTATGAAGGCCGAGTGAATACAAAAAGTGGAGGTCTTCATGTCATGGGGTGGGGAAAATAGAAATAAGTTCTGTTATGGTTCAGTCCTTAACGGAAATAATTTCTTTATGAAGTCAGAGTGACATCAAAAAGAAACAATGGGCCTCATTATGAGCATGGCGGTAGCCGTGCCTGAATGGCAGGCACGGTTACCGCCATGCCCGCTACAGGCACCGCCTTCCGTGATTGGGCAATAACTGGCACATTACAAGATGAATGGGCCGGTAATTGCCCATTCGTGGGTGGCAGTATTGCCGGGCTCCCGATCCACATTCTGCCCAACAGGGCAGAATGGGGGTGGGGAGCATGGTTGCGCCGGCACCGTTGATAACGGTACCGGCGCAATTACGAGTTCTGCTCGCAGGTGCCGCACAGCCCGCCAGGTAAGACCTGGCGGGCTGTCAGAAACCTGCGGGCAGAACTTGTAATGCGGCAGGACGGTATGAACGTTGCCGGTGCTTTACCGGCACCGTTCATACCTTCACCGCCAGGGTCCTAATGAGGCCCAATGTATTTTTGAAGTATTATGGCTCCCCTCAACCCATGACGTGTGCGTGTGTGAGTGTATGGCAAAAGAGTGCACACAAATGTATGGGTGGCTGGGTAAGCATGTGTGCGTGTACGGTGAAAGGATGCACAATTAAATGTATGGGTGGCTGCCTGGGTGTGCCTGTATGGTGTAAGTGTCCACACTTAAATGTATAGGTGACTGTCTGTGTGAGGGAATGGTGAAAGGGTGCACACTTAAATGTATAGGTGACTGCCTGTGTGAGTGTATGGAGAAAGGGTGCACACAAATGCATGGGTGGCTGGGTGAGCGTGTACAGTGAAAGGATGCACACTTAAATGTATGGGTGGCTGCCTGGGTGTGGCTGTATGGTGAAAGGGTGCACACTTAAATGTATGGGTAGGTGACTGGGTGTGTGCCTGTGTGGTGAAAGGTTGCACACTTAAATGTACGGGTGGCTACCTGGGTGTATCTGTATGGTGAAAGGGTGCACACTTAAATGTATGGGTGGCTGCCTGGGTGTAAGAGTGCACTCTTAAATATATGGATGGCTGTGTGTGTGTTTGTTTGTTTGTTTGTTTGTTTTATTATTTGTAATGCGCGAGCATACCCTAAGGTAACAGGGCGCAGCAGTTACATGTATATGCGAAGCTTAGTTACAACAACAATATATACATACACACAGTAATAGTAATAGCACGATTTTATACATATGTGCAGATAAACACATGTAGGAACAGTATGTACATATGGCAGGAATATGAAAGGACTTGACACCTGGATGTGTTTGAAGGGGTACGTTTTCAACCATAAAACAACCTTAGATCAGAAGTTTTGATAGGGCAAGTGTGTGTGTATATGTGGTGAATGGTGTGTGTGCTTGTGTTCAGGGGCGCAATAAAACCTACATTTCAGGGGGGCTAACTTTTCAAATGTTGGGAGAGGTGCTAACTTCACGTGTGGTGGGGAGAAGCAAACTTATTTGTGTGGGGGCATCTAACCTCTTTATGCATTTTAATGAGACTATTCTAGTGCAGCTTCAATGTTACAAGCAGATAACTCTCTCCTTTAGGTCTGAAAGCACCCACTTATGGGCTGCTGTGAGAATGACTGGTCTCCTGTTTCCGCTCTACCCTTCCAATCACTCCCCTGGCATGCAAGTACTAAACCCACATCACAATTTCAATTGCTTAAAAAATTTGGCATTTGAATGCAGGTACTAACAGTGAAATGATGTACATTAGTAATTGCTGGGCCGGGCCCTTGTTAACGGCAAAACCCAGGTGCTGTTTAACATCTGTGTCCTTTTCTGTCCGGCAACTGCTCTGAAGGTGAGCCAGGTCAAGTCAACATAGCCCACAATTTCAGTGGGTGGGGGGGCCGGAGGGGAGTGCTGAAGCCCAGTCAGCTCAATGGTGTTCCACCACTACTTGTGTTTAATGCCTTGATTAATTATTGGTAATCTTCTTTACACCTAGCCCTATTCTTCCTCATCCCAGTACTTGTGTATGAGGCAGTACTTGTGTATGAGGCACTATGCCTCATACACAAGCACTGGGATAAGGTAGAGGTACATGAAGGTAATGCCTGACCTAGCTACCTGTATTCTTCATTACTCCTAGTCCCACTCTTCCTCCAGTACTTACTAGTGAGGCAAGGAGCCTCATAAGTAAGCACTGGGACAAGGAAGAGGGACGTGGAGGTAATTCTGGGCCAATGAGCTGATTTTGGAGGTTGGGGTAGGGGATGGCAGGGAGGGGATGGCAGGGAGAAGAGATGTGTGGGGGGGTGTAGGGTTGTGCAATAAATCATAATGGTCGTCCATGTCCATGCTAAGCAGGCATGATATGTGGTATTAGTGGCTAGAGAGGCATTTTGGTGCAGCCAGTCTAGTCATTCCTCAGTTTGGTATGACTTATTTTTAACTGGGCATTTCTGATAACGCAGTCCTGCTAAGTGTAATTACCTGGCTAGGCTGGCATTTGGGTTCTGCCAGTCTAGCCGTTTCTTACTGCGGCACTGTATATTTTTCTGGGCATCTGTGATAAAATGATATGTTATGATATAATAAGTCATTTATAATGCACCTGTACACAAGTGTTTTTAGGCACGATAAGACAAGAGAAGGAAAACTGAGGGAGGTCAAGACAAATGATCTTTCTAAGCCTTGTGTCATTCAGATCGTGCAAGTGCGAGAAGGAGAAGTGCAAGGGGAAAGGGAGGGGGGAAGTGCAAGAGAGTGGGAGGGGAAAACAGGGCAGCAATGCTCTGAGTAAGTGCCGCCAGGGCAGCGCGGCTCTGGGTAGGTCAAGGAGAACAAGGGACTGTAGGGTTACAGTTACAGCCCCTATCTGTGTGGTAGGCCTGGAGGCAGTGCAAGGGTGACTGATCAAGAAAGAGCCTGGACTCAGTGAGACAGAGGGTAGCCAAGCAACCAGTTGGTGCAGCGGACAGGTAGGCCAGGAGGGGAGGGAGAGAGAGAAAGCAGAGCAGAAGAGGAACGTTTTGAGCTGCTTCCGGAACTTCAGGTAGTCCGGCTCAAGTTTGGGAGGGTCAGGGAGGCCATTTCAGAGGGAGGCGCCTGCAGGGGAGAAGGATCTACCCCCCACTCTCTGCCTGGAGAAGTATCTAACCCTTAGGGCTCGAGAAGGAAGGTATTTTGGAAGATAGCGTTGGATGTAGTGTGGATTCCAGCCCCAGAAAGCCTTGTGGACAATGAAAAGGGTCTTGAACTTGATCCTTGCAGCCACCGAGAGCCAGTGGAGAGATTTCATGGATGGAGAGATACAGTCCCTGGGCTTGAGGCCAAGTATAAGTCTCACAGTCCTGTCCTGGATTAGTTGCAGAGGGTGGAGAGTAGAGGAAAGCAGATTGAGAAAGTGGGTGTTGCAGTAGTCCAGCCTAGAGAGAACCAGAGCTCTGAAGACAGTGAGGGGAGCCTGAAGAAAATCTGAGTGTCATCCGCATAACACTGTAAGTTAGAGGAGAAGGTAGAGATCAGGTGGGTCAAATGGGCAAAGTAGAGGTTGAAAAACCAGGGTGAGAGGATAGAGCCCTGGAGAACGCCACATGTAGAGAGAGGTGCGGAGTGAAAGGGACAAAGTTGGACCTGTGAGGGGCGGTCCAAGAGGAAGGAGGTCAGCCACTCCAGGGCCTGATCCATGATGCCCAGGTTCTCACGGAGTCAATTGATCAGGATGGTGTGGTTGACTGTGTCTAAAGCACAGGAAAGTTCCAGGATGTTGAGGACAGAAGGAATACTGGAATCAAGGTTAGAGATCAGATCTTCACAGGTGTTCAGGAGAGCAGTTTTTAAGCCAGACTGATGGTCATAGAGACAACCAACAGATTCAGTGTGGAGAGTAAGCTGGCAGTTGGCCAGCTTTTCCAAGAATTTGGGAGAGGGGAAAGTTACAGTGGAAAAAGAATGATTGCAGAAATCTGCCAAGGCTGGATCGTGTCAATGTGGTCCTTGATGGTTCTGGAGGAGCAGGCGAGCACCTTTTTCGACGACACTTCCATGGATGGGACTTGTCTAGAAACCTTGTCAGGTGTTAGAGAGAAAGAGGAAAAAGGAGGACGAGAGGGAGGGATGGCCAAAGGGGGCCGAGAGAGGAAGAGGAGATAGTGGACAGGATGTACTGTGTTTTAGCGGAGAAGCGAGAGGCCAAAGCCATACAGAGGGCCTGTTGAGGGAACAGGAGAGGTAGAAATCGCAACAGGATTGGCCAGTTGCTTGCAGATTTTAAAGAGTTTGGCTGTGTTGTTAGAGGCCGTAGAGATGCAGGCTTGAATGTGTGCTCTCTTCTTGATGAGTCTTATTGCTTCGACAGGCATTTTGGTGCAAACAGTCTAGGTATGTCTTAATGTTACTGTAATGTTATTATGTGTCTACACTGGTCTACATTGTGCAGCCAGTTGGACATGTTTTCATTGTGGCATGGCATTTTTAATAGCAAAGCATTAATGTTCATGTGCACTGTTGGCGACTTGCATGTTTTGGATTGCTGTTACCCTACACAACAATAGCAAACACTGTGGCTTTTTAGTACATTTTTCTCAGAAAGTGTGTTGTATATTGCATTAAAACACATATTTATATCTTTCTCCTAGTGCAGTGTGTGGCATACCCCTTCAGCAAACACGTTTGTGCGTATTGCGCAGGCGTGGGAATCTAGGGCGGCCCAGAGTGTGGCGCGACTCATGATTTGTTGCTGAGTTGGGGGGGCCCCCTCAGCATGGCTTGCAGGGGGCCCCCAGACCTTGTGTTACGCCACTGATTGTCCTTCTGTGGCTGCCAGGTTACTGCCCTCAGCCTATGCTGTGCGACTTTCAAAGTCCTGTGATAGCTGCCAACCAGACTCCTCCTGTGGACATCAGCCACTCCATGGATCTTTACTCGTGCAGCCATTGAAAGTGCACCGGCCGCTTCTTGCCTTCCTTCGACAGGCTTTGTTCTCAAACGCTGCACCCCAGTTCCAGCGGCCGCCATTTTTCCTTCTACTTACCGTTCTGTTTGACCTGTCTTCTTAGACAATAAGTTGTCAATCAGCACAATAACTGCATTCCGTTTTCCATGTGCATGCGCTCGCAGTGCTCACACATCTGTTGTGTTCTGGTAGGTGAGCACATGCCGAGGCCACCACTGTAGGCCAAGATCAGGTCAGATCATCCGGAGCTACGCAGAGAAGCCTCCTCACTCCATCGCTGTGGAGCTACGCCCACGCCCCCATGTTATGTTATGTTAACTGAATTTCTTGAAGCGCATATACGCCCGGAGGCATCATGGCGCGGAAGAAGCGAGGAATTATTTGTGGTGTAAACATATCTACAAAAGCATTGTTTTCAGTTTCTGATGAAAAGTAAAGTGGTCTATGTTCCCCCGCAGGACAAGAGAAAGGTCGTTCCATGCTTTGGCGGCAGCCTCCGAGAAGGAGCTCTCCCTTTTCGAGCTAATCTGAACCGAAGAACCGCTACACGCAGAGCCACTTGTGATCGAAGAGAACAAGTGGGCATGTAGCGGACAAACTTGGCTTGTAAAAATTCTGCTCCCATGCCGTAGAAGGCCAGATGTACCATGCACATGGACTTAAAAATAATCTGATCAGCAACCGGGAGCCAGTGCAATTGCCTCAGCAGAGGGGACATATGGGCTCCAAAAGGGGGGCGCAGAATGGATCTGGCAGCAGCATTCTGGAGTGGCTGTAAGCACCTAATCAAGTAGCCAGGCTGCGCCAGGTAAAGTGAGTTACAGTAATCCAATGCCTGCACACATTAACCAAATAATGTTCCCTCCCCACCCATGACTCTTAAACTTGACTCTACCACACTTTTACCTTAATACTCTAACTTCTGCCCCAGAACACATTAAGATACCACCAGACAACCTCGACTCTTCCGCTCTTGGCTCTGTGAAAGGTTAGCAGATTTGTACTTTTTTGTTATAACGTTCTCACACCAGAATTTCTGTTACTCGTTGTGCCTTACCAAAAGCGTCACCCACACTATACAATCGAACTACCAGCTCAAATATTGAATAATGACTAAGTAAGCAGGCTACTTGGATGTGCAACGTTATCCCATACTTCCTTTTCTTTCTACACATGTCACGCAAGTGCTTTGATGTGGCACCCTTGCAAGTTAACGCATTATAAAACTCAAAAATTAATTTGCCCTCTAATGATTTTGAAAAGACAAAAGCGTCTCCTACTTTAGCATCACTAACATTAACCTGTAAGTGGAGACCAACATTGTAATATCATTTACTTTGCCTACAAGGGATAATGGGTATGGACTATGCCGGGGATTACTCATCCATAGCATCAGGGCATCGGATATTCAGATAGGAGAATGCTTTTCACACAATCTGCATTGTTTGCAATTGTTCAGAGTTCCTTGGGGCATAGACTTTCACACATTATATGGTAACTCGTTGCTATACAGAAACGGTTTCACTGAGCACAATGATATAAGGGTGGGGTATGCTGCAAACAATCTTATATGCACTGCAAAATAATTGTGTAGATGCAGAGTCATGCCATTCTTAAAATTCACATAATATGTTGAGGCATTTAATATGCCTTGCTTGCAAAGTATTGTGGGTCTGCAAATATCCCACTGAGTGTTTACTGCTACGATCTCTCACTTTTAACATGCTCTATCAACTAGTATTGGAGGCTAGCACAGGGGCCCGGGAAGGGCATGGGTGGAAGTGCACAGGTCATCATCATTCCTTGCGGGTGATGAACAAAGCAGAACATTTCTAAAACTAAGTCAGACACTTTCAGCAGTACACTCAAGGAAATTTGTTGCATTTTTGCTACAGGATAGGAAAGTCTAGTACCCGTCTAGACAACAGCACCTTCTTTTTCTTTCTATGCTAAGCTGCGGAGGGCTTTTCAATATAACCATGTGTTCTGTGTGTATAGCCTCTAGCATCCCCCTGCATCTTATTTAACTGACAACAAAGAATGCCAGAAGAGGGATCCATAGTTACTGAAGAAGGCACCCAATCATTTGTATTAATGATGAATTGATGCTATTAACTTAAAAGGCATATATATGTGGTGACAGGGCTCCATAATAAACCTCAGTAAGGTTCTTGTTTAATACTGTCTAGGCTGTGGTACGGAAGGGTGGGCATAACTAAAGACTTTATTTGTGCCCTGTCATTTCACTTCCTATGTCAGGGGTACAAGCAGGACTCTAATCAGATGTTGCTCCCTACTTGGATTCACGTGATTTTTCAGGGAGTAAAAAAGTTATTTCCTATGCCAATAGGGATACTTTCTGCTTATTAAAAGATGTTCTTCCCCTTAAAATTCCTCTTGAGATCAGGCATTAACATTATTAGAGTTCCTACCCATGCCACTGTTCTGCTGGTCACTGATTCGAAAATCAATGCAACTTTGTGGGCTGAAGCACCGATATGTTCATTGTTGTCATGCCCACTTGGCAGGAACCACAGACCCCACAACCAGTTGGATCCAGTCCTGGCACCTTGGGCGCCAGGCTCATGAATAAGTGTGCATTGCACACTTTTATTTTTGTGTCAGGTGCTTGCCTCTCCTGCAGGGGCCTCCACGTGCATCCACATCGGGCGTGGCCTTGAGAAGGAGCTGGGCTGCTCGTGCAGCATACTAGGAGTGGCACGGTGGGGCCATGAGTCAGAACTAAGAGGGCGTGGCCGGGGCCAGGCTATTTAAGCTTGCCCCGCCTGCGGGCAAGCGCTTCGCGTTAATTTGATTATAGCAGCGTAACGTTCACCGCCGCCTGAGCGCATCCTTACCTGTTCCAGCTACCGCAACCTGAGCGCATCCCTGCCTGCATCCAGCTACCGCAGCCTGAGCGCATCCTTACCTGTTCCAGCTACCGCAAGCAGAGCGCATCCTTACCTGCTTCAAGCTCCTCAGCCAGTATGCATCCTTACCTGTTTTTTAAGCTTACGGCCAGCACCATCGTATACCAGGCATTCTTAATCCGCTTGGAGACCTTCAGAATGCAGCTTTCCCTCTGACATCATCCCATTACGAGCAATCCATCGGAAGACGGAATCTGCAAGATAAAGAGATAAATACAGGTTAGAATTCTCAAAATACATTACGTTTAAGATCGTGCTTTAACAAATCCTTGTGCTAGACCTTAGATCAACACTCACCTGCCATCGGAGCATTGTGAACTCCATTCTCTCCTCAATTGGGCCCCGCTTCATGCACCACAACTATACCACCTATTGGGAGAAAGCAGAAGAACAACATTATCAAAAGAATACGGACAGTGATCAAGAATCAATACTACAATACTTAGAAGCCAAAAGACACAAGGGGAATCCATTTCCAGGGAGGGCTGCAACCATGCCCCAACGTCCCCGCAGAGACCAGGTGAGCGTAACAATTGTTTCTCGTTTTTGTTAGACATATTTTCAATTTATTAGGGAGTAAAAATTGATGGTGCATATGTCTCTTAGCTTTAGGCTGGTGCTATCACTACCCACAGGAGAACGTAATGTGAATAGTAAGCAACGGCACAGGAATTTTTGATCATCATGTTCTTAGGTGCAGTTATTCTGATGCAATTATCCTTACACAAATTATTAGAAGCATGTTCTCCTGGCCCTTGAATTACTTCATTAAAGTGGCACTGGAACTCCTATCAGCATGTTTTGGACACATTGCTTGTAATTGCCATTAATCCATCAGCAAATGTTGTTTTCTGTCTGAATTTCTTGACAGCCACATCAGTTATGACAAGAGATATGTGTGTTTTGTAGTACACATGAGTGATTTTCCAGGGGCATAAAACGTTTGCAAGGTACTGTGGCAGATGTTGAAGTCTTGGACTGGATGAGTAGTTTTCTGTATAATCACATATGACCTATTTTATTTTAGCCTATGTGTTTGGAAAAAGTGTTGTAAGATTTGTCAAGAATTGCAGTGGCTGGGAAGAGGAAATTCCTTTTTCAACTATCTCCTGCCTCCTGCGACTAAATATGCATGCTCACAATATGGTTTACCTCATTAGTCAGCTGCACACATGGATAATAATGTGTGCACATGGATAATAATGTGCCCACAACAGCCAACCAATTCCGCACATAGAGAAAAATAATTCGAGGGAACATTGGTGCCCGCTCTGAAATGCCAAGGGTATCATAGAGCGGCTTTATGAGGATGAAGTGGTTGACCACGGCAAAAGCAGAGGAGAGATCAAGTAGAATGAGAACAGTGAGTGTGTTGGAGTCAAGAGATGCGAGCAATTCTTCACAGGTGTTCGCAAGAGCAGTTTCCATGCATCTGGATGCTTGCAATTCAGATTGATGGTTGTGCAGTCAACCAACAATCTCAGTATGCTCGGTCAGTTGGGGGAAGAGAGTGATAAAGATGGAGGGGTAGTTAGCCAGGCCTGAAGGGTCGGCAGAAGGCTTTTTAAGGAGGGGGCACACAAAGGAGTGCTTGAGGGAAGAGGGGAAAGACCCTGTGGCAATAGAGTGATTACAGAAATCAGTGAGTGCTGGGGCAAGGGAGCCGATGTTGTCCTTAATAGTTCTAAACGGGGGAAACCTGTTTGGAGGAGACCTTCATAGAGTGGACAACCCTAGTGACCTCATCAGATGTGATAGGAGAAAAGGAGAAAAGAGTGGCTAAGGGAGGTGAAAGGGCTTGGGGTTGCAGGGGGATGGGAGTAGGGTGGGGGGGAGAGAGAAGGATATTCTGAGTTTTAGTAGTGAAGTGGGTGGCCAGTGCAGTGCAGAGGACTTGGGAGAGAAGAGGCGAGGCAGAGACTGCAGATGGATTTGCTAGTTCCTTGCAGAGTTCAGCCATGTTGTTAGAAGCTCCAGAGACACTGGCCTGGATGTGAGCCCTCTACTTGGACCAACTGGAGAGACGGTATTACCTTTGAGGAAGGAGACAGGCCAGTTTATCAGAGGATGAGCTCGAGGTCTGCCACTTGCGCTTCAGGGCTGATAGATCAGAGTCTTATCAAGTGTTATGCTTGGTGACAGGTTTCAGATGGATCCTCATGACAGGGCGTAAGAATATTGAGAGTGTTAGTGATAGCGAGATGGCGATTGTTGAGAGCAGAGTCAATAGAGCAGATGGTGGTGGGAGAAGGGGGGAGATGAAGGTGGATGCAAATTCAGCAACTGACACTCGTTTCACCCGCTGGGTGTCTGCAAACGAGGCTGGCAGAGCTAGGAGATTTGGTCAGTGCGCCGAGAGGTCCCATGTGGTTGGAGCAGAGGTACTGGTCAGACCAGGAGAGAAAGAGCTAGAGAGCAACAGATAAGAATGGATGAAGGCATCGAGAGTGTGTCCAGCCAAGTGGGTAGGATCAGAGGCCAGAATAGAGAGGGTGAGAGAGGTGCAGAGGTCAAGGAAGAGAGCAGAGACAGTGATTGAAGAATTGAGGTGGATGCAGAAGTCACCCAGAAGGAGCAGTTTAGAGATGGAAGTCAGGAGAGAGGAGGAGAAATTGGCCCATTCTGAAAGCAGAGAAAGGGCCTGGGGCACTAAGAGATAGTAGCAATGGTCAAAGAGGAAGTAGGAGAGATGCCAAGCTTGCAGACCGAGCTTTCAAAGGAGGAGTAGGGCTGGATGGGTATGAGGGAAGAAGGGACCCACTCAGGGAAGATCAAGGCTACTCCACCACTGGCACAGTTAGAATGAGCCTTCGAGATGATCTTGTAGCCATCAGGGACAAGGGCGTCAAAAGCAGTGACTGAGCTGGCATTGAACCACGTCTCGGTAAGAGAGAGGACACCAAGATCAAAGTCTTCAAGGAGGAGGCAGATGTCAGAAGAATGTTTGATAGTGGAACTAGCATTAAGTGTGGCTAAGTGAAGCTGGTCACCACCGTTGAAGGTTTTGCTGAGGTGGAGTGCAGGGGTGTGGTACACCAGTCAGAGGAGGTGAACGAGGTGTTGAGAGAGAAGAAGGAGAGATAGAAGCGGCAAGGAAGTTGATGAGAGATGGCAGGCGCCAGTCAAAGAGGAGGAGATTGGGTTGTGGATCCTGAGCCATTATAGTGCCATTGCAATAGACATTGATGATACACCTCGAAGATGAGAAGCCCGCCAAGAGAACTTCCCATCTAGTGCCACCATTAATGGGTGAGGAAGTAGAGAGAGTGGAGAACAGTGAGGTGTCCAAAGGTCTGGAGAGGGGACAGAAAAGAGGATATCAGTGACAATGTGTCTAGAAGTAGCGCAGACATAGGTGTCTGCGATAGGTAAACCAGGATTAGAGGAAAGAAAATCTTGCTTGAACTTTTTTCTTCCAGACTTCATCAGAGAGGAAGGATAGATAATAGAATAGCAGTTAGAGAAGATTGGAGAGATAAAGAGAGCCATGGAGGTTGTAGAGAGGGGGGTAAGGGATACGCAGATTTAGTGCACAGATACGAGTGACTCACCAGACAGACTAGTAGCCAAAAGTAGTGGATAGTTTAAAAATCACACCTAGGTTTGAGATAGGCAGAGAGCACTACAAAGCACAAAATGGAAGTGGCAGCAATTTCAAAAGTACACCTAGATTTGAAAATGCCAAAGTGCCCCAAAAAAAAGCACACAATGGAAGTGGCAGCAATTAAAAAAGCGTGCCTAGATTTGAATTTGCCAAAGAGCACTATGGAGGACAAAGATGTTTAAGTCACTCTTAGGGAGGAAGAATAGGTTAAGCACAAGTAGGCATCAGAAGCAGGCTGTAAGTGAGAAGTACAGGGAGTAGCCATGTGAAGTGGGCCTGGAGGAGGAGAAACAGTTTGCAGTCAAGCTGTGCCACAGTGGAAAGAGGAGTCAGCGGGAAGCCAGATGGAGAGAATTTAGTCAAGGGGCAGGTGGTCCGGCGCTTACCGGTGCTGAGTCGTGGCTCATTGTTGGAGGATCCAATAAGCTTGGAAGATAGTTCAGTATCCAGTGTGGGTTTGGAAGATGCATGTCTGTGGCAAGAAGGGGGCGCTCCCTCCAGCTCCAGACAGGGCCAGAAATATCATAAAAGATGGTTTTACTAAGAGACCACCAGGGGTGCAGACAGCATGACATTCTAAAATGTCATCTCACTTGCTCACCAGCAGCGATATGCTTTTAAAAAGGCATCCATTTGTAACCATAAGTGCTGAAACCTAGACCGTAGCAGACAGAAAGTCCAGAGACTACTGGCCAACATTGGGAACATTGTGCAGCCAACCCCCGGAAGAATTGGAGGCTGAAGGTTGCGGCCTGACTGATGGGAGTTTCTGCTTAGAAGTTACACCGCAGGAGCCTTGTGTGTGTACCCCCTACAACCCTGAGGCGTTCGTTCATCAGCGTGACCAATCAGGAATACAGAGCTGTGATGGTCTGACTTCGGGAGCCACAATCATTGAGCTCCACTGGGAGGCCCCCTGGGAGCTTGACAGATGTAGCGCTGCACAGCGGTGCACAAAGGACATAAGATCACCAATAAAGCCTATCCTGTACCGCATCTCTGCACATGTCCTGCGGCTCAGTTGCTCTCCAAGAGCTTGTGGAGCTACCGCACGCAACCGGAACACCCAGTTGATGGGCCGTGATCCACTGATGTGACACCAGCCCTGATTGGAGTAGAGCAGAGTCAAGTGCTGCCTTGGGGCATAGTGGCTTCTCCTTGATACTTCCCCCATCCCACGGTTGGAATAACCACACCCTTGGATTGGGGAGAACTGAACACAGCTATCCAGAAGGGCTTTTGTGATGTGGCTGGGCCCTATGTACCCACAGTGCTGAGTGATCCCAATCTGTGGAGGAGTTAGTCACCTGAGGAGAGAGTAAGACTGGAGCTGACGTCTCTTGGGGGTGCAAGCATCTCAGCTCTAAATGTACATGGTGAAAGTAGATATGTCTCGCTGGCAAGTGGGAGTCAAAAGGCACACAGAGGGACCAACATGCCTCTCACATTACTACACAGACCTTCCTGTTTGTCGACCTGGTGAGACTTCAAACACATTTCTGAATCTGTCCTATGCTGAACCTGAGCACTGCAGAGCTGCTGACAGTTTCTGCAGGGTCCCTGTCTTGGTCATTGAAGCAGACATGGAAGATACCCCTACCACCTCCGGCGCTGACCACGAGGGATCCACGAAGGCGGACATACAATGGTTTTTGGATGAAATCCAATCCAAAAAGAGCGGCCTGTCTGTGGCGACATCGAAGCTCAAGGGCAGAGGTGAAGAGGTGGAGGAGAAACTGGAATCTCTGGACAATAACTGCAGAGTTAATAGAAATTAAGGTGTAGGTGGTGAATGCAAGACCTGGAGCAAGAAGAGAGAGACATGGCAATGGGCCTGAAAGAACTTCAGGGTGAATCCAGTCTCTTTATGGAGCATCGGATTAAGTCGTTAATCAATGGTCTCTTTGAGGAAGTACCCTCTCCAGAAATATCGTTTGATAGGATTCATCTGGCAGGCGGTTTTGCCGACGGTCCACGATCCGTTCTGGCAAAGTATCACTATTTTAACCAAAAGGCAGACATGATATAAAAAGCTAGAGAGAAGGATCAGCTCCACTTTGAAGGATCCCAAATTCAAAACCTATCAGAATGTAAGGCGGGAATGCTGTCCACTGACTCAGTGGCTTCCGGAGAAAGACATTTGGTGCCAGTGGGGCTACCCATTAGCATTGTCATTTGAATATCAAGGTGAAGAGTTCAAGGTCACTTGACAGTTAGAGGCGGAGGGCGTCTTGAAACATATAATGTCGGAAGATCGCTGTCAGAAGATATTTGGTTCTACGAACGTGAATGGCTCACAAACTGAAAAACAAAGTGTCAGCCTTAGAAGAGGCTGCCCTGCAGGCACTAGAAAATTCTGCAAATTCAACACCCCATGAACTTAGCTCCTTTACGGTAGGCCTGGTGATCAGATCGAGGCGATGCTGATGGGGAAACAGCCTGCCCCAGAGTAAGGACCCGGAGCATGAACGTTTTAAATTCTTACTATCTACTGTTTCTGATTGTCGGTTTCCTGAAAGTTATGGTGCATGTGCTTTTCTGAGTTGTGTTTACTGAGGCTGCCTTCAGGTGAGGGGTCCCACTTGTGTGGCCCTTGTATCTAAGGTTGTCTCTGATCTGAGAGGCGTAGGGTTCTCACCACTATTTGAGTGGGACAGGATATGTCATTGGGGAAACTGGGCTCACAATGGAAACTTGGTCATGAATTAATGCTCTCTTGTAATGAAGGTGGGAAGATAGTAATGGCGGAGGGAATATTATGGGAACGGGGGTTGGGGCTTGCAATGGGATGCTTTTTGTGGGGACTGTGGGGTGGATAATTCATTGATTACAAAGAGACAGTATATGCACCCTAGCAGAATCAAAGTGGGCTCTCTGAATGTGAAAGGCCTTATTTCCCCCCATAAACGCTCAATTATGATATGTAAGTTTCAACAGTCTGACTTAGACATACTTTTCCTACAGGAGAATACATTTAAAGTGGGCAAAGGTTCTTCGCTGAGGGGTAGGAATCTGGGCAAGTCCTAGTGGTCCTCGGGCCCAGCTAAAAGAGCAGGGTTAGGTATCTTTATTCTGAACTCTCTAGGGCCGGAGATTACACATGGTGACAGCGGGAAGGAGGGACGCTTGGCTGTAAATGGCACAATTGTTCATGTGGCCATCACATTATGCTCTCTTTATTGCCCTTATCAGCAACAGCAGGCTTTCTGCAAAGCAGCTCTGTCCTTTCATGATGAACTAGTCAATTGATATGTGGGCGTGACCTGAATTTAGTGATTGACCTCTCCAAAGACTGGTCTTCAATGAAAAGTTGTGCTCACCCCGTCCCTCACAGGAAGGAGAAGTCTTGTCTGCTCTCCTACAGGATCTTTTCTCATAAACTCTTGAAGATTAGCACTTCCTCACTCACGAGCATATGCATTCTACTCCCCACCACATAGTTTACCAGGATTCATTATATAATATTGGAGCCTGCACAGGAACATTCAATGAGGGATGCCGATATTCAAATAGTGGGATGGTCAGACCATGACATGGGCGTAGTGACTTTGGACATTGGGCCTATAACCCCTATAGATGGGCGGTGGGTCTGTAATGACAAGATAGGAGAAAGGAGGGGAAATTAAAGACACCAAACACTCATTCAGAATAACTACTGAAAGAGGTAAGGGAGATGAGACAGGAGCTTGGAGAAATTTGTAAGGGTAAAGCGATAGCCCAATTACGTTTTGTTAAACAATGATATTATGAGAAGGGAGATAAAGCTCATATGTTGCTTGCTTCACATCTTAGAGGCCATATAATTGAAAGAGGGGTCTATAACATAAAAAATTAGGTGAGTGGCATTCTTACAACTGATAGGAAATACCGATAGGAAATAGCTCAGAGTTTATGCAAATTGTACACCCGGCTCTATACAACTGAGTTTCAGGGTACGGTGGAAGAGATATTTGAATACCTCACTGCTCTCCCACTTTACAGGTTATAGGACACGATGGCTCTTACAGGCTCTTGCCCGTAATGAGTGAGGAAATACTCCAGGCTATATCAAAATTTAAGGTGGGATTGGCACCTGGTCAGGACGGATATACTCAGGCTTTTTATAAAAGACACGGCCCCTTGCTAGTCCCTTTTTTCATCAAGCTCTTCAATAGTATATTGGACGGAGGAGCTGTTCCTGATACCTTTACACAGGCATGTATTGTGGTCATTCAAAAGGAGGGACGAAACAAACTTGACTGTGGGTCTTACCAACCCATATCGTTAATAAACACGGATGCTAAGATATATGCCAGTGTCCTTGCCAAAGGATTGAATCTGGTCCTTCCCACTTTGATCCATAACGATCAAGCTGGGTTTATTAAAGGCAGGCAGGGGGGGTGGACAGCATTCGTAAAAAACCTTATTGCGGGGATTGTGGGGGACCTTGATGACGCAGTCCTGATATCCGTTGACGCCAAAAAGGCCTTTGACAGGGTTGAATGGAGGTTCATGGAGGCTACCCTGAAAAAGGCAGGCTTAGGACCTAGATGGATGGTGGGGGCAATGGGAGTATATAAAAAATACCAGAGCATGGGTAGTAGTTAATGGTGTCACCTCTTCAGAGTTTAGACTGAGTTGCAGTACGAGACTCATTTTTGCACTAACGCTTGAACCATTGGCAGTTGCCATTTGCGTGAACACCTTGATAAAGGGTCTGAAAATGGATGATAAGGAATATGAACTGGCGCTATATGCTGATGATTTTTTGGCATATTTAAAATCGCAGAGTTCATCTATTGCAGCATTCCTGATAACCATATCTGTCAATGGGCTGCTTTCCCAGATCTTACAGAACCAGTTATTTTACCATTGATGGAAGACCCTACTTCCACACCTCGCAGTATATCGAAATACGGCACACAGGTTCAGAGCAACAGGATTGAGTATCTGGGGATATATATTACTACGAAGATCGACAAGCTTTACAAAGCTAAATACCCGCTTCTATGGGACAAAATAAAAAAAGATCTTACGGTCTGGTCCAGATTGATATAGTTCTGGGCAGCCCACATTACAACTATCAAAATTAATAGTCTTCCACAACGATTATTTGTGTTTCAGACTCTCCCAGTAACACTGCCGCTTGCATTTCTAGACAAAATGAAGAGGAGACACCTTGTCTTTTTATCGGCCGGTAAAAGACTGCATAGAGCACACCCCACTCTTGTCTTACCTAAGGAGGCAGGAAGAGCGCGATTCCCAGAGTTTTATGAGTATGCTGGTGGACCATTTATGAGAGAATAAGAAAAAACAATGGGTAAAATTAGAAAATGTATCGTTTGCTCCGGTCACCATGGGAGAATGGTTGTGGGTCCCTTATAGATGCTTGCCTCAGAGGATACGCTCTCACCCTGTATTTTCAGTACTGTGGCATCTTTGGTGGAAGTCAAAGGACATGGTGGAGGTAACAATGTGGATGTCACACTAAGTTGTATTTGGTCCCCCCCATCAAGGACATGATAGTAGAAACTCCTCGATTCCTTCCCTATTATGAAGCCGGTCGGACCAGGGAGGGTCAAGCATGGAGGGATGGAACATTTTTGCGCAAGACCCACCTCCAGGAGGCGTTGCATGTGGCAACTATTCCTCCCTCACTATACCTGCAACTCAAGGGGTCCTAACAGACCTGTGTTGGGAAAACAACCTGTAACACCCCCCAGACCACTTTTGAGCAGGTCATCAGTTTGTACAAAGATGTCAAAGGCCTTGTATCCTCTTTGTATAATTCACTACTAACAAGGGGGCATATAGATACACCAAACACCCAGAAGCAGTGGTCTATCAACCTATGTCTTAATGACGATACAGACATCTGGCATATAATTCATAGAGCAGTTTGGTCATCGTCGATAACTGTTCAGTATAAGATGCATAACGCTAGAATGCTGTTCAGATGGCGTCTGACCCCCGCAAGACTTTCCAAAATGTATCCCAATATCAGCCCCCTATGTTGGAGGAATTTTGGGATGACTTGCATGTATTGGCACATGTGGTGGGACTGTCCCCCTGATACCCTGCCTCTGGAAAGAGGTACTACAATGGGGTAGGGTCGTGGATGTCATAGAAAGGAAACAGACACCGTTTTTAGTCTTGTTTGCCATTGAAGGGCAGGAAGAGGATTCTTCCTTACCGTCCCATATGCAAAGAAACTTGTTTCTGGTGGCTAGAGTCTACCTAACTCTTCACTGGAAGAGGAGCCATCCCTCTACTTTAGCGGAATGGTTGAAGAGAAGCATATGAAATAAATGACATGGAAAGCTTAACAGCAGTATTGCTTGTGTCGCACACCCACGTCGATATGGTATGGCTCCACTTCTTGGAACTCTATACTCTGCATAAGAAGACAAATAACACACAAGATGACCGGTGTTAGCCTAAGGATTGATTTAGACTAGGCCCTCACTTCTTTCTGACACAAAAACTGCCCCTCTGCACGTCCCGGTGACATCTCAACCTGACCAGTTTATCCCTCAACCTATGCACTAACCAATTCCCTTTACCTTCTGTGCGCTGATTCTCTGTTTTCCATTGTCCCAATAGGAGGAAGGGGGCACGAGGGGGGGGTCATTTTTAACAAGGGACATCCAAGATGCAACATATGGCGATTATGCTACATTGTCTTGAACAGGTCTTATGTTGATTTAATGCCTTCTGCAGCATGCAATTTCATTTCGGAACTGTGTTGGCAACAGTGCTGTTCATTCTTTTATTTCATTTTTTTGTGCTGTTGTTTTTCCAAAACGTCAATAAACATATGTTTGTATAAAAAAAAGATGGCTAACTAGGTTGTCTGTATTCCATATTAAGGACATTACTATAACGGTAGTGTTGCTCTTCTACAAAATACTGCAACTGGGAAGTAAATGCTTGCTTGAAAATCTTTAATGGAAGTAAATCAATTGGGAGAAAGTTATTGAGAACCAAAATAGGCTCATTCAATAACAGTGAGGAATGTATGTTTGAGGAGTTAAAGGATTGTCAAAACGGAAGGAGTAACGAATTAGGCTAAGAACGACTCAGTATGATTGCATACTCCTAAACCATAAGGGAAGATAACGAATATCCCTCGCTCATGTACGGAGCAGTAACCAGGCTAAAGACAGCATGGAGTTTTGGGAGAAGTTATTAAATGGAAAGAGTGTATCTTTGTCGTTTAAGAGATCTGACCCCGATCTAAGGATACTCTCGTGACTTCAGTTAACATCTTGGAAGAGAAAGTCAGACCATTCCTTCAATGTTTTTGGCAGGCAAAATACTTTAGTGTCTAAAATGTTGGGAACAAATAACTGCCATGACAAACAAAATGGATGTCTTGGATATAAAAGACAGACGCCATTTTCTTGTGTTGTATAAGGCTGAATCTGGTCACAGTGAGGGGATTGATGTACTCCAAAAGATAGTGAAGGACAATAAAGTACCATTGTATGACCTTTGAGGCTCCATAAATGGTCTCATGTTTAAAACACTGTGCCAATCCCTGGAGGCATATGAAGTCTTCCACTTAAGGGGTGCGGTTTTTCGACGTTTTTGGACTTTCGTTTACTTTATCTGGCCTAAAAATCTGAAGCATTGGTTTTGTACTAGTCATGCCTGGCTGTGATTGCAATCTCAATATCACTGTTTAATAATGTTTCATAAACTCTAAGAACGTGGGATATCCCAAGTAGAATTCCTCATCAGTGCTATAAAAAAAATAATTACTAAAATCTTTACACTTTTCCTGAGATGGTGAAAGGTCAGATTTCACGCCAAATGCACTTGCTAAGAACTGCTAAATCGGAAAAGGTTTGAATGATTTGTTTAATGCATTTTGATACTGTTATCACTGATGTTCTGTGACCAAGGCGCTAACCTTTTAGCTTCAAAGACAGATATTTATGTGAGCCTGGATCACTCTTATTACACAATGCTGAAAGATTTACCCAGCTTGTTTCCTGGGACATCCAGAGGAGTAGACAGGGTAGGGCCTGAGTGGGCAAGGCCCACCCAAAATCTGTAAATGCACACTCAGCAGCACTGCGTGGGCATTTACAGTTGTTAATGTCACTGCGGTGGGCACAACTACATTTGCTTCAGGTCCCGCGTATTAGACAATCCTGGCTACGCCTCTGGGGACATAAGCAGGGGCATCAGCTGCTACGCCTGGCTTCGCTTTGGTGTGATCTGGCAATCACAATGTGCTACCTGGGTCAGAGACCGCAGGGCGATCGCCAGAAATAGAGGGAATACTACTTGCTATGAGATATGGTTACTTTCAGCTATTTCTTTGCTCAGTAGCAGCAAATAAAAGGCATTTAGCGGCTTAGGAATGGTTACTCATTATGAGGCTGTTTTGGACTACGACTCCCATGTTCACCATTTACTATAATGTCTAGGGATCATGGGATTTACAAAGCATCTAGAGGGCTACATAATGAGTAACTATGGGCTAATGGAACATCCGCAACACGCTTTGCTACTCTTGGTATGTCACACTGGACCGTGGTAGAGGAAGAGAGGTTCAGGTGCACAGGTTTGACAGATATGAGAAAAAGCATCAAGAAAAAGGAGTGAGACCCCTTTGATCAGGAACTGAGTGTATTGCTGAGCAACAGGAAAGCACCGCAGAGTAGTGACAAAGGTTCCTTCTGAACAGCAGCAGTTACGAGGAACCAGGAAACAAACATTTGAGAAACAATACAACAAGCCATCACCACTGCTTTTATAGTTTGAAGATGGACGTCAGGTATGAGTATTGGCCTCCACAGCAGAGCAAATCTGTGCTCATGGAAAGTCTGCAGCACTCGACTTAGATGACTGGCATCTGTGCCGGTGGACACACAGGGCAACGAGTCATCATGACAAGTACAATCTTAACCCGGCATGTCCTAGATATGTAGCCAGCCTCTGGAGACCAGTGCATGCTCCCCCTAAAAACACTGCCCAAAAGCCACCATTGCTACAGTCGTATAGCCTCCACCCTTTGAGACCCTTCCAATTACCCAGTCGGTAAACGCATCCATTTTGGGTAAGTGTGTAATGGGGATGAAGTGATTTTCATACACTTTAACCCACCAGGAGCACCTCAGGAGCTTCATATTTCCTGTTGTCAGCAGCAGAATAAGGAGTGCAATATTTCCTTCCACCTCCAAAGAGCCGAGAGCGGAAATGGCTACTACGGGAATGCCAACGCATGCATTGGTGGACTCAGGAGACGATATTGCAGGACAATCTTCCCGAGAGCCATTTCATATGCTGACATGATGTGGTGTGCTGTACCCAGCCAGCGGGAAGAGGAGCCCAATTCCTGAAGGTTCTTCTCGCCCCCCAGACACAGTATATTCCTGCTCTTCTGTCCGCTGCCACATGTGGGAGGCACCAGGGAAGCACTTGGCCAAGCAGGAAACAGAAACATTGATATGAGGAGCTGTACTGCCCTCTCGCCCAATAAGCAACCTCTGCAATGCATGCTCCATGCTACATTGCTAGGCCGGCCTTTCTTGCCCCCACACCCTTCATGAGTGGAAGAGCCCAAGATAATAGTGGGTCATTTGGGACTGCAATTGGCATTTGAGGCTATAACAGGACACACAGGGATGAAGGGGACGTCTGTGCAGGAGACGTCTAGCCAGCACAGCAGAATATACTCTGGAACAACGTATCCTATTTCCAGCCAACAAGAGTTTGACTTGGCTCAGCATATATAAATTCGTCATACAGTCTGGACCACTCGTAAGCCAATGCTCAAACTTATGATGGTACCCGATTACATTTTGACACATGAGGCTGAACTGGCACACAAGGAGGTGATAAGCATGGCACATGGACCTCAATCTGACTGTACAATAGTGGTATTGAATCATATGAATGACATTGCAATGTCGGGCATACGATTGAAGAGGCCTATGAAGACGCACTTGCAAAATGATGGCAATACCTATGACACATGAGAGTGGGTCTGGCCACATAAGGCTGAGCCTGAGCACTTGAGATAGATATCATTAGATAGTTGTTCTTCCAAATCCCTGACAATGTCATGTGGGTGGGGGTATGAAGTGAGAAAATAATTCTCCACCTTTGGAGGTTGTCCTCATACAGACATTTCCAAACATTCTTGAGCTGTCTTCCCTCCCTTCCTCTCTGGTAGGGAGAGGAGAAAAAAACATGGAACTCGTTGTACTAAAGGTGACAACATGTGGTCCCAGAACCCTTGAATGGCTTGTTTACAAGAATCATCCTTTGAAGAGCGTCACTTTTCGTTTTTTTTTCACAGCAGCAAGAAAATGTATATTAGTGAAAAAAAGAGATCCATGCTTCCATAATCCAAACTGTTGCACGACCTCTTTTTCTTTGGCCACCAGCAGCCCCCCAATGTCTCAGATCTGCCCAACATGGTGACCACACTTCCTCGTTTCTTGCTCCTGACCCTACTCACATTTAATTATACCAGAATATATGGTATTGTGTTTTTCGGTTCAGTGTTATTGTGCTTATTATACAAGAATATATGGTATTGTGTTTTTCGGTTCAGTGTTATTGTGCTTATGTGTATTAACACAGGAACATGGGAAATGTACAAGCATGCAGCCGTTTAGAAGTGTACCTACGGCATGTCACTGATAGCATTGGGAGTTAGACAGTGCAAGCTCTGGTAAAACTTAGAATAGCTTACGTTTGGGGGCGCTGTTGAGCAGCCGGCAAGATGGCTGGCTAGCTTTCCAGCTCCGCGACCCGACAGCTAACTATCCGTCAGAATCAGCGGATACCTGCAACATCCAGCGCTGGGAACGAGCGCATTGTGCTACATATTGCCTTCCCTGTGAATAGACCCGTGTCCGGGCGAAAATCGGTGCTCCAGGGCTGTGGGAGACCCCTTCTCCTTTGGACTGCGCGCCCGACAACTCCAGCCCGCTAGGCTGTGCGCGACCGCTGCGGGCCCTGCCCCCTGAGCCCTGCCGGCCCGACGGGCTGCTACTCTTCGTTGCTCTGCGGCGGGCCTCTTCCGCCCTGTGGCGGTGTGGGCTGACATCCAGGCGCCAAGCCCGAGCTCCGCTCTACCCCCTCTGCTGCGCGGCCGCTCCTCGGCGCGCCTCCTCCTCGCCGCCGCTCTCCTTGCAGCCTGGTGCGTCGCTTGTTTCTGCTGGCCTGAGCGGCCCGTACTCCTCGCCCACCCCTGGAGGGGTCTTGGTGTGGGGACTGCGCCGCCTCCTCGCCCCCGCTCTCCTTGCGGCCAGGTGCGCCGCTCGCTGCTGCTGGCCCGTGGGCCCACCCCTGGAGGGGTCCCGGGGTGGGGACAGTGCCGCCTCCTGCGACCACCAGATCCCCGGACGCCACGCCGCGGGGGCTGCTGGAGCACCCCCCCCGCACTGCTGTCTTCCATCAGATCCGCCAGAGGACCTCCATATCGGATCGCTGTCCCCCATGGGGGCTCCTCGGGGGTCCTCCATTCCCGGAGGCGCATCTGCACCCTTCCCCTGCCTACCCCCCCAGGCTGAGGCTGCGACACTGGCCCCAATTGAGGCCTGCCGGCAGACTCCACGCTCCGGCGACTGAGACCCTTGCGGCGACGGAGACCTGGACAATGTGCCTGCAGGTGAGGGATTTGGGGCCTGGGACTGCCATGTACTGTGCCCCTGGGGGGAACACTCGCCCGCACTCTCTACATATGCCAGGTCCACGCGCACAGTGAACTTTAGCAGATTTCCACGTGTCTAGGGACTGCGGGCCAGCATCTACGCTTACTTGTCTGGGCGGCCCACCTGTGGTTCAGGACGCCACTGCTCCTCTCCTGTGGGCAGCCACTCATTTTGGCTTGGCTTGGTCCACCGCCTGGGCACCTCCGAGATACCCCTGGATTGCACTCCTAACCATCGGAGCCCCTCAACTGTGACCCTGGATTGCGCCCCCCACCACTACTGCACTAGTGCCTTGTGCCCCTCCTGGCCTTGTGGCGCCTCTCGCCAGCTTCAGCCTGACCACGGGTTCCGCACTGGTGCGACTCTGGGCATTTCACCACCCTCCTCTCCCCATACTGTGCAAATACTTGCCCTGGGGTCGCTTGATGCCCCTTGACTGTGCTGCTCTTCACTGCTGGCTCTGGCTGCCTGGACCCATCTAACTTGGGGGCGTGCGTCGCCTGTCACATATCCTCCCAGGACACGGCTGCTTGAGGCACTTGCCTGCCCCCCAGGGTGGGCCCGGAGCCCTTGTATATACCTGCTTGGAGTACTCTTCGCCCCAGGCCCCATGCAATAACCGTCTCGGTGCTGACCAGGACCCGGAGACCCTCCCTGAACCCCCGGGCCACACTGCTAACCTACTGCATTACCTGCCCTGCTGTTCCAGGTGTGCCTCCAAATATGTCTCGCGGGGCTAACAAGGCTGGAGTGATGGACACGTTTGCTAAATCACTTGCCAAACAGGATCAGGGGGGGGCGGCCCTCCCACAGGACGACCCAGATGTATCCTCATGTTCTCCTCAGCCGGACCTCACGACACTCATGGAATCCATGGCCAAAAACTTTGCGTCATTTCATGAAAAATTAGATGACATAAATGCAAATGTCGCCTCACTACATACTACACTGGACCAACACGGCGCTAGGCTTGTCGAGGCCGAGACCAGGATTGGAACCACCGAGGATGTGGTACACGTGCTCCAGGGCACGGTCTCCGACCTGGTGCGCGACATGAAGTATGTCAAGGCGAAGTGTGATGACCTAGAGTCCAGATCCCGCAGGAACAATATCCACATCGTGGGGGTTCCGGAGTCGGCCCTCAAGGGCAGGATGGAGCTCGCAGTTGAGACTCTTCTAAGAGACCTCCTGGGGGATCCACAACTCTCACCGTTCTTCACCATTGAGCGCGCCCACCGTTCGCTGGCCCCGCGCCCCAAGCCAGGTGACTTCCCCAGACCAATTATAGCCAAGGTTCTCAGCTTCAGGGATAGAGACCACATCCTACGTCTAGCCCGCGAAAAAGGGGAACTAGAATTTGACTCTCAGACTGTTCGTATCTTTCCCGACTTCTCAGTCAATGTCCAAATGGAACGCAGGCAATTTAATGGTGTGAAAAAATTGCTCAGAAAAAAGAAAGTGGAATACGCCATGTTGTTCCCTGCTAGGCTGAGGCTCACCCACCGTAATAAACTGTACTTTTTTACGGTCCCTGAGGAGGCGGTCAAATTTATTGAGTCCCATATTCCTGTCCCTGGTCCGGCGGACGATCCTGTTGATGAGAGTTGACTCGGCCTGCCCTGCACCTGAATCATTTACGGTGTCATTGCCACGCTTGCTACTTGCAATTTCCTTGTAATTTCATGCATCCTTTCTTTTGTGCATCCATTGTTTGTCGTAACTTGTTTTGAAAGCCTCATGTAACGCGAAGTGGGTCACTAGGGTGCGATATACTTGATTCAGCACTTTGTCTGGGTTCTTCTATTTCAATACCCTCTGCTTACTGTACTATACCATGGTGTTCCCTCTATAACTTAACATGGGTTCCGCTGCACGTTATGTTGTGTAGTCCCCCGATCAACCGCCCAATCGGGCTCACGGCAGCAGCTACCCCCGCTGCAGTTGCAACGCCGAGTTTGGCTTATTATGTTCACTGGTTGCACCCCTGTTGGGTGCGAGGGCCGACCTTGCACCGTTGGGTTTGGCACAAGGGCCTTGAAATTTCCAGTGGGCTCTTGGGCACTGCCCCGTTTGGGGGGGCAGTGTGGGAGGGGGAGGGGGCAGTTTTGGGGTATTATGCCAAAAATGGCAAGGCAGTAGTAGCTTCTGGTACGAGGGATCGGGCCACTGTATCGATGGCCGGCACTTGGTTGACACACTCTCTCACACGCTACTGGGATCCCCCCTAAAGGGCTACTGAATGGCTATTAGGCTAATGTCTTGGAATATCAGAGGGCTCAGCAACTTCACGAAGGCACGCAGGATCACCGCTTATGTCCAGAGGCACGGGGTCAAAATACTCCTCTTGCAGGAAACCCACGCTCTCGCTCATCTCTCGTCCTCTTTCGCCCCTGCATGGGGCCCCAACAAATATTATACAGTGTTTTCCTCTCAGTCCAGGGGTGTCCTCACCTTGATTCACGAGTCAGTGGAATTCTCCCTTCGCACCAGCCACATCCTCAACTGTTTCCTCGCCAATACTGAATGCCTCCTGGTCAACACATATGCCCCATGCATCGATGCACCCGAATTTTTTTACCACATCCTTGACATCCTCCTTGGATATGTTGGGGTTCCGGTTATCTGGGGGGGGACATGAATCTTATCCTGGACACCGACTTGGACAGATCCGGTGTTGCACCTAGAACTCTGTCCAGAGCCGCTCGTCGCCTCCATACACACATGCTCACTGCTGGACTGGTGGATCCCTGGAGAGTACTCCATCCATTGTCGAAAGAGTTCACGTTTTACTCTTCTGTCCATGACAGCCACTCCAGGATTGATCTTTTCCTTCTCTCTGCCGGGCTCATGGGCAAAACGCTTACCACACAGATTCTCCCGCGCACATAGTCCGATCACTCCCCGCTCACACTGGACATCGCCCTACACTCGGCCCTCCCCCAGCACTCTAACTGGCGGTTTAAGTCAGATGTACTCCATGACATTCTCTTCAAGGCTGACATCCTCGCAGACATTTCCTCGTTCTTTGATAACAACAAGCGCCACGATACTACTGATGGGGTGAGATGGGAGGCCTTTAAGGTTTTCATCAGGGGCATGTGTATCTCCAGGGAGGCTGGGGTCCTGAAGGACATTAGAAATTCTCTGCGCCGCTCTGAGTCCAGACTCAAAGAGCTGGAGCGCGAATATGCTGCCAACCCCTCTCCACCCAAGCTTGCGCTGATACGAACCGAACTGGATGCGTTTGAGTCCTTTGCCCTCAGCAAGATAAGATACCTTGCCCAACCCGTTGTGGCTCGGAAATATGGTGAAGGAGAGAGGCCGGGCCGTACCTTAGCCCGCCTGGCCCGGGCTGAGGGGTGTAGAGCTCAGATTGATGGTATCGTCGACAATGGCGGAGTGCGACATTGGTCTGACCAGCCCATTCTTGAGACCTTCGCAGATTTTTATGCAACCCTTTATGCCCAACAACCAGAGCACAGCCCGCAGGACCTGGACGATCTCCTAGACCGTATCCCAATGTCCCGTATAATCTGTAGCCACCAAAGAACAACTAGATGCACCCTTCCCCCTGGATCAGATCACTGCAGTCATTTCGGCCCTCCCTAAGGGTAAAGCCCCCGGCTCTGACGGCCTAACCGCCGAGTTCTATTAGGAACATGTCGCCCTCCTTGCTCCACGTCTCCACGAGGTCTGGGAGGAGTCGCTGCGTCTTTCTAGCCTCCCCCGGTCTCTCCGCGAGGCTGTCATCACTGTGCTCCCCAAACCGGGTAAGCCCTTGGATGAATGTGGCTCCTACAGACCTCTGTCCCTCATCAACACTGACACCAAAATCTTCACCAAAATTATAGCAAATAGGTTCCTCCCCATCATGAAATTCCTGATTCACCCAGACCAGAGTGGTTTCGTCCCTGCCCGTTCCACGGCACTAAACATTCGGCGACTGTTCAACGTTCTCTCTAGAATTGACCCTCAAGTTAATGCTGTGGCGGTGACGCTGGACGCCCAAAAGGCGTTTGACATGGTCTCGTGGCAATACCTTTGGGCGGTGCTTGAGAAGATGGGGATCGGCCCATACATGATGTCCTGCATCAAACTGCTGTACACTGATCCAGTGGCCAGGGTCCTGGTTAACTCCCACCTTTCGGCCCCTTTTTCTCTTCACAGAGGGACGCGGCAGGGGTGCCCGTTTTCTCCCTTGTTATTCGCGATGGCCATTGAGCCCATGGCGGATAGCGTCCGAAACAACCACGAGCACAAAGGGATTCGCCTAAGGGATACCCCCGAAATTATATCACTGCATGCTGATGATGTGCTCTTATACATCAGAGACCCCTCAATCCACCTTGACCCGATCATGTGCGAAATTATCAAGATTGGTACATTCTCGGGCTTTACCATAAACTACACTAAATCGGAAATCTTCCCCCTCACGCCCGCAACTCCCCAACCTACATGCGAATTTCCTCTCAAATGGGCACCCGAGGGCATCAAATACCTAGGGGTCCAGGTCTCCCTCTCAAAATCCTCTTTACTGTCCGATAACTACGGGGCTGCCGCACAATATGCTGACGCCAGGATGGAAAGGTGGCGGAACCTCCCCCTCTCACTATCAGGGAGACTGTCCCTCATAAAAATGATTATTGTCCCGAAGCTCTTATACATATTCGCTAACGTCCCACTCTGGCCCGGGAAGCAGTATTTCGCAGACCTGCATGCGGGGTGTGCCCGTTTTCTATGGCATTCTGGGGCCGTGCGCAGAAAGTGGCAACATATGACCCTACCTTATGAGAGAGGTGGTTTTAGCGCACCTGATCTCGCCCAGTATTGGATAGCCGCTCAAGCTCAGCATGCTACATATTGGTACCATCATCAGGATCCCCCCCGCATGTGAAGCTTGAAATCCTGGCGACCGAGGAGGTGAACGTCATGTCATTGATCCTTTTTCACTCGTATCGCTCAGAGGCCCCCGCCGACCCAGTGGCTTCCACTATTTGGGCGTGGCGGCAGATTCTGAAGTCTGGCTCTGGTTCCCCCCCTTACTACAAATGGCTTCCCCTCTGGTCGTTCCCTGGCCTCACCCCCACACAAGATAAGCTCCTCATGCGACACTGGTTGGACCTGGGATACAGAGCATTCTCCGACCTGTTCCCCGATGGGAAATTCATTACCCCAGATACGTGGAAACCAGGGCACTCCAAGTCCTCACTGGAACTGCTACAATACTTTCGACTTAGGGCGGCGGTCCAAGACATGTGGCCTTCATACCCTGACGAACCCCCTGAGTCACCCGAGGTCTGCTACATTACCAATTCTGCTGTCCTGCTGGGAGTAAGAGCATTGTGTCCTCCCTATACAAAATGTTAATGGCGCGTGCTGTAAAAACCCCCCACACTGTCCGAGACGCCTGGAGCCGTGATCTAGGATTAAACATCACAGATGATATGTGGACCAAAATGTGCATGCATACACGCAAGGTTTCTCTTAACTCCAGGGTTAGATGTGTTCAATGCAAGCCACTCAATCGTCTGTACTACACTCCCTATGCGATTGGGAAGTTTGCCAGGGATCAGCCTCACCCCTGTCAAAGATGCAGATCCAACGATGCGGACCACGCTCACATGTTCTGGTCCTGTGGGGCATTGGCTCCGTTCTGGGATGCGGTGCTCGAGACCCGCTCCGAGATAGTGGGCTTTCCTGTCTGCCCTGACCCCCGATCTTTACTGTTTGGGCTGTGGGAGGGGCCTGAGGCGAAACGGGAGGCTAAGTTTTTGAATGTGGCGGCGATTGTTGCCAAGAAATGCATTCTGCAATGTTGGAAGCGCAGATCCCCCCCCTCCCTAGAAATGTGGCTGAAAGCCCTCACCTGGACACAATCTTGTGAAGAAGACTACATTAATATGTTGCCTAGTAATGCTCGGCCTAAAAACATATGGACAGAGTTTTGTAGCTACTTGAACTGTAAGGTGGACCTGGAGCTTCTATCTTCTCCCCCATCTCCAGACCTGGGGACTGAGCATACTACATCATAAACGCCTTTATTATTGTTAACCTCTGTCATGACTATGTGTGGCCTCCTGTTAAACCGGTCCTTTACCATTTACGATTTAAATATGTAATGTGTGTTGTTGTTGTAACCTTTCATGTGCCAGCTACTACTTCTTGCCAATAAAGAAAAGTTTAAAAAAAAAAAAAAAAGAAGAAGAGCTTACGTTTGTGATGAAAGTATTTGTGTGGTGTGGTAGTTCACAAGAAGGAGGCGGGCAAAGAGGTGGCCTTTTCTACCTGTGATTTTATTGAAATAAACAAAAGGATTATCTGTCCCTAACAAAAAGGGGTTTTGTCAACCTAAATAGGGTGTGCGCAATCAGTGAGGTAGTCCAAATCAAAATAGCCTGTCCTCCCTCCAAAAACTACCTTGCGCAGACCCTACCACTAATCAAAGAAAGGGTTGCATCAATCTACAAGCAACAAACCAAAAAGGGGTTCAAGGGGAATGACTCCCTTCTCCTGGACAGGCCTTCTCAGCCTTCTGACATTGTTAATCAGTTCCTTAATTCCTTAAAGGTACTCTTCCCCCTTCTGTCAGTTATCCCCTATCTTAGCTTATTTACAGTTCATTGTTTCCCCATTGGGACAGGTATTCCCAGTCTTTTGACTTTCTTCACTATCCTTACTGCTTTTGTAATCACTGGGACGAGTGTTAGGAGTCCCTCGGTGGTCGTGATATACTCTGCTGCTTTTACAATTACTGGGACGAATATGATGAGTTCCTCAGTAGTCATATTCTTTGCTGCTGTCACAGTTACTGTGATGAGTATGATGAGTCTCTCGGTATTCCTTATACTCTCTGCTGTGTAGGGCCGACCCCTGGCCACTCCCAGGTCTCCTGCCGTTCCTGTTACCTCTAGCTTGTCAGGATGGCATCACCAGTTGTACCTGTGGTGTTGGGATCATGCAGTGCGGAAAAATTCTCCCCGCATCTTCCTTTCCTTCTCTGCTTAAGTCTCTGCAACTCCACAAAGTATTCTGTTGGATGGTCTCAGTGTCATTGTAGAACCACACGGTCCACCTCCTTGAGGTCACACCATCACCAGGCAATGCTTGCCACACACACAAGTCGGCTCCCTGTCATCACCCAAATCACTTTCCTCCATCGTTCTCCATGTCCTCTCGACCGAGGGCCTTCCGGAATGTCCTGGCTTCTCTCTCCCAGGTTTGACCTTCCCAGGCTTCACCTGCTGGGTGAACACGACTTCTTAATGCAAGTCCTTCTTTTCTTTTTATGCATTTGAGCTGGGTCCTTGCTCTTCTTCTCTTTCCATTGAGGATTCTTTATTACTCCATGGACCCCACTCTTCGGAGTGTTCTCTATTTGCCATGGCGGAGTGATCAGCATTATTTGTCCATTCTTCTTCTTCTCAGTGGATTTGTGTGGGGATCAAATACTGGAAGTTGTATTACAATAGCAAACAGTAGTCTGTTCAGGTTGTGTCTTCTGAGGCAGTGATGGTCTAAGGGGGTCATAGGAAAGTGGGCCAGGGAGTTCCTTCACAGAAAGGGAGTCCTTGTCCCCAAGAGCGGATATTCTCCCTGTGAGTTTCTGCTTGCTGCACCCGGAGGGGGAATTTTGCGATACGGGCTCACTGCACTAGCCTCACAGGGAAGGGCTACCCTCTGGGGAGAGGTGACGAGATCCTGTGAATTGTCACAGTGAATTTTCAGTGCAGGACAGTACAATGACGAGGAATCCTCACACTTCTGGAACAACTGGTTGCTTCCAGAACAGTACCAGCACAAGCTTTAGAGGAAAAACTCTGTAGTGCCGACCAACCAAATGACTCAGAGTAATGGCTGTGTTTTTGAATTACAATCTAAGTTTTTCTTCTGAAGCATGGAGGATACAGGCACGGGAAATAAGGGATCCGCAGGCATGGAGGAAGCGTGGATCAACAATTTGTCTGCTTTCATTCAAAATAAGTCCCATGGGCATTTAAAACCAAGGTTAACCAGAATGTGGGATATGATATTAAGTCTACCAGGTCATTTATGGCTGTGAGCTTTCGACTGTGTCTGTGACCGCAACCATGAAACAAGGTTTGGGACAAATGCCCAGAAAGTGGAATGGGAGAAGAGTGAGATCTGACAATGTAGGTGAATGAGAAAAGGCACCATTTGAATATTATCAAGGATTCTGACATTATGAATTTACATTCCAGTGACCCCAGGACTGAGGAGATGGGGTCCAGAAGAGGGTCTAGATCCATCCCCTATGAACGGAAAGTCATCCCCAAATTCCTTTTCGGGATCGGACATATGATTTCCTAATAAATTGCCTCTAATTTCCAGAGACTGCTGGTCTTGGATATTAGGAATTGGGAAATAGTCTGAAACCTTTGGAAAGTGGTTAAAAACCTCAGAAAATCAATGGATAATGAGTTAACACTCAAACCGCAAGTCAACGCAGTAGTAAAGAAGTGCTTTTTCCACCTTCACACAATCATGCGGATGTTACCTTTCTTCACCTTCCCACAGAGAACATTCGATGTCAGTTTACCTGTTAAGTGCCAAGGACGAGTATGCTCATCCTTTTTGCATATACTTGCAAAATAGCCTGGCACTTTAGAGCATCCAGAAACTTGGGCCTCTATTCTTTTTGTGTTGTTCTCTCATATTGTTAAAACTAGCAAATTGCAAGATCTTGGTGCCATTCCCTAGTTATCCCTGTATTCAAGAAGGGCGATCGGCAAAACCCATCTAATTATAGCCCGATCGCCCTTCTAGATGTTGCTGGAAAGATATTTTCATGACTAGTACTAAGAATTGAACGAATGGACCCTGAAAGCGAACATCCAAGATTCATGTCAAACAGGGTTTGTCGCCAGGATGGGCACAGCGATAAACATCACCACCATTAATGCAATAAAGCAACAGTGCACAGCCCAAAAACAACTGCTATTGCTTGCATTTGTTGACTTTCTGAGCAGCATTTGATTCCATCAACCGTATAATGTTGAAAAGTAAACTGAAAGAATATCACTGCCCACCCTCTCTATTGACTTTAACGGATCTATTGCATTCGAATACTTCTATGCAAGTGTGGATGACATTAGACAGAATTTTTAACAACTTCCTTCCCAGCGTATCGTGGTCTTAAACAAGGGTCTATAGTGGCAACTATTCTTTTTAACTTATTTATATTAAACATGAAAGATATAATTTTACAATTTTACCCATTTTATCTGATGCACCGAAGCTAGGATCCAAATAAATCTATTATTTATTGTACGCTGATGATCTTGTCCTTCTTTCTAAAACACAAATTGGCCTCCAGAGCTTGTTGGACGGGTTGAGCTGTTTTGCAAAAAGGAATCACATGAGTATAAATTTAGAGAAAACCCAAATTATGGAATGTGTAAAATCAATAATTGGTAAAAGAAAATCTTTCTCCTGGTCACTCCAAGACAATAAGCTTGCAATCATTCAACAATACAAGTATCTGTGTGTTAATATAAATCATTCCTCTAATGATAAACTGTATATGACTGGATTGGAATCTAAATTAACCTCTGTAACCTCACAAGACAAAATATTACTATATACATTTGGAAAATGTACATGTAGCCCCATACTGACTCATTACAATCAAAAGCAGTCCCAATTATATTATATGGATCTGAAACGAAACAAATACGCTGTCAAAGCTCCTGGGACACGATCGAAGACATGTACTTAATCTCCCCAAATGTTCCCCAACTGCAAAAGTTCGATTTCAGCTGGGTGCTCTCTCACTTTTTGTAAGTTTACTTGCTAACAGATTTAATGACATTTTATATATTTTATCAAATTACCTTTTAAATTCAAAGCACGAATTCCCAGCAAAATGGAGAACTTTTATTCTGAACTCTGAAGTAGATGATGATGTTTCAATTGAACTCTTGGTCCAGAATCCTACTTGAGCCCAAACTAAGATATACCAAGATGATTGGATATGCACTCAAAATAAGAGTAAAACATATGTTGATTTTGATCAAAATGTAATTGGCCACAGAAAATACTGCCAAATGGCAGACTATCTGAAGAAATACCCATCCCCTCACTTCTGAAATCAGTATCTGAGTTTCATATGGAATTTGTGGCCAACGAGAGATATCCTGGCTAGACGTAGTATTATTGGAAATAATTTAAATGTATGTCGATTCTGTTCTAAAGAAACTCAAAAAGAGACATTGCAGCATCTCCTAGTTACATGAACAGGACTAATTCAAAGACATTACAAATATTTGAAAGAGCTGTTTGATGAGTATAAAACTATGCTAACTGGCTAGTTGTGGATGAGCATATTCAATACAAATAGGATGGGAGTTAGAATAGCAACAATAAAATATCTGGAATCTCTTACTCTAAAAGAACACAATACATGATTGAGAATAATAGAAGTTAAAGCATTTAAATGTGTGAAAGGAAACAATATTTACGACAGAGAAGCAAACAAATACATTGTATAAGTCGAAGAAGTCAATAATTAATAGAACTCCAGAATTTTTAGAAAGTACTTACTATATTGTATGTATTTACTATATTGTGGGTTCCTTAATCATTTTATCATGTAATTATAATGTGTTTGTATAAGACTAATATGCATACAAGATGAACAATGTAATTTATGAATGATCTTTTTCCTTTTCTTCACTCTTCATTTCCTCATTTTCATTTTTGTATCAAACTATTCTGATCATATAAATGTATGTAAAGTGTAGGTATAGTGAATTAACATTGCATGTATGTATAAAACAAAGATATAAATGTTAATTTATCAGCCAAACAATAATAAAAAAAAAAAAACTGTAATCCATTATGAAGGGTCTTTACATACACAAGGGTGTGGCTTGTGAGGTCCACTGCTTTGGGGTGGTCCTGTGGGACGGGAGACCACGAATAACATATGATATTGATGAACGAAGATCAATTTGGTTACTGATGCGTAAGTAATTGGAAGTCCGCACATTTCTGTGATATCACCTGGACATTGCTGCAGGTGCAGCCATGCTTTTTAGGTTACTGCATTTCTTAATGTTCCATGTCCGTCTGTGTGCTAGGCAGACTGGTGTCTTTTTATCCCAAATCAGGCTGACAAATTTTGCCAGGGCAGGTTCTCCACAGAAGAACAATTCGCTGGCACAGCACGGAGAATCAGCTCTGGCAAAATTTGTTAGCCTTTATTTCTATTGTTAAATACCTTGTAATAGTAGATGCATGCCACACTGTTAATAAAGTCCACTATATTTCTAACATTGACGTGCACATCTGACTTTTTTGTTTACTCTGGAATGTTTGTACTACAGTCAGCGGTTTACCTGTTCTGCATTATCTATTCAAGTAACTGTGCGTGATGACTTCCATTAATGGAGATTGTTTATTTTGTTGTTGAGCTAACTGTGAAATATCATGATTGGCCCTCATTTGCAATGTGATAAGACTTGATGTGATACACCCTGTAATAGCTGATTCATGTCATACCAGCGGTCTAGCTTTTTTTGCATTCAATGTTTAAGAAACTGTGCATGATGATATTTTCACAGCACATGACGGGAGGTATTTCGTCTGAGTCAGTTGCTATTTATTTATTTATTGTGCATTGGCCGGGTGCCTATACAACAAATAAATTGTGTTTCAAAGCACCCACCTGGCAGCAGGGAGGGAGAAATGGGATTGAAAACAATATATACACTGGAGGGTAAAGACAAACCTACAAGGCCTTGTGAGTATTCAGAACGTGCAAGTGCAGAGAGAGAAGAGGGGAAGAGGGATTGAGGGTAATGCTGGAGTGTCCGTCCTCGTGGGTTATCAGCAGATGTAAGTGCCACTAGGGAGCCTTGTGCTGTAATCAGTGGGTAAGTGCAGGCCTACAGTGGCGTAGGCCAGTGGGGGCGGAGGCAAATGCTGTGTGTAGGCAGAAGCTGAGGCGATTGGGTGTGGGAGGCCAGGGCCCCAAGGACACATAAGGGCCCTGGTCACCAATCATAGCGACTGTGAGGTTAGCAGAGGAGGGGAGAAGGGAAGGAGGAAGTGAAAAGGAAAGTTTTGAGGAGCTTCCGGAATTTGAGGAGGTCTGGCTCAATACGAAGAGGAAGGGGGAGGTTGTTCCACAAGAGGGAACTAGCTGAAGCAAGAGATTGTCCTCCGGCCCTCTGTTTAGCGAAGCTCTTCACACACAGATAGTTGGTACCGAAGGAACGTAGAGGTCTAGAAGGAGATTATTTAGTAATAGCAAGTTGCAGATAGCGTGGTCATCTGCCCTAGACAGCCTTATGGATGATGCAGAGGGATCTTAATTTAATCCATGCAGCAACCGGGAACCAGTGAAGATTTTTTAGGGCCGAAGAGATGCAGTGCATGGACTTGAGGCCAAGGATAAGTCTTGCTACCCTGTTCTGGATTAGCTGGAGGTGTTGTAAGGAGGCGGAAGGTAGAATCAAGAGAAGGCTATTGCAATAGTCAAGCCTAGAGAGAACCAGAGCTCTGGTAACATTGAGCTTCTGGAGGAAAGTGAGAATACAGAGAATTCTTTTGAGAAGGAAGAGTTGAAAGTTGGACTTCTTGGCAATGTCCTGGATGTGAGGGAGGAAGGAGACAGAGGAGTCAAAGATGACTCTAAAGTTTCTGGCTATGGATAAAGGGGAAGAGGGAGAGCACATAGAGGATGGCCAGAGTGAGGGGAAGAAAGAGGGAGTAGGGGTCCCAATAGGAAGTATCTCAGTCCTGCTGGCATTGAGGGAGAGGTCATTGGAGGTGCATCAGAACTACACGTCAAATAGGCAGTCCGGTATGATGGAAAAAGCAAGAGGGTAAGCAGGAAGTTTGAAGAAGAGTTGGGTGTCATCTGTATAGCACGGGAGGTTGGGGGAGAAGGAGGAAATGAAGCATGCCAGCAGAGCAAGGTAAGTATTAAATAGCCATGGGGAAAGGTTGGAGCCCTGGGAACACTACAGGCGGCGAAGGAGGTAGGCGAGGAGAATGGGCCTAGAATAACCTGGGATGAACAGTCAGTTAGGAAGGAGGTCAGCCAGTCCAGTGCCTGCTCCGAGATACCCAGGGTATCATGGAGCGATTTTATTAGGATGGAGTTGTTGACCGTGTCAAAGGCAGAGGAGAGATCAAGCAGAATGAGGACAGCTGGAGAGTTAGAGTCCAGATATGCAAGCAGTCCTTCACAGGTGTTCAGAAGAGCGGTTTCGGTGCCTCTGGATGCTCAGAATCCAGATTGATGGTCGTGGAGACCACCAACAAGTTCAGTGTGTGAGGTAAGTTGGGGGGAAGCCAGCTTCTCCAGGAGGCTCCCAAGGAAGGGGGCAATACAAATAGGGCAGTAGTTAGGTGGACAAGTAAGGTCTGCTGAAGGTTTTTTCAGGAGGGAGCGCACAAGGGAGTGCTTGAGGGAGGAGGGGATGGAGCCAGTAGCAAAAGAGTGGTTTCAGAAATCAACAAGAGCCAGGCAAGAGAGTCAATGTTGTCCTTAAAGGTTGGAGGAGACCTTCATAGAGCAGACAACTCTGGTGACCTCATCAGGTGTGACAGGGGAGAAGGAGGAGAGAGAGGAAGAAGGAGGGTGGTAGGCCATAGGAGGCAAAAGGGTGGGGAGGGGAAGGTCAGAGGATAGCAAGGGTGCTCAGGATGTCCATATTTTTTTTAAAATATTTTTATTGTTTTGGCTTGTAAACAAAAAAATGTACAAAAGTTTAAGAGAAATAAACATTCACATTTAAAGGTTGAAGTGACATAAAAATACACTCAATGCACTCATCATTACAGTATACATTGAGTTGTGTTTCCTGTCTTCCAGAGATATGCAAATACATTTATTTGTCAACAGAGAAGTACTAAGCAAACAATCTCCACCTAAGTACATGATTTCGGCAAACACGTACATTCAAGGCCAAAATAACAATACAGTACTGAATTATGAGATATTGCAGACATTTTTTAAGAAACGGATGACGGCTAACTTAAGTGATATCCTGGCTCCATGGAGCATCTCCCACCATAGTGTATCAGACAAAACAGCCTCAATTGAGTTAACAAACTTTGAGAAGTATTCAATTCTTACTGTCTTTAGTGACTCACAATCTATAAGTAGATGATGCAAAGTTTCTTTGTTTTTTGAATGGTGACAGAATCTACAGGCAAAGTCTGCTTTTCTCATGTCATTCGGAGTTCTACCAGAACAGATTTCTAAAATCTCAACAGTGGAACACACATTAAAGTGGAAACGCATTGTCTCATTACGCATAGCACGAGTCGGATATTTCCTTAGGTATGGTTCCACATGATCGTGTGATTTCTGGTGAATTACTAAATGACCATAGAGTTTAAAGCTAATCACCTTTGCAGAGGTGCTAGTCAAGTCGGCATTTTCAAGCAGTTTCTTTGCATGCATCAGATTTGTTAACAGGGTCTCTTTTTCCACTCCTATTTTTTTTAAATGTTTCTCAAACGTTACTTCCAGATTTAATAGATGGTCTTATCCTGGTTGGCCACTCTTTAGGCTTTCGTTTACAATTCTGTATAGATTGTCACCTGAGTTGATGATGAGTCTTCTATATAAGGATAATTTACGCCATGACACCCAGAAAGACCAAGTCAGTAAGCCTAACTCATAGTGAATAACTTCTACCGGAACTGATTTGGGTAGCCAGTACATGATTCCTTTTAGTATTTTCGATTCAGCTTTGTAAAGTTCTTTTACAGCTTCTTCTGAGAAAATTTTAGTCCCATAGACCATTTTTGGGGTCACTTTTCATTTAAAGTAGCGCAACAAGGGATAGATCGAAAATTTGCCAAATTTATTGTATACTTTTTTTAATTGTGCTATGACTGGCCCTGCTTTCTTCATGAGATGTTCTCGATGCAAATATTGTGAATGTTTGTCGAAGATTGGGAAGCCTAGATATATCATTACCGACTGCACGCACAATTTCTCGTTGTTTAGGAACCAAGAGTATTTTTATCCAAATTGTATTCCCTTTTTGTTCGATAAAGTCATGATAATAGTTTTGTTTTCATTAACGGTAAGTTTGTTTGCGCATGTATATGTATGAAAAGAAGTTATCAGGCACTGTAGGCCTTTAGGGGACTGATCTAATAACAGGAAGTCATCAGCATAGGCTATCCATGCCACATTTGAGTGAGCTATTTTTGTGGGAATGAAAGCACTGTGGTCCAGAGTGTTCCCTACATCCGAAACATAAAGATTAAAAAGGGTTGTAGCAAAAAGGTAACCCTGTCATAGGCCATTCTGAATTTCTATCAGGTTCGAAAGAAGGAAGTCCATGTTTAAACTTATTTGGACTCTGGTGTGGAGATGAAGGTGGATTAGAATCGATAACAGATTTTCGGGGATATTCAAGGATTTTAGTTTTCCCCAGAGTATATTTCTGTCGATGCTATCAAACGCCATGCTTGAGTCCATGGGCGCTAAATATATTGGGGTGGCATCTTTTTTCTGGATTCGATGTTGGAGAGTTGTTAAGATAATGCTGCCCACTTCTGTCCCAATTTCTTTTCTAAAGCCGTATTGAAAAGGGCTTAAGATGGAGTTGATTTTCATCCATTGGTTGATTTCAATAAGTACCAAGCCTGTGAGTCCGCATCAAGTATGGCGATTGGGCAGTAATTTTTTGGTGTGTTCCTGTCTGCTATTTTGAAAATCGGAAATAATATACGAGGTGCCAAGTGGATGGGATGGTTCTTGAGGCAATAATGTCTTTGAATAAGAAGTAAAGGGCCTTTGCCCAGTTCGTCGAGTTAGATTTGAAGACCGCATTCGAAAGACCATTTGGTCCTGCGGCTCTCGAGGAGCTTGATGACTTGATTCGGGACTCAATGTCTGTGACGCCAAAGCATAGTTGCCATGGGGCCGATAATGTCTTGGTCCAATTATTGCTTAGGTTGACTTTATTATAAATCAGACCAAAGTGGCCCTTCCAGACTTCTTCAGAAATGGGAGTGGATTGCACAAAACATTGTGACAATTCCAAGTTAGTCATTGTTAGCCAGAACTGTCAGGAGGAGCTGTCTTTTAGGGCAGAAATAATCCCTTCATTGTCAGCTTGGTACAGAGAGTATTTGTGACCTCTTAACCAATTTTTGTATTTCTGTTTCAATTTTTTGATTTTGATTTTGCAGTGATTTGGGTCAGGAGATAATCTCTTGAGTTGCCGGATCTCTTTCTGAAGGCTAGATTTTTTTTGTCTGACAGCCTCATCGTAAATGTGTTTGTGTTTGCCCTTCGTTGTTGAAACATTTTTGGAGGTTTTTTTTTAGATAAAATGTATTTTAGGGTAGAGCCTATGAAGGTCTGAAAATTGTTATGATCTAAGATTATCCGCTTTTCTTCAATTGTGGTATCATCTAAGGTTTTTTGAAAGAGCCTATTGGCTAACTTGATGTTGCTCACATGCCATTTAACTCTTGTTCTTGACGGATTAATTTCAAAATTGTTGGGATTCTTTGCTATTCCGGGAGCTGTCCCCTTAACAGTATTGATAACTCAAGCATACAGTGATCACTGTGTTGTGTTTGATGCGTCTCAAAATGTATAGATGAGTCCATTAAATGTTGCAAGATAGTCTATTGTTGAATAGCGTGTACTGTTTGACCATGTGGGGACAACGCAACCTTTGTTTTCAATCGTACAGGGAGACAAAAGGCCCCAGTCCATAAAGAATTTGATCCATTGCTTACCTTGCTTTAGTTTTCTGTTATTACTCCCTACATCAGTGAGAGCCGAATGATGGAAAGAATCTGATTCCTGGTCTGTGTATATGAAGGGACTAAGGTCCGCATATAGGTCACCAACGATCATTATTTGTAGCCCAACTCTATCGGACATTTCATCTGAAGCATGTTCCTGTAGACGTTCTAATGCATCTTCTAGATTGACTTTGGCAGGCCAATAAATGTTAATAATTAGTAGAGAGACTGTGTCTTTAGGAGTCACTATGACCAAAAGTACTGACAAGAAGCCTGTTGCTACCAGTTTGCATTTGCAATCTTTTAGATTGCCTTTAATCTGTGTTGCAGTGAGTAGACCCCCCATAGGGACGGCCCATTGGGCCCTGTGAGGCCATGTCCTGGTGGCACTGACAGATGTCTAATATGAAGGGTCCTGCCATCCAGGTTTCCTGTAAGCAGATTATGGAATGTTGAGTAAGCCTTTTACAAACAGCAGGTGAATTTAAAAGATTTGAGTGCCCCCTGGAATTCCATGAGAGCACTGAGAGGTTATTTACTTTAGAAAGGGGGAGCCTTCATGTCCCTTAATTGGGCAATAGAGTCTGTAAGGGAGAGAGCTAACCATCTCCAGCTTGTTTCTTCGTTACTTGGTTTGTTGAGTTTAGGATGATTGACTTTTTCACTTGCTCTGTTCATGATGTTACTGGGCTTTTCATTTTGGTGTGACGATCTAGTATCTTTAAGAAAAGATATTAAGTCGAATCCCATCGTATTAAATTTGTCAGTGGCTGCCAAGAAGGTTTCGTACATGGTTCTAGTATATAGGACCAAACGCACACAATCAAGACGATCCGGATTTATGAAATCGACCAGTTTGATATCAGCTGAGGAGATCGTTCTCAATAATTCGATTTCATTACACAATGAAAGTATTCTACTCCGTGTAAGGGAGGGCGGCCCATCATGATTGAATAAGTAATATAAAATGACGCTTAGATACTCAGGATTAATGCGTTTTCTCCATTGTGTTTGGTCCATATTAGCTGTGGATAGGTTATCGACTATTTGAGCATTATGATGGAACTCGCCTTCCATCTCACGACCAAAGGCTTGGGAGGTGGGCCGATTTACAAAAGTATCTTTATTTGTGTCTTCTGGCCCCATTATATTATTGATTGGTTGAAGATTGCTCGATGAGTGGCTTCAAATCTTTAATTCCGGTTTAGCTGGCGGCCTATGATTCGGTTCACTCAGCGAGTGGGTTAAGCCGTGCTTAGTATTACTAGCTGACTCTTTTTCTTGGAGTATCGAATGCAGTATTGTTTTTACCATGATTTCAGTTTCTTTTTCAAACACATTTTTAGCAGCTCTCAGGTAGTCAGGGGGCTTTTCATCTAATATATCTGTCAACTCAGGTCCTAATTGACTTTTCATATGGGTTGATACATCCTTGGTGGTTCTTGCTGTCTCTTGTTCTTGGGATTTCGATTGCAAAGTGGTGTTTATCATGATTTCTGGTTTTTTTCAGCCGGATCTATCAGAGCTCTTGACACTCCTGATCCATTCATAGACCGCTCAAATGGTTTCTCACCGGACTGTCCAAACTTTAGCTGTTCTTTTTTGTGCACAAGTTGTGATGAGAGGGATCTTCATGTCGTTTTCTCCTTCTTCATTTACAATTAAAGTTGGAGTTAGCCCTTTCCATGTTTCAAAGGCTAAGATGTTGTTTAGGGTCTAGAGTGATAGGGAGATTACTAACAAATATCTGGTGAGTACTGCGGTCTTCCAGATGGTGGTAAGAGCTTTTTTGGCTATCTAATTTTAACGTTTTTGAGGGTAGAGTGACCAAGTTGGGTGGCAAGGAACTATGTGAGGAATGGTCCATAAGAGAATGTGCCGCACCCCTGTCTTCAAAGGGACTCTTGCTGGAAGATATTTGATCATGAGATTGTTCTTTTTGAAGGGATTACTTTTTGCTTTTTTCAAGAAAAAGTTAAGTAGATTTATTTGAGAGATGTCAGACAACTGCTCGACCTGTGAGGATTTTTGTTTCCCCTTTGAATTTTTGGAGTAAAACTGTGACTTTAAAGCTGCAGAAAGGGTATCAGAAGCCTGTTGTCCTCCCTCCCTCGGGCACAGGGCACTGCTTTGTGCCTCTTCCCTTGTTTTGGTCTAAGTTGTGGCTATGGGAGGTATGGATTTATTTGTGTTATTGGCCATCCCCAAAGCTTTTTTGCTTGCATCGTTTAGTTGGGATAGGTTTAAGATGCCCTCTTCGCGAGCATCTGCATCTTCTTTGAGATTTGTAGGTTCCACTTTTTCCTTATTCTTGGCTGCAAGAATGATTTCTTTTTCAGATGTGCAGTTTTGTTTGGGCTTTCGTGTTAGCGCTTTCATATAGAGTTTTTTGTCCTTTCGTGAGACAAAGTATTTTGGATTACTGTCTCCGTTTGTGTCCTGTGTTTTTAGATTCAATTTGACATTTCTGGCAGCATCTTCTTCTATGATGTCTAGCAATGTGGAAGGACTTTCAGGTTTACATCGACTTCCTGATCCGGTCTTTAATGGGTGTTCAGCAGAAGTTGATTTGTTGGCAAAAGCCTCTAATTGAGTATAAATTGCTTCCAATATTACTGATTGAGCACAGTTTTGATTAGCAAATGTTTCCATTAAAGCAAGATCTTCATAGATTTTGCTAGGTCGATTGGAAGTAGAGTGTGTAACCTCAGATTGAAAAGATTTATTCATGGAGTCCAAAGTGGGCTCTGTTTGTGTGGAAATTTCGTGTTAGAAACTTACTGTGGTTTGAGAACCCTTTGATGGTTTATAAGCTTGGCAATGTGTACAGGAGAGCGGGATATCCACTGACGGGCCCATAGGTCAGTGCTCACCCTCTAGTACTTATAAGACAAGATAGCTGCACCTCGGGGAGGTTGGGGTGCAGGATTCACATACTCCAACACAATTCAATAAGGACAACTCAAGGATTTGGCAAAGAGACTGTTAAGTTCATAAAAGTTTATATCATGCCACTGCTGACACAGTGCAGCCCCAGTGCCGTGGTCGAGCTCCCAGCCTCAACCACCCCCAGCATCACACAGAGCTCATTTTTATAGCAATATTTGAGGGAGCAATCTGCCCCTCCTTTCCTGCACAGTCTTAAGCAACTTCATCGTTAAACATTAGCTCATTGGGCAATTATTTTTGATTGAACTAAACCTTCAGAATGAAATACGCTCTAGCATGCATGTCTGACTTTTCCTCCGGTGTTCCGTTCAATTTATAGTTGATGCAGCTGGACTCTTCTGATAAGGTTTCAGACAAGGCCTAATTAAAAGTCTAGGTTCTGCCCATTCGTCAAGTTTCTGAAAGCATGGTGTCCTCGAATGTCTCAACTTTAAAATTACCTCATCCTACACACTTTGAGCACTACTCAATTTCTTCTCATTTTAGCCACCTTTTTGGTTACATGCATTTTCATTAAAGGCATTTAGCCAGAACGATTTTCTGTCTGTGTACAGAAAATCTTATTGTCCATTCTGTGCCTTGCCACCTTATTACATCATGGTAATGACATTTTCGACCTTATAAATACAGTGCTTTTTCGAATACTAGTATATACTAACATTATGAATACCATGTACACATATCTACAACGTCAAATTAGTCCATACAAATTTCTCTACTTGGGTTTAAGTGGGGGGGGGACTGCCCTCCACTTCGTTCAGTTGTTGATTCCCTATCTTTAATTCGGGTCCTCCACTACAGATGGTCAGAGATAAGATCAGTTTTATGGATGTTTAATAGGTCCTTGGAAAAATTAAGGGCTTCAAATTTGTTTACTATGGTAAGTACATCTATTAGCCTGTTGTTAAGATTTTTTATGTCCTGATGTGTGCGCTCGTGCCCTTTATCAAGAAGGTTTAGAATCTGTGTTAAGACAGAAAAAGAAGCTTCTGTTTCCTGATGTTTAAGAAGAAATGGCGAGTCCAATGGGGAGACTGTTCTGGGAGAAAAATTAGAGCTTCTAGACGGAGGGGAAGGACATGGGCTTGAGCATGTTCTCATCTTTTGCCTAAAATCAGGTTCATCTGCTTCATATTGAATAGCACAAGTGCTCACTGGGAAAGGGACAGAAGGTTTTTCCAAGTGTGAGTCTGATCGCCAGGACTGGGGAAACTCTACTTCAGGATTTAATGTTCTTTCAGAACAACGTTTATGGAAATGCACTTTGTCAATTCCCCCCCCCCCTTGGATGTATGGGGGTTGAAGGACCAAGAGATAAACGAATGCATTTGTCCAGTTCAGTGCATACCACAGGTCCCATCACTGAAGTGTCAAATTGAGAGATGGGTTGGCTGCTTCCTTTCAAGGGAGACAAGTTAAGAGTGTGTTGTTATTCTTTAATGCTTAAAAGGCTTTGTTGAATAGAGAGTTCAGGATCAAGTACTTCCTTAAGGGGAAATATATTTAGCAGAGTAATCTCGCTACCGTATTCTCTGGCTCCTTGATTCCTTGACATGTGGTCGTCAGCTTTTTGGAATGAAAAAAGACTGGACACGACATGGTCTGAGTCCCCACTATTATTCAGAAAGCTGCCTTAATTGTCTTCTATGTAGTCGTCCTCCTCAGTGTTTGTCATGGTGGCTTAATTGTCCATAGCCATGGATCCCACCTTACCACTCCGCAAGGGGCCGGCCATCTTTAGGGAGAGTCTCGCAAAAAGGTGGTTTTAGAAATTATACCGGTAAAGCTGCTCACTAGTTGACAGCTGCGGCCAGAAGCCACAAGATTGAAAGATGCGGAAGCAGGACAGCGTAGAAGAAACGGGGATCAGCAGGTCTGTGGGTGGCAGACGAAACACGCAGAGAACATGATTAGGCGAACTGAGCGTACCGATTCCACGCGAACGCTGCATAGAAGCTTCACACAGAGGTGGTACCGACTCAGAATGAACACCTTGTCAGCAACAGTGAACATGCGTGTTAAAAGGGGAGAATCAACTACCAGTCATCGGAAAGTACTAAAGTACAACACACATCTGAAAACGTGTGGCACAAAGCACAAGCGAGTTTAGTATTTTAAAAAATATTTTTTTTTTGTAAACGAAGCATACAACAATATGGGAGTTGGCTATGCTGTAGCCAATTTGCACATAGTGATTATTCACATTTGCGAGTGGAGCAGGATGAACAGTTCTGGAAAATCTAAATACCTGCGATACCAGACGTGGGCGCTGGTTGAAATCTCAGACACTTGTCTAGGTCTGATATGTGTCGGGGGGAATGCAAGACTTGAGGGGCCAAGTAACACAGATCCGCTCAAATGCGGTATTGAGCGAAGAGCGGGAAAAAGAGAAGGCGTTGAAGAAGAGGCTATCAGGGCAGCCTGACACGGCTGTCGGCCAGACAAGCCAGCGAACAGCAAACAGTTCTGACTTGACCCACGACTTGATGCACGCAGGCAAATGCACGCGGGAGCCTCTTGATAAGGGATTCTGGGAAAGTGGGTGGAGCTTCTGTCAAAAATAGATAAAATAACTTTTTAAGGCCCAAATATAGTGTATATAATTATTCTAAAACACATTTAGAGTGAATAAGTGTCCATTCAAAAGTATGCCAGTGTAATCCTTAGAATAGAGGTCAACAGCGGGGTGTTGAGCAGAGTCTTATCCCAGCAAACACCTCTAACTTGGCTCACGACTTGATGCGCCAGAGTTTTAGTGGTAAAGTATGTGGCCAGTGTGTTACAAAGGGCCTAGAACGGAAGAGGGGAAGAGGAGACTGCGGAAGGCTCACGACTAGGAAATCGGCAAAACATTTTTTTTTAAATGTATTTCTTTATTGTGATTCTGGTTGAAACCAGTCAACCTTACAAAAACTACAAAAAAAGAACATTCACTACAATCAATAAAATATATAAAACCCAATATATGAACTTTAAGCATACACAAAACAGAAGAGAAAACAGAAGAATGCATCCCATTATTACTAAAGAATTATCTAAATATCACTTTTAAATTCGCTCTAGTATGGATCCATATAGGTCCAAAACCCTATAACACAACAACTGTTAAAATGTGCAGTCCCTGGAAAGGAAATGCATAAAATGCATAAGAAAAATCACATTGTACCACATATACTAGATACGAATTTCGTTTCAATACTCTCAACCATAACTCCCCTCTGTGCAAAATATGCAATGAAAAATCAAACATGCATGCTGCTATGTAATTGACAAACCACAGCCTCTCCTTTTCAAGAGTTTGGTAACTGTGCAGGTCGTCTCTACGCCCATCTTTACAAATACGTAGTAGCGTGTGTGCAAATAAATAGGTAACAGGCTGTGGCTTGTTACATATCAGTCTAATTGGCGAAAGGCGAAAGGCGAAAGGCGCAACTCAATCCATGGAAATACTGATTTAAACCCCATAAGATTGCGAGCAGGTAAGGAAAGATAAGAAAGTGTAATGCAGTGATGTATTAATTTGGAGGGGGCCTCAATCAATGGCGATATACCGAGTAATGATTGCAGGTAATTCGCCACAAATTTTCTTCTATGTCCTTGTGCATATTGGGTAAATATAATTGTGTACATCAATATTTTTCTTTTTTTGACTTTGGAGTTGTATCCTTCTTCATATTATTATTGTCCCCTGACATCTGGTTCCCCTATCCTTTCTTCCAGCAAGGTTTTGTGGTTGTAGAGTATCACTAAAATCCATAGCCTGTGACAGGTATTTTAAACTGCACAAACAGAATCAGGTAAATTGTAATTGTGTATCTATAACGCGCCTAATACCCAAGGCGAGCGCGTTGCTCCTGAGCTATCCTCCCGGCCTAGGTGTAGGTTTGAACCTTTGTAATGCGAATTCTTTTAAACATAGATATTCATATTAATATATATACTACATTTGTTTGGTTTGTAGCCCTCAACAAATATGATGAAGGTCCATTGATTGAAACGTGTCAAGTGACAAGGCAGCATTTGTGTCCACTTTCTGATGTGACGCATTCTAGAATGGTATTTTATTAGATAGAATGTCACTCTTGTTTCAATTTCAAAATTAATTCATACATTATTTAAATATATGGTACTCCTTTTCATTCTTCACTGTGACTCTTTAGGATTCATATTGAAGTGTATGTATTGAAGCATTACATGACTATTGAAATAATACTGAGTTGAGCAGCGATGTTCTCGTACAAGCTTCCATGAGCCTAACTATTATATAAATCAGGTAACCTTTGCCACTGGATAAGGGAACTTCATCCCATACGTGGTGTGATCTGACATGCCCCCTCTGCAGCCTGTGCTCTGAAGGTTCCTTATGGCACCTGTGCCTCCTTAAGGTCCCTACCCAAGTCATATGCCCAGTTTTGCGTGGCCGAGCCTGTTGTGGCACACACTGGTCCACTGCTGGTATACCATGCAGTGGCCAGTAATCTGTTGCCCCTCTGGTGAGTGCATGAAGAACTTAACGTTAGGCTTGCCCAAAGCCAGTCAGCTGCAAGACCTACCAGATTTGTCGCAGGCAATTGGGATTTCATTGCCAACTTAGCCACCCGCATTACCCTCATCCCTAGCCCACCATGGTGCTGCTGGGATTTCCTGTCTCTGGAGAAGATGTCTGTAGCCATTCCTACCTATCCCACACCCACGCAAGCCTCCTGGGATTCACAAAAGCTTTAGGATCATAACTGGCTACTATGACTAGCCCATTACTGAGCTCTTCTTTTTCCTAGCACTGTGAATCAAGATTATAAGCATTCTTTTTCCCCCGCCCACATACGTCAGACCCCAGGGCCTGAGAAATACCACTGCCCTCTGCCATTCCCAGTAAGAGATTCACAGACTTTGGACCCTGGCACTGGGCTGACCAAACCCTCAGAGCTGATGAACCACGCTGGAGGTCAGCTTACCTTTGCAGTAATAATGATATCACCATGCTTTTGCAGCCCCTCTGCCCGATTCTGCTTCTTGACACTGTGACAATAGGTGGTATCATTTCCAGTTTTGATGGCACTCAGTTTATCAACCTCAGAATAATGCATGGCTGAGTCATTGTGCTGGGATTCCAGCCTATGTTCTGCAGACTGGGCAGATATGTGTGGGGCACCTTGTTGACGTATCCTGGCCACTGATCTTGGTCTTCTCACAGCATTTTAGTGGTTGTTTCTTGTGTCCACTAGGAGCTTCAGTACAGCTAAGCCTGCACTTGTACCTTGTTAGTGGAGAGTAGAGGTGTGGCTATTGTCTGCTCTACTATTTGTTCAGAGACATACACACAAAGACTAAGCATCCTCCGTAGCCCATGAGAAAACAACATGCTCATGTTAAAACAGCCAGTGAGCTGTGCAGAGAAATACACATACTATTATTACACACATGTCCCTACTAGCATAACCATATTACACTTCCACTCTTTCTCAAAGTGTCTCAAGACTTGCACGTTCATGGGAATCCTTTTCCATGTGCCCCATCTTCTCTTAGCTCTTATTGGTTTAGTCCATAGACTACAGTTTCACCCTGGGCGGGGCACACTAAGCTCCATGTTGGAACCGTAAGTCCACTATGGTGGTGGTCGGCACAGTATAAATACTTCAAAACATAACATAACAGTCAACTTCTGCTCAGAACAAGGTTTGCCTGACAAGGCATTGTACATATAATAACCATCAGTCCAAAGTTCTATGTCTGCCCAAGATACACTTTACAGATTCACACTGCTTCATTGTGCAGATATTCAACATGGTCCAAAAATCTGTGAGAATGATCTGATCCCACTGCACTGTACACATGTACAAGTAGTGCCACAAACCGTACTACAACACTATATACATACTATGACGAATCCTTGGATGTCGTCCCTTCTCTCATGATATGATATGATTTGTTATTTATAACGCGCTTAATACCCAGAGGTTTCTAAGCGCGGAGTCGGGGATCAAACTTGCGTTGCTCTGTGTCGTCTTGCTTCAAAGGCAAACACGTTGCCGCTGAGCTATCTCCCGGAGACATGGGGGAGAGCCCTTTGCCTGAAGCCAGGGCGGTGCGGCCAGAGTCCAATAATTCCCCTAGGGGTGGTGTACCATGGGAGGATCACAGGGGAGGGGAACGACTCATTAGATGAGGGATGACACGCTAGGAGGGACGCAGTACATTTCTACCACTGTCCCAGCTCCCTCATGCTCTTACCCTCTCCAGAGTCCTAGATTCCCCCATATTTCTATGTATGAAAACAAAGTATAAGTTTGTCCTCCCCTTTATTGTACTGAGATGAAAAAGAACCGTCATGACATCATAGAAATATGTTCAGAGACAAAGAATATGTGTGCAGTGTGGAAGAGCACCCCACTGAACCACAGTGAACAGACTAGCCTATTCAATTTAGCCGAACCCGGCTATATAATAAAAAAGCAAGAAGAACTTCTGACAAGATGTAGTCCTCCCCAGAGGAGCCATGAGGAAAGGGCCTGTGTTTGCCGTGAACGGTTAGAAATTCGGGATGCCCAAGAAGAAGCTGAGAGCTCCAGAGCTGGTCCTGAGATGCAGGGAGGGACAACAGGCTGGCGTACACAGGAAACAGGCAGTCCTGAGGCTTTGGAAGTGTAACGGATTCCCAAAGAACTGTTGGTGCTGCGGAGCCAGCGCAGACCAAACAAAGCCTTCCCAAGCACCACGAGTCCTGCAGCTGATGAGGGAAGCCAGCGAAGGTGAACAGGTACGCGAAGGGGCAGGGAGACGCTGGGAACCTGAGAAAGGGGTGGCGAGTTGATGGGAAGAAATACCGCAAAAGTGGGGTCTAGGACCCTGCCAAGTTGGGAAAGACATGGCAAGTAGAAAAGGGGGACCCTGACAAGCTCAGAAAGTTGTGGCAAGCGGAGAAGGGGAGGGGAGAAATATCCTGAGTTGCGGGTTTGGGACCCTGAAAGTAACATTGAATAGACTTTCACATCTATGGTCATATATGGTAGTGCTTGGCAGGGGAGTAAGCCAAGCCTACCAAGAAGGAAAAGTGCCAAAGACAGGCGAGTATAGGACTTGCACCCATAAGAGAAATACATCAGTTGCTAATTTTCATAGTCACAGTACCTGGGAGGAAGGTGAACCAGGTTGGCTGTGCAATAAGTGAGTATAGAGTACCTGGCAGGAGAGTACACCAAGTCCACCTAGAAGGAGAACTGTTGAAACCAGGCAAGTCTGGGACTCGCACTCCCCTAAGAAGGGAAATTGTCACTCCTCTTCTTAGTCACAGTACTGGGGAGAGGAGTTAACCCAGTTGTCTCTGCAAAGGAAGAGAAACCTGGGGAAGGGAGACAGCCCCTGGGATTGGGAACATTGTGGCAAAGCTTAGAGGAGGAGAGACATTCTCTTAGCTCTTCAAGGAAGTAGAAAAAGAACTAAGGGAAAGAAGTAATCCCCCCTGGAACTTGTAGTCCCTGTGAGAAGTCAAGAGAAGAGAAACATTCTCTTGTCCCCTGTGGAACTTTGTATGTTTTTGCAACCTTTGGAACTTTGTGCTTGGAACTTTGAAAATAACTATAAAGAAGCTGCTGAAGATGATAACCCCATTGCACTTATATTTATATTGAGTTGTTAGTGTGAGGGCCAGAGCTAGGGTTTTAACACAATGGTGGACTTATCTTTATTTTGACATTCTGACAGACCCATTTGAGATTTATGTTGAGGCAGGGAAACCCCACTTAGCATTAGGGCTAGTGAGGCCTCTCACCAAGCCCAGGAAACTGCTGCTCCGGCGCATTCTCACAAGAAAGTTGCCGCTTGCAAGGGGTGGACTGGTCTATAAGAGGTGAGTATTGTACACTTCTCTTTTCTTTATTTATACAGCCACCATGGAAAACACACAACATACTGCTCTCACAATCCCTAGCTCATGCTCCTCCTCCTTCAGTACTCCAATCGGGAACCAGTCTCTATTCATATGTGTTATGTGAATACCTATTAGAAGAGCTTGCCCTGTGAGGTAAGAACATTCTGCTGTTAGAACTTCTATGCTCTTGTTGTTGCTTAAAGTTAATCAGTTGGTGAAGGCTGCTCTACAGTTTGGGGGTCTTTATTACTTGTCTTGATATATGCCAATAAACTTAACAAGCAACTCAGCTGGTGTGGTTATTGGCACAACATTGGCGACGAGGATGGGATATTAGAGGCCAGCACTGCCCCTCTGGCCCTGATCCTGTTTCCCAAGACCCCGACCAGCAGCCTAAGCAGAGTGCCGTCTGCCTCCGTGGCTATCCGCCGGCACATCACATCGTTGGAACCGAGGAGCTTTGCCTAGCATCCTTCCAGATCGTGATCCCCTACTTTTCCAACGCTCTGGTGAGCTGGGGAAATGGCACCGAGAGATTGACCTCTCTCGGGAGCGGCGGCGCCGAGGAAGGGAACGGGAGCCAGGGAGACGGCGTCAAGGGACGAGGAATCCCTCTCTGGAGTGGCCCCAAGTAGCGGAGCCGCTAGAGTCGGAGTCGGAGGAGTGTCCCACTCTCTTTTTTGGAAGTGGTGAGTCGGGACTGAAGGGAAGCCGGGAAACGGAGCTGAGGGGAAGCCGCCGCACATCTGGCAACCGACGCGGAACGAGGCTTACCTTCGCCCGCTCCTGAGAGAGGAGCTGAGGGGAAGCTGCCGCACATCTGGCAGCTGACGCGGAACGAAGCTTACCTTCGCCCGCTCCTGCGGGTGTCTTAAGCCCGCCTCCTCCATCCCGCTGTCTTTGCTGAGACGGGATTGCTGCACCGCTTCCGTGTTTGGAGGCGGGAATCCAGAGACAAGTGAGAGACTTCCTCACTCCCTGCTCCTCCCTCTGAATATCACGTGAGGGGTCACGTGTATCTTGTTGCTGCTAAGTGTGGATTGGTGAGTCCGGAGAGAGCCCTGATGCCGCCAGGCCCCTGAACAAAATATCAACGCCGCACACCCGCCCAGGGCCCCGAGGGGAAGGCAGTCCAAATGTGCATTTGCAGCTTACTTTATTTGATGTTCTTCATGAGCATTGCATGTGATTGGAAGCCACAGGTGAGGAGAAAAAAGAGTGCTGGAGTTGTCTGTGGTTGAAAGAGATATTTTGGGGTCTGCTCCCTGCTGTGGACATAGTGTCAAGTGCTCTGGGAAATCAGCACGAACACATAAAGGAGCCACCACCTAGACAGTCAGACACCATACAGTTGGAGAAATGGCTCTGTCAGGAGTACTTGGTCCTCAGGTATTCATGCCCACACCAGGGGTTCCGAGGATCAAGTGGGCTCCCTGGAAAAAGGGATTTTTGCATTACGTTAAGGCCACGTGTGGGAATGGCATGTATATAGAACGCAAGGTTGCCATGCTGATGCATTTTCTTGGATATGAAGGCCAGAGAATCCATGATACTCTCCCTGATGCCTCAGAGTTAGAATTGGAAGATGGAGCGACTGATTTCGATGTAGCGTTAGCTAAACTAGATAAGCACTTTGAAGCCAAAATAAGCACTGTTCTGGAAAGGTACCATTTTGGTATGAGGTACCAACATGAAGGCGAGTCAGTGGAGGATTACGTTACTGCTTTGAGACATTTGTCCTTAAATTGTAAGTTTGGAGTGGGATTGGATGAACACATAAGAGACCAATTTATGCTGCACTGCTCCAATGACAAAATACGTGAGGAGGTGTGGCTCAAAGACGATCCCAGTTTGGAGGAAGTGATTGGGATGGCTAAAAGAATTGAACATACTTTGCAGTGTGTTGCCAAATTATCTGTTAATGTACCCAAGGTTGTCCAAAGCACAGAAGTGTTGCGGGTGGGTGACAAAAAGAAGGATTGTACTAGGGAGAAAAAGAAACATAAAGTGAAACCATCTAAGCAGTATGGTCACAATCAAAGCAAAGGGAGTGTGAGTGATCCAGGTAACAAACGGCCCCAGAATGATAGTATGCAAGGGGGTATGCAAGGAGGAACCAAGAGAGATGATAAGTTGTGTTTCCGGTGTGGGAGCGCACACCATTTATCCTCTTCTCCCATGTGCCCTGGGAGAAGAACAAACTGTAGCATTTGCAAGAGGTGGGGTCACTTTGAAAACTGTTGCAAAAATTATCGCATAGGTGGTGGGAAAGGCATAATGTTGATTGATGAAAATGACGCAATTTCGTCAGAAGAAGGAGATATTTCAGAGAATGAGATTGTTACAGTGAATATGGTTCATTGTTCAGATGGTGATGATTGTGAACATCCTGCTGCGTGGGTTGAAGTGAATGGTCATCAGGTGAAGATGTTGGCTGACTCCTGCTCAAAAATCACCCTGATGTCCAAAATGGTTTATGAAAACATAATTGCAGGGTCAGTAGCAGATTTGAGACCCTCAGATAAGAATCCAGGAGGTTACAATGGTAGTAGAATTAAGATTTTAGGATGCTGCAAGGCCCAATTTAAATTCAAGGGTAGAACAACCCATGGAAAGATTTATGTTACTGAAAAGGGTGAGACTCTCCTTGGGTGGAGGGAGCAGAGGGGGCTGGGCATCAGGCTGGACCCCAATAGCAAGGAACAATTTCTAAATGTGTCCAACAGTGACATATTGAGTAAAAATGCCTACAAAGGACAAGATACAATTGCTAAATATCCTGAAGTTTTTGGCAAGGGAGTAGGTTATCTCAAAGGCATGCTACATAAAATAGTGGTAAAAGAGGGTAGTGTGCCGGTTGCGGCCAAGCTAAGGCCTTTGCCATTATCAATGCGCACTGCCGTACGCGAGGAATTGATCAAGTTGGAAAAAGAGGGAATAATTGAGCCTGCCAATGCCGTTGAATGGATTTCCCCGGTGGTAGTAATGAAAAAGGGGAATGGTGATTTGAGAGTTTGTGTGGATTTAAGAGAACTTAATCGTTGTGTAGTTGCTGATCGTCATCCGCTGCCCAATATGGGAGAGCTCCTGAGTCGCATAGGTAATGCAAAATTCTTCGCCAAGTTAGACATGGCGAGCGCATACCACCAGATAAATTTGGATGTGGAGTCCAGAAAACTCACTGCTTTTATTACGTATGAGGGAATTTACCAGTTTTGCTGCATGCCTTTTGGATTAATATCTGCATCCTCAGTGTTCCAAAAGGTTATGGATAAGCTATGGAAGAACATAAGTGGAGTATGGTGTTTCCAGGATGATGTGTTGATCTGTGGAAACAGTGAGGAGGAATTGAAAAAGAGGGTTGAAACTGTTCTGGAGATCTTTAGAGAAAGGGGCATTACATTGAGGGGCGTAAAATGTGTTTTCTCAACAAGTGTGGTAGAATATCTAGGTCATGATATATCTGCTGCCTTCCTGTGATATTTTGCATTCTATTATTTGTATTTTGTATTTATACAGTGTATGTATTCCCATGACCCCACCCTGCAACCTAAGCTTCGCATTTTCTGTACTGCTGCGCCCGGCTACCTTCGGGTTTGGTGCGCATTATAAGTGAATAAAACAAACAAACAAACAATGAGATTTCAGAGGAAGGCTTAAGGCCCAAAAGAGATCTTGTGGATGGTATTGTGAAGATGCAACCACCCAAAAATAAGGCGGAATTGAGGTCGTTCCTGGGAACAATTGAGTTTTACCATAGATTTGTGGAGAACTATGCAGATAGTGTAACTGCGTTGAAGGCCATTTTGAAGAAAGGAGCAGAGTTTGTATAGAGTGAGGAATGTGATCGGGAGTTCAATAATATTAAACAAAAGATTGACATGGCAAAGCCGTTGGGTATGTTTGACACTAGAAGGAGAACCGTTCTCGTTGTAGACGCCAGTGATACTGGCATAGGGGTGGTCATGTCACAGCTGGAAGCGGATGGTAGTGAGGTAATTGTTTTACATGCCTCCCGTATGTTGAAAGGTGCAGAACTAAACTATTCTGTTTTGGGGAAAGAGGCCCTGGCATGTCATTGGGGTATAGAAAAACTAAAAAACTTTGTGTGGGGACAAGAATTTACTTTGAGAACTGACCATAAACCATTGAAGGCCATTTTTGAAACGAAGGGACTTGACAAAGTGTCAAGGAGAGTTGCCTGTTGGGTGACTAGGCTACAATGTAACAAATTTGTTATAGAAGTTGTCTCGGGTAAAGACAATGTACAGGCTGATCATGCGTCCAGAGTAAGGACAGAAGAAGGGAAGGAAGAAGTTGTTGAGATGGAAAATATGGTTTTTGTAACTGTAGAAGGGATCATATAAAAAGATGAATGGACAAAAATATTGGAGTCAGACGAGATGTGGAAACGGATAGTGAGCTTTGTCAGGGAGGAGTGGCCAGAAAAAAGATTGTTGTCCGGTGAGGAAAGAGCATTGTGGGAAGTAAGATTTGAACTGTCTGTTAAAGATGGGCTGGTGTATCGGTGGGATAAACTGGTTGTTCCATATTGTTTGAGGGAAAGACTTGTGAAAACTGCTCATCTAGGTCACATAGGAACATATAAAACCAAAGAGATAATTAAAGCCGACTACTAGTGGCCGGGTTTAAACCAGAAATTGAGAGAATTGTTGGCAATTGTGCTGATTGTATCAGATCGGGGAAGAATGTGTCGGCTGTGCCACAGCCAATGAGGAAGGTTCAGCCACCAAAGGGTGTGTGGCAAGATGTTGCAATTGATATTTTGGGTCCGGTCGAGATGGGAATGGGGCGAGGTAGATTCATCCTTGCTTTAGTGGACACATTTTCAAGATGGACTGAATTTAAAATATTGAGAGATGTAACATGTCAGCATGTTGTGGATTTCCTGTCTGGGATATTTGAGAGGGAGGGGTTGCCTAGAAGTGTACTGACGGATAATGGTCCGCAATTTGCTGGGAGATTGTTTGAAGATTACTTAGTAAAGTGTGGTATAAAGCACAAGAGATCTGCTTTATATTATCCACAAGGAAATGGTATGATTGAGAGGGTGACTCGATCTATAATGGAGGCTATCAGAGGAGCGAAAGCATGAGGTTTTGATAAAAAGGTGGCAGTGAAAGAACAATTATATGTTTTGAGAATGGCGCTGTGTGCTGAAACTGGTGCCAGTCCTTTCGAATTGATGAGAGGTCGCAAGGGTAACACAATGCTGTCGCCTGCCTGGCTAGGGAGACCGAGAGAAACCGACATTGTTGTGGATGATGTAAGAAGAAGGATGAACATCTGTAAGGATAAATGGGTAAAAAAGGTGAACGAGAGGTTTCCTAAAAAAAAGACAATTGTAGAGGTGGGAGACCTCGTTAGGACAAGGAGAGCTGTGATACCTAAAAAGGGAGATCTTCTGTACTCAGATCCGGTGATGGTCACCCAAGTATTTGAAAATGCTGTGAGACTGGAGAGTGGGCAAGTGTGGAATTTGTCCAGAGTAGCAAAATTGAAGAAGTAAGAAATTCATATGTTAACATTGCCATGACATGATCTCTTGATTGTAGATCCATTTCAATGATGTACAAAGTTCTGTTTATTTATTTGTTTTTTTTTGTTTAATAAGGGAGGGGGTGTGTTATGTAACACACTATTAGATGTACAGAGCTGTGACAATATATGGTAGAATGTTATGTGAAGAGCTTGCCCTGTGAGGTAAGAACATTCTGGTGTTAGAACTTCTATGCTCTTGTTGTTGCTTAAAGTTAATCAGTTGGTGAAGGCTGCTCTACAGGTTGGGGGTCTTTATTACTTGTCTTGATATATGCCAATAAACTTAACAAGGAACTCAGCTGGTGTGGTTATTGGCACAACAATATGCATCTCCTGGCCCTGCAGCCATCTGCAGAAAATGCTGTCGGGTACACGTCCAATCTCTTAGAAGAAGGATTCTCCATCCTGATCCCCAGAATCTAGGAAAAGAGAAGAAAAAAGACAGATCAGTAAGGTAGGGTTTGTGGGGGTGGGGTATAATACCTCCACGCCATTAAAAGAATCGCAACTGTTATGTTATGTTATGTTGTGTTATGTTATGTTATGTTAAATGTTCTTATAAAGCGCACGTACGCCCTAGGGCATCTTGGCGCTGAGCACAGGCGGGAGGCCCTGAACAGACCGATCAAAGAGAACCTCAGAAGAGAAGGATCTTCAGGGGCCGCCGGAAGGCCAGATGGTTGAAAGTCACACGCAGTGCCCATGGCAGTTGGTTCCATGCAATGGCAGCAGCCACAGAGAAGGCACGGCCGCCGGTCCTGGTCCGTCTGACACAGGGGATAGATAGTAATAAGGCAGCCTGGGCACGAAGGGGGTGAGCAGGAACATAGTGGACACATTTCTCTTGTAGGTATTCAGCTACTAGCCTATAGAAGGCACGATGCACCTGGCACATGGATTTAAACAGTATTCGTTTTTTCAATTGGGAGCCAGTGCAACTGTCTCTCACTCACTAGGACTAATCAGAATTCTAAAGTATGGTATGGAGGATTGTATGCACATTTCAAAGCCAAAGGAGAAGCGTGCAAAATAGGTTTTCAAAAGAACGCATAAAAGGTTGAATCATTAGCTCAGTCGGCTGCCCACTAAATACCCTTCAAACGAGCATCAAAACAAAATGCCTTACAGGCCATTGCACCACTTACGGAATGTGTGCCAAAGAGGTTTGTATCCCCTCTGGCTCCTTCATTACACCCATGGCCCATCTGCCTCGTGCTGGGGAGGAAACTGGAGCAAAAGGCTTACAGAAAGAAATAAACGGTGCTCCAGAGGATTTTCGTAGACAGCACATGTAGTTTTAGATATTGGGCGATAAACAACTGCAGATTGGTTGGAAAAGCTTGAAATCCAATAACACTAGATGCAGTTTTTGTGCAACAATAAAAAAGAAACGATACATCAGAATAAGTAAATACTCGATCATTAAGCTCCAGGGCATGGACATTACTTCACTCAATGAAAATCAACATGACACATGAGCATGACCATTTTGCCAGATAGTTTCTTGCAAGACAACTGAGCATTAGGAGGCCATTTCTCAAATATGCAAATAACCAGGTTAACATCCAAGAGGCGGGCATACCGTGGCATCAGAGTGTTATGGATCCTACTAACACCCTTCAACAATCGACGTACCAATGGATGTTCCCCCACTGGAAACCCAAATCATGATAGGGCAAAATAGCTGATCACCATTCGAAAAGACACTATGGAGGCCAACTTAGCCAGGAAGTTTGCAACAGCCACCAGTGAGGCCACACGGGGATCAGCGTCCCTTTGAATACACCAGTGCACACAAGCTGATCTCTAAGATCAGAGGGTACTAGAGGCCCATCAGCTGCTCATGAATGCCCAGCTAGAAAGGCTTTATGTGCCCCAAATGTCCCTGATATGAGCCCTATCGATTAAGTGATGGGAACCTCCCAACACAAGTGGATGGGTCTCCCTAGAAGGATATCGGAGGACATTGGCAACAGTCTCAGGATCACAATGAGCAGGTGAAGAACGGAAATGTACCTGGTCTCTGATAGCCACCAGGGGCCAACAATACTGTCGAGGTATCCTGGGCCTGCAGTAGTAGCACAATCCGTGGAATCATGGCAACTGGAGAGAGTGCACATACTGTGCCTCTGTGCCAATCCTGGGTGGAGGCATCGGTTTCCAGAGTCCCTGCATCCGGCTTCCAACTGAAAAACTGCAGAAAGTCCTGACATATACTAGGGGCAGATGCCCATCTGTGGAATCCTCCAATGATGGGAACACCAGTCCACAATAGTGTTGGAGGTCCCAGGAATAAGAACTGCCCATACTTTCAGTTGATGGTGAATGCAGAATTCCAGGAACCACTTTACTGGGTCCAGCAGGTCCCTGCACCATGTGCCCTAATACTGGTTGATATAATGGACTGCTGACTTATTGTCCATTTAAAGAGTGATGGCACAGCACCACTGTTTCTGGCAAAACTGCAGACTGCAAATACCTGACAAGAATCTTTAAACAATTGATTTGCTTTTGAGACTCCACGGTCGACCACCGAACACCATCTGCAATGTCACTGGCAATGCTCCCCAGCCACTGTGGCTGGCATGTGACTAGAGGGGGTCAATACCAAAAATTGCTTGCCCGTTCCATGCTTCCATGTGGTGGAACCACCATGTCAACTCTTAGCATGCTTCTTTTAAAACCGAACCCAATTAGAATACCTTGCCCCCTCACAGTGCTTCTGAATCTTCAATCACTGCAGGGACTTGTAGTTCAGAGTGGCCAGAAATATCGCTTAAATCGAGGCTGATAAGAGCCCCACTATATCAGCGACCTGCTTGATGGACATCTTTGCCCAAAGGGCACGTACACTTTCCCTCCTGATGTTGCAAGTCTTTACTTTGGACAGCGGGGAGGTGGTGGGGGTAGATGAAACACAATCTATCAAAAATCCCAAGATTTGTAACTTCTGCGACGGATGACATTCTGACTTTCCCCAATTGATCAGAAATCCCGGAGACCTGAACAAGTTGTTTGTTCATTAAAGGTGTGCTACAAGAATCTCCTGAGACTTAGCCATAATTAGGATATCTTTGGTATACATCAGTAGCTTAACCCCTGAGGCGAAGAAAACCTACAACTCGACATAGTAACAGAATCCGTCTGTGCTTGGGGGTGATTGGAACTGTCAGATGTGCATCTTTGAGGTCCAAGCAAACCAACCAGTCGCCTGGCCTCAATATATCATGTAGCAATGCAGTAGTCTCCATCTTGCAGTCCCAATAATTAACAAATTGTTCAACAATTACAGATTGAAGAACAGCAGAAATGTGTGGTCTTTTTTCCTAATATTGCTAAAGAAGTTGGAAGGGTGATGGCATATCTATAACCTGTTTCCTTAGCAACTGTCCTATATCTTGATCCACTGGCCGCCTGTGCCTGAGCGGGTCTGGCGGGTATACCTGGTAAGGTTCCATGAGGCACTTGATGTGATATCCTTTGACTTTTTCTTAAATCCAGTGGTCTGTTGAAATCAAAAACCAGTTTGCTAAAGAAATACTGTAGTCGACCTCCTACCATCATGGCATTGGTAGAGGGCAGAAGAACACTCTCCTCAATAGATGGGCTGAACAGCCTCTTGCTGGAGCCTCAACTATGGTGATTTCTTTATCGGAACAAAGGTGCTCTGGTTCACTGCTGTGATTGAAACCATTGGGAATTCCAAAATGATGGCTGGAAGGGCCAAAAATTGCTGCAGGAGGTGGCTCTAAACTGGCTGGCCGAATGACCCTTAGAATGGCTGGCCCGCCTAGAAGCCTGTGGTTGAAGAATCTTCTGGAGTGAAGCCTGGGCCTTGTCCAGGAAAGTAAATGCAGCTATAAATTAGCTAATTTCCTTGACAAACCCATCACCAAAAAGTACCTCCTCCGAGTCCCCTGATGGAGGGCTATCAGCAAGCCGAATTAATTTCAGACTTACCTTCATAAAGACATCTTTACAGCGTTCCTGAATTATAGAGGCCCTCTTATCCCCAGAAAGCACAATGCTCTCTGGATGAAACCAGATATGACCTCTGGATCCATTTATTTACCTGTAACCCAGGTTTCTTCTGCGAGATCTGTGATCGTCATTATAGGCCCAATAGTATTGAAGAGCTGCTCTAGACAAGTGGCCCAGGCTTCCTTAGCGATATCTCTTCCATACAGGGAGAAATAAAAGGCCAACGGATGGCACCATATGCTGTTTGCCCAACATGGAGGGCTTCCGACATTCTGCCCTCTTCTTCCTTCTGGACATGTCAAATTTTGTAAGCACAAAAGAATAGGTCAAACCTCTTCACATTTGGTTACACATACCAGTCTGACGAGTTAGGATGTATCAAAGGAAAAGGATTAAATATTGGTTTGCGCATATGATCAGTAATTCCTGATGTAGAGGGATCATCTCCTGTTAAATCCCTAAAATCTCCTGCTGGAGGGAAGTCAGGAAAATCAAACAGAGGATGGGAATCGGGATCATCCTAAAATGGATTCCAATCAGCCCTTGCTGACAACGAGCCCAAGGCTGTAAATCTGTTCCTCTTGAGTGGATATTGGTTGTCCATTCTGCCTGGGGGACCACGGCGTGAAACAAGGTCACCTCCCAAATGTGCATCAGTCCTAGGGGCGCTGGACTGCATGGACATACTCATTTCCAAAGTAACCTGTTTTTGCGTATGGTGATGCTTACATGTTGCTTTGGGTTATTTACAAGTAGTCCCCATGTCGTCATGTGAATGACCAAAGTCATGGTAGGGCTGGGCAGCTCATCCTTGATTCATCACAGTGGCTACAGATTCACCAAAACTAATGGCCACAGAGGTTATAGACCATGCAATGGCCATTCCTATCAGTTCGCCAACAGTACATTCCGAGGCCTGGGCCACAGAGTCATTAATGAGTGATGCAACCTTGTGTTGTCATCCCAATGAACACACAGGTTCAGTATGTAACAAAGTCTTTACAACCTTTTGTCTCTTGCAGACATAGTTCCCAGAATGAAACAGGAGGGAAATGATTGCATCAAACAAAGTATCCAGTGACACAATGTAGAGAAAAACTGGCAGCCTTGTAAGGTGTAGATAAATGCTCCACCTGTCCCCTTTCTACTCTGATGGTTGGTCTGCTCCAAAGCTGGGCCCTTTACTCAAAACTGGCATCAGGATTTTGAGAATGTTGCAGACACCGGACCTCCCGTACACTTAAAACAATGTAATGGGTGGTCAATGGTACACAGCCTTGCAAAGCCTAGCCCCAGGGGTGGTGCTTGAGGGGGGCTGGCCTGGCATACTCAAGGTAGGAAGGTAGGGTCTGGGGAGCACCAGCACCCATGCGCAGTAGCGCCACAAGCGCAATCAGTCCAGTGTGCAACAACAACCCTGTTTTGCTCAGAGATAAGAAATACTGTGTGCACCATCACACTACACCCGCAAAACCAAGTTAAATATAGAAAGACAGAACCGAACAAAAATACTCTGCATTGTAGGTCAGGAGCAGCAAGAAAAGAGGACAAATTTAGGGCAAGGAGGATCTTATGATGAGAGACTGATTCCTGATTGTGTTGTGGGTTCTAAAATGGACCATCTGGGCTAGTATAAGAAATCTGATTGTAACATAGAGGAGGATAACCCCTGCCCCTGCGCCCCAGCTTAGTTGGTAGTAACATCTAGCGCTCTAACGCAACAGCATAGCTATTGCACACTGGTTCAGAGCCCAGAAAACCTCTTTTCGCGTCTGATTACAATGCCAATTCATGCTCTGCTAAAATGGTTACATTGGGATAGTTTGTTGAGATCATGGGGGCTCAAAGCGTATGTTCCTCCCCAACCCACATGCCAAAACACATTCAATTACAACCCTGACACCTCACCAGGCAAGGTATTGCCTCACAATATATTCACTGGATGTGCAACACTTTCACGATAGCACATATATATATAAAGGGAAACGGAAGTGAACAAAACAGGAAGATTTCATTGAAACAGACGCATAATGCTTAACATAACAGTCTCATTAGTTAGAATTGTATCAATGTACTTGAGTCAAACAATGACTAACGTTCTAAAAAAGGAATCACTAATTTTACAAATATAAAAGCCCTCAATTCACTCTTTCTAGTGATTCATATAGTTCCAACAATTCAACCCTCTAATACAGAGTACAAGACATATTTCTGTATTCAAACCAATCAACATTTTATAACCATGGGCTTCAAAACATCCCATTCCCTGTTCAGCCCCCATATATCACAATTCTATTCTAAAGGCATAAAGCCATATCCATGCTTCAAAGATAAGTAAGCTCAAAGATACTCCTCAATTCAAAGTTCCAAACTAAACCAAAAGGCATATATCAACAAAGCATCAATGAAATGAAGTACAAGAAATGAGAACAGATCCTTCAATCTATGAAACAGAAAAATACCAGCATTACATTCAAGCAAAACCCCAATGCAAATTGACTTATAAGATATATGCGTCTAAGAGAAGCAAAGCATCCCCTATGATCTGTGCCAGGTATATCTGACAGCAGCCCCTCAGGTCAGCTTGTCTCATCTAATCAGCCAGCCCTCCAGCTAGGCTTTTCATGGCATTTATATAGGGTATTTAATGGAAACCCCCTAATTGTTAAACGTACATGTCACTCTGTAGCCAGTTCCTCAGCTTCTAATGCAAACCTATGTTACATGGACTCTGCCCTACCTGTGTGATGAGGGTAAACATCCTACAATAGCACATCCTCTTTAGCATTGGGCTACAATAACAAATATTAGTGTCTGGTGACATATCAGCTGTTCGCAAGGAACTGGAAGCGTCTCGTCTTGTTATCAATCCTCAACAAGGTGCTCCAAGTGTCTAGCCACGTTATCAGTATACAGTCTTTTCATCGAAAAAACATCCATAGACTCCTTTTCAATCGAAATGTATTGATTGAAATACCTTTCCATCGAAATTAATATTCATTGATTTTTTTTTTCATTGAATTTTGATGGAAACAGATTTCAATAAATAAACAATAAACAAAACGTGGGTGTGGAGGGGTTTGGGACCCCCACAATTAAAAAATAAACACCACACAATTTAGAGGGAGCTGTCCAGTGCTGAAATACATTGTAACTGTAGTGAATCGATTTCAGCACTAGACTGCTCCCTCTGACTTATGTAGTATTAGTGAGCTGTTTTAAGACTGTGGACTTTTATTTTATTGGGCTTTTGGGGGGACCCCCCCATTAAAAAATAAAAGTGTCACGTGCACTCGCTGACACTACACAAGTTAGAGGGAGCTGTCCAGTGCTGGATTAGATTGGTACTTTTTGTACTCAAATTCATTACTGGACAGCTCCCTGTAACGTTATGTTTCAGCGACTTTCCATGCAAAAGATGTAAAGTGTTTATATAACGAAACCATATTCGATGAAATGGTTTCGATGCATAAACACTTTACACTTTATGAATGTCAATTCGATGAAACATCTTTCAATAAAAAAAGATTTGATGGAACAAATCCTCGATAGAACAATTTCGATGGAAAGACCTAATAATAAAAATAATAATTTGGCATTTATATAGCGCTATGAACCCTCAGGTATCTGAGCACTGCTTATTATTACCCACGGTGTGTGGTGCTCATTTATCGACCTCGGAAGGATGAAACGCTGAGTTGGCGCTGCCTGGGATTCGAACCTGCGTTCGCAGGCTCTGCACTGATGTCAAAGCGAGCGCTCTACTCGCTGTGCCACTTGACCGGCATGTAACCAACCTTATCATGGCACAGCAAGATAAGAGCACCGTACTTCTGGGTACAAAGTCACTGCTTTTCTGTCCAGTGGCCTGGCTTTTTCAGCAGACTGCAGTTTGATCTGTTTTAAGGGGAATAAAAACGAAGTTGCTTACATGTGTGAGGGGTCAGAAATGGGAGATGGACACAGAGGTATAGTTTTCTCACAGGTTGCCATTTTATTAAATTAAAAAGGGTGAGACAAAGACATATCTTTCCCTAGCTTAATAAGGAGATAATTGCCTAAAAAATTAAGGGTAAAGAAAAATGACCTAATGTCCAAAAGGTATCTGAGCCTCACAGTAACATGCAAAACAAAATTATGGAACGAATCAGGATTCTAAGAAACTTCTAGAGGTGCCGGTGCCATTTACCCTGTACCGCCTCATTACGAGGTACCCTCGCAGGACCCAGGAAGCAACGCCTGGTCAAACCAGGCGTGCTTACCCGGTCCCGTGAGGGAAAGAGGGAGCAAACAACGGGCCAACTCGTAATGGGGGCTGAAACTGGAATGGGGAAGGACCGGGTCTGGGTCCTTGGAGGGAGGAATTACCGGGTCTTCTGAACTCGAAAAGGCCCGGTAATTCCTCATTCTGAGGACCCGGACGCGATTTCGGCGGCAGCCATGCCACCAATAGCGGCATGGCTACCGCCGAGGTCGTGATGAGGCCCACAGTCCCTGGGTTTAAGGCCAAGGATAAGTCTCACAGCCCTATTCCAGATTAGCTAGGTGGCAAACTGACTCAATAGAGTCTGAAGCCTTGCATAGTCTACAGCTTTTTGTAGCAGTTTGGTGTCTTATTCCCAAGATTTCTCTTGTGTGAAGTATGTTCAAGCGTGCTCTTAAAAAAGTAGATCTTAATTTCCTATCCGGAAATTTTGAACAGTAGGCTAGGGGAGTGTTTAGCCTATTGAACGTAGGAGGGAGATGGCTCAGCAGCTTGCAGGCATGTGCTTGATCGTTGGTCGTTATCCAATCCTGATTTTTCAGTTTTTTGCTGACTCTTACTGGATTGGTGATAAGGTCATCCGTGGTACACGCTAGCTCATGCAGTTTGTTTTTATGGCGTTCAGCCCAGTTTACAAGAGTCTTGCACTCCGTTGAAGCCATCTCTTGAGCAATGACGTTGCAGATGGGGAGCCCATCTTTTATGAGCATCTTTCTGAATAGTGCTAGTGTAGAAGCATTCACCGTGGCACTCAATGATAGAAGGCCCAGCTCTCTTCTCACGGCCACAATGGGAACAGAGATGGGGAGGCTGAGAACTGATTTCCAAATGAAACCCTCCAGTTTCTGCCAGAAGGAGGTTGGTATGGTAAGTGTAGCATCCATTAATGGCCGGTATCAAAGAGAATTTGCCATACTTGCGATCCACCATTCTTAATTGTGAAGTTAGATTTTTTGCTTTCGCCCATAGATGGTCTTGCATTTTAGCATCCTGAATACTTCCATCAAGAATTACTCCGAGGTATTTGAATTGGGAAACCACATCTATTTTTGTTTGGTGGACAGACCAGGGCCTAATGTTTTTCATCGATGGCTGATTTTCAGAGAAGATCATGATTTTGGTTTTCAGCTTATTTATGGCCAAGTCGTTGGTGTCCATATATTAGGCTAAGTTGTTCAGCTGGCGTTGGAGGCCAATGGGCGGTTGATCAAGTAGGATCATATTGTCCGTATATAAGATGCGGGAAAGCTTGGAGCCACCAAAGTTCGGAGGAAAGGAGCGCACAGTAGATTCTGACTCTTTGAAATCACCCAGAAAGGCAACAAAAAGTGCCGGGGCCAGCGGACAGCCTTGCTTGACTCCTCTTTTGGCTGAAATTTCCTTTGACAGAGACCCTTGTTTATTGAGACGGACACTTAACGTGGTGTTGGAATGCAGTGCCATTATTGGATTCAGGCTGGCATCTGGGCATTTCCAATTTTTTAACTTGTTCCACAAAAGCATTCTGTCCATTTTATCGAAAGCCTGCGAGAGGTCGATGAAGGCCGCGTATACTGTCGTGGCCCCTTGTTTGATTTTCGCCTTCAAGATGTTGATTATCAAGATGTTTACCGACGTGCTTCCATTCTTCTTGAAGCCAACCTGAAAGGGGTCTCTGCAGGGGGTCGAGAGCGCCCAGCGGCGGAAAAGGTCCAATAGAAGGGAAGGAAATAGTTTTCCCAGAATATCCAGCAAAGCTATGGGCCGATAGTTGCCTGGTTCGTCTCAACTTCCTTTTTTCAAGATTGGTATTATTATGGCTTTGGTCCAGGATAGAGGGATTTTCCTACTATCGGCGCAGTGTTTGAAGAGAAGACTTACAAAGGGAACCCATTCCTTGATGTGGGTTTTTAGGTCCAAGTTGGAGAGGCCATCAGGACCCGGGGCTCTAGAGGATTTCAATTTCTGAATGGCCATGGATATATCTGTTTTGTCTGATAGATCGGCCCAAGATGACTGCGTCAACTCTACCCGCAGATTTATGGTAGAATTTGGGGTCGTAAAGAGCACTGTAAAAAATTGAACCCGGGCTGCTTCTGACACTGCGTTGATCATGTTGTTATGTGTGTTACTCTGCGAGTGGTTTATCAAATTCCAAAAGTCGGCATTTTGTTTTGAGGCGAGGACTCTTAGCATTGTTTCTGCATCGTTTTGATATATGACTGCTCTCCTTGATCTTATCCATGATTTATAGACTTTGTTGTGGTTTTCCCACACGTCCCACGCTACCCGTGTATTTTCAGTCGTTGCTCTACGTTTTTGTTTTCTTAACTCCTTCTTTTTCTCTGCTATGAGTTTGTCGTAATTATGAGTAAAGGATGGTACAGTAGTCCTCCTAGGCCCCATCTTTTTTCTATATTCAATCAGAAACGGAAGGTAGTTGGGCCTCTGTGTCTTTCCGGAAGTGTTAGGAGTTTTAGCTATCTCAGCGTAGAGCTGGGTTAAAGAACGCACATTGGCCGCAGTAAGGCGAAGCTGGGTTTGTTGGGGATTTGTCTCGATGGAAGGAGAATACTGGTTACACATCTTGACATCGGCTGACCATTCCATCCAGAGTGATAATGTTATGATCGCTTGCCTCGGTTTTCACCACCTGGTAGTTGAGAGTTTCTGCAGTTAGTGCCTGTGAGACAAAGATGTAGTCTAGAGTTGCCGTCGACTGGCCTCTTTCCCAGGTTGGAATGTGAGTGTCTTTGCCCAGGATCCAAGCTGCGTTGTGCAGCCCTCTTGCAGCCATGAGGTTCATCCAGGCTTTACCTCTATGTTCTGATTGTGTAGTGGGAACGTCCACAAGAGCTTGTTAGTTAGGGTGGATACATTTAGCATTAAAATCTCCGCAAATTATTGCAAACGGGGTGTTCCATTCCAGCATGATTTCATCTATGGTTTCAGCCATGATTTGGCAGAAGTCTGCTGCTGTTGTTCTTTGCGGGTTCCAATACGTGGTTATCAAAGCTAGAGGGTGCTTAGGACGGCTTTTAGTCCCAGGGCGTAAACTGTCAGCCTCGTAATTCCACTCTATAAGGACTGCCAGAACCCCATATGATCTCTTCATAGTCTTGATGATTCACAGGTTCTGTCCTGAGCGAACCGCAATTAGAAGTCTGGCAGACAGGTGGCCTAGCAGGCCCTTGATAGCTGGTGAAGTCTCAATTTCAAATCGTCCATCGACGGTTTTTCTTGGAGCCAGGTCTCTTGGAGACAGAAAATATCAAACGATGCTAGATCTACGGTACTGGGTTCCGCTAAGTGGGTGTGTCCTCTCGTATTCCATGAGGCCAGGGTCAAAGTCTTTTGGACACACAAATCGCTGGCTTCGGAGGATGGTTGCTATCTAGGTCGTTTAGCACTCAGCGCGCCTTTGATCCAGTTCCAAGGACCACCTGATGGGGATGTTTTTTCCGTGATCTCAGATGTACCTTTGCTCTTCCTGGTAGGTGAGCCTTGCCGATATTTTCTTTGGGTGTCCTTTCTTGGAGCCGGTGAGTAGACTCTGGTAGCATGGTCGGTGTTTGTCCATACATTGTTCAGGCGGACTGTCCCTGTTCTTCTCAATGCGGCCTCTTCTATTAGAGAAGTCAGATGCAGCTGCCGCATACGTTCGGGCGGGATGGTCTGTTCGTCGGGATGGTTCGGGAGAACGAACTTGTTTGTCTGTCCAGCGAGTTACTTCCGGTGAGCGGCATGTGTCTTGGTTTTGGCCCCTAAATGCTTTATTCTTGTCCACTGAGTCAAAGAAATGTGCTTTTAAGGCTTCTCTCCGTGCAGAAAGATAATGAGACGGGCTTCGGGGTTTATAGCTACTGGCAGCGACCCTATCTTCTGTCCGATCACTAATCGATATTAATAAATACAAATACAAATAAATACAAATAACTTGGGAAGGATGGTCAGCAAGGAAGGAGGTCAGCCAGTCCAGTGCCTGCTCCGAGATACCAAGGGTATCATAGATCTGTTTTATGAGGATGGAGTGGTTAACTGTGCCAAAAGCAGAAGAGAGATCGAGTAGAATGAGAACAGCAGATGAGTTGCAGTCGAGAGATGTGAGCAATTCTTCATAGGTGTTCAGGAGAGCAGTTTCTGTGATTCTGGATGCTCGAAATCCAGATTGATGGTCATGCAGGCAACCAGCAAGCTCAGTATGCTGGGTCAGTTGGGGAATACCAACTCCTCCAGAGGTTTCCAAGGGAAGGGAGTGAGAGAGATGGAGCATAGTTAGCTGGACATGAGGAGTCGGCAGAAGGCTTTTTCAGGAGGGGGCGCACAAGAGACTGACTTTATTCAGGATGACTAATTCAAAAGAAACACTTTAATCAGGATGGTTCAACAATCACTTTCGGTTAAGCAACAGTCGATCAAAACAAAATGATGGAATTGACACTTCTTTTCCACAACATTTTACCACAACCACAGTACTTTAAATCATCATCTTCCTGGTATACTCGCCTGCCAGGATTAACTACCATTTGTCCCTTTCCTGGTTCACTTGCCTGCCAGGATCAAACTCCCACTGCTACAATTTGTACTTTGTCGCAAGGCGTATTCCAATCCCTCCACACTAGAATCATCAATGGGGAGATTTGAACCAACAGCAGCTTCTCTGGTCAGTCTTTTGATTTCTAACACAATTGACTTACATCTTCTTCCAAATGGATATTTCACAAAAGGATAATGATTTTCTTGTTGGTCTGTTTACCTTAGGCAATGCAGGTTACGGTTCTCTCCCCCTTGATCCCTTTCACAAGGAAGGCTTTATCTGTACAACCTTTTGGCTGTTGGCAATGTGGTTTACAACTTTCTCCCTCTGGACATCTCTTTCTGCAAGTAATATATCAAATTGTCTTGGTATCACTCTCAGTCTTCTCTGGCTTTGGCAATGTGGGTTTAAATGTCCTCCTATTTGAAATCCCTCCTTAGGAGAGTTGTGTTCACTTTGTTTTATTATCACTTTTCTTTGGCTTTTGCAATTTAGGTTACAAAATTCCCCTAATTGGAATCCCTCGTTAGGAGAGTTACGCCCATTTTGCCTTAATTCAATTGTTCGGTATTCAAAGTAATTATCGTTACCTAGCTATCTCCTTTGGAGCGCCTCGGGGTCACCTGCTTCAGGTCAACTCATCGTTATGCCCTTGCATTTCCTTCTGACTCACCGGTATTGCTGCTTCATGCTTCAGAACCTCCTGTGCAGATGTCAGCTCCTGTCAGTCTGCCACCACTCGTGCTGACTTTCAATGGAGCTTTCGCAGCTCTGTGTACTCTCCATTGAAAATAGAATGCCGGATCAGTTCAGGGTGTGTAGAGAGCTTTTCTCTCTCACAGGTTGACTGGCCTCAACACTGCTTCCCACTGCGCATCCTCTGCATAGCCTGTGAAAACAAGGAAATAATATGACGCAGGGTAACCAAAAAGGAAACACACCAAACACAGGTTACAAAGGAACATACAAAGCACTTTATTTTATACTGAATCCAGTTACAAAAGAACAGAACAAAGTTCAGATAGCTATCGACCCTCAGTACAACACAGCGAACTCCGGCGTGGTTCGGTGTGCTCAGTGAGTGCAAATATTCATTGAAACAGTCAGGCCTTTATACATTTCAAGCCTGCTGTTCAGCCCTCCTTTGGGTTAACCATTCCATAAATAAGTTACTGCTCTAGGGTCCCTTGCCAGGTCAAATCTAGTTCATCTGCTCATCTATATGTATATTAGTGTATGATCTAGGCCTAACATTACAATGCAGGACTTAATTTATACAATATAGTTAAGCAGGTGTTCTCACTCAATTATAGATCAGTTTCGGTGATACAGGTAATCTATTGCACACAGGTCAGCAGAAGGACAAGGTCTCAGCTCATGACCATAACAAGTTGCCTGCAGGCAAGTTATACATTAGCTGTACAGAGGTCATGACAATCGAGTTCTGTTCTGAATAACATAGGCTACCATTTTAGCTCACATGGTGACTTTATAGAGCAAGAAAACCTAAAATGGCGTCTTGACCCAAAATGACAGTTTACATGGTTTCTAAGGTCAGGACCTTGCAATGCGAGTTTATTCACATGTAGTTTATAAGCAGCTTGTTAGCAGCTTGGCGTAGGCCAATATACATATATTCATAGCAATAGGAGGCAGGATATAATTTCTAGTTTGACAAGCCCAGGAGTCCCGTCCTCTGCTACGTTTTCTACACTGTGTCCCTCTGCCACCACAACAGCAACTTCAGCTCCTGCTTCCTCCTCGCCTGCTCCTGAAAGGTCCCGCTCAGGTGTTGGTCATTACAACTGGAGCACTCAGAACAGTTTACTACCTCTGGACCACGCGTCCTCATCTCAGTACTAAGAGCATTATGGGCATCCATAATGTTCTTGTTTGTTCTTTCATTAATTAATCCAATCTGTTTGGGTGATTGAGAGGACTTACACTTAAGGGAGAGTTTTAAAGGAGTTGATGTTTTTCCTTTGCATTTAAGATCTGAACATAAAGTAAAATCATAGCTACTGGAAGTTGTAATATTAACTTTCCTGACCCCTTTGTGCATCATTCTCCTGTTTGTTAAAAGGATCTTCATACTTGGCACTTTGGGTAATTCTGGGAGAGGAAGGCTTACCTTGACAACATGCCATTAAATATTTAGGCATTAGGGAAAGCTCACCCTCAGAAGAAGATGAATAACGTGTCTCCCCCAAATGAGTTACAATTTTCCATTAACAGCCTCCTGATACCACCCCCAGGGTTAGGATCAGGTAGCGGCTGTCTTTCCCTCGCCACATGGGAGGGGACAATAGGCTGGGATTTCGTGATGACTCTGCAGGATTCATCACACATGGCTTGCTGGTTAAATATGTTAGCATATCTAGACTATGCAGAACCAAATATTTAAGCATGTTTGCATGCATGTATGCTTGAGTAAGCAATCAAGCTTCTAGGTGTTTTTCTATAATAAGTGTTTACATGTGTTCATAAATGAAAAGTAACATAAAAACACACACCTCACTTAGAGGCAGTTTTGCAAATGTAGAGCAAATACAGGTTAATACAGGCTTCTAGCACTCTGAGCGCTTCCTCTTGTGCAAAGCACTACATGTACTATTGCAGTATAGATTTCGCTCCAAGTGTATAGCGAATCACATGTGTCTAGGTTCTCCATTCTAACACCACCTTCAACTAACAGGCCGTGTCCGGCCTATGCAAGGTTACTTATATGAGGCGAATTCTAACATGTCATACTATCTCACATGCTGCTTTTTTACCCCGTAGGACAGAATGGGTGCTGTGACAAATCGTGGGATTCGGTCACTTCTCCCGAGGGGGCAGACATTCCTTGTGAGATTAGGGAGGTGAGCCCGCTGCAAGATATTCACCTTAGGGGTGGCTGAATGTGGGATATCAGAGGGATAAGGACTCCCATTCTGAGGAGGAACTTCCTTTTCATCTCACTGAAGATCCAATAAGGAAATATCTACAAAAATCAGAATCCTCCCACATCTGTTATTGTAGTGTCTCTACTGAAGATAAATATATATCTGTATTGAGACGAGTAAACACCAAGAAGTAGGAAAGAATAAAGAACTGCCTGACACTGTGACAAAGAAATCCAATGGAGTTAGGCTGAGCATAACAACAACACAAAGAAAGGACTATTACTGGACACTGGGGAAAGCCTCACTATGGCATCAGAAAAGTAAGAGGAGCGAAGCAAACATGGAGAGAAACCCGGGAGTTTCAATTGCGCTACAGGGAGGCACAGATGCTGACCTCCAGACATCCAAGAAGGACGGAGGAGCAGGTGTCCAAGGAGTCCCTATATGGAGAATGCCTACCAAGAGGCTACGAAGTGGGAGGTGGTGGTCGGAGGAATCTGAGAGAAGAAAAACCTCTCTGTGCTGATACCATCAGTGGAGGAGTATCCTGAGCAATACCTGAGAAAGAATTGAAGCCGGGAAGTGAAGTTATCCTGATGCATGGTGACCAAGAGGAGAAGAACGAAAGAAATCATCTAAGAGCCGATACCACAATCCATGAGGTACTCTGAGAAGTACATGGAAGCAGAACGAACAGAAGCACGAGAGTCATCGTGCATCAAAAAAGTAAATTCCAGAAAAGAGAACCCCAACCCGGTGATGCGAACCCGAATGTGGGAAGGTAACTAGAATAGTGGGAGACCTGGGGAGAGCGGCGGCTATAGCTACTGGCTTAACACTAATTAGCAAGATAAGAAGAGTTTGAATAATTATAGGACTCTTCCTACTCATCCCAGTAGTACCGCGAATCATAAGAAGAGTGACAATAACTACGGGATTCTTCCCACTCACCCCAGTAGTACCGAGAATCATAAGAAGAGTGAGAATAACTGCAGGATCATTCCGACTCATCCCACTACTATTGAAAATCGTAAGAAGAGTGGAGTAACTAAGGGACTCTTCTTTCTCGTCCCAGTAGTATTGAAATTATATCATATGATATTTTATTTCTATTGCGCTCGTACACAAGTGTTTCAGAGCGTGAAACCTTAAGAAGAGCGAATCTGACCCCTGGGTACAATACACAGATCTCAGGGATGAAACAATTAAACAAAGAGATTAAGAAGAGATCTCAGAAAGGTGGAATCAATAATGCAAGAGAGACTGTTAGTTGATGTGAACACGATACAGGAGAAGATAGGGTCAATACCCCACAGGAGAGGAAGTCAAGAAAACAAGGAGTGATAAAGAGCAGGACATGGAAAAGTCCTATAGGAGAAGTGAACGAACTAGTGAAGGAAATAGCCAAGTGCTATTTGAAGAGTCAATATTGAAAAGGAACATTTTCATTGGAAAGCTATCTTTTCGTCCCAGGAGAAGGGTGTTAATCTCCTGGTCTTTGGTTGTTTAGTATTAGTGATAGGGTCAGTATAGGTTGGTTTTGGGACTGAGGACAATCACTTGTTTTGGACTTTAAAACTGATCACGAGCACGCTCGTTTTAGTTGTGCTAGGTAGGGCAACCCTTGGATTAGGGAACGTAAGGCCTTTTCTTTTTTATTTTGAATAAACACTGTTTAAAATGGTCTTTCTCATCCTTCTGAACCCCCACAGTGCCCACACGTGACAATTGAAGGATTGAAGAGAGACGAAGTATGAATTAAGGATTGAGGGAAAAGGGGTTTGTGTATTTTCTTCTTGCTGTTTTATAAAGAAAAGAAAAGTGCACAATGAGAGCCTTGATGTCATGTCTTATATCTTGAAGGGATCCCCGCTTTTCGGCCTGCAACAAGTTTATGATAGAGGCAGAGACACGTGACTTTCCTGCACGGCGCTAGGAAGTGCACCGAGTAAATGTGCAGCCCTGCGCTCTGCACTTCGAATCCCTATCACAAGAGCAGTCAAGCACCTGTTTGAGCTCAACCTTCCCATTTATCATGGGTATTAACACAAGGCACCAGACTTACATTCCTATGTCTTTAGCCCTCACTCTTGACACACAGCCTATCTACTCTCATTCATATGTAACATGTAGAACGTGTTCTCTCTGCTTCACAACTTATCCACTTTAATTAATATCCAACAACCTTGCCTTTTGTCTTTGGTGAAGACTTTTGCTGATACATGTTTTAGTGCCTCCACCAAGAGCCCCCATTGGAGCTGTACAACTAATCATCAATCAATCTAAAGGGAGCCAGAAAGTAGACTGTGACCAAAGACAAGTGGATTATGGAAGAGTTAAAAAAACATACTGATGTGAGACTAGACGTTATATCAAACTTGGAATCCGTCTGAAAGGTTTTTTCCAACAGAGAACACATAATAGTGTTGTGTGTTTTACATGATCTGCCCTTCACTTTATCTGATGGTAAAAAAGCGTCTCATACCATGTCTAGGAGAGTTACAATTAGTGTGTGATCTCCTATGTAGGAATCTGTAGAAGTGTTGGATTACTTTCAAAATGATTAACACATTAAAACTTAAAAAATAATTTTAATTGAGCATTCAACCAAGAAACAGCAGATAGTATTTACAGCAAAGCCACTTAACTGCCCCTTTCACAAAGCAATCCCCCGTTGCTAAAGGATTTGCACCAACCACCAACCCATTGTTCAACAATGTGTTACATTCATAATTTGTCATTAAAAGACGCTGGGACACAGATTCTGCGCACACTTGCACAGCTCTTGTACACCAATGGACTCTCTATAACCACATCCATCATCCATCCTCGTGTGGGATTCGCCCAAATGTCACGCCCACACACTTCTCTGTATGCACTTCCTCACTCCACGTGCTCTGAGAAAAGGGGAGGCCTACTGGAACCCACGCACTCAGTCCATGATAACGTATGTCCATCATACACGCTGTCATTTTCCGAGAAACAGGAATCTATCTCATTGTGGGCAGTGCCTGTTCCCACTCTGTGTTGAACTGAGTGACTGCAGTCCGTGTCATTTTACAGATCCGTGCTGGCTTGGAGATGCGGATCGCTCGGAAACACCGTCTGAGGCATCCTTCCGGTGCTTAGATTATAATGGAGGCATACAAGAATGTAACGAGGGGGTAAATAGCTGCACGTTATCAAGGGGCCGGCAGCCAGCAAAAATCTGCAATATTGAATGTCCACTGAAAATCTATCAATTTCTCTTTCTACACCGGGGTAAAAAAAAAAAACAGCAAGGTTATTAGAAGACTGCTGTATACTGCGAAGCCTGACATGAGGCCGTCAGAAAAGACCGCCTGTCAGGTACACAACGCAAGGCGCTCATTTAATGTCCTGAATTAAATGCCCTCCCGACCTCCCCTCTCACTCCGCCCCCCCCCCCCTCCCGACCCCCAAAAGGGCCTGCCGCTGTCCCTGTAGAATACTCATTTCACTTGCGTGCTGGGGAATTACAGGGTGATTGATTCTGGAGTGCTAACTCCCTTCGTGATAACATATCCTCTGAGCACTACCTCGCGCTAAAAGGAGTATCATTGCTGCCGGTGATGATGTAAGTGGTGCCTAAGAACACGGTTTTGCTCGCAAAAGCCATCCCGTTCGGGGCCCGATTCAGAGGTGCGTGTTGTCATGGAAAGGTGCTGTGTTTGATGTTGACAGACATGCATTCCGATGTATTACGGGAGTGGCAATAAACGAAGTCCGCAGCTCATGCAAAGCCGTGATTCACGGCATGGCAACATCCTCGCCAACCACCTCACATCTATTCTAAGGCGCTGGCAAGGACTGTACTCAGAGGCCAGAGCACCCTTCCTGCACCAGCCAAAAGAGGCGTTCATTAAGCCTGCCCTGGGAGGTGCTGTTAAACACCACAGCACACTTTTTCCCATTTTAAACATAGCCTTTCTCAGACTGCAGCACCACTTTTCTAGTTTAATGAAACTTTATGAAAACTTTCTTAAATTAGAGAAGTGGCTGTCTTTTGGGAAAGGCTCGCAATGCCACTGGAGCACATGAGAGATGTTCACAGCGTTTGCTGCTGGAAAGCAGGACATTTCTCCTCCAATATTTCCACCCATCTCAGAATGATGGTGCTGGAAACTGGAGGGGAAAATGTCGGCTTTCCAGACACTTTTTACCAAAAGCTCTTAATCATGCCCTTGGTGCCTCCGTGGGGGGGAGGGGGTGCATAACATGAGCGTTGCAGCTCGGGTGGCACCATTGCCCATTGATGAAAAGCACCATTGCAGACCCTGCATTGTCTCAAACATTTTTGAGGAAGTTGTGCCATCTGTGAACAACGAGCGGATCCACAATCCCTTTCGTAGCCCTGCTACGCCATCTACTGGCTGAGAGCTGCTTCTTCACCTTCATGCTGTTTAAAACTACACACTTCATCTTCATACCCAAGCATCAGAACTGACTGATGCCCAAATCCTTAGTGTGGTGATGGGTATGGAAGAATGTGAGTGGGTGGTGATGGGTATGGAAGAATGTGAGTGGGGTGGTGATGGGTATGGAAGAATGTGAGTGGGGTGGTGATGGGTATGGAAGAATGTGAGTGGGGTGGTGATGGGTATGGAAGAATGTGAGTGGGTGGTGGGAGGCACTGGGGACAGATGTGTGTGTGTGTGTGGCAGTGCGTGCGTGTCCCCCCTGCTCTCCCTTTCTTGATGTCAGGACAGTACCCGCTCACTAATTCAATGACCAATCAAATGCTGAACCTAGAAACGGCCCCTACCGGTCACCGATTGAATGCGCAGTAAGCTAGGGCTCTGAGAAAGAGGTGTGGTTTAGGCTGATGGGAGGTGTTATGATCGGGGGGGCCACTGTGGTGGAGTGCGGGCCCTCCCCAGATCTGAGCCCCCGCGCGCGGATGGGTCGCGCAAGAACGAGCACTGGAGACGTCCGCCTGTTCCGGCGCTCCGGCGCAAACTGCTGCCGGGCGCCGCCTTTATTAACTGGCGCATATGCGCCGGCTCGCGGGCCGCGCATGCACGCTTAGTGTACCACGTACACAACATCCCTCCTTTTTCCCCTTAAACAGCAAAACATTAAACATGGGGAGCCAACATGGCTCGAAACATTTTATACTTAACAGACTTGGTTGCTCAGGCTGCCGAGTCCATAATGAAGTCTTGGAACCTTTGCGGGGGGTGGCGCCCTTCCCTGCGGGGGTATCTGGGCGGGCTCCTTTCGAGGTTCTCTGGCCTCCCAGGATCCTCGGCCAGTTCAACGTTTTCCGGCGGCGCTTCTGCCGCCAGCCTTTGGCCGGGATCCGGTTCTTCTTCTGAGGCTATTGGTCTTATGCGTTTGAAGAAGGACACATTTCTGGTCACTGTCCCACGCGCGTTCGCCGCCGTGATCATGGATCCTTTGACGTGAGTTACTCCCATCGGTTGTGTTTCATAAGTCATTGAGAGTTTCCCTTCCGGTTTCCTGTTCCGGACAAGGACGGTGTCTCCTACTGCTATCTCTTTCTCCGGCAGCCTCCGCCTTGTTGTCTCACTCTCGTTTCTCGCGGCTCTGTCTGCTGCCACCTGTGCATCATCGATCACCCCTGGGCGTCGTTCTCCCGCTTCCGGTATCAACCCTCTGGGTATTCGCTTGAACAGTGCCTCGGCGGGCGCGATTCCGGTGGACTGATGTGGGGTGGACCGGTACTCGCGGAGAAAGTCGATTAAGTTGTGGCGTAGGTCTTCCCCACCATTGACAGAGATGCAAAAAATTTTGTTAAGCGTCCGCATGAAACGCTCAACCTCTCCATTGGCCCTCGGCCACAGCGGGGTCACCTTTCGGTGCTTGATTCCTCGTTCTGCGCAGTATCTGGCAAAACGCTGCCCTTGGAACGGCGACCCATTGTCTGAGCAGATCTCAAGCGGGAAGCCATGGGTGGCGAAAATCTTGTCCATGGCCAGGATGGTGTGATCGCTGGCGGTGGATTCCACGAGTTCTACCTCCGGGTACCTCGACCACTGGTCTGTTACTACTAAGAAGTATAGGCCTCTGCCGGTCGAGCCGAAGTCTGCGTGAACAGTACCCCACGGCACATCGCTCTGTTCCATGGCTCGAATGGGCGGGCCCTTTTCCGCCGGACTCGCGGCCTGGCAGGGGATGCAGGTCCTTACGAATTCGGTCACCCTGTGTTCCAGGTCGGGGAACCAGACCTTCAGTCTTAGGCGCGCCTTCATCTTAGCCATGCCTTGATGCCCTGTGTGGGCTAACTGGAGGACTCTCATGACCAGGGACCTGGGGATCACAATCTGGTCTCCATGCAGCAGCAGGCCATCCGTGGACACCGAGAGTTCGTGTCGAGCCTTCCACAGCAGTTGTAGGTCTCTCTGCACCTCTGGGTTTCTTCTGGCGTTGTTTAGGAGGACGTCCCGCCATTCCCCCGTGGCTACCGCTCTTTTCACTCGCAGGAATGCTTCGTCAGAGTTCGAGTCATCCGCAATGTCCTCTCTTGACAGGGCCGCTGGCAGGGCTGATTCAACGACGAAATGCACTGCGTCACCAGCCTCAGACACCTCTACAGGATTCTGGGCGTTCCTCGTGCCTGGGTGGCGGGACAGGTAGTCTGCGGGGTTATGAGTGCCTGGGCGGTACACCAACTTGACGCCGTATTCGATGAGTGACAGCATCCATCTCTCGATACGGGGAGGCGGCTTGGAAGATGTGCCAGACAGGATGGGAATCAGGGGTTTATGATCCGTGACCACGACAACAGGTCTGCCGAGGATGTATATCCTGAAGTGTTTGCACCCCCATAGGATGGCAAGGGCCTCTCTCTCAATTTGTGAGTATCGCCTTTCCGTGTCGGTGAGGGCCTTGCTGGCGTACGCTATGGGTCTCATGGCCCCTAGTTCGTCGGCCTGCATGAGGACTGCCCCTAGTCCTACAGGGCTGGCGTCGACTACGATCTCAGATTCCCGGCTGGGGTGGAAATAGGCCATTGTCTCCTGCTCCGACAGGGCCTCTTTGATGGCATTGAAGGATCTTTGTTCAGTCGCCGTCCATTGCCAAGGCACGTCATTTCTGGTGAGTGCCCTCAGTGGTTCTGATAGGGAGGCCAGGTCTTTGATGAATCGGCCGCAGTAATTGACCATCCCTAGGAAGCTCCGAACTTCTGCTGGAGATGTGGGCGGAGGCGCATCTCTTATGTCTTTTACTTTTCCAGGGTCTGGGGATATGCCACCCGCATGAAAAATGAACCCGAAGAACTCCAGCCGGTCTTTAAGGAACTCGCACTTTTCTTGGTGCAGGGTTAGGCCCACCGCCTGGAGCCTCTCAAACGTGCGCTCTAGCCTTTTAAGGTTTTCGCTTTCCGACTTGGCGAAGACTAAGATGTCGTCGGACATGTTAATGACACCCTTCAGACCGGACAATGCTCCTCTTATGGCGTTCTGGAAGACCTCAGCCGCGGATGAGATCCCAAAGCTAAGTCTCTTGTACTGATACAACCCCTCGTGCGTCGTGAACGTCGTAATGTACCTCGACTCGGGGTGCAGTTCCAGTTGATGGTAGCCGGATCTGAGGTCCAGTTTGGAGAAGACTTTGGCGCCTTGGAGTTCACCGACGATATTATCCAGGGTGGGTGTGAGGTGGCGCTCCCTTTTGATGGCGGCATTTGGGAGCCTCATGTCCACGCAGATGCGCACAGCCCCCGGTTGTTTCGGCTTTGGGGCTACTACGATGGGCGAAACCCAAGGCGTGGGGCCTTCCACCCGTTCGATGATGTCTCGGTCGATCAGCTGTTGCAGCTCCTCCTCCACTTGGGCCCTCAGGTGAAAGGGGATTCGGCGGTGTTTGAGGGCTGTCGGCCTTACAGACTTATCGATGTGCAGGCGGATGGGGTCTGCGTTCAGTTTGCCGATGCCCTTGAAGAGACTCTCGAACTTGTATAGCATGCTTTTCAGATCGGCGTGGTATACCCCAAATGTGAAATGGACAATATCGAGCGCTTCCGACGCCGCACAGCTCAGCAAGGAATGTGGGCTGACGTCGGTGACGAAGAATCTTGCTTTGATGGAGTTTTGTCCATGAGAGACTGGGGCGACAAACGCACCCTGAATGTGTAAGGGAGTTTCTCCGCCGAATGCATATATTCTTGCTGTGGATGTTGACAGTTCTGGTGGGCCTGGCAGGGCTACATAATGTTCGGTGGCTAGCACGCAGACTGAAGCTCCGGTGTCAATAAGAATGGGGGTGGGAACGTCATTGATGTTGACGGTGCATGTGGGTTGGCGCCTCGTCGTGCCGGGACCTTTCGCGATGCTGGAGATGAAGAAAACTTCTTCCTCCTCCTCTTCTTCTTCCGCGAGATCCAGGTCCTGCAGGCCCTGATCAATCGAGGAGATGCCTCTCACTCTGCGAGCACCACCTCGCCCCACTCTCTCCGGTCCTCTCGCTGCTGTAACGGGGGAAGCCGCGCGGCACATTCTGGCAAAGTGTCCCGGTGTGCCGCACCGGGCGCATGTTCTCGACTTCGCCGGGCAGTCACCGCTGTGGGGGAGGTCATACCCACAGTACGAGCACGATGGGGCGTTGCTCGGTGCGGACGTGGCGTCAGGCCTTTTCGGCGCCCATCTCGACCTTCCCGCGGCTGACCGTCCTACTGCGAATGCATCTTCGTTATGTCCTGGTCGCGAGGCAGCGTCCATTTTCGCGCCTCTGGCCTCCGCTAGCTCATGTGCTCTGCCCAGGTCTAAAATCTGCTGGAGGGTCAGGCCAGGCTCCCTCAATACTTGCCTCCGAAGTTTTCCGGAGCTGCACCCCTGTAGTAGTTGGTTGCGGACCATTTCCTCCTCGTCGGCCCATCTGCAGGAGGTCGCCAGGTGTCTCAGGCGGGCGCAGAATTTGTCTAGGGGCTCATCGTCCAATTGTCTCTCAGCGCCCATGACAAACCTGTCAAAGTCTACATTGGCCATGGGTAGGAAGTGGTCTTTGAGTGCCTGCTTGACTGCGTCGTAAGTGACCACGGGGATGACGAGGGAGTCGTAGATCTTGTGGACTTCTGCGCCTGCCAAATAGATCATGGTTGCAATTTTTTCGTCATCATCGTCCACCCCAGATGCCCTAAAGAACATATCCAGTCTTTTGACCCACAATAGCCACTTCGGGCCTAGCTTGGAAGGGGGTCCAGTGGCATCAAATTCCGGCATGGGGGCCAGGGAGCTGCGAGCTCTGCGGGGGATTGGGGCTGCGGCACCCTCATCGTCAGCACCTTCACCCATCTCAGTGCCACGTACTCACAGTTGGCTGTCTCGGGAGAGGATGGCCTGTCTCGGCCTCGTGGCAAGGTTGGGTGCGAAATCCCCTTCTTTCTTCTCGGTTGCCACAGCCCTGCGCCTGCAGGACTGTGGGCGTTCCAAAAATTACTCTTCGGTGTCTCCCGACGCCGTTGGCGAGTGGCGCACGAGCACCCTGTCGGGCCGCAACCACTGTCGCCACGTGTGACGGGGAGCGGGTGAAAGAGAAGATGGCCGCCGGCGCTCCGTGGGTCCGTAATACGGCAGACTTCCGTCACTCCGAGGTCGTCGGGCACGGAAGTGGACCGTACCTCCTTGTCGCCAGTGTTACGATCGGGGGGGCCACTGTGGTGGAGTGCGGGCCCTCCCCAGATCTGAGCCCCCGCGCGCGGATGGGTCGCGCAAGAACGAGCACTGGAGACGTCCGCCTGTTCCGGCGCTCCGGCGCGAACTGCTGCCGGGCGCCGCCTTTATTAACTGGCGCGCATGCGCCGGCTCGCGGGCCGCGCATGCGCGCTTAGTGTACCACGTACACAACATCAGGGGGTCTGGGGCGGGGTAGTTTGAGATACGCCCTTGTACTGCTTCTCTTGCCCATTTAATACAAAAGCCAAATCTCTGCTAAAAAGAAATGCCAATTCCGACCGAACATCTTTTCTAAAGCATTGCACCCCACGCAATTAACATCTCACGTAAAGCCCCAAAGTACCCTTAGGCCTCTCTGATTATGACCGTTTTAAATAACTGGCCGATTTCTACCTGGCTTCCCCTCTTGCAACCTCATGTTTTCCTTTCTTCCTGCTCTCCCATTCCAGCTCTACCTATGCTACCTGTTTCCCTCTGCTGCACCTGTGGTGCTCTGAGGAAGTTTCAGGGCGCAATTATGCGCCTCACAAGCAGCCTAACATTTTTAATACCGCTTTGCGCTGCCTCCTTTGCTCTCCGTCTACCTTGTTCCCTTTCTCCGACATTCCCTGTTTTCCCCTATTGTGTTATGATATGATATGATATGGTATGGCATTTATAACGCGCCTATACACAAGTGTTTCAAGGCGCAACGAGGCAAGGAGGGGGGACAAAGGGAAGACAGAGACCGATCTTACTAGGTCAGGTGTCATTCAGATCGCGCAAGTGCAAGGGAAGAGGGGAAGGGAAAGTGCGAGGGGCAAGTGCAGTACATGGGATAGTAGAATAATAAGATAAAATAAATAAAGGGCCAGTTGATGGCAAGTGCAAGGTAAGTGCAGACAAAGTGCTGGGAGGGGGGCTGTAGGGATAGAGAGACAGTCCCGTGGTGCTGGGGTTGCCAGGGAGGCAGTGCTGGGGGCAAGTGGCTGGGCCAGGGACCGAGATCAGTGAGAGTGGCACAGTGCAGATTCAGTGCAGTTTCAATCAGGAAGTTAGAAGGGGAGAGGGGGAGAGAAAGCAGAAGCAAAGAGGAAGGTTTTGAGGTGCTTCCGGAACCGGAGATGGTTCTCCTCAAGTTTCAGGGAGGCAGGAAGGCTGTTCCAGAGGGAGGCCCCTGCCGCGGAGTGAGATCTACCCCCGACTCGTTGCTTGGAGAAGCGGCTCCAATGTTCTTGTGCGTAAACATACATACATAATACAACAAAATGTGCACTATATACATGTGCTCAATCACTCAGAGTGCCTGATCACTGATTCAATAAAGAGCCTACTTGCTGACATAATGGCAGCACCGTACCTGCCTTCCGATCCATTGAAAGAAAGGTGACAGCTCAGTGACACAATAAAGGCGCAGCGCCTACTCACCGAGCCAATACAAGCCTAGTATCAAGTCACTGAACAACCTATCTGTGCTGATCTCTATGTAGCTCCTGTTTTCCATCCCTAACTCAGGCCAGGGAGCACTCATTCCCTGCCTAGATCAGGGACAGTCACCACGGGAACCACCCCCCTCCCACCCCACACCCATTGGATAGGGAGGAATGCTGCATCTCTAAAAGGAACTTGCTGTTATCAGGAGATGGGCGAGACCATGAGTTCTTAGCTAATTACCTGGACACAGACACCAAGGTGAATTTTATAGGGATCCCAATGTGGACCTGTGAAGAATTGCCCTCTGGGACTATGAAAGGATGTGTCTAGAAAGGGAGGGCGGAGCTTGCAGTTACCTGGGAGACACTTCCTAATTATGGTGTCAGCTGTACTCAGGTACGTTATTCTAAACAGAGTGAGATTTCCTTGGTTGAGACTTCTTCTGTTTTTGGTTCCCTTGTTGCTAGGAGACAACTGGGGAGAACGAGGAAGAAAGTGGCCGTTACGAGTGGGCATATTAAAACTGCTCCACTGTAATGTAGGAGAATAAGTTATAAAAATAAAGTGTTGCGCCGTTGCGCTGAAGTTGTAGTGTTTAAGAAGTTCGATTAATGAGTCACCAGAGTTCCTGATACGAAGACCAGACGTGAAGTCAGAGGACACAGAAACGGTGAGCTGAGACGCGGCCCAGCTGTACAGACAGAGGCGGAGCAATGATCCCAAAGGTTTAGACAACGTAGCGGGGGCAGCCTAACGCCATTCGCCTCCCCTCCCACTGCACACCCACCACCCCTCCATTCTGTAGCCCCGGTGTCGTGTAGGCCGGCACCTCCCCCCCAGCCTCCCCCCCCCCTTTCTCCCGTGCCAGCCTTCCCCCCTCCACCTTCCCCGTGCAAGCAATAATAGGCGGAGACAATTGTACGATTGGAAGTGTTAATGCCACAGCAGCTTTATTTTGCATAAAGTCTTGGAGTTATCTTACATATGATCCGTAATTCACCACACCACAGGTTCTTCTACTCCGTGTGAGGTTACCTAGGGTCGCCCCCCCCCTCCCCGTCGGCGTCGAGCGGACGCCTCTGGGGTACCCCGGCCCTGTCTATCTTCTCTCTACCCCGTGTTCATCTGTCGCTGATTGCCTCTTGCCCCCATCCATATCGTATGGTTCTCCTCTTAACTTTGGTCCATTGACCCAAAATGCATTTCTGCCCACCCCCTCCCCTCTCTGCGTCCCCCAGGTCCCCTTCTATCTACCGCAGGCTGCCCCTTGGCGCCTTGCGACTGGCAAATTCCTATACAGACACCACCGACAGTGTCCCAATACATCTCATACATACACCGGGCCGGCCCCGACCTCCGGTGCCGACCCACCACTTTCTCCCTGCCTAAAAAAGTCATCGTCCTGCGATGTCCATATGCACTAGTGTCCCATACTATTTAGACTCACCGTCCCACCTTCTTCTCTAGCACAGCCTCTACTCAAGGCCCTCATCCCCCAATTCCTTCCCCCCCCGGAGGGCTTCCCCTTGTATACCTTTGTTGTATTTTGAGCTTCGTTCTTTGATCCCCCCCCCGGCCCTCTCTTTTGGGTTTGGAATGGTTTCCAAGACCCCTATCTCCCTCCCCTTTTTCCCAGGGCCTCCCCTGAGTCTAGTACTCCTGGGGCACCGTAAGATCTAATCTGTTGGCTGTGCATTCCCCTATGGGCCTGACAGCGCTTTGCTACAGGGATCGCAATGTAACTCCGCCGGGCGACCTGAAAAAGAAAGCAAAATAATTACAACACATTTCTTCATAAAGGGAGGGCGGGTGGGAAAAACTTCTTCCTGTCCCAACACGTGGAGGGGAACAGGAAACCAGAGGAAGAGATCGTTCTAGGGACGATCCTTGCCCTTTTGTAGGGTCTTCCCCCCCCGGCTTCCTGTTCCCCCTCCCCCAGCCGCCCCCCTCTCCCCCAATCACTCCCCGGGTACCCCAGCCACTTCCGGGCGGCCCCTTCCCCCTCGTCCCCCCCCCCTGCGAGCGTGAGTTACCCCCTCCCCCCCCGCGAGCCGGCAGAGGGCGGAGACTCGGGGGGGGAGGGTCTCTGGCCCGGCAGCCCCCACTAAGGGGCGGCGCCTGCCATGCTGCGTCCCGCGCGCACTCGCCCGCCGTAGCGGGGGCAGCCTAACGCCATTCGCCTCCCCCCCCCCACTGCACACCCACCACCCCTCCATTCTGTAGCCCCGGTGTCGTGTAGGCCGGCACCTCCCCCCCAGCCTCCCCCCCCACCCTTTCTCCCGTGCCGGCCTTCCCCCCTCCACCTTCCCCGTGCAAGCAATAATAGGCGGAGACAATTGTACGATTGGAAGTGTTAATGCCACAGCAGCTTTATTTTGCATAAAGTCTTGGAGTTATCTTACATACGATCCGTAATTCACCACACCACAGGTTCTTCTACTCCGTGTGAGGTTACCTAGGGTCGCCCCCCCCCTCCCCGTCGGCGTCGAGCGGACGCCTCTGGGGTACCCCGGCCCTGTCTATCTTCTCTCTACCCCGTGTTCATCTGTCGCTGATTGCCTCTTGCCCCCATCCATATCGTATGGTTCTCCTCTTAACTTTGGTCCATTGACCCAAAATGCATCTCTGCCCGCCCCCTCCCCTCTCTGCGTCCCCCAGGTCCCCTTCTATCTACCGCAGGCTGCCCCTTGGCGCCTTGCGACTGGCAAATTCCTATACAGACACCACCGACAGTGTCCCAATACATCTCATACATACACCGGGCCGGCCCCGACCTCCGGTGCCGACCCACCACTTTCTCCCTGCCTAAAAAAGTCATCGTCCTGCGATGTCCATATGCACTAGTGTCCCATACTATTTAGACTCACCGTCCCACCTTCTTCTCTAGCACAGCCTCTACTCGAGGCCCTCATCCCCCAATTCCTTCCCCCCCCCGGAGGGCTTCCCCTTGTATACCTTTGTTGTATTTTGAGCTTCGTTCTTTGATCCCCCCCCGGCCCTCTCTTTTGGGTTTGGAATGGTTTCCAAGACCCCTATCTCCCTCCCCTTTTTCCCAGGGCCTCCCCTGAGTCTAGTACTCCTGGGGCACCGTAAGATCTAATCTGTTGGCTGTGCATTCCCCTATGGGCCTGACAGCGCTTTGCTACAGGGATCGCAATGTAACTCCTCCAAGACTCTCTGCGGGCTGCCGGCGGCAGAGAGTTCCCCCATTCCCCCTTCCCGCATCTCCTACCCTCCCCTGTTGATCTCCTGCTCAACCCCGCCACCCCCCATGCGTCTCCCCCCCCTCATTACCCGTGCCCCCACCTTGGCCGCCCTTATGTGCAACCCACCTTCCTTAGCCCTTCTATCCATTCCAGGCACATCAGTGCTGGCCCCACTTCCGAAAGGTGTGTTCCGTCGGATTCAAAGTACCCGGGTACCTTAATGTTAACAAAGGATGTCTTATCCAAACCATTCCCCTGCTTTTCAAAAATCCCCCCATCCTCCCATTGGTCTTTCGCCTCGATTCCTCAATCGCCCCGTGTCGTGCAGCCCCCCTCCATACCATTCTGGGAATAATTTCCGACCACATGACTTCGGCCGCCTTGAATTCCCTGCCAATTCTGGTAAACAGGGCCCTTAACCGAGCGGATAAATCCTTTCGTCCTCTTGCGACCAGATCGTTACCCCCCACGTGTATCAGCACAACGTCGTTTCCAGGGTGTCCCACAACTGGTCGCAGTGGAGGCCGGCCTTGCCCAACCACCGTATCTGTGTTTGCCGAAAACCCAGGTTACCATCCCTGTGTGCAATCCGTGCTCTTCCTGCCGCCCGTGTGATGAAGGAATGGCCCACGATCCACACCCGTGCCGCATCTGGGAGGAAACATTACATCCGATTACCCGGTGTGTCCCTCCTCCTGTTCTGCCGATACCCCCCCCCACCCCGTGCCGCCCGTCTTTACAGGCGTACATACGCTTTGTGTTTGTCGGAATCCCACCGGCCCAGCCTCTTGACCGCATCCTCCACCATACCTTCTCTACTGACGTACCCTCCAGCTGATGATAAAAAGTTGTATTAGTAAAGGTCATGCGACCTTAATTTACTCCCCCCCCTAATAGCTACCCTCTGCCAACCAGTGCACTTGACATAATATTCACCATGTTAACCTAAGTCTTGAACCTCGCCTTTGTACCAGCTGTGTTGTGTGCACATTCTAGTCAGTTTAACTATGGCCAGTGAAGCCCCCACCCCAAGCCCTCCAATGGGTGCTTATAGCTTAAATAACACTTAGTTGGAATTAAATCCATTTTCTAAATTAGTATATCATGTATAAGTGGGCCTGTTAGCTGTCTCGGATAGTGGTGCAAATGTGCATTTGTGGAGATAGGTAAGCAAAATGGCAGCATCAAGCCATATGGGCTGAACAAATATTATCAGCACATAAGAATTGCACACAGTCAGGTGGCCATGCCTTTTATATGTGGGAGGGCAACGCGGGTGAGAATTACTACTGACCCATGTGCCAGATGCTGTGCGGGCGCCAGAGCCGAGGAAGGAAATGGGGAAAGGGGGGGGAGCCACCGAGCTGTCTGCAGGGTTTTCGCTAGAGATCGGCTACTTTAATGCATGGGGGTGGCGGAGCACGGTAAAGTGAGATAGTCTGGCAAGAACGAGTTAGGGCAAAGATGTCATTGACTATGTGGCACCGCACCGCCACCATACAGCGTGGGAGAAAGCATGATATGATACGGCAACATTTTTCCGCGCCTATACCCCAGTGCAATGCCAGATGCACACAGCGGCTGGGCGTGCACCACAGCTGGGCACCTCTACTCCAGCTCCCCGAAAGCAGCACTCTCCCGGCCGGAGCTCCCGCGAAACCTAAACACGCCTACCGTCCCCGGAAACACCCCCCGAAGTCAGCCCCGTCGTGCCCAACCCACTTAAAACAAAACCCCTGTGAAAGGACGCTCCCGGCGGCGCACCCGCCAATGGCCACTGGCGGGGTGCAGTATGGCAACACGATAGGCATTAGCCGCACACGGGAAACACACATCAACGGCACGGCGGGGGACAAAAGGGAAAACCCACCAAGCGACGTGGCAACTGTACACCCAGCCCAAACAATGTCTAAACACCCACCCTGCACCCACCCACAACCATGCACCACTGTTCCACATTGCACCATGCACCTCCCCAGCCAATGGGCCCCCTGCAACGGGCTGCGGTGCCCCGAGGGCGTGTGCAGTGCACAAATGCCAAACACTACCAATCCAACGAGCAGCGCAACAAGTAAGCCCCCGCTCTGCGCCACGATGCCCCAGGGCAGGTGTGCGCGACATAAAACCAATAAACAAACAAATAAATCAATACTCCATCATACTGCACCATTACAGTTTCCCACCCCCCGAATAGAGCCCCTCCTGTGTTGCGCGCCCGCCATCTGGTACCCCAACACCAATCCTTCAACATCAATGCGCTCAATCGTCAGAAAAACCCCCCGATCCCACCCCTTTGCCACACAGAAAGCCCCTCACTTGCAGACCCCGTACGAGCCCCGATCATAGGATCAGCCCGCCCAAATCCAAGTGTCCCCGCACTCCGCAGACCACCAGGCAAAAACCCGAGACTGCAGACATGCGTCAGCGTCGGGATCGGATCCCGCGCACACAATGCTCCCGCGCCCAAAACTCGACCTCACTAACCCCCGCTCCCCCCGTCACCCCCACCTACCCTCCTATTCCCCCCCTTCCCATCGATCGCAGCAACAACAACACATCCCTCCCAGCCCGGGCATGCCCGTGTGCAAAACACCTTGGAGTCCCCGCATCCGCCCCGCCCGTCCTCCCGAAACCGCGCGGCATCCACTCGCCGCCCGCGCACCCATCCCAGGGAAAGCTTGCAGGCCCTCACCCCCCGCGGGACCAGAACATGTGCTCCGGCCGGACCCGCAACAAGCGCGTGCCTGCGGACATGTCCCAGCCCCCGCGCCAGACACCACCCCAGCCCCCCGCGCCCGCACGGCAATATTGTGGGTGTTTCCCGCTCTGGCTAGTCCAAATGTGCTAGTTACCCTTGCATTGTCCAGCTTAAGTAAAATGCTGATGGCTTGTCCTCTGCCTAGTTCAGTTAGCACCTCATGCAGCGTGGCAACCTGTTGCTTAGATCCTGCGATTTGCACATGGCCACGGCATCCGGGCAAGGTGCCCAAGTTATGTTTTGCAGCAGTTTCGTCCATAGCGGGTATCTGGGCTGGGGGGTTCGCTTGGGGTGAGCGGGTGTACCAGGGGACACCGTGTAAAATTCTGGACTTAATCCACTTGGGACGCGCTGGCGTCACCCCACTGGGCATTCAAAGGCTGCGCTGGAAGCGGCAAGAGGAGGGCACTGACTGGGGAAAACAAGTGTGACGCGGCGGATGGGTCTGGGTACGGGAAAGTGCAGTGAAAGGGTCGTATTGATACGGTTGGTATTTCCGCAAGGTGCCTGCGTGGTTATTTGGGAACATCTCCGCCACCTCCCCCACTGCCCCCCCGCTGCCCCACTCCCGCCCGAGCACGGCGCGCCACTCCACCAACACTGCAGCAAACCCCCCCCCCATGGTCGCGCAGTGGCCCACGGCTGCAGAGTTGCCCGGCACTGTGTTAACCCAGTGGCACTGTCTGGGTAGAGAGCCCTGCATAGCAGGCCCTATGCTTGGTACGTAACGCAATCATGGTGCTGCAGCAACATGGCACAAAGAAGGTAGGAGTCAATTAGCATTGACTGACGAGCCAGAAACGGCTCGTCCCTTTAGTCTCACTGCCGTCAAATTACTAATTTCAGCAACATGAGCCCCATGGTATTATTTCTTTATATATGTTTAAGCTTTTATTTCACCATACAGCAGTTTAATTTGCCTAGGAATTGTATTTACCAGCCCTAGGTCCGTTTCCGCTTTGCCCCACTGCATTGTGGTATTTGTAGTACAGGGGGGTGAGGGTGTAAAAGCAGGGCTAACTTATAAATTCCCCTCCCGCATCTCTGCTAATGTCTAGGGTGTGTACGCGGGGCAGTGAGTGGTGGGAAATCCTGCCCACACGCTCCCCCTCCTCAGGAGACCAATTCCCATCTCACTATGAAAGTATACCTCCACCGTGTCCATCCTGAGGTCTATCACGAGCCCCATGTGTTCGCAGACACCCAACCCTTGGCCACAGGCAATGACACAACAGCTCGTACCGTTTCTTGCCCAAATAAGGCTGTGATTCCACGCTAGTCAATGCAAAATTAAACTACCCACCGACACCATGCACCCTCCATTTATACCATTAGCAAGCCCCCAACCCGCATTTTCTTACCCCCGTGTCGCACGCAACATTGCCGTTTATCGCCTGTAATTTCATTTTCACATAATTAACCCCCTTACCCAACGTACCGTATGCGGCACAAAATCTGAAATGCCCCTGTGACTGCTCGTGATGAACTTGCCCCGACGACACATAAGTTCCTCGGCGACAACTGAATTGCAGCAACACGCGACACAGAAATGGTTCTTCTATTACGCACTTACTCAGCCTTGTCACTTGCACGGATTATAAAATGTTTGTGTCTAAAATAGCTCAATTCCCTTCCTCATTAAACTACCGCACCCATAATGCTCCACACTCAATATGTTCTTACACCTTAATAGTGCCACCTGCACTTCGACCCATCTAACCATTTCAACCCATTTCCGCCATTTGCCACGTGGCTGCCTCTCCCCACGGTTGCCCGTGTTGCTGGGATTGAAACCCATTTCTGACTGCATACCAAGGCTCTGCATATCGACCTATCTATGAGCCCTCATGCACCGAGATCGCATACAGTGAGGCAGGCGAAGTACGCCATCCCGCCGCCCCTGAAAAATACAGTAGTGTTGAGGCCTCTGGCAAACGCGGTGGCTAACTGCCCTGTTTTCTTGTCATTGCGGCAAGTGATCCCCAGACACCCGCCAACAGAAGAAGCCTGCCCGTGCGCACTCTTTTACAATGCCTAGTGTATTATAACCAAATGAACACAGTCAGCTTGGCGCTGGACCACCCAATAAAGTTCCTAGGTCTATCTAGGGAGACAAAGAAGGTATCTCCTACATCATTCAGGTTTCAACTTTTTTTTTTTTTTTTTTTTTTTTTTTTTTTTTGGGGATTTTTTTTTCAAATATCACATATAACTGACGCTATGCCGCAAACCATGCTCCATTCCACTATTTGCTTTGCGAAACTCGCTAGGAGCATCTTGTTCCGGCCCTGCATTCCCGATAGCGCACAGACCCGCCAGAAACATATTCACGACTGAGCGCACTGTAAATATACGCAAGCCCCCCCCAAACCCCCAGACGACACAAACCCTTCTCCATCAGCCAGCACCTTCTCTTACTTTCAAGAAATCCTTTCCTGGCTGGAACCGACACATGCTGCAACTGGAACTCCTGAGACCCCCACACTCGAACTCCTTCGCCTGGAACGACAGCACCAGCCACACGAACCAGGAGCAGGAAACCAAAACTTCTTCTTGTCCCAACACGTGGAGGGGGACAGGAAACCAGAGGAAGAGATCGTTCTAGGGACGATCCTTGCCCTTTTGTAGGGTCTTCCCCCCCGGCTTCCTGTTCCCCCTCCCCCAGCCACCCCCCTCCCCCCCAATCACTCCCCGGGTACCCCAGCCACTTCCGGGCGGCCCCTTCCCCCTCGTCCCCCCCCCCTGCGAGCGTGAGTTACCCCCTCCCCCCCGCGAGCCGCCAGAGGGCGGAGACTCGGGGGGGGAGGGTCTCTGGCCCGGCAACCCCCACTAAGGGGCGGCGCCTGCCATGCTGCGTCCCGCACGCACTCGCCCGCCGGAAGCTCAGGAGCGGTGAGCTGAGACGCGACCGCAGAGCTCTCCAGTGAGAGAGCGAGAGGCCCAGCCCAGCTGTTCATACGGAGACGGAGCCGGAGATGCATACGGAAGAGAGAGAGAGAGAGAGAGAGAGAGAGAGAGAGAGGAAATCGGAAGGTTTTCAGAAGCTGTGGGGCTCGTCAGCAGGGGCAGACCTGATACGCTGAGAAAGAATCTCAGCTGGGCTGACATTACGAACTGTAATTGAAGGAGAGGAAAGGGGAGGGGTCATTCGCCACCGAGCCGCTGAATCAACAGAGAGAGAGAAAAGAAGCGGCTGTTCACCAGAGTGGAAGAGAGATTTCTAAAGTAGGACAATCACATTTCAATACGTTAATCAGACTAGTCTGAGTTTCTGAACATTAGACAAGGAATGGACAGTCATACATTCCTCTCTATACCGATGAGGGAGAAGATTGTTCCTAAGAAAGCTCAATTACCTATATGGAAATTTCTATGAATACAGAACTAAAGACAATGCTTGAATAACGGTGCAAGGACTGGGAGTATGAGAAATTAACTGACATGCTATAAAAGAAGAGAGAGAGGCTAACCATGAGATAGAACTTGTTACCTGGAAGAACTGTTGGCTAACAGACTTGAAAAGTGAGATCTGCATATAAAGTGAAATTTCTATATACATTTACTCTCCTAAAGAGGTCCACTGGAAGCCAAGGTTCCGATGCTTATCGATCTCTAGGAGTAATGAAGTAGCTGCAGATCTTGAAGAAGCCTTCACAACGAGTATCCGTTGAAGTGAAAGTTTCTTTTTTTATTTTAGTTTAAAAATAAAGTTGTGTTGAACCAAAGTCCTCTGGCTATATGTGTGTCCTCTTATCCCCACAAGGTGGCTTTTGGTGGCAGCGGTGGGATAAGAGTGAACACCATGGAGGAGTTAATTAAAACACTGAGTGAAGGTCAACATCTTTTACAGCAAGCATTACAGCTACAAAGCCAGCAGGCTCAGGCAGACCGACAAGCTTTTCAACAGGCTATGCAGGTTCAACAAGCACAATTGCTAGAGACTACAAACATTAGAAATCATACACAGGTTTCAACATCTGTTCTGCAGAAATATACCTCAGGCGAAGACCCTGCTAATTTCTTCGTAAATTTTGAGCGGCTTGCCAGGAACGCTCAATGGGCTCCAGAAAGATGGTCACACTATATAGCACCACTCATGACGGGGAGATGCAGAGCGCCTACCAAGCCACTAATCCCACAGGCGAGACAAGTTACGCTGATATGAAGAGGGTGGTCCTCGATGTCAGAAATGTACCAAAGTATCAACTGAAAAGGATACAATACTCAAAAGGATACAGGAGGTAGGGTCTTCCGGATCCCTGTTCACCCGACTTGATAGTCGTGAAGTCAACAAAGACCTTCCAAATGATACAACTCTCTGGCTGATAAAACAGGCAGAGCGATGGATCACTGGAAAGGGCGTGGGTAAGGTATAGTAATCCAGCCTAGGACAAATTAAAGTATCATGAATAACTGCTCCAACCTGAGTATGATGAATTAGATAATGACAGGAATGATCACACTGACCTGTATCTCTGGGTAGAACAATCCAGAAGTCTCTTGATGGATTTGAAATGAAGAACAAAACGACAGGGAAGGGAAAATTAGTAAGGGAGACTTATCCCGAACGGAACGAGGCTCACGCTAGATACGGGTTGAATTCACCACAGGATAGCGTCCAAAGTTCAGTTCAAAGTCACTTCCAATGATCCTTGAAAGGCTTCCTTCCCACTTTAGGGATCAATCCTTCTGTTAATTCCACAGATGCAGGAGTTAGAAGAAAATAGCGTATGAAGACAACGTGCGCGTGTGGATTTACACGCGGGCAGGATTCGCGCAGCCTGGGCCAGCCGCGTGTGAACACAACGTGCGCGTGTGGATTTACACGCGGGCACGATTCGCGCAGCCTTGGCCAGCCGCACTTGAAGACGAAGAGCGCGTGTGGATTTTACACGCGGGCAGGATTCGCGCAGCCTGGGCCAGCCGCGTGTGAAGACAACGTGCGCGTGTGGATTTACACGCGGGCAGGATTCGTGCAGCCTTGGCCAGACGCACTTGAAGACGAAGAGCGCGTGTGGATTCTACACGCGGGCAGGATTCACGCAGCCTTGGCCAGCCGCACTTGAAGACAAAGAGCGCGTGTGGATTATACACGTGAGCAGGATTCACGCAGCCTTGGCCAGCCGCGTGTGAAGACAAAGAGCGCGTGTGGATTTTACACGCGGGCCGGATTCACGCAGCCTTGGCCAGCCGCAATTGAAGACAGAGAACGCGTGTGCATTATCACGCGAAGGGATAGCTCCAGGAATCAGCGTGTGGCGGAACACACGCTATCGAAGGCCCAAAAGTAGCTGTAGGATTATGCCAGGAAGTAGATCAGAGGTTCAGCTACACAACGCCAATAGAGACGATCAGAAGCAGCGAGTGAAGTTTCTACGCTGCTTAAATACGTGATACCGTAGTTCACGTGACGAAGCAAAAGTCACGTGAAGTTAGCGACGTGAAAAGTGTAAACGTCGTTTTCCCGGTAACGTATCGAATAGCCTCCATTTGGAGTAGAACGGTCTCGCTGTCCTACGAGCGTAGCGACCAGCATGCATGACAGTGCCATCCCCCAAAGGGACAACCTCTCCCCTTCTTGTGTGAAAGCGCTTCAATAAAGCAGGAGCATGTATGTTGGAAAGAGGTTCCCAGGACCTATCTTCGGGACCATAGCCCTTCCAGTCCACCAGATAATATGGTCTACCAGAACGGAGTTTCATATCCAGTATGTCCTGTACCTCGTATTCATCAGACCCCCGCACAGAAATAGCAACAGGCCGTACAGGCAGTCTAGTAGTGTCAGAGAACGGCTTGATGAGCGAGACGTGGAATACAGGATGCACCCGCCATCGTTGTGGCAAAGCCAGACGTACAGCAGCAGGATTAAGAACATGGAGCACTTCATACGGACCGATGTATCTAGGCAACAATTTCTTTTTGCCTGGAATCCTTAAGTTCTTAGTGGATAGCCAGACTTTCATCCCAGCCTTATAGACAGGTGCGGATACCCTATGAGCATCGGCATAGAACTTGTCACGTCGTTTAGCCTGCTCCAATTGCTGCTTCACCTTTCTTTGTAATCTCTTCAGATCACGAAGAGTACGGCCTGCGGCAGGCGTGTCCAGGGATAGACCGGAATCCAGAGGTATTGATCGGGGGTGTTGTCCATAGAGAGCATAGAACGGTGAAGTGCCTATGGCACTATGATAAGAGTTGTTATAGGCAAATTCAGCCGCCGGCAGTACCGTGAGCCAATCCGATTGATATTGCAAACACAGACACCGCAGATATTGTTCCATAGTACAATTGACCCTTTCAGTCTGTCCGTCGGTTTGAGGATGATAAGCGCTGGACATTCTATCATCAATTAGTAATGCAGATGTTAAAGCTCTCCAAAAGCGTGACGCAAACTGCGAGCCCCTGTCAGTAATGATTACTGACGATAGACCAAAGAAACGAAATATATGTTGGATGAACAGTTCAGCCAGAACAGTAGCAGTTGGTAAACCAATACAAGGAATAAATAGGGCCAATTTAGTGAAATAATCCACTACGACCCATAGGGTATCATATCCCTGATTTGGGGGGAGTTCCACCACAAAGTCCATAGATATCATGTCCCATGGTTTGGTAGGGACAGGCAGGGATTGGAGTAAGCCCACTGGTTTACCAGGTGTATTTTTACATTGGATACATACAGAACAAGAAGATACGTAGTTTATAACGTCTTTTGCCATGGATGGCCACCAGCACCACCTTTTGAGCAGGTCCAGTGTTTTCTTCCGTCCAGGATGGGCTGCAATCAAGGAATCATGATTCCATTTGAGGGCTTTATTCCGCATTGAAGGAGTTGGTAGATAAAGCACTCCTTGTGTGAATGGTAAACCGTTATGCACGTCCAGATTCATATCCTGGACTACTTGTGGATTGTTTTTTACCCACTCTTGTATTTCGGTTTTTAAGGATGGTTGAACCGAACAACTACAAATCACATGATCTGCCAACAGCTGGGTCTGTACTTGTTTTTCTTCCTGCGCCTCTTTACTCATACGGGACAAAGCGTCCGACTTAACATGTTCTCGGGCAGGACGATAGGTGACCTGGAAATCGTATTGGGCAAAAAAGACATGCCATCTGGCCTGACGGGCCGTAAGGCATTTCATGGATTTGAATGCTTGGAGATTTCTATGGTCAGAGTACACCAACACCTGTTGTTTGGCCCCAAGAAGATGATGACGCCATTCTCGGAAGGCATCTTTGATAGCCAGTAGTTCCCGCTCAGTAACGGTGTAGTTCCGTTCATATGAGGTGAGTTTACGAGAGAAGAAAGCCACTGGGTGTTCCTCCTTGGTTTCCGTGCAAACTTGTGAGAGCACTGCGCCAATAGCGACACTGGATGCATCCGCTTCAACGACAAACTGGCGATCAGGATCCGGATGTTGAAGCACGGGTGCAGTGGTAAATGCTTCCTTCAGCTTTTCGAATGCTGCTTGGGCAAGTTGGTTCCAACAGAAAGGTACTTTGGAACTAGTTAAAGCCGTCAAAGGAGCTACTGTTTTGGAAAAGGAATGGATAAATCTGCGATAGAAATTCGCAAAGCCCAAGAAAGACTGTAGTGACTTGACGTTATGTGGAATTGGCCAGTTCAAGACGGCCTTTACCTTGGAACGACTCATTCGAGCACCTAGATTGGTAATGTCGTAACCCAGGAATTCCACTTCCTGTGAATGAAAGACACATTTTTCGGCTTTCACATAAAGATGGTTCTCCCTAAGTCTTTGTAGGACTGTAGAAACATGTCTGACGTGTTCCGATAAAGATGATGAGTAGATCAAAATGTCGTCCAGATAGACAACCACAAATCGGTCCATTATGTCTCTGAATATGTCATTCATGAAGAATTGAAATGTGGCGGGGGCATTGCACAGACCAAAAGGCATCACCAGATATTCGTAAAGACCATACCGTGTCTTAAAAGCGGTCTTCCATTCGTCGCCTTCACGAATGCGAACCAAATTGTATGCACCTCGCAAGTCCAATTTGGTGATGTAACTGGAAGTGCCTAACTGATCCAACAGAACGTTTATTAGTGGTAAGGGGTATTGGTTTTTGATGGTGATATCATTAAGTGCCCTGTAATCAATGCATGGTCTGAGGTCTCCCTCTTTCTTAGGCACAAAGAATAGAGGAGATGCAGCAGGAGATTGTGAGGACCGTATAAAGCCCGTTGCTAGCGCTTTGTCAATGTATTCTTTTAACACGACATCTTCTTTAGGTGTTAAAGAATAAACACGGCCTGTAGGAATTTTGGCACCAGGAATCAATTCGATAGGACAGTCGTACTGTCGATGAGGAGGTAATCGTTCTGCCTGGCCTTTATCAAAAACATCAGCATAATCAGCGTATTCGCATGGTATTATATTGTCGCATCGATGTACAACGCTGATAGCAGATTCCTCCACCATAGAGGCCAATATGTGTTGTTTATTTGACACCTCCTGACTGGTAAAGCAATGTTCATTGCAATGAGACGAAGGATATTGGAGCGATCCCGAAACCCAGTCAACAGCAGGATTGTGAAGGGTTAACCATGCAAGACCAAGTATGATCTCGTACTGCGGAGCAGCAATAACATCGAAGATGATTTCTTCTGAATGGTTGTTAGATAACGTCATCTGAACCGGTACCGTCTCCTGGGTTACCATACCAGAAACTAAAACAGATCCGTCCACGGTGTTCACCGTTTCAGGTTTTTTTTTGTTTACAAGGGGTAAGGAATGGTTCTTGGCATAGGTGATGTCTATATAATTGCTGATGGCTCCAGAATCAACCATGGCCTTGGAAACCACTTCTCGCTCATCACAATGTAACGTCACCTGAACTATTACAGGTGCATGTTTAGGAATGGTACTGGAGTCCGATGAAACACTCGACATAGGGACTCCTGCTAATGTCGAGTTTTGGCGTTTCCCGCACGCTTGACGGGTTTTTTAGGACATGTTGCCAATAAATGCTCGGAAGAACCACAGTACATACATAAGTGGTTTTTTCTTCGGTTCTCCCGTTCTGCATTGGACAATCGGCCTCTCACGGCGCCTATTTGCATGGGTTCAGGGTCGTTAGAGACGACTGCTGGTGTCTCTGACCGCCCCGAGACTGGCATGAAGGGCTTTTTCTCTCCCTTTCGAGCATTCCTTCGGGCGTCGATTTGTAGAACCAAATCGAGCAGCTCTGGGAAACCCGTAGGAACCACAGGAACAGTAGATAAGGCGTCTTTCAGTTCTTCAGAAAGACCCTTGTAAAAAACAGCCGTTTTCTTGCTGTCAGGCCATTGGGTTTCCGCCGTCAGTTGATTGAACCGGGCAACGTAAGACATAAGGGGTTGGCTGCCCTGTTGTAGGTTAAGCAACTCTAGATCTGTGGCTTGAGTAGAGTAACGCATATCAAAGACTTTACTCATAGCAGTCAAGAGATCGTCACAATCGTACAACAAAGGGCTATTAGTTTCCAACAAAGGGTTAGCCCAAGCAGTGGCTGTGCCCCCTAAATGGGAAAGCACGAAGGCTGCTTTTGTGGTTAGATCAGGAAAAGATGCAGGACGGCAAAGAAAATGGAGTCGGCACTGATTTACAAAGGTTCTGTAGGTTTTGGGATCACCCGTGAACCTTTCCGGAGGGGCCAAGGGAAACTGAGTGGGCATAACCACATTAATAGTTTCCTGTGGGGGTGCCGTAGTCCCAGATCCAGATGCAGTAGCCATCGGCGCCTGTGCTCCCTGAGGACTACCATGTAGGGCGTCTTGCATAACGTCCATACGGTGCCGTAACATGTCCTGTGCAGTAACCATTTCGTTTCTCAAATCGTTGATCAACTGTGTCAAAACAGTTAAAGGATCCGTACCCTCCATGGCTTCTGATTCTGTCAGAAATGTACCAAAGTATCAACTGAAAAGGATACAATACTCAAAAGGATACAGGAGGTAGGGTCTTCCGGATCCCTGTTCACCCGACTTGATAGTCGTGAAGTCAACAAAGACCTTCCAAATGATACAACCCTCTGGCTGATAAAACAGGCAGAGCGATGGATCACTGGAAAGGGCGTGGGTAAGGTATAGTAATCCAGCCTAGGACAAATTAAAGTATCATGAATAACTGCTCCAACCTGAGTATGATGAATTAGATAATGACAGGAATGATCACACTGACCTGTATCTCTGGGTAGAACAATCCAGAAGTCTCTTGATGGATTTGAAATGAAGAACAAAACGACAGGGAAGGGAAAATTAGTAAGGGAGACTTATCCCGAACGGAACGAGGCTCACGCTAGATACGGGTTGAATTCACCACAGGATAGCGTCCAAAGTTCAGTTCAAAGTCACTTCCAATGATCCTTGAAAGGCTTCCTTCCCACTTTAGGGATCAATCCTTCTGTTAATTCCACAGATGCAGGAGTTAGAAGAAAATAGCGTATGAAGACAACGTGCGCGTGTGGATTTACACGCGGGCAGGATTCGCGCAGCCTGGGCCAGCCGCGTGTGAAGACAACGTGCGCGTGTGGATTTACACGCGGGCAGGATTCGCGCAGCCTTGGCCAGCCGCACTTGAAGACGAAGAGCGCGTGTGGATTCTACACGCGGGCAGGATTCACGCAGCCTTGGCCAGCCGCGTGTGAAGACAACGTGCGCGTGTGGATTTACACGCGGGCAGGATTCGCGCAGCCTTGGCCAGCCGCACTTGAAGACGAAGAGCGCGTGTGGATTTTACACGCGGGCAGGATTCGCGCAGCCTGGGCCAGCCGCGTGTGAAGACAACGTGCGCGTGTGGATTTACACGCGGGCAGGATTCGCGCAGCCTTGGCCAGCCGCACTTGAAGACGAAGAGCGCGTGTGGATTCTACACGCGGGCAGGATTCACGCAGCCTTGGCCAGCCGCACTTGAAGACAAAGAGCGCGTGTGGATTATACACGTGAGCAGGATTCACGCAGCCTTGGCCAGCCGCGTGTGAAGACAAAGAGCGCGTGTGGATTTTACACGCGGGCCGGATTCACGCAGCCTTGGCCAGCCGCAATTGAAGACAGAGAACGCGTGTGCATTATCACGCAAAGGGATAGCTCCAGGAATCAGCGTGTGGCGGAACACACGCTATCGAAGGCCCAAAAGTAGCTGTAGGATTATGCCAGGAAGTAGATCAGAGGTTCAGCTACACAACGCCAATAGAGACGATCAGAAGCAGCGAGTGAAGTTTCTACGCTGCTTAAATACGTGATACCGTAGTTCACGTGACGAAGCAAAAGTCACGTGAAGTTAGCGACGTGAAAAGTGTAAACGTCGTTTTCCCGGTAACGTATCGAATAGCCTCCATTTGGAGTAGAACGGTCTCGCTGTCCTACGAGCGTAGCGACCAGCATGCATGACACTCGAAAGGTTGGGCCACGACGAAGAAGCCTATAGCGTCAAGTTCAGAGAAATCAAATTACACCATGATGAAACTCCACGTCAACTTTACTATTGTGTGAAGGAGATGGGTGATAAGTGGATTCAAACAGTTACAGCAACTCCTCAGGAGATGGCAGAGAAAATTATACTTGAGCAATTCTTGGAGTCCCTTCTCTTACCCATCCAACGCTGGGTTAGACAACATCACCAACCCACGTTGATGGAAGCAGTCAATATAGCCTAAGCATATCAAAAAAAGGGACAAAGTTGTTTATTAAGTTATACGCCTATGTCAAGAAGCGCCGCTCTTCCAACTTCTACCACAGGAAGACCTCTAAGCAACCAGAGATGGCCGAACTCTATGCTAAGAAAATCCAAATGGGAAAATACCAGGGTACGACCCAGTAGTGAAGGCCCCGTCAGCATTAGACCACCTACAATGTCTTCGAGAGGTCCACAATGTTTTGAGTGTGGTGAGTGGGGGCACCTAGCGAGGTTGTGTCCTAAGAAGAGCAAACCTGAGCCCATAGACGTGGGAACATTTGAAGTATCAAAAGAAGGAGGTAGTCACGAAATTGACCAGATGGTGAAATCATTGTACCTTTATACCTGTGAAGCGAAGGTCGATGGCAAACCCACCAGGGCCATGATTGACTCTGGAAGTCTCCAAATGGCTGTAACAACAGATCTGGTAGGTGGAAACGTTGACCTCAACAAGGACATACCCATTAGGTGTGTACATGGGGATGTAAAAAGCTACCCCACGAAAAAGATTTAGATAAAAGTAGCTGGGAATCAAATAGGGATAAGAGCAGCAGTATTACCAGTATTACCTGAACCGTTGTTAGTGGGTTCCGATGTCCCCAATTTTTCAGATCTTTTTAAAAGTGTGGAGAAGAGCTGGTTAGAAAGTGCCCCATTTTATGACCAGATAATAAGGAGTCCAGCTAGCAAGGTACAAAAGAGCAGAACAGATAAGAGGAAAATAAAACAGGAATGGGGAGAATGAAATGTGCTACCTATAGCCGTTGATTGGAAGCTTGATGAGGGTGGAGATAGTTTTAGAATGGCTCAGGAGCTAGATCCTCTCCTTCAAAATGCTAGAATGGCTGCTAAGGAGAATGCAAACCAGGATGGAACATATTGCATTCAGGAAAAGGAGTTATACTATCGAATCACAAAAGGAAACGGAGATGATCTGATCCGCCAACTATTGATACCCAGTAAATACTACAAAGCTGTGTTAGAGGTAGCCCATCTACAGCTAGAAGAAGGACATTTGGGGACTGAAAAAAACAACAAGGAAAATTTTGGCAAGGTTTTATTGGCCTGGAGTCTATGCACAGGTAGACAGATTTTGCAAGGCATGTGAAGAGTGTTAAAAGAAAAATAGGGCAAATGTCTCGAAGGCACCTTTGCAGCCAATGCTGTTAATCCTAGAGCCATTTAATCGGATTGGAATGGACATTGTGGGTCCCTTGGACCCCTCCAGCCGAGATCATAAGTATATTCTGGTAAGAGTGGACTATGCCACTCGATATCCAGAGGCGTTCCCTTTAAGGACAACTAATTCCCAACAGATTTGTGATGCATTGATACCTTTTATGAGTCGGGTGGGTATCCCTAAAGAAATTGTAACAGATCGTGGAACCAATTTCATGTCTAACATTATGAAGCAAGTTTGTGACACCTTAAAAATTAATCATCTGAAGACAGCAGTTTATCATCCCCAGGCGGATTGTCTTGTAGAGAGATATAATCAGACCATAAAACAAATGCTAAGAAAAACCACTTCACCGGATGAAAGAAATTGGGATAGGATGTTGCCTTGGATATTGCTGACTTTACGTAATATTCCTCAATCATCAATAGGTTTTTCTCCATTTGAACTCCTCTTCGGCAGACCGGTCCGGACATTACTGGATGTGCTGAAAGAAAGTTGGGAGGAGCAACCTTCACAGGAGATTTCTCTGATGGAGTATGCACATCAGTTGAGAGAGAGAGTTGAGAGACTGCAATCAATCGCTACTGATAATCTACGTCAAGCTCAAATGAAACAGGAGCAATATTATAACCAGAACAGTCGATTGAGGAGTTTCCAGGTCGGAGAGCAGGTATTGGTTCTGTTACCATCGTCAGAAAATAAGATGTTGGCCACATGGAGAGGTCTATATATGGTAGAGGAAGTGTTGGGCCCAGTTACCTATAGAATTTGTCAACCAGAGAAAAAGGTTCCTTCACAGACCTATCATGTGAATCTGCTAAAGAAGTGGGTGAAACCAGTTGAAACAATAGCTATGATTAATACTAATGAGATCCAAGCTGAGCTGTTTCCCCAGTCTAAAAAGAGTTATGGAAAGGAAGTCCTAAATATAAATCCAGGTATTTCTCCTTCAAAAAGGCTTGAGCTGGATAACTTAGTAGACAAGTTAGAAAAGATATTCTCATCCATTCCAGGAAAGACCACCTTAACTATCCACAGTATAAAGACACCACCAGGAGTTAACGTCAGACTACGCCCTTACAGAATTCCCGAAACCAAGATTCAAGTCATCAATCAAGAGGTCAAAGAAATGCTTGATCTGGGTGTAATAGAACCATCCCATAGTGATTGGTGTTTCCCAGTGGGACTAGTACCAAAACCTGATGGAACAACACGTTTCTGTATGGACTTCAGAAGATTGAATGAAGTATCCAAGTTCGATGCCTATCCTATGCCAAGGATAGAAGACCTGTTAAATAATCTAGGGAAGGCAAAATTCTTGACTACTATAGATCTTACCAAAGGATATTGACAGATTCCTTTACAACCGGCAGATAAAGAGAAAACCGCATTTGCTACGCCGATGGGGCTGTACCAGTTTACTGTCCTACCTTCTGGCCTACATGGCGCTCCAGCGACCTTTCAAAGACTGATGAATCATCTAAACAAGGGTCACGAGAAATATATGGGGGCTTATTTGGACGACACCATTGTATTCAGTCAGTTCTGGGAAGATGATCTAATTCACTTGGAAGCTGTTTTCAAAACACTACAACAAGCAGGGCTTCGCATTAATCCGAAGAACACGTTTTTGGCATATACTCATACAAAATACCTGGGATATTTTGTTGGTCAAGGAGAAATCAGACAACAAGAGGAGAAATTGTCAGCAATTCGACAGTTACAATTTCCAAGAAGTGTTAGACAAGTAAGAGCCTTCCTAGGCTTTATTGGTTACTATCGCAGATTCATTCCCCATTTTACGACACTGGCCACCCCATTAACAGAACTTTTGAAGAAATCTGCTCCATCGAAGAGAGAGTGTCAAAATAAAATAACTGAAAAATCGTTCAGCTCCCTGAAAGATGCTCTAACAGAAAAAGCAGTGTTACACTGTCCGGATTATGAAGCTCCTTTTTTCCTTCAGACAGATGCATCGTGAAGAGGTCTAGGGGCAGTCTTATTTCAAAATCAAGGGGAAAAAGAGAGATCTATAATGTTTATAAGCAGAAAGCTGCTTCCATATGAACAGAAATATGCCACGATTGAGAAGGAATGCCTGGCAGTCAAGTGGGCTATACAGTCACTGAAATATTACTTATTGGGGAGACATTTTACCCTTATGACCGATCATGCCCCCTTAGTATGGTTGACACGTAACAAAGACACTAACCCACGGATATTGAGGTGGTTTCTTTCTCTCCAGCCCTTATCTTTCCAAACAATTCATCAACTGGGAAGATTGAGGTCTCAAGCAGATTTTTTATCACGTGCTTATGCCCTTCCCGAGCATAAGGGCCTAGAAGGGGAGGTATGTGATGAATTGCCCTCTGGGAATATGAAAGAATGTGTCTAGAAAGGGAGGGCAGAGCTTGTAGTTACCTGGGAGACACTTCATGATTATGGAGTCAGCTGTACTCTGGTACTTTATTCTAAACAAAGTGAGATTTCCTTGGTTGAGACTTCTTTTGTTTTTGGTTCCCTTGTTGCTAGGAGACGACTGGGGAGAATGAGGAAGAAGGTGGCCGTTACGAGTGGGCATATTAAAAAAGCTCCACCGTAACGTAGGAGAATAAGTTATAAAAAAAAAGTGTTGCGCCGTTGCGCTGAAGTTGCTAGTGTTTAAGAAGTTCGATTAATGAGTCACCAGAGTTCCTGATACGAAGACCAGACGTGAAGTCAGAGGACACAGAAACGGTGAGCTGAGACGCAGCTGCGGCGCTGTTCAGAGAGAGAGAGAGAGAGAGAGAGAGGTCTAGCTGTTCAGACGGAGGCAGAGCAGTGATCCGAAAGGTTTAGACGGCGGAAGACCCACAAGCGGTGAGCTGAGACGCGACCGCAGAGCTGCCCAGTGAGAGAGAGAGAGAGAGAGAGGCCCAGCCTGCTGTTCATACAGAGGCAGAGCCGGAGATGCATACGTAAGAAAGAGCGAGAGAGAGAGAGAGAGAGGAAATCGGAAGGTTTTCAGAAGCTGTGGGGCTTGTCAGCAGGGGCAGACCTGATACGCTAAGAACAAATCTCAGCTGGGCTGACATTACAAACTGTCATTGAAGGAGAAGAAAGGGGAGGGGCCATTCGCCACCGAGCTGCTGAATCAGCAGAGAGAGAGAGAGAAGAAGCGGCTGTTCACCAGAGTGGAAGAGAGATTTCTAAAGTAGGACAATCACATTTCAATACGTTAATCAGACTAGTCTGAGTTTCTGAACATTAGACAAGGATCGGACATTCATACCTTCATAGATAGTCTATGCCGATGAGGGAGAAGATTGTTCCTAAGAAAGCTCAATTACCTACTTGGAAATTTCTATGAATACAGAATTAAAGACAATGCTTGAATAAAGGTGCAAGGACTGGGAGTATGAGAAATTAACTGACATACTATAAAATAAGAGGGAGAGGCTAACCATGAGATAGAACTTGTTACCTGGAACAACGGTTGGCTAACAGACTTGAAAAGTGAGATCTGAATATAAAGTGAAATCTCTATATACATTTACTCTCCTAAAGAGGTCCACTGGAAGCCAGGGTTCTGATGCTTATCAATCTCTAGGAGTAATGAAGTAGCTGCAGATCTTGAAGAAGCCTTCACAACGAGTATCCTTTGAACTTAAATTTTCTTTTTTTTATTTTAGTTTAAAAATAAAGTTGTGTTGAACCACAAGGTGACAGCACCCCTCTGTCACGACCCTCGCCCAAAACCCCCTCTGGCAAACCCATTGGCCAAGTGGAGTCAGGACTCAGGCCTCTATAGCCTGGCATTCTCTTCAAAAGCCCTCATGGGGCCAGTGCTGGCGCCTATGGCGCCAGGCTCATACACCATGAAAAAACGATGTGCTTGGGAACTACTTTATTGTACTGTCAGCCAACATGGAGGCATCCACATAGCTTGGTTCTTAAGAACCAAGCTATGCGGTCTAGTGTTTTGGGTGTGGTAGCTAGGGACTACTTTACCTGGACTATTTTGTTGGGGCTATTTAAACCACACCCGAGCAAGACAACATGCTTCACATTACTTTGCAGCTTGCAACGTGACGCTCACCGTGTCCAGCTATTCCCTCGAACCTCGGAGAAGCAGAAACTGCAAGGAGACAAAAGCAACATCATTAGCAGCAGCATCTTACCTGCAGTCTTCATCTTTAAACACTCGCAGCTACTGAGAACAGCTTCCTCGAATCTGCACGCCTCCCGGACAGAACGACCTGAAAAAGGAAGATAGAGGCAACATTGAAGAAAGCAGTAGAGACATTTACAAATTATGAACTGCTCAAAAGGCTTACCTGGCTGGTCGCCTCTCGGCTGGCACCACTCCGGACATTCCACTCGTGCTGAAGAACACCACAACCTACAAGGAAGGAAAACACAGGTTAGCAAAGGCAAGACTTCGCAGCGCTGTGCATAGCGCTTGCTTACCGCATCATAGCGCTCTTAATGCGCCATCATTTACCAGCAGGGCTCAACCAAGCCAGTTCGCTGCGCTGAAGCTCTGCATACCTAAGGGAGAAAAAAGAGACATTTTGAACAAAGAAAGGCATGCAGGATAGCAAAAAAACTAAAGAACAGTAATAAGACCTACCTGAACAATATCAAACGGGCCGACGTCAGTGAAGTAACTGGACCGCGCTCGCCCATGAAAGACAATGCGCCCCTGCAAAGAAGGCAGGACGGAGAGCACGCCTAATTCTACCACAAGGTGAGGAGAGGGCGCCAGAGGGACTGAAATCATATGGGGGTGGAGGGAGGATACTTACCACAGTTGGTCAGTCTTGAACACAGTCCTCCTGTAATTTCAGGCAGAACCTTCCCCGCAGACCACATCAGGGCAAAGCTGAGAAGCATACCAGCGAGTAACCCGGCTGGGTGGCGTCTCTGTGGATACCAGGTGAGCGTAACAGAACGCAAAGCCTACCATAACAAATCCACATGGGCGCCATGGAGACATCAGAAATGGACCATTTGGCCCAATTACTAGGAGAGCTTCGTGATGAGGTTCATTCTGCCCGACAAGAGACTAATCCCTTCCGGAGAGACCTAATAGTGACCAAAGAACGCACTGAAGAGATTGGCAGGCAATACTTGCAATCACAGGCAGGACAGACACCTCTACCTGGAAGCAATCCAATAATGCAAAACCCTGCCATACCACCCACTCCGATACAGATCACGTTACCTGGAACAGTGCCCCTGGCACCACCAGAAAGGTTCTCAGGTGACCCACGGAAGTATGCAGCATTCATCAGTCAGTGCCGCCTTCATTTTCTTTGTAGGCCTGGAGGATTTCCAAACGACCAGGCTCGGGTAGCTTTTGTCTTATCATACCTGAGTGGTAGTGCAGCAGATTGGTCGTGCCATTGGTAACCCATGATGATCCTCTATTACATGACTTTGGGGGGTTCCAGAGAGAAATGGAAAAACATTTTGCTCGCCATACCCAGGAACAAGCAGTAGACAGTGAACTCTTGTCCCTCTGACAGGGGCATCAGGACTTGTTAACGTACATTGCAACCTTCAACAGACTGGTTGCCGAAGCTAGGTGGCCAGAAAACAAAAGAACCACGTTATTCCATCAAGGCTTACGAGGCGAATTAAAGGATGTCTTAGCCCAGGTGGTTGATCCACCCAGAGACTGTGCAGAATTCATAAATCTGGTCGTGCAGTTAGACCACCGGTTGCAGGACCGAAAGGCAGACCGGTCTAAGACGGACCCTCGGACCGTGTATGTTCGACCAAGGGAAAACACACCCAATGTACCTGAAAATGCTGTAGAACCCATGCAGATTGGAGGGATGCGGCCTCCATTAATAAAACAAGAGCGGGACAAAAGAAGAGAACAACAGCTTTGTTTGTATTGTGGGAAACCAGGACATTTCCTGAAGGACTGTCCAGTAAAACCCCCAAGAAGAACAGTCGGGGCCACAGAGAAGGATAAAGCTAAGGAATCGGAAAACTACCAAGCTCGACAAACGTAGAGGTCAGTTTGTCGAGTGAGAAGAAAGAGTTGCTGACCTCGCACTTTGCAATACCAGTGATCTTAATTAACCACCAACAGTCGTCAAGAATGCATGCTGTTGAAGCATACATCGATAGCGGAGAAGTTGGAAATTATATTGATCAAGAACTGGCAGCAGAGATGGGGCTTCCTTTGTGTTCTAAGCCAACTATGGACAAGGTAACCACCGTGGATGGGACAGAAATCGCTTCCGGACCAGTAACCCAGTGCACAGCCAGGGTAACCTTGCTGTGCCAGGACGGACATCGGGAGTCTATTTCATTCGATCTCATCAAGGCACCTCAGTTTAGGCTAATACTAGGGATGCCATGGTTGGTTGCTCACAACCCTTTGATAGACTGGCGGGCACGAAAATTAACCTTCCCCGGTGCCTGCTCCCCTGCCTGCTATTACCAAGAGGAGAAACCCAACGTCTGTATCCCCATGACTCCCAGAGCAACAATATCAACCCTGGGAGCAACTAATACATTGCCAAGTGAATACCATGATTTCCAGGATGTTTTCTGAAAGGACCAAGCCAATACATTGCCGCCGCACAGGCCCTATGACTGTCAGACCGACCTTGTTCCTGGTGCACAAATCCCTTGCGGCAGGATTTACGCTCTCACAGAACCAGAAAACCTTCATTTGAAATCCTATTTAGACCAGTACCTTGCAAACGGATGTATCCGTCCTTCGAAGTCCCCCGCAGCCAGTCCTTTGTTCTTCGTACTGAAAAATGAAGGAGACTTGACAACCAGTATTGACTACCGCGCATTGAACCAGATCACCGTGAAGAACCGCTATCCTTTGCCACTTATCACTGAGATGCTAGACCAAGTTAAAGGTGCCCATATTGATACCAAAATGGACCTTCGAGGAGCGTAACACATGGTCCGAGTCAGAAAAGGAGATGAATGGAAAACCGCCTTCCGTACTACGTACGGCTTGTTTAAATATCAAGTCATGCCCTTTGGGTTATGCAATGGTCCTGCGGCATTCCAGTATTTCATGAATTACGTCTTAAGGGAGTTAATTGATGTGTGAACCTTAGTGTACATAGACGACATCTTAGTATACTCAGCCTCGGAACAAGATCATGTCAGGCACGTTCGTTCAGTCCTCACCAAGCTCTGTCAACATTGCTTGTTTGCAAAGCTTGAAAAATGCTTTTTTTCAAGTCACCGAAGTAGAATTTCTTGGTTTTATCCTTACTCCATGAGGCATCAGAATGGACATGCACAAGGTAGATGCCATTCTAAAATGGCCTTCATCAACGTCTCTGAAAGGGGTACAAAGCATGCTGGGCTTTGCGAACATCTACCGCCGGTTCATCACAGACTTCTCTCAGGTTGTGCACCCAATCACAGTACTATTACGAAAAAACAATAAAAAGTTTGCTTGGACCGAAGAAGCAGAAGAAGCCTTTCAGGAACTTAAACGAAGGTTTACCTCCGCTCCAATCCTGCGACATCCTCGTCCAGACCTCCCTTATGTCGTTGAAACTGATGTGTCCAGTCTCGCAATGGGGGCTGTCCTTTCACAGAGAGACCCAGAAACCGGCCAGCTACATCCTGTGGCCTTCTGGTCGAAAAAGTTCTCACCTCCAGAGATTAATTATGCCATCACGGACAAGGAACTCCTGGCTATCAAATCGGCCTTTAAAGCCTGGAGGCACTACCTTCTGGGGGCCAGACACACCATTACAGTAATCACAGACCACTGAAACCTGCAATAACTCAAAACAGCCAAGGCCCAGTCCTCGCGCCAATTACGGTGGGCCCTTTTCTTCGCCAAATATGAATATGTAATCACATTTTGACCAGGAGTCAGAAACGGAAAGGCGGATGCCTTATCTCGCATGGGCATAGATGAAATAGTATATACAACTCCAGGCCCAGTACCTATTATACCTGAAGACAAACTCTTGGGTATCACGAGAGCCTTAACACAAGCAGAACTACAAAAAGAAATGCACGGACAATGAATCCTGATGCCTACCTCGCATGGCAAACTCAAGGAGAACAATATACCATCAAGGAACATCTACCCGTTTTTAGGGATCGCCTATATGTACCCAAGAAGGAATTACAACAGCATATTATTTCAAACTATCACGATTCACTGATCGAAGGGCATCCTGAGATCGCCAAAACCCTAGCTAGGGTGAAAGAGAACTTTTGGTGGCATACCTGGCGTAAGGACATCATTCAGTATATTCAGTCCTGCGGTGTCTGCGCACAAAATAAATCACAGAAACAAAAACCATCTGGTCTCCTACAACCATTGGACATTCTTCCAGTTCCATGGCACACTCTTTCCCTTGACTTCATCACTGATCTACCTCCAAGCCAAGGGTTCAACACCATCCTTGCAGTTGTGGACTTATTCTCGAAGATGGCCCATTTTATTCCTCTCAAAGGCCTCCCAGACGCAGCCACTTTAGCAAAAGTGTTCCTGGAGGGCGTGGTTAAGCTACATGGCTTCCCTTCGGTTCTGGTCTCTGATCGAGACAGCCAGTTTGTTTCAAACTTCTGGAAAAAATGTTGTGCAATGGCGCAGATCGACGTTCGGCTATCTACCAGTCACCATCCCCAAACAGACGGCCAAACCGAGAGAACCAATCAGAACAAAGGAATTGGAAAGACCTACTATGGATAGCCGAATATGCATATAACAATTCTTTGCATTCAAGCACGGGACAAACGCCCTTCTATACCCTTTATGGCAGACATCCACGTACCTCTGAACTAGACCTTCCAGCCAGCTTGGAAATGCCAGCGGTAAAGACTCTACACACAACCATTACTCAGGCTTTCAAAAGGGCAAAGGAACACCTTATTCATGCCAAAGAAAAACAAAAGAGATTCGCCGACCAACACCGGAAAAAGGCCCCTGATTATCAAGTAGGAGACAAAGTTTGGTTAGCCGCTAAATTCGTACCCATCAAGGGAACCCGGCCCTTTCATCCAAGATTCTTAGGACCCTATACCATTAAGGCAATTATCAACACAGCAGCCATGAAACTGGATTTACCACCTAATCTACACATCCACCCAGAATTCCATGTGTTCCTCCTGAAACCAATGCATCCCGGCACATGGATTGGGACACCACCTAAGCCCATACTTGTTGACAGAGAACCAGAATTCGAAGTCAAAGATATCTTGGACTCTAAATACTCTAGGACCAAGCTATATTATCTCGTCAATTGGAAAGGATTTGGACCACAAGATAGATCCTGGGAGCCCAGTGAGAATATCCACGCACCACGTTTAATCAGGAAATTCCATCGGAACTTCCCAACCAAACCTGGGCCAGACAGAAGGAACACCATGGGAGGGGCCTTAGGGGGAGTGCTGTCACGACCCTCGCCCAAAACCCCCTCTGGCAAACCCATTGGCCAGGTGTTGTCAGGACTCGGGCCTCTAGAGCCTGGCATCCTCTTCAAAAGCCCTCATGGGGCCAGTCCTGCCGCCTATGGTGCCAGGCTCATACACCATGAAAAAACAATGTGCTTGTGAACTACTTTATTGTATTGTCACCGACCATGGAGGCATCCACATAGCTTGGTTCCTACGAACCAAGCTATGCTGTCTAGTGTTTTGGTGTGGTAGCTAGGGACTACTTTACCTGGACCATTTTGTTGGGGCTATTTAAACCACACCCGAGCAAGACAAGATGCTTTGCGTTACTTTGCAGCTTGCAACGTGACGCTCACTGTGTCCAGCTATTCCCTCAAACCTCGGAGAAGCAGAACCTGCAAGGAGACAAAAGGAACATCATTAGCAGCAGCATCTTAACTGCAGTCTTCCTCTTTAAACACTCGCAGCTACTGAGAACAGCTTCCTCGAATCTGCACGCCTCCCAGACAGAATGACCTAAAAGAGGAACATAAAGGCAACATTGAAGAAAGCAGTAGAGACATTTACAAATTACGAACTGCTCAAAAGCCTTACCTGGCTGGTCGCCTCTTGGCTGGCACCACTCCGGACATTCCACTCACGCTGAAGAACACCGCGACCTACAAGGAAGGAAAACACAGGTTAGCAAAGGCAAGACTTCGCAGCGCTGTGCATAGCGCTTACTTACCGCATCATAGCGTTCTTAATGCGCCATCATTTACCAGCGGGGCTCAACCAAGCCAGTTCGCCGCGCTGAAGCACCTCATACCTAAGGGAGAAAAAAGAGACATTTTGAACACCGAAAGGCATGCATGATAGCAACAAAACAAAAGAACAGCAATAAGACCTACCTGAACAATATCAAACAGGCCGATGTCAGTGAAGTAACTGGACCGCGCTCGCCCATGAAAGGCAACACGCCGCTGCAAAGAAGGCAGGACGGAGAGCACGCCTAATTCTACCACAAGGTGAGGAGAGGGCACCAGAGGGACTGAAATCATATGGGGGTGGAGGGAGGATACTTAGCCCAGTCCTCCTGTAATTTCAGGCAGAACCTTCCCCGCAGACCACATCAGGGCAAAGCTGAGAAGCATACCAGCGAGTAACCCGGCTGGGTGGCGTCCCTGTGGATACCAGGTGAGCGTAACACCCTCTTTATTTATAAAAAATACTTAAACTACCTTAAACATTTTTATCCCTTTTCTAACATCCCCCTGATGTGAGTACCATCTAAATGGGGATCTGCTACATCAGCCCACCCTTCCTTGGAGGGGTCTCGGGGACCCATTGGGTGGGTACGGTACAATAGACCCCTTCCTTAAATCCAGGTACCACCCACGTGGAGTGTGAGGCCACAGAACGGCCTCTGTGGGCAGTTCCCCCTATCAAGGCAGCCTCAGGCAGGAACGCTGCTTCCTTCTGCTACCTTAAAACAGGATGCCTCCCCTTAACCCCCTTTCATACATTTCTACCCCTACTTAACATCCTGCTTAACATTCCCTTTACTAATATCCCCAATCTACTTTCTCCTACTTAACATTTATACTATTTATAACTATACACTACACTAGATAACATGTACTATTAAAGGAAATATATATATAAATATGCATAGGCACTAACTACAAACAATATATAAAACACATATATATCAAAATGGGGCTGACTGCTGCAGTAAATCTCACCTTTCAGTACCTTCTAGGGCTGTCTCTGGTGGGCAAATGAATGGGGGCCTGTTCCCTGATGATATATGGTGCCTGGACCCACTCCTTATTTCTTCTGGGAGGCCCTGCCCACCATGTGGGGCCACCCACACTCACTGCACTGTGTGTGTTCTGTAAAATGGCCTTGGATTGCCCGAGTGTGGTGTCACCCTAATCAACGTTGCGACCTATGGCCTTTGTTGATCTTCATGGTGGGCCCATAGGCTGGGGACCTACCTGCAGTCATTATCTCATCTGCAAACGTATTCAGTCTTCAGGGTAGCCCAGTTATCAGGGGCAGCCACCCGCACTCACACCTGCACATGCAGCCTTCTATAAAATCTTCTGGGAGGTCCTGTTGGCGTGGGGGCTGCATGCATCACCACTATGCCCGCTGCAGCATATTGCCTCAGACAGCGTCTCAATGGCCTGGGGATGCTGCCACATTCACTGTCATGCCCTGGGCGCCATCTTGAGGACAGGCCAGGTCTCCATGGCAGTGGGGATACCGTCATTGATCCCTGCTGCGCCCGGGTTCCGCTCCTCTTACTGGCCCACCCTTCTGTAATACATCACAGAGAAGCAAAGATGGGCCACCAGAGCTTCACCCGGGCTGCCTTCTTGCAGCAGCCCAGGGATTTTCTTCACTCAGGCTTTCACGACCAGGCAGCCTGGGACTTTCTGCATCCTGCTTCTCACCCAGGCTGCCCTGTAAGGCAGCCCAAGACTTCACTGCTCCACCATTCAGGGTGGAGCGGCCTTCCGATCTTCACCTCCCAGGCCACCTAATATACCCAGCCTTGCAGGACTTTTAGGAAGGGCCAGCCTCACAGGTCATGAGGTGGGCCTACTAGGGCATGGCAGGGCTGCCTGATTCGGGCATGCACCCTTACGGGGCTGGGACTGGGCAGTCCCTCTGTGACCCAGGTATCCCCATGCACGCTGCCATGGGCCTTGGATATTCTGGGGGCCATATGGTGCCAAATGGAGCAACACCCGTCATGGTCCCATGGGCGACAAAGCTGCCCTGCCAAAGAGATGAACAAGTTACTTACCCATGGTAATGTTCTTTCGACTGAATGTTCCTCCCACGTATACCTTGTCTTTGATATTCCCTAATATCCAGCTTCGTGCTTTGGATTTTTTTCCCCCCAGTAGAGGGCGCTCTGTATCGATGCCTGGTTGAATCGATGTCCCTCGGTGGTCTCCGTCCTAACGTCGACGTCAACACTGGTATAAATAGCGCACACAGCGCCCGTTGGTCAGTTTCGTTTTGAAGAGCGAAGCACTGTCTTGAGTTAGACATTTCGTCCCCTTGAGAGAGCGCAGACTGTAACCACAAGAGAAGTTTTACTGCAGGGTCGGTTGGGAGGGGCGATAAGGAATACGTGGGAAGAACATCCAGTCGAAAGACCGTTACCATGGGTAAGTAACTTGTTCTTCGAATGGATTGTGTCCTGCCACTTATTCCTCATCTTTGATACACTCCCAAAGCAGTTACCTTATTCGGAGGAGGGAGTAAAATTGAAATTATCAAGAATGCACAGAGTGCAATACTGCCTTTCCAAAAATGGACTCTTGACTAGTGGAGGAATCCAGGCTGTAGTATTTTGTAAAGGTGTGTACAGACGACCATGTGGCAGCTGCTCAAATGTCCTTTATTGGAACTCCCCTCTGCAAAGCAAAGTTGCGATACCCCTGGTGGAGTGAGCCCTTAGATGTTCTGGGGGATCTTTACCAGCCTGTCTGTAACAATCTGAAATTGTTAGAATAATCCATCTTGATATGGTTTGTTTGGTGATGGCTAGACCCAGTTTATGAGCTGTATAGCCCCAAACAACTGATCATTCTGTCTCAGTTTTGCCAATCTGGTAATGTAGAAACTCAGCGCATGCTTAGGGTCGAGTCTGTGAAGCCTCATTTCCTATTTTCCAGGATGTGGCAGAGGATAAAAGGATGGTAAGGTTATTTCCTGAGTGATGTGAAATTCAGAAACAACCTATACCACTCTGTCTTTATGAAAAACAGTATGAGGAAGCTTGCAGGATAAAGCCTGTAGCTCACTCACCCTTCGGGCAGATGTTATTGCCACTGAGACTGTTTTCAAGGTGAGAAGTCGTAATGGGCAAGAATGAAAAGGCTCAAAGGGAGCACCCATTAGAGAGTGTAAAGCCAAATTGAGATCCAATAGTGGGACTTGGAAAGGAGTTGGAGGATAAACATTTAATTAATCCTTTTTAGAATTGTATTACCAGAGGAATCTTAAAATAGGAGACTTCCTCTGCAGTGCGCTTGAAGATGGATAGCACAGCTAGATATCCTTTGATTGTCCCAACCTGGAGCACCAGATTTTCCAAGTGTACAAGAAAAGATAACACCATTGGTGTATTGCATGAGAAAGGGTCAGCATTCTTATCTCTACACCAACTGCAGAACTTATTGCAACGGCAGCGGTACAAAGATTTGGTTGCTGGTCTTCTGACTGAAAGCAACACCTCCATTACGTCGTCTGGGTTGTCCCAATCCTTGTATCTCAGCCTCTCAGAAACCATGCATGAAGGCTGAGAGTCCTGATATCCGGATGGAGAACCTGACCCTCCTCTCTCGTGGAAGACGAATCGGGAGGGCAGATGGACATGTCCATAAGGTCCGGGTACCATGTCCTCCTGGCCCAATCTGGGGCAATTAGAAACATGGATTTCCTGAACCTTCTCAACCTCCTTACTACGTGAGGAAGGATGGGGACTGGAGGAAACGCGTAAAGAAGTGGGAATTCCCTGTCCACTACAAATGCATCTCCTAGAGCTCCTCTTGGGGGAAATTCCATTGAGCAGTACAGTTCGCACTTCCGGTTGGCACCGGTTGCAAACAGATCCACTTGGGGGGTTCCCCAAAGTGTGAAGATCTCTTGAAGGACTTCCAAAGCTAGATCCCACTCGTGGTATACTGTGCACTGCCTGCTCGGAGCATCCGCAGTCGTGTTCTTCACTCCAGCTAGGTGAACTGCCGATAGAGAGATTCCTTCTTGTAATGCCCAGTGCCTCTCTGCACAGTGGTAGTGACCCTATACCTCCTCTTTTGTTGAGGTAGTATATGGCCACTGTATTGTCTATCATTATCAGGACATTCTTTCCCCGTACAGATGGCAGGAAGGCCTTCAGCGCTAGTCTGCTTGCCCTCAGCTCTAAAAGGTTGATATGTACTTTGGACTCTGATGTAGACCAACGACGGCTGATGGTCAAATTGTTGGTATGGGCTCCCCAGCCCATGAGTGAGGCATCCGTCACTACTACTATCTCCAGCCATGGTTGCCAAAAGGGTTCTCCTTTCAAGATGTTTTCCTGACAGGCCCACCACTGAAGATCCAGTGACAACCTGTCTGGCATTTGTAGGAGATCTGACATCCTTCCTGAGAATTGTGACCACTGAGTCCTGTGAGCCCACTAGAGAGATCTCATTCTCAGGCGAGCCTCTGGCACCAGAAAAATGCAGGATGCCATGAGACCGAGTAACCTCAGAAAATCGAAGGCTACAAGATATTGGGCATTCTGGAGTTTTGTCACCATCTGTAGAATGTCTTGAGCCCTCACCTCTGGTGGTGAGGCTTTTCCCAGGGAATCATCCAGTATTGCTCCGATGAATTGGAGTCTTTGTGAAGGTATCATTTGGAACTTCTTGAAGTTGAGGGAGAAGCCCAGCCTGTGGAGGGAATGGCAAGTATAGCTGAGGTGATCCAGGGCATGTTCTGGGGAACTGGCCCGGATCAGCCAGTCATCCAGGTAGGGATAGAGGTGAATCCCCCCTCTCCTGAGACTCGCTGACACTACCGCCATTAGCTTGGTGAAAACCCTTGGGCGGATGTTAGCCCAAATGACAGAACCCGAAACTGATAGTGAGAGTTGCCAATGGCGAACCACAGGTACTGTCTGTGCACATGAAAGTAAAAATCCTGGCGGACCAATGATACCAACCAATCCTGAAGCTGGAGGGCTTGAAGGGTCTGAGAAAAGGTTACCATCTTGAACTTGTCATTCCTGAGGAACTTGTTCAAGTCTCTTAAATCCAAGATGGGTCTCACTCCTCCGTCCTTCTTGGGGATTGGAAAATAAGGAGAGTACAAACCCTTTTTTCCTCTCCGCTGCAGGTACCAGTTCTATACCACCTTTCTCCAGCTGGATTAAAATTTACTGCATAAGGAGCGGATCCGGAATCTTCAAAGAGTTGTCACCTGGTGGATGACTCTGAGGTTTTATCAGGAAAGGAAGGCAATAACCTTGGGCAGCTGTTTCCAATGCCCAAGCATCTGAAGTGATAACCTGCCGTTCTATCAGATGCTGTGGTAACCTGCCTCCTACTGCCGTCTCGTGATGTAAGACCTCAGAGAGGTTTTGGAGCGGCTGACGCAGAGGCTGTGGGTAAAGCAGCCCCTGCTGTTGTGGTTTTAGTGCCTCTACCCCATCCACCACCGGGCAATCGTCGTTGACCTCTTTGAGCTGGATGTCCTCTGCCTTTTCTGAATGAGGATTAATAGCGAAAGGACCTACCCCTCCAGGGTGCACCTTTGGGGCGGTTTGGAGTTTGCCTTATTGCAGCTCCAAGGGATTTAGCCTGCCTCGGAGGTTTGCGGTTTGCGGCTTCTCCAAACTTTCATCAGCTTTATTCCCAAATAGAGGGCCGTCAAAGGGCATGTTGAGAAGTCTGGACTGAACGTCTGGGGCAAATCCTGACTTCCACAACCAAGCAAATCTGTGGATTACCGTACTAGCCGCCATGGCTCGGTTGATGCTATCAACAGAGTCGAGACCGGTCTGGAGGGACTCGCACATAGCGTCCTTCCCATCCTTGACAATGTTCAAGAAACCGTTTTGTTCCTCCCCTTCGGGGATGTGGTCAGCCGCCATCGAAATACGGTCCAAAAGGGTGTGGGTAAACCTTGCCAGAATGCACGTCGCATTAGCAGATTTTAACACCATACTACCGTCCTAGAAAACCTTCTTTGCCATGGCATCGTATTTTTGTCATCCGCGTCTTGTGGTATTGTGGGATAGGCATTTTGTTTTCCAGAAGAGGTAGCTGCCTGTACTACCAGGCTTTCTGGTATCGGATGTTTTGAACGCTACAGAGGGTCAGAAGATGAAGCTCTGTACTTGGCTGTTAACCTCTTCGAGCTTGCCGTATGGCTTTCTTTCAACATCGATGATGATGATTTCTTGTGTGTCACAGAGGCTTTCTCTCGACTCAAGGGAATAGATCGCTGTCGAGGCATTTCCACAGCTGGGGTCGAGGACTCCCGGCTTCTGTGCTTCCCAGGTTTGTCTGGGGTATCGCCTCTAGGTGTTTTTGACAGGGGCATGGCCGTGTTCTCAAACACCTTTATCATACTCATTCTGAATTCCTCCCATTGGGCTGCGGTACTATGTTTTGAGGGACAAACAACCCTCTCGGGTGAACTGGATGAGGAAGTGGACGGCGATCTATGGCGCCTCTTTTTGCCATGCCTTGAAGACAAGGAATGATGCTGCCCACTTTGCGAAAGGGAACGGGATCATTTATGTTTTTTATGACGGGGAGACCAAGGTCTCGACTCGTCAGAAGATTTACGTTTGGACGGGGTAATAGATTTTAGAGGCCTACCTCTCTCCAACTTCCCTCTGCACTCCCTCAAGGCTTTGGCCATCATCAACATGCATTCGTCGCACTCCGAGCATGGGTGTTCTGCCCCTAGACACCACAGGCAGATCCTGTGCGGGTCCGTCATCGACATTTTAGCTCCACAGCCGCAGCACTTTTTAAAACCGGACCGAGGAGTCGACGGAGCCGATGAGGAAGCCATTTCGTCGAAACATGAAGATTTTTCTCAGTAAACTCAATAAATTCAAAGAATACACAGAACCAAGCGTTACGTTACCGAAGCTGTGAAGCGCGGAAAAACAGAACTGAGCAACGGGCACTGTGTGTGCTATTTATATCAGTAATGACATCGACGTTAGGACGGAGACCTCCGAGGGACATCGACTCAACCAGGCATTGATACACAGCACCTTCTACTGGGGAAAAAACTTTCCGAAGTAGCAAGCTGGATATTAAGAAATATCAAAGATAAATAATACATGGGAGGACACAATCCATTCGAAAATTTCTTTTGTTTTCTTCATTCTTCTTCTTTCTTTCTTTTCCTACTGTTTCTCCTTTTCTTCAACTTTTTCCAAATTTTCTTTGGATTCCTTTCTCCCCTGCCCACCCCATTCCTGTGCAGGAGAGTCTGTCTCTTTGTCTTTTCCATCCAGCCCCATGACGGGCTGGATGGACACATACTCACAGACAGAAAGAAACACATGCTACCTTTAATACAATACTTTATTCAACCCTGGTGTATGTGTCTTTTTTCTTATTAGGTTGTCCCTCAGGAGAAAAGCACGCAGCTCTACTAGTCTGTCCCTTTTTGGCCAGTGGGCTACATCTAGTTAAATCGGCAGAACATTCTCTGCCCTGACCCTCCTCTGCCAGCCCTCCTCCTAGGGCAGGTCAGTCCCCCAACCCATATTAGCGAATCATTTGCACTTGAAAATGTAGGGGGCACAGTACCTGCACCATAAGCACCTTGGCAGCATGTCTCCTAATCCATAAGCCACCACAGTAGAAGAATTCCTGCTAACTCCCTTGGCAGCATAAAGCCCGTCTCTGATTCTCGCTGCGTAATGGGACCAATGGCTCTCAATAGAAGAGCAGTGCCTACCTCTGACCAGAGAAAGCACTATCGCTAGCTCCTGGCTGCCATTTATTTATTTATTTATTTATTTATTTATTTATTTATTTAGCGCATACACAACCCGAAGGCATTGAGGCGTTGTTGCATATAGAAGTCAGGTACAAGTATGGAGAACATAATTATGCTGCCATGGCAGCATAGTGCCCAATACATAAAACCCATGGCAAACATTCATTCAGACAACCTCTAAAAGAGCAGCAAATAAGGACCCACTCGATCTGGACTCATTTCATTAGGACTGTCTTGAATTTAGAGCTAATCTGGTAAAAACATGCTTTGGGGCAAGGGGCTTTAGACATAAGTGATCAAGGAAACATGTTTAGGTTTATTAGATAGAATTAGTTATTCATGCATGTTTTGAAAGATTTTCATTTAAAAGTCTGCCTTTTGTTTATGCACTTTTGGTCAACCTGAATTCGACCAGGTTTTTTTATGGGAGGTTCCCCCATACTTTGCCTTCCTACCTCACACCCCCATCACAGCAGCACTCACTTCCCACCCCCCTTAAACTCCTACCCCTACTTGCACATATATACGTATACGTATTCGACCAAAAGTGCACAAATAAAATGGAGGCTTTCAAATGAAAGTCTTTTAAAAGACGGGATACATTTGTAGGTTTAAGGGCCTTCTTCGGAGTCAGTTTCTTCATTTTAAGTAAAACTGACATTTTCAATATTTAGGTGAAGGGATGTTCTATGTCTTTTCTATTAGGAGATTTGCTGGTTCGGGTTTCAGGGTTAGGGGTAGGTGGGATCTGAAAACTGCAGCTTTCCAGATGTTTTGTACCATGACTCCCATGATTCCTCGCTATTGACTATGCTGGCTAGGGCTGATGGACAATGTAGTCTAAAACATATGGAGCGACAACACTTACATTAAAGGTCCATGATCTAGGAAAGGATGTAACAGGTCTCTTAGCACCAAAGAGGGTATAATCAAATAAATGTCCATTCTGAGATTTCTACTAATTGTGATTGATTGCTGATGATGAATAGATTGCTGCATTAGCACCTTGCTGTAAGTGTTGGTCCAATCACGAAGCATGAACATGGCCTGGATCTGGCCCTGCATTACTCTTTTCTTTGCTCCATCACTGGCCACCATGACATTGATGGCCGTGCTGTTTCTAGTCTAATATGTTTGACCCAAATATTAAACCTGCGAGCAGCGTTAATTAATCTTTACACTATTAAATGCAATCCCCTACAAATCTAACAAACTGTTTGGTGAACACAAATAGTTTTAGCCATTACAAATACTGATAAGTTCACATTGTAAAACAGACCCAATAATAGATAATATGCAGATTGCATGTAAACAATGTAAACAATCAGAAGCACGCTGTTCTAGGGGAGTTGTCCCTGCATGACTCATCTAGTGCCTGGAGCGCCATGACTCTTCTAGTGTGGCTGGCCCTAGCCCTAACAAATGTCATACCACAGTAAGAAATTATAGCTAGACTGGCTTCCACCAAATATGCCAATCTAGCCATGTACCAATCCTTATCATGCCTGCTTTATCATAGATGCCCAGTAAAAAATGGCATGCCGTATTATTCTCCAAACTCTCCACGTCAAAATCAGCGCCTGAACCAGCACAAACACAAGCGCACATTTGCCAAACATTCACACACTGCATGGACTCGCTCATTCACACGTGCACCCATAGAATATACACTAGCTCCTTCAGATGCACACCCAGCCACCCATATATCATGCACCCACTCATTCATAAATGCACACATAACATACATTAAAATGTATCTTACCTTGAGCCCCACTTTGGGCTTTGCTGCACACCGCTGCCGCATCTCACAAGAACCCAACAGCTCATTCACAGCACAAACAGGAACCAGGAACAAAGAGCGCTTCCAGGCTCTTACACATGCTCGCAAGTGCTGGAGTGCTCCAAACTCAGAGCCCCAGTCCATCTGAATATGCGGGGAGGTACAGGAGTGCCATCTATGAACATTCAGAGTGCAGCTCCCCAGCCTGCATCCTCAATGAGTATGTATGGTTGCTGAAGCAAAACACCCCCGGACTTGCATGGTCAATTGGACATGGGAACTGGGGAAAAGAAAGGAAAACTATGTTTCTCTTTTACAGTTTAAGCCAGCCCAGAAGTACTGCCTCAGCTGCAGCAAGCAACCAAGGGAGTACTCAGTATTTACACTGGGCTGGTGCAGCACCTCCATAATGGGCGGGGGCACTGACGGGTAGGCGTCCCATCACCCATTATGGACAAGCTGCCCTTTACCCCGAGTGCCCTTTATTCTCAAAGTCTGCAATCTCTGTTTTTCCTTTACATTGGTGGGACTTTAGAGTTTTTAATCAGTTGTATGCTGATCATTTCTGTCAAAGGTCCTATTTTTCTAGAACCTTGTTTGGACATGATTTTACTTTGGAATCAATGTACTATTGCTGTTTGTGTTGCCACTGTATCAGCCACACCCCTCCTGAGGAGTATAGCCTGCCCTCGGCCTGCGCTACCAAAAGGGGTGCAGGAGATATACCTGTCGGGCTGTGCCTATTTCACCTTTATGATTGTGATTGCTGCTGGCTTTGGAATAGTGTGAGGATGAGTAGACAGTAGCCACTATTCATCCTTGTGCACCTGCAGAGCAGTAATCATTTCATCACACCACGGTTTCAGGATTTCCTAATGGTGCATTATAAGAATGGTAGTCCATTCTTCTGGAAACACTAGTTTATGCAAGCAGAGTTCAAATTGGGATTCTGGGTCCTTTCTGGTGACAGTTGCCAATACCCAGCTGGTCTGCAGTCAGCGCCACTCGAAGGCAGAGATGTACAGTTATGACAGTTGATGCTTTATGCTGTCCAGTGGTGTGGAGAAAGAGTTCACCATGAAGTGCAGCTAGCCAGCCCGGGGAAATGGTACCTTTTTTCCCTGATTGAAGGTAACTGTAAGGAAATTAAGTTTTACAGTGATTCTGGGAATATACATGTCAGCCAACTAGAACAATCCAGGCATTAGCCAAAATAAATTCATATAGTGACATTGTGCAGGAAGCCAATGCTGCCACCAGAAGTCTTACAGGTTTAAACTGCATCTCTGTAGGATATATCTCTGGGGTAACAATTATGTAGGAAGTTCGTTCCCCACCCCCAATCAAAAGCGCCATACCAATATACCTGTTTATATCATGCAATCTAGCCCTGTGAACATATCATAGCACGTAGATGCCTCCCCATTTAAGAATAGGGAAGCCAAGAACTAGGCTGATGTGTAGGAAGAATATAAATGTATTACTCCATATGTAAAATTTATATTTATACAAAATCACACGACACGCTGACAATTCACTTTTACCACAAATCGGAAACACCAGTTGATTTAGGATAACACAGATCACACTCTTTAACCCCACAAAATATACAGTTTTCCTTCTTTGGTTATTTCCACCCTGGTTACATAGAAACACAGGTCTATAGAATCCTTAAGATACCTGGGTCACTCACAAAATACTCAATGTACAGATTTGTGCAGCACCCTGGACACAACAGAACAATATAACTTCACAATATCCTTTGCATGGGGTTTACTTTAAATGACAGGTAACACCTTGAAACATGACGTGATCATACGCTTGGAGATATACTTTGTATTAAGTTTACTGTAAAGTACATGCAACACTTCTTTTGGCAAAAAGTAATTTGACATGTGCAGTGCTCTTTATGTTAATCTCCCAGCACACTTGGCAATGCTAGCAGTGTTATAGAACAACAAACTTTAAAGAGCAACACATTTTTTTATATATATATAACCTTTTTTCCTTCACCCCTATGCAATGAAAACTCTCTCTTCTATCAGAAGTCACTTTCTCACTTTCTGCAGAGATGCACTTCACTCTGTTTAACTTTGGGAAGACACTTTCCCTATGCCACAGACCCAGATATTCAGTTATGATTTTGAACTGCTCTGCTTTAAGGCAGGGTTCAAAGAGTGCTACACCATTCAGAATTTCGTGTTTACATGCAACCTTTCCCTTTAGGGAATTTTGTAGTTGGCCACAATAGGGTAGGGGATACTGACTTATTTTAAAAGACTATGGGGGTCATTATGACCTTGGTGGTAAGGGGTTAACGGCGCCGGTAATGGTGCTGGAGCCGTCAACCCCTTACCGCCCCATTACGAGTCTGCTCGCGGGACCCGCAAAGGGCGCCTGGTAAAACCAGTTTCCCTTAGCGGGACACGCTAGCAGACCAGAGAGCTAACAATGGGCCTGTTATTAATGGGCCCGTTGTTAGCTCCCTCCCCATTCCCATTGAGCCCTATGGGGGCTGGAATGGGAATGGGGATGTACCGGGTCAGGGTTCTTTGAATGAGGAATTACCGGGTCCTCCAAGGTTGGAATGGCCCGGTAATTCCTCATTCAAGTAACCCGAACCCGGAACCCGGTAAGGGCGTAACCATGCGGCAAATTGCGGCATGGTTACTTCCAAGGTCGTAATGACCCCCTATACCTTTATTCAGTGCTAGGAAAGAGATCCAAGGTTTGTAACTACCCCAAGATCACCCCTTGTCCTTTGACTCTATGGGAGTTAATTAAATTATTATTTATTAAAAATGCTAAGGATCTACTTGGTCAGACCACCCAATCACTAAAGGTAAGGTATTACATCAGACAGCTCCCCACAAGACTTGGTTCTGTTGGAGAAGTTTACTTACATGGAATATCTCTGGGTTTGGTGCTCAAGAAAAGCCATCAAGGCTCCTGAATCATCTCTTGGGCCACATAGGTGCTTGGTTAGAAGGCCTCTTCAGATTTAGTCATGAGGCCTCCTGCAGCAATCCCTCCATATGCCTTTCATGATTCTGGATCCGCAGTCTCTGTTGCTTTTCCAGGTTTCCTCCAATTCCTGTCTCACAGGAAATGCTAATTTTCCTGCAATGTTTCAGAAGTCCCACTCAGATCATATCAGACAGATTGCTGTTTTCTAATTGTGTTACTCCTTATAAATCTTTGACCACTCTCCCAAACTATCCAAATTATAAGAGATCGGCTCATTATCTATTAATTCCGATTGGGCATCTATTTTCCTCCCCCTAAAACAAAGCCTAACCTCTTCTCTTTGGATTGATTCCTTTAGTTACTAAGCCTCAATTCTTGAAAGTTATGACTCCACTCCTTTGAAATTGCATTTGTGACCACTTCAGTTATGACCTTACAAACTACAACATGGCAATTTCTTTCAATTTACAAATAAGCATTAAAATATGTATATAGCTGCATTGCTCTAATCATGCCAGACTCAATGAAATGTGTCTAATTTCGGAATGAGGTTTCGGGTTTGAATGTCAGATTTTTGTAATTTATTCAACAAACATAACAGTTATCAACACAAGATTGTGTATTCAGATATCTAAATCAACAAACTATCATCTCTTTGAATCACCGGTTTGTGACATTTTCTGGGAAGCTATCATCACATTTCAGTTTATAACTTCAGTTCTCACGGTCACATCTATGCCAGCTGAATCATTGGATGAAGCTTTCCATGATATTTCGAAAGATATTTGAATGATTTCTGTGCAAGTTATGGTTCCCAAGATAATGACCCACATATGCACTTTCATACAATCCTATGTAAAAATAAAGACATGCATATTTTTCCCTTCAATTAACTAGCATATTTGTGTCCCAAGATCTGTGTGTAGACCTGGCCTTTGTTGACCCAAGCCTGCCATAAAAGCACCTAACATTTCTTTCGCCCTGAGCAAATGCGCACATCTGTCCTTATTTTCTTTGAGCAAAGGGTATAACTCCGCCCCCTCACTCATGTGGTAGTCTCCTGTAACTTGTCACTTGTCAATCAATGAATTCTGTGAGCTTCAAAGACATTCCCTGATATACGGATAAGGGTAGGGGAGAGGCGTGCAGTGGGCCGTTGTCTTTCTTGATAACATATTTTTTGGACTAAGCATAGTTCTACATCCACAGAAAACAGTTTTTTTAAATGTTGCTTCCGTTACACATTGGCCTGCTTTAATATCTCAGGTCATGCCATAAATGTCCAACTTCACATTATAATATACATATGAATTGTTCGGGTCAGGGAGTTTCCTCTGTAAACAATTCCTTTCAACCCAAACTGCTAAATTTCTTCATTTGCATGGCTGCTTTACTCTTTGGGAAAAATGCAATTTAGTGTCTCAACAGACTGTAATAGAAGGTAGGCCTCTGGTTTTTGGCTTTGTCATTTGAACTATGGGCACATTTCAATGTTATTTGTCTTTTTCCTGAAACCAGCATTCAGTTACTTGATAGTACAGAATGACGTGCTGGCCTTTTCTCTGCCAGTCAACAGTGTGGGTTCAAAGTTCTGCACTTTTAGGCCTCTGTCAGCCAAATGCAGTTTCCTTTTGTCTTCAGGCTGCATTTGAACCCCACAAATCTTACCACACTCTTCAGAACAAATGGTACATTAATGTAGATGTAAGTCAGTGCATCTTGGCTTTGGTGAACAGTGGGAAACAGGAAGAATCGGGGGTCGCCAGAATGCGAAGAGTCAGATCAGCAGGGAGTGGTTTCAGTGAGTCTCTCTTCTGTACGAATACATAGATCCCCTGGTGCAACTCCAGCAAGAGCCACATTGTATTTATTATTATATTGCTCTACAAAAACGTAGCAATGTTACACTCTAGAAATCCTTATAACATAACTGTTTCTGTTAGATTAACTGCAGGGTTGCCTTCCCCTTTAACATATGGTGAGTGCAACAGTCAACACTACCCCTCAGCCTGCGAGAGAAATGTCCGTCATATTAGGAAGACCCATAGACAAGCCACCGGAACAAACCATGGCGAAACATAGACGTGCAGAAATGCATTCTGGCATCAACGTGCCTAAGTGATAGCTGCAGGGCGAGAAGACAATCAGACAGGCTGCGGTGAAGGATGAACGAAAGAGGTGAAATAAAGTGGCACCTGCGGGCCTTTAATTGTGAAGCTTGAATTGCTTCCATCAGCGGCCTCTGAGACCCATGCTAAGAGCTAATAAACATATTATTTAAATGTAGGGGATGATTAGCGCATCCTCCTTAATGATCTGCAATTAGTCGGGCTCCATTGGCTGAACATCATTTCCATCTAATGGTCCTTAAGAGACTGAATATACAGCAAGTAATAAAAAAAACAATTAAGAATATTCATGATATGGCACTGTGGAGATAGATCAGAATCATAGCCGCGAATGAACAGGAGAAGCGAGCGAAGATCAGGATTACACCGGTTAGAAGGCCATCATCAGCCCTGCTTCTACCACCTTTCCCAACCCTACACTTGCCACCAATTCAACTGTCCACCTATAGGGGTGAAGTGATGGGCGATGTGGATGATTAGAGGCAGGTTATCTCCTCCTCAACTCTCCAACCACCATGACCAGCACATCTGCACTCACCTGAGAGTCAAATCAGGCAGCTCAACATTAAGTAAAGCCAGTCTTTGTACAATGTCAAAGGACATATTGGTGAGAACAGTGCAAAATCATGCGCTGCGTGCAGCGCTTATTGATTACTCCCCACGCATGCATTGTGTCTCCTTATGCAAAGGCTCTGTTAAGCGCACACTTTAGAGCAGGTGCATCAATTAAACACAAGCCCACCCCACAGCAGCTACTGCTACCAAAGTGTGCAGAGAGAGGTATTGTTGCAGACTGTGCTGGCAAGGAGCATTCAGGTTCTGACCGGTATTCATCCTATCCCTCATTAATTTTCATGAGAAAAAACGTGCATACATTTAGAATCATTGTAGGCAAATGTATGTCATGAGTATTAATAAGGGGTACCCTAACAATCCAACAGTTCTCCGGCCCTCAAGACCTGAAGTTAAACAGACCCTGAATTAGAGAAACAGCCCCAGCAGACATTTGCTCCTCTTCTTATGTGCTCAACAGGCACAGGGCAAAGGGGCTGTGCATAAGGAAGCACTCGTGCACCACTTATGAATACTGATCAGTTGGTTTATGAGTGTGCACTTCATTACATATAACGGCACAGTATTGCGGACAGTCATAAAAGAGCCCGCAGGCCTCCGTTCCTGCTTTTGGTAATTATGTCCCCTACCCTATTGAGGGACATCAGTTGCATTGGAAAATAACCGCAGCATTGCGAAATGAAATGGTGAGGGGATGCTCATTAATTAGTCCCTTGATAATGCTGTCTGCTCTTTCATGATGGTGGCTTCTCCACACACAGTGCAAGTCAGCATGGAACGCTGCAAATGGCTCCTTCCTGCTGAGGTCAATTGGCAAACATTCAGTACACTGCAACTGCACAATACATCCTGCATCGACTTCGGCAAACCCTCATTTTTACATATGCTCAAAATAGGTAAAATGAGGTGGTGTTAGTCCCCATTAATTGGAGCCAATAACATAGGCCACCAAATACTAAAAAACTATCTCTTTCCCTGCTAATGATCACTCGCGCATGGAACACTTGTGTTTCTTCACCATCTTTCCAAAGAAAATAAGACAATAATTATCAGAGGAGTGTTGAACCATGCAGAAAAAGGAAAGACTGTGGGTGCGTGAGGAAGAGGCTAAAAAGTAGTTACACTACTATCCCAAACCACCAGAGTGTGCAATTACTCAGGGTAACAACAACTGATGAGAATATCAACACATTTTGCATGCCGTCAGCACCCAATAAGTTTAGTGGTCCACATTATAAGTGTGATGGTATCTCGGCAGTAAATACGCAAAGATACCACCAAATTGTATTACCATAACTGCCACTTGGTCCGGTGGTATTACCACCAGTATACAAGTGCTGGTAGGGGGTGTTAGTCCCCATTAATTGGAGTCTATAGTACTCCATGGGTGATTTTTGGAGGAATTTCCAACTTTCAGCCAAAGTTATAGTTCGGCGGTGCGGTAATGCAGAGGTATACCGTAATTCCGCCACATTTTACTCACACCACCCAACTTGTAAAGAAGCCCAGTATCTTTTCAATGAATGCAGAAATTCTGTAGAACACCTTTACCAATCTGAAGATAAATGACATATTTATGGTATTCAGTGATTTAATTGCAGAATATAGATTTCCTAGAAGTTTACCTACAAAATATGAAAAGGTGAAGACAGGTAGTTTGACAAAGAGGGTGATGTTTTTAAGGATCAGGGTTGAAATTTAAGGGGGGTCTTCGAGGTGTACTCCCCCTATTTTGCTGCTGCACTGAATTTAAAAACTGTGAAAAATCAAAAAAGAAACATTTGGGAGTTAAAAGAAATCGAGAGTAAAATATAGAGCCAAATATATATATAATGTGCCCTCATCCGGTTCCCACTAGAATAGTCAGCAGACAGTAGCCATCTATGTTAAGTTTACCAACAGGATCCTGACGCTAAACCAGTTGTTCATAATGTACCCTATAGGTTAGCCATTCTTAACCACTCTGAACAGGTGCCTGGGCATGCCTGAATTTACCACTATCTTACCCAAATGTTATGCTGTGTTATGTTAAGAAGCTTTAAACCTTTGCCCATCACCTTAGCAGTGGTCTTAGGATACCAGGGCTTGTATGGAAAATAGCTCATCATGCCCCTAACTGGGATAACCAGGCCTTGGTCTTTTGAAGAGGGAAAAGGTGTGATGGGGAAAAGTGGAAGTATAGATTGTAGACAACCTACAGAATAACAATGGGAAAGATACAGTGTGGTTGAGGAAGAGGGAACGGGGTTGTAGTAGCAGGGCGGGGGCATGTGTAGTCATTAGGAGAGGATTAGATGGAATGTTGAGTAAACAGAGGGGAAATAGAACACCTCACGATAGCGAAGATTTTCCAGTGATGGCAGTTTCTAGTAACATGTGCTCATGAATGCCCCTGAAGTGCGAAGACTCAACGGCAGTTAATGGTGTTAGGGGTCCCCTATTGATCTACAGGGAATTAATCTAGGCCTGCCAAGCCAACAGGGGAGCCACGACTGGCTGTGCAAAGGTGAATACAGGAAGCGGGAGTAGAGAAAAGAGGTGAACTCAACCCTTTAAGAGCCATGCATGCAGGGAAGGAGGGTTCACAAATGCAAATGGTGTGTGCAGTACCGTGATGTGCATAGGTGGCGCTATCGCCCTGGGGTGATGAGGACCTATCTATCTGAATTGAGAGGTCTGTGATATCCATTATTTTGACTGGGTCCAGCGGGAAAGAAGAGGCATAAGATTTCAAAGAATAGTCTGCATATGCCCCGTTTCAGGGCCAGGGTGCAGAAAATCATACAGTGATTGGTCATTAATCTTTAGTCAAAACTGTTGGAGGCCACAATTGCACAGCCATCAGGCACGAGGAGCGGGATGTCCTGCAGAGAGTGGTGCGATCTAAGGACTTCAGTCCCATCCAGTAAACTTCAAGATATCCAGTAAAGTGAGAGTTTGAGAAAGGGAAAATGAGAATTACTCAACAAAACCTTCAGCCCAGCTGCATGACCCCTGGCAACTAGTCCAGCGAACTACACAACATGCCTCTTAGCAGTGCAATGGGTAAATCCCATGCTGGGCCACAACTAGCCTGGAATCATCACCCAAACTGCATATCCTAAGTCTGAGAAATACAGATGGAAAATTCCAATATTGGCTACTCTAAGTATAGAGTCAGGATGAAGCATCAAACCAAATAGTGTCATATTCTGATTATATGTTTTTGAGAGTGCAATTTCTGTGTTCCAGTACACGGAGGCTGTCTGTGTTACAAGGGGGTGAAAATGGCAAATGTGGTCTTCGGTGTGCCGGTGCTTCAGGCTGTGTCTCAGTCTGTTTATCCTTTCCTTGGCTGGAGGCGTGACGCTGCGTGCAAACTGCAGAGCGAGGACTTTAAATACTCATTTGCACCGCGGTACGGAAAGTGGGCGAAAGTGGTCTTTGTTGTGCCGGTGTTTCAGGCTGTTTCTCAGTCTATTTATGCTTTCCTTGGCTGGCGGTGTAGCGCTGCGGAGCAAACTGCAGATAGAGGACTTTAAATACCCATTTTGACAGCGGAAAGTGGGTGAAAATGGTCTGTGGATGTCTGCGGGAGTAGCTGATCGGACACCTGGCTGAGTAAGTCGCATATATAACTGAAACATATGTGCTGGATCCATCTACCACCCGGGCACTAGTGTGTGCTGTGAACATTATCTGAACATTACCTCTTTTGCGTGGCAGTGACTGCAGAGAAGTCTTCCCTTTGAACCACCCCCAGAGGTTAATCTTGGCAAGTAAGAACTTGCATAAGGATTTGAGATTGGAGTGAAGTGGTGTGTGGGCGGCATGTGGTAGTGTGCTGTGCGGTCGCTCTTTCCTTCAGGGGGTGTGGAGTGGCCCTCTCCCAACACACCGTTATTTCCCTTCAACAACCCACTGGGGCCTCTAGGGAACTATTAGGGGGAGAGGGGCACCTAACTGGAGGAGAATAACCTCACCCGGCTAACTGACAACAGATAAGTGAGTGACAGAAACTGTGCAGCTCTGTTCAAGTCTGAGCTGTGAAGAACTGCCCAGAGGACATTGGTCACAAGGCATCATGCTCCACACTCATCCACGTACGAGGCGACAAGTCAAGAACCTGGAAGCAGATGATGATTTGAATATATCCAATCTGACTCAAACGGAGGAGCCCTGTCACTCGGTTCATTTAACACAAGGGTCTAGATGTCCGCAACTTGTCCAACAGGACCAGAGTGCTACGCCGTTGACTGGGCAATGGGATTTACCACCGTCCCAGAATACGAGCAGAGCAAGGTTTCTTTTTAAGGATAAGGACGCTGAGATTTGTGTCAGGAGCGAGGCAGAGGTATTTTACGGTGGGGAGGATGGAGGATCAAGTGCACTCTCATTTTCAACGATGGGTGCATAGGCCCTAACACTACCTGGGATGAGAACGCTGAAATTAGGAGTGGCTGTGGAGGGAGACCCCAGTGGGGGCTTAGTGATTGGCTCCAAGACAGATGTGGTTTTACAAGATTTGGGCCAGGAACTAGAGGGGATGACAAAGGACCCCAAGAAAGGCATGGAGAAGGAGGGTCCGTCCTCAATGATGGAGTCACTTTGTGTAGAGGACTGCTCGTATTTGGAAGATGTGTTTAATAGACCTGACTCCCCGGACTATGCTGATGTCCCGGTGAAGGAAGGTCTAATGACTCTCTCATCACCACAACCGTCCTTGCCCTTGGTATCTAGGCTTGAGCAGCAACACATGGCGATAGCAACTAGATTTGCAAGGGATGCCGAATTGCTCAACACAATGCGCTCATTCCAGAGAAGGCTTAGTACGTTCAATGAGTGGGCAACCTCATCTCCAGGTGTGACAGGAGTGTTGGGGAATCACTTTTGATCCCCTGCTTTAATGTGCATTGCTATCAGCCCTAAGGAAGGGCTGCATTTTATAATTCACAAAGACAATAACAATGTAGGGGACGTATCCTGTAGAGGAGGTCCCAGATATGGCCTGCACTCCAGCCTCCCATTTTGAAATACCAGGAACATACTCACCAAGATATGTGACATATGAGGAGCAAATAAACCAACAGAGAGCCACACTGGGGCTCTGTCCAGCGCCCTTCAGAAGAGCAATACCTGTTGAAGTGCCAATAACCAGACAACCATGGGCAGCACAGTACCCATTGCGACAACCGTACCAACAGCTGACACGAAATGAAGACTACTTACAAACTGTCCCTGAAGAGACCCAAAGAGCCTTAATCGAAGGCAAATGCTAACAACACAAGGGTCAGGACAGATCTACAGATGAACAAAATAACAACCAAAGGATGACAAACAATGATGAAATGATATGAATAAAGAGGTAAAGGACTTAAAAGGAGAAACAATGCTGAACTTTAAAGAAACATAACCATAAAGAAGGAGGCAAAATATGTAACTGGCTAAACGCCTGTAAATAGGCTTGGAACGCAAGAAGCTAAGGAAACAGTACTGCTTGCTGTGCTTAGTAGAAGAATAGAGCGGCAAGCTCCAACTATATATCTACCTCAAAGAAGCACATTGTACAAGTGCGACTCCATTTTACAAAAGCAGAATTAAGCCCATAATGGTAGGGGTCAAACAAGCCAGGATTCATATGCCAGCACAAAGCCAGACAAAAGAGCGGAATCGAAACTTAGCAAGAAGCAGCTCATGCTTGGGAATTCGAGGTCAACCTACGGAAGGGAGGAGAGCATTAACTTTGAAGAAATGAAACTTCAGAGCATAGCAGCCTGCCAGTGAAGGTCGAGATAAAGAAGCCCAGGCAGGTGGCAAGGCTAAAGGAAGAATCAAATACACAAATAGAGGGAAAATGAAGCAGATTCACGGTGTACTGACACGTGACCAGCCAAGCGCGAAGAGGCACCAACGTCTGATGTCATCCAAAGCCAGAGGATGCCATAACTTCTCCTGATAAGAAGCTTCAGTTTCGAGGCCATCTGCTGCCAACTAATTGACACATAGCCTTAAAGTACTGATTGATGGAAGGGAGGCAGGGTGAATCTTGGGGCTTACCGCACCTGGGCGATCATTCTGCATGCTGCTAATTAAAGTGGAGATTTATGCCTAGGGGTGTAACCCACCCAATCACAATGGACCAAATTATCGAGGGTCCTATAGCTAGTAGAACCAATGAGACGTCGTACTTTTAGTGACGTCTAACATGAATGATGTAGAGGGATGGGTCTAGACGCCCACCCGATAAGAGTTATCCAATCCCCACACTCCGTTAACATATACAGATATAGCACCTATACTTAAGTTGTCTTTTTAGCCAATAGAATTGAATGACAAACTGAGTTTTACACGTCAATGATGATGAGAAATTGCTATAACTATTGCTGTCTGAAAGAAGGATTCGGGAGTTGAATCGAGACGGGCGATCACATCACTGATGATTTCCTATTGTTTCCCCGTTTTTGTACTTGTCATTAAACGGACTTCCCTTTGCCAAACCATTGAGTTGTCCTTATTGATTGGTGTTGGAGTAAGAGAATCCCGCACCCCATCCACCTCATGGTGCAGCTATCTCGTCTTAAAGTACTCAAGTGTGAGCTCTGATCCCATGGGCCCGTCAGAGGTCGCTCCTCCATCCTGTACACTTGGTAGTGGAGAGAATGGTTTTGACCATCGATTATTAATTATTGATTAAAATAAGACACCTACTGACCGTCGACACAAAGTAACTCTAGGTCTTCAGCAATATCACGAGTCCTTCGCCATTTGGCCGAGTAGACTGTGAAGCTTCCCGTGGACAATGATAGATTAAATCTATCCAAAAACTGCAGTGGGTCTGAAGGGACCCGTTTTATAAACATAAACCCTTCCATTCCTACGGGCAGCGGAACAGACGAAAGACTAAAGGAGGCGGTAACGGAGGCGGTGATCCTGAGGATCCAGAGAGGAACCATGCGAGCGGTGAGTGAAACAAAAAATGGAATGCTTTGGCAAATGTCATAGGCATTAGAGCAAGTAAGGGAAAAGGTAATGGAGGGAGGTACAGAAAACAAAATAGTCAGAAGTAGAGAAGACTGTATATATATATATATATATATATATATGTATATATATATATATATACATATATATATATATATATATATATACATGGGAATAATGACTCGAGAATAATGGAATAAAAAGAGAGAATACCGGGGTAGACCCCGAGAAAAGAAAGAATACCGGGGTAGACACCCGAGAAGAGAGAGGATACCAGGGCAGACACCTGAGATTAAGAGAGAGGATACGCCTTATTCCTGCGGACGTCGTAAAAGGGGTTTGTTTAAACTCCATGTCGGGGTACAATTTAGAGGCAGAGATATTTGTGTCCAGCTGGTGTCTGTCTAGTCTGTCAAATTCTGTTGTACGTGTTCTGTCGTATGTCACATGTAAGGAAATTTGTCTCCTTGTTGGTTGAAATCAAGTAGCGTTTTTTACGCGATTCTATAGTTGAGAGGGAATCGCACATGGATTGATGTTCTTGAGGAAACTAGTAATAAAAAAGTTTTGGCAGGAAAAGTTTGGATTGGAGCTAGTGGTAGTTGGTGCTCGCTCATATTGTTGGGAGTGTTGAAATTGCATGAAGGTATTGTTAGAGACAGATTTAAACATGGAAGACATTGCTCCATTAACACACATATGTAAACAACTGCCAAAACATGCACCCAAGCTTAAAAAATATAGCACTGAGTGGGTTAAGGGCACCACCCACAAAATGTTTATGCCGTGGCCACAAAATGGGTCTTTATCTAAAGCCGTTTTACAGCACATGACGACTTACTTACACGCCACATATACAGGAAAAAAACTGGAGACACACCTTGCTGTTCTAGAACTTTGGAAAATGTTCGAACAGTCGAAGTAAGAAGAGCCACCTGCTGACTGGATATTAAACGTATGCACAGAGGGGGGTGAGACGCCTACCGCACCACCTGCCCTGCCTGAAACAGAAACAGAGGGAAGTAAGCCTGAGGGACTCTACCCATTAAGAGAGCTTAAGGCAGCCACCGGGTATAGCAACCCCGCATATGAGTCTCCTACATACAGTAGTGACGAAAATAAAGGGAAGGATCAGGATAAGAATCCTGCCTCCGCAGTCCCGAGGGACAAGGAGAGACGCGATGATGAGAAGAAGGATCAGGCACAGATTAGTGCATCTCTCGATAAGGAGAGAGGGAAAGAAATGGAAAAGAGGTGAAAGCAGAACTGATGAAATGGCATTCGCAAAAGATGAATGGATGGGAGGACAGATATTGTTGAAACTCGATGGAAAAGGAAGTGATGATGTGAGACCTAAAGAGAAGTCAGATGAGGCACAGAGAAGGGAGAAGGAGAAGGAAAAGGAGGTGAGGGACGAGAGGATAAGAAGGAAAGATAGGCTGAGACGAGAACAGCTATATCACGAGGAGCAAGAAAAGCAGCTCGATCGCAAACAGAAAGCAGCCTATGACCAATACAGACAGAAACAGCTAAGGTTGGAATAAGAGCAAAGGGTATGTGAAAAAAGGATAAAGAGATGAAAAGATGAGGAAGTTCGAAGGGCAGATGAACGTAGAAATGAAAGGAGAAGGGAAGAAGATAAGGTCAGAGAAGAGGCAAGGAAGTGCAAAGAATTTGATGACGACATTGAACGTAAGCATAGACAGAGGGCACGCGATCTCGAATATCTGGAGCGGGAAGTTAAAAAACCTGATCCTGTAGTAGAATGGGAAGACATTGACGAATTCTTTCCTGTGTATGACACAGTACCAGCCACGGCCAGGGCAAATATTGAACATGACTTTGACACCAGAAGCATCGGGGAAACGATCAATAAGACATATGATGAAATGGGGCTAGAACAAATATCCCAAGGGGAAAGGGAATACGAGCGCCTGGAGAGCACTCAGCTGTATGACACTGAGGATGTCACCGGAAGTAGTGGGAGGAGGAGACTGTCCTTGGACAGACTAGAAATCAGTAAAAACGATGATGACACAAGGACTTGCGTGAATTGGGAACAATCAGTGTCCGACTCCGGGGAGGAGACCGGAGTACGAGACAAATAAAGAAGGGAGACGGCGCGAAAAGCGGCTCCCAAGGGACAAATGGGTAAGATGGTCAGACGCTGGTGAGTCCGCACCTAGGATATCAGAGTATGCCGTGAAATCCGACCAGCATGAAGGGACACCCCATGGTCAGAGGGGGGTATCGGCACCTGTCTATGCAGACAGGTAAAGGACATTGCCAGGCAGACGGCGATGCAGGAATATTACCCCAGCTGTAGACAGGAGAGCTATGGGGGAAGGGAAAGTAGGTTGCACATTATAATTTCCGCTATTAGAAAAGGGGGGAGCAAGACCGCAATATATTCCATGGCCACACATGGATCGAGAAAACTTGAAAAACAAGCTTCCAATTCCGACTTTGGGAGCCAGGAAGTGGATACACGACTTAGAAAAAATGACAGGAGGTGTCACATTAGCTATAGGGGACATTAAAGGTCTCTTGATCGCCATACTTGGTGAGAGAGCAGACGATGTGTGGACACGGGCAGGGTACCCTGGCGTAACCAAAATCAACACTGCACACGATGGAGCGCCATTTAATAATTGCAGAGCAGCTGTATGGAAAGCGCTATGAGTGCTTTACCCCGACACTTCCGATATGGGAGCTATAATGACTCGGAAAATGAAGGAGTCAGAAAATCTATTGATTTATATCCAGAATTTCCAAGACGCGTGGGTTCTCGAAACGCATCCATCTTGGACGAAATCTATACCGGTGTTTTACCACATTTTATGCCAAGGGTTGCTAGAACCAGTGCAGAATCAGCTCAAGAAATTGGTGGGGGTTGAGGCTAAACCCTGGGCTGAAATACAGTTAACTATTGCACATTACTGTAGATTGTTACAAGAAAAGAATCGGAAAAAGGAAGCAACTCGAAATGGAGAGGAAGCGAAGCTGGTGCAAAAGAAATTATCAAAGTATGCTCTTGAAGGAGCCATGCTAACAAACCCAGCTGAACAGACCATACAACAGGTGGCTAGCGCACAGCAGAATAACCAGGGTAACGTAGGACAGTACCCAAGGGGAAGAGGATTTAGAGGAAGAGGATGGCAGAGTAATCAAGGAGGTTTCCAAAGTAATCAAGGAGGCTTTCAAAACGTGCAAACGGGCAGCCTAGATATGTCAAACGGACAAATAATCCGACCACTGCAAGTATGTTGGCTGTGTGGTATGACGGGGCATTTAGCCCGCACGTGCAGAAGCCAAGGGGTGTGGCAAAATGGCCAAGGAATGGGAGCAGGCACGGCAAATCCACCTGCGATCTCACAACAGGGCAATGCACAAAATCACTCAGTGCAGCAGTAAGCACCAGGCATGCAGCAGGGTGCACAGCAAGGGGTTCATCCCCCAAACATGGGGAATTTGCCACTAGGGCAATTTCAACAGGCACCACTGCAAACGTCTCAGGGCACAAACTCTGGAAGGGTAAGCAGCCCAGGGAGTGGAGAGAATCCACAAGTGTACAGTGGGCCGAACTTATATATGAACTAGGACAGCTCACTCAGAACCCTGATGTGCTTTATCCTATCAGTGACACCAGACCCTAATAGGGAACCAAGGGTGAATGTCGTCATAGGGGTAAAGAATATTCCTTCTTAGTTGACATGGGTGCAACATGCTTGTCCGGCGAGGCCATAGATACTCAGAGTTTTACAGGAGCTCACAGTCGAGCTTCCTTTACAGACACACTCCCAGTCTCCATAGGGGAGTGCGAAGTAAATGTACCTTTATTATATTCACGTCAGACCCCAGTGAACATTTTGGGTCGTGACTTAATGACAAAATTGAACATGATCTCATTTATGGAGGAGGGCATAGTATGCTCCACCCCAGGAATGCATTATTCAAACGTGTGTGAAATGATCAGGGCGTACTCAGGACATATAGCCATGAGAGCTATACCATTAGAACCAGAAGTTTTCACATATGGCATGCATGTGCTTATGGCAGGATTACCAGGCCTCGCAGATAAAACTATGAAAACCCCTGATGAATTTCTATTCATACCAAGAATACCTATGCATGAAGAGGAGGGACAAGTATTTCACTTGATGATACATATCGCAGCAGTGCGAGGGAAAGTAGTATTGGTTGAAGGCTACGATGATGAAGGCAGACAATGGTGCGCAGTTATCGCCATTGAAGAAGGTTATCGAGTTGAAGGGGCCCATAGGGGACCCTCGCGTATGGAAACAAGGCACAATTACCACACACGAACTAATACGCCAGACACGAGGTTGTATTCCCAAAAGCTAGGGTTTATTGCAAAGCAAATAGTCTCAGTTGGCCAACTGGGTCCCACGCCCCGCAACGTGTGTTTCCAGACCTCGGGGGACGCAAAAGAGAGAATTTCATACAATAGTTACATATATACAAAACAAGCATCTTACAATCAGTGGTGACACATTGAATACCGCCCATATTATATGTCCTTTGAACTGGGTCCAATGATTGACAATTGTGACGAGTATGACACCTTCAAACATTCATTTAGCAACAGTTTGCAATTTTGCGAGCCTACAGACACAAGTCTTTGTTTTAAAGAACCCAATGCTTCTGTTTTTGCAAGCTAGCTGCATGCAGGGGAGAAACACATTCCAGGCCTTGTTATCTCCTGAGTTTCTATTTGTGTACTGGGGGTCAACTTGCTCTCCAGGGCTCTACAGGACTCACGAAAGGGAGGCCGCAAAGAAGAGCATAATTCAAGCCATTTAATGTTCGCTTCTAACATTTCTACTGTATTAACGAGACTAGCTGGCACCTGTGTACTGATTAGAATGCCTCGCTGCTTACTTCCAAGGATTTGTGAGGGAGAAGACCGGGCATTTCTGTCTGGGTTGCTGCGTTATGTCTCAACAAGTCTCTTGCGACCTTGCACTTATGCACTAGTGGAGCAGAATAAGCTTTCAGCAAAGCAGTTTTAACAGAAAGCAAAAGGCAAACGTTAGAGAAAACAAAATGGCGATTTCAGTCACCTCAAATTGGCCGCACTTTAGTCAAGTTAATGGCTATATATTTCTAATACTAAACACATGAGGCGGTTGGTCTTCGGCCAACAAAGTACATTGCCCTCTGATTGAGGGGTGTCTACTTTTTCTGGACTGACAGAGTGACTGACGTCAACAATGATGATCTGTTTGAAGAACAACCAGACTCAGAAGAGACAAGGGTGGAAGTGAGTCTCACATTTTGGGTAAAAATGATCAAAAGAGAAGTGCCTCAGAGAATGATGTTGGCACTGATACGTCAGGAATACTTTGATGACGACATGGCCCAGGTACCTGTCTCAGTATGGACTACAGGACCATATGACGTAGGCCTCCTGAAGGGGGCGGGAGAAGTGAAAATTAAGCTGAAACCAGGAGCAATTTTACCAAGAGCGTGACAATATCCCATGTCCAGAGAGGCAGATGAAGGGATCGCAATGACAATTTCCGCTTGATGGATCAGGGCATCTTAGTGACGTCAGAGTCACCCTGTAATACAGTGATTTATCCCATCAAGAAATCAAAGGGAGGGTCTTGGTGCTTAATCCAAGATTTAAGAGCATTAAACGACATTGTTGAAGCCGAGTTCCCTCTAGTCCCTAATCCATCTACAATCCTATGTAACATAACCATCGAGACAAAATATTTCACTGTGATTGATTTGAAAAATGCCTTTTTCTCAATCCCGGTGCACCGTGACTCTCAAGATCTGACATCTTTCACTTTTAGCCAAATGTGTCCGAAAAGCACGAGGTTGCCACAGGGGTACTGTGAGTCCCCGTCCATTTTCAATAGAGTCCTACAGATGGACTTAAGCAATATTGCCTTAGAAAGTGTTGTCTTGCAATGTGTGGACGACATTTTGATCTGCAGCCCCACGGAAGAACAATGCAGATGCGATTCTATTCAGCTATTGACTTTACTGGCTGAGAAGGGTTATAAGGTTGACAAGGAAAAGTTGCAATATTGTCAACAGGAGGTGCTATACATAGGCCAGCTAATCTCACATGAAGGTAAAAAGGTGACCCCAGAAAGGGCTGAAGCCATCATGAACACGACTAAGCCACTCACGATAAAGCAAATGCAGAGCTTTTTAGGCCTATGCAATTATGTTAGAGCATGGGTCTTGAATTACAGCTCATATACCAAGCCCTTGCTCCAGGCCTTGAGGAAGGCCCAGGTGAAAAAGAAAAAGATTGAATGGACTGAAGCAATGGAAAAGGGGTTTGTAGAACTCAAGAGAGCGATTTGTACAGCTCCAGTTCTCGGGATTCCTAATTATGTAGAGGAATTCTACCTGTTCTCGCACACAGATGGCAGCGTTATGACGACAGTGCTCGTGCAAAAAACCTTGTTGGGGTACAAGCCCCTGGCATATTACAGTGGGATCCTGGACCCAGAAATCAGAGGCCACTTCCCATGCGAACAACGCTTACATGCCACAGCGTTCGGCCACAGATAAAGCGACAACCATTGTAATGGGATGTTCTATGACATTATACGTCAAGCACTCATTATTCGCCATTTTAGAGAAACCAAAGGGCACATTGACATCTCAAAGAGATTCTGCCTATGAAGTGATTATATCTAATCCATCGATCAAAATGGTTTGATGTAAAACAGTGAACCCAGCTACGTTCATAGCTGAGCCAGTCACTGAAGGATAGCCGATACATGACTGTGCAAACTATGAAGACTTTTATGATGAAATCCCTCGGGTGAAAGAAAATGCCCTGGCGGGAGGGGAGATTGTTTTCATTGATGGTTCTTCGAGAATTAACCAAGAAGACGGACAAAGATACACAGGCATCGCTGTGATGAAACACATAGCAAACGGAGAATTTTGAGTACTCGTCAGTGACCGAATACCATCTCATTACTCAGCACAGGCTGCAGAGTTATTGGCATTGATACTCGCCATTGAGAATCACGCAGACCAGGAAGTTACTGTGTACAGTGACTCTGCCTATGTGACGTCCACAGTGCACGCAGGGCTAGCACGCTGGAAAAGGAGGGGCTACCTCCGAGCAGACGGCACGCCAGTGCAGCATGCAGCCTTATTGGACAGGCTGATTAAGGCACTACAGCTCCCAGTGGGCATAGTGGTCGTGAAATGCGCCGCCCACACTAAAGGGACAGATTTCATGTCACACAGAAACCACGCAGCAGACACGGAAGCCAAGCGTATGGCCTCCAAAAGTGAAACGATCATGGAAGTGGAAGCGGCATGCACCCATGAGAGAATGATGATGGAACGTACCAAACCAGAAGCCTATAGTAATCTGGGGCAGACACAATTGATTGAGCTTCAAGGGGAGGCACCATCAGGACGAGAAGAACCTGTGGAAACGTCGAGGGTGTTCTTTAAGCCCCTCTGATGGATTGTGGCGGCATAACAGCACTGGTAAACCAGTAATGACTGTGGCCCTGCTGAAAATAGCATTGGAACAATTGCATTACCCATTACACATGTCAAAAGAGAATCTAGCAGCAACGCTCGTGGGAGACAGGTTTTACCGAACTTAGCAGAGCAAGTTGCATTCTTTATGGTGAACTGCATAATCTGCCAGCAATGCACTGCTGGGCACACATTAAAAGTAGTGAGAGGAGTCATCCCCCGGCCAAATGGGCCTTTTCAGCACTTAGATATTGACTATGTCGACATGATTCAAGTGTGTAACGGGTACAGATACTTAATTGTAGTGGTGTGTCCATTCTCTAGATGGATAGAAGCAGGTCCATGTACACACCCAGACTCTACCTGTGCAGCCAAATTCCTAGTGAGGGAAGTGTTCCTAGATGGGGGGTGTGTGAAGTGATGAGATCAGATAATGGGGCCCATTTTGTAAATACAGTCTTTGAGCAGATTAGCTTGTTGCTTGGTATAAAGCACAAGTTCTCGTCGGCGTATCATCCGGAAGGTAATGGTAGTTGTGAGAGGCTCAACGGCTTGTTAAAGGAAAGGATAGCCAAGTTGAAGCTTACTCTAAAGAGGGGATGGTGGCACTGCCTTCCACTGGCATTGTATGCTCTTCGGAACCAACCAGGCTCTGACGATCATCTTACGCCGCACAAGATAGTCACAGGAAGGAGAATGAATAGTCCCCTAAACCCACGAGACAGAGCTAGATGTGATGCCCAGTCAACCCAAGAGGTACTAGGAACTGAAATGAGCCAATATCTGAACTGCATGACATCCAGCCTTACTGTAATTTCAGACCAACTGCAGCGGTGACAAAAAGGGTGCAGCACAGCACAAAACACAGCAGGAGACACTGAAACAGACGCAGTTCAAGGTCTGCGTGTTCCACTCATTTTACCAGGAGACGCTGTACTCGTAAAGAACCATACGAGGAAAAAGTGGGACGAGCCGAGATTCAATGGTCCTTTCATCGTGGAGGACTGCACACCCTCAGCTGTGAAACTGCAGGGCAGGAGAGCATGGATTGTTCTCAATGACATTAAGCCCTATATCGGAGAAAGGCTTCTAGCTGCATCCCACTGCAAAGAAACCACAGACAACGGGGAAGAACCACAGCACGTGCAGACAAGATCCATGACGAGGAAGAAGGACGCATGAGCAGTAAAACCGAGACAGAAAGAACCCTTGTGCAAGTTGTGGCTTAAACTGGACATTTCCTCTAAGCAAAAGGGGATAAGGACATAAACGGACACTCTGTGCATCCTAGTTGCAGGGTGAAGAAGAAAATTGCGCATCTAAGCCACAACACGTTTTGTTGACACGAACCTGTAAATCAAACCACACTTAAGCGTTGTTGAGAAACAAGACTCTAACAGACAGTAATCAAGGAATTTTACCTTAAGAGCTAAACACAGTATCCTGAATCATCAAATATCAAGACTTTGTATGGCAGGACTTATGGTGTCCCCCAGCAGAAACATCACAAGGGACGTGCTCAACTACTTCCATTTTTTATTGGCAACATATCCATCGCTGGTAGGGAGGGTCACCAGTATCTCAGACTTTACTTTCTTGTTGGCAGGATCTTGGATAATCTGGCAACTACTTACAGTCATCGCGAAAGCCGTCATTGAAGTACCTGAATACAGTGATAAAGACACAAATGATTCCACCACAGGCGATTCTAGATGAACTCATCAATACACTTTTCTTTCGCCTCATAGAGGAGTGCCCAGCTATTGTCGGGAGAACCACAGACACTCTCACGTTTATTCGAGATCCAGCAAACTCTGAACATTTGAACCAGAAGTGGATTAAACTCAGTTACTTAGTTGCAATCCACGCTTCAGGAAAGTGCAAGGATTGTTCACGTCAAAAGAAGGGTCTGTAATCCTGAACCCAGCAAGGCAGGACAAATGTCCCTGTCACCCGAGGACAGTCGATATCCAGCTAAAGTCGCACACATGGGAACGCTCCTCCATGGGATCATGCTGCAAGTGGAGCTATCCAACTTTCAGAGAGATTATATGAGGAGATTCCAGTGAAAACTTCCACCGGGGCACAGATCAAGGAAGCAGAATCAAGCACGTCATCATTCCACCGAGGGACAGATCGAGGGAGCAGAAACAACAATTTCACCTTTTGTTGTTTGATTGCCATTTTCCCATTTCTTCACAGTGACCAGTGTCCAGTATGTCCTCAGGACTGAAGCAGATTTGGGGGGTGGACTGGGAACTCCTCTATTTTGAACATGCACAGTTAAAGTGATTCATCGAAGTGTTAGCCTAACCTATTTTTCCATAGTCTAGCAAGGATACTGCATCCTGTATCAAAAGACAATCGTCACCCGCAAGAGGGGGGACACTTGTGAAGCGCCAGACACTTTATGACAAAAACTGTTCGAGAACTAAATTGAATTGAGAGAAACAGTAACAATGTCATCAAATAAATAATCAAGATGGGGGCCCTGGCCCTCCCACAAGCAAAGGGGCACCCTCGCTTCTCTGGAAGGAAATGCTGCCGTTTAACCTAACGCACTATCATGTATCTATGCATTCTGTTTATCATTATTTTGCTATCATTAACGATCAAAACTGCATTTTTCCATGGTGCACGAAGCGGTCCAATTTAAGTGCACCCACCTGATGGTGTACGCATGAGTCCCACAAAAGCAGCCAGACCCCATATAGTTATCCCAGTCCTGAGAAAATCTGATGGTAAGGCAAATGAACTGAAAATGAATGTAATTAGCAGTGATACATACACACTTTAGGCAACGAATGAAGAGAAAAGCTGGAGACAGGGTCAGCACGGAATGAACGAAAACTTAGCAATGACAACTACACGCACACACACCCTGAATGCACACGAACCAGGGCATGTGTCAATGGCCACAGAACCTCAAGCAAAGGCAACCGAGAGCATGAGACTGCCTACTGAACAATCAGTCCCAGATAATAATGAGAGCGACTGAAAAGAATTGAGAGAAATGCCAACGAAAGAAGACTTAACAAAAGCCCTTAAGAAGACAGAAGCGGCTGTAGGAGAATTCACTGCAAAGACACAAATGTTAATAGATCATTTATTCCCATTTATAGAAGCAGCATGAGGAACTGGAAAATAAGACCGCAGAGACTGTATTGCCCAGCACACAAGTTCCAACACAAGGAACAAGTACCAGGCCCACGATGCAGCCATACACTGGGCCGGCGACAGGCTGGTGGCTGATAAAAACACGTATGGATAGTAGAAAAAGGATGCAAGAAAAGAAGGAGAGAACTGCAAAACCTCCACCTACCTCATCGGTGCGACTAAAGAAACCTGCGCCATGGGCCAGAAAGCCTGAGAGTCCCCAAGCAAGGAAAAGTCACACAGACGCGTTAAGAGATGTAGTTATAGATAACTACAGGAAGACACTAAGAATCAAGAGAAGCCCACACGAATATAACAATGAACTGAATGATTACCTGGATAGCACAGCACATCTAGGAAACAACATTTGGTATCAACACATGAAAGAAGCCGGAAGAAGTGATCAGAAGGAGAATGCTTTGTTTGCGCACTTCTATCGTACAGCATGGGAAAATCCAAGATCTTCGTGGCTGTAGAAATCGATGTCCCGACAGCACACTGTCTAGAGGACAGTTTATGAGAAGGGATGCCTCAATGATATGGGCAACCGAAACGAATTACCCCTATGAAGATGACTACGTCCAGGACATTAAGACAAGAAATAGAGCTCATACTAGGAATCACGTGATCAGGTATGAAAAGCCAGGAGTTAAATGAGCAGGAATAAGATGGGAAATTAACCCAAGACTGAATTTCCAAGGAAAAACTCCAGAAGAAGCACAAATTTGGAAGAACAGAGGCCAGGTACAGATTTGGGGAACAGTGCTTTTACCAAATGGATGGGTAGAAGGAGTGGTGATCTGACGAGCATGGATGGTCCTCGGAGCCTGCAAAGAAGCAATAGAAAACTCAGAGATTGTGTAAACCTTCATGGCCGAAACTCACAAAATGACTGACATGGGTTGAAGACAGCGGAGGACCCTTGCAGATAGTGCCACTGGAGAACCCAAAATTGTGCTTCAGGAACAATGGCACAAGGAAGATAGGAGAAAATCAGAACTGCGGACGAATTTTTGAAGCTCCAGGAATGACTCATGGAACCGCAGTTTTATGGGTCATTACTGGGTATGTGGATCCAAAGCATACATAAGATTACCGAAAATCTGGGGAAGTACATGCACAATAGTGAACGTCCACGTTCCAGCATTGGTGACCCGAAAAAAATGACCTGAACATTGACAGTTTCCCGAAAGCAGATGCTCACTTGAGAAAAAGGAGATGTGTGGAACTGCTAACTCGGATGAAGAGTGAGAATTACTTCTCTGCCAAATCAGAAGAAGCCTTTCATGCAATCCCATATGAACATAGGCTATTCAGCCTCACCTCATCAGTGGTCACAACTATTTTCATGCCAAGATTCCAAGTTGGAGTAAATACTAAATGGTTGCAGATAACCAGATGGAAGTTACTGCAGACCATCAACACAACAATAAAAGGATTCAATGCAATTAAGGAAGAGTTAAGAGCCATCCGACTGATGACTCTCCAGAACAGATATGTGCTTGACATGATCACAGCGATGGATGGAGGAGTTTGTACAAAAATCGGAGAATCATGTTGCACATGTATACCTTCTCACGATGAGGAAAATGGAACTTTAACAGAAGCCATAAGTATGCTGACAAAAATACAAAACCAGATGATCGATGAAACTGACGAAGTTGATGATGACAGCTGATTTGGAACACTGTTCTCATGGGTCCTTACAATGGATGGCAAACATAGTCAAGTTCCTGGGAACCCTGCTCTTGATGATACTATTAGGATTTTGTGTTATCAAGATAATCCTCTCACAATGCCAGAAAACTGCGAAGAAAACCATAGGGATGAAGATCATGATCGATGTCAAACCAGATGGAAGCCCAGAGACCTGACTGATGAAGAGATAATAGACTTTGTGAAGGCCAGCGAATATGCGCCAGAAGGAACAAAGTTCCTGTACCCCAGGAAACGTAGAAATCATGAAGGAAAATGGATCTATTGCAGCCCAAATGGACAGTGCCAGCTAATGACCTGGAACAAAGACGAACATGTAAAAACAGCAGGAAATTTGAAAGGAGTGATAAAAATATGGACTCCAAAGAAACACACGTTCCCACCATCATGTACAAACCCAGAAGACGAAGAAGTGGATACAGAAGAACCAAGTAAAACTAATCTGAAGGAGAAAGTAGAAGTGTTCGATGAACCGACCAGAGGGGGGAGTGTAGAGGAGGTCCCAGATATGGCCTGCACTCTAGCCTCCTTTTTGAAATACCAGGAATATACTCACCGAGATATGTGACATATGAGGAGCAAATAAACCAACAGAGAGACACACTGGGGCTCTGCCCAGTACCCATCAGAAGAGCAATACCTGTTGAAGTGCCAATAACCAAACAACCATGGGCAGCACGTTACCCATTGAGACAACTGTACCAACAGCTGACACGAAATGAAGACTTCTTACAAACTGTCCCCGAAGAGACCCAAAGGGCCTTAATCAAAGGTGAATGCTGACAACACAAGGGTCAGAACAGATCTACAGATGAATGAAATAACAACCAAAGGATGACAAACAATGATGAAATGATATGAATAAAAAGGTAAAGGACTTAAAAGGAGAAACGATGCTGAACTTTAAAGAAACATAACCATAAAGAAGGAGGCAAAATATGTAACAGGCTACTATACGCCTGTAAATAGGCTTGGAACTGTGGGATGTTTTAACCCACTAGGCTCTGCCCTGCGACATCCCTGTGTGAAGATGGTGAAAGAATCATCAAAAATGGCCACAAAAGTGTTACGCTCACTTGGACCCCACAGGGGTGTCGATCAGACCCGGACAGCTGCGGTCTCCGTCAACGTGATGCGTAGTGCAGAGATGACTGTCTGGACTGGCCCGCCTAGTCTTGTCTGCTGGACCTGAAGAAGTATTTTCCTGCAAGTGGAGACAGAGATTAGCCACCTGTGGGTTTTAGTGATGGCCTCCCAACTGTTCTCGCTCTCTCCCACTAATCACCTCCGATATCCCCTTAGTAACCTCACCTTATATTTGTAAAAGATGAGCTCTCCATCCTGCGTGTCTTGCGGGGGCGCGTAGATACCAGTTCCTTCACTGGTTTGAAGGCGTTGGGAGAGTTCCGATAAGCATTGACTCTGAAGTCCCAGGTGGGATTGGTAAGTAAATGTGCCTGATGTTCACTCTTGTCCCCTTCCTTCCTTAAGTTGCAACTGAGTTTGTGAGAAGAAGGTCTCGTAGCTGCTGCTGGCGTTCAGGTAAGAGTCTGTGTTACCCAACGCTGTCCGGTAACTATTGCATGCGTTAACGTGTTGTTTTTCTCCCTCTTTACAGATGCGGCATATGAAGATATGGAGAATAATACCGCCGGTGGTAAATCAGGTAAGTCTATGGTGGTAAGAGGCATTTGTTGATTCCCTTGGCTCACCTTGTTATTCTTGTGCCCCTAGGTGCCGGAGTACGGCAAAGAAATGATGGAGACAGTGCCGGATCGAAAGATGCTGTGAGAACTGGTGAGTATGGCGCCGTGCTGGAGCTGGCGAAGCGACGCATGCAGGACTGATGTACTTTCCAGGTCGGGAGATGAAATGGATCCGGAATCAGGTGAGGAATTTGAAATAAGTTCGTTTTCTAACCTTGTCCTTTTCTTCCCCTTTATTCTAGGAGCTCCAGATTCGAGGTGGGCGTGGCAGAAGACTGGATGCTGGCTGCAGGCACGCGGCCGTGGCAGAAGACTGGATGCTGGCTGCAGGCACGGTGAGAGTTACGCTGCTGGATGCAGAATAACACGAAGCATGTGCTGCTGTTCGGGCGTGGTTCAAATAGCCTCCAAAGTAGTCCCAGGAAAGAAGTTCCCCAAGACCACACCCGAATAAAAAATAGTCCCTGTAGTAAAATAGTCCCATGGCGCCAGGACTGATTTTTATTATGAGCCTGGTGCCTACGGCGCCAGGACTGAACCCAGACAGCCCCTAGTTGGGGCTGCTGGGGTTTTTGTAAATGTCTGGATGCCTGCTCCCAGGGCTGATCGGCTTGATCCGGATGCCCGGGGGTAGGCATCATGACAAAAAAGCCCTATGCGCGCCAAACCTATGAAAATTGCACTTTGAAACCGGAAAAGATGGCTGCCAGATTTACTTTGCCTGTTGTCAGTGGTGAAATGGAGACCTCACTGCTGAAACATGTTACTGGGCTGCCCACCAAGTAAAAATGAACACTGCAGGAAAGGCAGTGTTTTATTGAAAGAAACCCAGAAATTGCTCTTAAATTCCTTTTTCTTGGTTGCTGAAAATACAAAATACCGGACCAAAACACCACAAAACATCCAATATCTTAGCTGGGTGTTACCCACCACTTTATTTAAGGAATCATTGAACACACAATGTCAGGAAAAGCAGAATCTATCATCAAAATATCCACAGTAAAAAGTGTGCTTGCCTGTGAAAATCTGTCAAAATATGGGCACAGTACCAGCTGCCGCCTGTATGACAGCTGTCATTAGTTGCATTAGAAGCTTAAACTTGTGCAATTGAAATCAAATGCCTATCAATTAAGTGACCTGCCATCAAAAGTAATATAGGTTGCAACTATTTAATCTCCATGGTTTAGAGACTGGAATTAGAGTTCTAGTTGCCTGTTTAAAAATTGCAAGTTTTATTTTCAACAAAGAAAAATTTAACAAAGTGACTTTTAAAGTAAGCCTGATGCAAGCCAAAACTACAAAGCAACTCCCCCACTGGGCAACACATCTCCCTTATGCTCTCTGGCCTAGGAACTCACATTCAGGTGTTGATTAAGAGGGGAGGGTCACTGGCGCTGCTCCTGGAGGAGACAATGAACCTTCCTTGGCTGAAAGGATATGCAGATTGGAAAGTGTCAAAGTGGCCTCTCCCAGAAGGAAGGGGCGGATTTCTTCAGACCTGCCAGAGAGCCAAGGAGGCGGGGGCAGACAACCATTTGTGGATTCACAAAGCACAGAAAGCATATTTTTGAAAAAGACTAATAAAGGACTGTGCGAATTTGCAAAAATTATAAAATTAATAGCATTGTTAATGTGATTCTTTTGTGCACATTTTAAGAGGAGCCAAACCTCTGTGCGATGTTCTGAGAAGGCGCAGTGAAAATTCTGGTTTTGTAGCGATTGTATGTATACCAGAAGCATGAAACTTCATACCATTATGCCCAGATATCATGCGCACATATGTACAAAATTGTGGACAAGTTACACATTGTGTCCCGGACAAAAAGTGCGAAAATGTGTCAAATCCAGACCCAAGATCTCACAGCAACGAGGCTTGGAAGAGGGTGTGCTCCACAAAATATGTGATCTATGTTTGTTATTGGTATAAAGATTGTACACATGTAAAGATGTATTATATCAAAAATAGATTTTATGTGCAAAAGGCAAAGGGGAGGTTTTCCCTGTCTCATAAACCACATCATCATGATGACGCTCCGTTTTCCCCTCCAATCAAGGGAGAGAGCAGACTTTAGCCAATAGACTACCTAGGGGGTGTGCCTAGGATAAGTCAGCATACCAAACACATAAATAGAGACAGTTTAGGACTAGAAAAGGACACTGATCCACCCACCATCTTGAATTTGGTGAAGCACTTTGAAGGAGATCCATCCATACTCCTTGTTCCAGACTACAGAAACTTTTCAAGTAGAAAGGCTCAGAGCATAGCTGATCCACTTTCAGCTGGGCCTAACTTCCAGAATCCATCCCTCAAATTAAAGGGGAAACCAACAAGCATCCAGGTTGTGCTGTAACTGCTTGCCTGCCAAAGAATTATCTTCATAACCAGAAGGGCAGATTAAATCCCAGTCTGGTACCATGCTGTGCTGTGCAGACAAGAGAGCATTGCAGATCCAGTCCAGTCGTGCTGTGCAGTGGAGACCAGAGAACCTTGCTGTCCAGTCCTGCCGTGCAGTGTCCAGAGTGCTTTGCTGTTCACTGACCCGTCCAGTCCGGTGTGCCCAGCAGTCTGTCCCAGAAAGAAATCCCTGACTAGAACCAGAATTCCTGACGATTCCATTCAAAACATTGGTAGTGAGTATCCATAGTATAGGATTGTCACTAGCCTGTGTACTGTCCATAGTCATCCCTATCCAGATCAAATCTAATTATATCCAGAACTGTATTGTTAGAAATCGTTTTTCCTTGCCTGAACTCTCTCTCTTATCCTATAATCCTTCTGTCATAATATTGCTAAAATCATTTTTGCGCTGATATATTTCATCTGAAGAGGGCAAGCGTCTCGGCGGGCAAAACCTGATCTGGACGTCCTGGTCTGGTGGTTGTGCGGTCGTGTAGTTTGTTTCTTCATAGTCCATCCCTAGTGTAAAGAAACCTTGTTTGTACTTTTAAAAGCACATCTTGTTTTACATTTTGCCTCTATCTGAAAAAAACGACCCCCACGAAAACGTGCATAACTTCTTCATACTTTATGCTAGAAACGAAATTTAAGTGTCTACTTGTAACTAACATCCTAAGCTTACTAAAGAACCCATAACCGCAACTCCTTATAGTTTTTGCGCAATTGCGCTTACCGCGCACGGAAGTTTGCCGCAAATTTCTCGTTTGGCCAAAATCTATAACGTGTAAAACAGCTTTTCATTGCACCCGACCTCAAAATTAAGTTTTCAACTTGCTTATTACTCTCTAATCATTGCTAGTGCTTGTCTGAACCCATGCAAAGCGGCTCCCATTAGAATTTCAACAATTTCAGTGAATTAAACCCATTTTTAGTGTTTTACCCATTTCATTCAAAGCCAACTTTAAAATCATTTTTGACAAGTTTTGCTATCATTCCTGTTTCTCTCTTGTGTTTGCTGGGGGAAATTGGGATTGATATATTTGCTTGAATCCTGCATTCCCGAAACCTGTTTTCTCTCCTTCTCTTTTTTCATATTGCATATTGGAGGGATTGAAGAGTGTGCAGGGGGAAATATTAACCACATTGCCATTTGATTGAACACACACCAAAGTATTATTTCTGGGCTGCATTATTTTTCCCATTATTGCTCCTTGTGATTAAAGAGATTGTTTAGTGTGACATCACCCCATTGGTGATTATTGTATACCCATTTAAAATAGTGTGATATATATTGTGCAATACAAAAATAAATATTTTAACTTTGCAAACCGCCTGCTTCCTGGTTCAGTGTGACCGGGGGTGGGGGGGTTAAAAGAGAGGAGCGTGATATAAGTGGTACATCGTTCAGAATAAAATAATTTATAGACACAAATAAATAATTAAGGGTTTCAGTTGTGCATCACACACTAGGCATTGACTTAGGTGAAGTGCCGGATTGAAATCACTTACAGAACGCAAGAAGCTAAGGAAACGGTACTGCTTGCTATGCTTAGTAGAAAAATAGAGCAGCAAGCGCCAACTATATATCTACCTCAAAGAAGCACATTATACAAGTGCGACTCCATTTTACAAAAGCAAAATTAAGCCCATAATGGTAGGGGTCAAACAAGCCAGGATTCATTTACCAGCACAAAGCCAGACAAAAGAGCAGAATCAAAACTTAGCAAGAAGCAGCTCATGCTTGGGAATTCGAGGTCAACCTACGGAAGGGATGAGAGCAGCAACTTCGAAGAAACAAAACTTCAGAGCATAGCAGCCTGCCAGTGAAGGTCGAGATAAAGAGGCCCAGGCATGTGGCAAGGCTAAAGGAAGAATCAAATACACAAATAGAGGGAAAATGAATCAGATTCAATGACATGTGACCAGCCAAGCGCGAAGAGGCGCCAACGTCTGATGTCAGCCAAACCCAGAGGATGCCATAACTTCTCCTGATAAGAAGCTACAGTTTCGAGGCCATCCGCTGCCAACTAATTGACACATAGCCTTAAAGTACTGATTAATGGAAGGGAGACAGGGTGAATCTTGGGGCATACCACACATGGGCGATCATTCTGCATGCAGCTAATTAAAGTGGAGATTTATGCCTAGGGGTGTAACCCACCCAATCACAATGGACCAAATAATCGAGGGTCCTATAGCAAGTAGAACCAATGAGACGTCATACTTTTAGTGACGTCTAACACAAATGATGTAGAGGAATGGGCTTAGACGGCCACCCGATAAGAGTTATCCAATCCCCACACTCCGTTACCATATACAGATATAGTACCTATACTTAAGTTGTCTTTTTAGCCAATAGAATTGCATGACAAACTTTAAGTTGTACACATCAATGATGATGAGAAATTGCTATTTGCTTTCTGAGGGGGGGCGTGGCTAACCGCCATGTGAAGATGACGCATCCCTGGTGAGCTCTGTGTGATGTGACCATAATTTGCTGCAATATATGTGTTTTCGAAGCCCAAGATATCCGTGCCCCACCACAACCATCGCTGGGAACACCTGAGGGACCCACCCGAGAGAGCTTTACGACCTGGAGAGCCCTGCTGAGATCGAGACACCACATAATGCACCCTGCGGAGCCGAGTGAAAATGGCGGCCACCATCCGCTATCCGATAACCGATAACACAGAGGCCACCAACGCTAAGCTAAGGACTGAGCCAGAGCAACCCCTAGACATCGGGGAGCAGATCGGTGACCCCCGCGCGTGGCTGGCAGCTTGCATAGAGGGGACATCATTGTGGTCAGCGTATGAGAGCGGTGCTCCGTGGGACACTGATACAGAGACCTCGAGGCCCCGTGAGAGGTGCTTCCCCTGCGGAGCCAGAAGACAGTGCGGGAGACGGCTCCCTGGCCGTGGTGAGAGGGGCGGCTGCTTCGGAGGGCTGAAAGCCTGCTCCCAGGGTGAGGACTGAGGAGGGGTTGGAAAGGCAAAGCCGGTGCTGTTGAGAAGTGCACCCGGTGCCCACAGATGGTGCTGCCTCACTTAAAAGTCACACGAGGTGAGGAGCAGCGGATAGGGGCACAGCCGCCCACCCGCATAACTGCCCCGCGTACAGGGAGCCTGTGGACAGTGCGAGGGATGGTGCCCTGACTGAGGCAAGTGGAGTCGGCTGCGACGTGGGTGCAACCGTGGTTGAAGCCGCTGCCACGGAGGGCTGAAAGCCTGCTCCAAGAAGTAGCGTTGGACAGGTGAAGCCAGTGCAGAAAAGGAGCACACCCAGTGCGCGCAGACAGAGCTGCCCCAGTAAACAATCACACGAGGTGAAGAGCAGGGGGGGAGCCCACCTGGCCACCTGCAGAACTGTCCTGTGGGCTGTGGGTCTCCTGTCACCCCCCCGGTCATGGCACTTAAAGGGGCGTGCTGACGCCTGAGGTACTATGCTGCTGCAAGGCATAATGGACAGGCCCTGATCACAGCACCTAGATCGAACCCCTGATGGGGGAGGTACAACGCAGCGAGATAGTGGACACTGAGTAAGCTGGCAATAGGTTTGACCTGCATGCCCTGGCCATCGGACACGCAGAGTGCCCTGCCCTGCTGTATTGGGCTGGACTCGGGTGCCAGGGCCGGCCCCAACTGAGGACGGGGTCCACCCCACACGCTACAGTGTAGCCACCTGCCTGCTCCCTAACCGTTATAGTGAGTGAAGCAGACAACAACAATAGGAGCGTTAAGGGATGGCAGTGCCTTCACAATAGATCCATACTCCCACTCTACTCACCCAAGAAAGCGCATACATAAAAGGCGCCAACGAAACTGAGAGCCCACTGCACAGCGTCACCACTGTGGAAGCAGCGGCGGCGTGCACAGGCGACTGCGCCACCCCACAACAGGACAGCAGACACAGCAAATACAAGCTACTACCAGTAATAACTGGAACCCCCGGCGGCTCCGGCATGATGTCCATGAAGGGAGCCAGAGCCAAGCAGCGCCAAACCACTATGGAAACCTATGCCGCTGGAGGGTCCACGGGATCTGAAACTCCAAACAAAAAGTGCTGCGGAGGCGCTGTCTGATCCCACCAGAGCGACAGCTGAACCAGCCAACTCCCAGATCCTTGAAGCTACCATGACGCTCCAAACAAAAATGGAAAACAAAATTGATGCGGTCGCCATAGACTTGGGCCTCCAGCGGCAGGACGTTCGCTCCATATCCGGTAGGACTGAGGTACTAGAAACCCAGGTCCGAGAAAATACAGAGGCAAAATAACTGTTCCTAAAAGATGTTGACGAACTACAACAAAGGGTGAAAAACCTGGAAGACAGGGCTGAGGAAGCCGAAGGGGGGGCATGTCGAAATAACATCAGACTTTTAGGCCTGCCGGAGGGTGCTGAAGGATCAGACCCCACAAACTTCGTAGAGAAGCTCTTGATTCAGGAGATAGGAGCAGAACAACTCTCCCAAGGCTTCACAATTGAAAGAGCCCATCGATCCCTTACCAAGCGACCGGCCCCCGGAGCCCCGCCTAGACCAGTGATAGCAAAAGTGCTAAATTATAAAGATAGAGAGACTATTTAGGCCTTCTCTAGGTCGGGTGGCCAAATCCAAAGAGACTCGGCGGAGTTGGCCATTTATCCTGACTATACCTTCCAGGTTCAAATGAAAAGAGCACAATTCCTTTACTCCAAAGCCATATTGAAGAGAGCCGGATTGCGCTACATGCTCCTATACCCTGCAAGACTAAAGGTGATACATAACAACAGAGCGCTTCTATTCGACACCCCAGCTGAGGCTCGGGAATGGATGGATGGGGAGCAGATCCCAGACATTGAAGACAAAGGACGTAGACCACGGTGAGCCACGTCACGAGCGGCCACACACTGGACCTGCAACCTACAAACGCAAAGAAGCAAATAGCAACCACACTTAAGCGCAGCAGGAATGATTCTCTATAGGAGCAGCACCGGAGATGGAATGTCTGTCCTTCAGCCCCCATAGTGTATTTTACCCGCCCGTAGGGCACCAGGAGACCAATGTGCGGTCAAATGGAGCGGAAACGTGGTAGTCATAACGGGGGAAACCTCACTGGACTGTTTTTCAGTTTGGACCGTTTGAAGTCACAGGGGGGACGGAACATGGAAGTTGTGTTTAAAGTTGGGCTTATAGTTGGGGAAGTTTTTTCAGGGGAATGGACAAGAACACCTGGTAGGTCAAACAGCACCAATGTCAGAAGAGAGGCCTGCGGAGGAGCCACCCTTGCGTTCATTTGGACATCCAAAACACATGGCAGACAAGATTAGAATTATGTCATGGAATGTTAGGGGAATGAACAGCTTTGTTAAACAACGCCGTATCCATGCCCTAATTAAAAGAAGCAAGGTCGGAATTGCCTTGCTACAAGAGACACACTTGGATACGCGCAAGCTAGAAGCACTAGCCAAGTCTTGGAGAGGGACCCTGGTAGGCTCCACTTATGCTAGAGGAGTCCTGATCTGGATTGCTCCCACCATCCCCTTTAAGCTAATCAACACAAAACCGACGACGAAGGCAGAATGGCCCTGGTTCATGGCTCCATTGAAGGCAGGGAGACATGCCTAATCAACACATACACACCCAATCACGCCATGACCTTTTTCCGCTCACTACACAAGCGACTCAGTCCTTATAGAGAATGCACCCTTATTTGGGGGGGGGGACCACAATTGCACCCTGGATCCCTGTATGGACAGATTGGACGACAAACACACACGTCCATCCCCACCCGCAAAAATACTACACACCCTGATGCAACAACTAGGGCTAGCAGACCTTTGGCGCAAACAACACCCCGGACAACACGAGTATTCCTTCTACTCCTCCCCCCATGCCGTCTATACTAGGTTAGACTACATATTAGTCAATGAGGAACGGCTAGCGCTGTTCAAGGACACACATTACCTACCCAGAGTATTATCTGACCATTCCCCACTAGTGACCAACTGGGTAGTGTTCCCGCCCAAGCCCCCTGTACCCACATGGAGGTTGCGAAGCGAAGCGAAGCATTACTTGATGCAGCCTTTCGCGGACAAGTCAGGCGCAGCACGTTTGACTTCTGGCAGGTAAATGACAATAGCGTGCAGCACATAGGCACGGTTTGGGAGGCGTACAAAGTTGTCATAAGGGGTGAAATGCTGGCATACATAGGAGGAACCCAGAGATCCATTCTAACCTCCCTTGCAAACAAGGAAAAAGAGTTAGCCGAATTAGAAAAAAGGGACACCTTAGAGCTTGACCACATGCAAAAAATGGTTGAGCTTGAACAGACCTGCCTAACATATTGGGACAAGCTGGGAAAGCTCAGCTATACGAAACACATTGAGAGAACCCATGCCCTCGGAGACAAACCTGGGAAGTTACTAGTATGGCTCTACAAACGGGAAACCTCCAGGACACCTATCTGCCACGTCTGCGGGCCCGATGGTGCCACAGTACACACGCAGCTAGGCATAAACGCAGTGTTTGCTGGTTTTTACCAAGAATTGTATGCCAGCACCCCATCCCCCTAAGCCATCGAAATTGACAACGTCCTAGACATTATAAAACTACCCAGCTTGGACGTACACCTGGCCGAGGCACTTGACGTACCAATTACCCGGGAAGAGGTAATAGCCACCATTAGGTCTATACCCGCTGGGAAAGCCCCAGGTACAGACGGGCTCCCGGGGGAATTCTATAAAGCATATGAGGACATAATGGCACCTCTCCTGGCCAGAGTGTTTAATGAAGCGTACGAAGTGGACATCCTCCCAGACACCATGAAGGAAGTCATCATCATTCCCCTATTGAAACCGGGCAAGGACGAAAAAGAGTGTGGCTCATATAGGCCCCCGTCCATGTTGAACTCAGATAACAAAATCCTAACGGCATTACTGGCAAGGAGATTGCGTAGAGTAATCCCCCTTCTGATCCACCAGGACCAAACGGGCTACGTACCCGGGCGATCCATCACCGAGAACCTACGCAGATTACACCATGTTATTTATAGCACCAATGGCAGACCCGAGAAATGCGCAGTGGTGTCTTAAGATGCCACTAAGGCTTTCGACTCGGTTAGATGGGAATGGTTATATGCGACTATGGCAAAAATGGGGACAGACCCGGCCTTCCTAAAGTGGACCAAACTAATATACACAGACCCTACGGCCAGAGTGCGCACAAACAACACATTCTCCGACAAATGGCACCTCCACAGGGGTACGCGGCAGGGCTGTCCACTCTCCCCCATGTTCTACATTTTAGCAGTCGAACCTGTGGCGGCATACCTGTGCCAGGAATATGGCGATGGAGGTATAGTGATTGATGGGGTGACACACCTGGTATCAATGTACGCCGACGATACACTCCTATACTTAAACAACCCAGAACACATACTACCATACATCCTAGAGACACTGGAGGGGTTTCAAAGATTCGCAGGGATCCAAATCAACAATGAAAAATCATGCCTCTACCCCCTGGCTGCCCTAAGCAGAGACACCCCCGATGTACTCCCTCCACTGGCCTTCCAATGGACGACCACATCCTTCAAATACTTGGGGATCACCATTCACTGGGACCCAAATATGGAACACACTTTAAACACTGTTAGAGCCCAAGAAAACCTTGAAAAATCAATGGACCTTTGGGGGAAATTGCCGCTTTCGGTGGCGGGAAGAGCTGGACTGTTAAAAATGTTAGCGCTCCCACGACTATTACATCACTTTACCAATGTCCCATTCAACATCCCCCCACACTTTTTCACAGAAGTAAACAAACACTGCAGGAGATTTCTTTGGCAAGGAGGCAGACGCAGAGTCTCGCTAGAGGTGCTGCAAAGACCCTATGACAGGGGAGGACTGAAAATCCCCAACTTCAAACTGTACTACTTAGCAGACCAATTAAAACATGTCATACAATGGATAGCTGATGAATCCACATTTGACACCCAACTTCTGCAACCGGCCGTCTCCCAGCTGCTGCTCAGAGACTTATTCTGGGTCCCAGCAGAGGTGACCCGCAACTGCCCCTACCTGGCAAAACTGGGAATACTGATTTGGAAACGGGCCTGTAAAGTAGCTAAAATGGAAGTCCCATATTCCCCGCAGATTCCCATAGCGGCCATCATGGCGGGCGGATCTTGGGGTCAAAATGAGGTACGACGAAGATGGGGACCCTGCAGAGTGGCCACCTTGAGGGGACCTGGTAGACGACCAGGGGATCCTAACATTCGACGTGTTACAGGCAACCTCGGGGCTGCCACTGGGACAGTTCCTGCTCCATGAAGCAGTGGTGCGTAAGCTCATGGACCGGTGGCCTGGTGAAGAAAACTTAGAGACTGGGCATCTGACCATCGAAAACATGCTGTCTGCAGCTGAAGGAGGACATGAAACCTCAAGGCTTTACAACACACTACTGCACAGTACAACCAACACAAGCCTCAAGAGCAAAGTAAAGTGGGAACGCGAAATGGGTTTGGAATTTGAGGAAAATAAATGGGAACGCATCGCCCACTACCACAAAAAGGTTTCCAGGAATGCCCGACTGCAACTCATTCAATTCTACATTCTTAATAGAGCGTATCAACGGCGCAGGGATCATCGAATGCCCTAAGTGCTGCGAGCCCCGCACGGGTATGACGCACATGTTTTGTGGATGCCAGTTGATACAATCATTTTGGGCGCAGATTGCCGCTAAAAGTGGCGGACGCAGACATAGAACTAGAGGTGCAAACACCAGCAGCATGCATTCTGGGTAGTTACAAAAGAGGCAAAAAGAGTAAACCCCTTAACAAACCTAAAGACCTGACGTACATTCTGGGGAAGAGACGCATTGCTTTGGGGTGGAAGAGTGCCAGGGGTCCAAGCATCACACTGTGGTGGGAGGACCTTCACAAATGGCTAACAGCAGAAACTGGGGCATGGGAAAATGCGTTGCGTGAGTAGAAACTAGATACCAGCGAGGACCTACATCAATGGGTGGCGATCACGGTGCTATTATTAAGCCCCATGCAGAAAGAGGAAGTGAACTGAACTGAAGTACAGACAGTGGTCTTGGGGGGGAGGTGTTCGCGGGAAGTTATACATGTTTTTTCATGAAATACAATATTATTGTTCTTTTGCAAGCTTACGTTTATTAATATGTAATAAATATATTTTTTAAAAAAAAACTATTGCTGTCTGAATGAAGGATTCAGGGGTGAAGCGAGACGGGCGATCGCATCACTGATGATTTCCTATTGTTTCCCTGTTTTTTGTACTTGTCATTAAACGGACTTCCCTTTGCCAAACCATTGAGTTGTCCTTATTAATTGGTGTTGGAGTAAGAGAATCCCGCACCCCATCCACCTCATGGTGCAGCCATCTTGTCTTAAAGTACTTGAGGGTGAGCTCTGATCCCATGGGCCCATCAGAGGTCGCTCCTCCCTCCTGTACAATCCTTTCAAGTGGTTCTCCCGGGAAGTGATTCACCCGGGGGGGTCCTGCATGATCGCCAGGCATCACCGCCATACTCTCTGTGGAAAACAACATCAGAATCTTCAATATCAAGTGACTCTCAATTCAACCAGTCTCCTCCCCCTTTGAGATCTCAAGAGAAGGATTCCCAGTTAAGGAATGGAGGGATGGATGCAGCGCAAATGAAAAATCTCACCATGGCATCGCTGGCAGTAGCCATGAATCCCTTCATGAAACTTTATGAGAATCTTCAAGAGACGATTAAGGATCAAGCCACCCTCCTGGTTCTGTCTCATGCAAAATAGTTTTTTTTAGAATCTCAGTACAGTCCAGGTGAGACTTGACAAAGAGGCAGAGTTGACAGCCCAGTGGCAGAGTAGGCTGTTTGATCTCGCGAGAGGAGAGTTAACAAAATATCTACAAAGATGTCTGCAATCCTGGACCAAATGAAATGGCAGAGACATCTGAATGAGGCTCAAACAAGGCTGGCACCTTCTAATCCTCACTTGGCCCCAATGGCCCTGAGTGCCAGCTCTTTAGAGGCTCCTGAGGGTGCGCAGATCGAGGAAACTCAGATTTGTCCCAGGGGTCATGACTAACAAAGGAAAGGCTCCTTTAGTGGTGGGGTCCCTACAAAGTTCGAATTGTGATCCGAGTGCCGAGGCACCCGCCATCGAGAATTCACAGGACTTGGTTCCGCCTCAAGGTATTGATGTCATTTCAGGGGATGTCCCGAAAGTTTTTGCTGTGTTTGGGAATAAAAAAATTGTCCTCAGGTGAATTTAAAATCCTCGATTCCTCAACTAAAATCTAAAAACCAACTCGAGGCATTTCTGAGAAATCTTACGCTCCCAAATATACGCAAAGGGGAGACTAACTCGAAGAGTGTCAGTCGAGTCATTGCTAAAGGAGGAGAAAGGGAGATTGAGAACTCGCCACGAAAGGAGATCCGGGAAGAAGACATACAACTATTACCTTATCTCTCAACCTACTCTGTGGAGATTCCTATGGATGAGGTAGATCCTGCAAATGTAAATGTTTTGGTGGAAGACCCAGAGCATAGCCTGGTGGTCCCATAGCAGGAAAAAAGCGAGAGGAAGACATGCCTTGTGGATCAAAGAAAGCCAAGGGGTGACTTTTGGCAGCGGTCCCCCATCTTCCGTAGGAAAAAAGATGTCTATTAAAAAAGGGTAATCAACCCTCTAAGACGGACGTTGGTCTGAAACCACAGAATTTTCCCCCACTGAAAGAAGAAAGGCAATCTCCTCTTAGATCTGGGGAAGACACAGGAAAAATGTTAATTACCATTGAACGATTGTTTTCGGAAGGGGATGTTTTAATAATGAACAGGTCAAATGTTTTAAAACTCCACTATTGCTCACCCAGACTTAGTTTTATATCCCCGGAGGACATAAGGATTGTGGAGTTTGTGGAGGAGGAGCGATTGGATTGGGTGATACTCCATCTGTCATCAAACCTGGTGAAGAATGTTTTGCTGGAAGCTACAACAGACTTTTTAACATTGGGTTTTGAGCTAAAAGAGGGAAGATGTTCTTGTTGTTGGGTGTCCTGACCCACTTTTGGACTATTATGCTGCAACATTTGGTGCTGTGGGCTTAGGAAATCCAAGATGGCGAAAAAGCCCACATTTGCGTCAGAATCCAGGAGAACCACGCAGTCTTGCGCACACCAGAATGGTCCCCTGACCTGCCACCCACCAGTGCATAGAAAGATGGTACTGTTCAAAATCCGTTTTTATTAATGTCAAAAATTGCTAAGATCATGGGCCCGAAACCACCAAACAAAAATCCAACTATGGTTGAGTGTTTTACTTTACTCTACTGCAGATCCACATCAATGCCATGTCAAGCAAGGATCATATACTATCAAGTAAAATCCTTGCTTTTGAAATGTATTAATTCAAGACAGCTGTCAAAAATAGGTGCAGTACCGGCATTGGACACTGACCGGTGCTGGTGCTCTATAAATCCTGACAGGAGAGCTGTCTTGCAGAACTGTGCAGTGAACAGAAGGGGGTCTTATTTAATTAAAAGTTCAAAAGACTTGCTTTTCCTGAGAACCATTAACACCTCAGAGACACACACAACAGCCAGGATATCACATGGCCCTGTTGATTGAGAGGGAGGAGTTTCCCCTGCAGCTTGCAGGACCCAACACAATAGACCCTTTCAATTGAATAGGAATGCAGATTATGGTGTAGCTGGCAACAGCTGCCCTGCCAAGAAGGAGAGGCCTGTGATCTCTGACTCACCAAGCTTCTGGGGGCGGGCCAGACTGGATTGTGGATTCATATTGCAGCAAATATATGTTTAAGTTAAATTGCTTATAAAATTTTGTATTAAGCTCACAGAAATGTACAATTTGGGGGTCCTTAATATGGAAAATGCCCTCACGATTTGAAACCAAACTCCACTTTGTGCGGTGTTCTGGGACCGAACCCCGCTATTTATTAATATTGCAGACACTGTGTTTAGGATAGAGACATAGTAATTTCCAGTAATATGCTCAGGGAAGGGGTGCAGGTCTGTGTAAATTTTGAGGAAAAACCAATATGGCGAAAGTCACTAAAAAGCACAAAATGTTGCCATTTTTGAACCCAGGCTCTGAGGAAGATCAGAGTTGGGCAAGAATGTATCTTAATTCATCTGCAATGTGTACATGTAATTTCAACAAACTGTGTATCTGGGAAATATGTGTTTTGGGTAAAATTGATTTTTCTAAGTAAATGCAAAGGGGCGTGTTCTTTCTGTATGCCATAAAATTGATGCCTGATTACGCTCCATTCCTTCCCCCAATCAAGGGAGAGAGGAGAGCTTGGCCAATGATAAGTTGTGAGGGGCAGGCTTAGTTATGCCCACGCACACACCCACTTTCAAAACACATAAAAAGAGACTGCTTTGGACAGGCAAGACATTCATTTTCCATTTTGTTGCGGAGCATTTTGCCGGACCATACAACATCTAGAAGGAACATCTAGAACTTAGACTCCAGATAGACTACAGAACTTAAAGCAAAGGCCTAACCCACAAGCTGAGAACTCTTCTCAGCAGGCCTTCAGAATCCAGCAATCCAACCAAACTATTCTACAGCCGGGCGAGCTGTTGGATTTTTTGCCAAGAACTTCTGCCAGAACCGGTAGCAGACCCAGAAAGCAGTGCTGTATCCAGAATCCACTTGATCCAGACCAGCAGAACCACAGACCAGACCGCTCTGCAGTGCCAAGAACTTTTGCCAGAACCAGAGACCAGATCGCTGTGAGCAGAACTGGCACTAAAAACCGTCCGTGGCGGGAGAACCAGCCAACCTGACCAGACCTTGACGGCCTATTTCAAATTCATAGTGTGAGTACTCAGCCAGAACTGTGCAAAACCAAACTCTTAGTTTAAAATAATCTAATTCAAACTATTTTAACCTATTTAGAACTGCATCATAAGAAATCGTGTGTCCATTCTACAAAACTGTCATCTGTCATTCTGAGCTTTACTTTTATTTTAAGAATCTACCTCCATTAAATCGTCCGTATCTTTTGAACCGCTAGGAACGTGGTTTAGCTTTCATCTTAAAGTTAAGATTCTAAGCTTTCCAACAAGCCTAAAACCGACTTGCTACTCCTTATAGTTCCTCCGTAATCGTGATCGACGCACTCAGAAAAAAGTGCTGCGAATTGACAGTTTGCTTAATTTCAACCATGTGTAAAAATATCTGTCTTTTGCTTCCATTACTGAATCCCGTTTTCAACCTGATAACCATCCCTGAATCATTGGTAGGGCTGACTTGAACTGATTTAAAGTATCTCTCACTCGCCCTGAACCTCTAGAGGGAATTAAAAGCATTGTCAGCATATTTTTCACTTCATTGCCACCACATTTAAAAGGATCTTGCCTGCTTTAAAATCATACCTGTTTTCCTCTAAGCTTGCTGGGGGGAACTGGAAATTTGTATTGCATTTTGTATTCCTGAGAATTGTGTGCTCTCCATCCATCTCCTTATCTTGCATAGGGGGGGAGGGAATTGTCAAAGAAAAAGTGATCATATTATCTTTTGTTGAAATCATATCAAGTTTATTTCTGTGCTGCATTTTTCCCTCATTGCTTTTCCTTGAAACCATAAAAGTATGTTCTGCTACCTTATCCTTCCTATACTAACTCCTCATTGATTGTAAAGAAGTGTGCTAGTGTCAGATTATCTATTGTTGGTCAACATTATATTCATAAGGGTGCTATCAAATATTAATTTATTATAAAAGTGTGAGATATATATATATTGTTTAATGTTTCCAATAAATCTTTTAAATTGCAAAACAAACCTACTTCTTGGCTCAGTGAGGTCAGGGGGATTCAAAGAGAGGGGCGTTATACAAGGGTTTATCATCCAGAGTATAACTTGTCATAAAAATATATAAATAAGGGCTTCCCTTGGGCGTCCCAGACGAGGCACTGATTTAGTGGGATTGCTGAATTGAAGTCACTTAACATTGTCCGCAAAGCAGGAAGAATGATTCTCTTGTGAGGAAATCACATTCTTCTCTGGGAGAAAAGACTGGATTAGTTCCAGTCATGGGAAAGACTGTCATTCAATGAAAGAATTAAGTTCTCGGGTGAGTGGGGGTGGAGCCCGCCTGAAAGTGCCATTTGAATGTCAGAGGGGTGATGAAAGTAAAGTCAAGAAGTCATATGGGATTGGAAAAATGTCTGACTCTAATGATGCTTGGGTTGGTTAGCGACATCATTGGTGTGCAGGACGGATTCATGACTTCATACAGCAAGACGATGGCCCCTATCCTTGGGTTCACGGAATACTAGGGGGTTCATGCATTTATTTAATGAAGGGGGATTAGATCTTGAAATCCTTGATGTTATCTGTATGCAGATATGGCTTGTATCAAAACCAATTTGTGAGGGATTTGACATCTGTATTTCTCCGGCTTTGTTGAAAAGTCCCTTATCACATTGGTGAGAAGGGGATGTCCGTGTAAGATCTTGGAGGTTAAACATTTAAGTCCTTTTGCACAATTGGTGGTGCTGTCTTGGATGAGAGAGATGGATGGGGCATATTATACATTACTGCTCTTTAATGTGTATTGGAATACGGTGGGTATTGGGGACAATGAGTTTGTGGAACTGTTGACAGATGCATTAGACATAGCAATGGAGGAATATAACAATCCCCATGTTTTCATATGTAGATATGTGATATGTGGAGATCTTAATATCAAATGTCTTGATGTGGGGGGCCTCACATTACCCAACGCAAAATTATCAAAGAAAGCCGCTGCATGGGTGTCGGAGCTAAAAGAGCAGAATATTACTATGTCAAATGATAATATTAAAGGTGATAGCCTGGGGAAAACAACCTGGTCTAGGGGCTTTCTAAAAACTCAATTGGACTACGTCTTTGTTTCCAACGACATGTATGAATGGCTAGGTTATTCAGAGGTTACGCCAATGGAAAATAGTGACCATTGTTTGCGGAAACTCATCTTTCAGGGTTTAATTAAGGAGGTGATGGAGGCATCTGAAAACCTTCTGCAGGTCAACCAAGGGTATAATCGCCTGAGAATTTCCCTGAATGAGGTGAGAAAGATTTCAACCAGAGTGGAGGGAATAATGTTGAGTAATGGTGGGGGCATGGACTATTCTAGTGTGTTTCTGGCTTTCAAACAGAAATCATATCCAGGGACAAAACAAGATCTGAAGAGATTACATGTTTCAAGCAATTTGGTGAAACAGATAAAAAGGTCGTTAAGATCTGACCAACGAGCTATAAATCATCAACAATCCAGAGATAAATTAAAGCAGAGAAAAATAAGGAAACAACAGTATAGGAATTATAATTATAATAATTAGTATTGGTTATTTATAATCTGCTTAATACTGTAGGATATTTTGTGGAGATTTGGGGCCTGACGGTATTTTATTACCGCCGAAAAATAACTTAGCAATAATCACTCTTTGTATTCAGATTTGGCCATGTGCAACAATAATACAATGGACATGCATTATTTCAGCACCCATACCTGCATATTTGGTATACGTGGTTGGTGGTATTTTGGTGAGCATAATTCCCTTGTTTTATTTGTGGCCCCAATGTCCAGAATCCCTTATCTTTGCTTAGATTTTTCGTGTGATCACTAGAGAGACCTCAGACCTACATTTTAGGAATACCACATTTTTCAGTGATAGTGTTGGTGTGCCACCATGGGCGAACTCACTGACTTATTTACGACAGAGAGCTATATATGGTAGTCTTGTGGTAATTTCCACTACCTTATATACGGTAGGGAGCTATGTTCAGAGAGTCTCTCTTCCCGTTGGCTCATGTACCTCCAACAAGCTATGCTACAGTCACTCACAATTATTCATACTGATTCTGACATGCACACATCTGTCTTAAAATGACCATTGCACTGTTTAAAAATCTCCCCACATCATCGGCATTGTAATGGTAAATAGTAAATACACCACCCGTCTGTTTTCAAATATTTTTCTGTATTATAAAAGTTGCATTTAAACACGATCTCATTCTTTACAGAAATAAATAAAATGGTACAGTAAAAGCATTGTCTATGACACACTGCAAAGAGAGTGGCGGAGAACAGAACTCAAATTGCAACATTGGTATTTGATTAAGACACGCACAGGAATCCCCTTTCCTACACTGACTGCATATTTTCGTGCACACACGGCTCCCACGCTTATGTAATTACCTTATCTGTTCAAAGTTTTCTTCAGCTGTTCTCTTTCGGAATGTGGTTCCCTTGAAGATTAACCCCAGTAAAAGGATCGCCTTTCCTTTTCAAACCGGGGTCATTGCCTGGAATTCTCAGCTTTTGCAGATAGGAATGCCTCCAACCAGGAAAAGGTCTTCCTCCCAGCTCTGCCAAATCTTGACTGTAGCAGGACGCAGGAATCTGCATTCAGTCAGGAGTCCCACAGCCAGGTCTTCTCCCCAGTAGTGCAGAAAAATGTCTGCCTGTCTTTTTCCCCGATACTGCCCACTAAAACTTTCATCTCCTCCCTCTGTATGACGTGTCCCAATGAAATCCATCATCTCTCATCCTCCTACTCTCAACAATAGCTTCGCTTATACATCTGCAATTGTTGCAAATCTGACTTCCTTCTTCCTGCAGTTACTGTGCACAAAAACACGGAGAAGCAGGCAGAGAAGAGAAGAAAAAAAAATCTGCACACACATTTAAATGGCTTTCAGAGTATGCCTAATTCTGCAGTGGAGAACACATTTTATTAGTGGGTTATGTTAAATAAGGTTTTATTAGTCAGGTTAATGGTTAATAGGTTAGCTGTTAATTTTCAAATGTGTCTCTCGCACCATAGGCATTTCAGGTGAAAATAGTGTGCATTTTTAAATGAGCATGTGTGCTTTTAACTGTAAAAATAGATTTGCATCTTATATGTTAAAATCGTTTTTGACTGAATAGCCTGTCTTTCCTTGTTAATCTGGTAACCCATATAGCAATGCACCCTTGTGGTGGTGCTGCGAAAAAAATTGCTACCTGTGCAGTAGTGCTGTACTCTATGCTGTAACACGCCAAATATCCTTACATATACCCTCCTTTTGTTTTTAGAACTTGGCTATAATCCAAGCCAATTCCTAAAAACAACTTGTTCTTTCTTTTTCTTTTTTTTACAATATAGCAATCCAACAAAATGAATATTCATGTGCATCAATGAAAATTTGCAATCAACATTTCATCTGAGTCCATCAGTTCATAAAATGTTCCACATTTGCCTTCTCAGTGGAAGTGGCATTACTTTAAGTTTAAATTTTCCAAGTCAATTAAAAACAACGAAATAAAACAACTAACTAAAACAAATAATTAATATAACAAATTAAAATAAATAATTAAAATAATAAATACGTGGAACTTCATATGCCGGAACTTTTGTTTTGTCTCTTTTGGTATGTCCCGACCAGCGATGTTATTCGGTTCATTCGAGTACTCTTTCATCTTGGCAATCTTGAATCCACAGTAGTCATCTCTTTTGGCATTCCGGTTATTTTGTCTTCACCTCCACCTGGAGGCAGGCATCTTTTGGTCTTCATCCAGGGGACTCCAGGACTCCATCGTCTCTCCCGTGGGCTCTGATCTCGGAACCTCCGACCAAATAATGTTAATTGTCTAAATCAAAATAGAAAATAAACAAATTAAGTACATAGCATAATACTAACTTCATCCTTTTGCCAAAAATAAAACATGCTTGGTAAAAATATTTCATTTTTTTTTTTTCTGAAATTAAACACAAGTTAAAAGAAAACAAGCAGATATTCAATATTTAACACACTTTCTCTCTGCACACCAACCATGAACTTCCATTATATGTGCATTTATTTATTTATTTATTTATTTATATTTATTTTATATTATATTTTACATATACTACAGTGTTTATGTGCCTTCATAACAATCAACTTTTTAACTTCTTTGTCACTGCCTCCTGATTGTACCCATTTATTTTCTCTTTTTGTGTTCAAGGGATTTTATCTGTTTCTACATGCTCAAGCCGCCTGATCTCATGTCTGGGATGGCATGGTTTGATTTGATTTACATGGACAAACTGCTCTATTGCAGTTTCACCTTCATTTTTCAAAATTTTATACACTACAGGAGAGACCTTATCTATAATCCGAAATGGCCCCTGCCAGGCTGCTAGAAATTTAGAATTTTTCTGTTTACTTTTTCCAAAATGAAACTTGTACACCTGATCCCCTACACTGTATTCCTTTGCTGATGTCTTTTTATCATAATATGACTTTGCACTGTCAGCAGCTCTTTCCAGATTTCTCTGCACAAAAGCAAATGCATGTTGCAAATGCCTCCTCAGTTCATCAATATATTCATGAACTGTGGATGCACTCACTAGAGTTTGCTCATGTGTTCTGTATAGTAGGTGTTGTGGTAACACCATTTTCCTACCTGTTAAGACCTCATGGGGGCTAACACCTGTTGCTTTGGCAGGAGTCGACCTGATTGCCATCAGAACCAACGGTAAACGTAAATCCCAGCTGGAACCTGCTTCTGCCACAAATTTCTTTAAAATATCCACAACAGACCTATTGCTTCTTTCAACTGTACCTGAAGACGCCGCCCGATATGCGATATGTAGTTTCCTTTTCACACCTAGTATTTGCCATACTTTACTCATTAGAGTACTTGTGAAATGACTTCCTCTGTCTGACTCAATTCTTTGTGGCAACCCAAACCTTGAGAACACATGGTTCACCAGCAATGTGGCTGCTGTTTGCGCACTACAATCTGGTGCAGGAATGCATTCAATCCACTTTGACATCAAACATACCACACTCAAAATATAACGGTGTCCCCTGCTCGACCTTTTTAAAGGACCTACATAGTCTATTTGCAAATCTGACCATGGGAGAGTTAGGCCTCTTTTCATCAATGGTGCTCTATGCATTGGTGAAGCAGGTTTAAATTGGGCGCATACTAGACATCCTCTAGTATATAATTCCACATCCTGGGACATATGTGGCCAGTAAGCATAATCTTTTAATATTTCTAATGTTTTTTGTGAACCTCTATGGCCTGCAGTTATGGCATCATGTGCATGGTGTAGCATCAGTCCTCTGAATGAAAGGGGTACTACCCACTGTATTTGTCCTGTTATGGACTCTCTAATCATGAGTCCATCCTGTAATCTGATTCGTGTTTTGTTCTTTAATAACACCCTCAACTCTTCTTTTCCCATACAATCATTTTCTGTTAAAGGATTTTGTTCAGGATCTATCAAATGATTATAATAGATTCCCAAAATTTGATCATTCTTTTGTGCCTCAATCAAATCTTGGTCTGGCGTGTCATGGCTCCACTGCACCACCGGTTGATCCACCTCCTTTGGTGCTTTAGAACGTGTGACTGCATCAATTTGTATTTCACCCATTAAATAATCAATAGGTAGCAATTCTCCCATCACAGCCCCAATCTTAGCCAGATGGTCTGCCTTATCATTTCCCTCCTTATCCTCTCCTGGTGTTTTTAAATGCCCACGAATTTTTCTCCAGTATATTGTTAAATTATTTTCTGACACCAATTTGTCTATGGCTTGTATCATTTTTCCATGTTTAAGTGGCTTTTTGTTGTATGTAACCATGCCTCTTGCTTTCCAACCAGGCAAATACTCCACAAAGCTATTCCGTGCATAGTCAGAATCAGTCACCAGGACAATTTCACTGAACTTTTTATCAACTGCAGTAGCAATTGCTTTATAGATGGCTGCCAATTCCGCCACCTGACTGCTCCTATCCCCAATCCTCATCCCTATACTGGGGACGCCTTCACATTTCAACCAGACATTTCCTATTCCTGCCACTAATTGTTTATTACTGTCATTTTCAATGTGAAAAGCACAACCATCCACATATACAGTTGGCAAATCCTTGCATGTTTTTTCATCAAAAGCTTTGTGTGATGATTGTTCAAATTCCTGCAAACTAGTTTCCACTTCCATTTCATTTGGTATTTGTTCAGCTGCACAATCATGTAAGTCAGCTAACCCTTGAGCAATTGGGCTCTTTTTATTTTGTCCATATCTCACTTCCACAGGAAAACCTTGTAATGCCAGCGTCCATGAAGTGATTTTGGATTGCGCTAGATTGCCTGATCTAATTCTTTTACTCTCTAAAAATTGCAAAGGTTGATGATTTGTTTCAATAATCACCTTTTCTCCCTGAACAATGGGGCGGAAATGTTGTAATGCCCACACAGTGGTTAATAGGGCCTTTTCACATTCATTAAATTTCATTTCAACTTGGGAAAATGCCTTACTTGCATATGCAATGGTTTTGGGATTCAAATCGTGTTTTTGTGATAATACTGCTGACATACAATGTTCAGAAAAACCTATTTCTATAAAGAAATCCCTGTCCTTTATGGGGTATGCTAAACATGGTGCCTTTACAAGACATTCCTTCAATCTAGCCACTGCATCAGACTGCTCTCTTTCCCATCTCCAGGGAGTATTTAGTTTAAGCAGTTTATTCAATGGTTGAGTGATTTCTGCATAATTCTCAATGAACTTTCTGTTATAGCCTGTCATCCCTAATAAACTTTTTACTCCTTTCACATCTTTAGGATCTTTTAATCTTTGTATGGCCTCTATTTTCTTCCTTTGTGGATTTAGCCCGCGTTCAGTCACTTCATGCCCTAGAAAGTTCACTTTTTTCTTGCACCATTGTGCTTTTTGCAAAGATACTTTGGCGCCTGCTTTCTGCAATTGGCCAAGTACATGTCTTATTTCATCAAAATGGCTTTTCAGGCTTTCATTTTTTATCAGGACATCATCCACATAAACTATTGTTCCTCTTTCCGCTGCATCCGGCATGGCCTTTCTCAAAAATATGCCAAATTCACTCCCACTATTGATGTACCCGAACGGAGCTCTAAGCCAGGCATATTGAGTCCTGTCAAATGTAAAGGAAAATAAGTGTTGTATCTCCTCTGCCAATGGCACACACCAATATCCAGATGTGAGATCTAATGTGGTAAATACATTTGAACCATGTATCTGAGCTAGGCCCTGATCAATGAATGGTAGTGGCCATCTAGATACTGGTACTCTTTTATTTAACTCTCTTAAGTCTGCACACAGCCGCCATTGACCATTTGGCTTTAACACACCTAAAATAGGCGTATTGGATGTGCTATGAATGGGCCTGATTATTCCCCGTGATTCCAAATTTTTAATAATCTCTGCCAATGATTCTAAACATGCCAGTGGTAGTCTATACTGGCGTACAAACACTGGATTTCTGCTACAACCTTCTGGTAGTGTGGCCACATGTAAATCAGTTAAACCACAATCATAAGCATCTTTTGCAAATACATCCTTAAACTCCATAAATATTTCCCTCAGGTCGTCTCTATCCTTATCGCTGTCACATGCATCCGCTAAGGAGATCTGCTCTTCTACCATCCTGGAAAATTCTGGAAACTCTTCTGGTAAAGGAATCTCAGCGCTTTCCTCTAACTGTGTGGCTGTGTCTTTTTGTAGAGCTGCCACTTTTAAATATTTTGGCATATCAGCTTCCACTTCAATGGGCTGATTTCCTGTTTTATTTTCATTTAAATTAAATATTATGCAATCCTCTTGATGGCAGCACACTGTCTCATTTGAATCATAAGGATACACAGAATTAATTTTAAATATTCCTTTGGGCTGAGAGTCCAGGTGTTCTGGCAACTCGCCCTTGGCATCTACATATTTTTCAGGAATATTCCCAATCACCATTTTATTTAAATCTGCCGTATAATGTGATTTTTGTATGGCCATTCCTAATGGGGAGTTTTCCTCTAAATGAATATCCTGACAACCTTTATTATTTACCATGATTTTTACAGATCCCTCACCAATGTCTATCAATGGAATGTATTCATAATCCAGGCCTTGCTGTTTTATGGATTCATTCAGGCATACAAATGCATCAGAGCCTTTCATCTGCTGCCCATTTTTGCATTTCAGTGTTATTGCAAACTGTTTTGTAAATGCAGGAATAATAGTATCTTTCCTTATTTGTAATTCGACTGCATAAGGAACCAGTTGTGCACAATGATAAGCCCTTCTTTTGTCTTCAAATTCAGGTGCCGGACCACCTAGGCGTGACCATATTTTTTGATTAAGGAAATCTAACACCATACACATTCTGTGCATGATGTCATTGCCTATGTAAAATTCATTTTGTGCTCCACTCACTATCCATACATTATGGTAAATTGTTTTCTGCCCAATGCTAATTTTAAGCATGCATCTGCCTGCAATTCGGTTTTCAAAGTCTGGACTGTCCAATCCAGAAACATATTGGTTTTTAATCCTAAATTTCGGGATTTCTTCCCTCTCCATAATTTTTTGCAACAATTTCTCATTTATGAAACTCCTTTCATGTTCAAGTGCTAAAGTGGCTTTTATTGTTTTAAGATAATCATTTATACCAACATGAACCCATGGTTGCTCATCTTCCATGTGTATTTCTGCCAGAGTGGTAATGTGTTTTTCTGAATCTGTTTTAGGAGCAATATTCTGTTTGCATGTTTTCTCTTTTAAATAGAAACGTAATGTGTGCTCATCTATGGCAGTCTGCCAATCTTTCCTTGGGTCCAAGTATATTTGTACAGGTAGTTTTTCATTGTCGCTCTGCATTTTGTCTTGACACATTAATATAACAGTGACACTAGGTATGCGGCTATTCTGGAGATATACCTCCACAGCATCATTTGTTTTGGCAACGGTGTGACATTCATTTATATTGCTGCTTTGTGATTTTAGTTTCTTAGGCCTCAATGGTTTTTTGGTTAAGGACCACAGCACTCCATTCACCCCATCTATGAGAGCAGACAATCTTTTCAGGCAATCTGTCCCCATCAGAAATGGAATTTCACAAATAGATGTGATCAATACCTCTTGTTTCATTCTGTGCTTTCCTATTTTTATGTCAACCTCAGTTACACCTATGATTGGCACCTCCTCCCCATTAAAGTTATGCACTGGGCCTTGATATGCCTTCACTGTGATCTGACTCTGTGGAGGCCTCCCTTCATTGATACTCTTTACCAGCTCCTTGGACATAATTGTGGCCTGTGCGCCAGTGTCAATCATAGCGAAGGTGTGGCATTTTTCTTCTACAGTGATGGGTGCATAATATCTGTCCTCAACTTCCTCTAATACACATAAGAAATGTGAATTATTACTGATTTCAGGGCTCACCTTTCTCAGGTCTTTTTGACTTTTGGCTAAGCACATTGGTAAATGAAAAGACATTTTTCCCTCCTTTTTACCCATTTCTGTGCGAGATATTTTATTCATTTCTCCATGTTCAGAGGTTTTTTGGAGTGTGGCCACTGTTCGCCCATCCATCTGGGTAACATCAGAGACCACATTACAACCTTCCAACTGAACATGTGTAACAACATCATTCAGCAATTTGTCATTTTTTAATTCTGTGCATTTGTGATCATTTAGTGTAATACCAGCCCTTTCAGCCTCTTCAAAAATATGTGGCTCAAAGAATTCTTCAGGTGATTGACTTGTACCCTCCTTGTGAGTATTTCCTTTTTCTGTCTGTGTTTGGTCATTGTTTTGCTTGCCCAGGGAAGGAGCTATGGCATCCCCACTTACTCCCTGTTCACTGGTATTCCCCATGCATGAGTCATTTTTCTTAAATCTGTTCCTTTGTTCTTTTGGAATTCCTAATGTTTCTTTTTCATTTGTGAAAATCTTTACTGTTTTATTTAGCTCTAAGTTAAACCGTACCTCTTTTTTAGAAGTATTTGCACTTTCTATCACAATTTCATTTACTGGTACTTTCATTTTTAATCCATTAGGCATCTCAGAGTTGTTATGCAAAATTATATCAGAGCAATCTGTCATTTTGGCACTGCGATTATCATGAGTACTTAGTCACTTTTCGGAAGCCCCCCGGTCATTGCTATGGCCATCAGCCCCCTCTTTGGAAGGTTGTTTTTGCGCTGTATAGAGCTTTCCTATTTGCTCAGCCAACATTTTCACTTGGGCCTCAAGGCACTGGAACCTTTCCATCTCTCTAGGATCCTCTTTCTGTGGCCTAGGTCGATATTGGTTGTTTTCCCCCTGATTGGATCTATTCTGATACCTCTCAGGTGATTGATGTCGGTTGGGATGGTTCCTGAACTCTTGATTCATTTGTGGAGGGGAGCGGGTTGCACCCATCCTTTGATTATAGTCCCCTGGTGGGGAATCATTGTACTGGCGTGGACTGTAGTTCACGTTTTGCTCATGTCCTGTCTCTCAGATTGTGGGTACTGGCACCTATGTTGATTTCCATTATCAGTAAATCGATCCACATATCGGGGCCTATCCTGATTACCATATATCATGGTGCTGGGATCAAATCTGCTCTGTGTCCCCAATGACTGGTAGGGACCATCATTTCTTTGATCTTGATTTTGTCTCTGGTTATTGTTCATACCTGCCATATCAGGCCGATATCCTACCCGGGGTCTATCCCCTAAATATCTAGGGCTGATGTAGCTCTCTCTATTACTAGGATCATGTGTTTGGAACATTGGTACAGGAAATGGCGATCTTTGTTGATTACCCCTTTGTTCAGGTGTCACATTATTTTTACCTTGGCTTTGAGCAGACTCAATGGACATTTTGGCTGACCTGATTTCCATTACTGTGGCTGAGGGTTCTTTAGATTTAGGCCTGGTATCTTTCATTTTATCACTTTCTCTACCCTGACAATAGAGTACCTCATATAGCTTTGTGCTTTGATGTACAATCCATTCAAGGGACTTGTCACGGTCAAATTCACGGACCAATTGGGATATGATGTCTTTCTGTAGCCCATAGAAGTATGCGGTTTTAAACTCATTGGAATTTGAGTCAAAAGATACATCAAAGCGAGAGAATGCTCTTTTTAAGTCTTGTAAAAATTGGCGAGGGGATGTATTAGGTCCAGCAGTAATTGTGTACGCGACTTTCTTTGCCTCCTGCAATGACTGAAAAGGAGAAAAATGACGCCTAATTTCTTTTTCAAACTCCAGCCATGTCATATTCTGCTGTTCATTTAATCCCCTTATGATGCTGGCCGTCGGGGCATCTAAAGTTAAATGAAAATATTGTCTGTACTGTTCCCTAGGTATCTGGAGTGCTTTAAAAATGTCATGTACCGCTTCTAAGTGATCCTCAATGCAGCATTCACCTCCCTTCTTAAATGGTTTGATCAGGGCTTTAATGGATTTAATTATTTTTATGGGGCTACTTGTTGCAATGCATGGAATTGCACTTTTTTTCTGTGATTCAATCCTGTTTTCAGGTGTATGAGATTGGTGGCTGCCCCCAATGGGAGTATCAAATCCCCCAAGGGCGCTGCAACCAAGTTCAGTCACCGGCCCAGTCACTGGGGCACTAGCTCCTTGGGCAGAGCTAGAATTCACCTCCACTCCATTGAATGTGGTACCCTGCCGCCTCTCCTGGGACCTAGGAATGCACATTTGCTGTTCTAAGTCCTTACACTTTTTAAGGAGTCTGGTTGCTTCATTTTGCAAATAATTATTTTCATCATTCATTTTATTAATCACCTCCTGCATATCGCACATTTGCATTTGGCATTCATTGAACTCTTTATTTCTCTTGTCTCTTTCTTGAATCATTTTAATCATTTCTTGTTCTGCACTCTGTCGATCACCTTCTTTTTCGCAATGTTCTTTTTGTAAAATCTGCATTTCTGAAACAACCTCATCTTTATCCTGCCTAATGTGATCCACTAAGGCTTTTAAGTGTGCCAATTCTTGCTCACTATCTTCAAATTGTTTCTTGCTTTTGGATAACTGAGTATCAAAGTCTCTGCATTTTAATTGCATGTCTTTTTGGCATACATCCAATTCTGCTCTCAACATTTCATGATTTTTACTTGCCCCCTCTAATTCAGTCTTTAACCTGTTAATTAGCTGAGTATCATTATCTTGCATTCGCAGGGACTTGTTTAAAATAAACCATATTTTGCCGCATAGCCGTATTAAACAGTCTTTCTCTGCACTTTTATCGGCTGCATTCAATAATCTTGTAAGGCAGACCTGAATTATGCTGCCTTCTGCAAAAATATTGTCTAGTTTTTCTTTCTGCACCTCACCCTGAATGCGGTTACTCCATTCTAACGTGCTATTCGAAGACCAATTCCCATGTGCAAATAACTTTGCCTCTAAATATTGCACTAGATCTGAGAATGTGGTTTCCCTTTGTGACATTCTGAAATTCGTTTTTAGTGGCACACTGCTATTATAAAATGGGTTCCCTTTAATGTGCAAATGGCAGTGTGAGACACACTTGCCACGCCCAGTAGGTACTCTATGATCACTTTCCCGGCCTGCAATGCACCATAAATATGTAGGGTATTTTGTGGAGATTTGGGGCCTGACGGTATTTTATTACCGCCGAAAAATAACTTAGCAATAATCACTCTTTGTATTCAGATTTGGCCATGTGCAACAATAATACAATGGACATGCATTATTTCAGCACCCAGACCTGCATATTTGGTATACGTGGTTGGTGGTATTTTGGTGAGCATAATTCCCTTGTTTTATTTGTGGCCCCAATGTCCAGAATCCCTTATCTTTGCTTAGATTTTTCGTGTGATCACTAGAGAGACCTCAGACCTACATTTTAGGAATACCACATTTTTCAGTGATAGTGTTGGTGTGCCACCATGGGCGAACTCACTGACTTATTTACGACAGAGAGCTGTATATGGTAGTCTTGTGGTAATTTCCACTACCTTATATACGGTAGGGAGCTATGTTCAGAGAGTCTCTCTTCCCGTTGGCTCATGTACCTCCAACAAGCTATGCTACAGTCACTCACAATTATTCATACTGATTCTGACATGCACACATCTGTCTTAAAATGACCATTGCACTGTTTAAAAATCTCCCCACATCATCGGCATTGTAATGGTAAATAGTAAATACACCACCCGTCTGTTTTCAAATATTTTTCTGTATTATAAAAGTTGCATTTAAACACGATCTCATTCTTTACAGAAATAAATAAAATGGTACAGTAAAAGCATTGTCTATGACACACTGCAAAGAGAGTGGCGGAGAACAGAACTCAAATTGCAACATTGGTATTTGATTAAGACACGCACAGGAATCCCCTTTCCTACACTGACTGCATATTTTCGTGCACACACGGCTCCCACGCTTATGTAATTACCTTATCTGTTCAAAGTTTTCGCCAGCTGTTCTCTTTCGGAATGTGGTTCCCTTGAAGATTAACCCCAGTAAAAGGATCGCCTTTCCTTTTCAAACCGGGGTCATTGCCTGGAATTCTCAGCTTTTGCAGATAGGAATGCCTCCAACCAGGAAAAGGTCTTCCTCCCAGCTCTGCCAAATCTTGACTGTAGCAGGACGCAGGAATCTGCATTCAGTCAGGAGTCCCACAGCCAGGTCTTCTCCCCAGTAGTGCAGAAAAATGTCTGCCTGTCTTTTTCCCCGATACTGCCCACTAAAACTTTCATCTCCTCCCTCTGTATGACGTGTCCCAATGAAATCCATCATCTCTCATCCTCCTACTCTCAACAATAGCTTTGCTTATACATCTGCAATTGTTGCAAATCTGACTTCCTTCTTCCTGCAGTTACTGTGCACAAAAACACGGAGAAGCAGGCAGAGAAGAGAAGAAAAAAAAATCTGCACACACATTTAAATGGCTTTCAGAGTATGCCTAATTCTGCAGTGGAGAACACATTTTATTAGTGGGTTATGTTAAATAAGGTTTTATTAGTCAGGTTAATGGTTAATAGGTTAGCTGTTAATTTTCAAATGTGTCTCTCGCACCATAGGCATTTCAGGTGAAAATAGTGTGCATTTTTAAATGAGCATGTGTGCTTTTAACTGTAAAAATAGATTTGCATCTTATTTGTTAAAATCGTTTTTGACTGAATAGCCTGTCTTTCCTTGTTAATCTGGTAACCCATATAGCAATGCACCCTTGTGGTGGTGCTGCGAAAAAAATTGCTACCTGTGCAGTAGTGCTGTACTCTATGCTGTAACACGCCAAATATAAATCATCAACAATCCAGAGATAAATTAAAGCAGAGAAAAATAAGGAAACAACAGTATAGGAATTATAATTATAATAATTAGTATTGGTTATTTATAATCTGCTTAATACCCAGAGGTTTCTAAGCGCAGACCCGGGGATCGAACCTCTGTTTCTCCATGTCGTCTTGCTTCTAAGGCGAGCGCGTTGCCCCAGGGCTATCCTCTCGAGAGAATTGGCTGGTAGAGTCCAAAGCCCAGTGGTTTCAAGAAGATGCTTAAACCATGATGAGGGCCTTGGCAAACAGAAATACTTGGGATCTCTGGAAGCTGCTTAATACAAAAGCCACTTTCCAGCTGGCTTCTATAACAGCAGCGGTGTCTGAGGGAGTCTGGATTCGATTTTTCACCAATCTTTTTTCCTCCTCGGAGCAACCACGCGTGTCTACAGCTCGAAAGAGCTTGTTGGCATGGGTACTTGAATTCGATAGGGGGATATATTAAATCACATAAAGAAATTAAACCTGTCGAGAGCAGCAGGTGCTGTTGGCTTAAATAACCAAATCATTAAACAAAACCCTGAAGAATGGTCGGATTTCTGTATGATTCTGTTAACACAAATATTAGCAGTAACAGAAGTCCCACCATCATGGAGGACTGCCCTTGTGGTCCCTATTTACAAGAAAGGGGAAAGGGATAATCCAAGAAATTATAGGCCCATCGCACTGTTGGATTCCCTTGGGAAAATGTTCGCCTCATAACTATTAAAACATCTAAACACATGGGTGCGAGAATCTGGGCACATTGAGATAAGGCAAGCCGGCTTTGTTCCAGGGGTGGGAACTAGTTTAAACCTCTTTATACTGAATGTTCTCAAGGTAAGATCTATGGAGTCCAAGCACAATGTATTCATGGCTTTCATTGATCTGGCACAAGCCTTTGATAGTATTAATAGAGAGATACTGTGGGGAAATGCAGGTGAGGCTGACTGCCAAACGGTTACTTTCAGCCTCGATTCCAACACATAGGGGGCTGAAACAGGGTTACCCTTTGCCTCCCACAATCTTCAATTTATTCCCGTCAGACATGGCTTCAAGTCAAGAAGGGGTTATAGCCTTTCTTCCTCAAATCTACAAGCAGAACATCACCTGGGTTATGTACGCAGATGATTTGGTGATGATAGATCGAACCCCAATAGGCCTCCAAAGGATGCTCACTCATCTGAATACGTACTTTAATATTAACGAGTTGAGACTAAACACAGATAAAACCAAAATTCTGGCATTCACCAGTGCCAAGAGGAAAGGTAAACAGAAGCTGTCATGGTACATAGGCACGCAGACAATCGAGCAATTAGAGTCCATAACATACTTGGGTGTTTTGATTAACAACAATGTAAAGGAGAAGTTATGGACTGATGAGCTTCAGCGCAAATGTATTAGATTGACGACTCAAACCAAAGCGATACTAAGGAAATTCGGTAAATTCACGCTCGTCCCTATCATAACCTTTTACAAGCAAAAGGTTGTTCCAATTTTATTGTATGGAGCGGAAACAGCTTTGAGAGTTCCAGTTTCTTTTTGGAACCTGTTGGAAGGGGGCTTTTGGAGGCGTGTGTTGGATCTGCCTAATTCCTTACCGGTATCACTTATCAGATTTGGATTGGGACTTCAGTCTCTTCAATCCATGGTTAAGTGGAAGTCCTTATGTCTTTACAGGAAAAGTATTGTGGCGAATAGCTCCCCCGCCCTGGATATACTGAAAAGTGATAAGAACGAATTGAGGGTTCTGAGGGACGGGATGGTTGACTCCTGGAAAATTAAGAACAAAGAGGATTTAGAAGTAATGGATGTAAAGGAGGACATGTTGAATAATCAGGATAAAGCTAAAATACAGCTGAGAAGACTAGACTGGATTGAAATCATGGCAGTAAGATTAGCATACAAAGTACCATCAATCTCAATACGGAGCAGAGGGCCATTAATCCACTCCCAAAGTACCTTGTAAAATTCTCCTCTAATAGACATAGGATTTTTTTTTAGGGCTAATGCTAAATATTCTCCCCTCAAAAGATGTTCTTTGGACCAGAAGGGATACGGCTATTTTAACACCCTCCTGTAGGTACTGTAAGGCTCAGGTAATAACACCAAAACCCCTCCTGTTGGCCTGTGAGGCCTTAGCTGAGACGAGGAAGAAGTTTCCAAGTGATGTAGTCTCGGAGTATAGAACTTTAACGAGGGAGGAATGGTGGGATGGGTCCTTGTTGGGACAAAGGGTACCAGTGGTACTGGCAATATCGAAGTTTCTAATTGAATGTCTAGAACTAAGATGAGGTATGGATGATGGTTGAATGGGATTGGGGGAATGGTGGAGTGGGGTTGAGGTAAGGGGAGTGGGGAATGATATCCCTAGGGAATGGGGTATCAGGAGAGATTGTGGGAAGCAGCTTTCGAATTAAGGGGACGTTCATGATGGTTAGTCATGTTGTTTTTCATTTCTGTGTTGTACTTTTCACACACCCCTCCCCTCCTGTTCTTTTTAATGTTCCTTTTTTTAATGGTTTTGAAAGAGTATGGAAGGATTGGCTTTTTTTCTCTTTTGTTTTTTATGCAGGAAATTAATCATGAAAGTTTTGTAATAAACTGTAACATGTTAAATAAATAAAAACAAAGAACTTACAGTAGCCACATAAGAACCCTATGTAGGCGGTTGATTGGCTCCTCTACAAATAATCTGCATGTATATCCCCCACTTCCAACCTCTCCCCTGTGCTTCAGTTGCCTAGTTTGGTTCACAGGTGGCATTAGGGAGTATCGAGATAACTGTAGAAAAAGAGTTCTGCTTGCTGGACAACCTGCTCTTTGCACAGCACTGAACTGGGTCAACAAAACTGTGGGACGGTGAGAGGGAACAACGGAAGGACAATTATGGATGGTTGGAAAAAAGGCAGATCCCTTTTAGGATATATTCTATTGAATCACTAAGAAGTGAATCCACTGGGTGTGATGGGACCTCCAATTAGGCTGAGATCGGGAAAAGATCTTGAAAGTCTTTGTGCTCGAAGTGGAGAAAACTGGATAGAAACACACGTGGATGGTCTTCAAAATGGACTCAAAGGCAAGAGAAATGAGAATATGGGCGCCTGCGTCACTTGGAAATATTGAAAAAAACACAGACATGATAGCTTTAAAACCTGTCAAAACAGAAATTAATTTAATCCAGAACAGACTCCCAGAGTAGTCACTTTACCAGCAGCAGGAGAAAAGGGCATTTAGGCAGAAGATCGATTTGGACATTCTTTACAATCCCCTTGAAAACTGAGGCAAATTACACCATAACCTGTAAAAACAAAAAATGATTTGCTCCAAATTGAACTCCCAGAATAGGCACTTTCTAAAGCAGGAGGTGAGATGTTATGTTACATAGCATTTATGAAGCGCTTCATTGCCATTTTTACTGTCTTGAAGTGCTGACGCAGTCCGGTCCATTATTGCATTATATAATCAAGCAGCCCTTTGCATAATATGGACGAGCAGTCACAAAGTAGCATTAATGTAGTGACAAGGCACAGAAGAACATTATGTAGCTTTGACTGAGGTTGTTGTTTGGTATCATGTTTTTTAAAACTAACATGCTGCCTTTTGGCTGATTCACATATATGTAAAATGATCAGGGTGAGCCTGGATAAAGAGTGAACCACTCTTGTTTATTACATACACCACATGTATAAGGAAAATGTGAACAATGTAATAAATATATAGTGAGTGTTACACAGGACAAAACATATAGTGCATTACATGTACATAACAGTAACAATTATCAAAAAACACATATATGACTCATATGAATGTGAAACAACCCTTCTCAATGTCTTATGGTCAGGTGAAACTATAACTGCCACATGGGTTGGTCAATTGTACAGAGTTATAATTGAACGCTGCCATTTCATAGAGTTGTCGACACAACTGTGTTTTAGTGGCGCTCTTATTTCAACGGCCTTCATCAGGACTGAAGCTGATTTCTGTATTTCATTCAAAGAGGAATCCTGTGTTCAAGGAGGTAAAACATAAGGACGGTGTAGATCTGATATTAAAAAAAGGGTTTTATCCTGGTTGTGTTTAAAGAAAGCATATATGCTCAATTATTTCTTTAATTCCCCACAACGGGATACTTACCGTGCATGGAGGTATCATGCACGTCAGGGGAGAAAGCTAGGAGGGTTCTCTGAAGTTCTGTGTGATATCTGCAATATTGAAAAAGAGCAAGAATTAGGATTATACATCCTGTGACGAGTGAGAAGGGAATGAAATACAGAGGTGAGGATTGAGGAAGATGGGTCCACTTCTACTGATATGTTTGGTCCTGGACATCTCTCAGGTGCTTGTCCTGTGAAGTGAATACATATAATTTTTGGGTCTGCATCATTGTTAAACAAATATTTAATTAATTCTAAACTATAGCAAATTTGCCAATAAGGAATGGGCCTTCCGAATGGCCAGTGATAGCTGGGTCGATGCTCCCTTTGTGATAAATGTGAGTATTAGCTTTTCACATCTTAGAGTAGTGCATATCTCAAAGTGAACAAACACACTCTGTGCTTGTCAGGCCTACTGATGTGGAATCATGCAGGAAACCCGGTGCTGCATTCAGAGTGCACGTGCAATGGACATGCAGTATAGACACAGCTTCTTCTGTATGTCCGGTTAGGTCACATAGTGAGACAATGGTGCTTAGGCAAACATCATCTTGAACCGGGTACTAACATGGTGACTGTGTAGGGAGATTCACTAACAGAACCGTGATAGGGACTGCCAGGGTACAATGGTGCCAATGTTGCAGAATCTGATCTAAAACTGTTCAGAGATCGTGCCAGCACTTTGGGTTGTCAGAACGGCAGAGCATCGTAGGAATACTCTGCGATCGGTGCATAAATGCTGCACTGAGTATTATCTAAGTGTTTTAGGTATACCGTGGTGCAAAGTGAATAGTATGATCTAAAAGCCTCTCCTTCGCCAAGAAAACATACCTCTAGGTCGGGTCAGGCTTTCACTGTCATAGCTTCGTATGAAAACAATGACAAGAGCGCCAGGCGGTGGACAAGGAGTTATGTATGTTACTACGGTGGACGTAGACAGCGCAGCTCATGCATATCTAAGGCAGCCCTCTTGTATTGTCTACAGACTTGTTCATGACAATGCAAACAAGGTGAGCATAGTAGTGTTTCTTTTTTGTGTTCATTTTTTGTGTTTTCAAGTATACATAAATTAAATCAAAATAAACACAACAGTTCCCCCTCTGCTTTTCTCTAAAACCCCCTACCCCATACCCCCCGCGTCCCTTCCCACACCCTCCCATGTACACAGGATGACAAGTCTATCAATAAGTCCAAAGTATATTCAATATTCGTAATTTCTGTGAACAGTGTTGTTCCATAAAGTCCCCATGAAGAATGTTCAAAATCGGCACCCATTCCGTTGCAAATTTGGCCTGCTCCCCTTGAATCGTATAGGTGACCCATTCCAAAGATACAAAATTCCATAGTTTGTAGTACAAGTCTTTTATGTGTGGGGTGTCCGCAGATTTCCATGTCTGAGCTACTACCAGTAAAGTCGCCAACTGGAGAGTGTAAAATGCCTGCCTCTTATATTTCGGCCAGAGTTTATTGTCCTGTTGTGCCAGGTCTAAGGGGCTTTCCCCTAGAGCTCTCTCCATCTTGAAATCAAACATTACCCGCATAGTTTTCTCCACTTCCTCCCAGAATTGGGACAGTTTCGGACATGACCAGCAAACATGTAACCAGTCTCCTCTACCCCTTCAACTCCTCCAACAGAAGACCAGGATGGATGGAGCAGTTTTATGTAATTGTTCAGGGGCATAGTGCAATTGAAACGTTAATTTTAACCAAAATTCAGTGATCTCTATGGAACTAGTCATTCTCGGAATGTCTAACCACAAGAGCGACCATGATTCATCGGTTGGCATACCCCCAGTTTTTTGGCCCAGGCCCGTTGATTTGTAGGAGCATTTAGCGGAGGTTCGTCATTTAAGAGCTTATATAATTTAGAAATCAAGTGTTTATCTCCCGAACTGGAAATTAGGAATATATCCTCCACCACCTTAGTAATTTCCCTATGATGTATATGTCGAGGCCCGTCTGATCTAGGCGGCCCTAATTTATCTCCCTTTCTAGATCCCACTATAACCCTTTCCATCTGTCTCCATCTCTTATTTGTGCCTTCCCTGAACCACTCCTTTATCACTCGGAACTGCGATGCTCGATAATAGTCTCTAAAATTAGGGAGGCCCACTTCTCCTCTATTTGGGGGAAGCATTAGTGTTTTCAATGCAATGTGGGGAAGTTAATTATTTCATATAAACTTCGATATTATTTTATGTAGCGAATGGAAAAAGGAAGCCGGGATTCGGATCGGGTGGGCTGAAACAAATACAATACCTTCGGTAGGATCACCATTTTAACCAAATTAATCCATCTGAGCCATGAAAACGCTAAGGGGCTACAAGACTGGAGAAGCTTCTGAATCTCAACGGTTCCATGCAATTATGTTGCCACAAAAATCTCGCCATGCAAAAATATCGCTGAAAAATTGCCGTTTTTTGTGGCAACATTATTGCATGGAACATGCGGGGGGAGCCCCTGCAACCCCCAAACTTTTTTTTTTATTTTTTTAAAAAAAAAACATTTTTTGACCCTGTCCCCATATATTTGGTCACCCATATAATATCGCCGCGACCTTTTCCCAGCGATATTATTTACGGCGACCATATATATGGGGATAATATTACCTGATACAATCTCAACTAATAGGGGTGGAAAATATAGTTCCCCAAGTGAGTGTTTAATGTTTACTCCTAACACCCGAATGCCTTTTGGCATCCAGCGAAGCTGTGTCGCTTCCATTGCTTTAGATAATTCACCATGTTTGAGCCTAAGGTTTAAGATTTCGAACTTTGTGATATTGATTTTAAGACTGGCCACACTATCAAATCCTTCCAATTGAGCTAGTACCGCAGTTAGTGAGATACATGGGTTAGTGATCAAAAGGAGCCTATCATCTGCATAAGCCATCAATTTATGACTATCTCCCCAAAAGAAATGCCTTCTATTACATCAGATTATCGAAGCCGCTATAGTAGTGGTTCTAAATGTATTGCATAAAGAAGAGGAGAAAGGGGACAACTCTGTTTCGTACCTCTACGAAGGGAGACCTGCGGGGATAGGTGACCATTTATGAGCAATCTGGCCAAAGTATTCACATAATTAGCTTGTACCATTGTTAAATATTTAGGAGCAAAACCCATATCTCGTAAGGTATTAAATAAGAAGGACCACTCCACACGCTCAAATGCTTTTTCGTAATCTAATGACACCCATACAGCCGCATCCTCCTTTTCACACACTTTTTTAATTAAATGACAGATTCACTGTATATTATCATGGGTTTGTCACTGTTTTATAATTCCCATCTGGTCAGGATCGATAAGATTAGGCATATGGCCCTCGAGTCGGTTTGTGTGAATTTTTGTGTATATTTTTGCATCAATGTTCATAAGCGCAATCGGGCGATATGAGCCGCATTTAGCTGGATCTTTCCCAGGCTTCGGGATTAGGATTATTTTTAGCCTCTTCCATAGAAGCTGTTATTTTGCCACTCGTGGTAAACGCATTAAAGAGGTCAGTTAATTTTGGGGCGGAAATGTTTATAAAAGGAGGTGATATACCCGTCAGGTTCCGGCGTTTTATTTATTGGAATGTTAGCGATAACGGATAAGACTTCCTCTGGAGTACTATCCTTCTCTAGGTTGCTCTATCAGCTTCCGAGATTCTCTCCAACTGGATTGATTGCAAATCATTTTTTTGTGATATCTGGTCTGGGGAGTCTGACTTATATAGAGCAGCGTAAAATGCTCGGAACTGAGTTATAATTTCTTCGGTCATCATTACTTTCTTTCCTAATGTGTCTTCCACCCCTTGAATTGTTTTAGCCACTATTTTCTGTTTTAATTGTCTAGCTAACATTCTGTCTGCTTTATTTGCCTTAATATATATCCTCTGCTTCAAATACAATAAACAGGCACTGGCGTAACAGGGGCCCCCGCAGCCCCCGCGGTGCGGGGGGGCCCGCGGTGTGGGGGCCCCACCAGCACATGGCTGGGAGGGGGCCCCAGTAAAAAAAAAAAAAAAAAAATGAAAATTTTTTTTCTAAAAAAAAAAAAGTTTCTTTTGAAATTCACTCTGCATTCATAAAGAACATTTCTGTAACAGAAATACTTTCTTTATGAAGGCAGAGTGACTACAAAAAGAAAATTTGTTTTTGAAGTCTGAGGGCCCCCGTACCCCATGACATGGAAGACCCTAGGCTGGAGGCCTCCATGTTATGGGGTGGGGGGGAACCCTATGCCTTCAAAAAGAAATTGTTTGTTTTTGAAGCCACTCAGCCATCATAAAGAAATTATTTTGATTATGGTTCAGTCCTTAACTGAAATAATTTCTTAATGAAGTTATAGTGACTTAAAAAAGAAACAATGGGGCTCATTCTGACCATGCCGGTCCGGAAACAACGGTGCTGGTAAGCTTACAGGCACTGTTGTTTCCGGACCGGCATATTACAGGTCTGCCTGGTGGGGCTGCCGTGCCCGACAGGTCTGACCCTGCCAGGCACAGCAGCCACGGTAGGCAGACCTGTCACGGAAGCACCGGCACCGTTAACAATGGTGCAGGTGCTTCTGTGTCCCCATTCCCGTGGAGTCTGGGGTTTAACGAAATTACCGGCACCTGATTTCCCAGCCGCCGGACTTCAAATAGCACGGTGGCACCGGGAAGTCAGGCCATAGTAATTTTTTATGGGTCTGGCGGCAACCCGCCGGTAGCACCGGCACGGTTACCGCTGGACCCGTAATGAGCCCCAATTTCTTTTTTAAGTAATAGGGCCCCCCCTCAACTCCATGAGGTGTGCGTGTATGATTCTATGGTGAAAGGGTGCACACTCAAATGTATAGCCGGCTGCCTGTGTGTGTATGGTGAAAGGGTGCACACTTAAATGTATGGGTGGCTGTGTGGGTGTGCCTGCATGGTGAAAGGGTGCACACTTAAATGTATAGGTGGCTACCTGTGTGAGTGTATGGTGAAAGGGTGCACACTTAAATGTGTGGATGACTGGGTGTGTATAAGGTGAATGGTGTGTGTGCTTGTGTACAGCGGCACAAGAAAACCTTCATTTCGGGGGGGCTAACCCTTCAAATGTTGGGAGAGGCGCTAACTTCACATGCGGTGGGGAGGGGGAAACTTATTTGTGTGGGCGCATCCAAATTATTTACGCATTTTAATGAGACTATTCTAGTGCAGATTCAATGTTACAAGCAGTTAACTCTCTCCTATAAGTCTCCTGTTCCCTCTCTACCCTTCCAATCACTCCCCTGGCACGCAAGTACTAAACCCACATCACGATTTCAATCGCATAAACAATGTGGCATTTGAATGCAGGTACTAACAGTGAAATGCTTTACGTTGGTAATTGCTGGGTTCTTGTTAACAGCAAAAACCAGGTGCCGTTTAAAATCTGTGTCCTGTTCGGTCTGGCAACTGCTCTAAAGGTTAGCCAAGTTGAGTCAATATAGCCCAAAATGTCAGGGGGGGTAGTGCTGAAGCCCAGTCAACTCAATGGTGTTGCTCTACTACTTATGTTTAAAGCCTTGCTTACTCCTAGCCCTATTCTTCCTCGTCCCAGTACTTATATACGAGGCAGTACGTGTGTTTGAAGCACTCTGCCTCATACAAAAGTACTGGGAAGAGGTAGAGGTACATGGAGGTAATGCCTGATTTAGCTACCTGTAATCTTCATCAATCCTAGTCCCACTGTTCCTCATCCCAGTACTTACCTATGAGGCAAGGAGCCTCATACGAAAGCTCTGGGACAAGGAAGAGGGACGCATAGGTAATTCTGGGCCAAGGAGCTGATTGTGGAGGTTGGGGTAGTGGGTGGGAGGGAGAGTGGATGTGTGGGGGGGGCAGGATTGTGTGATAAATCATAATGGTTGTCAATGTCCAGGCTAAGCAGGCATGATATGTGGTATTAGTGGCTAGAGAGGCATTTTGATTTAGCCAGTCTAGTCATTCCTCAGTTTGGTATGACTTTCTTTTAACTGGACATTTCTGATAAAGTAGTCCTGCTAACTTTAATCACCTGGCTAGATTGGCATTTGGGTGCTGCCAGTCTAGCCATTTCTTACTGCGGCATTGTATATTTTTCTGGGCATCTGTGATAAAATGATATGATGTGATTCAAGTCATTTATAACGCGCCTGTACACAAGTGTACACAAGGGAGGGATGATAGAGGGAGGACAAGACAAACGATCTCACTAGGCCTTGTGTCATTGTGAGAACGAGAAGTGCAAGGGAAAAGGGAGCAGGGAAGTGCAAGTGAGAGGGGAGGGGAAAACAGGGCAGCAATGCTCTCAGTAAGTGCAGCCAGGGCAGAGCAGCTATTGGTTGTGCAATGAGAACAATGGACTGCAGGGTTACAGTTACAGCCCCTAAGTGCATGGTAGGCCCGGAGGCAGTGCAAGGGTGACCAATCAAGAAAGAGCCTGGACTCAGAGAGACTCTGAGGGTAGCCAAGCAGCCAGTCAGTACAGCAGACAGGTAGGTCAGGTAGGTCAGCAGGGGGGGAGAGAGAGCGAAAGCAGCAGAGAAGAGGAAAGCTTTTAGCTACTTCCGAAACTTCAGGTTGTCCGCCTCAAGTTTGAGAGGGGCAGGGAGGCCATTCCAGTTGGAGACACCAGCAGAGGAGAGAGGTCTACCCCCACTCTCTGCCTGGAAAAAAATGTCTAAGCCTTAGAGAGTTGGAGGTAGCTGAGTGAAGGGTTAGAGAAAGAAGGTATTTTGGAAGAGAGCATTGGATTTAGTGTTGGCACTGGCCCCAGAAAGCCTTGTGGGCAATGCAAAGGTTCTTGAACTTGATCCTTGCAGCCAGTGGAGAGATTTCAGGGCTGGAGAAATACAATCCCAGGGCTTGAGGCCAAGGCTAAGTCTTGCAGTCCTGTTCTGGATTATTTGCAGATGACGGAGACTAAAGGAAGACAGATTGAGAAAGTGGCTGTTGCAGTAGTCCAGCTTAGAGACAGTGAGCTTCTGGTGGAGAGTGAGAAAGGGAAGAGTCCCTTTGAGGAGGAGCAGCTGGTAGTGGGACTTCTTGGTGATGTCCGAGATGTTAGGAGAGAAAGAGAGTGTGGCGTTGAAGATGACGCCAAGGTTTTTTGCCTCGCAGGAAGGCAAAGGAAGAGGGCCCAAGGTGGTCTGCTATAGTGAGAGAGGAAACACAGTGGCAAGGGTCCCAATGAGAAGGATCTCTGTCTTACTGGCATTAAGGCAGAGATTGTTGGAGGCGCACCAATCCTGAATCGTGGATAGACAGTCAGGAATGAGCAAGAGAGGAGAGGAGGATGAGGGGAGCCTGAAGGAAAGCTGAGTCATCCGCACAACACTGAAAGTTAGAGGATAAGGTAGAGATCAGGGAGGCCAAAGTGGCCAAGTAGAGGTTGAAAAACCAGCGTGAGAGGATAGAGCCCTGGGGAATGCCACAGGTAGAGAGAGGTGGCGGAGAGAATGGGACCACGATCGACCTGGGAGCGGAGTGGCGGTCCAAGTGGAAGTAGGTCAGTCACTCTAGGGTCTGATCTGTGATGCCCAGGTTCTCACAGAGTCGATTGATCAGGATGGCGATGTTGACCCTGTCGAAAGCAGAGGAAAGATGAAGGATGAGAATAGAAGGAATGCTTTAATCAAGGTTAGAGAGCAGCACAGGTGTTAAGGAGAGCAGTTTCCATGCCTCTGGCAGCTCTGAAGCCAGACTGATGGTCATGGAGACAACCAACAGATTCAGTGTGGAGAGTAAGCTGGGAGATGGCAAGCTTTTCCAAGAGTTTGCTCAGGAAAGGTGGAGATTGAGCGATAGTTTTCCAGCAGGTAGGATCAGCAGACTGCTTCTTGAGGAGTGGGTGTACAAGGGAGTGCTCAAAGGGAGAGGGGAACATTGCAGTGGCGAAAGAGTGATTACAGAAATTGGCCAAGGCTGGAGCGAGGGTGTCAATATGGGCTTTGATGGTTCTGGAGGAGCAGCGGAGCACCTGTTTGGACGACACTTTCATAGATCGGACTTGTCTAGAAACCTCGTCAGGTGTTGTCAGAGAGAAAGAGGAAAAAGGAGGAGGAGAGAAGAGATGGCCAAAATGGGCCGAGAGAGGAAGAGGACATAGAGGACAGGATGTCCTGAGATTTAGCAGAGAAATGAGAGGCCAGAGCTGTACAGAGGGCATGGGAGGGAACAGAAGAGGTATAGACCACAACAGGATTGACCAGTTCCTTGCAGATTTTAAAGAGTTTGGCCGTGTTGTTCTAGGCCATGGAGACACATGCTTTATTGTGTGCTCTCTTCTTGATGAGTGTTATTGCTTTGACTGGCATTTTGCTGAAAACAGTCTAGGTATGTCTAAATGTGGCCTGGCATTCTGTACTATAATGTTATTACGTGTTTACACTGGTCTACATTGTGCAGCCAGTTGGAAGCATTAATGTTCCTGTGCACTGTTGGTGACTTGCATGTATTGGATTGTGTTACCCTACAAAACAATTGCAAACACTCTGGCTTTATAGCCAATTTATCTCAGAAAGTGTGCTGTATATTGCATTAAAACACATATTTATATCTTTTTGCTAGTGCAGTGTGCGGCATACCCCTTCAGCAGCACGTTCATGCGTATTGTGCAAGCGTGACAGTCTAGGCCGGCCCAGAGTGTGGCGCAACCCGTGATTTGTTGCCGAGTTGGGGGGCCCCCTCAGCATGGCTCGCAGGGGGGCCCCCACATTTTGTGTTACGCCACTGTAAACAGGCTTTTTTCTGCCGGTTTAGTTTGCATTAAGTCCAGTTTGCCCTTAGCGTTACGGTAATGCCTTTGGAGGTTCGGGGATTAGTCTGCCTCCATTTGTTTTAGGGTATTCTTTACTTCAGCCCCCAGATCTGTCTCTATTTTACGCCTACGTTTTCCCCGGTGCGCCCTATCACAATAAGTTGCCCCCTAAGGGTCGCTTTGAACGTGTCCCAAACCACGTCTTAACCCGCTTCCCCATCGAGGCTAGAATTAAAATATTAAATCATTTTTCCATCTATTTAATTGCAGAGAACATGGTCTGACAATAATTCTTTCAGGAATTTCCAGCTCCAGAGTATGTGTGTCAGTTTAGGTCACTCTTCTTATCAGCCTAATCGAAGCCCAAAAATAATCTCCTAGAAAAGGATTTGTAAATATGGGAGTAGTAAGTATATGCCCTTTCCTCTCCTTTCAGGGTAGGTTGAATGGCCTTAAGTGTCAACTGATTGAATTCTGTCTAAGGGCTAAGGAAGGCAGGGGGTGAGCATATGTGGTGTTAGAGCTTCTGTCTCGTGAAGGGTCCCATGCAATCTTTAGATCCCCCATCAAAGTCATTTCACCCTGACCAAACTGTTCCAAATTGAATAATGATGTCTTCAAAAAGCCCTCTTGGCCAGTGATTGGGGCATATAGAGAGGCCAAAGTTCGCATCTGCACTAAAATATAGGTGAAATGGCCCTCTTCATAATGGAGACCTGCGTACCCGTCCTAAAAGCAATAAGAACCCCCGCTGTCTTCACCTTTGCGTTAGCCTGCCTAATTATTGGGTATTGCTTTAGTTTCAATTTATGACGATCTTGATATTTAATGTGTGTTTCTTGTAAAGCTATAAGATCAGGCTGCCGTTTGTTAAGTAACAGTTTCGATGTCCTCCTCTTAACCGGGGTATTAAGCCCTCTTATATTAAGGATCAAACACAGTTGGTATGTGTCTTTAGCTGCCAGTGAACGGTGCTGTGATCAAAGGTGTGTCCGGTTTCAGTGAAGTGACATGCAACACAACAGTCACATTTGTAGTGTCCTTGGAATGTACAAAGTCCCCAACTTCTCCCCAGGGATTGGTGTATAACTGGTTCTTGTTAAGTATGAACTAGTAGTTTCCTTAGGTTTTGGTTTTTCTTAAAGGCGTAAAATGATGTTTTTTTAAACAAAGTTCCAGTGTCTGTATCAAGGGCCAATTCTTGTTTATTAAACAATTCATCTCATTAATGATGGAACTGAAAGTGGTCACAGAGACTAATCTATTTAAGGGTTCTTTAACCTTAGGTGTCAAACAAACCTCTCTTGGCGTGTTGGCTGCTCTCTTTTTTGTGTGTATCACAGTTCTTTTCGGATAGCCCCTTTGTATCAACCTGTCTTGTAGTTTTATGAATTTATCTTTGTGGGTGCAGTTTCTCCAGACCCTCAAAAATTGGCCATAGGGTAGATTGTTCTTCTGGCCTGCCAGATGGTAACTTGTAAAATGCTGCAAACTATTTTGGTCATTTTTTCCCCTATAAAGTTATGTTTTCATTTCATGACCACACCTGTATATATATAGGTCCAGTTTGAATCCCGCGTCAGCGCTTAGAAACCTCTTTCGTATTAAGCGTTTTATAAAAAAACAATTATAATTATGATGAATTTGGACATCACAAGTGTTAAGCTATGTGTGAAACGACTGGAGTTCTCTGGTATTCCCTGTCCACATCAGTAACACATCATCAATGTAGCAACATCAAATAAGGATGTGTTGTTTAAATGGGTTGGTGTTGGTGGAGATATGGTCCTTCTCGTACTGAGCCATGTATAAGTTATCCATGTTAGGGGCAAATGCGGCCCCCGTGCTGACCCCTTTGGTTTGCTTGTACAGTTGTTGCTTGAATAGGAAAAGGTTTTCTGTCATCGCCAGCCTGATGCATTCTAAAATAAAGTTGGTAGGTACCGATGGCATGGAAGATCTTTGGTCCAAAAATCCATGCAGTGCTTGTAGACACTCCATTTGGGGTATAGAAGTATGAAGAGCATCTACGCCAAGGGTGGCTAAGATACAGGGGCCCTCCAATAGGATCACCTGTAGGGTCATCAGGGTGTCTGTGGTATTCTTGATGAACAATGTCATACGTGAGACAAAGGGTTTCATAAAGTAATCTGTGTAGAGTGACAATTGGCCTAATAATGAGTCACATGTTGATACAATAGGTCGTCCAGGCGGGTTTCATGGAGTTCTTATGGACCTTTGGCAAGATATAGAATGCTGGAATTTTGGGATGTAGTTTGTTTATGAATAGCCTTTCATCCATGCAAATATAACCTTCTTTTTCCGTGTGTCGGGTAAGGCTGGCGATCTCATCTTGCAGTCTATTCATGGGATTGGAACCCAGCATCTGATAAACTGAGGTATCTGACATATGGCGTAGGCATTCTTTTTTATAGTCAGTGGTGTTTTGGATCACAATACCCCCACCCTTATGGCTGGTTTTATGGTGATCTCTGAGTTATTACTCAACAGTTGTAATGCTTCTCTCTCTTCTCTCATAAGATTATCATTGTGGAAATGTTTCTTCTTTATAGTCTCTAGAATTTTGTCAGTGACTAAGTTTTCAAATGCCAAACTCAGCTGGTATCATATGTGAAGGCGGATTAAAATAACATGTTATCTCCAGGCTAGATGTGTTAATAAATGCTTTGGACCGTTCACCAGTGTCATTGCTTGTTTGGAGTTTTTGTAGTATATTTGAGAATTGTTTGTGATCTTGCAGCTGTTGGGTTGGGTGAGAGATGTTGGTGAGGAAATAGGGTTGCAATTTGAGAATTGTTTATGTTTGTTGGTCGGGGGAGGAGGAGGTGCTATTTCTTGGTGTAGCAAATACACTGCCCAGTTTGAAAGATGCCAAATGGTAGAAGGGTGGTTATGAAGAGGAAAAACTGTTCTCAAGGTAAACAGTGTTTGGAGACTTCAAAAGGTACCAGTGACAACTGCTCTGTGTTGCAGGATGGATGTATCAACAGACGTGGATGGAATGGACAGTGAAGTAGACTGATTCATGTGAGCACAGTGCCCTAGAAGCCTAGAGGAGAGAGTAATAAGTACAAAGATATATTCACGGAAGCAGAGGAATCTAAGAGAATGAGAGTAGCTGAGAAATGAAGGTATGCCTATTTCCCGCTCATTTAAGGCTGCATCCTAAAATGGCCCTTTTTTGGGGGCAATTTCATGTGGCCTTCCACAGGAGGGAAATGGCTATTTTGTGGGGTTTTGTCCCACAAAACCCATGCTCCCACCAGCTCTCCATCCCATCCTTTTCCCATTCTAGGGGAACTTTCTAATCGAGGGGGTTTCTTCCCCTTAATCCTCTTTTCACTTCCCTCTCCCTTGCCTGCCACAAACATGTTTGAGGATGATGCTGAGTTTATATGTATGTAGAAAAGCTGTTCAATACCACATATTTAGTGTGTTGATGGAAAAGAGAAACAGGGGAATATTTGGATGCCTTTATGGGGGACAGCGGCTTTAGAATGAGTATGATGGTAACTACCATGAAGCCTACTGGGAAGATTTCAGTAGATTGTGATAGGTTAAGCAGGAGAGAAAGGGGAGGGGGCTGTAAGGAGTGGTGTAAAGTCTGCCTATGGTGTAAAGTAGTCAGCAGAGGTTGGCTACTCAAATAATCGGTGGCAATTCAGCCACTGTGGTGAGGGGGAAGTCAAAAGGGAAGTGAGGGTTGGCATTCTTGCATATTTACAAATAGACTCGCATTTTACGCTTGTTGGCATTCTTGGTTATTGGTTTTGATCTCTCTAATTTTGGTTTTGCCCCTTTGGGTGCCCCTCTCTCACTAAACTATGATTGCCGGAGAGGAGATTAGAAATGCAGAACCATAGACCTATTCACATATGAACACACCTGCTACATCTATCCCCTTATGGACTCTCTCAAGTCTTAGCCCCAGGTGACCATCCCATAATACTTTCAGTGGATCCCTTTGTGGGACCGATCAACTGGCCAAACTCTCTGGACGCACCCCTCCACCCGCAAAATCCTGAAATATGTTTTTCAATATTCAATGATGACCTCTAGTTTGCTACCAAACTTGACATGGACACATAAAAATGGGCTCTATCCGCCCTGTCTACTTAAAGGGTTCCTTCCAATCCTCAGAGTAGCTCAATAAAACTGCAAAGTGCTCACAGTAGCAACATCTCACCAAGACTACTGTGGCACCTGCACACAGGGCTCCTAAAAGATTTCATAAACCCCAATTAATTAAAAAATTATGTTGCAAGACTATGTGAGACAGGCATGGTATCAAGTGTGACACAGACTCAAAAGTTACAGTTTGAAAACCATTATTTAATAAAGTTCCACCGTTGGTGTAATACCTAACTGCCCCTAACTCTAAAGGGATTGTTCCATCAATTGATGTTTCTAAGGGCTGTCGGTGTCTAAACCTACGCTTGCCCTCACTTTTGACAGAATGTGGTAGGAAGTCTTCTTAAAAGAAAATTAGTGGTTCCAAAAAGAAATATAAACCAAGGCTGGTTTCAGGTGGTTTGCACACCAGCTGTAGTTCTGCCAATGCCATAAAAATGTGTACAATCAAAAAGGGTTGTTCGTGAAACCTTCTCCAAAGGGTTCTTGCAATATTTTCAAATAACTTTCAAGGTCTCTGGTTTCTTAGGATTCCTTTCCTCAAGCTTCAATTCTTCCAAGTTTCAAACAGAATACAGCACAGTTCCTCTTAGGCTGCTCAGGGTTCCCTTCTCCAATCTTATGCCTCTCTGTTTCAAAATAAGTATTCAACTTTATTTGGCCTCTTAGGATTCCCTTCCCCAAGCTTAGGCCACTTTCATTGCAACACACAAACGTTCAGCTTCCAATAACTCTGTAGGACTCTCAGGGTTCCCTTCCCCAAGCTTAGGTCCGTTTTAAATAACACAAAAGTTCTACTTGTTAGGATGCACCCTTCGTTAAGCACAGTTCTTTCAGGGGCAGTATCAGAGACTTTAGAGAACGCCAGGCTCTTTTCTCCTCCCTAGCGTGACCACTCTGATGAATAACACCTCTCCTTTTCTTCTACTTTCACAAGTCTCTTACCTTTTTCTGTGTTGGGGTTTCCTGCACCCCTTTTCACACTTGCCATGCCTTTCATACTTTCTTCCCGCTCTACTATGCAACTTTGCACACTTGCACCTGTTTCTTTTTCCTTTTCACTTTACTGTGCCTCTTGCACACTTTTCTTTTTCATCGTGCTCACTCGCACCCTTTCCCGCTTTTCGGGTCACTCGCACCCTCTCTGTGTTTCTTTCGCTTTACAATTCCCTTCTTTCCTTGTCTCCTTGCCTCTAGCGCCTTTCAATTTTAAAGTTCATTTCTCCTTTTAACTTGGTGCCTCTATCGCATTAAAAATTGCTTCCTGTCCGTCTTCTTTCCTTTCACAACACTTGCAATATGCTTTCCTTTAAACTTCCTTTACTTTCATGCTGCTTGCAACAATGTTTAAATTCCGCTCAGCCACCCTCACACTACTGAGTTTCTTTTTTCCTTTTCTCATGAAACTCAGTGGTAAGCGCAGCACTGGCAAGTAGTCTTCCTCTAGTTGCTTGGGTCGAGGTCAGGGTCTCATCAAATGACCCTCTGGCACCCTTGGGACCGGCACACATCCCAAGGGAACGAGCAGTTACATAAACACAGCCAGCAGCTTCCAGTCGATTACCTCGCTCCAGCTCCTTGGAGACACGGCTTCCTAGCCACGCTGTACCCCCTCTGGCATACCGGGTCAGCATCTCGGCACTCCGTTCTTCTCCAGGTTCTACCGGTCTTCCTCACTGCTTCCTTCTGCTACATGGCTCCTGTGATCCACACTACATCTCCAGCTCTCTCATTCACCTATGCAGAACCACAATTTTTATAGTCCTTAGTGGAGTCAAAGAGAGTCAGGTGTAAATGCCTGACTCTGCCTGACTCTATTAGTGGGACAGTTCAATGGTAGTTGGTAGTAGTCATTCCCTTGTTTCTCAGTGGTTTTTCCATAGGCAATCCTCACTACTCTCGGTTGCCTCTTCTTCCTCCCAGTATTACTTGAATATGGGGTGGGGGAGATGGAATCAGATTGGAGGGTAGGTCTATGTACTGAAACATTATTGTATGATTGACAGAGGAGAGAGGGGAATGCCTTAGCCTTGTGTATACTCAATGAATTGGCTTCCTTTTATGGTAGATTACTCCTTACCCCAGACATCCTGTTCTGCCAGCAAGAGTCTTGATTAGTGGATATAAAGGGATATTAATGTTAACGCCATGTCTCTGTCTCTTTTGATCTTCCTTCTTATCCAGTTTCATGTACTTGTACCTCTTATATCTCCCCTTTGGATCAGGGACAACGGACCCGGCATATCCCGTAAAGGCCTCTGGGACTTCCTCCTCCTCTCCTACTGTCCCTTTGGATATACTGTGTCTCACCTAAGGGTTTCTCACCCCCTCCCCCTAAGTCTCCTCCTCACAGGTGATCCTCCCCAGCATATCCGCCCCCAGAGTGAGGATCCAATAGTGATGGCCTTTTCCTGGCCCCCTGAGAGGAGGATTGTGGGGGATCATAAGGGAGAACGCCCTCAGGTTTCTCACAACTAATTCTAGGCCTGATGCACTGAGATCACAAGAACAATAGTGCTGAAGGTCCTACACTAGCAGCTGATTGGCAATTCTATACAGGGTTACTGCTGGTGGCGGTGTTTTGCAACTAATAATTCCCAATAAATAAATGACTACATAAATAAAAAAATCTCACAATCACTTCGCCGTCACTGTCGGAAATGCTTTAGTGTTCCCAGTGTTCCCCATATAGGCTGTGAACAGATAGCAATAGCGTTTAAATGACTCTCCGCGAAATGGCCTTGTTTTGTTTCCATGTAATTAAGCAGCTCGTGGCCACGCTGTCTTCCTAGCTAATCAGCAGTGAGCCTGCAGCCCATTTGAATCCTATGTGTACAGCGTTGCCTGGGCGAAGGGAAGATCTAATGCTGGAAAACCTGAGCCTGTTTCTGCTGGGCCCGCTTAATGATGCATTTTGCAGCCATTGCTTTGGAGCACAGCGGTGGTAATAAAGGCGGGGTGTGGCTCCATTTGGGGGTGTTCTGAGTGCCAAGGAGCTGTGCACAAGTCATTTGCTCTTAGTAGAGGACAATGCGGAATTGATTACCGTGTTTGTGTCCCAGAATGATTTTAATTCAGAAGTGGACAGCGAGAGGGCCGGAAACAGCCTTCTCTTAATCCTCATACTGTCGTCAGAATGCGCAATGAAAACCAACGTGAAAGCGAAAAATCAAAATTCGTGTTGAGTTGTTTACTTAGGATGGCCTCTTTCTGCTTGTGGGCTGCAGGTGATGGATTTGCTTGAAGGAGTTTGGGGTGGGAAGTAAGTAGGGATAGAGGGAGGAGATCAAGGAAGCTGTTGCTGTAATGTTGGTGAGTGCAGATCCGAAGAACACGGCTCTGTGTGTGATTCAGCTTCTAGGTATGTTTGTGTTTTTGCAGAGCCAGGGATCAGTGTCAGGCTGGCCATGCCATAGAGTGGGTATGTGTGGTCTCAAGTGGGTATGCTAAGTCTCAGGTGTGAGATTGTGTGGTGACTAAATCAGGGGTGGGTAGGTTTAGAGAGAGTGGAGGTGGTGGATGGGGTACAGAGAGTGCAGGTTGAGTCAGTCGGGGTAAAGCAATTGGAGTGGGTGGGTGAGTGGGTGGGTGGCAGAGAGAGAGTTGGGGTAGGTGGGGGGTGGTAGTTGGCTAGGGACAGAAAACATGAAGGATCATGCAGTCTCAAGAGTACAGACCTAAGCCAAAATAGGCCAAACAAAACCCAAACAGCACATTTATTGGGTGCGAGTGGATGGAGGTAGAGAGAGTGGGTGTGGGGGTAGAGAGAGCCAGTATGAAGTCAGTGTGGGTTGAGAGGCAGCCTCTGGCGGACTAAAAAAACAGATCTGCTGATGAAAGTAGTCCAAAAATACCCCACTTATATGTGAAATAAGCCAATATTGCAACCTTACAAATCACTTCTTACAAAGCAGCTGATCGGAGCAAATATTGGAGCAAATGAATGGAGCAAATATTGTTAGGGAACTCCTCATTGGGTAGTATGGCGGAGGAGTTTGGAAAAATAAACTTTAGTGAGTTGGCCTTTAATGCTGTGGCATTAACGGTTGCTATGCCAACCAGACATTCTCAGTTCCGAACTCCCCTTCCCCCTCTCTCTTCTGTAACAATGGTTTCATCATTTTTGTGGTGCAAGCTCCACAAACATTTGCCAAATCAAAAAGCATTGGCCCATGTGTCTCATCATCTTCAAAACTATCCATGGACTAACCCCACTATACCTCTCTGCTCATCTCACTCCCTACTCTTCTCCTCGCTCATTAAGATCACCCTCTGCTCACCTCCTGGCCACCACTCAAGCCCCTTGTTCTCCCCCTTGGTTCAGTTCTCTCTCTACTCGCTCCCCTATTATGTAATGCTCTTCATCTCCCTCTCCATACTACTCCAACTCTACCACAATTTAAATGCAACTTCAAAGCTCTCCTTCTTTATGAAGAACATGTCTCCTAGACCTCTGTTTTTGCATCACTCTGCTTCCCACTCCCTCTAGCCTTCATTGACCACGATACAGCACTAGTCCATCACCCATCCATCCTTAATTCTCCACTTTGTCAACCATCCTGTCCCTATGCTATTCTGTCCAGTCCTTGTCCCTGGTTTATGTTTCCACCCTCCACTGCAACATCTGGTCTTCAAATCACATTCTGTCACACCATTGTAAAGGACCCATGTCTCCACTCTGTTATCAATGGCAAATTCTGTACGTGTTTTTGTGTAAAAAAATGTATTGCTTTCCCTTGTGATTTTTATTGATAAATAAATAAAATGTGCATAGGCCATTTGTGTCACATGAATTGAAAGTCATTCACACTCATTACGAGGTCAGTGGTAACCTGCCGGCGTGACTGGTGGGTTGCCGCCGACCTCATAAAACTGTTTCTGGCATCTAGCTTCCCGGTGCCACCGGGACATTACAAGTCCCGGCGGACCGGTAAGCTAAGTGCCAGAAAATGTTAGTCCCCATTCCCATGGAGTCCCACATGATTCCATGGGAATGGGTTCACAGAAGCACTGCCACTGTTAGTGACGGTGCCAGTGTTTCCATGATGAGTCTGCCTACCGGGGCCGCTGCGCCGCCAGGTCCAGACCTATCGGGCGCAGCGGCCCTGGCAGGCAGACTCGGAGTATGGTCAGGAAGCAAGGGCTTACAAGCTTACCGGCACCCTTGTACGCAGACCGCCACACTCATAATGAGGCCCATTATAAAGTGAAAAGCATGGCAGATGTAATAGACACACCATGGTCAACCATGGCCAGCCATAAAGAAGCTACGGAGAGCTGTGGTTTCTGTAAAGTTACACAATATCAACCCCTTCTCCATGTTTGTACATCTTGGAGAAGTTTTTCACAGTCTATATTCTAATTCGACAGGCTTAACCTGCAGCCAGAAATTATTGGACAAGAGGCAAGCTTGAAAATCATAACTTAATCCCCATGGGGAGAGGCAGGTATGTTCAATTCCTAAAGAAAATACAGTGTTCCTGACTATTAGGATCTTGAAATAAACTAACAAAAATGCACACAATTAATGAAAACACTACTGGCCCATTCCTGGTAAGAAAAACAGACTTAGGTATGTAGACTGGGATGGGGGCTCACAGAATGTTCAGTCGGTGATCAAGATGGGTTGAGTCAAGGGTCTTCTAACAGGTTGCACCGTTGTATCGAATCGAGACGAGATAATGCTTTTGCTGTGTCTAATCAGTATTCAAGATGGCCTTCCAGCCAGTCAAGTCAGCTTTCAAGTCGGGTTGAGATGATGCGTCTGTTGAGTCAACATTTGAGTCAGGCGAGTCATTGACTTCCATCGGGTTGAGCCGTCCGTTGAGTCAGAACAGCGGATGAGCTTCAATACTTTGAGACAGCGTCAAGATGCCTCAAAGAGCAGGTAAGCGGATAAAAGAGCTAAAAGAGCAAAAAGCAGCACTGCAGCTCATGTAGCAGTTTGTAGGGAGTTGAACGTGGTTGAACCGGCTAAAAAGTGTCTTGAGGTGGTAAACAAGGTTCTGGGCTTCTGAGCTGCTGTGGGTCCCAGTCCAGGCTCCAGATAAATCCTTTGTTCTGCATTGCCACTCCAGGAGGATTGTCTGCCACCTGCTAGATTCCTTCACCCCCAGTGAGCAGATCATGCACAGCCAGCAGAGATGCCTTGGTCCACAACAGTTTCACCCCAATTGTGCTCTTGGGATAGGTAGGGAAAATAGCCTCCCGTATTATTTTCTGTCGTAGAGGACTTTCTAAGAGACTGCATCCCCAACAAACCTTCCAGATGAATCCTTCTTGTCTTGAAGATCAAAGATGAATCAACTCAGGGTAGGATCCCCTCCCCTCATACAAGGAAAATGCTTCAACGGATTGGCCCACAGCATGCTTGTTGCAAGGGGTCCAACCCTGGATGCTGTAACAAATATGCTTTGCCTGCTGATGTCATATCCAGAGCGCCTTGTATGCAGGTAATGGGGAATGGAGACACAAAGTATAGGAGCCCTATGAAAAACAAAGATGGTGAGACCCCTGTGTGGTCTGAATCTCTCCTCAGAGCTAGAATAACACTTTGTCTGCCTACTTCAGAAGTGCACCAACACTTTGTTAGGGGAGTTTTCCTAAAGTCCCCTTGAGGTAAGACTTCATAAATCTATCCCTATATACAGGTCCCCAATTCTTAGTATAAGTCTGTACTACTCATGGAACCTCGGTAGAGCGGCAGAGCAGTCAGGCTTATCATAAGAGGAAGATGTGAGCTGTAAGTAAGTACACTGAACCCAGTTAGTACAGAAGTCCAATGAAACACTTCCAGCAATACGTTTATATGTATTGGGAGGATAGCTCAGCGGCAATATGCTCTCCTTGGAAGCAAGACGACACAGAGGAACACAGGTTCGATCCCCGGGTCTGCGCTTAGAAACCTCTGGGTATTAAGCGCGTTATAAATAACCTATCATATCATATATTAAAATCTATATTTATTATTTACACAAGGAATGTCTTAAAATACTTGGGTCAATTAACCAACACACATTAATACTTATAAATACTTTTCCAAGGCCACTGCTTAGTTGGTAGTTGCTCACGGTACAATTGTTACAGAGTTTGACACTAATGACAGTCCTACCATATTATCGGTACGACCGCGCACTCGCGCACACACAAAGATATACAGTAATTGTATTTAGTTAGAAAAACTGGCGGTAGCCTTGCTGGTAAAATCTGCACGCTGTCGCCGGAGTAGTGCATTTTTCCGGCACCTGGCTCCATGGAAACACCAGGGGATTACGACCCCGGTGTTCCTGGAAGTCAGGTGCCAGGAAAATGTAAATCCCCATTCCCACTTGAGTCCTATAGGATAAGGGAAGCACCGTTAACAATGGTGCTGGTGCTTCCCGGAAAGTCTGCGAGCTGGTGCCGTTCCGCCCGCCAGGTCTGAACTAGCGGAAGCGACGGCACCCGCCTACAGATCGTAGTGTGTCAGTCTGGTAACAACAGTGCCAGTAGGCTTACTGGCACCATTGTTACCAGACCAGCACACTTGTAATGAGGCTCAAAGTCTTTTAGGAAAGAAAAAGGTTGGTTAGCGAAACAGTAGCAGAGTTTATGGTTCTAGAGGCGTTTTCTCTGCAACCTAAAGCTTTAGAAGTCCGATTCCTAACTCTATGCAAAAGTCAGTTTGGAGAGGGCTCAAAGTCCTACAAAGCAGCAGATCAGCAAAAGTTCCAAAGGATACTTTGGGCCTCATTACATGGCTGGCGGTAAGGGTTTACTGGTACTGGTAAGGGTACCAATGCCGGTAAACCCTTACCGCCTTACTACGAGGTCCTTTTGTGGGACCCTACCTTGACGGATGGTTTTACCAGCCGTTAAGGACGGGACCCGCAAAGGGAACTTGGAGGTAATTACGGTACCGCAATCTGCGGTACCGTAATTACCGCCTTCCCCATTCCCATTGAGCCCTATGGGGGCAAACATGGGAATGGGGAAGTGCCATGGTGAATGGGGAATTACCGCCCCCACACACCCTGGAATAGGGCGGTAATTCCGCCATTCACCATGGCGGACTCGGTAAAATACCGGCAGCAACCATGGCGCTAATAGCGCCATGGTTACCGCCGTCCGTGTAATGAGGCCCTTTGTCTCTAATTAAGGATGCTAGAAGAATTAACACATGAAGGACTAAGATGGTAATATACACTGTGGGCATCCGATTCCACAACTACCACTCTAATATGAGATTTTGTTTCATACATTACAAGAACTGTTGCACCACATGCGGTAGCAGGCAGCATCGGAGCATGTGTGCTTTTGCACTTTCTAGTGCTTTGTGTGTGTTCTTTACACACATTTATATAGTTGATACTTTACAGTATGAGCTATATAGCCGATAAAAGTTTGATATTATGCATTTGTTTGTTTCAGTAGTACAACAACCGGAGCAATTGCAGTGAAGTGCAAAAAGCAATACTGGCCGGGGTGAACCTGACTGCCCCTTTCATTCTGCTTGTCTATAAACAACTACACTAAGGGTGAGTGTTATGATTAACTATACCACCTATGGTTGGAATGGGACATGTATGTGAGGGGGATTCATGCATTCAGAATATCTTCACTTCAGTCTTATTCAACAGCTTAGCCTATCTAGGCAGTATGCCACATTTAGGTTGACGGTTAGAAATATATGGGGATCAGCATAGGTGTTATTGATTGTGCAACTAGGAGACTTTTGGTGTTAGCCTGGTTCTGATCCTCATGTATTCTACTTCATGCAGTCTTGGCGTGAGGCAACAATTAAGACTTGGGTGACAGTCTATGATTTATTCAAGTACTGCATCAAAACCAACACTGGATCATTTACTCTCTGTAAGCAATTTACAGCTTGAATACTGAGTAAGTTCTATGTCTGTTTTTTGTGGACCCAGACCCACGTAGGGTTTTGAATGCGCGCATGGGGAATTTCTCCCTCTAACACAAAACAAGTTTTAGCTTTAGATTTTTTCTTACTTTTCTTCTTTCTTTCTTCCGGTGCTGGCCCCTTTTTAATGAATCTAACTTTCTTTCTCTATGGTGGCACTGAGTTTCGGTGGTTGGCACACTAGGTGGGTGATTGTGATCACCTTTCACAATTGTTTTATTTTAAACACAGCTTTTATTTTAGCCCATATTTCTAATGTTGTAGGAATTTTTAACATTTAACATCACATCCACCGAGCTCCAACTTCCCTTGGGGTCCTGAAGAACGCAGCGAAGCCCAACTACTGCCGAAACGTCTTGCCTATGTATATGTGGCACTGAATATAGTTCTTTTCTTGTGAACATATTTGGGACGTAGGCCTGGGTTTTGGGTCTAGATCTTGTTGTAGTAACCACAGGGTATTGGTACACATGTATTCTGTTTAGGCTAGTTAGATAGGGCAAGCAGGATAGGATTGAAATTGTTCATTTATGGAATTGATTAATCCATTTCTGCAACCTTACCCTTGTGTGTTATATCTTACTCTTTACCTATGCACTTTGTACAAGAATTGGTCTTGTGATGACATTCAGTACTTGGTCAACAAGCATGTATATATGTACTGAATGTATTTTCAACTTGTGTTTACGTAATCCATATTCTGTATTCCAGATTGTGAGTGGTATTTTGTATCACAAATTTTAGGTGGTATACTTATGATGCTTTCATGTATTATGTATTAAATAGTTCTTGAACTTGTATTAACTTAAAATTGATCAACAAGCATATACATTTGTTTTTATATGTGAGGTGGTATGACCTATTGGCCTACATAATAGATCAAATAAAATAAAAAATAATTTGCTCTACTTCCAACTGTGTGCTTTGTGATAGATTTGTTTTGCACCAAAAGCAAGGGCCGTACTGAAAAATAGGTCAGCCTTTTGAATATTAATAACTGAAGTGGTTCATCTTGGGGACCCCGTGTCACGCTCACCTGGTCTCCACGGGGGCGTAGCACGTGGCGGCACGAATGATGTCTGCACTGGTGTGGCACTGCGCGGATGTTGATGCTTGCCGCGACTTCTCCCCTGTTATCACCCCCACGAGGCCTTCGTCTGCAAGATCGGAATAAGACATTAGCTACTAAGTGGGGCTGGATTGAACCCACCTCCTCAACCACCTGATTCCCAACTCCTCTCTGATCTCACCTTAGAGTTTTGTAAGGTAGGCTATCTGTCCTGCAATCTCTAGCAGGGGCGCAATAAACACAGTCTTTCCCCGGATCTAGTTACTTCACTGATCTGGTGAGCGGTTGTCCCTCTTGAATTCTTCCTTCCCGACTTAGTGAAAGGGATAGGATAGAAGATGGAACAAGCAGTTGGTAGAAGTTAGCACCATAGAGGGTGTGAGGAGGAAGTAGGAGGATGGAGCGAGGAGTGAGGAGGGGCAGCTCATTGACGATCAGCCCAGACAGCACAGTATGAGGGGGGTTTCATACAGTAGGGAACACGCAGGTGGAGCCGACAGGTTCACTGAACAGTACAAGGTACTCCCATTTGACTTTCTGAAATGTAGGGACGAACAGTCTAGTTTTAAATACAGCTACAATGCAAAACACACAGATTTGACCTTCCTAGAAGTGGGGGAAAAGGCATATTTTTTTTTAACTGAACTGCAATGCAAAGCTCCCACATTCAGCTTTCCTAGAAGAGGGGAAAAAGGTGTAGTTTTTAAACACAGCAGTAATATAAAACATCACTGCAAAACACCTCGATTAAACTTTCCTAACAGAGGGAGAAAAGGCATAGTTATGTAGACACAACCGCAGTGGTGGCCTGTGCCTTTAGAACAAAACGTGTAAGTGTTTAACTTTGGTTTACACAACCTTCGTGCACTTTTACACGCCATGACCTCCCATATAGGTGCATGTACACACAGTGACTTTTTCTACTGTGTGGTGGTCGCCACCTCTCTCAAAATGTTTTGGCTGTAACTTAAGGTTCCACTTAACCATTGGTTGAAGGGTTTCACTCTCTGCCATCTGCACCCTTGTTTTTATATATACTCACACTACTAACTGGTACATATTGTTTTCATCCATTCTACCTTATCCCTTGCATGTAGGTATCTTACTTTATAGGCTTCTTCCAAAAAAAAAGGGGGATCACATTATACTCATCCCTGAGTCCCAGTCATCTACATTACTGTAGTTGACTGCCCTGCGGAGATTGCATTTGCATACCCATGAGTCACTGGACTTGCACTATTTTTTGTGTCATCCAGATTGTGGTTCCGTGCTCCTCATTGGGATTGTGTCTTCTTCTTTTTGTACCTCAGGGGTCACGACTACTACTGGTCCTGAGGAAGACGGGACTCCTTACTCTGCCGAAACGTAATCACTTGTACATATTGATTTAGTCATATACGAGTGCGACACCTATCAAGATATATCCTGGTGTCACACGTAGACCCCGAGTTTAGTCATCAAGACTAATTCCTGCCATTGGAAAATAATTGACACAATGCCCACAGTTGAACTGAGAACTTAAGTCTAGCTATATAAGGCTTCAACCTCCAAGAGAGGGTGACTTGTCTATACTATACATACTGTGTTTATTTGTTTAATACTTTTTGATACAATTGATTGTTTTCTCTTGAATAACTGTATTTTGATTCTGCATGAAAATTGTGTATATTAATACTGTTACTTTCTTGTTTAATTTGTATATATTGTGTTTGTCTTGAAATTTCTTTTTTTATCTGTACTATAAGCAGTATTTAACTGTGTTTTTTAATTCACAGACCCTGTGTGTTAGTAATAAAAAATTAAATGTAACATAATTGAGAATCTGTGGATACTTAGATTCTAAAGGACCATAATGAGGACATAGGTGGATATGTTAATAACAAATACATATCTAAGAGCATTTCCATTTTGTAGGAAGTTCAAGTTAGGACATTTGATCAGTTGAGTAATACACAGATTCTCTGAATTATGCCTTTGATTTTGAAGAGACTAGTATTAATTTAATTTATATGAATGTCTATTGAACCTGTCAGAACACCACTTTGTTTTTTGCCAACCGCAGTATAAAACAGCAAAGCAAAACACCCGGATTCAACTTTCCTAGAACAGGGTGAAAAGGCCTAGTTATGTAGATGCTGTGCAATATAAAACAGAACTGCAAAACACCCAGATTCAACTTTCTGAGAAGAGGGGAAAAAGGGCAAGTTATGTACACACAGAAGCAATATAAAACAGCAATGCAAAACACCCAGATTCAACTTTCCTAAAAGAGGGGGAAAAGGCATAGTTATGTAGATGCAGCAGCAATATAAAACAACACATTCCCAAACCTCCCGACCATCGTAAAAAAGTGGCACGATAACAAACCTGAGTGTCCTTCACGTCTGAACGAAGATCTCGACACTTCCCTAGACATCGATCAGGTACCTCATGGTCCCTTAAGAAACCTGAAGATAATCATCGACCAGGATTACCCAGGAGAGCAGGGCACTAGGGAGAGCGGCGCCTATTCACAAAGCCTAAAGGAAAAGGAGCAAAAGAGGTGGGCCTGGATACCAAAAGCCTTGGCAAATTTTACAAGACCCTAGCCACCAAAACCAGTACCATGTCAGCAGCCGTGTAAACCTATTGGATTGGACAAACAACAAACCAACTAACTCTGGGATCCTGGAATACCCGAGGTTTCAACCACTTAACATCACCAAGTGATGTAAACCTGGGGGCCCTCGATCTCCTCTGTTCAAGAGACATGGTTACTGAAAGGCCCAACCTTAGATGGCTTTGAGATTGCCACCTCACCAGCGGCAATAGGCCAAAAGGGCAACAATCCTCAAGGCTGCTTACAGCGATTCGCTCTGGAAGCTGCCTACAACTTGAAACCATCCTCCTGGCAGACACATTCCTATTAGCCACTTTGGTATCTTGGAAACCGACAATGGCTTCAAAGAAGAAACTAAAACAGATTTCATTCTCATAATAAACATCTACTGGAACCCAAAAGCGCAAGCGGACAGGAAATTCCTGAGCAACATAGAATCAATCATAGACGAGACAAATATAGGGAATGACATCGACCAAATTATAATATGTGGCGACCTAAACGCCACGTGCCCTGATTTTGGGGCACAAGGAGGAAAAGAACTAAAAAGAATGTAAATTACGATAAAAAAATAGCAGGTCCCACCCAAAGAGGGATTCATTGATCTAACCTTATGGACTCTAGAGACCTTCACAACCTACATTCTGTAAAGGATCCAAACAAGCCTATTGTTCCTAACTGGGAACGTGAAGGACTGGAGGCAACAATTGATATCATTTGTGTGTCAAAACGACTGTTGTCATTGATGTCCTCATTCGAGGTGAGGAGAACTTTAAACAGTGATCACAACATGTTGGTCACTTCATGGACAGTACCAACAACTTTGATGAGAAGACAAATGGAAACCTCAATCGAAATCTGCAATCGCAGTACGTGACTTAGGTTAACAGAAACCTCAATAAAATAAATAACCAAACAATACCGCATGGCAAAGCATGGTAATGAAAGATTTTTTAGTGCAGTGAAGGTTGACTACCGCCCTTTGCTACTTCCATATCAACAACCATGTAAAAAGCAAAATAACAACACAAAGCAACATTTACATAAAAATAACTTACTTTTGGTGCCAAAAAAGGAAACACATGCAGCAAAAAATAAGACATGCAAAAATCACCCCAACCGTGGAAAACATGGAAACAGCAAAACAATCATCCAAGGCATACACAAACTGGATAAAATCCAACAGAATATCTCTATACCAAGTAGATTCGGAATCCATGCTTCGAATTATCTGTGGGAAACAAAGATTTCTTTGTCGTTAATAGACTGACAAAGTCGCTCAGGACGCCCTGCTAAACAACGTATGGAGAAAAAAAATGGGTGGCACACTTTACAGATCTCTTCCAGAAATCGTTGGTTGATCCATACACCTTCCAACCAATCTCATCAAAAACCTGGGATGTCCAGTACGATAAAGCCTCGATCTTAACAAAAATAACCAAGTTAAAAGGTTCTAAAGCGCCAGGTCCCGATGGGATCACACACATGGACCTGAAAAAACCCCCAGAAGATTGGGCACATCTCATTGCTGAGATAATTAACAACTGCGTTACGTCACATTAAATCCCAGAATCATGGAAAACGGCAAACGTGGTCCCAAGCTATAAAAAGGGCAACAAAGGGAACCCAGGAAACTATCGTCCAATAGCCCCATTGGACGTCCTTGGCAAACTTTTCCGGTCCTTACTATTGGACAAATTTCAAGCCTGGGTTAAGACCTCAGAGTGTATGGACCCCTTTCAATCAGGTTTCGTCAAGAACCTGGGAACCTTAGCAAACATCATGCTTCTAAGCACATTGGAGGGGAGTCCCAGAGTGTTCCTGGCTTTTGTAGACCTTGTCCAGGCGTTCGACGGGGTCAACCGGGAACAACTGTGGTCGAAGTTGATAAACTGGAAGTACCCCACTACAATCCTGGAACCCATCAAAGAGATGTACAGTGGAACATCTATGAGAGTTCGACTCAGTGGTGCAGTACACCTTTCTGACAAAATTGTGACCACCAGTGGGGTTAAACAAGGATGCCCCCTGGCGCCGTCATTGTACAATTCATACATGGGCGACTTCATGGTCAAACAAGGAACCATAAGATCTTTTCCGCCAATGTTGGGCAACGAGAAAGTTAGCAGCCTACTATATGCTGACAACATTATTTTCTTGATCAGAGCGCCATTGGTCTTCAGGGCAAATTAGACAGCCTGCTTGCATACCTGAAGGAGAATGGCTTAGAACTTAACACACGCAAAACAAAAATCATGGTTCTTGAGAAAACATCTAAGTGTAACGAAAAACTTCAGTGGTACATCGCGGGAGAACAACTGGAGAAAGTTAAGACTTTCAAATACCTTGGCAAAACACTAAACGGCAGCCCTCAGTTCACAGCAATGCACAAAACTCTCTGCGCCAAAACCAAGAGCCTAACATCACAAACAAAGGTAATGGCCAAAAAAGGTGGTCGCTTCTCTCTGAAGCCCGCAATCGATTTTTACAAAGCCAAAGTGATACCATCAATCTCCTATGGAGCAGAAGCAATGCCATCTATTCCTGAAAAGATCTGACTCTGTGTCACAATGTCTTTTGCTAGCCAAAGTGCAAAAAGCCCAATGCCCGACTCCAATTATAACTTTAATTGATCAACTAAATTCTAACACAACAATTCAAGTAAGACTTACTCAAGAAGGGATGATGTCTGTCCCCATCACTACACACAGAGTCCTAAAACAGGGTGTATCTTCTCATCCACGCGGTTTAACTTTTCTATTCTAGATAGTGAAGAAAAATTCAAAAACATCATTATCAAATGCTCAAAAATTAGGCGCACTTCCAAACGCATGGCTGCTGTATGTGGAAGACTTAGTCACATTATCTAATAAACCAAAGACACTACAAACATTATTAGACACTTTAGTCGTCTACACATAGCAAAATGACTTAAGCATAAACCTAGATAAGACCAAGATAATGCACTGTCAAAACACCAGAAAGATATGGGGGTCATTACAAGGTTGGGGGTAAGAAACAATTCTTACTGGCATGGAACAAATAATGTGTCTGTGTAGGAAAGAGCCCGCTAACAGTGGGCTATTACGAGTTCACGAGCACGAGCATAGCGGCATGCCAGTATCGAAAGTACCGGCATGCTGCTAAATTCCCAAAAATGTCCCTTAGCGGTATCATGGAAAGCGCAGACAGCACTACCGCCGCCGTCCTCCCCTAAATAACGTGACCGATATCAATGGATGCAGCATTAGTGGAACCGAAAGTAGCGTCATTGCGCCGGAACGGAAAAGAGCACAGCAGCCATCTTGAAAAATACAATCTATTGCCATCCTCACTTCACAGGACCTGGAGACTATTTCCGACTGCAGAAAAAAACCATCACCACTAGCAACATGCCTAAGGCTGTCAAAAAAGGTGCATTCCGGCAGCGCAAAGAGCGCTTAACGGGGGGCGAGCTGAAAATCCTTGCAGAGACACTGGCAGATAATGCTGCGGTCTTTGCCAACAACCTCAAAAGAGAAGCACAGATGAAGAAAAAGGAGATCTGGCAACTTGTTGCCCAAAAAGTCAGTGCAGTAGGTAACACCTCTTGCACAGTCAAGGACGTGTGCAAACAATGGGACGACCTGCACCTGAGAGTCAGAAACATAATGTCGGCAAACCGGAGCCAGGGCCTGGCTACTGGCGGTGGTCCTAGCTCCCCTATCAAACTAAGCCGGTGGGAGGAAATCTGCGCCAGCACTATTGGCATCGAGGCAATAGAAGGTGTGGGTGAGATGGAACGTGGCACCACATCATCGGCGGATGGAGGCGAGTGTCCTAAGAAAACACTGTAATGCAAATTATGATGATAGTCCACCAATTTGTCCGTCCCAAGAGGCAATGCATGGCCCATTACATACACATTGACACATCCCTGCCTAGATGCCGTCCTCAGCACTGACACATCCACATGCATGCAGCATGGCAATGCCATACCTGAGACACACCACACAAATATGAAAACGACATAAGTCACACTGTACGCAGTCCACAACAGAAATGCATGGCACACAGCATACGCCAGCTCCAACATGTGTGACCCTGACAGATACCTTCATGCTCCACCTATATAGGAAACAATGTTATTGTCAAAACTCAAATACCTGACCCCCTCTAATGTGTAGAACAGCAATAATACCAATGTATGCATGATGCTTTTAGAACCATCACTGATGCCGTCCCTCACTCGGCCCCCCACAGGCTCAGATCCTGACAGTGAGGCCCGGGACTTAGCCGCACAGGCAACAACTCCCCAGAAGAGGACCAGGGGCCGGGAAAAAGGCAACAGGCCTTCAACATCGAAACGGCCAGCCAAGCCACGACAGGCACAGAAGGGGCAAACACCACAGGATGACACGGCACTGGTGCCGCTAAGGGCCACTGCTACAGTCCCCACAACATCTGTGTCCCCAGACGGACGAGGACGTGCAGAGTCAGGGCCAGGTGTGTGCCCCTGTGAAGGATGACTCTTCGGACTTACCTGCCACACCCAGTCCCGCACCATCAGTTAAGTGGTGCTATGCATTCTTTCATTGTGTACTGGTTGGGCCTTAACTCTATCATTTAGAGTGTTGATAGAATCCCAAGTCAAGATGGAGGGTCACAGCAGTGATCTGATTGGCTGAGAATTCCTTTTGTTCAGCTGGAAGGAGTGCTCATCTGTCTTTCATTGTCTACCATCAGCTGAGCAAGTCAAGTACTTTAGAAGTTCCAGTGGTGGGCCCTATTTGCCTGGGCCTGGCATAGCTTGAGAGAGCTAAGAAGAAAGTGTTGGTGTTTTACTGGAGAAAACAGAAATGAACTGTGAGCTGTGGATGCTCCAAGTTAAAGAGATAAGTGCCTGGCTGACTTTTACCTCATCAGTTAATGAACCGTTGTTCTGAACCATAAAACTGATTTATACAAGTAAATAAGTGGTTATAATTAGATATTATAATCTGTGAGACTCTATGTAGTAAAGCAGGTTTTATTTTTTGTCAAGTGCGCCCATGACTTTCTTTTATCTGAGCCAGCGCTATGAAGAAAGTTAATTCTTTCCTAAAAAGAAGTGTGATTTAATGGAAATATTCTTTGAGAAATATACGCCGTGTTTTAGGCTAGCGTAATGTTAAATACTTTAGATTGCCCATAAATTACAACCCCAGCGGCCGCTGAGGGAATTACATTTTAAAATTTGATAAGGGATAACATAACAAAAGCGTTAGTTTATAGTTATTAAACAGGTATGCAGCTTAGGTGGGGTTAGTAAATAATTAAACAGTGCTTAAGGTTGTAGAGGCAGAGTTAAAGGACATGTGATAATTTAAAGACTTTGAAGATCGCAGCCCATCAGTGGAGACAGGAGCGCGGAGGACTCAGTATTCCGTTTGCATCCAGGTTCATAAAAACAATTTGTTTGAACAAGAAGTTTAAGGAAAAAAGGTTGAAAAGACAGAGCTTAAAGAACAACCATTTTTATGTGCATATCTTTATTTTTTGGAGTAAAGATAGACTGATGTTTTGTGAACACAGTTTTTTTAGCCACTCTAGGGAAAGCTGTATTACCTTTAATTTGGTGAAGCTTTAATGTTTCCATCCTCTGGGCAGGTAGCACAGGATTAACAGGTACAAGAGTTATTCAGCAGTTCATTATACCTTGAAGCCCAAGTTAAAGTTGATTTTGTATGTTGACTGCATAATCTTTGCTTCCTTCCTTGCTGCAGATATCCTGAGGGTCCAGAGGTCTGAAAGGAGTCTGTTGTTTGTTGTTTTTTTCACATCCCCTTTCCCCCCCCTCCCGAGGTGTGGAATATTTAGCTGTGGAAATTATTGGTTGAGTGTTTCACACCTTAGAGTGTCTGTCGGGTTTCAGTAGCTTCCGCAGACAATCAGACAAGACTCAGCCTGACAGTATGACACCACACCAGAGCAGTCTGGAGGGGAGCCAGGTCAAGGGAGCATGAGCCCCACAGAGGAGCCACACAGATTTGGGAATTTGACACATGCACCATCCACCTCCACTGGTGTCCGGGATGGGGTGCAGCAAATGGAACATACGGTGCAGCGCCAGGAGGAGCTGACAGCCCTAGTCAGGCAGTTTGTTTCCGATGGTGCCCAGGCAAGGCAGGAGGGGCGGGACAACACTGTGTCCCTGAGACAGGCCATTGAGACCAGCACTACGCGTATATGCGAGGAGGTGTCTGTTCTGAGACAGGTCCTTTCCCGCATAGCGGATTCCTTGGAGGCAGAGCGACCGCCCCCCCGACTGGAGCAAGCGGGCACTGCATCATCATCCAGCTCCACTCAAGCCAGCCCGCTTCGCAGGTCTGCGCACATCTTGCGGCGATCGGACATGCCGTCACCAGGTGCGGGAACTGGACAAATGTAGATGGGGAAGCCTGATTAAGACAATAGACGCAGAAACCTGCAGCATTTGCTTGGACACCATGTGTGGGGGAGTTGTGAGGGGAGGGAGAGGGGGAGAGGGTGTGTGGGGGAGTTGTAGGGGGAGGGGCAGGGGAAGAGGGTTTGTGGGGGAGCAGGATGGGGAGAGGGTGTGTGGGGGAGTTATGGGGGAAGGGAGGAGGGAGAGGGTGTGTGAGGTGGAGGGTTTGAGCACTTTATACTATTTAACAGTTTAATAAACCCGTTGTGTAGCAGATAAAATACTTGAGTGGACATCCGCCTTCATGACGCCAGTATTTGCACGTCCGCCTGACTTGTGATGTCCTCCTGTTAGCGCCATCCAAGGCAGCTTACTTCATTGCTATGGTAATTGGTTGTCATGTTCAGTTTGGGATGCTTTGGGGCACAGTGTTTTGGAATGTGCACATCGTGCTGTCACCACAACAATGACACCATGGTGGTGTGTGCATCTCTCCCCCCTTTCACTGCCATGTACCTGTCATGCAATTTACCAAGCAGCCAGGCACATCGTCCTGCATGTCGCTCCATGTAGCGCGGAGTTGCGCAGGACCATTGAGTCATGAGTTGATCCGGGAAATCGGGCACAACAATGTGTGATGATCTTGCTGGAGTCACATACCATCTGTACATTGATTGAGTGATACAGCTTACGATTGCGGTACACCACCTCTGTTGCATGCGGGACCACCAATTCCACATGGGCACAGTCAAGTGCACCAATACAATTTGGCATGACTGCCAGTGCATCGAAGATCTCCTGGGGAGTCCGTGGTAGGGATATGTAGTCCGTTGTTGCTTCAGGAGGGCATCCAGCACTTGGTTCAGCATGCGAGAAAATAAGGGTTGTCATATGCCATGCATGTGCCCCACTGTGTGCTGGTAGATGCCTGTGGCCAGGAAGTGGAGCACAGACACTACCATCAGTAGAGGTGGGATGGTGGTGCGTATTTCAATCAGGCTGACAATGTCGTTGTGTATCATGTCCACAATGGTGGTGATGGTGTCCCGGTCCAGTCAGTACAGGGTGTGGGTCTTCTCAGGGTTTAGGTTGAATGGACTGGCTCTGATGCGAGGGATTGGGGGCTGCCTGCGTGGTACCGCTGGCTGCACTGGTGGGGCTTGCTGGGCCTGTCTCACCCTCCTTCTCCTCCTGCGTCTCCTCTGTAGTGCCTGTTGTTGTTGCTGGTGTAGCAATGCAAGCATGTCCTACAGCCCCAGTATTGCTACTACAAGTGGAATCATTTTGGTGTGGTCAGGGGTGTGGTGTGTGGATGTGCTCCTTTTGTGCTGGCCCAGACTCCATTGCCACCACCTGTACTGATTGTCTGCACCTGTGGCAGTTGGCAGCAGGTGGTTCGCGATGCCGGTATTGCCGGCATCCCGGTACGTCTCATTACCACCTTCATGACGCCGGTATTTGCATGTCCGCCTGACTTGTGATGTCCTCCTGTTAGCGCCATCCCACTATTGCCGGGCCCAAGGGACGCGTGCTCGCGCGCATGCCGGTATGGGGAAGCACGCTATCAGCGGTGGCGCTAATACCGGCTTGTTGAGTCGGAATAGCCCGTAGCGGTATGCGGTGCCGGTAATCCCTTACCGGCATCGTTTTTCCATTACCTCCAACCTCGTAATGACCCCATGGTCTCTGAAAGATCAACCGCTTCAAGTGGTCCAACAATATACCTATCTTGGTGTAAATTATAGCGATGATTCCAAGGATAAACCTTACTTGAGTAGTATTAAGAGTAAACTTACAACAACAATCTCACAAGCTAAAATTATTTTAGCCAAATATGGAAAATTCTCGTGCTTAACGGTATTGAATTGTTATAACCAGAAATCAGTTCCGGTCCTGCTATATGGCTCGCAGACGAAAAACATCCTCCAGGAAACTTACTGGTGAAAGATGGAAAGCACATTTTGGCGACAACTATTAATGTTGCCTATTTGTGTACTGATAGCGATGCTAGGCTACGTACTTGGTCTGACATCTCTTTACTGCAAATACGCCTGGAAAGTGTGCACATTACTGAAAAAATGTTTAATGTGCTCTAAACCACATACCTTGCTATCCATATTGACATCATATCTGAAAAATTACAATTATAAATTCGTACAACTCTGGAACAGCACAGCCCTAAAAATTCGGAGAGATGGTGAGATAAGCATAGATCTGTTATTGCTTAATCCAACCAGAGCGAAAACCAAACTATACGAGACTGACTGGATCAAAACACAAGAGGCATGTCAGAAATATAGGGATTTAAGAAATAACCACTTTGAGAACAAAAAACTAAACACCTTGGCAGGATACTTGACAAAAAGCCCCTGTCCGGCTCACAGGAATGTCTTTCTTCATTTCAGTTTGAATTTGTGGCATACACGAGATATTGGGGCAAGTTGGAAGAGTATTGACAAGATTAACAATGTTTGTCACTTTGGCCAAATTGCATCTCAAAAAGAAACGCTAAGACATTTGTTGACTGAATGCCTAATCCTCAAAGTACAACGAAACTAGACAAAGTTATGATTGAATGTATTATATTGACGAGCAAGTGGACTGTCAAATAATAGCTAGATTAACACATTTCCAAAAAACTTAGTGAGTATAATGATACAAAACTATGTTTGTATGGTGATATAGAGAAAATGGCTGTATCTAATGTTCATAGATACACATTGTTACATGCAGAACCTGCCCCTTGAAATGATTGCTAACTTGTTATGTCTACTGTCACTTAAACAAATTGGATTAATACAGATGTGGTCAAACAAAATAGTAATTTAAGTAGAGAAAGAAAACTTTCACTTTTAAAATGTTTTAAAATGTTTTGGTCATGTGCAATGTGGCATTCATTGATTTTGTATAAAAATGTGTTAATTGAAAGGTTGATAACTCAGCCACACCCATAATAAATAAAAATTAAAAAAACAAAGCATTCCAATTTGTATCAAATAGCATTCTTCACCATATTGATGTAAATATTCTGCCCTTTCTGGCAACATTTTTTTGAGCGGTGCAGCTAATATTGGCTTCCAACCTGTCGGAACACTAGCCCCTTTCTGCCCCTTTCCCTAACCCCACCTTCCATCTGTGCGTATCCCAGCTGCAGAACTATTTACCATAAAAGGCTACAGCTACCATCTTTGTGGCTGTGGTAGTGAGAGTTGATTTCTTCTCTATCACGCTTAATACAAATGTTAACACATCATCCTATCTCCACTTGGCCTTCTCCCATTTAATAATAATAATAATAATAATGATAATAATTTGGCATTTATATAGCGCTACAAACCCTCAGGTATCTGAGCGCTGCTTATTATTACCCACGGTGTGTGGTGCTCATTTATCGACCTCGGAAGGATGAAAGGCTGAGTTTGGTTCTGCCGGGATTCGAACCTGCGTTAGCAAGCTCTGAACGGATGTCAAAGCGAGCGCTCTACTCGCTGTGCCACTTGACCGGCTGTTATTTATTTATTCCCCACCCCACACACCGTGCCCCTCCCCCACATTGTTGCCTTCTCCCTGGGTCCTCCCAATATCTGTGGTTGCACCCCTTGTGGGGAAGAGGCAATGGGCCCTTTCATCAGCTCAAGGCCCTTTAAATGATAAGAGCCATAGCTCCATTGTGATCATTGAATTGGGGCTGTCTGACCTCCGCCTCTGGTACCAACCAATGGAATCTAGACCACTATGAACAAGACAATGCATTACCAATCTTATCATAGATTCCAGAAAGGGGTATTGCTCTAAATTCATCTCTGGGAGCCCAAACGATGAAACCAATAAGTTACTTACCGCATACAAAGCTTTCATCTTTTACCATAATACAACCGCATACAAAGGTTTCATCTTTTACCATAATACAACCTGTCTGTGTCATTCAAAAAGACATCTTCTCATCTTGCTTGCCCTCCTTGCTCCTTATAGCCATAACACTTCCAACAAATTAAAATAAAATCCACAAAAATACAACTCTGGTTTTCCACATTTTTCTTTCCTTGAAGAATTGCAACCTCTTTTGCCTGGTATGCAGAATTCGTGCACACCTGTGATGGGGGATAGTGCAGGGGCCATGTGATTGTCTTGGAATCAAGACAAACGCAGCAAAACACAGGTTTGAATCCTGATCCCGTGCTTAGAAACAATTCTTGGTATTAAGCGCGTTACAAAAGAACAATTATACAAATTATAAAAAGAACAAGAAAGGTGACATTGTAGACATAAATGCTACACTAACAGAGTGCCACTTATTGAGTTGTGATGAAGGGGCGCCTTGTGGGAATGGTTGGGGAACAGTAGATTATATATTAACATGGAGTTTCAGTTTTAGCCATGCTTACTCATGTTTAAGGCATGGTATTTTGAGCAAATATTCCAAGCCATGAACGTTTTAGTGCAAGTACATAGTTAGGTTACTCAAATGTGAGCACCTTTTTCAAATGCATTTGATACATTCCGGCAAAAGAATTCACAGTTGAAAGCAGAGAATTGCATTGGTTTGGATTTCCGAGCTCCACGCCAGACCATTATCTTTGGTATGGTTCTTGGGGGTACATTGCGTAAACCAAGTCAGACTGTATTCGCGATTTTTCTGGAAAGTGTTCCAAAGTGTCTTGGTAATAGTAAATAAAACTGATATTGATAAAACTACAGAGAACTACAGAACAGGACTTCCTGTTAAACTTGAAGCTGCTGGGCAACTTGTATAAGTGAGTGAAAGCTGCATTAGCCTTGCTCTCAATATAAACATGTTTTTTACTTCCCTATAAAAATGCTTTACACTGATACTAGACCTGTGAGCTCAACAGCCTTTTGGGACTCAGGCACTTCATGCTTCCGTTAGATATGTATGCTAATAAGTGGGTTGAAAGTTTAAGCCCAGATAACGTAAAAGGGAGGCTTTGGAAGGCAGGCGAGGAGAATGCTGTCAGCGGGAGAAGATCGGAAGCAGAAGGACGCTTGGAAGGAGAGGAAGAAGCAATGGCACCATTATTCTCTATTAAGAGAGGAGCAGTTGAAGTCCCTCATATATTCCTGGCTGGATTATAAAGCCACTAGATCGGATTGTTGGCTGTTCAGGGACTTTGAGTCCCCAAAGCACTCTGTTTATTGACTTTTGAGCAGAACTATTGATTTTGATTGAGCTGTATGGGGGATATTTTTGCATTCCACCCCTTCCCCCAAGGCAAATCAGCTCACCACCTGTGAACAGATCTTATTCTTGATTGGCTTCATGTTGGCACCATGGTCAATCCCAATTGACAATCTCTTTTTGAAGCATTTTTCTTATTTTTCTGCTTTTTTGATAAAAAGATCATGGTGCTTTGATGGATGGCTTTTGATATTTTTTGGCATTTTTCCTGGATTGTAGACCATCCAAGACATCCATTCTTCTGCAGCCCTCTCATCTCCCTACATTCTACAGATAATGAGTATGAGAGTTGTTTTCCCTTCATTGATATCACATTGAGAAAGGTATTGAGGTATTGAAAAGGGAAGTGCTTTTAGGTGCTTTGATGAGGTTGCCTAGCCAGACCTGGTGATGTAGGTAGTTGTTTCTAAGGTGGCTATGATGTCTTTGAGAAGTTTGATTAGTCTGAGTCTTGTGTCGAGGTGGAAGCAATGACAATGATTGCTGCATATTCATTCATTACTTTTTGCATTTCAAGTGTGTTATGTGTATTGTCCATAATGGTAGCAATGTTTCTTTAATGCTTATTTCTCATTATTAAACGATGTACATTGTACATGTGAGTGTAAGAAGCATTCTTGAGTGTTCATTATTGTGTGTTTTGTCAAGAAGCATTTTAAAATGAACTTTAAGAGTGGGACATCTATTTAAATGTACTGTGTATTGACATGTTATGTATGATGCATGTTTTAATACACAAAAAGGGTCACTGGAAGGTATGAACAGTGAACTATCAATAAAAAATCAATGTGACATTTGTAAACCTCTCCTGTACTGTTAAAGTGAGAGTGGCCGCTCACTTTATGGAGTTATTGTTTACTCTCTTTGCTGATGCACAGTGACAAGTGTAGGCTCCTCCTTATCTCTATTACTACTGCAGCCCCTGCTGGTGGGGGGGGGGGCTTGGACACCCCCCTTCAGGTGTAGGGAGGGCTCTAGATATAGGAGCGATAAGAAACACACCAATATACCTGCACCCAACACATAGCACCCACATCACTGTAAGCATAGATTAAATGGGTCACACAACAAATTACAGTCAATGTGGGTGGAAACCAAACCAGGTAATGCATAACAGCCTAAATATCTAGTACAACCCATAACTAACATACATATATAGCTCAACCATAAAAAGGCACAAACCCATGCCCTGCAGATGTCCATTTAAAGAATCAGAAATACTAACCCCCAGTGATCTTGGAAACACAGACCCAGGGATGAACTGTTGGGTGCAAATGTTCCAGTGCCATACATCTACACTGATAAAGTGAGCAGGTACATGAGCACGGGCTGCGGTGAATGCAACAGGCTTTCAATATTCCATCTCAGTGACTGGGTTGCATGGCAACGTGAAAAAAAGAAAAGATGGAAATAGTTGGAGAGGCTTGAACTACTGGAGTCTGCAAAAAACTTATAAGGATGAAAAATGCGTTTGTGTAAAAGGGGTAAATCTGTATGAAATAAAGTGTCAGGAGTAAAGAAAAAAATTGATCATCCAAACCTTGAGATTCTCATGGGAAACCCTTTTACCATGGAATCACAAGCAGTGCACTAGTTAGAAACTGCTTCTTCCACTTAAAACCTATCCAACATATCATGACATACTTATCGTTCCCCCCAAGAACCCGTGCGATCTTCACTCTGGTACTTTCAAGATTTGACAATGACAACAACCTCTAGTTAGGCTTCCAGCCACCGTAGAGCAGAAAATACAGAAGCAAGGTTGCTTAGACTGAAAAGATGGGAGCACATCATCTTGGAATACTGGATTATTCACTGGCTATAATGATCTAACTCAAAACACTCTGCATCACACAACAAGCATTCTAGGGCAGGGGCCCAGACGTAACCTTCAAGATGTCCTACCAATATGTTCTAGGCAAGATTCTAGAATCCAGTACGTCAGCAATTTCCACAGTAAGCTGAGAAATGTCAATGAGGGGGCCTACCTTGCTGTTATTACCACTAAATCTCTGAAACACCATGTCAGACATAAAAGGCCCAACTGACCTTTTGGGAACTTGTAAAAACAAGGTTCTTCACTAGGCTGGGGGAACGAAACTAACGCCAATAGTGACACCTTGCAGGAGGCTAGGACACTAATAAACCACAACAACCAAAGCAGTGTTTACAAACATCACTACCCGTCCAAGGTAACACCCCACTGCCCAAACAGTTCAGTGGCAAGACACACCCCAACTTTACCAACTCATGGGAAACCAGCTTAACATTTTCATGAACCTAAAACATTTAGAAATAAGCTAGAAATACTTATGTGAAACTGCTTACTCAAATGTGATACCAGAAAAATATGTAATGGCATGCCCAGGATAACATTCCATAGCATGGACACCCTCAACATCACACCATAAGCAAGGAAATGCCTCTGATTCTTCTTACTTTAAACCAAAAAGAAGGAACCCCATATGGGCATATAAGTAAGAAAATGTCATTTTGGTACAAGGGAACTCAGACAATCACAAAGCAATGGGGGAACATTTGGGTATTGCTTAATCAAAACAGGCACAATGTGATGGTTGAGCTAAAACATGGCGCTGGTGCGCAGTGCATTCTGGGGGAACTCAGAGCCATAATGGATATTTATCCATGCCTCAGTGGAAAGCTACACTTGCTTTGCGAAACAACATTTTTTCAACGTTATTCGCTGATGGGCTTGGAATGCAGGCCTTCTCAGCCAAGACACGACGCTGGGAAAGCTAAGATCCGCAGGTGCCGGCTGGTACCTGATAGCGAAGTTTGTTTTGGTTTGCTATGCCTGCGCCAAGGTTTTGAGATGAGTTATGGAATTGTTTTCCAGGGCGTTTAGGAGAGAGAAGTGCTTTGCTCCTTAAGGTTACTGTCGGTTGACCCAGCTGGTAACCAACGGTCACCCATCAATGCGCAAGCGCATTGCCAGAAGGTTCGAGAAGTTGCCATCCCTTGTTGAGGAGGGCATATATGCGGAAGCCCTCAACGGTCAGACGGGATAAGCACAAAGACCTCAGTCGGAGGGGGGACGCTTCGGTCCCACACTCCTGTGGGTTGTTGTGCTCTCGGCCTGGCTGTTATCGGGGTCTTTCAGCCGCTTCTGGCGAGATGAAGTTCCATTAAGCCACGCCCACGGTGATGTATTTCTTTCTTTGACTTCTTTATGTTTTCTGTGATCTATGTCCATGTGAGTTGTACGAGTTATTTCTATGTACCTGTAAGCTTTGAATAAATAGCCGTAAAGAGCTGATTATCTTCTAAAGTGTGCGTGGCTGTGAATTATTGTGTCTGTTTTTGGGTTGAAGTATTTGCTCTATAATTGCACTGGTGATTTATGGTAGTTCCGTGCACTTTTCAGAGGAGAGCAATACATCTTTGGCGACGAGGATGGGATATTTGTGATGAATTGCTCCAAATATTAAAGAATCCGTTTGAATGCAGGGATATTTGTGATGAATTGTTCCAAATATCAAAGAATCTGTGTAAGCAGGGTTATTTGTGATGAACTGTTCCAAATAATCTGTTTGAAGCCGAGGTATTTGTGATGAAGTGTTCCAAATAATCTGTTTGAACGAGCGAAAGGTTGTTTTAATTGGGCAGTGAGTGTTGAACTGTGTTAAGCTGTTTTGTTTTTTTTTTCCTTTTCCCTTGCTGTGAAATGATGATAGTGTGAGAGAATGCAGAGCAGGCTGTCGCCTTTCCTTGGTCGTCTCACTCCAGCTCTGAGACAGCCAATAGACAGCACCTTTTGTGTTGGCCTGCCGCGGCCGATAGCATGTGTGGGTGAGATCTTTCCCCTTCAGTAAATCAGTGCTTGGAAATGAAACCAAGGAGCCGAAAAGCTGTGAGCAAAGCGGAAAAAATGGCTATGTTCACAGTGCTCCGATGAATGGTGAAAAAAGATTTATGTTCAATTAGGAAAGCATTTTTTTTCATGCGGTTTCCCTTGACAAAGTTGCAAAGTGAAAGCTTGCTCTATTTTGGCATGAGAGCAGAGAAAGAAAAAATTGCAAGTATTTGACAGGCAAATTGTGACTAGTGTTTAAACATTAAACATTGCGACTCAGCCCCAGTGTGCTAGCGAGTGGGGGGCTGTGAAATAAGGAGGCAAAGGTGCGCCTTTCTTATAATGTATGCTTTTGAAGTGTTTACATTCCTGAAGATAACGTGGGAATGAGCCTTGTTTAGGAGAAAGAGTAACATCAGTGTTGAAAGCTTAAAGGGTTTGTTTTTGGCAACTAAATTCCATGTGCTGGTGGTGCATTCTGTTTAAGGAACACACTAAAATTGCCTGCATTGCATTTTAGCTGTGCCATGCTTACAATGGGGGTGAGACTCACTTGATAAAAAAAGAGTGAGTGAATGGCATTTGAATTTTCGATTTTTGTGTATTGATTTGAAATTGCAGAACCAGTTTGCACTGGTTTGGGGGGAAAAGACAATTTATATTTTCTAAATTGCCCCTAGAGTATTTTGACTGTTCGCACGCTATACCATGGAATTGCTGCTAAAAGCAAAAGTACTGTTGTTATTAAGGGATGTATGTTTTATACGAGACAAGGACAAGTTGATTGTGATATATAGTGATAATGTTGTTGACAAATTAACGGCCCACAAGCAATATAGAGTGGGGGTTGCTTTTGCAGATAACGTGCAGGGAGCTGCACTACACATGACATGTTTTAAATGCACTAACTTAAGTGGTTATATTCTGGCAATGGTACAACAGAATGGAAAATCTGTGTGTGATAAGACAGCACAAAGATTTAGTGGGTTGCGGGTTCTTTTGAAAGATCGCACAGTGCATTGGAGTGAGTTTGTGAAGCCAAACTACAAGGTTACGAGGAAAAAGAAAAATGTATGCCTTTAAATCGGACATCAGTTTAAACAGGCTAAAAGGCGATTCGCAAAATTACATGAAGTTGAATCTAATAACAAGAAAAAGTGTCTCTTTTGAAAATAAAAGTCTTGCTGTGCAGAGCTTGTGGCTTGAAGATAACTTGGACTGTCTTGGGCGAGGTGCGCGTAAAAAAAAAACTGTTGAAGGAAGGCAGAAAAGAAAAATGCTGCGCTCCTGTTCGGAGAAATGGTGTTTACAGAAGCTGGCAGATATGGGAGCTTTTCTGAGTTGCTGAAGCAGTGCAGGAAATAGTTAATCTGGGTGAACTGTCTGAAACGAGTGGCTTCCATTGAAGCCGCCCCAGTTTAAGAGTTATAGGCCTAAGAGCAAAGAGGCAAGCTTGCTGCGAGGAAAGATAAACAATGACATTCCTGCATTCCATCCCCTGTGAGAGACACCGCCAGTGTGAGCAAAAACTGAGGTGGGGGGTGCGAAGCCAGAATGCTGAAACTGAACTGAAGGCAATAATTGCCGTGAGTGAGAAGATGAAAAAAAAAAAAAAGAGCGCAATCTACCTTACACATGATGATGTACGCAAGTAAAGAATTTGCCCAGTATCGGATGGCAGACTGGGCGCATCGCATCTGAACATTTGGGGAAAACTGTGCATCTGTGAATGGGCTAAGAAAAGACACAGCTGCCCATTTCAAGAGACATTGCCGTGCAAGCTGCATCCCAGTACCCCATGTGATGTGAACTGAAGTAAAGCGCTGTGCACTGGAGAAGAAACCTCTAAGCGCTTTGAGGAGTGAAAATACACAGCTGTCACACAGCTGGCAAAATGCAAGCTACATTGCCAGGGCTGGAGTAACTGACAAAGACATTATGGTGTTCCAATGAAAAAAAAAAACTGACAAAGGTAGCCGTTTTGCAAGAGACAACATGCAGAGCGGGGCTTTGGAGTATAACATGAACACTGCACATTAGCCATGATCCAGAAGCCTCACGGCTTAGTGCAAGAATGAATGATTTGTTGAAGAAAATAAAGGAACTGACTCAGACTATCGCTCTCAAAAGGGTGGCCCAAGAAATCAGCAGACACCCTTTGGGAAAATGACAAGTGGAAAACCAGAGGCTTTAAAGACACTGCCTGTATGGAGAACTGGAGAGAAGATAAACAAAGCTGCTTATGCAACTGCAGGCGGTATTGGACTAAAGGACTTTACCTTTGAAAAATGGAGTGATGCCAGCAGGGCAACCTAAATCAAGATCATGAAACACTGGAAGCAAGTTGATGCCTGGCATTCGTGATCGCTTTGGTGACAAAGAAAAATATTGATCCATTGAGAAGTGCGACCTGGGTACTTATTATATGGCTTTTGTAGAATCACAGATCAGTCTGAGGTACCATTGACCAACTATGATCGCATTGCACAAATGAGTTTGTGACTAGGCGGTTACATCCCGTATGGTTGAGTGCAAATAAGCCCCCAGTAACACAAAGAAGGGTGGTGTTAAGTGAAGGGGTGGACAACGCTGATATTGAAGTTTTGATAACACTGATAACAGTTTGATAACACTGATAACACTGATAGTGTACCTTTTGATGAAATCTTAACCTTTCTGTTTGTATTTTGCCTAGGCAAATAACCACGAAAGTAGCTTGCCATGATTGGGGGGTAGACGTGTGCAATTGCCGGGTGACACTGATCAGTCAAGCAGACGCATTCTCAGAGAAAGCGGGTCACTGCGAGATGATATGTCAACTTTGAACTTGTCCTGCACCGCACTCAATGCTGCTAACGTGCGTGACGTAGGAGGACATTTGTTCTGCAACCTGCGAGAAGTGTCCAACAGAGTAATAACTTTTCCAGAACTGTCACGGTGCGGGCTTGGCATATTGTCAAACATTTGATGCTGCACATTCCAATGATTCAGTCGACGGTTGTAATGACCTTGTTGATATGTTTTGCCTTTCTTGTCTAAAGGACTGTGGACAATGAGTTGTGGACTGTGACATCATGCACCACAAACAGCTGTGTGAAACAGCACTCGAATGCCAACATGTTGAAACCTGATTCTTAAATGCAGTTTGAGATTAATGTGTGAAAAAAAAAAAACGAAATGTTTTGCCCTTCCAACTGAATTGCCTTAACCAGAGATGTTTATGTTTTGCCTTTTCCAAAATTACTACATTGCATGTGGCCAGGAAAATGATTCATGAATTGTTGGGGCAGCAGGGTTGGGGAGCAGGAGCATAATATTTTGAGATAAAAGGAATGCACACACCAGAGTTAGCTGTGCGTATGTTGAGGCCTTTGATTTGTAGTAATGCTGCCAAGTGTGTGAGCTCTAATTGGAGATGGTAGCATTTGAAACAGGATGGCACTTTTCATGTGGCAACATCACATACACTTATATTCCAGCTAACATTTCTGAAGATCCATGTGCTTTGACTCGATTAGGACTAATGATGTTTCCTTTACACTCAGTGAAAACTTGAGTTTAAAACTCAGTGAAAACTTGAATCTATGGGATTATATCCTGACTGTGATTCACATGTACATTTGCTATCAGAAGCTGAGGTTTTAGCATTAACCCTTTGATTAGTAGGTGTTTGGGGTTTAGCTGCTGTGGGGTTACATATCTTTGATGAAATTAGCGTGTTTAGTGGTTAAGAGTTTTAATGCAGAACAGGGCTGCTGTTGATTATCTATTGCTGAAACATAATTTAGGGTGTGATGCCTTTGAAGGTATGTGTTTCAATTTGAGTGACCACTCATGATCCATTGAAAATCATATTAGAAGTTTGAGGGATCTCATTTTCTCAAGTATCCCAAGATCACATAGAAGCTGGCGGGATTGGTTATTTTCATGGGTTCCTGATATTGGAAGTACACTGCGTTATGCTTTTGCTTGTATTTGTATTATATTAGCAATCATAATAGCTTGTTGTTGTTGTCCCAACTTGGTTCTAACATTTCGTTGGTTTCAAAGACCGCCTCCTTTGCCACTGGGCTATGGAAAGTAAATATCCAAGGGTGGATTGTGATGGTTGAGCTAAAACATGGCGCTGGTGCGCAGTGCATTCTGGGGGAACTCAGAGCCATAATGGATATTTATCCATGCCTCAGTGGAAAGCTACACTTGCTTTGCGAAACAACATGTTTTCAACGTTATTCGCTGATGGGCTTGGAATGCAGGCCTTCTCAGCCAAGGACACGGCGCTGGGAAAGCTAAGATCTGCAGGTGCCGGCTGGTACCCGATAGCGAAGTTTGTTTTGGTTTGCTATGCCTGCGCCAAGGTTTTGAGATGAGTTATGGAATTGTTTTCCGGGGCGTTTAGGAGAGAGAAGTGCTTTGCTCCTTGAGGTTACTGTCGGTTGACCCAGCTGGCAACCAACGGTCACCCATCAATGCGCAAGCGCATTGCCAGAAGGTTCGAGAAGTTGCCACCCCTTGTTGAGGAGGGCATATATGCAGAAGCCCTCAACGGTCAGACGGGATAAGCACAAAGACCTCAGTCGGAGGGGGGACGCTTCGGTCCGACACTCCTGTGGGTTGTTGTGCTCTCGGCCTGGCTGTTATCGGGGTCTTTCAGCCGCTTCTGGCGAGATGAAGTTCCATTAAGCTACGCCCACGGTGATGTATTTCTTTCTTTGACTTCTTTATGTTTTCTCTGATCTATGTCCATGTGAGTTGTATGAGTTATTTCTATGTACCTGTAAGCTTTGAATAAATAGCCGTAAAGAGATGATTATCTTCTAAAGTGTGCGTGGCTGTGAATTATTGTGTCTGTTTTTGGGTTGAAGTATTTGCTCTATAATTGCACTGGTGATTTATGGTAGTTCCGTGCACTTTTCAAAGGAGAGCAATACACACAACTAAAGAAGCAGCCAAATGGTCTCATTATGAGGTTGCCAGTTAAACCCGCCAGTAGGCGGCGGGTTACCGGCAACCCCATAACACTGTTAACGCCACCTGACATCCCAGTCTTACCGGGATATCACAGGCAGCGACGGTACGGTTATTTCCCATTCCCATGGGAATGGGAAACCTGAAGCACCGGTACCATTGTTAATGGTGCCAGTGCTTTAGTGAAAAACATGGCAGTAGAGGCCTGAACTCACAGCAGGTCAAGCCTGCAGGTAGTTCAGTGCCCCTACCAGAATACTTATAGTTTGGTGGTCTGAAAGGGAGCTGGTACATTGCTACCAGCAGCTTTATTTCCAGACCGGCAGACTCATAAACAGGGCCCTGGTTTCTAAATCCCAAACTTCCACTTGCAAACCCATTTATCATCCTCCATCTTTACACCATCACTCAATGCACGCAAAGCAATGGCCAGGGCTGCTTGAACACTACCCCAAACCAAAGTACAATAGTACAACCGTGCCATACCAACCCATGCTTGCAGTGGGAAACCCATGAGCAACCAACAGAGAAGATAAAAAAACAACTGGGCCTCGCCTGTGGCAAGAATTATAGTCATAGATTTTAGTAGCTGTGACAAATCTGGGAAATCCGTCCCTTTTCCCTTAGGAGGTGCCACCCCAGTGAGGCTAGGGAGGTGAGCCTGCTAAGCAAGATCCTCCCTAGGAGTCTAGAGAAGCAGGACCGCCCTGGGTGTGCCTCCTTTCTAGTCTACAAGGACACCCATTCCTATAAAGAATTCTCTATGAATAATACTCTCTCTCCATATACGGGGGTGGAAAAGACTGCTGTTGCTTCTGTTTAGCATTCAAACACTATTGACATTACTTCCTTATTTTGGCTCAATTTAAGACTAAACTCCCCTTTAACCAAGCAGCTGACGAAAAACTGCACGCTGTGCTGAATCCAGTGAAGTCATCACAAATCCCCCAGGGGAAGGCAGCCGCTACCTGATCCTGACCCTGGTGGGGAGGGAGGGTGCACGAGGGAGGATCACATTGGAGGAGACCGCTTCTGGGGAGATGTCAGACTTCACTGGATGAGACACAGTATCTCCCCCTTTCCCATGAGGAAGACGCCCTTATTCCCAAGACCCTTTTTCTGTGAGGAAGACCACGTGATGCCCCAGACCTACTGGTGGGAGAAGTGAACCCTCTTCTTGTTTTTATGACCAAACATACAATCATGACACTAACTCAGACTGCTCCAACATAAGACGTTTTTCTTCAAAGGTTCCTTATTATAAAATCAGTAAACAGAACTATTCCAATGCCATGTGTTTAACAACATCTAGGAACTTCAACTCCCAGAATTCTCCAAGTACTGAAATGAGAAAGATGCAGGAGTTTGAACCATGTACCAAAAACCTTTACCACACCGAGCAGTCTAGTTGTTTTTCTAAAGCACCTGTGCATAGGACATTTAAACCTATCAAGCACACTGTTCAGAGTGGCAGGGAAGGAGAAGATGTTGGCTCCTGTCCAAGAGCTCACAAATAGTATGTTACTGGTGTGGCAGAGTAGAAGAGGCTGCCACAGGAGAGATGCTGAAGCAGAAACTGGAGTGCTGTGGAGCCTCCGGGAGTCACAAGGGAGGTCCTGGGCTCTTGTTGAGTTGAGAAGCTGGCATTCTCCATTTCGGATGCCAAAGAGAAGCAGACGTACATTTGCGGAGCTGTCAGAGAGGCCAGAAGAACATCTACAGCCTCCAGATTAAAAAGCGGGCGATAGCAACATGCTGCAGAAGCGCAAACGTGATCGCAGGTGCTGGAGAAAGCAGCTGAGTCTACCCAAAGCTAGTGGGGAACCCGGGACATTCCTGCAATTGTGCCAATAGCGATTTTAACATTGTATCTTTGTGACTACGACGAAAGGCTTATTTGAATACCAAAAAGCAGAAAGGCAAACCCCAATGAACTATGAATACCTGAAATGTAAATGTGGTGCCAAACTTAAAGAAACATTGCCACAAATATAGATCAACCCGAGGCCCATACTGGTAACATTTATGATAAAGAGAATCAAATAAAAAGTCCCAGTAACACAAGATACCAGGTGAGTGAAGGATATGAGAAAGTCCTGGTAGAGGAAGATACCAGGCAAGTGGAGTATATAAGAAAGACATAGTTAAGCAAGATACCAGATGAGTGAAGTACATGAGAAGTCCTGGTAAACCAGACACCAGGAGAATGACGCCTATGAAAATCAATGATAAATCAAAGACACCAGGCAAATTAAGTACCTGAGAAGTCCTGGTAAGCCAAAGACACCAGGCGAATGAAATTTATATGAGAAATCCTGACAAGCAAGACAGCAAGCAATTGAGATAAATATAAATGTCCTGGCAGGCAAGTATACCAGGCAGTTGGCTTTTCAGAAAGAGTCCTGGCAGGAAAGTACACAGTCGGTTGGCATTGCATAAAGGAACCTGGCAGGAAAGTAAAACAGGCAATTTGCAAGCCCCAATAAATAGTCCAAACAAGATACCAAGGAATTGTTTACACACGTGACTATTCTTCTTGCAATTGAAAATCCACGGGAAGGAATCCCCTCTCTCAAACCAAAGGCTTCCGCTTCGGGGAACATTTTTGTTGGAATTATACTTAATTTAGTTTTGAACACTTTTTGGCCAATTGAAGATATTTTTTCCTTAGAAACTGTCATTTGTTTATAGTGTGAGGGTCAGGATAGGACGTTTTAGACACAAGGACAGTTTTTTCAGTTATTGACCTGCCACAGACAGATCCTTAGTTTTTGGTTTATGGGCAGGGAAACTCTTCTTTATCATAAGGATAGAGAGGCATTTTCCCAACCCTTTTTTTTTTAATAAACATCTTTTGTGAAAACACGACATCCTTATGTACGGCTCTCATTTCAAACCCCTCACAATGCCCATTTGAAATATTGCAGTGAGAATAAAGAGACGAAGAGTAAGAATCCTACAGAGAGGCGAGCCTCTGACGTGAGAACATCCTGGAGGCAGAGCCATGTTACACCACAGTGCCAGTGGTAGCGTGGAGAACCAAAGAGAGGAAAGCAAGATGCCCGAAGACCGGCCCTTAAAATGACCATATTGCCAAAACGGGGGCAGGGAAAGAACCGTCTTACATGGTGATGTGACCACACTGCAACCGTGGTGGGTCTGGGCCAGCGCACAGCCGAGGATCACGGAAACTGCTGAGATGGGAAGGAGAAGGAAAGAAAGAGGCATATGCACCAGAGACTACACACCGCTGGATCCCACCCGAAGGCAGAGAAGGTACAAGGGATGCCAAGGGTGGAGGAAGGCGAGTTGAGTTAAACAAAGCGTAAAAACTGAGTAATACAAAAGGGGCCTTGAGAGCCCTAAAGAGTTAATAGACATTGGGCTTCATTACAAGTTTGCTAGTCCAGAACAAGCGTGCCAGTAAGCTCACCGGCACCCTTGTTTGCTGGAGCCGCTGTGTCCGACAGGTCTGACCCTGCCAGGCACAGCGGTCATGGTAGTCAAAGCCATCACAGACGTACCGGCGTCGTGTCATCAGCAAAATTACCGCCGCCTGACTTCCCGGCCGGCGGACATGTAATAGCCCAGTGGCACCAGGAAGTCAGGTGCTGGTATTTTTTTACGGGTCTGGCAGCAACCTGCCGTTAACACCGGCAGGGTTACCATCGGACCCGTAAGGAGGCCCATTGTTAGAAAGAGGGATACCTGTAGGGTTCAATCAAACCATACAAGGCACAATATAAGGGGGAAAGAAAAGGTCCAAGTTGGTGGAAAGGAATTAAGGGCGTGATCCCTCTGCTTCAAGAATATGAGACGTTTGGTTTGTGTAAAGACTTGCAATTTTTCCTGAGACTTGAAAACCTTTATTTTCTGAACTAAGAACAATCATTTGTCCTACGAGCAGAACTTGGGAGAAATCCAACTAACATTGGCCTGACGAAACAAGCGCTGTGAGGCTATGGCTCTGGCTCATTTTTATGTGTCTATTTTTTAAGTGGTAGGGCCAGATAGCAAATACGATTTGAACTGAGGACTACCTTTTGGTTTTGGCACTTGAGGAGCACCCTTAGTTTAGTTTATAGGCACGGAAATTCCCTCCTAGCAACATGGACAGTAAGGCATTTTTCCTTTTGAGTTAAAATAAAGACCCTTGAAACGTTAACCTTGAGTCTGACTCCTTCTTCTGGTTCGCCACATAACACACAGAGAGCCAGTACTTTCAACTGCACTCATAAATACCTCTGGTTTTGCTGCTTGCCTCCCCCCTCTTTAATCAATTAATCTTTTATAATGCTTAATACCGGAGACCAATCTCTAAGCCCTTGACTGGGATTCGAACCTGTGATACTCTGCCTTGTCTTTATCCTCCAAGCCTCCACACTATTTCAATCTCTCCATTGTCCTGCAAGACCTAGCACCAGGAGGACGCCAAAGTGGCAGAAATTGGGCTATACAAGACCAAGTTGCATTTCATTACATTTCAATCCTACTGTACTACAACGTGTCAAGAGATAAGGACTGCCCCAACCCACGCCATTGCAGTTCGCAGGGGAGGGACAGTGAAACTGTGCATCAAAACCAGAGGGCTGCAGAATCTCCCACTCCTATGCTGTCCCTAGATCACCAGAACCACGAGGGTACAAACATAATAGTCCTTAATTATCTTGCTAAGGCATTGTAGTGGTATGTTTAATCTTCATTGAGAAGACCATGATTTTCATTTTGTTTTGGATGAGTTTAAATTTGTTTTTGGTCATTGTATAGACTATTAGAGATACGTTTCTGGTAAAGGCAGGTTGGCAATGTACTGAGCTGAGTTTAGTTTATAGAAAATGTGGGTGGCAGCTGTTTAACTCTAGAAGGCAATTCCTGGTTTGCTGATGATGTTTATTAGAGGTGGTTTGGCCATTTTTACGAGGCGGTGTGAAAGAATGGAGATCTGAGGGAGTCCTGATGCCTGCTGACTTTAATATACTCTGCACGATTCCTTGCTCTCCAGAGCAAATCAGTTAGGTTGATTTCTCCTAGTCATGTGTCCTGTGAAGATCAGACTTGATGGTTAGCACTTACTAGTGTTGAGAAATCGTGACCCGTGAATGGGCAAAAGAATTTAAGATGCACAGTTGTGTAAGAATCGGGGTCAGCTCAGGTCTGCTTCCATCATCTGAGAGTGTCTGCTTGCTATCCTGATGACTGCATGCCAATGTCACTTTATAGATGAAGTGGGATGAGATGTTAAAATGGTAGAAATATTTTGCAGTGGGCTGATGGGTCTCCTAAACTCCTTGATACATTTGAGCATTGCTTACTCTAGTCTGTTCATGTAGTTGTCTTTCCTGGATGAAAAGGTTTCCACCCTGTGGAGTTGTTAGTAGCGGGTGTATCTGACTACCTAGCAAAATTAATTCATCTGAATTTGTCCCATCCTTGTGGTTTCTATTGATGTTTTTTTAAGTTTACATATGTACCAATTAACTGCATATTTTAATGTGTCAGAGGCGCGGGGGTGGTCTTAGCCATTCATGATGCAGGTAGAGTCCTTCATCTCAGTTTGTGGGTCACTGTGCAGATACCTTAGATTTCAAGACATTCATCAATCTAAGAAAATATTCCAGCCTGATGGCTTTCCAGGCTCTTTAATATTTGGAGGGGACTTAAAATGCTTAGGTGAGGCTGGGCCACATGAGCAGTATTGGAAGGTGGTCTCCACACTTAGAACAGAGAGTTTTATATTGCTGAATACTCAATCTAGTGTATGTGTCTGGCTGTGTGGTTGTTTATCACCAGTTGCTTAAGGTATAGAGTGAATGGGGTTTCAGAGGGGTTCCGGGCTAGTGTGTTAATTTTCACCTCCAGCCATAGATTACAATTGGGCAACATGGACAGGTTTTCCTAGTCCACAGAAAGGATTGTAACTGTATCAGTGAATTGTCTAAGAACAGTCGATTGATGGATGGTGGATAGTAGATCATCAGAAATGTGCCACTGTATGGGTGGAAACCAATCCACTTAATCTACAAGGCAAAAAAAACACCCAACATATCTAGTTCAATTCATAAGTAACATTTGTACATAAATAGCTAATGGGCTTCAAACAAATGCCCTGCAGATGTCCACTTACAGAATCAAAGTCAACGAAAACAAGTTTGATGATGTGAGAGAGTCAAGGTCCAGACCCTGCCAGAAGGGAGCAAGGACCCCGCTCAACCTGGAGTAGGCGGCGCACCAGGGCATTGGCAGAACCGGACGTACCTGTGACGAGTCATAGATGTCTGCACTTCTCCTCGAGGGGAGCCCTTTCCCATGAGGCCATGGAGGTGAGGCCGCTTTTCGACAGTCCCTCCTGGGGGTGTTACACAGCAGGAGGATAATTTCTCAATTTGAGAAATATGACTATTAGTACCCCGGTACATCATGCCGTGGTACTAATAGCAATAGAACTCTCGGAGAGAGGGGGCATTACCAGTCGAGTTATGCCCCTGGGTCTTCTACCTATCACCCCGGGTGGATTACCCTACTGGTTATCCCCCCCTCCTTGGGTTCTATTACTTCAATAGGATAAGAGCTGCTGACAATGGTTGGTTTCTGCCACACAAAAGCTTAAAACGTTCTTCTTGGGGTCATGTTCATACATACGATGGGTGATTGCAAGCAATGGGTGTATTTTCAATGTATTATGATCCTGTCTCATTATTATGGAGAGTTAATGTGATGGCCTTTGGTAGCTGAGATATGGGTATTTTATTGGTATCAAGGTTTGTAGTGTGATTCTTTCTATTTCAGGAAAATCTTTGTTTTCCTGTGTGTTTTATGGGAATCAGGATAGGGTTGTTCATTCCTAAACAATCCTGCATTGTAGAATTTTCTAGTTCTTTGTGGTCTTTTTTTGTTATTGATGATCATTAGCTAGGGGACGCTACCCACTTGACACATTTCTGACTCACAAAGAAAATGTAGTTTGTCTAAGAAACTAATAATCACAAAATCTGGGTTTGAAGCAGGGACCCAGAACTTATGCTGGCACTTGTGGGCTCTGCCCTCCTACAAGCTGGCTTTTCGCCCTCTCCGTCTTTGAACTCTTCAACTGCTGAGTCCCAACAGTCTGCACAGAGGCTGAGACTTTCTATGAAAATGTCTGATGGGCAGATCCAGACTGATCTTGTGCAATGCTTTAACATTCCCAGTAATTTTGAATGAATCGATGTTCCTCACCCTCTCCTCCTTCTCAATGCTAAATCTGCTGACATATCCTTAAGTGCGAAACAACCACTGCAATCAGGCATTGAATTCCACGTTATGCTGAAGTGTTTCACATTAAAACAAACAATATCATCTTTGACTGAAATCACACATTATAGAAGCGAACTCTGTGATATATAGAGAAAACAAACTGGTGTTTAGCATTACACAGTTCATGAATCAGAATCCTTTGGCACTCCACACATATCTGCACTTCAGTTTGCATGCAGTTCTCTGAATGGGAATGCACCCTGAATGGCAATGAGTAGAAATGTTCAGCTTTCTGTTAGAACTACACAAAGCATAACATTTAGTGACCGCCATGAAGATTTCAGGAGTTACAGACTTTTTTGTATCATAAAAACATTGGGTGAGGGTTTTGGGAGATACAGACGCCTTTGTCTCAGATTCTCAAAAGGACACGTACAAAAATGTGCAGAGGAGGCACTTTTGTATTTGCATTACTTTGTGCCATGTTATCGACAAAGGTGGCCTGTGAATGGTTAGTGGGCTGGACCTCAGCCCATATAATGTGCTGGGCAGCTCTATTACAGCGCTCCCGACTGGTATATGTGCCAGGATCCCAGCCCCTGAGTGCATTTATCAGTGACAGGGCCTTGAAGGGCAAGCTTGAGGACTAGAAATTCAGGTGAGACAGCAGCTGTTCATAGCGCTGCTGTCCCACCTAATAAAATGCATGGCAGGGTCCTGCGCTCCTGTTTCAAACAGGCTCAGGCGGATTTGTTGGATTTATGCGCATTTAGAAGCAAATCCCATTACTGAAATCGGGATGCACTTTCAAATGCACAGAGATACTACCTTTATCCCCTTGCTTTTACGCATATGGGGATTGGAAAGGATCTAATATTCGCATCTGTGATGCACACATGTCTTTGTCAGTAGAGGGAAGGTTTTCCTGACGCAAATTAGAAGGATGTGCTAGCCAATCCCTTCCTTTGCCCCGGGAAAACGCCTGAGAATCTGGCCCATCGTTCTTGTTGATATCTTGCTCAGATCCCTTAATTCAGCAATCCTATTCATCATTGTGACTGCACTTCTGAGTCAAGCTACCATATTCTAAGTCTTAGCGTTCCATATGGTTGTATGCATGCACAATGCTGGACTTACAACGGATACCTGATAGTTTATTACATTTAAAAGCAACAGGCCAATCATAAGTGGGCACAACCTCGTTTGGGCTTCATGTATGTGCTAGATCTTCAAGCTGAGCAGTGTGGCAAAGAGATCACAAATAAATGCAATATGAATGAAGGGGAGAATGGGTCCTATTTCTTCTTCACGCGGCCAATGTCCAGTCCCACTTTCTTAGAGCATGGTCGGGGTATTAATGCAGATGCGCGTATCCCATCTTCATTGGAGTTCACAAAGTTCACAGTTATTCGCCTCATATGGTTCCTGCTTACTATCTGACCAAGATAGTTGCTAGCAGGTAGAAGGAACCATACGAGGCGAATAATCACTCAGAATAAGACGGGATGTTATTCCGAGAGCAGCGTCCTCACGGGAAATGAACAGATACTAATAGGTGTTGCTGAGAAGACACAAACCTCTCCTTTCACAGTGCATGAGATACACTTTATGAACTCCAATGAAGATGGGATACAAGTATCTCCATTAACACTGCAACCACATTCTACGAAAGTGGGACGGGACATTGGCCGCGTGAAGAAGAAATAGGGCCCGGACTCTGTTAGCTGGGATCCAATATCTAATACAGTGAACCATTCTGAATTAGAGTTGGTACAGGGTACCACGCCCACGTGATACAACCCGTTGGAGATTATACTTATTGTCTATCGTTGTCCTCCGTCCTGAGGAAGGTTGGCTGAATAATAGGGGCAAGATAACCTGCACCCATTAGAATACAACCGAAACACGTGTCGACAAACAGTCATTCCCCCCCAACCCCCTATATAGAGATAGAGGGATAGATCTGTAAAATACACAAGTTGAAATTTAGGAAATTTGTCGTGAATTTTGGCTATGGGTAGAATAGACACCCATACTAATGTATAAGTGTTGGTATGAATATGGCAAGTCATGAATGAAAAGCTGAATGGAAAGAATGATAAAATTGGGTCTGTGATCTTTCTGATGATTTATTTGAATTGTCTAATGAAATGAAATTAAATGAACATTTTGTATTGGTAAAGGTTTTTGACTATACACACACAGCATCCTGTCATCATTTATCTATTGGTCAATTCTCGCTACCTTGAGCTTGTGCTCTATCAATTGGACTAAAGACCACTGTAGAGCCAATTCACAGTGGACTAAACCAACTCTAACAGGTAGGTACAGTCAGGGAGCTCTTAACCTACCTGAAATTGTCATATGTTAAGGATTTTAAAGGGGCGTCACACTCCAGACCGATGATGCAGCGCACAATCAAAACGCTTTTAAATTTATGAATTTGGATTCAGCTTTGAGAAGGCAGCCAACCCGTCTCACACCCCCCCTAGCGTACACCCCGTGTCACAATGGACCATGAACCAGGCCGGTGTGTAATAATAGAATATATATTTATTTTAAATTTTGAATAAAAATCAAACACCTTCAATATAGGGCAGCAATCACCAGTGTGGTGATAATTACATTGTAAAATCATAGAATACACTTAGTTTGACCATCTTACATTAGATATACAATGCACAATTGAAAGAAAGCAAGATTACTTTTCGGGTAGGATTTTCAGATAGCACCACAGTTAGTATTTCCCCCTGCAACACTCCCTCAAACGCCTGTTACCCAAATTATGTTTGGATACAAATGAGTTTCAAGGAGTCAGGTATACTATGCAAGAATTGGATTGAAAATCCGACCTACCACGCCTGAATGGGAGGCAAAAATCAGATTGAGCTCCTTTGAAAAATTTGCAAAATGGCACTTGGAATTACTAAACAGTTGTTTTTACATGTGCGGTTAAATGAATAAGGCAAGAATGTGTATGGCTATATCAAGGAAGCAAGAAGACTCGCAAACTACAAAGCAATGTACTAAACAACGGGCATACAGTTTAGAAAATCATCTTTAGAAGGAAACAGTGCTGCAAAATCACACGTGGCAGGATTGCAATTGCTTGACTTTTACAGGTTTAAATTAGAAAACGGCTTGGAAAATTAGCTAAACAGACAAAATCAGAATGCAGTTTTAATGCTAAGGTACAAAGGCACATTACAGGTATGATATGAAAGTGAAAGGGTAACTCTTTATGGAGGACAGTATGAGATTCTTAAAGGGAAAGGAAAAATCTGCCTTTTAAAATGAAAGCAGTTGCACAGGGAAAATCGGTTTAAAAAGGAAAATTACAACTTTCACTGATACTATATTTTAGTGGCTAGGAAAGAGGTACGCCGCCTGCGACAAAGGTTAATTTGCAATTTTAACACCTTCACGCTTTGTGTCTCTTTGTATGGGAATTAATTAACTTATTCCAAATAGTACTAAGGCCTTAAGCAACAGACTGAAATGATTTGGAAAGAATGGCACTAACGCATGGAGATGAATATGGATTTTCCTAAGGACAGGATACATAGAGGACTCTGACAATTTGAAGGATTGTGCTAGGGCAGTTATAGGATTTCTATGGGATTGGACATAATACAAGGTAACAAAGCAACGGATGCAGTTTTTGGTTAGTGGGGAAGGATGATACTTACAACAAGCACTTGAACAGGGTAGTTTGGACAGAAAACCGGGTTTCTGGGCAGCGGGGCAAGATATGGTCACCGTGCAGCAGTGGGCTCTACTGGAAGGGAACAGCTGGGCCTAGTCTGGTCACTGGATAGCAAGGTGCATCAGCTGGGCTCTCCTTGAAATTATTGGGATTTTGTAGGGTTTAAATTCTGGATCAGCGGTTCAGACTGGGTAACAAGTTCTGCCTGGATCTGTTATCAGCTACCCCATTCCTGGCACTGGAATCTGGAAACTTGTAGGGTGAATGTGGAATGCCTGGATCTCTGGATGTTGATTTATGAATGCTGGATTTTCTTGAATGTCTGTATGTCCTGAGCTTTGAAGATCTGCCGGGTGACATCAGAGAATTTTTACTATGTGGGCAGAACTAAGCTAGACATACCTCTAAATCGGATTGGCCAGTCTATGGAAGTCGCTGCCTCACTGTAAGCAGATTGGACTGAAAAAGGTGACTCAGTTTTATGGTGGGTGTTTTTTACAATGTGCTTTGTTCTACCAAAGTTACTTTTGCCAAGATCAGTTATGGAACAAAACACTAATTTTTACAAATGGCATCATCAGGAAAATTGTACAGGCAGATTCCATATTTTACAAGAAACGTGCTGATCCAAATCCGAAGACGGTGCGATGCTGTTTGGTCATTCTGGCAATCTTTCGCAATTTACACCAAAAATATTTTAGCAAACATCCTTCAAATGGATATACATAAACCTAACAGTATCGGACACATTTTCAATTAAATAAAAAAACTGTACCATGTACGCTTTTCCCAGAAATGAAATTTTGCTGCCGTTTGTGTCCCCAACATGTCAGAGAAACCTACATTGTCTTATTTTAATGGCGCCAAAATTACTTTAAAACCAACCTAACTTCCCATTACTATGCCTTTAGGTTACTGAAATAAATACGTTGATGTGAACAGTCTCTGAAATCAAATGGGCTGGCTTTATTTCCAAATATGGGCAGTCTTTCCAATCCACAGCCAAATGTCAGGCTCTGGTCAGCTTAGCCCAGGGTGCCATGGATTTGCCTTTGATCTAAGGCAGTTGAAGCTGAGGAGAGGTGTCAGAGGATTTCACACCTCTGTGCCAGGGCAATCGATTATCTCATGCTGCCTCAATGACGCTCCATCTGGCAAGGTCGCTAGATCCTCCACCTTGGCCCCTTTCATGTGCCCATGGGGGCTGGTCCACTTGGGAAAGGTAATTCCGTTCCCAGGGGAGGCAGGGCCCTTTGAAGCTAGGGCCTGCCAAACCTGTTCTGCTGGCCTCAAAGTAATTTTATTTAGTTATTTATTTGTTTCCCTTTCTTTAAACAGAAATCAAGTCTTTTGGGAATAAATATCATGTATATATTTATAGCAAACCCCCATCTCCCATCACATTTCTGTGCAAGCACAGGGCATCATGTTAACATTTCTCTTTCAAAAAGGGCTTTTCTTGCTTGGCAAAAGCACCATTTTACATGTGGGTTAATTTTCTTGGATGCCACTTTCCAAATGCGTTTTTTCCTCACATCTTTATTCTGAACATTTCCATGGCCCTAGTCAATTTATACTACACAGGAATCGCTTCAACACAAGGGTTCTTTGAAACTGACATAAGCAAAGAAGAGAGAAAGAGGGCTTCTTGTGAAGAATCTGCCTGTGTTATTTTGTTGCAAAATGTAAAATGCTTACCGTATGGCCTGGATGAAGCTCTTTCACAGATTTTGCCTGACAACATGCCATCCAGTGAAGAATGCCCTATTTGCTGGTGCACAACCTGAACATGGATGAACATGGATGTGTCTTACTGGAACCAAAATGTGTAATGTTGAAAAGGTGAAAAGGGCATCAGTGCGTAGTCATTTTACACAGACATTTTATTTTTCAGTGGGAAGTTTTGAGCTGGTAGCAGAGCAGCACTGCCTTTGAATTCTTTTCTTTGGTGCACATGAAGAAAACACTTGCAGCCATTCTCAGGGTGTTCCAGGTTCCATCTTGCCCCATATGTGCTCGGCCACGACAGCACAGCCTTTACTTTTGTAACTGCAAAGAACAAGTTACTCTCTTACCTGGTAACGTTCTTTCGATGGGATGGTCCGACGACGTATTCCATATCTATGACAGTAATCACCACAGCTGTGCTGCTTTGGAAAATCTTCGGCGTCTGCGTCCTGCGTCGATGACATCGATACGCCGCCCTTGAGGACCTCCTCCGACGGCCGACATCACTGGATGTTATAGGTAGGACGCACGACGCCCGTAGCCACAGTTGTAGTTTTTTCCCAGAACGTGTGCCACCAGTCTTCTGCCAGTCTGACACACAAAGCCTTGCGGAAACGTAAACTGCAATCGCATAAGAAATTCTTTAGCGGGGAAGGCAGGGAGGGAGCGATATGGAATACGTCGTGGGACCATCCCATCGAAAGAACATTACCAGGTAAGAGAGTAACTTGTTCTTCGAAGGGATTTGGTCCTCCGACGTACTCCATATCTATGACAGACTCCCAAAGCAGTACCAATGCAAGGAGATGAGAAAAAGAATTTTAGAAAACAGAAATTTAGCATGCCCAATCAAATTGCAGAGTAAAGGACTGCCTTGCCAAAGGCCAGATCCTGCCTCCGGATGGAATCGAGGGAATAGTGACGTACAAAAGTATGTACCGAAGCCCAGGTGGCTGCATCACAGATTTTGCAAATAGGAACACCCCTCTGCAGGGCAGTAGAGGCAGCCATACCCCTGGAAGAATGGGCCCGTAAGCCGACCGGTGGGTCCTTACCCGCCAAGCGGTAACACTCGGAGATAGCCAAAATAATCCAGCGAGACAAAGTCTGTTCCGTCACAGCCTGTCCCAAACGCTTTCCAGCGTAACCAATAAAGAGATGATCGTCCACTCTGACCCGGGACATGCGTGAAATATAAAAGCTTAACGCTCTCCAAGGATCAAGCCTATGGAGCCTCTCCTCTTCCTCACCAGGATGTGGAGGAGGATAAAATGCCGGAAGAACAACCTTCTGGCCTAAATGAAATTTCGACACCACCTTCGGAAGAAAAGAAGGACGAACTCTAAGGACAACCCTGTCCTTATGAAACACAGTGAAAGGTGGCTTAACTGAAAGTGCCTGTAACTCACTCACTCTGCGAGCGGAAGTGACCGCAACTAAAAATACAGTTTTCAGAGTCAACAGTCTCAAAGGGCATGAATGCAAAGGCTCAAACGGAGCACCCATCAGAAACTTGAGAACAAGGTTCAAATCCCAACCGGGCACCTGGAAAGGTGACGGAGGGAACACATTAATGAGCCCTTTCAGAAACTGAGAAATGAAAGGAATTTTAAAATAAGAACACTCTTCAGACGAGCGCTTAAAGATGGACAGCGCCACCAGGTAACCTTTAATGGTACCCACTTGAAGGCCCCTGTGGGCCAAAGAAAGCAAAAAAGACAGAACCATGGGAATTTCACATGCAAAAGGATCCACATTCTTAACCCTGCACCAGTCACAGAACTTCCCCCAACGGCAACGGTACAGGGATTTAGGTGCGGGCCTTCTGACCGAAAGCAACACCTCCATCACGTCTTCAGGGAGGTCCCAATCCTTATACGTCAACCTTTCAGAAACCAAGCGTGAAGGTTGAGGGACCTGACCTCTGGATGGAGAACCTGACCCCCCCCGTGAGAGAAGATCGTCTCGGTAAGGAAGACGACGTGCAGGGCAGATGGACAAGTCGAGAAGGTCCGGGTACCACGTCCTCTGGGCCCACGCCGGAGCAATGAGGATCATCCGGTAACCAAACCTCTGTAACCTCTGCAGTACTTGCAGGATGACGGGGACTGGAGGAAACGCGTACAGCAGTGGGAATGACCACTCCACCACGAACGCGTCTCCTAAGGCTCTGTTTGGAGGAAATTCCCGCGAACAGAACCTCTCGCACTTCCGGTTGACACTGGAGGTGAAGAGATCCACTTGAGGGGTCCCCCAAAGGGCGAAGATCTCCAGGAGAATCTCCTGAGCCAACTCCCACTCGTGAGAGATCGTGCTCTGCCTGTTCAGAGCGCCCGCCGTCTCATTTTCATCTCCTGCCAGATGAACTGCCGAGATCGAAACTTCCTCTTGGATTGCCCAGAACCAGAGCTGCATCGCCTCCCTGCACAGAGGGAGTGACCCTGCCCCCTCTTTTTGTTGAGGTAGTGCATGGCCACTGTGTTGTCCGTCAGGATCAGGACATTCTTTCCTCACACAGTCGGCAGAAAAGCCTTCAGGGCTAGCCTGACGGCCCTTAGCTCCAACAGATTGATATTGAGTCTGCACTCCGACGGAGACCAATGACCACTGACTGTCAACTCGTTGGCATGAGCTCCCCATCCCATGAGGGATGCGTCCGTCACAATCGTCACCTCCGGCCAGGGCAGCCAAAATGGAGCCCTCCTCATCAGATTGCCTTCGTCGGCCCACCACAGAAGGTCCCGGGCGACCGAAGACGGCACCTGAACAGGGTCCGACATCCTGCCAGAGGACTGAGACCACTGGAGCTTGAGTGCCCATTGCAAAGATCTCATCCGCAACCTGGCCTCTGGCACCAGAAGAATGCAGGGTGCCATGAGGCCGAGCAGTCTCAAGAACTCGAACGCTGGGAGAGTCTGGGCAAGTTGAAACTTGTGCACCATCTGCTGAATGTGATGAGCCCTCACCTGGGGAGGAAAACACTGCCCCAGGGACGTGTCGAGCACCGCTCCGATGTACTGAAGCCTCTGAGTAGGTGTCAAATGGGACTTCTTTAAGTTGAGGGAGAAGCCCAGCTTGTGGAGGGAGTGGCAGGTGACTGACAGATGATCCAGGACTTGCTCGGGAGAGTGCGCCCTGATCAACCAATCGTCCAGTTAGGGGTAGACGTGAATCCCCCCTTTCCTGAGGTGCGCTGCCACCACTACCATGAGCTTGGTGAAGACCCTCGGGGCAGAGTTCAATCCGAACGGCAGGACCCGAAACTGAAAGTGCGAGTCGCCAACCGGAAACCTCAGGTACTTCTTGTGCTTCGGATGGATCGGCACATGAAAATAAGCGTCCTTGAGGTCGAGAGACACCAACCACTCCTGAAGTTGAAGGGTCTGGAGGACGTGAGAAAGAGTAACCATCTTGAACTTGTCCTTCCTGAGGAGTTTGTTCAAACCGCGCAAGTCCATGATGGGTCTCAATCCCCCGTATTTCTTGGAAATCAAAAAATAAGGGGAATACCATTCCTTGTTCCTCTCCGCTACAGGCACCAGTTCTATGGCGCCTTTCTCCAGCAGGCATTGAATTTCCTGCGCAAGGAGCGGATCCGGACTCTTCAAAGAGAGATTCCCCGGTGGATTGTCTTGAGGCCTCTACCGGAAAGGAAGACAGTAGCCGTGGGTTATGATCTCCAGAACTCACACATCTGAAGTAATGGCGCGCCACTCTGCAAGATGCTGTGCCAGCCTTCCCCCAACCGGCGAACCATGGGACATGGCTTCATGACTGAGCTGAAGCGGCTGCGGCGTTGACTGAGGGCAAAGAGGCAACAGCCCGAGCAGCCTTGGCACCTCGAGTACCTTGTTTTCCACCTCTAGCACTCCTACGGTGGCCCCTTTGACTGACAGCTCCTCTCGCTTTACCAAAGGATGAGTAATAATGAAAGGAACCTCCCCTCCATTGCTGTCCCCTAGGACGAAAAGGCAGAGGTTGTCGAACTGCAGCGCCCAACACCTTTGCTGCAGCTTTTGAGGTCTGCAACCTCTCAAGGCTCTCGTCAGCCTTGCTGCCAAAAAGATGTTGCCCGTCAAAGGGCATGTTGAGGAGCCGGGCCTGCACATCAAGAGAAAACCCCGACTTCCGCAACCACGCAAACCTGCGTATCACGGTGCTCGCCGCCATGGACCGGCTGACGCAATCTGCCATGTCCAAACCCGACTGAACGGCTTCACACATAGCATCCTTGCCATCCTGAACCATGGCAAGGAAACCATCCCGTTCATCCCCTTCGGGAATATGTTCAGCCGCCAAGGAAACACAGTCCCACAGAGTGTGCGTGAAACGAGACAAGGCACAAATGGAGTTGGCCGCCTGAAGCGCCATACCCCCTGCAGAAAACACTTTCTTCGCCCAGCCGTCAAAACGCTTGTCGTCCCTATCAGGAGGGATGGTAGGGTACGATGCCTGCTTTGCCGGGGCCGTAGCCGCTTGCACCACCAAACTCTCCGGAGTAGGGTGCTTGGACAAGTAGCAGGGGTCACTACTGGCTGGGCGGTATTTTCGTGGCAAAGACTTGCTCACTGCCGGTAGACTCTCCGGAGCAGTCCAAGCCGCCGCAACCACGCTCCTCTGTAGAGCCATATGAAACGGCAGTACCGGGTCACTTGGTGGACCAATGTCGAGGATATCCGTAAGGTCATCCTGAACAAACTTCCCTGGGGGAGCAGACCATCCTAAGTACTCCGTAACCCTTGACATAAGGCGCTGGTACCAAGAATCGGCACGAGAGCCAGGCTCAGGCCTACAAAACTCCACCTCCAGAGAGGTGTCCATCCCACTAGCATCATGCAGGGACTGCCTCAGGTCCTCAAACTGGCTATGGCCTGAGAGAATCTCGTCAGGCACCGTGTCTGGCACCATGCCATCATCAGAGCCTTCATCCACCTCTGAAATGAATTCCAGATGGCGGTAAGAAGGCACAGAACTGGAACCAAAGCCATGCTTGACCTTGGACAGAGCCTTTCTAGGTGGTTCCCCCGAGCCACGTGGTACCCCCGTCGACACAGCCCCGAAAGGCGTCGAGGGTGCGAGAGAATCGGCGTCGACGAAAGTCACGGCGCCGACAGCATCGACTGCGTCGACACAGGCCTTGAGGGCGGAGCCCCGAGCGTGTCCCTCGACATCCTGGGCGCCGACGTCATCGACGACTTCCTCGGAGGCCGAGCCTCTAGAGAGTCCGTCAATGACCTCGGCACCACAGGCGTCGATGTCTTCCTCAAAGACTTCACAGGCTCACTCGGTCTCGAACGCATCGAGGACCGGGACCTGGAACGGGCATGCTGAGAATGATTCCCCTTGTCCGAGCGGGACCTTTCCCGCGAATCGTGTCGACCACTCGAGCACGAAGGCGTGCGAGCGGTGTCTCTCGGCTGATCACGACCGAACCCACTCGGAGGCGCGGACGGACCAGTGCCCTGCGATTCAAGAATCGTCAACATTTTCTTCCCGAAGGAAGCCCATTCCTCCGGTGTCGCATGCTTGGTGGGGTAAGCGACCCGCCGACGGGCGGAGTCCTCGGATGAGGACGGGGAAGGCGACCAATGACGGTGCTTCCGGGAGTGCCTCGAAGAGGCAGAGGAGTGGCGAGACCGACTCTGGGACTGAGACCCACTGGACTTCTGACGACGACACGGAGAGTCGCCCCTCGAGTCGTCCGTCGAAAGCCCCGCAGACCTCGACTTCCAGGGCTTGGACACCTTACCTACCGATAACTTCTTCTTGCGCTCCCGCAAGGCTTTCGACGTGAGCGACTGGCAGTCGGCACAGTCATCCGTGTCATGGGCCTCCCCGAGGCACCAGAGGCAGGCGTTGTGCGAGTCCGTGACGGACATCTTGGACCCACAGTCCCCGCACTTCTTAAAGCCCGGACACGGTGTGGAGGACGAGGTAGACATCTTCACGAAGAAATATTTCACAAACAGGTTCGAAGAACCGAGAAAGCAACAGAAACTCCAAAGAGTCGAGGCGCGCCGAGATTCCCGAAGCGAACACGTTCGCGGAAAAAACAGAACTGAGGCTACGGGCATCGTGCGTCCTACTTATAACATCCAGTGACATCGGCTGTCGGAGGAGGTTCTCGAGGGCGGCGTATTGACGTCATCGACGCAGGACGCAGACGCCGAAGATATTCCGAAGCAGCACAGCTGTGGTGATTACTGTCATAGATATGGAATACGTCGGAGGACCCAATCCCTTCGAAATGCAGTTTTGATGCAAGGGAATAGTGCTCAGCAGAGCCAGTGCAGCCATTCTGCTTGTAACTGCTGAAGATGCAGTTTGGTGGTGCAGGGGAGTTCTGCTGGGCTGGTAAATGTACCCCAGACATATGGCCTCTCAGCCAGGTTTGGTTGGCCTGAAATTGTCATATTGCCTTACAAGCGGGAGTAAGCATGAATGATTAACTACATCCTAAAGGATTAGTTCATTCTTTTAGCGGGACGCTGGGTAAGTGTGCCCAGAGGACCAAAATACCTTTTCTTGATTCTTAAGTCAGGTTACTACTGCTCTATAAAAGTAAAGGGTCTGGGGGGTGGACCAGTTCAGTATTGTGGGACCCTGTGAAGCTCAGAACTCTGCTTTCCTTGACGGAAGTTAATAAATAAAAGATGCCTTTTTTTGTCATCACCTGACATTTAGGTGTGATCCTGGTTTCTGTGACAGCAGAAAGCTCATGTATTGTATACGTGAAACTTGACTTTGGCTCATGAATGTGATGATTTGGTGTCCAATACAAATAGGGAAACAGCTCTGTCACACTCCACAATAGTCTGCTCAAGAGTGCAGTTTTAAGAGTTTTGCCTTGAACAGAGGATACATTTTCTAGCACTTTGTGTCATAACTCCTACTTCAGAGCAAATATAGATTATTTTGCAGATTTCTCAGTCTCATGATTACTGGGTCTCATGTTTGGACTCTTCATTTATTTTTGCGATTTCCCCTTCTTCATATTGGGTGCGCAAGAGATTACTTCTTACCTTTAATGTGTTGCTTTAGGGTCATCTAGTGACAATGGCCGGAAGTGCCCGTGCAAATGTTATTACGACATTCCGTCCAATTGAAGGTGGTTATTTATGGTGCAGGTTTTTTAAAATACCTCATTCTATTCTCTGCGTCGATTCTTTACACACAAATGTTGAGTATATGCTATTTCATGATGTACAATTCGGAATCCCATTTGTCAACAATCTTGTTGCTTCCTCAGCAAAATGGACTTCGAACCAAAACTCCATCTCAATCAAAAAGTGATACCTTACATTTTGTTCACATCTTTGCTTATTAGAGTCAACATTCTTTTGAGCGGCATAATGGCAAGTTGGTAGGTGTTGTCCTGTTACTGCTTCAATTCCAATTCGTATTTGTTTTTACATTTCCAGGCAACTTCCAACTGGGACCACTCTAAAACAGAGCTCTGTTGACAAACAATCAAGCCTTCAAACAAAGCACAGTATGTCTAGCTGAATCGATCTTTGTAAAGTTGTGGGCATAAACTAGTGTAGCAATACGTTAGCTCCAGCCCCTCTTCTGTGCCGGTGTATTGTATTTAGAAATGTATATAGCGCTCTTTCCACATTTGTATGGCTTCAAAGCACTTTTTCCTGGTTGCAACGCCCTTGGTGACCGTAGTCAATGTGTCAAGGAAAGTCCTAGAAGTTTTAGGAGATGCGTGTGTGCATTTTTGCTGGTCTAGGGCTTGTGTGGCTGGCTTAGCTAGAATAAGCAGCCCAATGGTCCAGACATGTGGGTGTGCGCTGCTGGAGGTTGCAATAGAGAGCTATTGATGAGAGATTCAATGTGTGGTGTGGCTGGCTATACCGAATTTCTTATCGTTGGTAGTAACTGTATGCTAGTGGCAGAAGTGTTGAGGTACGTCTGGTGTTTCAGTGTGTACAGTTATGTGCACTGCTAGACCAGAAAGCATAGCCGTATCTGCATTCTATGGTGCCTGGGTGCTTGGTCATGCCTGCGGCCTGTGTCCTCAGATGCAGTGTAGGTATACGTACCAGAGGTCTGCAGGGGATATACGCACAGTGGTCTTCGTGTTGTTTGGCTGGTGCGATCTCCGTTCTGAGCAGATGGGGTGGTCTCATCATGGTCTCTCTGGTGAGAAGGGTCCTAGGATGTGCCTGGTGTGGGTGGGTATATTGCATGGGGCCTTAATGATGGGTGTGGGCTACCCTGGGCTACTTATCTCATTGTTTGTGGTCTCTCATGTGGACGGGTCTGGTGGGTGGGGGTGCGGTGATAATGTTGCAAGAGTGCCACAGCGAAGGCTGCTGGCATACCTGGAGTACTTGTCGGGTGTGAGTGGTGTTGTAGGTTGGGTAATAGTGTTTCAGGTGTGCCACAACGAAGGCTGCTGGCATACCTGGAGTACTAGTCGGGTGGGAGTGTTGTTGTGCATGTGGTGGTGGAGTGTCAGGAGAAACCGCTGCGAGAGCTGCCGGCCCCTGTATTGTGATCGAAGAGGGGAGTTTCTTCAGTGGTCTAGTCTCGGGGTGCCCTGGATCAGGTGAGTATTGGGAAAAGCCAGGTTTTAAGGGCCTTCCTGAATTTCAGGTGGTTTTCAGTGTTGCGGATGTGCAGCGGTAAGGAATTCCAGATGATTGTTGCTTGGACAGAGAAGGAGGAACTGCCAAGGCTTGTGGAGCTGTGGGGTGGGATCACTAGGCGAAATGCTGTACAAGATCTGAGGTTCCTGGAGGGTTGGTAGGGCACAATTTTGTCTCTGAGGAATTCCGGGACGGTGTTGTGGACTACGCTGTGGGTGATACACATGGCTTTAACGGTGGTGCGTAGAGCAATTGAGAGCCAGTGGAGGACTCTCAGGGTAGGGCTGATGTGTTCTCTTGCCGGCAGGTTAACGAGCAGCCATGCTGCCGTGTTTTGGTTTCTTTGGAGTTTCCTTAGTTGGGATGCCGGGGCTCCTGGGTAGAGGCAGTTTGCGTAGACTAAGCAGGACAGGATGATGTGTAGCAACACGTTTGCTCCAGCCCCTCTTCTGCACCAGTGTGGCAACACGTTAGCTCCAGACCCTCTTCTGTTCTAGTGTCAGGGTACAAAGCATTTTCAATTCTGAACCTTTCCACTTGGGCATCTGCCATGTGTTGTGATGTTGAGGATTGATATGAGACCCATAGAGACTGATTTGTTCTTTGGCTGCTAGGAATCCACCTCGTTAATTCAGTCTTTTTATGAAAATGGGTGTGTCCAAAACCCAATTTCAACTGGCTCGAAGTTGAAACATTTCCATTATTTGTCCGTGATGTAATTTTCCAGAACACTTCCAAGGTCCTCCTAGTCTTCCCTAATCCACTTCTAAATTATCCTTCAATTGAAATGGCTCTCAGCAATAAGGGGTCGAATCTCACATTATATGGAAAAGCTTGACACGAGACCATACTATTCCATTACAACTTCTATGCTTCAAGGAGCACATTATGGAAGAGGTCAGTGCAATCAATATAAGTGTTAGTGTGGGCCTCTTAGGGAGAATTCTCCAGAATGGCTAATTTCCCGTACCTACCGAGTCCCTCAGCAGCTTTGCTGGATTTCTTTTTCACCTCTTACATGTGTTTTTGGCTATGTGTTGTACATTTCTATGTGTTCATGGACTGTGGAGCCTCACCTACTCCATAGGCATCATCATTTTACTGTATGTTACACAGCACCTTCAGTGCAGTGACACAGGGTTGTCTTTTTAGACTTCCCAACTCAGACTTCATTTTCTGGGACTGACTACTGTCTCCCAGAACATGTAAAGTTGCCATTGGCTTTATTTAGTCTTTTTAAATTCACAGACCCAGTACAAACTGTCTTACATAGAGTACTGGAAAGGGTTAGTAGTTATCCCTTTTTGTCTGTCTTGCATGGAACATTATTTCGTTCCCCCTTCTTTAAGATTTGGGTGGTGGCAGTGGTATCTACCCTACTTTTCCTACCGCGGTCTATTTAAATAGCCTTGGTACTGTTTTAGGCTAAATTAGTAGCCGCAAACTATAAACCCGCTGGACCCTGTTTATTTTATTTCGGTTCCGGCTGGGTTTATTCGCCATTTCTTTTTGTAAAGGTCTTTCTCGTGTTTTACCCTGTGCACCAAACCAGGTTTGGTTCCTTTGTTTGCCGTCCTTTGGCAGGCTTCTGCACAGAAGCCCTCCTTAGGTGCCTGAATGTCTGAGAGGGACAGGATAGGAGGGAGGAGTTTGAGACTCCCTGCACAGGGTCTCCTTGGAGACCCATGTCGCCCTCTGTATGATTGGCTGTGGTGACTGTCCACCGGGACAGCCACCTTGCTGTGTGATTGACAGCCAGGCTGTGTGAATGGGGGAAAACTGCATAAAAATCAGGTCTCTGGGACTAAGAAGGCCGAGTCGCCACTGGATCGAGAGAACCGAAGAGAAGCTGACAGAAGAGGACCTCTACCACGACTGAACCTCCTGGTGAAGCACTGCTGTGGGTCAGAATCTCCAAACTTCGATGACAGGGAAGATCTGCAAGGAATCTTCTCCCCTTGAGCTGGTGGGACCAACCAGTTCGCCAAACTTCAAGCCAGGCCTCCCTCCTCTGGTCGAATTTGCTGTGCACAGCTACAGTGAACCGGATAGCCAGGAGGACTGGACCCTGCTTGGGTTTTAAGGAGCGCACCTTTTATTCGTTGCTTTGCTCTGCTGCTGGTTTCTTCCCTGGGCAGTGCAGGACCCTCCAGTCTTCCTACTTCATGTCAGTCCGACAGTCGCTTCAGGAACCGTGAGCCTGCAGGACCTGCCAGGAACGCCTGCCTCAGCTACAGCCTTCTTCTTCATTTAAGGTACTGTTCAAACCCAGTTGTTCGTTTTGTCCGACCGCAGTGAAAGTGTTTGCACTCTTGCCAATCTGAGGGCTTGTCCTTCTCTATTCTTTTAAGTACCTTTTCGTCCGATCAACATTGTTCTGAACTCTTGGCAAAGACAACCGCGAACTACCCTGAACTGTGTGATCCTCTGCAAATACTTTGGTCCATTGACTTTGGCCCAGGCATCTTGATTGGATTTCCTCACTGTAGTAACTTTTTCTAGATTGTCCTGTTTACCTACTTATTGGTGCTGCTCAACTTTTGTCTAACCTTGTCTTTCCCTCCCTTTTAAATTGCTGGAGTGCCATTTTGCTCACACTTACTTTTGAGCTTAACTTGTCCAGAATCTATTGGGTAGGGTGTAGTGTATTAAGAGTGTCATTTTTCTACGGCTTTACTTTGGTGAATTGTTTTACAACTGATGTGTAAATAAATGTGTATTCTTTTACTTAGAAACCTTGAGTCAGTGTTTGTTTGAACCATAGTAATTTCTGTCCTTTGTGTAACTATTGGTACTGCTCACCTTACTCTTGAGATAGGTCTGGATGCTCAGCCATCGCTACCACTTTACTTTGCAGTACAGGCTTGTACCAAAGGTGAATTTGTTCTGTCACTTGTAGTCTTAATTGTGTGTGGTGTTCCCAAAGGGTACTGCATATGATTCTGCCTAACACTGGTGTACAGCGGTGAGGATCAAGAATAGTAATTACACTTAGAGTGCTGCTATTATCTTGGATCAACTAACCACAAGGCTAAACATCACTAAAAAGCAATATTAATCATGTCTGATATGGAAGGCTACAGTCAGGAGACCCTCCTTAGTTACACCGTGGATTATCTGAAAAATCTGTGTAGAGATAGGAACCTCTCTGTGAAAGGCAAAAATTCAGAGTTGATTGAATGGTTGTTAGAGAAACAAAGTCTGGAGGGTGGGCCTGAAATACCTAACCCCTCAGTAAATGTGGAAAATGATGAGGATGATAATGTTTCTGTTATTGATGTGTTAGATGAGGCAGATGTGTTTCACAATGTAGGCCTCACTGGTCCTTTACCTGCTCAACAACCTTAACCTTTGTCCACTGGGACCCCACCAGGTCCTACACTCAGTCCTGAATTCATTGCTCTGGAAAAGATGAGGCTTGAATTGGAATTTAAACGTTTAAATGCTCAAACTGAACAAAAGCATCAAGAACCTGAGCTCAGAGAAATGGAGCTGAATCATGCCTTAGAAATGAAAATGTTGTCTTTGGAAAATGCTTCTCTCCCAGAGTCTTCTAGGTCTTCCAGTCCTAAGAGACCCCGTATGCCTAAATAAATTGTTGGTATGTATGAGGCTAAGCTTGATATTTTCGATTGGTTGGCAATGTTTGTATATAACCATGGTATTCAAGACATTACAGGGAATAAGTTTCTTCCTTGGCTCTTCTCTAGGCAACCCACTACTGCATCTGATGTTGTGATGGAGTTGGGGGAGGTGGATAGGATGGATTACGAATGTGTGAAGCTAGCTTTAATTGCTAGATTTTGGAAGTCCCCTTCCCAGTACCTTAAGAGGTTTAGGACCCTCAAAAAGCATGATGGTACCCATTGGGCTACCTGGGTATGTGAATGTTTGAAAAACTTGGTTGGGTTAAGGGTTAGAGAGTTAACACTTATGAAGGTATGAGAAATCTTGTTATGTTGGAGTCAATGTATGATGCCTGCTCTCCTGAGCTCAGACAGCACTTGAATGATTCCAAGGAGATGGATTCAAAGAAGTTAGCTAAGGCCGCTGACTTTTGGGTTGTCAACAGGGCTACTCACAAAGATTCTGGGGCAACTCAGAAGAAGGATGAGGGAAATCAGTCAAAGTAAGATAACAAGGAGAATTCTAATACCTCCAATCCAAAAGAGGGCCCCAAACAGCAACATAAGAGTAAACTACAAGAGAAACCGAATCAGACTAGTACACCATCTGGACCCAAACCAGTTGGAGGTCAGAACAAACCCTCATTCATCAAAACATTTGGGAAATGTTATGTTTGTGGGTCAACTGACCATGTGAAAGGGGATCCCAGTTGAAGGGTAAACCTTCAGGGGTCCACACTGTCTCCTTAGCCTTCTCCCCACAGGAAGAAGTACCTATGGCAAGTGGAAACTTTCACCTACTGGCTGATGAACCCATTAGAGTCTCAGCTAGTGTTTCCTTAGTGTCACTGGGCTTGTGGGAACAACAGATTTTAGATGATATAATTCCATCCCAGATACTACTAAAGAGTATTATAAAGATAGAGTTCTTGTGAATGGCCAGGAGACCCCTGCCATCAGAGACACTGGAGCCAGCATAACTGTGGTTGATGAATCATTTTTCAATGTGGAGGATGTTGCTAAGGGACCCAAACGCTTAACCAAGTTAGCTGGAGGCCCTGTGCAAATGCTCCCCCAGTTACCAGCTCTCATCCAGTGTAATGATATGACTGTCAAGATACCTGTTAGCGTGCAGAGTGAAGTGTCTGGGAGAGACCTGTTGGGTAATGACCTGAAAACCCTTGGAGTTATGTCTAGTACCCCCAGGCCTCCCAGTAAAAGGAAAAGGGAGCTCACTAGTTCTGCAAGGGAGAGGACCTTGAGAGGCTCTCCAGGGGAGGAAATAGAGGAAACTATCATCCCCACTCCACATGAGTTGCTCACTGCTATTTCTGGAAAGAAAGAGGCAAAGGGGAAACCCAAGACCTCCAAGAAAAAGACAGACAGCACCCCTGTGCTACCAACAAGGACATCCCAAGATTGCCAAAACCACACCTGTGACTCCTCCACCTGCTGAGGCAAAGTGTGAAGTAGAACCCTGTGTGGTTGATCCAGTTTCCGAAGAGTCAGATCTGGAGGAAAACATTGTCTTAGTTGGAGATCTAGACCCTGTTGACCATCCTGAGCTGCAGTCTTTACTGTCAGAAGGTGGACCCAACAGGGCAGACTTCAGCAGAGGACAAAGAGAATGTCCTACTCTTGAAGGTCTTCACCTACAGGCAGCTTCTCAGCTCGATGGACAAGAGCCTGGGAAGCATAGGTTGCACTGGGAAGATGGCCTCTTCTACAGTGAACCGACTGAGTCTATCCCGGGGACTGCAAAAGACTTGTAGTGCCCATAGAAAACAGAATCCAGTTCCTGCAGTTGGCCCATGAGATACCTTTGGCTGGCCATTTGAGTTTAGAAAAGACCAAGCAAAGGCTCTCCTTATACTTCTACTGGCCTAAGATGGGTTCAGAAGTTGACAAATTCTGTAGGAGCTGTCACACTCAACAAACCTCTGGCAAGTGTGGAGCCAAGAATGTGGCACCCCTGGTGCCTCTCCCAGTGGTGGGAGTTCCTTTTGAGAGAGTGGGCATCGACATTGCTGGTCCCGTTGACCCTCCCACATCTTCAGGAAACAGGTTCATCCTGGTTGTAGTAGACCATGCTACTAGGTATCCTGAAGCAATATCTATGAGGACTGTTATGGCTCAGGCTGTGGCTAAGGCTCTACTTGGTATTTTTACCAGAGTAGGGTTTCCTAAGGAAGTGATATCTGAAAGGGGATCCAATTTTATGTCCCACTACATGCAAGCCATGTTATGTTACGTTATGTTACTTTGCTTTTATACAGCGCCTTATGTTCCATTGGTATGATCTCAAGGCGCTGGTAGGTTGAATGCCCTCGGGAACCGTAGTTCAAGTCAGTAGAGCAAGAGAGTCAAAAGGTGTGTGTGAGCACTGGATATGTGTGCAGCAGGTGGGGTATTCATATGATAGCTGCTTCTTAGCGAAGGTGTGGTGGTTGGGAGATCAGGAGTATGTGTTTGTTCTGGCAGGGCGTTATCCAGACCGATTCTGGCTGCGTTAGGCCTGAGGAGAACGCCTAGGCTGGTCGGTGTGTAGCCAGCTGTGTTTAATTAGGATGATGGGGAGTATGAGGCAGCTGTTGGTATGAGAACAGCTATACCGAATGTGTCATAGTATTGCTGTGTTCTATTTGAGTGGTGGTGTATAGAAGAGAGTAAGCTTGGAGATGTGATATGGTGGTTTAAATTAGGTGCTTGTGATCAAGCGCACTCCAACCGGTCCATGCGCTCCAACCGTTTCATGCACTCCAATCATTTTTGAACAGTGTCCATTCCATGCTCTCAATCTGCTCCATGCTTTCCATCCGTTGCACGTACTCCCTCAGTTCTATGCACTCTATCTGTTCAATCAGTTCCATGTATTCCTTCTCATGCACTTTGTCCGATCTGTGCATGTTACGTACTCATCATCCGGTCCACCCACTTAGTCCGTTCCACCCATTTCATCCATTCTAACCACCTTATCTGTTCTACAAGCATCATCCGGCCCACCCACTTAGTCTGTTTCACACTCTACATCCGCTCCACCCACACTGTACATCTGCACGCCCCACACTCTACATTTGCTCGCCCCACACTCTACATCCGCTCCATTCACTTCATCCGTTCAACCCACGTCATTTGTTGCACACACTCGATCCGTCCCATGCACTCTAACCGTCCCATGCTCTACATTTGTCTATTCCATTCGTCTGTTAATTCCATGCACTCTTACATTCCGTGCCATCTATCCGTTCCATACACTCTGTCATCTGTAACATGTATTCATCTTTTCCATCCTTTCGTTCACTTTATTCCTTTCGTCCACTTCGTTCCTCTCGTCCACTTCATTTATTTCATCCATTTCATTAATTTCAACCCCTTTAATGCTTTCATACAGTTTGTTCCTTTCATCCACTTCACTACTTTTATCGACTTTACTCGTTCTATTCAGTTTGTCCATTTTAATTTACCTTAGTGGTTATTAGTTTTCAATTTCTTGTTCGGATCATGATGCTAGATTGTTATTTATGATATAGCATTTTCGGGTTAAGGTCATTGAATTGCTGTTATCCAATTTGAGTTAAGAGTCGATTTTAGGGGAAGAGCCATGTTTTGAGTAATTTGCGGAAAGACATGAGGTCCTCTGTGAGTCGGATGTGGGGTGGGAGTGCATTCCACGGAGTGGGGGCCAGGGCTGAGAAAGATGATCCACCTAACCTGACTGAGTTTGTTTTTGGTATGACTAGGAGGCCAGCAGAGCTTGATCTTAGAGTACGTGCAGGATGATAGGGTTTCAGTTTGTCTTGAAGATATTGAGGTCCGGTTTTATGCATTGCTCGGTCAGAGATGCATAAGGTTTTGAAGATCACCCTTCGGGCAACCGGAATCCAGTGCAGAGTTTTGAGGGCAGGGGAGATGCGATCTCTTGGGCCAAGAGCTAGTAGCAGTTTGGCTGCAGCATTTTGTGCTCTTTGTAGTTTAGTCAGTTGGTACGTGTGGACTCTGAGGTAGAGGGGGTTAGCATAGTCCAGTCTTGACATAACAATTGATTGGACCGCCGAGAGTCTGTTGGGAAAGGAGAGGTATGGAAAAATGCACCTCAGAGTTTTAAGGTGGTAGTGGCAGGACGTTGAGATGTTGTTGACTTGGTGCAAGAGGCTTAGGAGTCTAGGGTGCATCCAAGGTTTTTTACTGAATTAGAGGGTGTTGGCGAGTTGCCCATGGCAGATGGCCAGGGTAGTCGGTGTGGAAGAAGTTTGGTGTTGCCACATATCATTATTTCAGTTTTGGAGGGGCTTAGCAAGAGGTGATTTGGGGTCATCCAGTGATCTATGTCGAGGAGGCAGGAGGCGAGGTCGGGTTGGCAGTTGCAATATATAGCAATATATAGTTGGTAGACAAGCTTTGCATTAAGCAACCGACTAGAAAGGTGGAACAAAAACAATCTAGTGGGGCCTCCATGCGTTAAGGATTTTGGGTACACTCCACGTTAGGGTTAGTTTTATAGTCACACCCATGTCAATGGGCCTCATTACGAGGTTGGAGGTAGCCATGGAGCTATTAGCTCCATGGCTGCCTCCAAAACCCTTCCGACTCCGCCCTGGTGAATGGAGCAATTACCGGTCCATTCCGAGGTCGGAGGGACCGGTAATTCCCCATTCACCAGGGCCATTCCCCATTCCCATTTGAGCCCCCATAGGGCTCAATGGGAATGGGGAAGGCGCTAATAATGGTACTGCAAATTGCGGCACCATTATTAGCTCTAGAGTCCCTTTGCGGGTCCCGTCCTTAACGGCTGCAAAAACCAGGCGTTACGGAGGGACCCGCAAAGGGAACTCGTAGTAGGGCGGTAAGGGATTACCAGCACTGGTGCCCTTACCGGTGCCGTTAATCCCTTACCGCCCACCTCGTAATGAGGCCCATTGTCCCTTATCAATCTTCAAAAGATGCAGTACTCCGCGATTACCACTAATGTCGGACTATATGCACAGCATGCGATTCAAAGCACAGTCACAAGCATGAAAAATAAACATTCAAGGTACAAACCACATTCTTGTACACTTACTACATTATGACAGCCTGGATCAACTCTGCTATCCCCCTCCACTCCTCAATCATGTGAAGGTTCATAAGTCATCCCTACATCAATCTAGACATAATTAATTCACTTATTACTCAATGAGATCTATTTTCCATCCCTCCTCACTGGCTTACTGTTCATTATATCAGTGTACTTTTTGAAAGGAAATGTATCTTCCCTTCAAAACTTGTGCCTCCCGCACAATTAAGTGCTTGCAGTGCCATTGATAGGACTTCCCATCTATGTGTCACTACACCGACTGACTCATTGGTCAGACCACTCTGACCACTCACGCATTGTACGAGGCTGCTCCCTTTGTCATGGTGGCCATCTTAGACATGCTGCAACATTCTCTTAGGTATCCATATACCTTTTGCCGATGGTACCAATACTGAACCTCACCATGTGGAAAAACTGCGGTGTCACTTACAAGTTCTCTACAGCCTACCATCCACAGACAAATAGAATGGTAGAGAGGTTTAATCATACTATGAAGAGCATGAAAGATGCTTTAGAGGAACCCCTTAAAAGAAAGTGGGACCTTCTACTGCCATGCCTTCTCTTTGCTTATAGAGAAGTCCCTCAGGAGGGAGTTGGTTACAGTCCCTTTGAACTTCTCTATGGCCATCCAGTCAGAGGTCCCTTGGCCCTGATTAAGTAGGGGTTGGAGAGTGCTCCTTCCCCCAAGCCAGTCAGAGTGACTGACTATGTGATACGTCTCCAGAGGCGAATGTTACACATGATGGCAGAAGCTAGTGATAACTTAAAAGCAGGTCAGGCTCTGGTCAAACATTGGCATGACCAGAAGGTCAGCATGGTCGAGTTTACTCAAGATCAGCTTGTACTAGTTATGGTGCCAACAAGGCAGAGGGCCTTGGAGGACAAATGGATAGGACCCTTCAAGGTTTTGGGCAAACTTGGAGAGGTGAACTATCTGGTGGGCTTAGGCAGACCTAAGGAGGCTCCCAGAGTCTTTCACAAAAACTGTTTGAAGGCATACGTCTCAAGACCAGAAGTGGGAGCTTTGATTCTAGCTTCAGCTCAAGAGGAGGAGGAGAGTGAACCTCTACCTGACCTCCTCAGAGGCCAACCTTTAGATGGGAACATAGAAGGAGTTAATCTCTCTTCTAATCTGACATCTGAGCAACAGGATGAGTGCAAAGTTGTGTTAAATCAGTTTGCCTCCCTGTTTTCACTTTTACCAGGCTTGACCCCTTGGGGCCAGGTTATTTTCACTGGTTATTGTTTACCTGTGAAAAGCAGAGGTTACAGAATGTGAGAACATGCGAGATCCCACATAAAGGAAGAGGTCAACAAGAAGCTTGATCTTGGGGTTATAGAGCCCTCTACCAGTTCATGGTCTAGTCCAGTTGTTCTAGTACCAAAGGCACGATCCAAGGAGTTGAGCTTATTTGTGGACTATAGAGCTCTAAATGCAGACACTAAGACAGATGCCCATCCTTTACCAAGGGCAGATGAACTGTGACTAAACCTGGTGCAGCCAAGTACCTCAGTACATTTGACCTGACGTCAGGCTATTGGCAAATAGCCCTGACAGACCGTGCCAAGGAGAAAACTGCATTTTCAACCCCAGCAGGCCTCTACCAGTTTAAGGTTATGCCTTTTGGATTAAAGAATGTACCTGCTACATTCCAAAGGATGGTCAATCAAGTTCTGAATGGGACGGAGGACTTCTGCATGGCATACTTGGATGACATTGCAGTGTTCAGCCCTACTTGGAAAGAACATGTTGATCACTTAGGATATGTTTTGCAGGCTCTTGAGCAGGCCCATCGGACCATAAAAGAAAGCAATTGTCAAATTGGTCAGAGCAAAGTGGTATACCTTGGTCATAAGGTAGGAGGAGGTGAAATAAATCCATTGCCTAGCAAAGTACAAGCTGTACAAATCTGGGCCACCCCTACTACTCAAACCCAAGTGAGAGCCTTCCTAGGTCTCACTGTGTACTACGGGAATTTCATTGAGAACTATGGGACCATAGCTTCTCCTTTGAATGTAGTCTCCTCTCCAAAATTCCCTAAAAAGGTTAGATGGAATGAGGAGTGCACTCAAGCCTTTGAAAACCTGAAGAAAGCCCTTTGTCAAGCTCCAGTCCGAAGAGCTCCTGATTATCACCAACTCTTCATTGTGCACACAGATGCATCCAATACAGGTATTGGTGCAGTCCTTAGTCAACTGGATGAGAAAGGTAGGGAGCACCCCATTTGCTTCATCAGTAGGAAACTGAAGGAACCAGAAACAAGGTGGGCAACCATAGAGCGTGAATATTTTGCCATTGTGTGGTCTCTGAAGACGTTTAGACCATACTTGGATGGATCTACTTTTGTGATTCAGACGGACCACCAACCCTTGAGATGGCTAATGCAAATGAAAGGGGAAAACACCAAACTCCTAAGATGGTCAATCTGCCTGCAAGGGTTTGATTTCACCATTGAGCACAGGTCATGATGTCACCACCAAAATGCTGATGGTCTCTCTAGGATGTTTATAACCGACTAGAGTGAAGAGATTCATCCAGGAGTAGATCAAATCCTCCTGTCCCTTAGTCTAGGGTGGCGAGTGTTAGGGAGAATTCTCCAGACTGACTAATTTCCCTTACCTACTGAGTCCCTCAGCAGCTTTGCCGGATTTCTAGGACTTTTTTTTCACCTGCTAAGAGTGTGAGCCTTTTCCCCCCCTTACATGTGTTTTTGGCTATGTGTTGTACATGTTTATGTGTTCGTGGACTGTGGAGCCTCACCTACTCCATAGGCATCATCTTTTTACTGTGTGTCACACAGCACGTTTAGTGCAGTGACACAGGGTTGTCTTTTTAGACTTCCCAACTCAGACTCCATTTTCTGGGACTGACTACTGTCTCCCAGAACATGTAAAGTTGCCATTATTTAGTCTTTTTAAATTCACAGACCCAGTACAAACTATCTTACATAGAGTACTGGAAAGGGTTAATAGTTATCCCTTTTTGTCTGTCTCTCATGGAAAATTATTTCATTCCCCTTTCTTTAAGATTTGGCTGATGGCAGTGGTATCTACCCTACTCTTCCTACCGCAGTCTATTTAAAACCCCTTGGTTTTAGGCTAAGTTAGTAGCCTCAAACTATAAACCCACTGGACCCCATTTATTTTATTTCGGTTGGGGCTGGGTTTATTCGCCATTTCTTTTTGTAAAGGTCTTTCTCGTGTTTTACTCTGTGCGCCAAACCAGGTTTGGTTCCTTTGTTCGCCGTCCTTTGGCAGGCTCCTGTAAAGAAGCCATCCTTAGGCGCCTGAATGTCTGAGGAGGACAGGATGTGAGGGAGGGGTTTGAGACTCCCTGCACAGTGTCTCATTGGAGACTCAAGTCGCACTCTGCATGATTGGCTGTGGTGACTGCCCCGCCGGGAAAGCCACTCTGCTGTGTGATTGACAGCCAGGCTGTGTGATGGGGGGAAAACTGCATAAAAAGCAGGTCTCTTGGACTGAGAAGGCAGAGTTGCCACTGGATCGAGAGAACCGAAGAGAAGCTGACAGAAGGGGACCTCTACCGTGACTGAACCTCCCAGTGAAGCCCTGCTGCGGGTCCGAATCTCCAAACTTTGACGACAGGGAAGATCTGCAAGGAATCTTCTTTCCTTGAGCTGGTGGGACCAACCAGTTTGCCAAACTGCAAGCCAGGCATCCCTGCTCTGGTCGAATTTGCTGTGGATAGCTACGGACCCTGCTTGGGTTTTAAGGAGCACACCTTTTATTCGTTGCTTTGCTCTGCTGCTGGTTTCTTCCATCGGCAGTGCAGGACCCTCCAGTCTTCTTACTTCGTGTCAGTCCGACAGTTGCTTCAGGAACCGTGAGCCTGCAGAACCTGCCAGGAACATCTACTCAACTTTTGTCTAACCTTGTCTTTCCCTCCCTGTTAAATTGCTGGAGTGCCATTTTGCTCACACTTCATTTTGAGCTTAACTTGTCCAGAATCTATTGGGTAGGGTGTAGTGTATTAAGAGTGTGATTTTTCTACTGCTTTACTTTGGTGAATTGTTTTACAACTGATGTGTAAATAAATGTATATTCTTTTACTCAGAAACCTTGAGTCAGTGTTTGTTTGAACCATAGTAATTGCTTTCCTTTGTGTAACTGTTGGTACTGCTCACTTTACTCTTGAGATAGGTCTGGTTGCTCAGCCATCGCTACCACTTTACTATGTAGTACAGGCTTGTACCAAAGCGTACTGCATATGATTATGCCTAACAGGGCCATAAACCGATGTTTACCATTACCTAGTGACGCAGTTATAGTTCTGAGACAGAGTACAGACATTCTCGTGTGGGTTATACCATTCCTCTGCATAGCATTTATATATAAACCAAAACCTAACAGCATTGCTGATCCTAAGGATACTGCTATCTGTGAACGCCTCCATCTATCGCTGTGCAGAGGCAGTGAACAACCATTTTGAAACTCAGTTACAAATGCTCACCGCATGCCCCTAGGTCCAGGGAGTTCAGTGGGCCGGGGTTAGCTGGGGCCGAGCCCCGGCAATCTCCGGAAAGGGCTCACGAGCCTGGGCCCTTCCAGGGTTCACCGCTGGCTAGCCCCAGTCACGCCGACACCTCAGGCATCTCCTTTGCTTTTTTCTAAACCAAAGTACCTCGATTTACCATCCTACTTAAAGCACTGCCTAAGTCCTTTATTAACTATGAGCCAGTGGTCTCGAATGATATACAGCTGAACACAGAGTCATGCAACTCTTCTTGAAACCTAGGGCGGAAAGAAAATCCCATTACCAAGGAACACCTCTGCCAGTACTGCCCATGCCTTCCCCTTTCCCGCAGCCTTAAACATGCCCTCTTCCCTCCGCCCCATGTACACAATTTCAATTAGTTCTCAATCCACAATAGAATTACTATGGTTTAATTCTCTTTGTCTACTTGAAGAGGGAAAATGGAACGTTCCCTTCCTCCAATTCTCATCCAGACCATGGCCTAGAACATCACGACCCAAGCACCAACCATGAGAGGAATTCGATCCGCTCACTGATGCCCCAGATGTCAACATCCACTGTGGTCATGCCCCACACGGCCAGGAGAATTGCCCGTCAATCAAGCCACGTGTCGGAACCTCAGGTGACGCTGACATCGATCATATGGATCAAATCGATTAGGCGACAACAATGGAAACCACCATCGTTAGAGATGCCAGGACAACATAGCCAACGGACGATAACACATGTGCCACCATGCACATTGGTTATACCCACACCAATCCACACGAAGAACATAATCAGCACCATGACTTAGGGGACCGCTACATTCATTCATGAATCTTTGCTATTTTTCACATAGGCTAAGCTACAACACTGCAGAAATGCAAGACGCAAGAAGAGCTCGTGTACATACTTGCAAACGCTTCCTTGCTACTAAAACCATGGTGACGTAAGAAACCCATGTATAAGGACCCATGTCGCCCTGCGCGACCCCTGTGTTGTGAACCATATGCCGCCATCCATAAACGAGGCCAGAGTAGGCCTCAGCACGAGAGTAGGCCGCAAACCCAGAGCCACAGGCCCAGAGCAGCACAGACGGAGATGCAAGATGCTGATCGTGCAGAACAAACCCCGACGAGGGCCTCACAGCCAAGGCCACGAAGTTGCAACTTACACGCCGCGCGCCCTGAGCCAAGGCTACACTTGCCGCAGCCAACCGCCCCTCGGAGTCGGAACACAAATCAAATGCTTATAATTCTGCTCCAGCCACGGTGTCACAACACGTGACCAGGCCGACCTGACGCCATGCCAAGCTCCAAAGACCAGGAAAATTCTGGGGTCTCACGTTTGGGATACAGACTGCAACAATGAAGTGACAAATTGGACACTGACGGCGATGAGAAAGAAGCGCTCCTGAAGTGATTAATGAATACTCCACTCCAGGCGTGGTGGGAAGACAGCTGTGGGGATTGCGGGGAGAAACACTGAAATAGCGCGCACTTCATTTTCTTGTTGTATTTGTACGTACCTGTATCCAACTGTCTTAGTAACTGGTGACATCACCCATAGAGCTGCATAGGATGGTGTTTTCTGAATTGCGATCGGAGCAGGGGCATGCGGCAACGGAAGGAGTGACGGGGAGAGGCGGCCGCGCACAGAGAACGCCGGCCTGCCCCAATAAAGGAATAACTCCGGGAGGTGGTGGAAAATAGTGGGAGAGAACGAGAGAACGGGAGAACAGGGATGTTGTTGGCAGTGGAAGGAGAAGGGAAAGGGGGAGGAGTTGAAATTACGATTGAAGGCGCGCCGAGTAGCGGCAGCCCAGGAAAGGCGGGACAGTTCTAAAGCACGCCGTGCGGAACACGATGTCGCAGGGGGGCTTCACGCGCTTGGCCGAAGGGGGCCCTAGCATTGGGAAGAGAAGCACAAGGAAGGTGACTCTGTAATAAGGGAAAGGAGGGCGTTGGTGCCCAGCACACCAGTACTGTAATAAAATTGTTTTCCTTGCAGCGGAAAGTCGGAAGACCCCAGTTTACGGGGCCAGGTAACGGTGGTACTGAGAAAGTAAAGTTTTGATAATGTCTGTGTACCATGGAATAGGGGCAGGGTATAGGGCTAGCACACTAACAACACCACTCCAGCACATATGCGCAACACTAGTACCGCATAGAGATAAAATAGTAAAATACAGTATTGAATGGACACAAGGGACAGACAATAAAATAAGAATACCATGGCCGCCCAACGGCAGTTTCCATAGGTACACACAACACTCACTGCTAGCATATCTCCACAAAACATAAAGGAAAGAAGCTAACAAACCACCGAGAAGTTTTTGATCTATGGAAGCTGTTACAGGGATGTGTGCCCTGGGTAACGGGAATGTTGACAATGCAGGGGGTGAAGGAGGAGAAGTTGAAAGAAGAGGGCGGGTGTAGCGCAGCTCCAGCACCTCCCAGCACGGAGGAAAGTGAGAAGAGTCGGAAGGATCATACCCAGTAGCAGAGGAAAAGAGGAGAAGCCAAGGTTAGACACCCATAAATAAGGAGGTAGAAGTAAACAGAAGGGCAGTACCCAATGAGAGACCTAAGACAACCGGCACAATCACAGTTGACAGCTGCAGAAGGCTATTCAAACCCTACGTTCAGCCCGCCGCCGTACGCACCAGCAGATAGTTACCAACAGGGGCAGTGTGTGGGGAGCACCTCAGACGCACAACAGGCACAGGTGAACACTGGAAGTGCACAAAAGACACACGTGGACTTCGCAAATATAGGACCAGATGAATGGATAGCTGCACAAGTGTCACTGAAACTACGGGGGAAGCTAACGGAAGAAGAGGAAGAAGCGGTTAGCAGGGTAGAAAAGGAGGAGAATGGAGGAGCGCAAGGAAGATGCAAGGTAGGTACAACAGGAGAAAGGAGGATGACAAGGGCATAGGAGGCAGTGTTAGAGGAAAAGCTGGCAGTACTGAGGGAGGCACAGAGCGTGCTGATTAGGCAACTGGAGCAGGAGGAATGCGAGAACCAGGGAAAAACGACGAGAGGTAAGAGTGGTAGAGCGGGCATAAACATACAAGAGAGAGAAGAAAAAGCAGGAGGAAGACCGCCTAAGGGGGATCGCGGAAAGGGTAGCACGCATGGAGCAGCGGGAGTTTAGGAGGAAAGAAGAGGAGCGAGAAGAAAACGACAGGGAGATGACGTTATGGAAAAGAAAGATTATAGCAGCAAGCGTACGTAAGTATGAGGAAGGGAGAATACTAGAACGCTTACTGGAAAAGGAAGGTGGGGCATGGTATGAAAAGGATAAAGATGTACGGGCACTTAAGCAGGTAAGTGAAGCGATAATGAATAAACTTTGCCGGGCAAGAGCAGAAGCAAAGGATGAAGGGAATAAACAATGGAATACGGGATCCAGAGGACCAAGTAAGTTACACGAGGTTAAGATGCCTGCGAATAACGCAGGGGAATCGACGATAGCGCAAGTGAAAGGGACAGGTGAGTACGCGGATATAGATTTGGAAACAGTAACTGTAGTGGGGAAAAACATAACTATGAGGTTGGCATTTTCGGACGGGTTTTGCAGCAAGGAGGCTCATGTGAAGGACAAAGCGATGGAAGTGGGGAAGGACTAAGTAAACTATACATAACACGCACAGGCTGCGTGTCGTCCTGGGAGTGCAAAACACAAGAAGAGGGAAAGGTAGGAAGGGTGAACAATAGACAACAAAGAGAAAGGGCACAAATACCACTAACACCACCTGCACAACACTCGCCATACGTTAACAGACTTAGGGACCTCCCAGGATGTAGAATGGAGGAATCGGCAACACCACATAACAAGAACCAGGTAGGCAAACAGAGGGGACATGTGGCCGGGGGAGAGAATAGGCTTACACAACACCTTACTAATTTTATTGAAGAACTTTCTGACATGGAGGAGGATAGCGAATACGCCCATATAACACCACACAAACGCACACCAGGAGAGGTGAGAGAATATACACAAATGCCATTGCTAGAAAGAGGGGGAGGAAGGCCACAATATGTTCCATGGAAGCACGCAGATAAGGAGAACATTAAATGTAGACTGCCATCATTGAGCGGGGGAGCTGGGAAATGGATATATGAAATGGAAAAACAAACTGCTGGATTAAAATTGGCAGTGGCCGACGTGAAGGGGTTGTTGATTTCCATATTGGGTGACGCAGCAGATGACATTTGGAAGAGAGCGGGATTCCCAGGGGTGACCATTAACGACACATCACATGATGGAGCACCATTTGCAAATTGTAGACACGCATTAAGGTAGGCACTGAGAATACAATACCCAGACACGTCAGACATAGGAGCAATAACATCACACAAGATGCATGAGAATGAAGACCCTGTTAATTACATCCTGGAAATTCAAGAGAAGTGACGCTTGGAAACGCGGGAACCGTGGGACAAGACGCTAGCAATTTTTTACCACATATTAATACAGGGCCTCTCAGAGCCGGTACAAAGACAGCTAAAAAAACTTGTAGGAATGGTAGCGAAGACATGGACAGAAATACAGCTAACAATAGTTCACCATCGTAGGTTATGGCAGGAAAAGATGAAGCAGAAGGAGGAAGATAGGAAGGCAGAGGAGGCAAAGTTGGTACAAAAGAAACTGTCCAAATATGCAATGGAAGGTGCGCTAATAACAGGTCCCGCACCTGTAACACAAACACCAGACGTGGCACAACAGCACCCAGTAGCACAAATCCAGCCAGCGCAGATAACATGTCACGATGCCTGCCCCCAGACATCCGGAACAGGTCCATCTGTCTAGGGAACAGGCACCCAAGAAGACACAGGAATTCCCAAAACACCTGCCTAGGGGCTATATGGGTTCAGTCCTGGCGCCATAGGCGCCAGGCTCATATTGCCAACTTTAAACTATGCAGGTCATCCTGCAAAGAACTCATGTACAGGCCATCATGAGGCCATGAAGGGACTACTTTCCTTTAGGAACTATTTGCTGCTTGGGTGTGGTACTGGAACTTCTTACCTGGGAACTACTTTTTTGATGCTATTTAAACCACGCCCGAAGAGTAGCACACGCTTCGCGTTATTCTGCATCTTAGCAGCGTGACGCTCATTGTGTCTGCAGTCCAGGATCCAGTCTACAGCCACACCCGTCTTGTGTCTGGAGCCGATCCTAGAGAAAAGGAAAGAAGAAGAAAAGGTTAGAACAAGGAGATTTCCATTTGTTCATCATCTTTTCCTGGAACAGCCGCACCTGCGGAAAAAGGAAAAAGACATTAAAATAAACCGCGTCGCATTGCCAGCTGCAGCACCGCGCCTTACTCACCTGACTTCAGAGCATCTCCATGACCCGGCGCAGCACCCGTTGAATTGCCGTCCGAAACATCAGAATCTGAAAAGACAAGAACAAACAAAAGGTCAGCGGGGTTCCGCCAAAGACATTCTTTTACTTACCGCAAGATACTCTGAATTTTACCGCTCGAGGCAGCGCTGGTCACCATCCTACGTTAGACATTTTCCGCAAGGTGCCGCACCTGCAAAGAAGATAGAGAACTATTGGTTAATTACATTTGGAACAATATTACTTGCTAGACAGTGCTTGGTACAAACTGACTCTTACCTAAGCGCTACCTTCATCCATCGAGGCAACTCCTTGGATATCGCTGCAGGGGAAAAGGTATGAAAGGAGCAAGAGTGAATTAACAGACATTTGAACTCTAAAAGAACTATACATTCGGTCTACACACTACTTACCTCGGAGTCATTGTTGTCTGGAACTCTGCCAAATACCTTCGGATCAGTGAAGTAAGTGAACTTCTACGCGCCCTTGCACTCCATGCAGGATGGAGAGTTCATCCTTCCAAACAATAAGGTGAGACTTTATGAAGCGGAATACAGGAAGTTTTCAGGGAAAGTAGTGTTAGTGTAACCTCTCTACCACGGGTGGCTAATCCCCTTTACTGCTTTTAGGAAAATATTCTTGTGGGCCAGGCAGATGAAACTGAGTGGGCAAGTACAGTCGATCATCACTTCGCTACGAGTCACACTGGTGGAGACCGCAGCAGTCCAGCTTCGTTCGACGCCCCTGTGGAATCCTGGTGAGCGTAACACAACACAACAAATGCCACTGCCACCACCATATGCATCACAACACTATGCTCCTCAGGTGGGGTGTATACATACAAATGGGAAATGGAAAGTGAACAACTATTGAGGAAGAGGCGGGGTAGCAAGAGGGTGGGAATTTGGACAACTAGCACCAGAGCAAGGGGGAGGGTTCCGAGGACACAACACATATGGACATCAGGGGTACTTAAATAGCACTGGGAGGTACCCATGGCAAACAAGAGAACCACCAACATGCTGGACGTGTGGGGTGGTAGGGCGCGTGTCACGCACATGCAGGGCAAGACCGGTACAAGCAGGATGGGGAGAGCAGGGGCAGCAAGAGTACAATGGGGGACAGCAGTATTACCAACAGCCACCGCAACAACAGGTGACACAGACACAAATATAACAACAAATGCCACCACAGCTCGAATACACAATGTCCCCTACACAACAGGTGCAATATCAACCAGCACAGCAGCAAACACAACAACGGCACAACAACACATCCAGACAGTACAACAACTAACACAGATACAGGACAGTAAACAATCACACGCAGAGGCACCAATGCAACAGATACATTTGGGGAAGGTGACAATATTGAGCCACAACCCATACGCAGGGAACCGACAATCACTATACCCTCAATAGGACAGCCCACAGACTTCCTTGTTGTGTCTCATCATGTTGGTTACACCTAACCCTGCGGAGGAACCACGCATAAAGGTGGTGATAGGTGACAAAACATTTTCCTTCTTAGTAGACACAGGTACAACTAGGTCTTGCATGAGGGAAGGGAAGTTCAAATTGTCAGGCAATGCCATGCATACTCAAGGATTCTCTGGGGCTAAAGGGCTGGTTCCTTTTACTGATAACATCTCCTTATCTGTTGGGAGCACGACTTATCTCTACCCTTGTTATATTCGAAGCAATCACAAGTAAATATTCTTGGGAGAGACATCATGAGCAGATTGAACATGACTATCTCCTTCACTGACAAGGGAATAGTGTGCTCCACACAGGCATAAACATGCTTACAGCCCGACACATACTACAGGCTTACTGTGGCAAGAAAGTGGTTAGAGCCGAGCCAGTGGACGGGGACATTTTTCAATATGGGACAGACATGGCAATAGCGTGGATACCAGGAATAGAGGGCAAGGTGAGGAGGAGACCAGCAGCATATCTCTTCAGGCCAGAGACCCCCACTGATGAAGAGGAAGGGGCAATAATATCAGTGGACGTGGAGAGTATTGTCGCAACACTAGACTACATTGCAGTACATGCACAGGATGGGGAAGTAAAGACATGGAGAGCAGTGATAGCATTGGCAGAAGGATGCAGGCTTACACAGGTATCAGATGAGGAACTGTTTTCTGGTGGGAAAGGATATGGGGAAATGGTGTTTGACATGAGCGTTTATATCTGGCTGAAGGTAACATTCAAGGACGTAGCTCAAAAGATGGCAATGGCAATGGAAGCGCCTTGCCCTACCAAAGTACCATTTTATGAGGAAGATTTAGCTGCTGTACCCGCCTCCTTATGGACTACTAGTCCCTATGACGTGGGGTTTATCAAAAGCACTGGAGGAGTGAAAATTAAGCTAAAGAAAGCTGCGATGCTGCCCAGGGTGAAGCAGTACCCACTAGCCAAGGAAGCTGATGAGGGCATATATGAGACAATATCTGCCCTAGTGGAGCGGCGAATACTAGTACCATCAGAATCACCATGCAACATGGCAGTGTATCCCGTGCGCAAAGCAAAGGGAGGATCATGGTGTTTCATCCAGGATTTAAGGCCTCTCAACCACATTGTGGAAGCAGAGTACCACATTGCAGCTAATCCAGCAACAATACTGTGCGGAATTCCAGCGGAGGCATCACGGTTCACAGTGATCGACCTCAAAAACGCTTTCTTCTCCATTCAACTGCACCCCGATTCACAAGACTTAACTAGTTTCAAATGCCGCAACATGAAATGGAAACACACTAGGCTACCCCAAGGGTACTGTGAGTCACCGTCCATCTTTAACAGAGTTATACAAATGGATTTGGGCAACATAGAAATGGAAATAGAAACGGTGCTGCAGTATGTGGATGATATAATAATATGCAGCATAAATGAGGAGAAGTGCAGGAGGGGCTCAGTAAAAATGCTCACAATTCTAGCTGAGAAAGGATACAAAGTTGACAAAGAAAAACTGCAATATTGCCAGGAGCAGGTATTTTGTATTGGACAGATCATTTCACAGAAAGGAAGGAACATTGCACCACAAAGGGCGCTAGCCATAAGGAACACACCACAACCACAGACAGTGAAAGAACTACAGCAGTTCCTTGGTATGTGCAACTACTGCAGAGCATGGGTTTTTGATTACAGCTCATACATAGCACCACTGCTCGAGGCACTCAGAGAGGCACAGAGGGGGTAGAGGAAATTGGAATGGACATGGGAAATGACAGATGCATTTAGTGAATTAAAAAATGCTATTTCAACTGCACCAGTACTAGCCACCCCCAATTATGAAAAGGAATTCTACATTTTGACACTGCAGTAATGAAAGCAGTACTGACCCAAAAGACAAGCATGGGGCACAAGCCAGTGGCATTTTACAGTGGCCATCCAGACCCAGTAATGAAGGGACATTTCCCATGCGAACAAAGTCTAGCATCTGCAGCCTTTGCAGTGGAAAAATCATCATCAATCACCATGGGATGCCAAACCACATTGTATGTGGAGCATGCCCTCTTTGCAACATTGACCAAGTCCACACTGACAATCCAAAGAGCAACAGTGTATGAGATAATATTGTCCAGACCAGAATTGTCAGTAGTGAGATGCAGTAATGTAAACCCAGCACGATTTATAGCAGAGGAAGTAGTAAATGGAGAATACTCACATGACTGCCCAGAAGCTATTGAAAATTACTTAGGAGCAAGGAAAGTGGAGGAAAATGTCTTAGAGGGGGGGGTGAGATTATGTACATAGATGGGTCATCAACTATTTGTTATGTTATGTTACTTTACATTTATATAGTGCCTTATGTACCATTGGTATGGTCTGAAGACGCTGGTAGGTTGAACGCCCTTGGGAACCGAAGTTCAAGTCAGTAGATAGAGTAGAGAGAGTCAAAGGTGCATGTGAGCACCGGATATGTGTGCAGCTGGTGTGGCATTCATGTAATAGCTGCTTCTTAGCGGTAGGTGTGGTGGTTGAGAAATCAAGAGTATGTGTTCGTTCTGGCAGGATTTATCCAGACCGATTGTGGCTCAGTTAGGCCTGAGGAGAACGCCTGGCTGGGGGTGTGTAACCAGCAGTGTTTTGTTAGAGTGATGGGGAGTATGAGGCTGTTAGGGAGAATTCTCTCTTTAGGCTGAATTTCCTAACCTAGTGAGTCCCCCAGCAGCTTTGCTGGATTTCTAGAGTTGTTTTTTTCCTCCTGCCAAGAATGAGACTCTTTTTTCCCACTCTTGGACATAATTCATGGTATTCCTTTGACTGGTAATGTGTTTTATGGGCTATGGGGTCCTTTGCTTCATTGGGTCTCATGTGTTTTTCCTATGTGTGTTACGCAGCACCCTCCGTGCAGTAACACAGGGGTGTCATAGTGACACCCCACCATAGACTCCATACCCTGGGACTGACTACTGTCTCCCAGGGCATGCAAAGTCACCATTGGCTTTACTAGTCCCAAATTATTAACAGAAACCAGTACAAACCATCATATTGTGGACGTACTGGTCGGGGCAATTCGATTTCCCCGGGGTCTGTTAGTCGAGGGGGCACGTCTCCATCCCCCCTGATCAAGTTTTGGCTGGTGGCAGTGGAAACTACTTTTTATATTCGACCGCAAATATTTTCCTATGGGATTTTCCCATTGTTCGAGGCTACCAACTATAATTATTTAATTCACATCGCCTCGAACATACCGCCGGTTTATTTAATTACTATTAATTCGCCGGTTGGTATTTTTTGCCAAGACTCGATTCTAAAATGCCGTTTGTGTTCTCTTCTGTGACTCCAACCCAAGTTCATCCCTTTGTTCCACTTTTTGGCAGGTTTCTCCACAGAAGCCTCCAAAAGTGGTGCCACTCTGTCTGTGTACCACAGGGGGCGTGGGAGGGGGTTTAGGCACCCTGGACTGAGTTACCTTGGTAACTCAAGTCGCACTCTTGTGTGATTGGCCCAAGTGGTGAGCTGGCCGGCTCACCACTTAGCATGTTTGAGTGACAGCTAGGCTGAGTGAATGGGGGTTTTCTGCATAAAAGCAGGGCTTTGGGGACTGGAACTTCAGAAGTCGCCACAGGACCTGAGAATCCGACGAGAGAGAAGCTGAGCCGACCTACCATGACGACACCACTGGTGGAGCCCTGCAGAACCGACTCATCACTTCCCGACGACAGAGAAGACCTCCCGGCTGGAGAGGCTTCTTCCCCTGACTGGTGGGCACTGTCATGATCTCTGCTTCCAAAAGATCAGGACTTGCCCGACTCCCTTGGAAGCAGACCCATAACCCCGGTTCCGAGTGCCAGCCAGTCCCAATTGGGACCTTTTGGACCCTGTCCTGGCGCCAGTGGCACCAGGCTCATGAAGATGCCCAGTCCCAGCGCTGGAAGCGCCGGGCTCATAATGCTTGGGTGGACTTACCTGCAGCAGACCATGCTGCTTACTTACCTGCCAGTTGAACCCCTGATCCTCTTCTGTTTGGGACTACTTTTCCTGTTGGGTGGGGCAGGAGCCACTCCCTAGGTTCAGAACACTGGAACTCTTCTGGAAAGCAGGAACTCTTTTCTTACCTAGGCGTGGCTGTGGAAGGAGACACTTAAGCACTACAGGAGGCTATTTAAACCACACCCGATGGATGAATCTTGCTTTGCGTTATTCTGCATTCTCTGCAGCAGAACGCTCATCGTGTCTTCTGCTTCTGATCCTGGGCCTAAGGGAACAAAGGCTTACCATCCTGGAATCCAGTCTTCAGCAGCACCTGTAAAGACAAAGAAAGAACAGGTTAGCACTACGGTCTTCAGTGGCAGCGCATCTCTTACCTGGTCCATCGGCTGTCACCAACGCCTCGCGCTGCATTCCGGCATCTGAAAAACAAAGGCTTACCTACTCTTCGCATGCTCCGGAGGTCTTCGCACTGCATTCCGGCATCTGAAAGACAAAAGCTTACCAGCTCTTCGCACGCTCCGGAGGCCTTCGGCGCTGCATCCCGCATCTGAAAGACAAAAGAAGGTGCGTTTAAAGACATTGGGCAACTTTATTACTCACGTGCCATTACTCCTTCCCACGCCGAATCCAGTGGGTATTCCAGCACCCTTCAGCTTCTCTAAAGCTCCGAACTTGTACCTGCAAGATAAAAGGGACAGTTAGTGCGCATCGTGAAGCAGGCTAGAAGCGCTTACTTACGTGCTTCCAGGCGCTTCTATTCCTCACGCGGGTTCGATCCTCAACTCTCATCAGCCCGCCATCCGCCATCACCGGAACCCTGCAAAACAAGAGATATCATTACAAAAGACTTTTAAGACATTTGAAGTGCCCAGAACTTACCGTTCGTGCAGATAACGACGGACAGCAGTCCTCTGAGGTCAAGAGGCCTGCACCCTTATCCAGTGAAGAAACTGGTTACGGCACCCTGCCCCGAGGCAGATGGAGAGCTCGGCGTTCACTTACCTAAGGTGAGGGTGTTAACCTTTGGGGTTCTACAGGAGAAGAGAAAGGGAAGAGGAGAGAGGCACCCAATAACCCCAGTTCATTAATCCCATATTTTCTATCTGCAGACATCTTACTCTTCGAGTCAGACATACAGTGCGCAGAGGTCCAGCCCAAAGAGCCAACCGTGTGTTACACATCACCTTTGAAGATACGGCATTCACCCAGTCAAGACCGGCGCCTCTGCGGGAATCAGGTGAGCGTTACAGAACGCAAAGCCTATCGCAAAACTCCCACCCAGGCGCTATGGAAACCTCGGATACCGACCAGCTAGCCCAGTTACTTGGTGAACTAAGAGCAGAAGTGCATGCAGCCCGTCAGGAAACGAATGCTCTAAGAAGGGAACTGATTATTTCCAAGGAGCGAACAGACGATCTCGCTAGACAATTGCTACAGTCACAAGCCGGACAAACTCCGTTACCCGCATCAGGAGCAAATCTTCCTTCAACATCCTCTACGAACCCAGTGCAGATCAACCTACCTGGGAATGTACCTCTGGCTCCGCCCGAACGATTTTCTGGTGACCCAAAGAGGTTTGCAGTATTTATTAATCAGTGCCGGTTGCACTTCTTATGCCGGCCAGCAACCTTTCCAACTGATCAAGCTAAGGTAGCTTTCGTGCTTTTGTACCTTAGTGGCAATGCGGCAGACTGGTCGATCCCTCTAGTTAATCAAGATGATCCGGTTCTCCATGATTTTCAAGCTTTTCAGCTCAGTATGGAAAAACTGTTTGCAAGACATTCACAGGGGCAGGCCTTGGACAATGAGCTCCTTTCATTGCGACAGGGTAATCAAGACCTTTTGGCTTATATTGCGTCTTTCAACAGACTGATAGTGGAAACTCGATGGCCTGAGGACAAAAGGATAACGCTGTTTTATAGAGGTCTACGTGGAGAGCTCAAAGATGTGTTAGCCCAAGTAGTGAATCCCCCGCAAGACTGTTCGGACTATATTGACTTAGTCGTTCAAATTGACCACAGACTGCAGAACAGGAAGGCCGATCGTTCCAAGTTTGATGCTCGAGTATTTTCCAAACCACCAACTCCTACCAAAGGAGTAGACTCCGGGGAACCCATGCAAATAGGGGGCCTGAAAGGACCACTAACACAAAAGGAGCGGGAAAGGAGAAAACAGCTGCAATTATGCCTCTATTGCGGAAACTCGGGGCACTTTCTTCGAGACTGTCCAGTGAAACCAGCCAAGAAGGCAGTAGGAGCTGCAGTTACCAGGGTCACAAACTCTGAGCAGGGAAACGACCTCGCCCAACAAGAATAGAGGTCCTCTTGCCGAGCGTTAAAACCAGTTCCGTGACCTCGCATTTCGTGATACCTATGGTCCTCATTAGCCCTGAACATCCGGATCGATTACATGCGATTGAAGCTTACGTCGACAGCGGTGCCATCGGCAATTATGTGGATCATGAAATGGTTTTGAGGATGAATCTGACTCTTTGTCCAAAGGCAGTAAAGGACGTCATTACTACGGTGGATGGTACGGAGATAGCCTCCGGACCAGTAACGCATACCACCCAAGAAGTGACGCTAGTAAGTCAAGATGGACACCATGAGAAGATCGTGTTCGATGTGATCAAGGCCCCTCAGTTCCAGATTATTCTAGGAATTCCTTGGTTAGAGAAGCACAATCCTCAGATCGATTGGCGAGCAAGAACGGTTCAGTTTCCAGAATGTGTCTCTACTTGTCACCCTCGACCTGGTGTTGCACTGGCAGCAATTCCCTCGGAGGCTCCCCAGTTACCTCCTGAATACCTAGAATTCCAAGATGTTTTCCGGAAGGATCAGGCTAACTCTCTACCTCCTCATAGGTCTTATGACTGCCAGATAGACCTGATACCTGGATCTTCTCCTCCTTGTAGTAGAATTTATGCCCTCACCGAGCCTGAGAATCTTCACCTCCGACAATACCTGGATCAATACCTAGCGAATGGGTTTATTCGTCCTTCCAAGTCCCCTGCTTCCTCAGCTTTGTTCTTCGTTCCAAAAAAAGAAGGGGACCTTAGAACTTGTATAGATTATCGCGCCCTGAACCAGATCACCGTTAAGAATAGATATCCGTTACCTTTGATCCCTGAACTCCTGGACCAAGCCAGAAAAGCATGCATATATACAAAGCTGGATCTTAGAGGAGCCTACCACTTGGTACGAGTAAAAGAGAGCGATGAATGGAAGACGGCCTTCCGCACCATGTATGGGCTATTTGAATATCAGGTCATGCCCTTCGGACTTTGCAATGCCCCGGCCGCCTTTCAATATTTTATGAACGATGTCCTCAGAGAGCTCATAGATGTGTGTGTTGTTGTTTACATTGACGACATCCTCGTTTATTCTTCATCGGAAACTGAACATCGGAAACACGTGAAAATGGTCCTCGAGAGATTGCGTCAACACAAACTTTTCGCTAAGTTGGAAAAATGTGTTTTCAACGTGACTGAAGTTGAATTCTTGGGATTCATATTATCACCTAGCGGAGTGCGTATGGATTCAAAGAAGGTCGATGCAATTCTCAAATGGCCATCGCCATCTTCCGTAAAAGGTGTTCAAAGCATGTTAGGCTTCGCTAACTTTTACCGCAGGTTTATCCCCGAATTCTCTCGAATAGTCCAGCCCATCACCGCCTTGTTAAAGAAAAACAAACGTTTTGAATGGTCTACCGAGGCGGAACAAGCTTTCCAGATTTTGAAGACTAGATTTATCTCTGCACCGATCTTAAAACATCCTCGCCCAGAACTCCCCTACATCGTTGAAACTGATGCTTCGAGCCTTGCCATGGGGGCAGTTCTATCACAAAAGGACCCAGTAACCAATCAGTTGCATCCCGTGGCATTTTGGTCCCGCAAATTCTCGCCTCCTGAAATCAATTACACTATTACTGATATGGAACTTCTAGCTATCAAGTCCGCCTTTAAGGCTTGGCGGCATTATCTTCTGGGGGCCCGACACACCGTTACTGTGATTACAGATCACCGAAACCTGCAATATTTGAAAACCGCAAAAGCTCAATCCTCTAGGCAACTCCGTTGGGCACTATTCTTTGCCGAGTTTGACTTCATAATTACCTATCGACCTGGTACAAAAAACGGTAAAGCTGATGCCCTTTCTCGGATGGGAGTGGAAGAACATTTGATCAATCCTAAACCTGTACCTATCATTCCCGAACAAAGAATTCTAGGTGTAATCGCCACACAATCCATAGAGGAAGTTAAGGATAAAGCCAGGCTACTGGTAACTCCAGCAGACATACAGAATTGGCATCTGCAAGGAAAGGACTTTACGGTGAAGGACAACCTATTATATTTCCAAGAACGGTTATACCTGCCCAGCACAGATTTACAGAAAAAGGTAATCTCTTGTTATCACGATTCTTTAATGGAAGGACATCCCGGTATGACCAAGACCTCGGAAAAGATCAAGCGCTACTTCTGGTGGCCGTCTTGGAAAAAAGATATCAGAGACTTTATAATGCCCTGTGGAGTATGCGCCCAAAACAAGAGTCAAAAGGAAAAACCAGCCGGCCTCTTACGCCCTATTGACATCCCGCCTCGCCCTTGGCATAAGCTTTCTATGGACTTCATCACCGATCTACCTCCATGCTCCGGATACAATACGATCCTGGTAATCGTGGACCTATTCTCCAAGATGGCGCATTTCATTCCACTCAAAGGCTTACCAACAGCAGCAACACTGGCCCGAGAATTTCTCGAAAACATCGTCCGACTGCACGGTTTTCCTTCAGTTCTAATTTCGGATCGAGGTAGTCAATTTATTTCTCATTTCTGGCGAAGTTGCTGTCGGTCGGCTCAAATTGATGTGAGACTTTCGACCAGCCACCACCCTCAAACCGACAGACAAACCGAGAGGACCAATCAAACTCTGGAACAGTATTTGCGCTGCATGCTACAACAAACTGAAAAAACTTGGAAAGATATCCTTTGGATAGCCGAATATGCCTACAATAACTCTGTCCACTCGGGAACTGGGAAGACCCCGTTTTTTCTTTTATACGGTAGTCACCCTCGAACCTCGGAGTTGGATCCACTCCAAGATCTTGGAACACCAGCAGTAGACCACCTGCATTCTACAATCACCCAAGCCTTTAAGGAAGCCGTTTCTCACCTTCAAAGGGCTAAAGAACAATACAAGAAAGGAGCAGACCAACATCGGAAGGAAGCCCCCCAATATCAAGTAGGAGATCAAGTCTGGTTATCGACCAAATATCTACCTCTAAAAGGACCAAGCACATTCAACCCAAGATACCTTGGTCCCTATTCCATCACTACCATAGTAAATCCAGTAGCGGTCAAGTTGGACTTGCCCCCTCACATGAAGATACATCCGGTCTTCCACGTCTCTCTATTAAAACCCGTGCAACCTCAAACCCGACTAACTACATCTCCAAAACCTATTCTAGTTGATGGAGAACTCGAGTTTGAAGTCAAAAGCATCCTGGATTCCAAGATCTCCAAATCTAAACTATTTTACCTGATTGACTGGAAAGGCTACGGTCCCCAAGAAAGATCCTGGGAACCTGCAGAATATGTCCACGCGCCTCGTCTAATCAAAAGATTTCATCGAACATTTCCTAACAAGCCCAAACCCCCGGAGAAGCCTGGTTTGGGAGGAGCCTTGAGGGGGGGGGTGCTGTCATGATCTCTGCTTCCAAAAGATCAGGACTTGCCCGACTCCCTTGGAAGCAGACCCATAACCCCGGTTCCGAGTGCCAGCCAGTCCCAATTGGGACCTTTTGGACCCTGTCCTGGCGCCAGTGGCACCAGGCTCATAAAGATGCCCAGTCCCAGCGCTGGAAGCACCGGGCTCATAATGCTTGGGTGGACTTACCTGCAGCAGACCATGCTGCTTACTTACCTGCCAGTTGAACCCCTGATCCTCTTCTGTTTGGGACTACTTTTCCTGTTGGGTGGGGCAGGAGCCACTCCCTAGGTTCAGAACACTGGAACTCTTCTGGAAAGCAGGAACTCTTTTCTTACCTAGGCGTGGCTGTGGAAGGAGATACTTAAGCACTACAGGAGGCTATTTAAACCACACCCGATGGATGAATCTTGCTTTACGTTATTCTGCATTCTCTGCAGCAGAACGCTCATCATGTCTTCTGCTTCTGATCCTGGGCCTAAGGGAACAAAGGCTTACCATCCTGGAATCCAGTCTTCAGCAGCACCTGTAAAGACAAAGAAAGAACAGGTTAGCACTACGGTCTTCTGTGGCAGCGCATCTCTTACCTGGTCCATCGGCTGTCACCAACGCCTCGCACTGCATTCCGGCATCTGAAAGACAAAGGCTTACCTACTCTTCGCATGCTCCGGAGGTCTTCGCACTGCATTCCGGCATCTGAAAGACAAAAGCTTACCAGCTCTTCGCACGCTCCGGAGGCCTTCGCCGCTGCATCCCGCATCTGAAAGACAAAAGAAGGTGCGTTTAAAGACATTGGGCAACTTTATTACTCACGTGCCATTAATCCTTCCCACGCCGAATCCAGTGGGTATTCCAGCACCCTTCAGCTTCTCTAAAGCTCCGAACTTGTACCTGCAAGATAAAAGGGACAGTTAGTGCGCATCGTGAAGCAAGCTACAAGCGCTTACTTACGTGCTTCCAGGCGCTTCTATTCCTCACGCGGGTTCGATCCTCAACTCTCATCAGCCCACCATCCGCCATCACCGGAACCCTGCAAAACAAGAGATATCATTACAAAAGACTTTTAAGACATTTGAAGTGCCCAGAACTTACCGTTCGTGCAGTTAACGACGGACAGCAGTCCTCTGAGGTCAAGAGGCCTGCACCCTTATCCAGTGAAGAAACTGGTTACGGCACCCTGCCCCGAGGCAGATGGAGAGCTCGGCGTTCACTTACCTAAGGTGAGGGTGTTAACCTTTGGGGTTCTACAGGAGAAGAGAAAGGGAAGAGGAGAGAGGCACCCAATAACCCCAGTTCATTAATTCCATATTTTCTATCTGCAGACATATTACTCTTCGAGTCAGACATACAGTGCACAGAGGTCCAGCCCAAAGAGCCAACCGTGTGTTACACATCACCTTTGAAGATACGGCATTCACCCAGTCAAGACCGGCGCCTCTGTGGGAATCAGGTGAGCGTTACAGGCACAACCAGTTTACCTTCCTTTCTTCACACCCCAGCCCGGTTTGTGGTCGAACTGCCCGTGCCAAGCACCCCGGCGGCCGGATAGCCACTCACCACTGAACCGCGAATCACCAGACCGCTCCTTGTACCTGAGAAACTCCGCGGCTGGTTTCTTCCCTGGCAGTGCAAAGGACTCCTGTCTTCCTCCACGACGAGATCCCCTCTTCCCCTGGACGAAGCACTGACTTGCACCCGCTGCCAGGAACAACTGCCCCCGCTGGAGCGTTCTCACCACTTTAAGGTACCGTGTCCGCCAGGCCTCCCTTTCTAAAGATTGCTACAAGGTAATAATAACCCCTTAACCTTCTGGACTGGGCTGGCGGCCTTGACCCTCTAACTGGTCCCTTTCTTTGGTCCACCTCCTTTTTGAACCTTTACAAGACTCGTGTGCACTGCAACCGTGTGACCTTGGACACATTTCGTTTGGATCCTCTGGAAGTGGATCCGGCCGCTTGAACTCTAACTTCACGGTTTTACTTTGCCTTTCCCTCTTGTTATGTTCTGATAAAAGTGTTGGGATCTGTTTCAACCTGTTCTCTGCTCTTCTCTCCCTTTTTAAAACAAACTATTAGAGTGCCATCTACGTTAAGCGCTCACCGCTGTCTGAAAATAAGTGGGGCTTTACTTAAGACTTGTCTAATATTCTTTTAAGGGAGTGTATATCTTTTAGTGACCGTGTTTTTGAATTGCTTAGTATTACTGCCTGTGTGTTTTTCTAGATGTGGTTTTAAATAAATAATTATATCTCTTTTACACCAAGCCCTGGTCAGTGTTTACTTGTTCTACTGTGTTCTCTTGACCTATTGTGAATACTCTGTATACTGCCTAACTCTTCTTGAGGGAAGTCTGAATGCTCAGCCACAGCTACCAAGCGAATCTGTGTGGTACAGACTGCTACCAAGTGGGTTTACTGCCAAACACCTGTAGTCCTAAATCTTTTGCAGTGGTCCCAGAGGCAGATGTTGGTATGAGAACAGCTCTACCGAATGGTGTCATAGTATCTCTGTGTTCTAGTTAAATGGTGGTGTAAAGAAGAGAGTAAGCGTGGTGATGTGATATGATGGGTTACATGCTCTTTCAAACGTTCCATGCACCCCAAACCATTCCCTGTAAATCGTGCAATTCTATGCACTCCAGTCCGCTCTGCCCACTCCGGTCTGCTCCACGCACTCCAGTCCGCATCCATTTATTTCACCCGTACCATCCACATACTTCCCGGTACCTTTCACATGTTACACCAGTACCTTCCACATACTTCATCCGTTCCATCCATCCACATATTTCACCCGTTCCATCCACATATGTCACCCGTTCCATCCACATACGTCACCCATTCCATCTACATGCGTCACCCGTTCTATTCACATACGTCACCCATTCACATACGTCACCCATTCCATCCGCATGTTTCACCAGTTCCGTCCGCTCTACGCACTCAACGGCTCTACGTACTCATCTGCTCTGCGCACTCATCTGCTCTAGGCACTCATCCACTCTACATGCTCTAGGCACTCATCCGCTCTACGCACTCATTCGCTTTATGCCCTCGCATGCTCTACGCCCTCGCATACACTACGCATTCACCCGTTCTACTCACTTACCCACTCTACGCACTCACCCACTCTATGCATTCACCCGCTCTCACGCACCTCTCCGCTCTTACGCACTCGTCTGCTCCATACACTCGTCCACTCTACCCACTAGTCTGTTTTACGCATTCATTCACTCTACATACTCCTCCGCTCTACACACTCTTCCGCTCAGGGCACTCTTCCGCTCTGCGCAGTCTTCCATTCTGCGCAGTCATCACGCTCTGCGCAGTCATCTGTTCAGCGCACCCATCTGCTCTCCGCATCCATCTGCTCCACGCACGCATCCGCTCTATGCACTCGTTCTTTCCACGCACTCATCTGCTATATGCACTCATCTGCTCTACAAAGTCGTTCATTCATACGCACTCATCCGCTCTATACACTCATCCGCTCTATACACTCATCCGCTCCGCTCTGCTCTGCTCCACATTCATCTGCTCTATGCACTCCTGCATACTACACACTCCTCCGCACTTACGCACACATCCGCTCTACACACTCATCCGCTCTGCACATTCATCTGCTCTATGCACTACTGCATTCTACACACTCCTCTGCACTTACGCACTCATCCACTCTACACACTCATCCGCTCTACACACTCATCCGCTCAACACACTCATTCGTTCTATACACTCATCCAATCTACACACTCATCTGCTCAACGCATTTATCAGCTCAGCGCACTCATCCGTTCCACGCGCTTCATCCATTCTAACGATTTCATCTGCTCCATTCACTTCGTTCATTCATCATGCATTATCGATTCTGGGCATGTCACTTGTCATACGCACAGGATCTGTTCTGTGCTCTCTATCTGTTTCATGCACTACACCCGTCTCATGTACTTGAATCATCTATTCTGTACTTTCCATTTATGCCATGCACTCATACAATCGGTGTCATCTGTGTGTGTACTCATCAGTCTCTTGTATTCATCTTTCCATCCTCTTCTCTTTACTAATCTCGCCCATTTTGTTTATTTTGTCCATTGCTCTCGTTACATCCATTTCATTAATTTAAACCTCATTACTGTTTTTGTACGATTTATACTTTTATCCACTTCACTGCTTTGATCTACTTTACTTGTTCTATTGTGTTTGTCCTTTTAGTTTACGTTGGTGGTTATTAGTTGTCGATTTCTCGCATGGATCTTGATGTTGTATTGTTATTTGTCTTATTGTTATTCAAGATCTAGTAGTTTGTTGGGTTGGTGTCACTGAGATGCTGTTATTCAGTTTGGGTCAGTTTGCATACGGGTTGGTTTTAGGGGAAAAGCCAAGTGTTCAGTAGTTGGCGGAAAGACATTAGATCTTCAGTTAGGCAGATGTGGGGAGGGAGTGCGTTCCACTGCGTGGGGGCCAAGGCTGAGAATGATGATCCGCCTAACCTGACTGAGTTTGTTTTAGGTATGACTAGGAGGCCGGCTGAGCTTAATCTTAAGAGTACGTGGAGGGTGATAGGGTTTTAACTTGTCTTGAAGATATTGAGGTTCGGTTTTATGCAATGCTCGATGAGAAATTGTCATGCAATGCATTTCTAGTTGGCGTTTGTGGCCCTGTGTGCACCTTCATGTTTCCTGATTCCCGTCACGTTTGAGTACCTACGTGCATTTGGCGGTATAGTCTTTTCCGATCGGGTGCACATAGCGTTACTTAGCCACGCCTTCTTCTCTGCTCTGCGCGTTGCACCCTCTCACGGTCAGCTGTGTTTTTTCTTCAATGCCGCAGACTTGCGAAACGCTGTCTTTTTGCATCTTTGTGCATATTTTTTCCATCCTCCTTTTCCCCCCTTGTGCTTTCTCCGTCCTTTCCTCTCCCTTCTGTCTCCTATTCTACTTATGTTCTCCCCAACATTTCGGTCTCCTCAAGGGGCTCTCTCTATCTGGCTCCTTCTTGTTTTCTCTCGAGCTGTCGTCTGCGGCTCATTGTTCTCAGAAGTTTGTTTTTTGGAGCCTGCCTTTCCTGACGCCTCCTGTGGTGCTACTTGTTTTCACCGGATTCCTCTGCAACTCCTACGAGCCCAGATTCCATAAGGAGACCTGCCGGGTCCTCATCAACAGTGTTTTTTTTTTGCCTATAGCAGCTTTTTTCCCCTTTCTGTCCCTCCGGGAAGGGGGTCATGGACAGGGCGTTCTTGGCAGCCCTCTCTGTGGCTTCCTCCTTTGGGAGACACAAGCAGCAAAGAAAAAAGAAAAAGACTATAGAGCACATCAAACCCTCAGCCCAGTAAAGGAAGACCTTGATACTACAGGTGAGGTGGTTGAGGAGGGAAGTGGGGACTTTTATGCCAAACCAGACGAGGCGGTTGACAGTTTGCAACACCAAAACCCAAGGATGGCTAATCCCGAGCAAGTGCAGGAGTTAATAGCCGCGGTACAAAACCTCTCTCTCGAGATGCAGAACATGAAAGCGGAGAATAATCTCTTAAAACAGATGGTGGAAGCACGCGAGCCACCCACTACAGACCTGCCCCCAATGTCACCGTCATCAGGAAAGTATGACGGGTCTCTCAAAACTATAAAAGATGCCTGCAGGGTGTATTTTAATTTTAGAACCCGCACCTATGCTTCCGATCATGCCAAAGTAGGTTTCCTGATATCAAATATGATAGGGAACGCCTTAGCATGGGCCACCCCTCTAGTTACAGGAGCTGATCCAGTGCTCCAAAATTTTTATGCATTTGTGGATTTAGTAAAACGCACTTTCGAGAGACCCAAAATATCTATGGCAGCAGGGGAAGACCTGCTGGACATTTGTCAGGGACAAGCCGATGTGTTGTCATACATCTTTTCATTCAAACGATTGGCGATGGAGACCCATTGGTCCGAACAATCACAATTTATTTTGTTCCACCGCGGTCTCCGGGAGGAACTAAAAGACGAATTGACTCACTTCCCACGACCTACCTCCTTACAGGACTTGATGACTGCTGCGCTTCAGATGGAATTCAGGATGCAAGAAAGGCTTCAGGAGAGATGCAAGACATGCATTTCTTTTACAAGGACCCCCTCTCCTCCTTCAACTACGGTCAAACACCACGAAGAGCCCATGCAGATTGCGCTGCTCGTCGATCTCTGACTCCCGAAGAAAGAAAGAGGAGAAGGGAACAAGGCCTATGTGTGTAACGCTTACCTGACTCTGCGGGGACACCACTCTTGGAATGTAACTTTCTTCTCTGAGTACGTTGTTCTAACTCTTAGTTTTATTTCTCAAAACCTTAGCTCCAATAGACTAGAAATCTATGAGGAAATACAAGAACATAGATAAATGTAACCTTCCCAAAAGTAACTTGCACTAACTAATCTCCCAATCTATCTTCCTTTTCTATCTCTTCCTTTTCAATCTCTCTACTCTTACCTTTAATTAGTATGTTGTGGGCTATCCATCCTGCTTCTGCGCAGGGGCGCTTGTCCTGAAGATGGAAGGGGTGGCTATTAGGATGGTACTGCAGAAGGGTGATTGGAGGGAAGGCAAAGGGCACGGGAAGGAACCAAATAGCCACAGTATTATACCACCTATCACACTGGAGTGACTCCCAAACCCTTGGACTGGATAGTAACAGGACCCTGAGGTAAATGAGCGCTAATGACAATAAAACCTGAGGAGCACTGTAACAGAGTTTCAATATGGAACAGAATATCCTAAATGACGTTGTCCAATTATAAACAATGACTAAACGAACGGAGAGAATTATTTTACTATTGCGAGTTCAATAAAGTGGCACAAGTTAAGGTACTTCACAGAGAAAACATAGCAACAGGAAAACCTGAGGCAAGCGTTTGCGTGTAACTAGTGACAGACTCCTCAAACACGTTTCGAGTGCCGGAGCCCCGACACTCGACACCTGGCTGGAACTGTCCAAGCGCAATGCGCACTTTCCACCACAATAAACATACCAGAAAAGATACTGGTGGAAGGCGCGAGCACGGCTGAGCGTTGCCGCTAACTTACTTCAATTCGAAAGATTAGCCCCCCAAACGTGTAACGAACACCAAGGCCAACGAGCGTAAGGGGGGCAAGGGAAGAACGCTAGGAATATCGGAAGCAGGGAACAGGAACTATGAAAGAACGGGGTTCTGAGGAGAATCTTGACAGGATCCGCAGTAAGCGTCCTCTGTAAACAAACAGACGCGAAGCGCGGAACACTAAGGGGGAGGGGCTTAAATACTGAAGGCGTGACAACAACTAGACTGCACAGCCCCCATACCAGGAATTTCACCGGGGGCCATGTTTGCAGGATAAGGAAGTGTCAAAACTACATAGCCAAGGTTCTACCTTCCCAGAGCCCAGGATCTATATGCAGTTCGCCAAGACATTTTAGTAGGTTTTGTGAGGGGAAACCCGGTGGTCATGACAGTACTCCCCCCCCAAAGCCCCTCCAAGAGTGGAACTCCCCCTCCCAGGTTTGCACGGGTTATTTACGTGAAAGGCCTTTAACAATCTAGGGGCGTGAAGGTTTTCAACAGGTTCCCATGTTCTGTCCTGAGGACCATAGCCTTTCCAATCCACCAAGTAGTACAGTTTATTACGCACAATCTTAGAGTCCAGGATGGCCTTGACCTCATACTCCAACTGATCATTCTCCACTTCCACGGGAGCTGGCACCTCTTGGATTCGGGTGTTTGGGTAGACTGGTTTCAAAAGGGATACGTGAAACACGGAGTGGATCTTCATGTTTTTAGGAAGGACGAGCTTCATGGCTACAGGATTGATTATCTTCTCAATGGCGAAAGGTCCCAGGAATCGCGGAAGGAATTTTCGTGATCCTTTTAAGGCCAAATTCCGAGTGGATAACCACACCAAATCCCCCACTTTATACTCTGGAGCATCGCATCTTTTGCTGTCCGCAAATTTCTTCTGAGACTCTTTAGCCAAAGATAAGTGTTCCTTTGCTTGAGCAATGGATGTTGTGATTTTTTCATGCAGACATTTAACCGCTGGCATTTCCAAAGGTTCTGGTGGGTCGTAGGCTGATGTACGAGGATGCCGGCCGTGTAGGGTATAAAAAGGACTCAATCCAGTGGAGGCATGCACTGAGTTATTATATGCATATTCCGCAACCCATAAAACATTTAACCAGGTGTCTTCGAGTTGATGTAGCATGCATCTGATATACTGTTCCAAGGTTTGGTTGGTTCGCTCAGTTTGGCCATCAGTTTGGGGATGATGGCTCGTGGACAGACGTACATCAATCTTTGCCAATTCACAACACTTTTTCCAAAATTTGGAAACAAATTGACTTCCCCGATCAGAAACCACTATTGTGGGGAAACCATGCAATTTCACAATATTCTCCAGAAAGGTTCTTGCCAGAACAGCCGCTGTGGGAAGACCCTTCAATGCGATGAAATGCGCCATTTTTGAGAATAAGTCCACTACCACTAAAATGGTATCACAACCTCCACATTTTGGTAAATCTGTAATGAAGTCCATTGAAATTGTGTGCCAGGGAGCGGGGGGAACACTCAGAGGTTGGAGAAGACCAGCTGGTTTCCTTTTTTGAGTTTTATTTTGAGCACAGTTTCCACATGTTTTCAAATACTGAATGACATCCTTTCTCCAAGTTGGCCACCAATACGATCTCTTCACTTTTTCCAAAGTTTTCGTGATTCCGGGATGACCTTCCAACAGGGCTCCATGATAATTAGCCATTACTTGTTCTTGCAGTTTTGGTGTGGGTAAGTACAGACGATCCTGATAGAAAGGTAAGTCATCCAAAATCGTGAAACATTCCCCCTTCGATTCCCATCTCGCCAAATCATCTCTAGTCATGCTGGTTTTAATCTCATTTCGTAGTTCTTCAAATGTCGAATCGGCAGTGTCCATTACTCCAAGTACCTTCTCTCCCGAAACGATTTCCACTGGGTTCACAGGCACATAAGCTCCATCACCTTTGCCGATACGGGATAAGGCATCCGCCTTACCATTTCGCACTCCTGGTCTGAAGGTAATGATGAAATCATATTCGGCAAAAAAGAGGGCCCATCGCAACTGCTTCGAGGATTGTGCCTTTGCAGAGCGCAAATATTGCAAGTTGCGATGGTCAGTGAAAATGGTCACAGTGTGTCTTGCTCCGAGCAGATGGTGCCTCCATTCTTTGAGTGCGCTCTTTATAGCCAAAAGCTCTTTATCTGTGATGGTATAATTCAGTTCAGCAGCAGAGAATTTCTTAGACCAAAAGGCCACTGGGTGCAGTTCTTGGGTGTTAGGATTACGCCGAGACAAAACTGCTCCCATGGCAACATTTGAGGCATCCGTTTCAACCACAAATGGAAGGTCAGGTCTTGGATGTTGGAGAACTGGTGCGGTGGTGAATCTCTCTTTCAATTTTTTAAAGGCTTCATCAGCTTCCTGAGTCCAATCAAATTTTCTATTTTTCCTGAGTAACAAGGTAATGGGATGAACTAAGCGAGAAAAATCGGAAACAAAACGCCTATAAAAATTGGCAAATCCAAGAAAGCTCTGAATTCCTTTGACTGAAGTAGGGGCGGGCCAAGACGTAATGGCATCAACCTTCCTGTTATCCATCTGAATGCCTCGTGCCGACAGGATAAAACCCAAAAACTCCACTTCCGGAACATGGAACTGACATTTCTCTAATTTAACGTACAAAGAGTTATCCTTCAGAATTTGCAGCACTGATGTTACATCTTTCACATGATCCGAATGGTTTGCGGAGAAGATGAGAATGTCATCCACATAAACCACCACACAAATGTCCAAATATTCTCTAAGGATATCATTCATAAATGACTGAAAGGCTGCTGGAGCATTACAAAGCCCAAAAGGCATAACCTGATATTCAAAGAGCCCAAACCGCGTTCGAAAGGCAGTTTTCCACTCCTCCCCCTCTTTGATACGGATAAGATGATAGGCGCCTCTCAAATCAAGCTTGGTGAATACTCGTGCCTGTTTCACCTGTTCCAATAAAGTTGAAATAAGGGGAAGAGGATATCGATTCTTCACAGTAATTTGGTTTAGGGCTCTGTAATCTATACATGTTCTTAAATCACCTTCTTTCTTGGGCACAAAAAAAAGAGGGGATGCCACTGGTGACTTGGATGGCCTGATAAAACCATTAGCTAAATACTGGTCCAAATAAGACTTCAAGTGCGCATTCTCTTTTTCTGTGAGAGCATAAATTCTACTGCACGGAAGCTGTGCTCCTGGGATGAGGTCAATATGGCAGTCATAAGGTCTATGTGGAGGTAATACTTCAGCCTGTTTTTCTTCTTGAAATATTTCCTGGAATCTTTGATATTCTCCTGGCAATGAACCCATTAGACCCAAGGTAGATTGAGTAGATGCATCAGGCTGTTTAGTAATTTTGGAACCTTCAGTTGAGAAACACACGCTCAGACACTTGGTGGGGAAGGTCAGGGTCCGGGCGCACCAATCGATGATCGGGTTATGCTTCTCCAACCAGGGTATTCCCAAGAGGATTCGGAATTGTGGAGCTCGAATTAGGTCAAAAGAGATCCTCTCCTTGTGTCCTTCCTGGCACAGCATTGTGAGTGGGTTGGTGCACTGTGTAACAGGTCCTGACACCAATGGTGTGCCATCGACTCCGGAAACATTCTCGGCTTCCAACTTGTTCCTCAAAGAGAATCCCAATTTGCTTGCCAGATGCTGATCCATATAATTGCCAACTGCCCCACAGTCAATGTATGCCATTAAGGCATGTCTTTCGGTGGGAGTTTCAGGATTAAAAAGGACTATAGGAAACACGAAGTGTGAGGTCGCTGCAACCCTTTCCATGCTCGACAAGCGGACCTCTAGACTTGTCGGGCACTGGAGTTTTCCGCCATCTGTTCTTTTTTGTCCTGATTAACTCCTCCTAGGGGTTTCCGAGCAGGTTTCACAGGGCACTCTTTCAAAAAATGACCAGCCTTGCCACAATAAAGACACAACTGCAATTGTCGTCTCTTTTCTCTCTCAGCTTGAGATATTGGGCCTCGGATTCCACCCAACTGCATTGGTTCTGAATAAGCATCCACTCCAGGCTTAACCACTGGTTCTCTGGGACGTATCAGAAGGGGCCGATTGTCTTGACGAGCACGATCAGTTCTCCTGTCCTGAAGACGATGATCCAATTGGATTGTTAAATCTATGAAATCTGTAATATCTTCTGGTGGGTTTACGACTTGAGCCAAAACATCTTTCAGTTCACTGCGTAGACCACGATAAAACAGTGTTGTTCTCTTTTCTGCAGGCCAATTGGTTTCTGCCACCAGTCTATTAAACGTAGCAACGTATGCAAGGAGCTCCTGGTTACCTTGCCTTAAGGACAGCAACTCATTGTCCAGAGCTTGTCCCTGCGTGTGATGAGCAAATAGTTTCTCTAATTCTCGCTGAAATTCTGTGAAGTTTTGTAATACTGGATCATCCCTATTTACCAAGGGAATGGACCAATCCGCAGCAACACCTCCCAGATAGGACAACACAAAGGCTACCTTAGATTGGTCATTAGGAAAAACTCCCGGCCTACATAGAAAGTGTAACCTGCACTGATTTAGGAACACTGCGAACCTTTTTGGGTCCCCTGTAAAGCGCTCCGGAGGAGCCAAAGGTATATTCCCTGGAATGACCACTTGAACAGGAACTGGGGGCGACACAGGGGAAGAAGCCTGACCACTTCCATGGGGTAAAGGCACCTGCCCTGCTTGCTTCTGCAGCAGTTGACGAGCCAGTTCTTCAGTTCTTTCTCTATTTATTCCTAGCTCTCTTCTAAGAGCGCTAGTTTCTGACCTGGCTGCAAGGACTTCAGTTCTTAATTCACCCAATAATTGAGTGAGCTGATCTATCTCAGAAGATCCCATGATGTCCAGGCAGAGTACTTTTCAGTATTGCGGCTTCGCGTTCTGTAACGCTTACCTGACTCTGCGGGGACACCACTCTTGGAATGTAACTTTCTTCTCTGAGTACGTTGTTCTAACTCTTAGTTTTATTTCTCAAAACCTTAGCTCCAATAGACTAGAAATCTATGAGGAAATACAAGAACATAGATAAATGTAACCTTCCCAAAAGTAACTTGCACTAACTAATCTCCCAATCTATCTTCCTTTTCTATCTCTTCCTTTTCAATCTCTCTACTCTTACCTTTAATTAGTATGTTGTGGGCTATCCATCCTGCTTCTGCGCAGGGGCGCTTGTCCTGAAGATGGAAGGGGTGGCTATTAGGATGGTACTGCAGAAGGGTGATTGGAGGGAAGGCAAAGGGCACGGGAAGGAACCAAATAGCCACAGTATTATACCACCTATCACACTGGAGTGACTCCCAAACCCTTGGACTGGATAGTAACAGGACCCTGAGGTAAATGAGCGCTAATGACAATAAAACCTGAGGAGCACTGTAACAGAGTTTCAATATGGAACAGAATATCCTAAATGACGTTGTCCAATTATAAACAATGACTAAACGAACGGAGAGAATTATTTTACTATTGCGAGTTCAATAAAGAGGCACAAGTTAAGGTACTTCACAGAGAAAACATAGCAACAGGAAAACCTGAGGCAAGCGTTTGCGTGTAACTAGTGACAGACTCCTCAAACACGTTTCGAGTGCCGGAGCCCCGACACTCGACACCTGACTGGAACTGTCCAAGCGCAATGCGCACTTTCCACCACAATAAACATACCAGAAAAGATACTGGTGGAAGGCGCGAGCACGGCTGAGCGTTGCCGCTAACTTACTTCAATTCGAAAGATTAGCCCCCCAAACGTGTAACGAACACCAAGGCCAACGAGAGTAAGGGGGGCAAGGGAAGAACGCTAGGAATATCGGAAGCAGGGAACAGGAACTATGAAAGAACGGGGTTCTGAGGAGAATCTTGACAGGATCCGCGGTAAGCGTCCTCTGTAAACAAACAGACGCGAAGCGCGGAACGCTAAGGGGGAGGGGCTTAAATACTGAAGGCGTGACAACAACTAGACTGCACAGCCCCCATACCAGGAATTTCACCGGGGGCCATGTTTGCAGGATAAGGAAGTGTCAAAACTACATAGCCAAGGTTCTACCTTCCCAGAGCCCAGGATCTATATGCAGTTCGCCAAGACATTTTAGTAGGTTTTGTGAGGGGAAACCCGGTGGTCATGACAATGTGCTTACTGTGCTTCGGATCGTCACACAGTACGGAATTGCACCGAATTGCCCCATAAACCGGTGGAAAACGCAAACCCTCGATCCTAGAAGTGACAGTTATCGAGGGCAGTCTTCTAGTCCCTATGTAACTATGTCAATCGATTCCTCTGATGCTTCTGAAGACTCCCGCCTCATGGTGTTGACAGTGAAAGTTACTGTTTATGGGAACCAAGTCGAGACCTTGGCGCTCCTGGATTGTGGACCCGCAGGGAATTTTGCAGACACACTCTGGGTGGACAAGGTTGGAGCTAAGCGTATTGATCGCAGACACGGCCAAAAGGTAGAGGGAGTAGACGGAAAACCTTTGAGTTCAGGACCCATTATCCAGACTACCGAACCTCTGCCGCTCACCATTCTCCAGCATTCAGAGGTCATCTCTTTTGACATTATCCGAGCGGCACACTTCCCGTTGATTTTAGGCATCACCTGGCTGCGCCAACATAACCCCAGTGTGGACTGGAAGACAAATCATATGAATTTCAATTCCAACTACTGCCAAACCCATTGCTTCCAGGAAATACATTACCAAGAGGTGAAGATCTCTTCCACCACTCTTCACACAACTGTTGGTGTTCATTCTCTTGCTCAATTATTGGAGGAATACCACACAGTGTTTGCAGAAGCTACTCCTATGGCATTGCCTCCTCAGAGACCGGAGGACTGCGCTATAGATTTGGTACCCAATGCTCTAGTACCCTTCGGCAGGATGTTTGCATTGTCGAGGACAGAAAAGGAAGTACTTCGGAAATATCTGGATGAAAACTTGTGCAATGGCCTCATTAGACCTTCAGAATCTCCTGCTGGTGCACCCTTGTTTTTTTATCCCTAAACGGGATTCCAAAGACCTCCGGCCATGTATTGACTAAAGGGGACCAAACAAAAAGTAACTCAGAAGGACAGGTACCCCATGCCACTCCTCCCCGACGTCTTGGAAACCGTTCAGAGTGCATCTGTTTTTCTAAATTGGACCTGCGCAACGCTTATCATTTACTCATAGTGCGTTCCGGAGATGAATGGAAAACCGCATTTAGGACACCTTTTGGCCTGTACGAATACCACGTGATGCCATTCGGGCTTCTTGTGAACGCTCCTGCCATCTTCCAGAGGTTTATCTACCATATTTTCTCAGATCTCTTGCTCGGTTGGTTGTCGTTTATCTTGACGACATACTGTTTTTTTCACAGAATATGCAAGAACATCTAAGGCATCTCAAGGAAATATTAAAGCGCCTCAAAGAGCATCATTTGTTGGGCAAAAGGGAAAAGTGCGTTTTCGGAGCTTCTTCGGTACCCTATTTAGGGTTTATTCTTTCACCTCAAGGGATCCAAGTGGACCAAAAGAAGGTAGATGCCATTCTCCGATGGCGGGCTCCTTCCTCTGTCAGAGAGGTACAACGATTTCTGGGCATGGCAAATTTTTACAGGCGATTTATACCAGGGATTTCCAATATCGTCTTACCAATCACCAGTTTACTAAAGAAATCTTCGATGCTATTCATCTGGAGCACTCAGGCCAAAGACAGCTTTCAACTTTTGAAGAAAACATTTTGTAGTGCTCCCATCCTACGACAACCAGATCAAAGTAAGCCTTTTATCCTCGAAACAGACGCCTCAGCCGCTGCCATAGGAGCCGTTCTGCTGCAAGAACATGACAGTGAAGAACATCCCATAGCCTATTTGTTAAAAACCCTCACAACGAGTCAACAAAACTATTCAGTCATTGAAAGAGAGCTCTTGGCCATGAAAAAAGCCTGTGAGGTTTGGAGACATCTACTGCAGGGGAGCAGTCACCCTTTTATTATCCGGACTGATCATAAAAACTTACAAGTTCTGCAGTCTATGGATTGTATTAATTCCAGGCAATCACGATGGGCACATTTTTTTCTCAATATGATTTCCGCATCACTTACATCCCTGGAAGTCAGAACACCTTGGCAGACGCCCTATCTAGAAAAACACTTACCTCACATACAGCCTCCTCCTCCCCTGATAAACTGTTCCCTAGGAATAGAATCGTAGCTACCATCGCCACCTTTTTTCAGCAGATTAGAGAAGCAGCCGTCCCTCACCCGGAACCACGAGGCTTGATTAAAAAGGACGGCCTGTTTTTTAGAAATCAGAAGATATGGGTACCGTCCAAGACTCTTCAAGAAGACATCCTGTCTTGGTGTCACAACCATAAAACAGCAGGCCATAGAGGGAAAGCCAGTACCCTGGATTTGGTAAGAAGAGCCTTCTATTGGCCGGGTTTATCCAATGACGTCACACGATATGTAAGGACCTGCGGGGTGTGCAGTCAGAGTAAATATAGCACCAAAAGACCTATCGGTTTGTTGCAACAAGATACTGTCCCTGATCGTCCTTGGAGCCACATCTCTACAGATTTTATTGTGGATTTGCCACCTTCACAAGGATGCACTTGTATTATGGTGACTATGGATTCTCTCACCAAGATGGCTCACTTCTCTCTGCTTCCAGGTCTCCCAACTGCTGACAGCATGGCACTGATTTTCATTAAAGATGTTTTTAGGCTTCATGGTGTTCCCAGACAAGATCGCATCTGACCGAGGTAGCCAATATGTGTCCAAATTCTGGAAATCACTTTGTGCCCCTCTGAATATCAAGCGTGCGTTATCATCTGGTTATCATCCCCATACAAATGGGCAGACGTAGCGCTTGAATGCCACACTGGAACAGTATCTACGCAGCTACACTAACCTGGAGCAGGATAATTGGTTGGACTTGTAGCCCATGGCGGAATTCGCCTACAATAACGCCAGTCATTCGGCAAATGGGATGTCACCATTCTATTGTTCATACGGCTTTCATCCCCGAGCCATTATTCCTCTCTCTCCTCTTCGATCTGCACTCCCAGCGGTAGAAGAAGTACTGTCTCATATAAAGGACACTCAAGAAAAAGCAAAACTAAACTTGATAGACTACCTTAAGGCCTACAAAAGGCAGGCCGATCGGCACCGGCAGGTCGTTCCCGATTGGAAGGTGGGCTCCAAAGTGTGGCTATCTACTAAATACCTTCCAAGATGGTCTCGCCCATCTAAACTGTCCCCTCGGTTTATTGGGCCCTATCCTATCACCGCTAAGATCAATCCGGTGGCTTTTCGTCTTAAACTGCTTCATGCTCTAAGGCAAATTCACCCAGTGTTTCATGCCTCTCTTCTAAGAAGCGCTGAACAGTCTCGCAGGGTCCGACCTTTCCCCTGTTCCTTCTCACTCACCTAATACATCAGAATATGAGGTTTCCCAGTTACTGGATTCTAGATACCGTAAAGGGCGCCTGGAATACCTTGTGCACTGGAAAGGGTTTTCCCATGCGGAAGACTCTTGGGAACCCATATCGCACATCCATGCCCCGGTCCTTCTCAGGATATTTTACCAGTTGCATCCGGGAAAGCCGGGGGGGTCTGCGCCTAAGAAGGGGGGATACTGTCATGCAACGCATTTCTAGTTGGCGTTTGTGGCCCCTTGTGTGCCTTCATGTTTCCTGATTCCCATCACGTTTGAGTACCTACATGCATTTGGCGGTCTAGTCTTTTCCGCTTGGGTGCACGTAGCATTACTTAGCCACGCCTTCTTCTCTGCTCTGCGCGTTGCAACCTCTCACGGTCAGCTGTGTTTTTTCTTTGCTGCCGCGGACTTGCGAAACGCTGTCTTTTTACATCTCTGTGCATATTTTTTCCATCCTCCTTTTCACCCCTTGTGCTTTCTCCGTCCTTTCCTCTCTCTTCTGTCTCCTATTCTACTTACGTTCGCCCCAACACTTTGGTCTCCTCATGGGGCACTCTCTCTATCTGGCTCCTCCTCGTTTTCTCTCGAGTGGCTCATTGTTCTCAGAAGTTTGTTTTTTGGAGCCTGCCTTTCCCGACGTTTCCTGTGGTGCTACTTGTTTTCATCGGATTCCTCTGCAACTCCTACGAGCCCAGATTCCATAAGGAGATCTGTCGGGTCCTCATCAACAGTAGTTTTTTTTTGCCTACATCCGGCTTTTTTCCACTTTCTGTCCCTCCGGGAAGGGGGTCACAGACAGGGCGTTCTTGGCAGCCGTCACTGTGGCTTCCTCCTGTGGGAGACACAAGCAGCAAAGAAAAAAAGAAAAAGACTATAGAGCACATCGAACCCTCAGCCCAGTAAAGGAAGACCTTGATACTACAGGTGAGGAGGGAAGTGGGGACTTTTATGCCAAACCAGACGAGGCGGTTGACAGAAATTTATAAGGTTTTGAAAGTCACCTTTCGGGCAACTGGAAGCCAGTGCAGAGTTTTAAGGACTGGGGAGATGTGGTCTCTCGAGCCGAGCGCTAGTAGCAGTTTGGCTGTGGCATTTTGTGCTCTTTGAGGTTTATTCAGTTGGTAAGCGTGCACTCCGAGGTAGAGGGGGTTAGCGTAGTCCAGTCTTGATATAACAATTGATTGGACTGCAGAGAGTCTGTTGGGAAAGGAGAGATATGGAAAGATGCACCTAAGAGTTTTAAGGTGGTAGTGGCCGGACGTTTAGAGGGAGTCAGTAAGTTGCCCATGGCAGATGGCCAGGGTGGTTGGTGTGGAAGAAGTTCAGAGTTGCCACATACCATGATTTCAGTTTTGGAGGAGTTTAACAAGAGGTGGCTTTGGGTCATCCAGAGCTCTATGTCGAGGAGGCAGGAGGCGAGGTCAGGTCGGCAGTTGGGTTTTGAGTTGGGGAGTTTTAGAATTAGTTGAGTGTCATCAGCGTAGTTGTACCACAGGATGTTGTGTGAACAAATTATTGGTGGGAGGGTGATCAAGTAGAGATTGAACAGGAGGGCAGATAGGCATGCTCCTTGTGGAACTCCCGTGTTGACTGGTCGGGCTTGGGAGGAGTAGGTGGAGAGTAGCGTTATTTGGTACCTATCTTTGAGGAATTAAGCTATCCATTTGAGAGCAGTTCCATAAATTCCTAGGGAGTGGAGGTGGTCAAGGAGGTCCTTGGAGCCACATCTCTACAGATTTTATTGTGGATTTGCCACCTTCACAAGGATGCACTTGTATTATGGTGACTATGGATTCTCTCACCAAGATGGCTCACTTCTCTCTGCTTACAGGTCTCCCAACTGCTGACAGCATGGCACTGATTTTCATTAAAGATGTTTTTAGGCTTCATGGTCTCCCAGACAAGATCGCATCTGACCGAGGTAGCCAATATGTGTCCAAATTCTGGAAATCACTTTGTGCCCCTCTGAATATCAAGCGTGCGTTATCATCTGGTTATCATCCCCATACAAATGGGCAGACGGAGGGCTTGAATGCCACACTGGAACAGTATCTACGCAGCTACACTAACCTGGAGCAGGATAATTGGGTGGACTTCTTGCTAACGGCGGAATTGGCCTACAATAACGCCAGTCATTCGGCAAATGGGATGCCACCATTCTATTGTTCATACGGCTTTCATCCCCGTGCCATTATTCCTCTCTCTTCTATTCGATCTGCACTCCCAGCGGTAGAAGAAGTACTATCTCGTATAAAGGACTGTAACGCTCACCTGATTCCCGTAGAGACGCCGGTCTTGACTGGGCATATACCGTATCTTCAAAGGTGATGTGTAACCCACGGCTGGCTCTTTGGGCTGGACCTCTGTGCACTGTATGTCTGGCTCGAAGGGTAAGATGTCTGCAGATAGAAAATGTGGGATTAATGAACTGGGTTATTGAATGTCTCTCTCTTCTTCCCTTTCTCTTCTCCTGTAGAACCCCAAAGGTTAACGCTCTCACCTTAGGTAAGTGAACGCCGTGCTCTCCATCTGCCTCGAGGCAGGGTGCTGTAACCAGTTTCTTCACTGGATAAGGGGAGCAGGCCTCTTGACTTCAGAGGACTGCTGTCCGTCGTTTACTGCACGAACGGTAAGTTTCGAGTAATTCTAATGTCTTTAAAGTCTTTAGTAATGATGTCTCTTGTTTTGCAGGGTTCCGGCGATGGCAGATGGCGGGCTGAAGTGAGTTGAAGATGGAGCCCGTGTGATGAATAGAAGCGCCTGGAAGCACGTAAGTAAGCGCTTGTTGCCTGCTTCACGATGCGCTATAACTGTCTTTTTATTTTGCAGGTACAAGTTCGGGGCGGCTGCAGGGTGCCGGAATACCCACTGGGTTAGATGTGGAAAGGAGTAATGGCACGTGAGTATTAAAGTTCCCCAATGTCTTTAAACGCACCTTGTTTTGTCTTTCAGATGCGGGATGCAGCGCCGAAGGCCTCCGGAGCGTGCGAAGAGTTGGTAAGCTTTTGTCTTTCAGATGCCGGAATGCAGTGTGAAGACCTCCGGAGCGCACGAAGAGTAGGTAAGCCTTTGTCTTTCAGATGCCGGAATGCAGCGCGAGGCGTTGGTGACAGCCGATGGACCAGGTAAGTGAAGAGCTGTCACTGAAGACCGTAATGCTAACCTGTTCTTTCTTGTCTTTATAGGTGTTGCTGAAGACTGGATTCAAGATGGTAAGCCTTTTTTCTTAGGCCCAGGATCAGATGCAGAAGACACGATGAGCGTTCTGCTGCTGAGGATGCAGAATAACGCAAAGCAAGATTCATCCATCGGGTGTGGTTTAAATAGCCTCCTGTAGTGCTTAGATGTCTCCTTCCACAGCCACGCCTAGGTAAGAAAAGAGTTCCTGCTTTCCAGAAGAGTTCCAGTGTTCTGAATCTAGGGAGTGGCTCCTGCCCCACCCAACAGGAAAAGTAGTTCCAAACAGAAGAGGATCAGAGACTCAACTGGCAGGCAAGTAAGCAGCATGGTCTGCTGCAGGTAAGTCCACCCAAGCATTATGAGCCCGGCGCTTCCAGCGCTGGGACTGGGCATATTTATGAGCCTGGTGCCACTGGCGCCAGGACTGGGTCCAAAAGGTCCCAATTGGGACTGGTTGGCACTCGGAACCGTGGTTATGGATCTGCTTCCAAGGGAGTTGGGAAAACCCTGACCTTTTGGAAGCAGAGATCATGACAGTGACACTCAAGAAAAAGCAAAACTAAACTTGATAGACTACCTTAAGGCCTACAAAAGGCAGGCCGATTGGCACCGGCAGGTCGTTCCTGATTGGAAGGTGGGCTCCAAAGTGTGGCTATCTACTAAATACCTTCCAAGATGGTCTCGCCCATCTAAACTGTCCCCTCGGTTTATTGGGCCCTATGCCACATACCGTGATTTCAGTTTTGGAGGGGTTTAACAAGAGGTGTCTTTCGGTCATCCAGAGCTCTATGTCAAGGAGGCAGGAGGCGAGGTCAGGTCGGCAGTTGGGTTTTGACAAATTCCTAGGGAGTGGAGGTGGTCAAGGAGGATTGAGTGATTGATTGTGTCGAAGGCAGCGGATAGGTACAGAAGGATTAATGCGGCACATCCCGCGGCGTCTGCCGGGATTTTAAGGTCATCCCAGATTGAGATTAGGGTGGTTTCAGTTATGTGTCGCGCTCTGAAACCTGAGTGTGCAGGGTCTAGGAGATTGTTGGCTTCAACAAAGGCATTTAGTTGGGAGTAGGCGGTTCGGTCAATGAGTTTGGCAAGGAGGTGGGGCGGTAGTTTTTGGGTTCTAGAGGGTCGAGGGAAGGTTTTTTTATTAGAGGTTTGACATGAACCATTTTGAATGTGTTGGGAAAAATACCCGAAGAAAGAGAGTTATTTATGATGGATCTTGTGTGTTCTCCTGTGCAGGTAGAAGCAAACATTTCTTTGAGGGTTGTGGCCGGGCAAGGGTCTAGCGGAGAGCCGGATGGTTTGCGGGCAGAGAGAAGTTTGAGAAATTGATCGGGTGATTTTGGAGTAAAGGAGTCGAATGTTGGTTGCCCAGTGCCCACAGGCGGTGGGTTGGCCGGTATGGGGGAGGGTTGCCTGGTGGATGTAAGGGAGCCAGTTTGGTGTTTAGCACATTTGTTCTTTCGAGAGCCGTGACGTAAAAGTGGAGAGAGAGTGAGTCGCACAGTGATTGTGAGGGAGTCGGGACGGTGATAGTGCATGCTGGTTTGGTGAATTCAGTGATGATTTTGTGAAGTTCTTTGCTGGGGTTTTTGCAGTTTAGGATTCGGGAGTTGTAGTGGGCTTTTTTTGCTTTCCGGATTTCGGCCTTGTACTGATGAAGGTGTCGGGCCAAGGAGGCTCTGCTCTCTTGGGTTTTGTCTTTCTGACATTTGCGTTCTAGGTATTTATATAGTTGTTTGGTGGTCTTCAAATCAGGTGTGAACCATCTAGGGAACAAGCCACGGCAGGCTGATGTTTTGCAAGAGGGTGTGAGCCGCATTAGTGAGGTGTTGAGCCATGAGTCAAAGGCGTCGGGGGTTAGTTGTTTATTGCGTTGGCAGGTAGGTGGAGGAGACTGTAGGAGTGCGTCGGCTAGGTCAGGAACGATTATTAGTTTTTTCCAGCATTTGCGTAGATTCAGAGGTTCAGGTTCGAGTACGGGAAGCGGGTCGGGTGAGCGAATTGCGAAATAAACAATGAAGTGATCGGACCAGATGATAGGGGTGGGGGGGGGTTTAGATGTATCTGGTTGTGGGAGCTAAAGATGGCATCAAGAGTGTGTACTTTATAGTGAGTCGGCCGTTTATGTGGGGTTGGAGGTTAATCGCGTCTAGACCTTCAACCAGAGAGTGTGCCATAGGGTTGGTGGGGATGTCGAGCCATATGTTGAAATCTCCAAGAAGGGTGAGGTTGGGATGGTTTAGTTGAAGGGTGGCAACAGAGTCACAGAGGTTATTTGAGAATTGTCCATCTGTAGCCAGGGGGTCTATAGATTATTAGGAAGCTGTGTGAGAACGACAGGGAGAGGGATAGTTTAACGAGGAGTGATTCGCAGGAAGGAATGGAAGGTTGATTGTCGATGATTGAGGCGTGGAAGTGGGACTTGAAGATGAATGCTATTCCCCCTCCTCTAGAGGGACGGTTCAGAGGGATGAGGGAGTAGTCGGGGGGGGCTTCACTGGCAATTGGGGCAAAGTCTTCGGAGAACCAAGTTTCGGTGATGAAAACCAGGTCTGGTTTGTCAGAGGCAAGGAGGTCAAAGATGCTGTGTCTGTTTTTTGCTACAGATCGGGCATTAAATAGGATGCAGCTCACTTCGGTAGGTGAGGTTGGTGTCGGAGCTGCACCGGAGGGGGGATGGAGGGAGGGGGTGGAAACTGGAGAGAGAGAGGGGTGGGGTGGTTGATGATCGAGGGGAAAAGTGAGCAAGCAGAAAAGTTGGCGTGTTTCAGGAGGGAGTGAATGGATGTGTTAGGGTGATTGGGTTTGGCATGGGGGATTTGAAGGTGGGGTGTGGGCGGTTAGGAGTTGCGGTCGGTGAGAAATCGAGGGAGAGGGGTTTCAGGAAGGGTGAAGCAAGGGGGCATGGTGGTGACTGGGGGAATGAGGTGGTGGGTCGAGACAGGGGAGGCAATTAGTGCTGAGAGATTGAGGGGGACCAGGTACGTTTACTCTTTAGTGTCTTTGTTGCGATGGGTATGTGCAAGAGGGTAGGGGGTCGGAGGGGGAGAAGGATGAGGCTTCTGTTCTTGCTAGGGCTAGGCATGCGGTTTTTAGGGAGGGGAAGGGGTGTGGTCGGGGGGGTGATGGTGGGGGTTAGTGGGAAAAGCGGGGGGTGCATGATTGCAGGGCAGGGAGTGCCCGTTAAGATAGTGAGGGGAGCGGACATGATCAATGTAGGCTAGTCAGTGGTGGGGTTCAGGGGAGCAGTGGTCTTAAGGTGATTGGCTCGCCATTGTGCCCCTCTGGCTTGGTGTTTGGAAAGGGGATGGGTAGGGGATGTGAAGGAGGGTGGGATGATTTGGGAAGGGGGGGGCGGGAGGCAAGGCTGACTGGAGAGTGGAGGTGGTCCACGGTGGTCGTTTCCGGCCGACCCTGGTGGATTGGGTGCATTCATGGTTAGTACATGCTATTGGGTGTAATTTCAGGTGAAACTTACACTTTATGTTGGACTTTATAAGTTCGGCTAGATCACTGGGTGATATTAGTCTTGGTTTCTGGGTTCCACTAAGCAGGGTGATATTATTCACTTATTCTAGGTTTTAGTGTACTCATTGCAACTAGGCTGCAGATATTAGGCCATTTTGAAGTGTAGCTACACCTTAGGATATGCTGTTAGGTGGCCTATTTAGTTGCAACTACAGCACAGTTACGCTGTTGGGTAGACTTTCTTCTAGCAAGCTGGAATAAAGGTAAGCTATTAGGGAGAAATTGAATGTAGGAATGACACAGGTATGCTTTTAGGAGGACTTACTAATTGTAGTTCTAAATTCAATCGGGCACGCCATTAGGCACACTTCTAGATTCAAGCAAGGGGCACTATTAGGCCCACTTCTAAATGTGAGTTTTGTACAGATAGGATATTAGGGATGCTTCTATATTCAACTAATAACTGAACGCTAATGGGCAGACTTTGGCACAGAGAGGGATATTATGTACACAGAGAGGATATTAGGTACACTTCTAAGTTCAATTTGAACAGAGAGGGTATTAGGGACACTTCTGAATTCAACTAGGGCACGTTATTAGGCACACTTCTAAATTCGGGCAAGGTGCGCTATTAGGTCTACTTCCAAATTTAGCTTTGCACAGGGAGGATATTAGGGACACTTCTAAATTCAACTTTGGACAGAGGGGATATTAAGGCACACTTCTAAATTCAATTTTGCACAGAACGGATATTAGACTATTAGGCACACTTCTAAATTCTATATTACACAGAGATGATATTAGGCACACTTCTAAATTAAGCTTTGCACAGAAGCGATATTTAGGCACGCTTCAAACTTCAAGTTCTGCACAGAGAAGCTAATTTGGTACACCTTTAAATTCTACTTTACACAGAGCAGAAATTAGACACTGTTCTAAATTCACCCAGGGTGGACCATTGGGCGCCCTTCTAAATTCAACCAGGGCACGCTATTAGGCTCACTTCTAAATTCAACTTTGTACAGAGGGGCTATTAGGGAATACTAGTCAGTTGAACTAGGGCATGCTATTAGGTACGCTTCTAAATTAAACTTTGCACAGAGAGGATATTAGACATAATTCTAAAATCAGCTTTACACAGAGAGGATATTAGGCAACATTCTAAATTCCAGCTTCTAACTTCAAAGTTTGCACAGTGGGGATATTAGGCACAATTCTAAATTCACCAGGGCACGCTATTAGGCACACTTCTAAATTAAACTATGCACAGAGAGGCTATTAGGGAATACTAGTCAGTTCAACTAGGGCATGCTATTAGGCACACTTCTAACTTGAACTTAGTACAGAGAGGATATTAGGGACAATTCTAAATTCACCCGGGCACGCTATTAGGCACACTTCTAAATTCAACCAGGGCACGCTATTAGGCACACTTCTAAATTAAACTATGCACAGAGAGACTATTAGGGACACTAGTCAGTTCAACTATGCACGCTATTAAGCACACTTCTAACTTCAACTTTGTACAGAGAGGCTATTAGGCATACTTCTAAATTCAACTTTTCACAAAGGGGATATTTGGGTGCACTTCTAGATTCAAATCTTGCACAGAGAGGCTATTAGGCACAATTCTAAAATCAACTTTGCACAGAGAGGTTATTAGGGACACTAGTCAGTTCAACTATGGCACGCTATCAGGCACAATTCTAAAATCAACTTTACACAGAGAGGATATTAGGCACACTTCTAAATTCAAGTCTTGCACAGAGAGGCTATTAGGCACAGTTCTAAATTCAACTTTACACAGAGAGGATATTAGGTGCACTTCTAGATTCAAGTCTTGCACAGAGAGGCTATTAGGCACAGTTGATCATATTGACGGTATAAGAAGAACGGGAGCAGCTGTAGAGAGGCTAAGAGAAGACTGGACTTTCGTTCCAGTAAAATGTGTAAAATTACCCCAGCACTACTCAGCCCAAGCAGCAGAGCTAGTAGCCCTTATCTTGGCCCTTGAAGAAGGAAATGACAAAAGAGTGACAATATACTCGGATAGTGCATATGTCACTTCAACAGTACACTCAGGATTAATAAAATGGAGAGGAGAGGATTTAGAAGAGCTGATGGTACTCCGGTACAACATGCTCTCCTACTGGCCAAACTAAATGAAGTAATGAATTACCCAGTAGAGGTAGCACTCCAATGGTGACGACACGGTATCAAGAGGTAACGAAACAGCTGATGCTCATGCCAAATATGCGGCATACTTTGGCGAAATATGGACCCTCCCAGAAAAAGAAAACGAAAAGGGGGGTATGACAACTGTTAATGAAGGATGGGTACACACATATCCCAGAGACACAGATCATGGAACTGCAGGCAGCAGCACCAATGGCAGAAAAGGAACTGTGGGTAAAAGGAGGATGTACCATGTCCCCCACAGATGCATTATAGTGGCAGAACAATACAGGGAAAGTGATGATGCACCTGGCACTATTGAAAATAGCCCTGACACAATTACACCATCCCACGCACACAGGGAACGAGGTAATTGCAGCACAAATTAAAGAATCCTGGTTTTGTCCTGAGCTAAACTCACATGTTGCAAATTTCATCAGCAGTTGCCTTACATGCCAGCAATTTACGGCCGGTCACACGCTGCAAGTGATCAAAGGTTCCATACCCCGGCCTGAAGGACCCTTTCTACACCTCCACATTGAATACGTTGACATGATCGATGTATGTCAAGGCTACAGATACATGATTGTAGTGGTGTGCCCATTTCCATGCTGGATCGAGGCTGGTCCATGCTTCCATGCTGGCGCTTTCAGAGAAGCAAAGTTCTTGGTGAGGGAGGTCTTCCCGAGGTGGGGGGTATGTGAATTATTACGGTCAGACAATGGCCCCCACTTCGCTAACAAACTGTTCCAACATGTAACTACCCGCTTAGGGATCAAGCATAAATTTGCATGTGCTTACCACCCTCAAGCAAATGGTATCTGCAAACGCTTCAACGGCCTCCTAAAAGAAGAAATAGCAAAAATTAAGCAAACAACAAATAAGAGTTGGTTGTACTGCCTTCCCTTGGCTTTGTTTGAATTAAGGAACAGGCCAGGGTCAGACCACCACCTCACACCCCACGAGATGGTGACTGGTCGCCAAATGCACCTCCCACTCACACCACCTTCAAGGGCCACAACTGACTGCCAAGCAACCAGTACTGTTTTTGGTGATGAAATGCACAAATATGTCTCTTCCTTGGTTACTAGTGCCGCTTTTATCTCTCAACAGATCAAACGGGTACAGGGCGGGGCGAAGAATGATCAGCAAGGAGAAGCAACCAACGAGGAACAAGAACAGATTACACAGTGGACAGTGAAAGAGGGAGACAGAGTTCTACTGAGGAACTTCCGGCGGACTTGGAGTAGTCAAAGATTTACAGGTCCTTATCTGGTGGACAAAGTAGCCCCCAGGGCGGTGAAGTTCAGGGGCAAGGAAGTGGGGATGCAAATCCACGATATCAAGCCCTACAAAGCACAGACCCACCCTCTCCTCAGTGAAGGGGGCCAATGCTTCAGCAACAACACCGGAAATAGACACAGCGCAAGATCAGAACACCCCAAAAGACAAACAATCAGCGCCCTATATGCCACCCCATGATTACAAGGTCCCAACAAATCAAACAGACTTAGCATAAAGTAACTCTCCCTAGCCACCAGCTGATAAAGGAAGTTGACAAAATCATATGTAATATACACCACACTGTGTAAACACGTGCATGTTTTCTTCTTTTTTGTCTCGCACATGCAGGTACTGCATATTGTTATCATATTTGCAATAAAGGACAAGAGTACATACAGAATAATAACAAACGTCACTGCCCAGGGGTAAATGCTGCCCGCAGATGATAGCACTCCAGAGGCACTGTCACACCAATTTGTATATGTTATAAAAAGACCAAAACCTTTAAAACAAAGAAGGATACGTGTATATTATAATACGTTCCTTATGATAATTACCCAATCTTTTCCACACCTCCACGAAGCACTACCAGCCCTACGAGATATGACGGTAAGGAAAGCGTGGGAAGAGCTTTTCGCCTGAGCATTGAACGATTACCTAATATGCAGGGCTTCAATAAAACACTAACAATAATAACGCATAATTTTAGAAATTTTCAGGCGGGCACCTATATCGTCTAAAGTAACGTAGCTGCAGGACCGCAGAAAAGGTAAGAGTGAAAATGGCAGTGGTCTTAGCAACTGTATTAAAATGGTAGGAATATTTTGTACCACTGGTCTGATCACTGACGCTGTCTGGCAGGCATACTATGCTTTGTATGTGGCTGCAGTTCCCACTACTAACATATCCCCCAAAATGCCTGCAAGGAGCACTGTGCCAGGTGGTACACCTAACACGTGGCAAAACATAAAGAGGAACAAACGTAGCGTGTCAATTGATGTAAAAGGAGTGGACACATTTCTCATAGAGTCCGCACACATCTCTAACATCATGTGGTATAAACACATGTCTAAAATTGGTAAGGACACGACAAAGGACAACTGCTATGTGTGTTCATTGATCCCATACTCCATGAGCGCCTCAAGAACATTTGTTGCAACCGAAGTGCCTGCAACAACTATTGAATGCTTGCTATATCTAGCATTGTTACAAACGAGAGGAAGATTCCAGGGGAAAAGGGCGACACTCCGATGGAAATCAAGATCGACGTACCCATATGAAAACAACTTCATCAAAACACTTCCCATGTATGATGACTCGTGGCAGCAGACGAAAGGACTCAAGTATATAGCAGAAGGGCCAGAAAAAGGAGAAACACAAGAGGTCACACTGGATTACCTACTATGCGAATGGTACACAAAAGAAGTTACAGGTGAACCCGGATGCTCGGAAAGACCACTGATACTGATATACAGAAAAGTATACACAAAGGATGGATGGGTGGATGGAGTTGTAGGGAGCAAAGTGCTGACATTGGCAAAATCACCAGTGATAAAAGTGCAAGAAGAAAACGACAAGTGTTATAAAGAAAGGACGAAGAGTGCAGCACTGGTGAAATGGTTAGATTGTCACGATGCCCGCTCCCGGGGAGCCGGCTCAGGCCCTGCGTCCCCGAAAGCGGACATCAAGTCCCCGGGGAAGGTCCCAGCAACCCCTTAAGGGGCCCTTTGGACAGCGTCCTGGCGCCTATGGCGCCAGGCTCATAGAAAACGTCAGTCCAGGCTCATTATGAAAGTGTTTGGGTGCACTTACCTGATGCAGACCATGCTGCAGAACCCCGGCCTCCTTGAGGCCTGAAAGGAACTACTTTACCTGTGGGACTCATTTACCACCCGGGCGTGGTCGGGGAAGGATACATACCTGATTGGAGGAAGGACACATTCTAGGAACTTCTTCCAAGGCTATTTAAACCACACCCGATCAGCCACACGTGCTTCGCGTTGTTCTGCATCTAGCAGCTGGACGCTCACCGTGTCTGCTCCTGCATCTTGACTTCTGCCACACCTGCCAGCATCCTGAATCACCTGCAAAGGGAGGGAACAAGAGAACAGAAGAAGGAAAAGGCCTCACCTGCTAAATCTGCATCCCAGAGACATTTCGCCGACAATCCTGAAAAGGAAGACATTTATTTTTAAAAGCACATCGCATCGATCGCTGCAGCGCCGCATTCTACTCACCTTTACAGGGCGCCTCCATGTTCAGCAGCGACCATCCGGATTCGCAGTCGCGCCCCCACGCCTAGGGAGAAAAAGACAAGAACAAAGGTGAGAGAAAGAAGGGAAAAGGGAAGCTAAAACTCCATGTCAAGACTTACCTGTTGGGTCATTCCCTTTTCATTTCGGGTCCGCGCCGCATCCAGGCATTTTCGGACCCCGGTGTAACGCTCACCTGATTCCCGTAGAGGCGCCGGTCTTGACTGGGCGTATACCGTATCTTCAAAGGTGACGTGTAACACACGGCTGGCTCTTTGGGCTGGACCTCTGTGCACTGTATGTTTGACTCGAAGGGTAAGATGTCTGCAGATAGAAAATATGGGATTAATGAACTGGGTTATTGAATGTCTCTCTCTTCTTCCCTTTCTCTTCTCCTGTAGAACCCCGAAGGTTAACGCTCTCACCTTAGGTAAGTGAACGCCGTGCTCTCCATCTGCCTCGGGGCAGGGTGCTGTAACCAGTTTCTTCACTGGATAAGGGGAGCAGGCCTCTTGACTTCAGAGGACTGCTGTCCGTCGTTTACTGCACGAACGGTAAGTTTCGAGTAATTCTAATGTCTTTAAAGTCTTTAGTAATGATGTCTCTTGTTTTGCAGGGTTCCGGCGATGGTGGATGACGGGCTGAAGTGAGTTGAAGATGGAGCCCGTGTGATGAATAGAAGCGCCTGGAAGCACGTAAGTAAGCGCTTGTTGCCTGCTTCACGATGCGCTCTAACTGTCTTTTTATTTTGCAGGTACAAGTTCGGAGCGGCTGCAGGGTGCCGGAATACCCACTGGGTTAGATGTGGAAAGGAGTAATGGCACGTGAGTATTAAAGTTCCCCAATGTCTTTAAACGCACCTTGTTTTGTCTTTCAGATGCGGGATGCAGCGCCGAAGGCCTCCGGAGCGTGCGAAGAGTTGGTAAGCTTTTGTCTTTCAGATGCCGGAATGCAGTGTGAAGACCTCCGGAGTGCACGAAGAGTAGGTAAGCCTTTGTCTTTCAGAATGCAGCGCGAGGCGTTGGCGACAGCCGATGGCCCAGGTAAGTGAAGAGCTGTCACTGAAGACCGTAATGCTAACCTGTTCTTTCTTGTCTTTATAGGTGTTGCTGAAGACTGGATTCAGGATGGTAAGCCTTTTTCCTTAGGCCCAGGATCAGATGCAGAAGACACGATGAGCGTTCTGCTGCAGAGGATGCAGAATAACGCAAAGCAAGATTCATCCATCGGGTGTGGTTTAAATAGCCTCCTGTAGTGCTTAGGTGTCTCCTTCCACAGCCACGCCTAGGTAAGAAAAGAGTTCCTGCTTTCCAGAAGAGTTCCAGTGTTCTGAACCTAGGGAGTGGCTCCTGCCCCACCCAACAGGAAAAGTAGTTCCAAACAGAAGAGGATCAGAGGCTCAACTGGCAGGCAAGTAAGCAGCATGGTCTGCTGCAGGTAAGTCCACCCAAGCATTATGAGCCCGGCGCTTCCAGCGCTGGGACTGGGCATATTTATGAGCCTGGTGCCACTGGCGCCAGGACTGGGTCCAAAAGGTCCCAATTGGGACTGGTTGGCACTCGGAACCTGGGTTATGAATCTGCTTCCAAGGGAGTTGGGAAAACCCTGACCTTTTGGAAGCAGAGATCATGACAGTACCCCCCTCAAGGCCCCTCCCAAACCGGGCTTCTCCGGGGGTTTTGGCTTGTCAGGAAATGTTCGGTGAAATCTTTTGATTAGGCGAGGAGCGTGGACATATTCAGCAGGTTCCCAGGATCTCTCTTGGGGGCCGTAGCCTTTCCAGTCAATTAGGTAAAATAGTTTAGATTTGGAGATCTTGGAGTCCAGAATGCTTTTGACTTCAAACTCGAGTTCCCCATCAACTAGGATAGGTTTTGGAGATTTAGTTAGTCGGGTTTGAGGTTGCACGGGTTTTAATAGAGAGACGTGGAAGACCGGATGTATCTTCATGTGCGGGGGCAAGTCCAACTTGACCGCTACTGGGTTTACTATGGTAGTGATGGAATAGGGACCAAGGTATCTTGGGTTGAATGTGCGTGGCCCTTTTAGAGGTAGATATTTGGTGGATAACCAGACTTGATCCCCTACTCGATATTGAGGGGCTTCCTTCCGATGTTGATCTGCTCCTTTCTTGTATTGTTCTTTAGCCCTTTGAAGGTGAGAAACAGCTTCCTTAAAGGCTTCGGTGATTGTAGAATGCAGGTAGTCTACTGCTGGTGTTTCAAGATCTTGGAGGGGATCCAACTCCGAGGTTCGAGGGTGACTGCCGTACAAAAGAAAAAACGGGGTTTTCTCAGTTCCCGAATGGACAGAGTTATTGTAGGCATATTCGGCTATCCAAAGGATGTCTTTCCAAGTTTTTTCAGTTTGTTGCAGCATGCAGCGTAAATACTGTTCCAGAGTTTGATTGGTCCTCTCGGTTTGTCCGTCAGTCTGAGGGTGGTGACTGGTCGATAGTCTCACATCAATTTGAGCCGACCGACAGCAACTTCGCCAAAAATGAGAAATAAATTGACTACCTCGATCCGAAATTAGAACCGAAGGAAAACCGTGCAGTCGGACGATGTTTTCGAGAAATTCTCGGGCCAGAGTTGCTGCTGTTGGCAAGCCTTTGAGCGGAATGAAATGCGCCATCTTGGAGAATAAGTCCACGATTACTAGAATCGTATTGTATCCGGAGCATGGAGGTAGATCGGTGATGAAGTCCATAGAAAGCGTATGCCAAGGGCGAGGTGGGATGTCAATAGGGCGTAAGAGGCCTGCTGGTCTTTCCTTTTGACTCTTGTTTTGGGCGCATACTCCACAGGACATTATAAAGTCTCTGATATCTTTTTTCCAAGACGGCCACCAGAAGTAGCGCTTGATCTTTTCTGAGGTCTTGGCTATACCGGGATGTCCTTCCATTAAAAAATCGTGATAACAAGAGATTACTTCTTTCTGTAAATCTGTGCTGGGTAGGTATAATCGTTCTTGGAAATACAATAAGTTGTCCTTTACTGCAAAGTCCTTTCCTTGCAGATGCCAATTCTGTATGTCTGCTGGAGTTACAAGTTGCCTGGCTTTATCCTTAACTTCCTCTATGGATTGTGTGGCGATTACACCCAGAATTCTTTGTTCGGGAATGATTGGTACAGGTTTAGGGTTGATCAAGTGTTCTTCCACTCCCATCCGAGAAAGGGCATCAGCTTTACCGTTTTTTGTACCAGGTCGATAGGTAATTATGAAGTCAAACTCGGCAAAGAATAATTCCCAACGGAGTTGTCTAGAGGATTGGGCTTTTGCGGTTTTCAAATATTGCAGGTTTCGGTGATCCGTAATCACAGTAACGGTGTGTCGGGCCCCCAGCAGATAATGCCGCCAAGCCTTAAAGGCAGACTTGATAGCCAGAAGTTCCTTGTCAGTAATCGTGTAATTGATTTCAGGAGGCGAGAATTTGCGGGACCAAAATGCCACGGGATGCAACTGATTGGTTACCGGGTCCTTTTGTGATAGAACTGCCCCCATGGCAAGGCTTGAAGCATCTGTTTCCACGATGTAGGGGAGTTCGGGGCGAGGGTGTTTTAAGATTGGTGCAGAGATAAATTTAGTCTTCAAATCCTGGAAAGCTTGTTCCGCCTCGGTAGACCATTCAAAACGTTTGTTTTTCTTTAACAAGGCAGTGATGGGCTGGACTTTTCGAGAGAATTCGGGGATAAACCTGCGGTAAAAGTTAGCGAAGCCTAACATGCTTTGCACACCTTTTACGGAGGATGGTGATGGCCATTTGAGAACTGCATCGACCTTCTTTGAATCCATACGCACTCCGCCAGGTGATAATATGAATCCCAAGAATTCAACTTCAGTCACGTTGAAAACACATTTTTCCAACTTAGCGAAAAGTTTGTGTTGACGCAATCTTTCGAGGACCATTTTCACGTGTTTCCGATGTTCAGATTCCGATGAAGAATAAACAAGGATGTCGTCAATGTAAACAACAACACACACATCTATGAGCTCTCTGAGGACATCGTTCATAAAATATTGAAAGGCGGCCGGGGCATTGCAAAGTCCGAAGGGCATGACCTGATATTCAAATAGCCCATACTTGGTGCGGAAGGCCGTCTTCCATTCATCGCCCTCTTTTACTCGTACCAAGTGGTAAGCTCCTCTAAGATCCAGCTTTGTATATATGCATGCTTTTCTGACTTGGTCCAGGAGTTCAGGGATCAAAGGTAACGGATATCTATTCTTAACGGTGATCTGGTTCAGGGAGCAATAATCTATACAAGTTCTAAGGTCTCCTTCCTTTTTTGGAACGAAGAACAAAGCTGAAGAAGCAGGGGACTTGGAAGGACGAATAAACCCATTTGCCAGGTATTGATCCAGGTATTGTCGAAGGTGAAGGTTCTCAGGCTCGGTGAGGGCATAAATTCTACTACAAGGAGGAGTAGATCCAGGTATCAGGTCTATCTGGCAGTCATAAGACCTATGAGGAGGTAGAGAGTTAGCCTGATCCTTCCAGAAAACATCTTGGTATTCTAGGTATTCGGGAGGTAACTGGGGAGTCTCTGAAGAAATTGCTGCCAGTGCAACACCAGGTGGAGGGTGACAAGTAGAGACACATTCTGGAAACTGGACCGTTCTTGCTCGCCAATCGATCAGAGGATTGTGTTTCTCTAACCAAGGTATTCCTAGAATAATCTGAAACTGAGGGGCCTTGATCACATCGAACACGATCTTCTCATGGTGTCCATCTTGACTTATTAGCGTCACTTCTTGAGTGGTATGCGTTACTGGCCCGGAGGCTATCTCCGTACCATCCACCGTAGTAATGACGTCCTTTACAGCCTTGGGACAAAGAGTTAGATTCATCCTCAAAACCATTTCATGATCCACATAATTGCCGATGGTACCGCTGTCGACGTAAGCTTCAATTGCATGTAATCGATCCGGATTATCAGGGCTAATGAGGACCATGGGTATCACGAAATGCGAGGTCACGGAACTGGTTTTCACGCTCGGCAAGAGGACCTCTATTCTTGTCGGGCAAGGTCGTTTCCCTGCTCAGAGTTTGTAACTTTGGTAACTGCAGCTCCTACTGCCTTCTTAGCAGGTTTCACCGGACAGTCTCGAAGAAAGTGCCCTGAGTTTCCGCAATAGAAGCATAATTGCAACTGTTTTCTCCTTTCCCACTCCTTTTGTTTTAGAGGACCTTTCAGACCCCCTATTTGCATGGGTTCCCCGGAGTCTACTCCTTTGGAAGGAGTTGGCGGTTTGGAAAATACTCGAGCATCAAACTTGGAACGATCGGCCTTCCTGTTCTGCAGTTTGTGATCTATTTGAACGACTAAGTCTATATAGTCCGAACAATCTTGTGGGGGATTCACTACTTGGGCTAACACATCTTTGAGCTCTCCACGTAGACCTCTATAAAACAGCGTAATCCTTTTGTCCTCAGGCCATTGAGTTTCCACTATCAGTCTGTTGAAAGACGCAATATAAGCCAAAAGGTCTTGATTACCTTGTCGCAACGAAAGAAGCTCATTGTCCAAGGCCTGCCCCTGTGAATGTCTTGCGAACAGTTTTTCCATACTGAGCTGAAAAGCTTGAAAATCATGGAGGACCGGATCATCTTGATTTACTAGAGGGATCGACCAGTCTGCCGCATTGCCACTAAGGTACGAAAGCACGAAAGCTACTTTAGCTTGATCAGTTGGAAAGGCTGCTGGCCAGCATAAGAAATGCAACCGGCACTGATTGATAAATACTGCAAACCTCTTTGGGTCACCAGAAAATCGTTCGGGCGGAGCCAGAGGTACATTCCCAGGTAGGTTGATCTGCACTGGATTCATAGAGGATGTAGAAGGAAGATTTCCCCCAGATGCGGGTAACGGGGTCTGTCCGGCTTGTGACTGTAGCAATTGTCTAGCGAGATCATCTGTTCGCTCCTTGGAAATAATCAGTTCCCTTCTTAGAGCGTTCGTTTCCTGACGGGCTGCATGCACTTCTGCCCTTAGTTCCCCAAGTAACTGGGCTAGTTGGTGGGTATCCGAGGTTTCCATAGCGCCTGGACAGGAGTTTTGTGGAAGGCTTTGCGTTCTGTAACGCTCACCTGATTCCCGTAGAGGCGCCGGTCTTGACTGGGCGTATACCGTATCTTCAAAGGTGACGTGTAACACACGGCTGGCTCTTTGGGCTGGACCTCTGTGCACTGTATGTTTGACTCGAAGGGTAAGATGTCTGCAGATAGAAAATATGGGATTAATGAACTGGGTTATTGAATGTCTCTCTCTTCTTCCCTTTCTCTTCTCCTGTAGAACCCCGAAGGTTAACGCTCTCACCTTAGGTAAGTGAACGCCGTGCTCTCCATCTGCCTCGGGGCAGGGTGCTGTAACCAGTTTCTTCACTGGATAAGGGGAGCAGGCCTCTTGACTTCAGAGGACTGCTGTCCGTCGTTTACTGCACGAACGGTAAGTTTCGAGTAATTCTAATGTCTTAAAGTCTTTAGTAATGATGTCTCTTGTTTTGCAGGGTTCCGGCGATGGTGGATGACGGGCTGAAGTGAGTTGAAGATGGAGCCCGTGTGATGAATAGAAGCGCCTGGAAGCACGTAAGTAAGCGCTTGTTGCCTGCCTCACGATGCGCTCTAACTGTCTTTTTATTTTGCAGGTACAAGTTCGGAGCGGCTGCAGGGTGCCGGAATACCCACTGGGTTAGAGGTGGAAAGGAGTAATGGCACGTGAGTATTAAAGTTCCCCAATGTCTTTAAACGCACCTTGTTTTGTCTTTCAGATGCGGGATGCAGCGCCGAAGGCCTCCGGAGCGTGCGAAGAGTTGGTAAGCTTTTGTCTTTCAGATGCCGGAATGCAGTGTGAAGACCTCCGGAGCGCACGAAGAGTAGGTAAGCCTTTGTCTTTCAGAATGCAGCGCGAGGCGTTGGTGACAGCCGATGGCCCAGGTAAGTGAAGAGCTGTCACTGAAGACCGTAATGCTAACCTGTTCTTTCTTGTCTTTATAGGTGTTGCTGAAGACTGGATTCAGGATGGTAAGCCTTTTTCCTTAGGCCCAGGATCAGATGCAGAAGACACGATGAGCGTTCTGCTGCAGAGGATGCAGAATAACGCAAAGCAAGATTCATCCATCGGGTGTGGTTTAAATAGCCTCCTGTAGTGCTTAGGTGTCTCCTTCCACAGCCACGCCTAGGTAAGAAAAGAGTTCCTGCTTTCCAGAAGAGTTCCAGTGTTCTGAACCTAGGGAGTGGCTCCTGCCCCACCCAACAGGAAAAGTAGTTCCAAACAGAAGAGGATCAGAGGCTCAACTGGCAGGCAAGTAAGCAGCATGGTCTGCTGCAGGTAAGTCCACCCAAGCATTATGAGCCCGGCGCTTCCAGCGCTGGGACTGGACATATTTATGAGCCTGGTGCCACTGGCGCCAGGACTGGGTCCAAAAGGTCCCAATTGGGACTGGTTGGCACTCGGAACCTGGGTTATGAATCTGCTTCCAAGGGAGTTGGGAAAACCCTGACCTTTTGGAAGCAGAGATCATGACACCCGGCCCCTAAGGGGAAAAAGACATCAGCGTTAATGAGTGAATGAAAAGAAATTACCAAAACACTCATTAAAGACTTACCTGATTTCCACAAGGATTTCACCGCTCACCTCGGGTCGGTGCCTGTTCCCCGGCATTCCGTACCCCGGCCCCTATGGGGAAAAAGACACTAGCATTAGAACATTAATGCATGGACACAAGGGGAACCACTTATAGAAAAACTTACCTGGAAGCCAAGCAAGTTTGGTTCTCACCCATCCAAAAATCCAGTGACGTAACTGGATACCAACGCGCCCCTGCATCAGAAGCAGGATGGAGAGCTCGTCCTTCCAGACCCTAAGGTGAGACGCTACGGGGAAGCACAGAAGGGTTTTGAGGAGGGTGAGAGGGGTAAGTGGGAGGCCGATTGCATTACCCCGCAGACAGTTAACCCCCTATTCTCACCTACAGAAGGATACTTCTGCGAGTCAGACAAGCCAGATCTGGGGCCCGGTCCAGTCCGTCTTCCGAACCCTGCGCATCACCTTAGACGAGGTCACAGCAGCGCGAACCAGGCCAGCGCCCCCGTGGGAGTCAGGTGAGCGTTACAGAACGCAAAGCCTTCCTACAAATTCCCACCCAGGCGCTATGGAAACTTCTGAGACTGATCAGTTGGCCCAATTACTGGGGGAATAACGGGCCGAAGTACATGCCGCTCGTCAAGAGACTAATGCCCTCAAGAGGGAATTAATAATATCAAAGGAAAGAACTGATGACCTGGCCAGACAGCTTTTGCAAGGTCAAGCTGGACAAACTCCTCTACCCTGTTCCGGAGGGAACCCCGCTCCTGTGGTTCCCAGTAACCCTGTGCAGATTAATCTACCTGGAAACATGCCGCTGGCCCCACCTGAACGCTTTGCTGGGGACCCCAAACGATTCGCCGTATTCATGAATCAGTGTCGTTTGCACTTCCTATGCAGACCTGGGGCCTTCCCTAATGATCAGACCAAAGTAGCCTTTGTATTGTCATATCTCAGCGGCTGCGCTGCCGATTGGTCATTTCCACTGGTTACTCAAGATGACCCGATTCTCCGTGATTTTCAAGGATTTCAAGCAAGCATGGAAAGGTTATTTGCTCGACACTCTCAGGGGCAGGCTCTGGATGACGAACTTCTATCCCTGCGACAGGGCAATCAGGACCTCCTATCCTATATTGCAACCTTTAATAGACTAATTGTGGAAACGGGATGGCCAGAGGATAAAAGAGTCACGTTATTTTATCGAGGTCTACGCGGAGAACTTAAAGATGTCTTGGCCCAAGTTGTAAATCCGCCCCAAGAATGCACAGAATATATAGACTTAGTGGTCCAATTGGATCACAGACTTCAAAACAGAAAAACAGATCGGTCCAGGTTTGAGACCCGGGTGTTGGTCAAGACCCACGCTAACCCCAAGGGAGTTGATGTCTCTGAGCCTATGCAAATTGGAGGGGTTAAAGAACCCTTAACTCAAAAGGAACGTGAAAGGAGGCGGCAGTTAAAATTATGTCTTTATTGTGGGAACTCTGGACACTTTCTACGAGATTGCCCGGCAAAACTGCCCCGAAAAGCGGTAGGAGCCGCTGATAAAAACCATGAAGACTCTGTTTCAGGAAACGACTCAGCCAGACAAGCGTAGGGGTCCGCTTGCCGAGCTTGAAAACTAACTCTCAGACCTCGCATTTCATTGTGCCAATGGTTCTCGTAGATCCAGAAAAGCCTAAGCGGTTGCATGCAATAAAGGCATACATCGATAGTGGGGCTATTGGAAACTATGTGGATCGTGAATTGGTCTCTAGGATTAACCTCCCTCTCCGTCCTAAAACCAGCAAAGATGTCATCACCACAGTCGATGGAACTGAAATTGCCTCTGGACCGGTAACACATTCCACTACTGAGGTGACTCTTATTGGTCCTGACGGCCATCGGGAGGTAGTTGTGTTTGATGTAATCAAGGCTCCACAGTTTCAGGTTATTCTTGGAATTCCTTGGTTAGAGACACATAATCCTCGAATTGATTGGCGAGCTAAGAGAATAACCTTCCCGGATTGTGCACAAACCTGCTACCCAGAAAACCTGAAGATTAATCTAGCATCTGTAACCTCTGCCTCCATGCAATTACCTCCGGAATACCAGGACTTTCAGGACGTCTTCCAAAAGGAACAGGCCAACACGTTACCTCCTCACCGATCGTACGATTGCCAAATCGATCTGGTGCCCCGTGCACAACCCCCTTGTAGCAGGATTTATGCCCTTACCGAACCTGAGAACCTGCATTTGAGACAATATTTGGATCAATACCTCGCCAATGGTTTTATTCGCCCGTCAAAGTCCCCGGTATCCTCGGCTTTGTTGTCCGTGCCTAAAAAAGAAGGCGACCTTAGAACTTGTATCGATTACCGCGCATTGAACCAGATAACGGTTAAAAACCGTTATCCTCTGCCTCTGATTCCTGAACTCCTTGACCAGGTGAAGGACGCTTGCATATACACAAAGTTAGATCTCCGGGGGCATATCATCTGGTGCGAGTAAAAGAAGGCGACGAATGGAAAACAGCCTTCCGTACAAAATATGGATTATTCGAATACCAGGTAATGCCTTTCGGGTTGTGCAATGCGCCAGCTGCCTTCCAATTCTTCATGAATTATGTCCTTCGGGAACTCATCGATGTTTGTGTTGTCGTCTATATCGATGACATTCTAGTGTACTCCTCTTCGGAATCTGATCACAGAAAACACATTAGGGCAGTTCTGGAAAAACTGCGCCAACACAAACTATTTGCTAAACTGGAGAAATGTGTTTTCCATACCACAGAAGTTGAGTTTCTCGGTTTCATCCTGACACCCAAAGGAGTCCGAATGGACTCAAGAAAAGTGGATGCCATCCTCAAATGGCCATCACCTAGCTCTGTAAAAGGGGTTCAAAGCATGCTCGGCTTTGCCAATTTCTATCGCAGGTTTATCCCGGAATTTTCACGCATAGTACAACCCATTACTGCACTCTTGAGGAAAAATAAACGTTTTGAATGGTCTGAAGAAGCCGAGCAGGCCTTCAAGGATTTAAAAGCTAAGTTTACCTCCGCACCTATATTGAAACACCCACGTCCAGATCTCCCGTATGTCGTCGAAACTGACGCATCCAGCCTAGCCATGGGAGCAGTTCTGTCTCAAAGAGATCCTGAAACCAACCAACTGCATCCTGTAGCATTTTGGTCCAGAAAATTCTCGGCACCAGAGATTAATTACGCAATCACTGACAAAGAACTGTTAGCCATAAAGTCCGCTTTTAAAGCCTGGCGGCATTACCTGCTTGGCGCTCGACATACCATCACGGTGATCACTGATCACCAGAATTTGCAGTATTTGAAAACCGCCAAGGCTCAGTCATCACGGCAGCTCCGACGGGCTTTGTTTTTCGCTGAATTTGATTTCGTGATTACCTATCGACCTGGCTGCAAGAACGGCAAAGCAGACGCCTTATCCCGAATTGGAATGGGAGAATCTGATACAAACTCAGAACCAGTACCAATAATTCCCGAACAGAGAATTCTAGGCATGACTTTGTTACAGACGCTTGAAGACATTCAAGTCAGAGTGAAACAACTCCTGGACCCTACAGTCCTACAGGATTGGATACAAAAGGGATCAGACTTTACTATAGATAAAGGTTTACCTTATTACCAAGGACGCTTATTCCTGCCGCACAAGGATTTACACAAACTAGTTATTTCAGGTTATCATGATACATTAATAGAGGGACACCCCGGTATTGCCAAGACAATGGAAAAGGTGAAACGACAATTCTGGTGGCCCTCTTGGCGAAAAGATGTTAAATCTTTTGTGATGTCCTGTGGTGTTTGCGCCCAAAATAAAGGTCAGAAGAAAAGACCAGCCGGTCTCCTTCAACCTCTAGACATACCGCCAGCACCCTGGCACACCCCATCAATGGATTTTATTACGGACTTGCCTCCTTGTTGGGATACAATACCATTCTGGTAATTGTGGATTTGTTTTCCAAAATGGCCCACTTCATTCCTTTGAAAGGTTTACCTTCAGCTTCTGTCCTAGCCAAAGAATTCCTCGAAAATATTGTTCGGCTACATGGATTCCCATCTATACTAATCTCTGACCGGGGAAGCCAATTCATTTCCCACTTCTGGCGCAAATGTTGTCAAATGGCACAAATCGACGTAAGATTATCGACCAGTCACCACCCTCAGACCGATGGTCAGACCGAGAGGACAAATCAGACCCTTGAGCAGTACTTACGGTTTATGTTACTGAAAGCAACTGGAAAGACATTCTTTGGATAGCCGAATACGCCTATAATAATTCGGTACACTCTGGAACTGGCCATAGTCCTTTTTATACCTTGTTTGGACATCACCCTCGAACCTCAAACCTCGACTCACCTCAGAACCTCGGAGTGCCCGCAGTAGAACATCTGCATTCTACCATTACCCGAGCCTTCAAAGAGGCAACCACGCATTTACAACAAGCCAAGAGAAAATACAAGGAGAATGCTGACCTACATCGGAGTGAAGCACCTCCGTATCAGATTGGGGATCAAGTTTGGTTAGCTACCAGACATTACCGCTCAAAGGGCCTCAAACTTTTAACCCAAAATATCTGGGACCTTATTCTATTACTTCAATAATTAACCCAGTAGCGGTTAAACTTGATTTACCAGCTAATATGCGAATTCACCCTGTTTTTCATGTGTCACTTCTGAAACCAGTGGTACCCGGAACCCGACTACTCAAACCTCCAGAACCTATTCAAATAGATGGGGAACCCGAATTCGAAGTGAGGAAAATTTTAGATTAAAAAATGTTTAGGTCAAAGCTTTTCTACCTAATTGATTGGAAGGGGTACAGACCGCAGGAGAGGTCGTGGGAACCCAGTGACCACGTGTATGCACCTCGATTAGTCAGGAAATTCCACCGACTCTTCCCAAACAAACCAAAACCCCCGGAGGGAACAACCTTGGGAGGGGCCTTGGGGGGAGTGCTGTCACGATGCCCGCTCCCGGGGAGCCGGCTCAGGCCCTGCGTCCCCGAAAGCGGACATCAAGTCCCCGGGGAAGGTCCCAGCAACCCCTTATAGGGGCCCTTTGGACAGCGTCCTGGCGCCTATGGCGCCAGGCTCATAGAAAACGTCAGTCCTGGCGCCATAGGCGCCAGGCTCATTATGAAAGTGTTTGGGTGCACTTACCTGATGCAGACCATGCTGCAGAACCCCGGCCTCCTTGAGGCCTGAAAGGAACTACTTTACCTGTGGGACTCATTTACAACCCGGGCGTGGTCGGGGAAGGATACATACCTGATTGGAGGAAGGACACATTCTAGGAACTTCTTCCAAGGCTATTTAAACCACACCCAATCAGCCACACGTGCTTCGCGTTGTTCTGCATCTAGCAGCTGGACGCTCACCGTGTCTGCTCCTGCATCTTGACTTCTGCCACACCTGCCAGCATCCTGAATCACCTGCAAAGGAAGGGAACAAGAGAACAGAAGAAGGAAAAGGCCTCACCTGCTAAATCTGCATCCCAGAGACATTTCGCCGACAATCCTGAAAAGGAAGACATTTATTTTTAAAAGCACATCGCATCGATCGCTGCAGCGCCGCATTCTACTCACCTTTACAGGGCGCCTCCATGTTCAGCAGCGACCATCCGGATTCGCAGTCGCGCCCCCGCGCCTAGGGAGAAAAAGACAAGAACAAAGGTGAGAGAAAGAAGGGAAAAGGGAAGCTAAAACTCCATGTCAAGACTTACCTGTTGGGTCATTCCCTTTTCATTTCGGGTCCGCGCCGCATCCAGGCATTTTCGGACCCCGGCCCCTAAGGGGAAAAAGACATCAGCGTTAATGAGTGAATGAAAAGACATTACCAAAACACTCATTAAAAACTTACCTGATTTCCACAAGGATTTCACCGCTCACCTCGGGTCGGTGCCTGTTCCCCGGCATTCCGTACCCCGGCCCCTATGGGGAAAAAGACACTAGCATTAGAACATTAATGCATGGACACAAGGGGAACCACTTATAGAAAAACTTACCTGGAAGCCAAGCAAGTTTGGTTCTCACCCATCCGAAAATCCAGTGACGTAACTGGATACCAACGCGCCCCTGCATCAGAAGCAGGATGGAGAGCTCGTCCTTCCAGACCCTAAGGTGAGACGCTACGGGGAAGCACAGAAGGGTTTTGAGGAGGGTGAGAGGGGTAAGTGGGAGGCCGATTGCATTACCCCGCAGACAGTTAACCCCCTATTCTCACCTACAGAAGGATACTTCTGCGAGTCAGACAAGCCAGATCTGGGGCCCGGTCCAGTCCGTCTTCCGAACCCTGCGCATCACCTTAGACGAGGTCACAGCAGCGCGAACCAGGCCAGCGCCCCCGTGGGAGTCAGGTGAGCGTTACATAGATAAAGAAGAGGAACCCATAACAATACTCCCACTGACAGCACCGACATTGTGTTACCAACATGATGGCGAAATAGACATTGGAACAAACGAAGGATGCAAGAGAACAATCAAGCTTCCTGAGGGGGGGTGCAGGAACAGCTGTACTGATGAACCACTACTGGGCCTGTGGAGCAACAGCATATAACAGTTTGCCGCCAATGTGGGATGGAGTATGCACTATGCTACACATCAACGTGCCGTCACTAGTGGTACCACAGAAGCACATTAACTTGGAAAAGTTCCCTAAAATGGACGAAGGGAACAAAAGGAAGAAAAGATCACTGAAGATGGTAGAAAGAAAAACAGTGGAACGGCACTGCACACTTATCAAGAGTAAAGAGACAAGGAGAACCACTGACAGGGAACTACCTGTGGGAAAAATCAGGGACAGCCCTGAGTGACATTCCACCAGCACATAGACTATTCAGCAGAGCAGCAATGTTCTTCTCCTCCATCATACGTCCAGGAGTGCAAGCATACGCCAATGCAAAGTGTTTGCAAATAACCAGGTGGGAGCTCAGGCTGACCATCCACTCCACGGTGAATGCATTCAATGCAATGAAAGAAGAATTAAGAGCAATAAGGATGGTTAGACCTACAAAACAGATATGTACTGGACCTTTTGACAGCAATGGAAGGAGGCGTTTCTGCAAACATTGGAAGTTCATGCTGCACATTTTCCCTGCCAACGATGAAGACAACGGTACATTATCAGAAGCTGTATTGCAACTGGCTCAGATGCATGCCAAGGTGGAAAATGAAGCGAAAAGAGTGAAGAAGGACGGCAGCTGGTTTTCCTACATCTGGTTATGGATGCCATCTTGGCTTTCAGATAGCCTCAAAGTAGTAGCAGGGTGTGTGATATTAAGAATGGCTGCTATAATGGGGGTGAAGGTATGGAAGACAAGATCTAAGCGCACAGCTGAAGAGATGTTAGGCATGCACGTCTTAATGCCAGCTGAAGACGATAAGAATGCAGACATAATCATTAAGGAACGTGAACGGCTGCGCCAACAAATAGTGGAAGCAGATTTGTACCCCCATCAATTAAAGTTGAAAACCTGTGGAACCCGAAAAGCTTTGTTGGGAAATGGGTTTATTGCAAACCCAGGGGTGGATGCATATATATCTATTGGTCTTTTGAAGTTCATGTGGACCGATACGAACACCTGGCAGGATTAACGAAGGTATGGCGAGTGCGAGGAGACAAGAGGGTGGATAGTTTTGTGGTCAACAAGTCGACCAGAGTGGGGACTGAAGACTGAAAATGGGACGTTCCCTTCCCACGATTCTCATCCAGACCCTGGCCTAGAACATCACGACCCAAGCACCAACCACGAGAGGAATTCGATCCGCTCACTGATGCCCCAGATGTCAACATCCACTGTGGCCACGCCCCACACGGCCAGGGGAATTGCGCATCAATCAAGCCACATGTCGGAACCTCAGGTGACGCTGACATCGATCATATGGATCAGATCGATTAGGCGACAACAATGAAAACCACCATCGTTAGAGATGCTATGACAACATAGCCAACGGATGGTAACACATGTGCCACCATGCACATTGGTCATACCCACACCAATCCACACGAAGAACATACTCAGCACCGTGACGTAGGGGACCACTACATTCATTCATGCATTGTTGTTATTTTTCACATTGGCTAAGCTACAACACTGCAGAAACGCAAGACGCAAGAAGAGCTTGTGTACATGCTTACAAGCGCTTCCTCGCTACTAAAACCATGGTGACGTAAGAAACCTATGTATAAGGACCCATGTCGCCCTGTGCGACCTCCGTGTCGTGAACCATATGCCGTCATCCATAAACAGGGCCAGAGTAGGCCTTAGCACCAGAGTAGACTGCAAACCCAGGGCCACAGACCCAGAGCAGCTCAGACGGAGCTGCAAGACGCTGATCGTGCAGAACGAACCCCCGACGAGTGCCTCACAGCCAAGGCCACGAAGTTGCAACTTACACGCTGCGCGCCCTGAGCCAAGGCTACACCTGCCGTGGCCAACCGCCCCTCGCAGCCGAAACACAAATCAAATGCTCATAATGTTGCTCCAGCCACGGTCTCACAACACGTGACCAGGCCGACCTGACGCAATGCCAAGCTCCAAAGACCAGGGAAATTCTGGGCTCTCACGTTTGGGACACAGACTGCAACAATGAAGTGACAAATTGGACACTGACGGCGGTGAGAAAGAAGCGCTCCTGCAGCAAATGGCAGACCTGTCCATTGTCCACCACTGACACATAGTCATACATTGTTTCTAACACCAGTTACACCGTGAGCTGGGAACAACGATGGTCCCAGGCTTGGGGGCTCATGGGTGAACCAATCAGGGCACGGGGGGCTAACCACTGACGGCATCACAACCTAGCCAATCACTAACCTTCCCTATGTAACCATTTTGGTGTAACCAATTCTAGGGACGATCCAAGCGTACCATCTGACCCCCTCTCTACCAATCACTAACCCTTCTATACGTATCTATACTAACCCTATCACTCGGGGAGCCAACCCGAGGTGGCGTTAGGTTTTTGGGGAAGTTCTCCAGGTGACGCACAGCGTGGCGCCACACAAGCAGAAAAAGAGCCTGTGAGCCCACTCTTGCTGAGAAGTGTTCCCGCATGAACTGTGATCCCAGAACCTATCCCTGCCGTTTCATCTAATAAACAGCAGTAACACCTTGCTCTTGCATGTGTCTCATACTCATTGGGGACTGCAGGAGGAGTTGGGGCCTCCCTAACCCGGGAGGTCCCCGGACGGCCCTGCCGACCCCCCGGGAAATCACCCCGACATACTCTTGCATAGTGCTCTGCTACTCTGTAGCTAGTTATGTGGTCTAGAACATCAAATACCATTAAAAACCATTAGTGCCAAGTAGTCGGATCCGCGTATGACAATGTACCTAGAAAATAATTGCATGACTACACTGCAGGCTTATTCTAAGGTGTCTTCCACTTGCTGCTTCTTAGGAATTCCATTTGATCTCTTCTGACACCCTTTTATGTGAAAAAGTGAGTAATGTCATCTGTCCTTATCAACAGGGGATAGGGAGCCCTCTCAGTGTAGATTGGGAGGACTGCCAGGGTGGATGCTAGAGCCATTCATACCCCAGAGGGAGGAAGGTAGCAGGTTAGAGGGACCCAATTCCTATCCGCTCCCCAAGTATCTGCATTTGTCTTGGCTGTACCACTTTGGATCACTCTATACCTCTTGACAAACATGCAGGCCAGTTTCTCTTTTTTGTAAATACATTAAAGCAGCAGCAGAACTCTGGGCAGATGCCCGCTGAAGAGCAATCCCCCAGCAGCTATCGTTAAAGGACTCCAGCCGTCCAGCAGCTGGGATCAGCAAGGAGAGAGACACAGCAAGAGATTGACAATACAATTACACATGGTGCACCAACAGCCACGCCAGCAATGGAATTGGCACAGAGTGGCTTTTACACCAAAACCTGGACAATCAGTTACCTGCGGTGGATTTCACTGCATTGGGTTCCCCTAACACAAACCAGGACACTCTGCAATGCAGTCCTCTGTTAATACAGCATGGAGGCCCATTGTGGAAGAAATGTGTGAAGCTTAGCCCCCTACTGGTAACATTTGCCTGCTGTAACACGTACCGCACGGGGAAGACAGGGTTGGTGAGTGACAGAAGTCTAATGAGAGAAGTAGGGGGAGATGGACAGAAAACAGGAAGTTGAGAGTTGTTTGGGTGAGGTAAGAACAGAAAACGTGGAAGACCAAATGACCGACCAGCAGGAGGAAGGACAGTGGACTGGAGTCTGGAGCCAATTTAAAGAAAATATGAGGTATTGGTTGGTGGGAGCAAGTAGTACTGTGTTGTGAGTGTGAGTACAAGGTGGGTGAGTGTGTTAGAGGGAGTGTTGAGAGTGGACATTGATTGTGAGAGTGAAAAGCGGATGACAGAAAGTTCAGTGGAGTAGTAGTGTGGTGACAGGAGGGTAGTAGTGGTGTGCAGAAGGTGAGATTAGTAGTGGTCTTGAAAGGGGAGAACAGTGTGGAGAGGAGGGAAGATTAGTAGATTAGTAGTGGTGTAAAGCCATGGCCGTTGATGAATTTGTTTAATTCGAGGGGTGTAAATATGTCCCACAAATATGCCAGAGCAGCTGAGCATAGCTTGGGAGCCGGAACTAACCAGGGTCGTTTGGGTTCATTTCCCCTGAGAAAATCTTTTAATAATGGGTTAACGTGATGCATTTTACACACATTCTATATAAAAATTGAAATGGGTAAAAAGCCAATAATTATACTATAAGGAGACCTGCTCATGCTGGCTCTAAGAAAATATGGCAATATCTCCATGTAAAAATATACTCCTGTTGGCTTTGCCTTCAAAAATGCCTTGCTACAATAGGAAAACATGACCAAACTGTCTGCACAATATAGGCCAGTCTAGACATGTAACAGCACTTATTATGTTTGCTTTACCTTTGATGCCCAGTAAGAAATGCATGGCACAGTAAAAAATAGCTAAACTGGCTGCCCCAAAATACAGTCTAGCCAAGTAAAAACATTTATAATGCTTCCTTTAACATAGCCAACCAGTATAAATTGCAATGGCACAATGAGAAAATTGACTAGACATGCTGTACCAAAATGGCAGTCTTGTCACGTAAAAACAGATCTTCCTTTCTTTCATCAACTGCTTCTTTACTGGCTATGATAGATGCTGTAAGGGAGGCATGGTATCACAAGTAAAGACAGACACAAGAGATGCAAGGTACAAGGGTATTTATTGAACAACAAGGGTTGGGAAAACTCCTATCTGGCCATATATATAAAGAGCACGTTCTAGAATTAAATAATAAATAACAGTCCTAGTCATGTCTGTCAAAATAAAGTGGCCTCTACTAAATAAACCTAAGGCCTGCCCTTACGCTATTACAATAAATGGGTGCATGGAATAAGGTGTATGTAAAGGAAAATCAGTGTTATAACATAAAAGATCAAGATGACTGCATCGGCTCTCCTCCCCACTTTGGACAGCACAGAGTAAGGCAGCCCCCATAGACAGGAAGACACACTCCCTCTCAGGTTCTCAAAACAAAGGCAGATCAAAATGTGGATCGAGGCCCACCTGGCCTTCCACATTAAAGTCACTTTTCCAGCGTTCCAAAAGTTCTTTCACAGTTCAAAACGTTCACATAGGTCTCCCTCAGGTGGGCTCAGACCTCTCAATCACAGCACTTGCAGGGGTTCCCTTCCCCAAGCTTAATTCACATTAGTTTGGGGTTCCCTTCCCCTAACTTATCACAATTCCTGTCTCCTTCGGTCGGGCTCAGACCTTTTACTGATGTCGAAGACTTTCAAATGTGCGAGGCTTTTACTATAGACTTGCACAGGACCACTTCGGCTTTCTCAAAGTTCGCTACAGGTCTCCCTCTGCTGGGCTCTGGCCTCTTAATCACTCACAGTTCATCACAGGTCTCCCTCAGTCGGGCTCACACCTCTCACTTTGCAACTCAACGTGATTCACTTTCCTTAGGCTTCGCTTGCCTTGAAACCAAGCACAGTTCATATCCTTTAGGCTCACATCAGTACTCACTCAACAGAGACTTTCAACTGGGGCCTGTAGCTATGCCGAACCACTCTGTTCTCTTTCGCTCTGTCCTCTCTGGGGTCTCCGTCAGCCAGGCTTGGACCCCTCGACGTTTCTCACACAGGTCTCCCTCAGTCGAGCTCAGACCCCTCTTGATTTGCAAAGTTTTAAAATCTTTGGAGTTCATGTCCCAGAATGCACTTTTCTTATTTTGCTCCCACTTCGTCAGCTATCCTATACAACATTCTGGGGTTTTGGGAGCTGCAGGAGGTAAAGGGGATAACTTGTTGAGGTCAGGGTCTTGCCACCTGCCTCTCAAAGGCCTGGCCTTTCCTGTTTTGTCCAGGGGCGGGGCACTGGTGTGGGCACTGCCAGGTAACCCCCAGCTGCCCCTTGTTTGGGTCCATGGAGTTAGAACTCCCCCACCACACTACAGCCTCCCCTGTACTCACAGGCCTAGCAGTTAGGCAGTCTTTCTTCCTCCAGGCTTTATAGGGTCTCTCCAGCTCGAATTCTCTTTTCTCTGCCTCAGTGAAGCATACAGCATCCCCAGCTCGCTCAAAGTGTGTCTGTGTGTTCCAAATTTTATACTTCCTGGGAGAGTTAACAGTTTTCAGGTAAGAATGATTGTAACAGAGGCCTGACCTTGCCTGGCCTCATTACCGGGACAAAATGGTGACTGCCAATAGGAATCCCTGGTGCATTGGTTTCTATTGGTAATCTTTATAGCTCCCTCTCGCCTCTGCTTCATCCCAGTCGTTTGGCAAATGGGATTGCTAGAGTGGACGGAGGAACTGTGGGAGTTGTAGTTTTTTTGAGAGGTGGTAAAAATATCGTCAGAAGAAGGGGAACGATTTTGTTGTTGAGAGATATAGGGTGTTGTGTTTGTTCTCCTACTGTCCAGCCTGGCCTTATCTGGTGAACCCTCCCGAGACCCAGCCTCACCTTTGTCTTCTGAGGAATTCTCCAAGGTCTCAGATGACTCTTCTCCGGGTCTTCTTATCCTCTTTGACCTTCTTGTCTTTGCCCTTCTTGACCTTCTTATCGTGCCGGTAAGGACCGGCTCCCCCGGAGGCCACCTTGACAGGATGTTATCTCCTGGCCAAAGGGAACCCCAGGGAGCCAGCCTCAAACGCAGGAAAAAAGCTCCTTGGCACCAAAAAACCCTGCAGAAGTGCTATACACTGAAGGTATCCTGAAGGTAGTAATCTTCAGCTCTTACTGATACAAGAGTAAATTGCCGGACTGTGAGGATCCCAAGAGATTGGTATGATAAATGCAAGGATTGTGTTCACATGAACGGAACCCAGGCAGAGATGTAATCAATCGTGTAGCGGTGGACAAAGCGAGGCAGTAGACATTAAGTCTGGAGGCTTGTTCCGGGAAAGGTGCGAGAAGAGACCTACAGGGGTACAGAGGAAAGATAGGTGATTAGGAATGAGTAAACGCCAGAGCGGCTACAGGAGGTGCAGGAGCACAGAAAAGATCAAGACAGAATCGGGCTGTGACAAACCAACAGACCGTAACAAATACAAAGAAGAAAAAGACTAAAGCGGCAAAGCCGATGAGAAATAGAGAAGGACGTACCTGACGGAGATGACCAGGGTAGCAGCTGAAATAAGATTTCGGGTGAAGGCGGAATCGGAAGGAATGAGGAGGTAACAGCAAACTGCCTAAAGAACAGAAGAGAAAGGAACGGGGAAAAAACTGGAAGGTTGGAAATGCTATGGAAACACAGGAACATAGAGGAACGGCAAGGAATGCAGCAGCGGGGTACCAGGAAAGAATGATACGACGCACTGTGCGTAGTACACAGCGCGTTGGTATAGGAATGCTGTAAGGCGGCGGCGGCCATGTTTGTAGAGGACTAGACCGCATCCAACGTTTACACTTGGAGAGCGTACAAGATGCTGTTTATGTATCGAACTGCAGTTCATTCTCCATTTGTGCCACAACTGCAAAGGCTGCTGCATGGCAGCATGCCCCCTTTACACAGGGGCACCGCCGGCTTGCTCCGATGTAGCCTGTGGAACTGTTGAAAAAGCAGGGGAGCATGGATGTGGCTCCTAGGTTCCCAGTTGCACTTGGATTCTGAGTACCTCTTCCAGTGAACCAGGTATTGCAATGTGCCCCTTCTATACCTGGAGTCTACGATATGAAACACTTCGTACTCATCAGGTTCCGGTGCAGGTGAGATCTTGTGCTTCTGTCTCCTTCTTAGAAAAGGGTCAGGTACATACGGTTTCAAGAGCAAGGTATGAAAGACAGGGTGTACCCTCTGCATACTCTTGGGGAGCTTTAGTCTGTATGCCACTGGATTTATCTGAGCCAGGATGGGGTAAGGACCGATGAATCTGGGAGCAAACTTCCCAGTATGCACCCATCTGGGGAGATACTTAGTTGACAGCCATACCAAGGTACCTGGAGCCCAACTGGGATTTGATCTCTTGCGATTGGCACCTTCCTTATATCCTTGTCTGCTTTCTTCAAGCGATCTAATAGATTTCTTGTGTTGTGTCTTAAGGGTGTTCAGGAGACTATCCACGGTAGGAGAATTGGCGGTTGATATGCCGATCCAAAGCAGATGTTGAGGGTGATATCCATATGTACAATGGAAGGGACTAATACGTATGGCGGTGTGGTAGGTGTTGTTGTAGGAGAACTCTGACAAAGGAAGTAATGAGAAACAGTTGTCCTGTTCCCTGTTCTAGGGTGGCATTCAAATGTGGCAAGAGTTGCTTTTGCTCCGGAGTCTCACAGGCATCAGCTAGGTTGACCCGCTCTTCAACCATTTGCCTGAGGCCTGGAAAGACTTTGGGTTTTGCTATTTCAGCGGCTTCCTCCAATTGGGTGGAGAGGTCTCTAGTTGGAGTATTGACCTGGACAGAGGGTTTCAGTAGGAGAGGCAGTCATTGTGGACCTGGAATATCACCTCATCCGGCCTGATGTTACAGGTCACCTCTTCCTCCCCGTAAGCAGAGACGTCTTTATGGGAGGGCAAAAGGGGCACTTGCCCCAGGCCCCCACCTTGGAGGGTGGCCCCACAAGGCTGCCATATCTAAAGAAATCACGTACATTGTTCACCAAACTTAAATAGCACCTTTTATGGCATGTTGCGGATACTCTAAACCTATTTTGTATCTGTTGTTGACCGGCATATTCTGCTCTGCTATCTGTGTTCACTTTGGCATACCTAGTTTGTGGATTGACTGCAGTCCAACTCCTGTAGCATTCCTCCTTGAAGGGGTTCTAGAGAGAAGTTAATGGACCAAATATCACAGGCCTCTGGCAAGCATATTTAAAGGTCCGCTTATTTGACACAAAAAAGGTTTGCCCTTTTGTACAATTCAAAGGTTTTTCTGTATACCTATAAATACCAATTTCACAAGCCTGTGTTTTGAGCGTATTTAAAGCTTTAAAATACAACATAGAAACCTGGATAAAAATATATTAGGATCACATCAACTAAAATGCTGGTACTCATGTATTTCCCTTGATGATGGAGACAAAAAAGCTAGAATCATTCCCATCATGCAGAATATGCTTCTATAACATTTTGTTGTTAGAAATAGCCATGTTGGATTATGTGAATTGTGTACTTTTTGGGTCAGTTCTATAATAAAATGGGATTATTTTAGTTCATGGTAAGAACTGGAAAAGAAAATGGTATAGTGCAGACATTACATAGTGGGCGCAAATCCCAGCCTCCCCTCTTAAGCAATGTTTGATCCTGGTCCTCTCATTTAATTTCGTACTGCCTAATCTGTCAAAAATACCAGTCCCGAAATCTTTGGAAATTGTTACCCTTCAGAGAGATTTTGTTCTCAGGGTTTCATCGTCAAAAAAGTCTCACTCATGGAAAAATGTTGGTAATCAACCGCCATACCAATAATGGTGCCTGCGCCCAGAGTGATACTCCTAGGGACGCTGTTATCCATCAATATTGGAATGGTGTTGTGTTCTACATTGACTAATGGTGTTGGGTTTAACCCCAACCCCTGCTGCTGGAGATGGGCATTGAGATGTACATAGGCGTCGGCATTTTGCAGTTTCTGTCCTCTTTTCATTTTAATTCAAGTGGGAATTGTTGGGTCCGTCCTGGGATGGTGACCTCCTCTCCAATTTGAACTTCAACCGCACCGCATACGGCAGCAATTGGGATTACCGAAATGCTTTTTCTGAATCATCAAAGCCCATGGGATTGCTCCCTATTCGGGACCAGGTCATTTATAAGGTCCAAATTAATTGCAAACCGATTGAGAATGTCACTGCCTAAATAGAATGCAGCAGGGACATCTCGCACGACCCAACAATTTGCACCAAGGCTGCCCACATTATTGAGAGGCTTGTACAGAGCCGCAACCCTGCAGCCCAGAGTCTGAGCCGTGTTTAAGAGCAGGAGGGTCCGACAAGTTATCAACGCCTGGCTGGGGAGTGAAAGCGATACGCAGGACACTACCCTCCCATTGCGTGAGTAGTACTGCACTCTCTTACCACAGGATCGTCGCTGTGCTTCCTGTGCCACCATAGATAGCCAGCCCATCGAGGAAGGCACTCGTCCCACTCCTAAAGCCAGCGTTTCTGCAAGGTGCGTGTGAGAGGAGAAGGTTAGGTGGGAGAAGAAAGACACGGACGTCCCTCTCACACACAACAACCAGACTCATAGGTACACCTACGTCCTCCCAGTTCTACAAATTATGGTCTCCCTTTAAAACTGCATGCACGGTGGGGTAATCTCCCACAGGGGTGTTTGGTTTCGCTCCTGTACGCATGCACTTTAGCAATGCTTGGATCTTTCACTGCTCTAAAACCAGGGTTGCCGTTAAAGGATACTGATATATTTTTATTTTATTTTCAATAATTACAAACCTTTAAAATACAACAGCACATATACAATAAAATCAATCACATCGCTTATCATCACAGTTAAAGAAAATCATTGTCATGTAGGACCTTCAAACACATGTCTATTGGTCATGTATGTTATTCTTCACATCAGCTAATCGTTTTATCATGACCTCTATGAAAAATGTCAACAAAATTGTTAGCCTTCGACTTGCCATCAGTCCTGTGCACTTAATGATTGTCTCTGGCTGAAGAACCTTCCCAAATGCTTTGTTCTTTCCAAGCGAACAGGCGTAGAAAAGAGAGTCAGGTGTTTTATTGTTTCCTCATGATCAGTGCAGAGCCTACAGGTGGATTCAATGCCAACATCCTTTGACTATATACTTAGTCTATATACTTATCCTCGCATTAACTTTCTACGGTAATAACCCTCATACAACCACACCTCAGACTTCATGCCCTAAGACGGCTACTGTGTCCAGTACTCCCCGCGCCTGTGACATATGTCGGATAAGACACCAATATTTCCTATTTCTGTACCACTGAATCTACCCCAGTAATGCACGCTCGGTATAGTGTACAGCACTGAACCACACCAATGCTCTTCGTCTAAAATCTTGCATGTATTACGATTAAGACTTGCACCTCCTGAAATCTATATCATCCTTGTGGAATTGCGGTAACTGTGTCTGCCAAGCATTTAAGGTTATAACACCGACTTTACATCAATGCCTGTTAACATTCTGTTTCCTCATCTTGCACTGAATTACTTAGAAATGTATTAGGCACCATTGTCTCCCGTTATCAGCACAAGTAATCATGATCCCATTTATGCATATGCCTACTCCTTGTTTAAATGCTACTATAGAATAGTTTCCATGTCAATCAACTGTCACAACAATATAGCAAAGCCTCCACGTTATTCTCTTACCATCTCTACCTTTACTAAGCAGAGATCTTAAACTGTCTGACAATATCCAGCATTTGTCATAACGGTTATCCTGAAACGTACGCCTCCCTCCCCTCATGTACGACAAGAAATAATTTATACTGACAGTGCACCCCCATCATGCTGCCCAAGAGCTCACCCACTGCACACAACATCTGCCCATACACATTGATTCTCGTTGCTGTGCTCCATATAGCCATCCACTTGTCTTTTGCAATCACTCAACCAGCTATGACACCTATAACTTCTCCTCATGCTTTAACATATCGCTCTCATTGCACATCAATGCACTCCTAAACACACACCACTGAGAATACAGGAGCGCTCCCCATTCCACTGGACTTTGGCCTCCCACTGTCCCAGACCCCTAATCTAGCTGTTAGACTTCTTAGACTCAGAACTCGCACACTACCTAAGTACTTATTCTGTTCTCCATTACTCTCCCTTAGCCTTGCCGTGCCATACTATTCCAGCACACTCACGCACCAATCCACATACTATCCTACATAATGCTAAACCAGCCATCTCACAACCAGAAGCAAAAAATACACACTACCCGTACCTCTAATGTGCACTGCTTAACGTGCGCTCTCTTCCAGAGCATGCCTTAGAAATAAATGATCTTTTATCCACCCATAATCTTGACATACTAAGCATCACTGAAACCTGGTTACATGACGCCTCCGGCTCCGCTGTCACATTAGCTCTTCCCCCAGGCTACACCATCCTTAGACAAGACAGACCTGCCAGAATAGGAGGTGGAGTTGCCCTTATCAACAAAGATTTTCTAACCATCAGACTCATTTCTAGCACCTGGGGCAGTAATGCGGACATCCTATCTGCTAAACTAACCTTCTCACCAAATGACTCCATTAACATTCATATCTTATACAGGCCCCCAGGCCTCCCCTCAGACTTTCAAGATCACCTCAGCCACCTACTTAGCAACAACATCAAAAAATCCTCAAACATTTTACTTCTAGGAGACTTAAACCTAGGCTTCAATGAGCCCAAGGATGAACCTGCCACAGCTCGAGCCTAAGAATTGTCTAACCTAGGATTCACACAAAGCGTATTAAGCCCTACTCACACCGAAGGCCGTACCCTAGATTGGGTGATGGATTGAAACACTTGTGTATAGGCGCATTATAAATGCCATATCATATTATCATATCACAACTGTGCATCCTCTATTACATCCAACACTGCCTACCCACGGACAGACCACACCTGCATTCCATTCACCATCCCTACAGCCCCTAGATCCAAAGCCCTCACACACGCCCCACCAGCTAAAGTAAGAAGTTCTAAAAAAACTCAATTCGGATAGCCTCCGACCATACCTTGACATCACATGTCTACCACCCCCTTTCTAACTGGATCCTAACGTATTAGCAGACATTTTTAAAGACACACTTACCAATGCAATAAACTCAATAGCCCCACTTGAAAGCAAGAAAGAAAAAAGTCCTTCCACTGGAACTCTTTGTTTTCGGACGAGCTCCAAACCCTTCGTTCACAAAAACGCCAGGCTCAAAAAAATTGGCAGGCCAACCCCAATGACTCAACTAAAAACAATTTCAAACAGATAGCTCTCCAATACAAAGAAGCTATTATCACAGCCAAAGCCAACTCCTTCAAATGACAGGATCTCCAAGGCTAATTCTCAAGCCAAAGAGATATTCACCATCTTTAATGAGCTGGTCCTACCTCCTACCAGTACAGATGAGATAATTAAAGACAAAACATAGTGCACAAGCATTCAGTCCGTAATGCTTAATAAAATAGACCTCATCCAAAAAATAATTCAAGACCACTACAAAGCCCTCCCTAACCAGCAGACAAAAACCCTCTGTTATGAGCTACTCATAATTACTCCCACCATGTCCAATTCTATTTTAGAGACACTACCGAATCTGAGGTCATTGCTCTCATTAAACATCTCAAACCTTCTCTCTGCAAAGGAGACATATGCCCTCCTAAAATCATTAAGGAATGTGCCAAGGACCTCGCCCCCCTCCTAACTGCTTTCATCAATGCATCCTTTAGAACATGTATTGTTACTGACACCCTCAAAGAAGCATGGGTACGTCCCCTTCAAAAAAACAAAAACTCACTGGAACCAGCACAGCCTAATAACTATAGGCCTATAACAACCGTCCCTTTCCTTCTCAAAATCTTGGACAAGGCGGCCCATAGCCAGATCCAACTACATAGAAACCAATTCCATTCTAGGTAAAAAGACAATCTGGGTACTGCAAAGGACACGGAACGGAAACTGCCCTACTAGACTTAAAAAAACAAATCACACAGATCCTGGACAAAGGCAAGCCTGCCCTCCTTCTCCTTCTCGATCTCTCGCCAGCCTTTGACCTGGTAGATAATAAAACCCTTGCCACTCATCTCACACAGGCAGCCCAATTTTCCAAACAAGCTGCTTCTTGGATCACCTCCTTCCTGGAGGGCAGAGCTAAGAAGGTATTTGTAAGAAGATTCAATTCAACACTACAGCTAAGTCAATGCCTAGTCTGGGATACTGAATGGAAACCCTTATTGATATATCTTTATGTCCAGTTCATGAGTTCTGGATGACTACCCCTATATAACACCCCTCTCTTAGAATCCCCCTGACCCCACTGAGCCAAGAGGTAGTTCTGTTTTGCAAGTTTAAAAGGTTTATTTGAGAATTTAAACAATATATATATATCACACTTTATAATAAATTAATATCTGATAGTACACTTAGACATATGAGGTTGATCAACAATGGGTAATCTGGCACTAGCACACTTCTTTGCAATCAATGAGGAGTTGGTATAGGATGGATAAAGTAGCAAAACTACTTTTATGATTTCAAGGGAAAAGCAATGAGGAATAAAATGCAGTACAGAAATACTTGATATGATTTTAGCAAAAGATAAAATAATCACTTTTTCTCTGGCAATTCACCCCCCTCCCCTATGAAATGTAAGACATGGAAGTAGATGGAAAGTGGAGCACACAGTTCTCAGGAATGCAATCAAATACAATACGAAATTCAGTTCCCCCCCAGCAAGCTTAGAGAAAACCGGTATGAGTTTTAAAACACAGGCCCAAGTGCTTTGAATGTGGAGGCAATGAAGTGAGAAATATGCTGAAAATGCTTTTAATTCCCTTTAGGAGGTTCAGGGTGAGTGAGAGATACTTGGGATGAGTTCAGGCTCACTTTAGCAATGATTCGGAGATGGTGATTAAGAGGCAAACAAATTTTTAGCAAGGAAAGAAATGACTGCTGATGGTTACACGTGGCTGGATTTTTAACCAAATCGCAAATCGCGGTAAAACTCGTGAGTGCGTGAATCGTGATTACGGCAAAAGTATAAGGAGTAGCAAGTCGGTTCTAGGCTTGTTGGAAAGCTGAGATTCTAAGCTTTCAGAGGAAAGTTAAACCAAACGGTTCCAGAGATACGGACGGTTAAATAAAGGTAGTTTTTCGGATTTAAAGTAAACTCAAAATGACAAGTGACAGCTATGCAGCTGCAGAATTGACAAGTGACAGTGGTGCACCTTTACAAAATGACAAGTGACAACTTCTAGGAGGCAGTTCTGGTTAGATTAAAATAGTTTGGATTAGATTATTTTAACTAAGAGATTGGTTCTGCACAGTTCTGCTAGGTACTCACAATATATTTTTGAAAAAGGCCTCGCCACGGATCTGATCAATCAGGCTAGCGGCAATTCACAGTGATCTGGTCTCTGGGTCTGTGGTTCTGCATGGTCTGGTCTGGTCTGGCACTGGTGTGGTCTGTCCGGATACAGCGGTCTCTGCACGGCTCCTGGATCTCTGCACTGGTCCTGGCAAAAGTTCTTGGGAAGGGATTCAAGCAGCTCGCCCGGCTGTGAGTAGCTTGCAATGATTTGAGGCCTGCTGCAGAGAACTCAGCTTGTGGTTTTAGGCCTCTGATTTAGGTTCTAAAGTATAAGTTCTAGGTTCTAGAGTATGTAGCTGGAGTCAGTCTGGAACTGGTATCTTCTGGATGTTGTGTGGTCCGGCAAAACGCTCCGCAGCAACTGGATTTGAATCTCTCTACCTGTCCCAGCAGTCTCTTTTTATGTGTTTTGAAAATGGGTGTGTGCCTGGGCCTAGCTAAGCCTGCCCCTCTCTACTTGTCATTGGCCCACTTCTCCCCTCTCCCATGACTGGGGGAAGGAAATGTGAGTCAGAGTGATGCTGTAGGTTTTATGGGTCAGAGGATCCTCCCCTGGTCAGTTTGCCCACAAATCTATATTTCGATTCAAATACATCCTTCCCAGATATACAATTTGTTGAAATTACATGTGCACATTTTATATTCCTTATGGTCCATGCTTGTCCGCATCTGATCTTCCTGGGGACTTGCATTCAGAAATGGCAACATTTTGCGCTTTTTAACTGGTTTTGCAATATCGGACACTTACCCAAAATTACACACATGTGCGCAAGGAGCATGGACATTAATTGATGAAGTGTCAGATTTTTAACATGCAGACATTTGGAGTGACAACCTCTTTTCCGCTTGTAACCCCCCAGATCATACCACCGGGTCCTAAAACCTCTTAAAATGTGGGCAGAAAAATCACAAGAATTATGGTATCATTTAGATAATTTTGACAAGTCCGCACCATGAGTTATACATCTTTCTTAAAATCATATTCTGGCCAACAGGGGTGTGTCTTCCCAGGTCACATGGTGGAGAAACCAGTCTATCCACTTTCTTTAAGCTCAGCCTGTCCTCAGAGGGGGCTGCCCCTCCCCGTTTCTGCCAAGAGGAAGCCACTTTTACGACGCCCCCAATATAACATTTGCCTGAGTCCAGGACAGGCCTTTGTTCAACTCCCTGTAGCTGCTCCACCCCTAATCTAATCAGAGAGGTGACAACTCCTTTTGGCAAGGGGAAGAGTGGCGGAGCAGGTTTTAACTCCTGTGGGGGTAGATGTCAGGCAGAATTGGAATCTCTTTAAGCCAGTTTTTAGCTACATGTCATTTTTTTGTTCCCAGTTTAAATCACTTACGATTTTTACATACACATTAAATAATTACTTCCTTCAAGTCATTTCAGAATATAGTTTTACATTGTATCCACCTCTTAGCAAGTCTTTCCTTGGTCTGGTTTTGTTTCATTTGTTCAGTTTTATACAAAAGTCTGGTGGTTTTAAAACGCCGGCTTTCTGATAGTGGTGAGTACTGGTAATGCAACCATTTTTGGGATTTAAGAAAATGAATTCCCCACAGTTCTGGGTTGCTTTTGGCAATCAGCATTGCCATTCCCAATGGTTTCAGGCTACTGTGTGGGTAGCCCAATGGTGGTTTTAGGCAGCGCCCTTGAGGGCTCACAACATAGGCAAAAATGGGTGGCAGTCTTTTCTTCATGCATTTCCCTATGTATTTTCTGGGAAGTTCTGGCCATCATGATGTTTTCCATGCCAGTACTGCACAGTTTTCCTATTCTGGCGTACATGTGGGCTTTTTGGCCATCTTGGATTTTCTAAGCCCACAGCACCAAATGTTGCAGCATGATAGCTCAAACGTGGGTCAGGACACCCAACAAAGCCCCCCCACGCGACTGCACTTTGAATTTGAGTCAATGCGGAGTCGGGTGCACAGAAGGTTTTGACCCACGCACTGGTATGTCCGCATAATCTTCTTCCAATTCTGCAAATGGCACATTTCAGCATCTTTTCCTCCATCCGGTACTGATCGATCGGTTCTCCTCGCCGGTCCTGATGGGAATATTGGGCGGTACCCCGGGCCCCTTGGGTCTCTGCTCCCGGTCTCTGGATCGTCCTCCTTGGCCAGTCTCCAGGTTTTCTTTCTCCTAGGACGACAAAGGAAAAGCGGCAATACCTATTCATGGACATTTCTCCCCCACCATTTATATAGTGGGGTGGCATATATATTTTAGAACTCAACAGATATGAACATGCACATTTTTTTTAAATTAAGCGACATGAACACATAAACTTGAGAAACACAGAATTTGATAGGCTATATGTAGGATATTTTAGGGTTGGAATTGAATTACTCTGGAGCGGTACCCTCTGGGATTACAGAGGACTCCTCCAGTTGCTGAAAAGTGTGCCTGGGATGGCAACACTTCAACTGGTTTATGTGGACCCACTTGTCTTCCCCCTCTGCCAAACCGCCTTTGGGGATGCGGATCTTGTAGGCCACAGGGGAGATCTTGTCTATAATCTCAAAGGGTCCCTTCCATGTAGGCAAGAATTTTCGCTGTTTGGCCTGGTTCCTTTGGAAATTGTATAGATAGGCCCGATCACCCACCTTATATTCCTTTCGGGTAGTTTTTAAATCATAGTGGGTCTTCATGCTCTCGGCTGATCTTTCTAGATTCCGCTGAGCATAGGCAAAAGCATGCTGAAGGTGTTTCCTTAAATTCTCCACATACTCATGAGTTGTGGAGGCATTTATCAACGTTTGCTCTTGGGTTCTGTAGAGCAAATGCTGGGGAAGCACCATCTTGCGTCCAGTCATCAACTCAAATGGTGACATTTTGGTTGCAGATGAAGGGGTAGATCTGATGGCCATTAGGACCAGAGGTAATCAGATATCCCAACTTGGCCCAGAATCTGCCACAAACATTTTTAAGATGCTCACAATGGTTCGGTTATATCTCTCTACTGCTCCAGAAGAAGCTGGCCTGTAAGCAATGTGTAGCTTCCTTTTAACACCCAGTATCTCCCACATCTTTGTCATTACTTCACTGGGGAAGTGGCTACCTCTGTCTGACTCAATCCTTTGAGGTAGACCAAAATGGGAAAAGATATGGTTAATCATCAGGGCAGCTGCTGTTTCTGCCTTGCAGTTTGGGGCTGGGAGACATTCCACCCACTTGGTAAACAAGCATATAACAGTCAACATGTACTTGTTTCCTCTAGACGAGCGAATCACAGGGCCTACAAAGTCAATTTGCAAATTTGACCATGGCAGTATCATCCCCCTCTTTTGCAGAGGCGCACGGTGTGTGAGGGATGATGGCTGAAATTGTGCATACACAAGACACCCCTTCAAGTATTGGTCGAGGTCCTGCCCCATGTGTGGCCAGAATGCAACCTCTCTTAAGATTTCCAGTGTTGTGTGAAACCCCCTATGACCGGCGGTTCGCCGCATCATGGGCGTGACTTAACATCAGGCTTCGGAATGAGGTAGGAACCACCCACTGATCGTGGCCAGCTTTGGATTTCCTTACCAGCAAACTGTCTTGGATTCGGAACATTTTTGGACATTTCATCAACACTCTTAGGTCCTCTTTCCCAATGTAATCGGTATCCGTCAGGGGAAAGTTCTCAGGGTCCTCAAGGTGTTGGTAAAACCTACCAATAATTGGATCCCCCTTCTGAGCTGTAATTAAATCAGCATCAGGGGTCTCCTTACTCCATTGTGCAGTTGAAAGATCATTGTGAGCACTTGTCTGGGACCTAGTGATAGCGATGACCTTGATTTCCCCCAACAGGGACTCTATTTCGATTAGATCCCCTTGGATGGCCCCGGTTTTGGCCAGCTGATCAGCTAAGTCATTTCCAGTTTTGTCTGGTCCCTCTACTTTGGAATGACCCTTGATCTTCTTCCAGTAGATGGTCATCCCATTCGAGGTGACCAGATCATCAATGTTTTGGATTAACTTCCCATGTTTCAGGGGTTTGTTATTAGCGCATAACATGCCTCTGGTTTTCCAGTTGACCAGGTGCTCCACGAACCCGTTCCGTACATAATCCGAATCTGTGATTATGACCAGTTTGTGGAGTTGATGCTGGACAGCAGTGAGGATGGCCTGATGCACAGCCATCAATTCTGCCACCTGACTACTTCAGGGACCAATTTTGTATCCAGCGGAGGGTTCTGGAAACTCCTTCACCCAGGCATTCCCTACGCCGGCCACCAGTTCTTTCTCCCCGTTGTTGTCAACATGGTACGAGCATCCATCCACATAGACAGTGGGCATTCCCTCACACTTGTCCTCTTCAAAGACTTTGTGTGGGGAATTAAGGTATGCCTCCGTGTTGTCCTTGATTTTTAGACTTTCGTCCTCGAGACAGTTTTCTCTGGCACAATCATGCAAGTCAGCCAGACCTTGCGCGAGGGGACTCTTCTTGTTTTGGCCATATCTGACCTCCACAGGAAAGCCTTGCATTGACAGAATCCAGGAAGTAATTCGGGAATTACTCACATTTCCGGCCCGGATTCTGTCACTTTGGAGATATTGCAGAGGCTGGTATGGAGTCTCAACTATGATGTGTTCCCCATGGATAAACGGGCGGTAATTCTTCAATGCCCACACCGTTGCCAGGAGTGCCTTCTCACAATCGTTGAATTTTTCCTCCACAGAGGATAAAGTTTTGCTTGCATAGGAGATTACTTTATTGACCTTGTCATGCTTTTGGTATAATACTGCCGTCAAGCACTTATTAGAGAACCCCGTCTCCAGGAAGAACTCCTTGTTTCTGACAGGGAAAGCTAGGCAAGGCGCTTGTGAGAGGCTTCTTTTGAGTTGTCTTACCGCCTCGGCTTGTTCTGGACCCCATTCCCACTTGACCCCCCCTTCAGGAGATGAATCAGGGGTCTGGTGATCTCTGCGTAGCCCTCAATGAACTTTCTGCTGTAATTAGTCAGTCCAAGGAAGCTTGTTAGTTCCCGCAGAGTTGTGGGGTCTTTCAGTTTCTGAAGTGCTTCCACTTTCTTTTCCTGGGGACAGAGACCCTGAGGAGTAATCTCATGCCCCAAGAAATTAACACGGGTTCTACACCACTGTGCTTTCTGAAAGGAAGTTTTGCTCCGGCGGCCCTCAACTGGGTCAGAACATAACGGATCTCCGCTATGTGTTCCTCCACAGATGAACTTTTGATGAGGACATCATCTACATAAGCCAGGTTACCCCTTGCACCCAGGTCGGGCATGGCCTTGTGTAGGAAAATGTTGAATTCATTGCCGGAGTTGAGGTATCCGAAGGGAGTCCGGGTCCATGTGTACTGCTGGCCCCCAAAGGTAAAAGCCAGCTTGTATTGGTCCTCCCTACTGACAGGCACAGTCCAGTATCCATTGGTCAGGTCTATTGCAGTGAATAACTGTGACCCCTGGATCTGGGCCAGCCTTTGGGCAATGTAGGGCAGAGGCCATCGGGAAGTATGGACCTGTTTGTTGAGCTCCCTGAGGTCGGCGCAGAGTCTCCACTGGCCGTTTGGCTTCAATATTCCCAGCACCGGATTATTGAAGGTGCTGTGTATTGGACGAATTATTCCCCGGGACTCAAGGTTCTTAATTATTTCAGTAAGGGACTCCATGGATGCGAGAGGCAAACGATATTGCTTCACAAACACTGGAGTCATTCCAGGGTCCGTGGGAATTGTTGTGGTGTGGATGTCGGTGCGACCACAGTCATATGAGTCTACCGCAAAGAGATCTTGGAAATCCAAGAAAACTTGTTTCAACTTTTGCTTCTGTTCCAGAGTCACACAGGCATCAGCTAGGTTGACCCTCTCTTCCACCATCTGCCTGAAGCCTGGAAAGACTTCTGGTTTGGCTATCTCAGCGGCCTCCTCCAGCTGGGTGAAGAAGTCCCTGGTCAGAGTGCTGATTTGGACTGGAGGCCTCAGCTGGGAAAGGCAACCCTCATGGACCTGGAAAATCACCTCATCCCTCCTGAAGTCACAAGTCACATCTTCCTTACCTTAAGGGCAAGAAGTGTACACCAGGAAGTTCCCCCCATGCCGGGTGAAAATCCTGTCTGGTGTTGTATTGTCCTCACTGTCACTGTCAAAACAGTCCTTGGGGATTGGTCCTAACAGTTCATTTCCTAGATCAATGGAGAAATGTTGGTCGTCAACCGCCATTCCAATAAAGGTGCCTGCGGCTAGAGTAATACTCTTTAAGTCGCTGTTATCCACCTCTATTGGAATGGTGTCATGTTCTATGTTGACTAATGGAGTTGGGTTTACCCCCAACCCTTGCTTTTGGAGAGAAGCATTTAGATCTATATAAGCATCAGGGTTTTGCAATTTTTGTCCTCTTTTAACTTTCACTTCCAGGGAGAATTGTCGGGTCCTTTCTGGGATGGTGACTTCCTCTTTGATCTGAACTTCAACTGCATAAGGTAGCAATTGAGCTGACCTAAATGCTTTTTCTGGATCATCAAAGCCCATGGGATTATCCGCTAATCGGGACCAAGCTTTGAAGTTTATTAGGTCCAAACAAATGGCAAAGCGATTGAGAATGTCACTGCCTAAGTAAAAGGCGGCAGTGACGTCTCGCACGACCCAACAATTATGGACTATGCTCTTGTTGCCAATGGAGATTTTGAGCATACACCTGCTGGGCAGGAGATATTTGGAATTAGGTGCTTCCAGGTCCATTTCCCATTTGTCTATCAGTTTGAATGTGGGAATGGCTGGATCTTTTGGGAGTTGGCGGAACATGGCTTCGCTGATGAAGCTCTTACCGTTGTTCACGCACACTCGAGCGAGAACAGAGTCCTTCCCATCATTTAACTGAACAGGGATGAACAACTGCTCTCCAATTTGCTGAATATCAGCCAGGCTCTGAGCTGATTTCACATCTTTCTGGACTATAGGAGTGGGAGTGTCTGATTGTGGATTAGTAAAGAATTTCAAGGTGTTTCCTTCCAGTGTGGAATACCACCTTAATCTGGAAGGAAGGTTGATTTTCAGAAATAGAGAGGACCCTATGACCGGGTGTTTCACCTTGTGTCGCCCAATTTTGATGTCCAAATCTGCAGTCCCCTCGACAGGAATTTCCTTCCCGTCAAAGTTCTGCAGTTGTCCAGGAAGAGAGGTGAGAGGGATACAGTAATTCTCCCCCCTTCCTGCATTTAGTTCCTCAAAGGCCCTTTTGGACAGAAGGGTAGCTTGGGATCCAGTGTCCACCAGTGCCAAAATTGTACCCTGCCCCTGTACTTGTACCGGGGCATAGTATCTTCCCTCCTTCTGCTCAAGGGGGCACAGATAATGCACATTTTTGGACACCTGGTGGGCTAACTTTCTGGTTTTGGACATTGGTAGCGAAGAGATTTGGGCAGAATTCTGTGGAGAGCCTTGGGAATCTGAAAGAAAAAGTTGGCAACTGGAGATCAGAGCCATTGTGGGTTCCCCTGGTTCCGGTTCTGGCCCCCCCCCCTTTTTGGAGGCAGTCACCAGGATGGGTTTGAACCAGGGGATTTTGGTATTGTCAGTTCTGGGATGAGATGATGGGCGGCGGTAGCTCAGTCTCCACATCTCCCCAGTCTGAATTGGCATCCCTTGGGACCCATTTGTCCTTGGGAGGAGTTCCCCCATCTCTAAAGGAGAAGATCCTTTCCCCAGGATCCTCTGAGGATCCCTCTCCCTCAAATTGGAAGACCTGTACCTCCTCCACAAAGTGGGTCTGTTTGGGTCCTTTGTTTCTCCTACCCCCCCTCTGCTCCTTGGGTGGCAGACTTTCAGGGGTAGGAGATTTTATTTCCGGTTCCTGGTTTTCCAGGGGCTGTTTACAAGTTGGGAAGGAAGCTTCCTCCAAGGCTTTACACCCCCCTTCCTCTTGTGCCTCCTCCCTGGGAACCGGTGGGTTATCGGGGTGCTGCCCCCGTCATTGTTCTGGAGCACCAGGTCCCGGGTTTGGGGCATTCTGCGGTGGCATGCTCAGCTGAGGGTTCTGTTGAGCCCTCAGTATGTGACCCAGATCTCGTGCCATATTTTGGACCTGGCGCTCAAGTTGTGAAACACGCTCAGGCTGATACGGGGCTCTATTTTCTCCCCTGGGCTGATCCCGGGAAGGGTAGCTATCCCTTCTCTGGTAGTACCCCTGGTTGCGAAGATTTTGGTACCCCTCCACCCTTGGCCTCCCCTCTCCCGGATTAAGTTGTCTGGGCTCAGGGAATTGGGGAAAGAAGGATGGATGATTTTGGGGCTGGAAATTGGGTGGATACCTGGGGAAAATGTTCTGCCCAGGATTTGGAGAATTTCTGCCCTCCTGGGGGAAGTTAGGAGGGAAGTTCCCCGGGTCAGGTGCTTGGCTGGATCCCCCCCCCTTGGGCTGGAGGAGTCCACACATAACCCAGGATTGGTCAGTTTCCCTTGTAGCGGGGACTTACATAGTCAGGGGAGCGGGGGACCCCATTTGTGGGACTACCTCCTCGACTCCCTGTCGGTGACTGGCCCGAGGGCCTTCTGGGCTGTGGATTATTTGGTGCAGGCAGGTTTTTAGGCCCCCCCATTTCCAAATCTAAAACGGGGGCAACCTTTACCTCTGCCACCTTGCAGCAGCAGGGGTACTGTTGGTTTTGGGGTTTTTCGGCGCGTTATTTTTATTTTCGATAGGCTTCTGCACCTCATAGATCCGAGTAGCCTGTTCAATGACCCAGTCTAAAGATCTTTTCTCATGAAAATCTCTCACGAGCTGGGTCATTATATATTTAGGGAGAGCATGGAAAAATGTATTGACAAACTCTTTGCTGTCTGTGCGCACCCTTCTGGTGGTCTGCGCAAAAGCACGCTTTAATTCTTGCACAAACTCTTGTGGGGCCTGATCCTCCCCACATTGCAAATTGTAGGCTGCCTCGCGAGCCTCTTGAGGATTTCTGTGAACAGAAAAATGTTTCAAGATGGCCGCCTTATAGGTGGACCATCTTAAATGATTTTGGTCCTCCAGCCCTGCAAAGAAACTGGAGTATTCTGGGGAGAATGTCCATTTGACGTACTGGATGCAGCTACTGCTGTCCTTCAAATGGAAAGTCTCCATCATTTGCTCATAGAGCTCCAAGTGTTCCCAAACGGAATACTTGGCGTTCTTATGATAAGGCGTGATGACACTCCTTATTGCCTTTATTTGCTTCAATGGGTCCTTAAGCAAGGCCTTCTTTGCCTTATTGGCCTTTTTGGTTTGGGTAACCCTGGTCCATTCATCCTCTGACTCAGAGGCACTGCTCCCAGAGGTTCCTGTCTGCTCTTCCAGGTTTTCCCAGATTCTGCGAGCCTGGGAATGGCTGGCAGAATGTGGGGACCTGGTCTCCTGTGTCCTGCGCCGTTCAGAGGAGTCTTCAGATTCCTCCTTGCTGCCAGGATTTGATGGGTACCCCCCACTGACCTAACTGGGCAGAGGTTTTCAGGATGCCCTTAATGGGTCTACTCTCCTGGGGATCCCCACTAAATTGCACTGTGCTTGGGTGCCCATACCCGGATGCCAGCCCCTCCATTCCTGGGAGGTACTGGCCTATGAGCCCCATACTTCTGGTTGGATAGTAATCTGCAACCCCATGGCCCTGGGCTCATGTGGGCGAGGGGACATGGGGGTGGCAGATTCCAGGGACTCAGAGATATGAAGGCCTCTGGTACTAGGGCTCCTGAGGTTATGCTCAGGAGTCTCCCTCTCCCAGCGAACCTGGTCTCTATCCGCCCCTGCTCCCTGTTGCAATGCAAGAGCCTGCGCTTTCAGTTCCTCAGTTAAGGCCTTACTAGACTATCAGTCTCTCCTGCATCGCTACCTGTTGTTGGAGCCTATCATTGTGCTAACAGAGAGCCTCATTTTCTCTCTGTGCCTCCTGATTGGTCCTGGAGTACTGGGCCAGTGTTTGCTGCAGGAGGGTTACCTCCTGAGTCCCTTCCCTACTGGGCAGCTCCTTTCTTGCCAGAGCCTCCTCCACCCTCCTGGTGTGCTCTAACAAGTTCTGGTGTTCTTTTTGGAGGTCACCCAGTCCCTGGAGGGCCATGTGATTTTCTTCCATTTTCCTTTTTAAATGGCAGACTTCCTGGCCTAAGGTGTCCCTTTCCTGACTAAGAGTCTGCATCTGTGCCGCCAGGTCGTCCCTTTGCCTTTGGAAGGCACCTGCTCTCTGGCGCTCGTGATGAAACTCTGCCTGGGTATCCAGGTCTTTCAGAATCAATTTATTGCTTTCTGCCTTTTCCCTATCTAGGTGGCTTTGCAGGGTGACTACCTGTTCAGCACATACCCTATTGAAATCTAATTGTTGCTCCAGCTTTTTCTGGCTCTGTAGTAGGGAGTCCAAACCTTCTTGGTACTCCTTTTGCAAGGCCGGAAATCTGGTATCCTGGTCAGCCGTTTCCTGTTGCAGGATGTCCATATCCTCTTTTATTTTAATGATATACTGCTTACTATCATTTTCTAACTCCTGGCTCCTCTGCAGCCTCTGCTCAGAAGAGACCAGGTCAGATTGGACCTTCTCTAACGCCATCTGTCGCTTATTTGCCAGATCTTGGCTTTCAGTACATTTATCCTGCATGTCTCCCATGTATAGGTACAGGTATGCCGCTATCCTGGCAATCTTATTGTGTTCATCTTTGGCTTTAGGAGCCATATATAGTTCACTCAGGGCCACATGTAATGGACCCTGATCTCTCCATATGTCTGACCCTGTTTCAGTGACCTGTTGCGCGATGGCCTGCAACCAGACCGTTTGGTCCTGGATGTCCACTCACTTCTCACAAATAGTTTATGTAAGAGGTGCTCCCTCGTTATTTTCATGTCTACCAAGGTCGTCATTCTAGAGATTGATCTCTGTCCTGACTTACAGAAATTAGTATTTTATTTTTGCAAAACAGACCTTTTCCTTAGAGTGTCCCTTTGAAGAGTGCTTTACAGCGTAAAACAGCATGGTGATCCGACCGGATGTATGTATCCCGTCAGTTAGCACACTGTATTAAGCTGCACAAGTGATAGATCTAACCCAGACGTCCGGCTCGAGCCCCCAATTTGTAAGAAGATTCAATTCAACACTACAGCTAAGTCAATGCCTAGTCTGGGATACTGAATGGAAACCCTTATTGATATATATTTATGTCCAGTTCATGAGTTCTGGATGACTACCCCTATATAACACCCCTCTCTTAGAATCCCCCTGACCCCACTGAGCCAAGAAGTAGTTCTGTTTTGCAAGTTTAAAAGGTTTATTTGAGAATTTAAACAATATATATATATCACACTTTATAATAAATTAATATCTGATAGTAGTTAGACATATGAAGTTGATCAACAATGGGTAATCTGGCACTAGCACACTTCTTTACAATCAATGAGGAGTTGGTATAGGATGGATAAAGTAGCAAAACTACTTTTATGATTTCAAGGGAAAAGCAATGAGGAATAAAATGCAGTACAGAAATACTTGATATGATTTTAGCAAAAGATAAAATAATCACTTTTTCTCTGGCAATTCACCCCCCTCCCCTATGCAATGTAAGACATGGAAGTAGATGGAAAGTGGAGCACACAGTTCTCAGGAATGCAATCAAATACAATACGAAATTCAGTTCCCCCCAGCAAGCTTAGAGAAAACCGGTATGAGTTTTAAAACACAGGCCCAAGTGCTTTGAATGTGGTGCCAATGAAGTGAGAAATATGCTGAAAATGCTTTTAATTCCCTTTAGGAGGTTCAGGGTGAGTGAGAAATACTTGGGATGAGTTCAGGCTCACTTTAGCAATGATTCAGAGATGGTGATTAAGAGGCAAAAGAAATTTTAGCAAGGAAAGAAATTACTGCTGATGGTTACACATGGCTAGATTTTTAACCAAATCGCAAATCGCGGTAAAATTTGCGAGTGCGTGAATCGTGATTACGGCAAAAGTATAAGGAGTAGCAAGTCGGTTCTGCACGGTCTGGTCTGGTCTGGCACTGGCTGGTCTGTCCGGATACAGCGGTCTCTGCATGGCTCCTGGATCTCTGTACTGGTCCTGGCAAAAGTTCTTGGCAAGGGATTCAAGCAGCTCGCCCGGCTGTGAGTAGCTTGCAATGATTTGAGGCCTGCTGCAGAGAACTCAGCTTGTGGTTTTAGGCCTCTGATTTAGGTTCTAAAGTATAAATTCTAGGTTCTGGAGTATGTAGCTGGAGCCAGTCTGGAACTGGTATCTTCTGGATGTTGTGTGGTCCGGCAAAACGCTCCGCAGCAACTGGATTTGAATCTCTCTACCTGTCCCAGCAGTCTCTTTTTATGTGTTTTGAAAATGGGTGTGTGCCTGGGCCTAGCTAAGCCTGCCCCTCTCTACTTGTCATTGGCCCAATTCTCCCCTCTCCCATGATTGGGGGGAAGGAAATGTGAGTCAGAGTGATGCTGTAGGTTTTATGGGTCAGAGGATCCTCCCCTGGTCAGTTTGTCCACAAATCTATATTTGATTCAAATACACCCTTCCCAGATATACAATTTGTTGAAATTACACGTGCACATTATATATTCCTTATGGTCCATGCTTGTCCGCCTCTGATCTTCCTGGGGGCTTGCATTCAGAAATGGCAACATTTTGCGCTTTTTAACTGGTTTTGCAATATCGGACACTTACCCAAAATTACACACATGTGCGCAAGGAGTATGGACATTAATTGATGAAGTGTCAGATTTTTAACATGCAGACATTTGGAGTGACAACCTCTTTTCCGCTCGTAACCCCCCAGATCATACCACCGGGTCCTAAAACCTCTTAAAATGTGGGCAGAAAAATCACAAGAATTATGGTATCATTTAGATAATTTTGACAAGTCCGCACCATGAGTTATACATCTTTCTTAAAATCATATTCTGGCCAACAGGGGTGTGTCTTCCCAGGTCACATGGTGGAGAAACCAGTCTATCCACTTTCTTTAAGCTCAGCCTGTCCTCAGAGGGGGCTGCCCCTCTCCGTTTCTGCCAAGAGGAAGCCACTTTTACGACGCCCCCAATATAACATTTGCCTGAGTCCAGGACAGGCCTTTGTTCAACTCCCTGTAGCTGCTCCACCCCTAATCTAATCAGAGAGGTGACAACTCCTTTTGGCAAGGGGAAGAGTGGCTGAGCAGGTTTTAACTCCTGTGGGGGTAGATGTCAGGCAGAATTGGAATCTCTTTAAGCCAGTTTTTAGCTACATGTCATTTTTTTGTTCCCAGTTTAAATCACTTACGATTTTTACATACACATTAAATAATTACTTCCTTCAAGTCATTTCAGAATATAGTTTTACATTGCATCCACCTCTTAGCAAGTCTTTCCTTGGTCTGGTTTTGTTTCATTTGTTCCGTTTTACACAAAAGTCTGGTGGTTTTAAAACGCCGGCTTTCTGATAGTGGTGAGTACTGGTAATGCAACCATTTTTGGGATTTAAGAAAATGAATTCCCCACAGTTCTGGGTTGCTTTTGGCAATCAGCATTGCCATTCCCAATGGTTTCAGGCTACTGTGTGGGTAGCCCAATGGTGGTTTTAGGCAGTGTCCTTGTGTGCTCACAACATAGGCAAAAATGGGTGGCAGCCTATTCTTCATGCATTTCCCTGTGCATTTTCTGGGAAGTTCTGGCCATCATGATGTTTTCCATGCCAGTACTGCACAGTTTTCCTATTCTGGCGTACATGTGGGCTTTTTGGCCATCTTGTTTTTTTTTTATTTATTTTATTTTATTGACTTAGTTTTGTAAAGAAAAACAAACTTTTTTGTCAGTTTCAAATCACTTGCGGTCCCCAACCCACGTCCTGCCATTAATGTATTTTCCTTAAAGTTAGGCAGGCGTGGGCATAATGGATCATCTGCGTTAAATCCTTTTTTTTAGAAAGCTAGTATTTTATAGGGGATTATGCCAGTATCATGTCCATAAAGTTAATCACGTTGCAGGTTAACTGTACATTTCGTCCCGTTATCAAATATGACCACCATTCATCCATGTTGCCGTTTTTAGGTGCATAGCGTTCAAGGTGGAGGGTACGCTGTTCATTAATCTGTGTGCAGTCGATTATGAGATGTTTGATCGATTCAGGTTCTTGCTTACAGAAACGACAGTTGGCATCAATAGTCATGGGATCTTTTATTCTTCTTTTGTGTAACCTGGTGTTGGACAAGTTAAGGCGGAGCCTTAATAATTGATTCCGATGATAATGAGAGGGAAACTTAGACAGATATTTCGGTAAAGTGCCTCTTTCCTGTTCGCATATTCCGTAGTCTAAGCTTGTGGATAGTGCTGCTCGCCTTTCTGCATTTTTAATCCACTTGGATTGCATGAATTTTATTTTTGCCAGTTTCGGCGACCGTAGCACCAGAGGCAATTTTATATTTGCTTCTTCCAGGATGTGCAATAGGTTTTCTTCCCAGTTTTTTAGCATGGATGCAGAGGTATCGTTTTTTTTATTGGCCAGAATTGTGTAAGCGGTTGCTACCGGCACCATTCTGATTTTCCTCAGTAGTAGTATGGATTTCCATAGTACAGTGGAGTGCAGGGAGTCGAGACCAAGTTCATGCCTCACAGCCACCATTGAAACGCATTGTGGTAGTTAGAGGACTTTACGCCAGAAGCAGCCTTCGACTTGTGCCCATAGGCTTGCCCTGATATTCCACCCTGTTTCACTCCCAAAGCATAATGCTGGGATCACTTTCTGTAAGTAGAAGGTCGTTACTGGTTGGAGTGAAAATTTCCCGTAGTTTAAGTGCAGTTTGCGACCTTGTAAAGCAAACATTTTCGTGCGCAAGATGATTTCGTTTGTCCAACTCCACTCTCTGATCGAGCCATTGAATGAAACACCCAGATATCGGATGGCTTCTGTGCATGATAGTGTTTCTTTATTGATGTACCAGTTGAACTTCACTTTTCTTAAGTTGTTTTTTGGTCCAAGAACCATCACTTGCGTTTTGTTTACATTTATCATTAGATGGTTTGTTGTTAGGTAGGCTTGCAGAGCTGCTAATGATCGTTGTAGGCCTATTTCGGTGCTATCAAGCAACACTATGTCATCCGCATAGATTATATGTGATACAAGCGTACCGTTGATTTTTGGAGGAAAGCACCTCGTTATGGCAAAAGCTTCGGGTAAATCTGAAATGAAAAGTTTGAACAGTGTGGCTGCAAGTGGGCAACCTTGCTTCACACCCTGTGTAGTTTTTATTTCATCAGTTAAGTCTCCTTTTGCGTTTAGACGTACACGAATACTGATTTTAGTATGTAGTGCCACCAGTGGGGCTAGTAATTCATTGGGACATCCCCACTTTTTTAGTTTATGCCACAGCAAGTTCCGGTTTATGCAGTCAAAGGCTTGCTTTAGATCAATGAACGCTAAAAACAGCCTTTTTTCTGTTTTATTGCATTTAGTTTAACCAGGTTTAGCAATACCAAATTGAGTTCCACGCCGACTCCTTTGGTGAATCCAGTTTGTCTCTCATCGTAGATCTTATTTAGTTTTGCCCATCTTTCAATTTTTTCTTGGAGGAATGTGGCAAATATCTTCCCCATAGTGTCAAGCAGCGCTATGGGGCGATAATTTGCAGGATCATCTTTGTTTCCTCTTTTGAATACTGGAACGATTATTGCTTTCGTCCATGAGTGGGGAATATTTGATGTTCGGGCAATCTGATCAAATAGCACCTTGATGAGATTTGCCCAGCTTGCTTTGTTAGTTTTTAACATAATGTTGGATACTCCGTCAGGGCCTGCGGCTCTTGATGATTTTAACTTTTGGATTGCGTGTAAGATGTTCTCAAGTGATTCTCTTACATCCCAGGAACAATAATCTATTTTTAGGTTTGGGGTTTTATCATCGCCAGTGTTATTGAAAACTGTGTCGTAATGAATTATCCAGGAGGATGCGTTTACACCATTTGCAAGGTAATTGGGTTGGGTCAGGCAACCATTGTTTATTATTTTCCATATGTTGGAGCTGTCTTTTTGAATTAGTAGACGCAGCATTAATTCTGCTTGTTCCTGTCTTCTGCTGATTTTAAAGGATTTCAACCAGTTCCGATAATTTTGCCGTCTGGTGGCTAGTAGTAATGGTAGATTAGTCCCTCCGATAGATTTTAGTTTTTTTAGGTCAGTGGCAAGTAATTTTTTCGCTTCACTTAGTGCTGGACTGAATGGATGGATGTGGTCTCGAATCGTTATCTTGTTTGTATTTCTGTATGGATCCAGGAAAGCAGTATAATCTCTGTATAAATTTGTAGAACATGCCTCCATAAAGGCCAAGGTTATGGTATCAATTTGCTTATTGGTTATTTTTAGCCGGTTTTGGGAAGAGTTGATATCCAATTGCATAGGGTAGCATTGCTGCGTTGTTATAGGGCCCATGTACCATGATAGAATAAGTGGGTTATGATCACTATTGGGCATTTTCTTTACTTGTAGGTCGGAAATCAAGGCATGTAGGTTATCGGATACCCATATATAATCTAGGGTTTTAGATATATCACCGCGTTGCCACGTTGCTGCAGCGGGGATATCTCCTTTTGTGCTACCATTCAGCAGCACACAGTTGCGAGCTGATATTTCATATGTCCATTTCATACTACGATCCGACCCTTCATATGGAATCACTTGTATGGCGTCCGTATTGGATTGATTGGGTTTTGTGAACCATGAAAAGTTTAAATCGCCGCAGATTAGTATGAATGGTGCAGTAAATGCTGCATAGCAGCTGTCTATTTGGGTGGTTACTGACCGCAGGTAGTTATCGTCGGTAATCATTGCGGGATTCCAGTATGTATTTACAAGCAACAGATGTTGTTTTCCTTCTAATCCATGTAGGGTATTGGACGACGCTTCAAGGGTAATTGCTTGAACAAATAAATTTGGATTCTGGATGCCGATTACTTTCCATCCTGACGAATTTTTTATCATGGTAAGAAGACCGGAAAAAGGCCGTCCCAGTGTGTTTTTGCCCGCTTCGTTTAGGTATATTGTATATCCGTCGCAGGAGGGCGTCTTTCTAAGCCATGTTTCCTGAAAGCAAATAAACAGGCTTCTGATGTCTAGCGCTCTTCCTTCCCGAAATAGATGGGCAAATCCTCTGGTATTCCAAGTTGTTAATAATTGGGTCACATGCCTGGACCCTGCGTCATCCTATACGTTGTTTTTTTGTCTATAAGCTTCAGGGACCTGTGACATTTGTTGTTTGAGTTGGTTTCTCAGGTCTTCTCTTTTTGTAGCAAATGTCTTTTGATATTGGTCTTTCCCATGTGTTGATTTAGTAGAGACTGGAGAGCCGATTGCTGTGGTTAAGTTGAAACCATAGAATAGTAGATCTTCTTTTGCATCAAGAATTGGGCGCGCTACTGTTTTGGATCGCATGTGCAAAATTACCCAATCTGATCTGGATTGTTTTTTATATTCGACGATATTGATATCATCAGATCGAATATTCCTCAAGGCAGGTATACTGTGCAACAGTCTCATCACATATGTTCTGTTGAGATTTATTTCATTTTTTTCCTCTAGTATGTTTTTGAGCTCCAGTTTATCCAGACAACCTGTAATATGGGGCTGTTGGTCAATTCTGCATTGTGTACCAGGTTGATTTAGAATTCTTGTTTGGGCCTTTGTATGTTTCGGGTTTAGTTTTAGTAGTGAGTTTTCAGGTGATCTTTGAGATCGGCTCTTTATTTCTGTCCTGTTCATGCCGAACGTTTCTCGCCGTTTTTCAGCTTCATTAGTCCTTCTCCCAACAGGGCCCAAAGGATAGCGATCTGAGTGCGCGTCTCTTACTTCTCTAATAGATGGTATTAAAGTGACTCGTTCTCCTTCTGATGAGTCGCGCCTCTTAGAGACGTCATCAGTTTCTTGTTCGTTGTCGACAGAGTAAGTCGATAGATCACAAAGTTCAATTTCCCCTTCTATGGATTGATCAACCGATGGGCTGATGTCATCTCTTCTGCGTTTGGTGGGTGGTTCTTTATTATCTGTAAGGTAAACTGCTCTTGGCCTAGCAGATTCTTGTGTGTCAGCTTTTTTTGGCGCGATTGTGGTTTTTTGTGCCACGAGACGTGGTGGTGTGTTTAAGTTTCTTATGAATTTTTTTGCCTCGTTAGTTCGTGGACGTTTTGGAGCTGGACCTCTCTTTAAAGTTTTCAGAGTAGAGGATTGAATTGGCTTCAATTTATCTGATAGTTTTGCTGTTTGTATTGTTCTCGCTGTGCCTAAAAAAATGTCAAAAGAGATTTTCTTTTCTGTTGATGCTACTTGTTTCACCGATGTAATCAGTGATGTGGTGGGCTCTTCGTTTTGCCCAGCTCCGACTGCCATGTCTGCTGCCTCATTTCTTGCGGTCGATCGTCGTTGAGCGTTAGTTGAGGTTGCGGAGCCCACTGTATTGTTTACTTTGATGGTAGATTCAACAGTAGAGGGCATTGCTTTCTCGAGTCTGATGCTTTCCTCGTTCCTGTTTGCGCTTTTTTCACCGCTAATCTCAGTGTCTGTGAGATTTTTCTCTAGATCGATTGATTGCATCTGTGGGTGATCATTACTCCCTTGATGCGTATACTTCCTCCCATGTTCGGCACGATTTTGACTGCCGGCTGCAGGCTCTCTCATTAAGTTGATGAGTGGTTGTACAGTGACATTATGTCTGAGCCATTTTGTGCACTCTAATAGTGCTTCAGCGAGATCTAATTTTTCATGTGCCTCCCGACGTGTGATTTCATTTAGACGAGAGTTCCATTGATGGGTCGATGCAGCTTCAAGGTCCAAACGATTGCTTAGATGTTCATTTCTCTTTTCTAAGGTCAACATTTTGTTATTTATCACTGCCAGAATGGCGTTTTGGTCTTGTATGGATTCATTTAGGGTCTCGTATAATTTCATGAATGGCATTAATGCTATTGAGGTGGCCGCTAAGACATTATTGTGAATCTGAATTCCGGCCGCGATAGAAATGTTACCTTTGGTGTTCGTGTAGTTTTCAGGACCATTACTTTCATTTATTTCCAATGGCCCAATTTCTGTCGAGTTATTTGCAGTGTGAATACCATTGTATTCGGCGTGTTTTTTGTTCTCCGTTTTATTCTGTTTGTTACTTAGTTGATGGACCTCAGGTGCGTCTAAGTTCAAATGACATACTATGGAACCAGGGTGTGATGAAGATGGTGTTGTTTGAAAAATATGTTTTGTTTCTTTGCACAGAGTGCTTGCCTTGCATCCAGGTGATTCCATACTAGCATTGTTAGATGGAAAGCTTTCATTTAGGCGCTCACGCATTAGATTAAAATCTGATTTGAGTCGGGCTGTTAGCCGTGCTTCCCGCGGAGCAATGTCGAAAGACATGGATGTGCTCACATTAGGTATCAGCTGTGCTTTTAACTTGGGCATATTGTTTTCAGACCTTGCCCGGACAGCTGATGCGGCTTTGTTAACCGTATCGTTAGGTGAACATCTAACTGCCTTGTTTGCAATGCATGTTGTTCCAATCGTGGCTATGTGCATTTGAGAAACATCTTTTTGAATAGAAAGCCTCGTGTCAGATGATTTGGTTGTTTTTTGAAGGTCTTGTATATTAGAATAACCTTACAGCACTCCTGTATTTTTTGATATGTCAACAGGACGGATGGAACTATTCTGTTGTTCGGGAGTTTTTAAGTTTCCGACTGATGGAGATCGCAGTGCCATCAATTTGCGCAAGTGTAGGTGGAACAGGCGAGCGCGTTGTGGGTTCAATCCTGTTGTGTACTGGGTGCTCATTATGACTTTCTATAGTTTTTGAACTTTTTGGGTCGAACACCGGGAACAGTACAGGCTGCAAGTTGGAATTTCCGGTTAGGCGGTGGGCCACTTTAGAATTTGTGCCGATATAGGCGGCACAATTTTTATTGTTTGCTTCAAGGTGGACCGATGCGGGAGGGACGTCAGCTGCTTCGTCCCCTGCAGCTCCGACACCCACTCTTGCCTCTATCGCAACTACAGCCTCAACCTCATCCACGGCTAACCCGGTGTGCGCGGCTGCCGTTGAGGGTGGCCGTGTGACAGCTGATGGTAATACCTGTCTGACTCGAGATGCGATTTGTTGCACACTAGGTGAGCCATCGTTCAAAGTCTCTGAAGGGATTTCTACTGGGCGGTCGAGGGCATACAGATCAGCTTTTTGTGGCAACACGTTTGATGTGAGGTGGAGTTTGTTTGTCTTACCTGGCTCCTTTTTAGAGTGTTGTTTCCGCAGCCGGTTTCGCGTGTGTGCTCCCACACCTGTGATCTCCTCGCCTGGGGGCAGTTCCATCAGCCCGAGCTGCTGACGCCACTCACCAGACAGCCACAAACGCTCAGACGCGCTCTGAGGCGGACCGGGCAGACTGAACTCGCTGCCGGACTCCGCGACTTCACTTTCCGCTGCCGACCAGAGCCAAACAGCAGCAAAACAGCGTAGGCACAAAACGAAGCACCGCCCTTGACTCGCACCGGGCTTCACGCCGCAAGGGCTCAGGACACTGCTTTTTACTTCCTGGCTCCAGGGGGCGTTGCCTGCTGTTCGAGGAGCCTTAAAGGAGAAAGGCTCACCAAATTTAAAGTTCAAAGTTCGAAAATTAACACGCTATCAAAAGCGCTGTAGCTCACACTCCAACTCCAACGGTCTGTAGTCCTAACCAGAGCCACAGCAGCAAAACAGCGTAGGCACAAAACGAAGCACCGCCCTTGACTCGCCATCTTGGATTTTCTAAGCCCACAGCACCAAATGTTGCAGCATGATAGCTCAAACGTGGGTCAGGACACCCAACAAAGCCCCCCCACCCAACATATTCTCCAACATAGCGAATGCCGACCCTACCACTATTCACTGTGCAGTACCTCAAGGCTCTTGTACAGCCCCTACTCTGTACAACCTTTTCACATAGCCTCTTTTCGACCTACTTGATTCTCTGTGTATAGCATATACAAATTATGCTGACGATTCCCAAGTACTCCTACTACTGTCTCGCTCCTATGACCTAGAGGCCACAGCACTACATAAAATCTACACTACAATCCAAGCCTGGATGGCTGCTAATGGCCTATGCCTCAACGGGGATAAGACTGAAATTCTTATCCTCAGAGAGAAAGCCACCTTAGCCAAGCTAAACCTCCAATACTCCAACTTTAACATAGACAATTCCACCATCACAGTCTCATCCTCTGTAAAGACGTTAGGAGTTTACATTGATGCTAACTTATCTATGAACAAACAAGTTAGCGCCATCGCCTCCGCTTCAGCATACAGCACCAACCTCACTAATGCCATAAAACCCTACCTTTCCAAACCGAATTGCATCGCAATAGCTAGAGTAACTATAGGTGCCAAACTTGACTACTGCAATGCTTTCCTAGCAGGCACTTCCACCAAAAACGTACACAAACTTCAAACTACACAAAACAATGCCCTTAGAGCAGCTATGAGCATCCCTAGAAGGGATCATATCTCACAAGCCAGACAGTTAGCACATTGGCTCCCAGTCAAAGACCGCATTACACTCAAAATCCTTACTATCATGCACAAATGCCTCAACCACACAGCACCCACATACCTATCAGAAACTATTTCCAGAACCTCCTGTGACGTAGTCTGGGAATCTGTAATAAAAATTTGGCATCCTGAAATAGATGGGATTTGGGAATCCCCTTTTCCCATAGCTCTGTGCTGCCCTCTCTTACCTGGAGGCAGTCCCTAGAATCAGTTTGTGGGGAGGATCCCTCCATTAATATTTTTCTCTCAGGATGACCAGTCTGCAGTTCCGGGATGGGTGACTCTTAATCAGTCCCCACACCCACCCAGTCTTCATTCAGATCTCTTGGGACACCTTTTTCTTGGGGAGGAATTCCCCCGTCCCTGAAGGAAAAGATTCTCTTCCCAGAATCCTCTAAGGATTCCTACCCTTCAAACTAGAGGACACTGGGGGTCATTCCGAGTTTGGAGGAAGCCATGGTGCTATTATCCGGGTCCGGGTAGGCGGAATGGGGACGTACCGGGACATTCCGACCTATGCGGATCCAGTAAGTCCCCATGCCAAATACAGGCAGGGACCTCGGAATAGGGCGGTAGGGGGGTACCGGCACCGGCATCCTTACCGGTGCCGGTAACCCCTTACCGCCCAACTCGGAAAGACCCCCACTAACTTCCTCCACAAAATGGGCCTTTTTGAGGTCTTTATTTCTCCTACCCACCCTCTGTTCCCTGGGTTACAGATTACAGATTTTCAGGGGAATGAGATTTTAGTTCCGGTTCCGGGGTGTCCAGGGGCTTTTCACAGGTGATGACGGAAGCTTTCTCTAGGGCTTTACACCCCCTTGCCCGTGCCTCCTCCCGGGGAACAGGTGAATTATCGGGGTTCTCTCCCAGTCATTGTTCTGGGGTGCCAGACCCTTGGTTTGAGGGGTTCTGAGCCGCCATGTTCATCTGAGGGTTCTGCTGAGCCCTCAACATGCGACTCAGATCCTGTGTTAGGTTCTGCACCTGGCGCTCCAGTTGGGACACCAGTTCTGGCTGGTAGGGGGGTCTCTATTCATATCTAGTTGGTTCACGGGAAGGGTAACTATCCCTTCTCCCAGAGTACCCTGGGAATTGGGCATTTTGGTAACCCTCCACCCTTGGCCTCCCCTCTCCCGGATTGGACAATCTGGGCTCCTGAAAGCAGGGAAAGAAAGGAAGGTTGTCCTGCAGGTTTGGGTTTTGTGGATACCGGGGAAAGAAACTTAACCCAGGATTTGGGGGATTACTGCCCTCCTGAGGGAAGTTAGGAGGGAAGTTTCCCGGGGCAGTACTTACCTGGTTGAATTCTCCATACATAACTCAAGATAGGCTGGTTGCCCTTGTATCTGGGATTTATATAATCAGGAGGGTTAGGGGTCCCATTGGTGGGATTACCTCCCTGACTGCCACCTGTTGCTGATCGGTTAGAAGGTCTTCTTTGCCTCTGATTTTGCTGGTTTTGGGTAGGTGCATTTTTAGGCCCCGCCATTTCTAGGTCCAAAATGGGGGCAACCTTCACCTCCGCCACCTTAGCAGCAGCAGGGGTGTTGGTTGGTTTGGGGTTATTTACCTGATTTTTATTTTCTGCAGGATTTTGGACCTCATAGATCCAGGTAGCCTGCTCTATTACCCAGTCCAGGGTCATGAAAATCCCTCACCAGCTGAGTCATGATGTATTTTGGGAGCACATGAAAGTAGGTAGTCATAAATTCTCTGCGATCCGTGCGCACCCTCCTGGTAGTTTGTGCAAAGGCGCGTTTTAGCCTGATCTTCTCCACATTGCAAATTGTAGGCCGGTTTGCGAGCCTCTTGGGGGTTTCTGTGGGCGGAAAAGTGCTTCAAGATGGCCACCTTGTAGATGGACCATCTTGAATGGTTTTGGTATTCCAGTCCAGCAAAGAAGCTGGAGTACTCCGGAGAGAACGTCCATTTAGCTATCTTTAGGGTGAAAGGTGTCCATCATTTGTTCATAGAGTTCCAAATACTCCCAAACAGAATATTTTGCAGTATTTTTGTGGTACGATGTTATGAAATTTCTAATGGCCTTGATCTGCCTAATGTGGTCTTTCACCAGTGCTCTCTTTTGTTTATTTGTCTTCTTTTTCTGTGTCACCTGATTCCACTCGCCCTCCGACTCAGAGGCGCTACTTTTTGAGCGGACCCCTCATGATCTTCTAGGTGCACCCCGATTCTTTGAACTTGTGAGGGGCTCACAGAATGGTGGGCCCTAGTTTCTCCCCCCCTGTGACACACAGGGGAGTAGTCTTCTGACTCCTCCCTGCTTCCAGGGTTGGCGGAGGATCCCCCCTACTGCCCTGATTGGGCAGAGGTCTTCAGAACGCTCTTTTGGGGCCTCATTTCCTGCAGTTTTTGTGCAAATCAAACCAAATGGTCCCTTTGGAGATAGTACTTTTGCAGATCTAATTCCCTAACTTTCTCCTCATAGGAGGCTTCCTGGTCAGAGACATCAGCCCTAATATTTTTGTATCTATACAGGGACGCCCGTCCATCAATTTCTGAGGGGCGCTGACCTGTCAGCTCCATCATGCTAGGCCTATTTAATTCTGAAGGTTCATGTGAACCAGCAGACATTAAGTCAGCAGTGCCCAAAGTGTTAAATGGGTTTGAGCCGCTTAGTACAGAGGGCATTACACTGATCAGGGGTGCCCTGTCCCTCTCTACTTGTTCAGGGTCCCTCAAGCTTAGGTTTAGCCTGGCATACTCTTTCTCCAACCTCCCTAGTTTCTCCTTCTCAGCCCCTACCTCTTGATAATAGGCAAAGGTCTGAGCTTTTTGCTCTGCTATTAGGGCTCGACAGGCCTCTATGACCCGCTCTTGAGCTGCCACCTGCTTGTGGAGTCCATTGTTCTCCTTACATAGGGCCTCATTGTCTCTTTGCGCTACCTGTATGGTCTGGGAACACTGAGACAATTTCTGCTGCAGGAGGTGAACCTCCTTTTTCTGCACATTTAGAGCCTCTATGGCCTGGTCTAACTCGAGTTCCATTTGTCTCCTATGTCCCATTAATTTATCACATTCTTCTTTTATGCCAGTCAGTCCCTTGAGGTCTGACACCCTTCTCTCCAGATTGGTTTTTAAACTGCACATTTCCTGGTATAGGGCTTCTTTCTCCAGATACAGAGCACCCCTTTGTTCAGCCAGGTCATCCCTTTGTTGTGTTATGGGACCTAATTTCTGGCGCTCTTCATCAAATTCTGATTGAGAGTGAAGTTCTCTCATAATTCATTTATTATTTTCCTCTTCCAATTTTTTTATCTGATTCTGTAAAATTACCCTTTGCTCTGCGCTGGCGTTATTGTATCTCACTTGTTGTTTTAATTTCAGTTGAACCTCTTCCAAAGAGTCAACCTTTTCTTGACACTCCACTCTTAAGGCATTTAATTGGGCCTCTTGGTCTGAATTATTTTGCTGTTGTAGAGCAAAGTCCTCTTTTAATTGTTTGATGTAGTACTCAACTTGGACCTCAGAATCTTAGCTCTTTTGCAATTTTTGTTCCGTTAATTTTAGCTCAGTCTGCATTTGAGTTAAGAGTTCAGATTGGATTTGCGCAAGAGTTCTATTTTCTTCATACTTTGCCCGCATCACTCCCATATTGCGATACAGGTAGGCTGTGATTCTGAACATTTGAATCTGCTCCTCTTTAATTTTTGGAGTCATGTACAATTCGCTCAAAGCTTGATGTAATAGGCCACAGTGCTGCCACGTATCCATGTCCACGGTGGTGACCTGTTGCATCATATCTTCTAGCCAGACCGCCTAATCTAGCTGCTGATATTCCCCTCTGTAATGAATGTGATAATTTGTGCAGAAGGTGCTCCCTGGCCATATTTATCTCTACTGTGGTCGTTTTTGGAAAGTGTTGTTTCTTTATTAATTTATTTATATAAGGGTAACCTGTATTCTGGTGCTTTGTCTAGCTTGGGGTTGATTTTGCTTTAATTTTATACACAGGCCTGGTACTTAGGGTCTATGTTTGGGAGGTGCTTTTTACAGCGTAACACAGCTTTCTAGCCACACAAAGTATCACTACCTTGAAGGTTAGCCTACTGTGTTAAGCTGCTACGGGTGGCAACACTTACCGAGCCCCCAATTTGTTAAGGATTCCAAATCAGGCATCAGACATTGGACCAGAACTCTTACCCTTAGCCTGGGATGTAGCGCTCAATTAGAATACCCTGGGTCACAATTGACCATGAACCAGGCCGGTGGGTGGTAATACGATATTTATTTTAAATTCAAAGAAATTCACACAATTTTAATATTGGACAGCAATCACCAATGGGGTAATAATTAAAAGGTAAACTAATGAAATACACTTGGTTGACCATCTACTAGAACATATCCAAAGCACAGATAAATAGGAGCAATTTTACAGTTCGGGTAGATAGCACCCAAGACTTCCCCCCACAATGCTCCCTCAAACCCCAATTAATCAAATTTAGAGTGGATAGAAAGGAGCAGCAGGGAGTTAGGGATACTAGGCAGCAAACAGAATTAAAATCCCACCTTCCCTCACGAAATTGAAAACCTTGCAATTGCATAAATGACACTCGGAATTGGTAAATAATAAATTTAAAGGTGCAGTTGAATAAAAGGAGGTAAATATGAGTTCACACAATATCAGGGATGTAAGAACCCTAGCAACTACGAGGCAAGATACCAACAAAGGGCATACAGTTCAAAATCAACTTTGAAGTGACAACACAGTGCAGCCAGAATCACACACACAGAATTTGCATTTGCTAAATTACGCGGGTTCAAATGTCAAAAAACTGTTTGAAAAACGGGTGAAATATATAGAATCGGAATGCGGTTTTTAGGCTGGGTGATAGATGCACATCTCAGGGATAGTTGGAAAGTGAAAGAGTGAGTCTAGCTGAAGAACTGGATGAGATTTTCAAGGTGAAAGGAAATTCGGTTTTAAAAATAAAAGCAGTTAAAAGAGAAAATCGGTTTAAAAAGGAAAGGACAAGTTTTACAGGAACTTTATTTAATGGCTAGATTGTTCAAGAATGACACATACGCTCCAAGGGTTAATTTGCAAGATTAACCTTTTCACCACGCGGTCAGCTCTATGTGGGAATTAATTAAATTATTTAAAATATGACTAAGGACTTATGCAAGACAGAAATGAATGGAAGAATTGCACTAACACTAGAAGATCAAGGAACAGAATACACAGAGGATTCAGACCATCTTCAACAAGTTATCAGGGTATGGATGGGATTTCTTAGACGTGACAAGGTATCAAGATGGGGTAGGCTATGTGCTGCTATGGGATGGGGTAATACTCACAATCAGCGCTCGAGTTTGGGATTTTGGGACAGCCAAACGAGTTTCTGGACAGCAAGGCAATATCTGCTCACTGGTCACAGCGGCAGGCTCTCCTAACATAAACAGCTGGGCAAAGGTCTTGTCACAGCACAGCAGCATGCAGGTAGTGGGGCAAAAAGCTGGTCTGATCACAGGGTACCACAGCTTTTCCCCCTTTCTCCCTGAGTTAGTGGGAGTTCTAAAGGGTGGTTCTGCCTGGATAGGGTCAGCTATGCTCTGGCCTGGATCAACTATCCCGTTCCTGGCAGTTGAGTCTGGAATCTTGCAGGATGAATATAAAATGTCTGGATACGCAGGCACTGGAAAATTCAGAAGAGAGTGTCTTTTGTCTCTGTGAGCTACCCCTTTTATAAGGCGGGTGACATCACAAGATTTACCATGGGGGCAGGCTTTGGCTAGACATGCCTCTAAACAACTGGATTGGTCAGGGTTTATTGTTACCGCATTCCTGTCAGCCGGTTGGACTTTAGAGACATGACATGAGTTTTATGGTGTTGGTTTACTATGTCCAGGCCTCCCACAGTTAATTTTGCCCAAAATGAGTTTTGGCATAAATTGCACATTTTTTACAGTTGCAGCACTTTCGCAAACCATATAGACAAATTGCATATTCCACACATAGCATAATATTCCCACTCCCATTCGTTTCGTCCTTCTACTAATCTTTCACCATTTTCAGTGGGAAATATTTTACCTAAAATTCTATAACGTTATATGTTTTGTTTTAAAAAAAAGAAAAGTTGAATTGTTCCTCGTGCTCCTAGCGCAGTGTTTGGCCTGCTCCTGCTCCCCCCTCCCACTTCCTGGTCTTCCTCTCCCTCCCCGCCCACCCCCCCCTCCTCTCCCTCTGCCTATAACCTCCCCCCTCCTGGGCAGCCCTCTGCCCTGCAGCCCCCGCGGCTAAGGGCCCCAGGCCAAGGGCGACTCCTACAGTGCGGCTCCCTGTGTGTCTGCAGGTGTCCGCAGGGGACGCCAGGCGCCAGTTTCCACCTGTTCTCCGTTCTCCGGCCCACCCCTCCTACTCCTGGTTACATCCGCATGTGGCCTGCCGCACTGTATTCACAGTTGAGGTATACTAGGGTGCTTTTTCTCCCCTCGCAGGATTCTCAAACTTAGGTGGCCCGGTACCTAATACGCATTACTGTTTGCTCTGATTTGTGGTATACTAGGGTGCTTTTCTCCCCTCGCAGGATTCTCTAACTTAGGTGGCCCGGTACCTAATACGCATTACTGTTTGCTCTGATTTGTGGTATACTAGGGTGCTTTTCTCCCCTCGCAGGATTCTCTAACTTAGGTGGCCCGGTACCTAATACGCATTACTGTTTGCTCTGATTTGTGGTATACTAGGGTGCTTTTCTCCCCTCGCAGGATTCTCTAACTTAGGTGGCCCGGTACCTAATACGCATTACTGTTTGTTTGCTCTAATTGTGGTAACTTGTGCTTGCCGCTCACTTCCTGTCTGCGTGCTCTCGTTTCGTCTGTATCCCCCCCCTCCCTCCCTCCTACTCCATGGTGCTCTCCGTCTAGCCTATCTTCTCTAACTGCTTCTCCATTGACTATCCTGATCTCCTCACTAAATCTGGTAGGAAAAAGTTTAAAAAGGACATCCTGGTCTCCAACCCAGGCCTCCCTATCGCTGACACCTACACTAATGCCTGCTCTAAGGAAACTCTCACTGACATCCTCTTTTTCGTGCCTTCGCCTGACCTATGGACCCTTCATATGGTCTCTGTGCTCTCTCCTTTCTCCTCCTCTCCCATTAATGGTGGCACCCGTTGGGATGTCCTCTTGGCCCCCTTCCGCTCCTCTAAGGCCATCATTAATGTCTACGCTAATGGGACCGTCTTGGTCCAAGGCCCTCAGGCCAACCTTCACCTCTTCGATAGACGCTTCCCACACCTCATCAACTTCCTCTCCTCTCCTGCTGTCCCCCCTCCTCTATCCTTGGCTACCTTGCCTCTACCCTCCCTCCCTGCCCCCTCTCGTGCTCCTTCTTCACCTCCTTCTTTAATACCTCCGCAGGGCGTATCTCTGATCTGTACCCCTCCCCGGAAGTTCTTCAAGGATGGCAGCCTACTCCACATTGCCACACTAAACACTTGCTCTGCCATCAAGCACTCCTCCAATATCTGTCACCTTCTTGAGGAACTGGACCTCGACGTCCTTTGTCTCACTGAGACATGGTTCACAGCCAGCTCTGCCACCTGCTTTGACACACTCCTACCTGACGGTTACAAGATCCTCTCCATGCCCAGGCCCAACCGTGCAGGGGGGGTGTTGCCCTTATCTTCCCTGAGTGGATTCCTGCCACTGTCACTCCTACGCAGACCTACTCCTCTTTTGAATGTCTTGTCTGCCGACTCTCTCTCTCTCCTAGCCATTCCCTTACCGTGGCTACTATCTATCGGCCACCTAGTCAAATTTCCTCCTTCCTCTCTGAGTGGGCTGACCTCTCCTCCGCACTCCTGTCCTCAACCACTCAACTCCTCTTTCTTGGCGACTTTAACATCCACCTTGATGCCTCCAGTCCCCCCACTGGTCTCTTTCTTGACCTCTGCGACTCTCTCTCACTCTCTATTCTCCCATCTGGGCCTACTCACTCTGCTGGGCACATCCTTGATGCTCTGATCTCTTCTGACCTTCCCTTCTCCGTCCCTCTCTCCACTCCTCTCTCCTGGAGTGATCACTTTCTCCTATCCTCCCACCTCACCCTGCCTACCCCACAGGCAAAGCCACCCTCTTCACTGCCACCCACCTTCTCGGTCATCCGACCCATGAAGCGTGTGTCAGTTGAGGCTTTCGCTGCTACCTTCTCGCCCCCCTCTGCCCCTTCGGCTGACTCCCACCCTGACACAGCCCTCTCCATGCTCCACTCTGCTGTATCTGTTACTCTTGATATCCTTGCCCCCGTCATGAGAATCCGCCTGAAGCCCAAAGCCAAATGTAACTCCTGGTATGACTCGGATCTCGCCACCCTAAAACGCAAGTGCAGGGTTGCAGAGAGGAAATGGCGTGCTTCATGTTCATCCTCTGACAAACTGGCCTGCCGGCTGCTCCAAAGGCAGTACAGGCTCTCCGTTCTCACCAAGAAGAGAGCCCTTATCCAAGCCCGCATCTCTGCGGCATCAAACAACTCTGCCGAACTCTTTAAAATCTGCAAGGAGCTGGCCAACCCTGTTGCAGTCTCTACCTCTCCTGTCCCCTCCCAGGCCCTCTGCACTGCACTGGCCTCTCACTTCATCTCTAAAACTCAGGACATCCTGTCCTCGCTCTCCTCCTTTCATCTCCCTCCCTCCCTAACCGGCCCTTCCTCTGGCCCTTCTACGGTCACCCCTCCTCCCTCTTTCTCTGCCTTTCCACCTTTCTCTGCTGACGAGGTTTCCAGACAAGTCCGATCAATGAAAGTCTCGTCTAAACAGGTTCACCCCTGTTCCTCCAAAACTATCAAGGACCACATCGACTCCCTGGCTCCTGCCCTGGCTGACTTCTGCAACCACTCCTTCGCCTCTGGAGTCTTCCCTTCCCCCCTCAAGCACTCCCTTGTGCACCCTCTTCTCAAGAAACCCTCCTCCGACCCCTCCTGCCCGGCTAACTATCGCCCTATCTCCATCACTCCCTTCCTGGGCAAGCTCCTGGAGAAACTGGCCATCTCCCAGCTTAACCTCCATTCTGAATCTGTTGGTAGTCTTCATGACCATCAATCTGGCTTCAGAGCTGCCAGAAGCACGGAAACTGCTCTCCTGAACATCCGTGAAGACCTGCTCTTGAACCTCGATTCCAACACTCCGTGAGTTCTCATTCTGCTCGATCTCTCCTCTGCCTTTGACACTGTCAACCATGCCATCCTGCTCAACCGTCTCCGGGAAAACCTGGGTATCACTGGTCAGGCTCTGGCGTGGCTGACCTCTTTCCTTTCAAATCGACCCTCCCATGTCCAACTGGGGTCCTTCCTCTCCGACATCTTTTTCTCCACCTGTGGTGTCCCCCAGGGATCTAATCTCTCTCCCTGGCTGTTCAACCAGTATCTGGCACTCCTTGCCCACCGCATCGCCGCTCTCTGCCCTAATTTCCAGTGCTATGCGGACGATACCCAGCTCATTTTCAGGCTACCCTCAGCCTCCCCCTCTCCTTCCCTCATCTCTGACTGTCTGTCTGCTATCCAAGAATGGTGTGCCGCCAATGACCTCTGCCTTAATGCCAGTAAGACTGAGATTCTACTCATCGGTATTCCCACTCCCTCCTTCCCTGCAGCTCTCTGGCCTGCCTCCCTTGGCCCCCTCCCTGCTCCTACCGGCAAGGCAAAAAACCTTGGGGTCATCTTCGACTCCACACTCTCCTTCTCTCCTCATATTTCTGACGTCGCCAAGAGGTCACACTACCAGCTGCACCTCCTCAGAGGTATTCTTCCCTTCCTCTCCTTCCCCCAGAAGCTCACTGTCTCCCGAGCCCTGGTTCTCTCAAAGCTGGACTACTGTAACAGCCTCTATCTTAACCTGCCTGCCTCCACTCTCCGCCCTCTGCAACTCATCCAGAACAGAACTGCGAGACTTGTCCTTGGCCTCAAGCCCAGGGACCGTATCTCTCCAGGACTGAAATCTCTACACTGGCTCCCAGTGGCTGCGAGGATAAAGTTCAAAACCCTCTGCATTGTCCACAAGGCCTTCTGGGGCCTGGGTCCTAAATACCTTCAACTCTCTTTTCCCAAATATCTTCCTTCCCGAGCCCTTCGCTCATCCGCCTCCAATTCCCTCAGGGTTAGCCGCTTCTCGAAGCATCGAGCTGGGGGTAGATCTCTCTCCGCGGCAGGGGCCTCCCTCTGGAACAGCCTTCCTGCCTCCCTGAAACTTGAGGAGAACCATCTCCGGTTCCGGAAGCACCTCAAAACCTTCCCCTTTGCTTCTGCTTTCTCTCTCCCTCTCCCCTGCTGAACAGCTAATAAATTCTTCACTGAAACTGCACTGATCCTGCAACTGGACCACTCTAAACGGCCTCGGTCCTGGGCCCAGCCACTCTCCACTTGCACTGATGCCCTGGAACCCCTTTGCACTGCGGGACTGTCTCTGTATCCCTACACCCCCCCCCCTTCCCCAGCACTTGCTCTGCACTTACCTCGCACTTGCCACCAGCTGGCCCTATTTATTTATTTATTACTTTACGCCACTTACCTTGTACTGCACTTCCCCCCCTCCCCTTCCCCTTTCACCTTTCCCTCTCCCCCACCCCTGCACTTGCGCGATCTGAATGACACCTGGCCTAGTAGGATCGTTGTCCGTCTCCCCTTGTCCCTCCCCTCCCTGCCTCGTCGCGCCTTGAAACACATGTGTATAGGCGCGTTACAAATACCATATCATATCATATCATATCATACATGTATACCTATTATCACAAAGCATGTTAGTATACAATTTCAAAGTGGCACCATATACAGTTTCCTCAGAATATACAATGTTCCATAATTTCCGTCCCCAACATGCTAGTGAAGGCTATCACGTCTTAATTTAAAGCCACAAAAATTACATTTAAGTAAAACTCTCGCATTACTGCGTTGTCCGGTTGCAGCAATAACAGCCTTAACGTTTATTAATTAAAATAGTCTTTTGAGCCAGATGGCCAGCATTGTCTCCCAAATAGGGGTATAACTTCCAAGGCTGCTCTGGAGATGGCTTTGAAGCCCCCCAGTTGAAGTTGAGGTGAGGTGTTATCTGCAATTTCACACATAAGTGTCCTGGACTTCCATTGTGGCAGAGTGGAGCAGAGTCACGAAGTCTGATGGGCATGCAAGGTCTACCACCCTTTCCTATACAGATACCCCAGGGGCTGTCCACTTGAAGTGAGGCAATATCCTGTTCCCAGGAAGCAAAGTCCTTTGAAGCCAAGGGCCTAAAGACATGTCCTGCTGGTCTCTCAGCTGTTTTATTTATTTATTTATTTTATTTTCCTGACCCAGCCAGCAAGCCTGTGGGAATTAAATGTCCTATATATGTTTAAAACAAACCCCCCTCACATTTCTATGCAATGACAGGGCCTTAATTCAACTTTACACTTTTCAGGCATTTTTCTTGTTTGCAAAAAGCAACCCTTTTTACACGTGGGTTAATTCAGCTGGGATGTCACTTTCAAAATGTGGTATTCTCTTACATCTAGATTCTAACATTATTTGTAGACCTTGCCAATTTCTCATACACAGAAATCTGTTCAAGTCAAAGGTCCACTGAAACTGACATAAGCACAGAGAGACAGGGCTTCTGTTGAAGAGTTTATCTGTGATATATTGTAGCAAAAGGTCAAGCGTTTTTCCTTACGGCTGAAGAGAAGTTTCTTTGTTATTTCACAGATCTTGCCTGACAGCTTATCATTTAGTGAGAAGTGGTTTCTTTTGCTGGAGCACAACCTGAATATGGCTGGGCATATCTGGGTCTCACTGGAAACAACTGTGTACTGTTGAACAGATGAAAAAAAGAGCATCAGGTGCAGTCACTTTAAATGTAAAATATTTCCTTTTTCATTTGGAAATTTTTAGTTAGCAGCAAAGCAGTGCTGCTTTTCAATTTTCTTCTTTGGTGCACATAACGAAACACACTAGCAGCCTTTCCCGGTGTGTGTTCCCTGTTCCATCTTGCCCAATAGGTGCTTGGCAAAGTCAGCGCAGCCATCATTTTTGTAGCTGCAAACACAGTTTTGATGCAAGGGAATGGAGCTCAAAGGAGCCAGCGCCACCATTCTGCTGGTAACTGCTGAAGTGCAGATTGGTGATGGAGGGGAATTCTGCTGTGTAGGTAAATGTACCCCACAAATTGTTCCGTTCACTGGGTGAAAGTTTCCTGGAGAGGTATGCTACTGGTAGCTCGGTCAGGGTAGCAGGATCAGTTTGCAGCAGAACCAACCCCAATGCCAGCTCAGAAGCATAGGTCTCCACTATATACGTTCAAGTGTTGTCAGGATGTTGCAAGACAGGGGCATCCATAAAAGCAAGTTTGAGTTCCTGAAATGCCTGCTCAGTATCTTGGTTACAGAGGCAAGTCTGTTTGGTGCTAGTAAGGCCGGTTAATGTTGCAACTTTCGAGGAATAGTTTGGTATGAAGCTTTTGTAATAATTGTCGAATCCCAAAACCGCTGTAAAGCTTTGACATCAGGTGGAGAAACCCAGGTGAGAATCACCTGCACCTTTTTTGGGGTCCATTCTTATACCTTCAGCATACACTATGTATCCTAGCAACTCCATGGCGGATTGGTGGAATTGGCATTTCTTAAGTTTGGCATAGAAGTTGTTCTGTCGTACGCGTTCCAAAACTTCTGCAGCATGTTTGACGTGTTCATGGATACACAAGGAGAATATCAGGATGTCATCCAGGTAAACCCAGACCACCGTCCAATAAGGTCTGAGAACACAATATCCATGAATCATTGGAAAGTTGCGGGGGCACTGCTAAGCCCGAATGGCATGACCTTGTACTCGAAATGCCCGACTGGTATTTTAAAGGTTGCTTTCCACTCATGTTGCGGTTTCATCCGCACCAGCTGGTAGGCACTCTGCAAATCCAATTTGGAGAAGAGCTTAGCATCTCTTAGGGATTCCAGAATGAGCAAAATGAGAGGCAACGGATAGCGGTCTTTGATGGTAATGTAATTCAACAATCTATAATCAGTACAAGGCCAGAGAGTTCCCTTCTTCTTAGGAACGAAAAACAGCAGGGACCCAAGTGTTGACTTGGATGGCGGCGAAATGTATCCATGCTCCAGAAACTCATCTAGGTATCTCTTCAGTTCAGTTCTTAACGTCTCAGCCAATGAGTACAGTCTGCCATTGGGCAGGTTGTGGTCAGATTCCAGGTTTATCTCGCATTCAAAGGCACGATGAGGAGGTAAGGGTATGGTGCTGGGTTTCCAAAATACATCCTAATATGAAGTACAAACCAATTGCTGCCTACCAGTATCTGCAGGTAAGCATGGGGTTTCCACTGAGTAGGGATCATCCAAGGACGAGCAACATTGAAGAGTACAATGAATTGAGGAACAGATCAAGACACAGGTAGTCCAGTTGATACAGGGGTTATGCAACATCAGCCATGGAAGGCTCGGCATAAGAGGGTATACTGGAGATTTGATTGTTGAAAGCCAATTGCTCGTGGTGCTGATTGATTACCAATGACAGAGATACAGACTGAAGTTCAATGGGTCCAGAAGACAAAGGAGATACGTCAATGAGCTGAACTTCAGCATTCTGCACCTTGCGAATGTGAGGAATAGCGAGGGACTGAATGAATCCTTTGTCCACATAATTGATGGTAGCTCCGCAATCCGACAAAGCTGTAGCCAGGACCGTCTCAGTAGGTGAACTGCCCCAAGGAAGCCATAAAGGGTGTAGGATTCATAAGACATCCAGTTTCTTCAGGAACATTTATGATTTTCATGACTGGGCCCAACCTTTGCTTCCCACCCGAAGGCATGCTCTTTAATTTTCCGATGGCCGTCTTGGTCATATCAGACAGGTATCCAAGAAATGAGTGGATCTCCCGCAATACATGCAAAGTCGATTGGTGCTTCTGCGGTTTCTTTCTGTCTTGGTCAGAGGGCCCCTCACTGATACAATTTGGATTGGTTCTCTTGATGCTTCCCCCTGAGATGCTTGCGTAGACACAGAAGGAAGACTTGATCCCGAACGAGTGTACTGGCACTTGGAACGTCTGCGTTCCATTCTCTCGGTTAACCGATGATCAATTCGTAGCACCTGGTCTATCAGATTTTGCAAAGATGTCACCATGGGTATGTGCACAAGTTTGTCCTTGAATTTGTCTTGTAATCCTTTTTCAGAACAAGGTAAGTTGAGTTACTTCTGGCCATTAGGATTCAGCAGCTAGTTGTTTGAACCTTCTGATATATTCACACTTTTCCGGTCCCACCGTCCCTCGCTGCCATGTGCAGAAACGGAGCACACAAGTGACCACTAGACGCTTCTGGTGGTTGCCATGGTGCCTTAAAGACGTTGCGGTCTCAAGCGGCCCAACCTTCCAAAGCAATCACGCCCCCAATTGGTTGCCATGGTCACGCCTTGCGCATGATGCAGTCCTCAAAGAAGGCATTAAGCCGACATGCATAAGTACGCTTGCATTTCAATCGGCTAATGCTTCTGATTGAAGTTTGCACTACGTTTCTTGTTTCCTTGTTCCGCCACGTTCTGCTTTGCTTTCCTGGTTGCTGATCTCCTGCACTGCTGACGTACTTCCCGAACTGTGAACCTCTTATGCGATACTCGACCCAGGCTCTGGTAATTTGACCCTGCTTTTGGATTAACCCCTTATTGTACTTACTCCTTGCTGATTATCTGGCCTTTGACCCATTTTGTACTAAGGATTTCTTACTGGATTTTGTACTTGCTTCCTTGCTGATAACCTGTTTTTTGACCCACTGTTTGATTCTACGGATTTCTTATTGGATTACCCAACTTTCCCTCTCAGAGTGCTTTGAACTGTGGATGCTTTGTTGTGGTCATTGCCGCTTTGCTTTCCATTAGTACACCCTCGTATCGCCCGGGAAATAGGGTGCTTATTAACCAAATTAACTACCCTTCCCTTTTACCCTACCTGCTCAAACCCCCCTCATAAATGTTGCTACTGCTCTAATCCAGAAATTCTAAAGTTTTTTTTTACCACCAAAACCTGATCATCATTTAAAGTCTATTTACAGCACGTTCAGGTTAGTCTTTCATTCACTTTTCTATTATATTTATCTTACCCTATTCCAGTATTAAATCTCCCCTTTGTTTCATTTCAGCCTGGTGAATACCTGTTGGTATTTTACACTCTTACAGGTGAACCTCTATCCTGTCCATATCCTATTGGCTCGGAAAGGGTGGTACTTCATAGGGAAGGTCACCCTCTTTGAGGAGGCCCCAGCTGGGATATTCTATAACGGTCCAGACCTGATCATCACGATTACTGTGAAGTCCTGAGCATTACTGCTTGTGCGAGTATGATTACAGATATAGAAAATAATGTCCTGATTACCTTGTCAGAGTTTCAGTAATTGGTTCTGGGCTGTGGCCGCCTGATTGGGTGACTTAAATACATCAAAAAAGGCTTTTTTTCGAATCCAGCAAAGTCGTTAAGCAAGGGACTTTGAGACGCTATATAAGGCATGACCCATGCCTGTGCATTCCCAGCAAGATGGCTGATTATGTAACCTATTTTAGCTTTGTCCGTGGCTAAGTGAGTTGGGCGTAGCATGAATTCGATGGTGCAGTTATTGCAGAATTCAGTCAGCGTCCGGGGGTCTCCATTGTATTTTGCAACACTAGGCTGGGTATGCCGTGGAGGTCGATAGGGCCCCTCACAGTGTTGTTTTCATTACGCAAGGCAGCCACAACGTCCCGCAAATGCAGTACTTCACCCCTTTCTTCCTCCATGTCATCTATCTCGGGGTCAGAGGATGTCGTCAGGCATTGCAATCTATCAAGCTGGGCCCCCACATGAGTCCCAAATACCTGTGGTGCAGCATCGTTATTGACCACTGATGCACAGTATACTGGTGTCCCTCTGGTCCTAGGGATTCCGGTAAGGGTGGTATCTGCCTGGTCTGGAAGATATGTAGTGAGGGTATTCACTCCTGGAACCAAGCTGGAATGTACAGCAAGCCTGGAACAGGGAGCAGTTTCCCAGCACCACAGTAATAAGGCCTCCCACAAGTCGTGGTGCCGGGAGGCCACGTAGATCTTCACAAGGAGAAAGGAGCGAGAAGAAAAGGCGGGGTGGAGGAGTAAGGAAAGAAAAGGCTGGCCAGTAAGGCTGACCAACAAAATGCAAGAACAAGTGGCAGGATAGCAAGTAAGGCAAGGGTCCAAGAAGAGCAGAAGAGCTCAACAGCATTTCACCTTACAAAAAAGGTTGCAACGCATTGGGCTTGCAAAGCGCGGCATCTTTATGCAGTGGGGAAGCCAATGAGGAGAGAAAGCCGAGGCATTGGTTGTCCTTGGCAACGGACCAAACAGCGCTCACTGGAAATCAGCCGCCAGTCTGGGAGCATGCGCGTGACAAGCAACATGGCGGCCCCAAGCGCAGAGTGCAACAAGCCTGCCGGAGACACAGGGAGAAGTCCTGAACCACCAAGGTAAGCGGGCGCGGCGGGTGGCTCCAGCATGTCAGGTGGTTTGGCTGACCCTAACCCAAAAACTATGTATTACATTGTTGTAGGCTTGCAGGATTACCATTGGCCCTTGCTCTCTGCCATCCATCCCTGGATTTGTGTTCATTGATTGGCTGGAGCTGATCTCCACAGGCCCGGGACCCAGCTCTGTTTTCAGCACACCTTCTCAAGGTGATGAGAAAGACTATGTGTTACCATTGTAACTGTCAGTATTGCCACTTTGTTTTTTAGAGTGCCTGCAGAGATGCAACATTGTAAAACAATGTGTATCATTTCGTGTCTGCTCCGCTGAGAACCGCTCTTCTTCTCACCAGGAGTAAATGGCCATTGTTCGGCTTGGCTGTACCACGTGGGTGAAGACCGCAAAATTGAGCCCTCTTGGTCTGCAATTAGTGAGGATTTATTCAGTGTTTCGTCAGATGGCTCCTTGTCTCTGAGCTTAGGAATGTGCTGCTCATCTCTGACCTTGGCTGTGAGCCTTGACTTGGTGCTGCGTGCAGCCTAATTCTGCTTTGCTTTACGTTCTGAGGCCTGTGGCTTCATGTAACTCTACTATAGCTATGCTATAATTGCTATATGTCTATATTGTGCTATTCTTCTTATAGGTTAGTAGTATTGTGGTCCTTCCAGGTTCCTTATACGATCCTGTAGTTCCATGTGGTTAGTTGCAATAAGCGTCTTCAAGCTACCTCTGTATCTCTTCTTTGCCTTGCGTTCTGTGTTTCCGCGTTTGGCTAATGAGAAAAATGATAGAGGCTTTTAACAGTATTTATATATATCTGTCCTCTACAGAACTGTGTAAGTATGTTCTTTGCGTGTGCACGTATGTATCCATGTAGCTTTGTGTATGGATGCGAGTGTGCTTCATGGCTAACATTACTATGTCGTGGTGTCTCTAATGATGTCAGCAGCACAGGATATTTTGCCCTTTAATCGATCATGTCCGTCGGGGTGGTTGGATCCAGGATCAGTGTTGGAGCACCTGTTATAACACTCACCTGATATCCACGGGGACCCCACTCAGTATGGTTGGACCACTTCCGACCTTGAACCCCCTCCCTTGGACTCTTGTTCGGCCGAGGACCGGGTCTGAAACACAGGAATTTGGGATTTAGTTTTATTGTCTCTTCCAGCCTGGAGCCCACCTCCCTTGTGGACCCAACGACCCCATTAGTGCTCTCCTCACCTTGCTTTATTACATGGTGTGCTCTCCGTCCTGCTGCTCTGTGCAGGGGCGCGTTGTTGGATGGGCGCGGCGCAACTTAGTTGCTTCACTGGTGCGGGCCCGCAGAGTCTAGACCTGCTGCGACTCCCGTTTGTCCAGGTAAGACTGCTGGCTTGGCAGTTTGTCCTTTACTTTGCAATTTTCTTATTAATGTCTCTCCTTCTTCCTTAGGTGCGAATGGAGTTCTGGTGGTGCCGTGCTGCTTGGGGCTACGCACGAGATGGTAAGTGAAAGCGCGATGCACAGCGTTATGTGCTTTTTCTTGTGCTGACCTGTTTGTTCTCTCTTCCTTGCAGGCCGCTGCGATGTCCCGGAATGGATGCTGCTGAGAAGATGAAGAGCAGTGAGTAAAGCGTAGCACGTGCCACCTTTTTGATCTCTTGTGTGCTAATCAGTGTTTTCTTCCCTCTTGCAGGTCGTTAAATGGCCCGGAATGGACGTGGGTCAAGGGCGAGTCAACCCCAGGTAAGCGTGCGCTTGTTCTGATTATTTTCGATATTGGAGAATAAACGCTTACTAATCCTGCTTTTCCGTTCTCTTTTCTTCCCAGGTGCGGCTGTCCAGATCGAAGGAGCACTCGCCGAGATGCTGTATATTCAAGACCCAGGAGCGGAGGACAAAAGCAGGATTCGCTCGCAGGTAAGTGTATGCTAACAATGTTCTTGTTCTTGCAGGTAACAGGCTCAGGAATGCAGATGAGGATCCGAACAGAACATGGTGAGCGTCACGCTGCAGCTAGCAGAGTAACGCGAAGTGTGTTCCTCAGTTTGGGCGTGGCTTATATAGCCTGCAGGTATCCCAGGTGCCCCTAGGTCTGACCACACCTAAAACACTAGACCGCATAGCTCAAATCTGGGACTGAGCTATGCGGGGGCATCCATGTTGTGCAAAGGCTATTGCAACGCCCGGTTCTCAAGTTCCCTTGCTTCACATATGAGCCTGGCGCCAAAGGCTAGGGTTTAAATGGTTGTCTGAGAGAATATCTGTTTGCACATGTATTTGTCACTGCCCCCCCTAGGGGCTGTCCTAACGGACTGGCCTCTTGCATCTCTGACGCTTTGTGCTTTCATGCGTATGGGGGCCAAGAGGGGCATTCCAGGAAACCTCTCTTCAGCACAAGCTGCAGTCGTTGTGACCAGGGATTCTGAGTCGCCATCCGGATGAGCGAATGGACCCATGGTCATCTCCTCGTGGTGGTGGTCGATCTGTGACTGCTGCAATAGTTGGAGCTGGCAATAGCTGTAGTCGTTGCAGGGTCGTATTCATGTGTGTGGCTTGTGTGTGCTAAAGCTCCCTCTGGCAGCCGTACTGCAGGATGCAGGATAGGGGAATACCTCTTTCACTTAGTGTGATCCTTCACAATTTCTCTGAGTACATGCCGTTAATGATATGGTGTCTTATTTCCTTGTCAGTATCTACAAACTCACACGACAGCCAGGCGTGGTACGCGTCAGCGTTTCTGCCTCATTTTCGACTGTCATGCAAAAGTTGAAGACTTCATAATCTGGGTTGATTTGAGGCATGAAATGGTGCGCAAGAGCGTCTTTCGCTGTTTTATATTCATCATCAGTGTCCCGGTGGGTGTGAGAGGAGTTGAAGATGTATAGTGTGTCGTCTCCGACATCAACAGCAGGTGAGACTGCAATTTCTTTAGCATGCTAATGTCTTTGCAGTCCATGGCCATTTCAAACTTCTGGATCAATAGTGCCCATCTGGGTCCTACTGATGATGCTTCTTGGTATGGGTCAAAGGTGGCTATGGGCATGCCCAGATGTCCCTTTGCACGTGGTGTGGGATTGAGGCTGAATGTTGGAGCCAGTCTGGCAGGAGTCGATGGGCCTGGGTTAGCAGCCACCTTGACTTATGTGGGTTGGGGTGGGTGGCCGCTCCTTGTTGATAGCAGGCTTTCCTGTTTGCACCTACATGCTTTCCTTCCTTGTTTGCCCTCTTGATTTCTTGCTATGGGTCTGTAAAATGGGACTGGCTTGCTGGCAGGTGTGTTCCCACGTGTGTGGCAGAGTGACCTGTAGGCCACACGTTGTGCTGATGCTTTTTTTCTGCGTGCCCAACGGTGCCTGGGTCGCAATCTCACTCTTCGCCATTATTACATTGGTGGCACTGCTATTTGCCGGTTGCGCCAACCCATAGCAGTGAGTGCCCGGAGCCGGTATAGGTAGCGTGCTGCGCTACATAAACAGACATCCACACGTGTCATGGGGCAGCCTGCTTGTGCCCTTCCTTTGCCAGAAGTGCCTTTGCAGTGTTTATTCCACGTCACCACGTTTGCATGGTGACGTCTACATAACAGTGCCCTGGCCAGATCTCCACGCGTGCTGGTACCTTCATCGCATGTAGGTCGACCATCCACTTGCCTAGCGGCAGACCCGGGGGGCCATGTCGGGGACCCAGTCCCTCCCAGGATGCAAATCTACCCTGCCTTGTGTGCAAAAGCCCAGTGAAATCATTTCAGAAAGTTGCCCACCCTACCGGACTGTTCTTACCACATCATGTTTAACTGGGGCTCTGTTATGGAGCTCTGAGCAGGGCCTTTGGTGGCGCAGAGCCACGCATAAATCATGAAGACGCAGTTGTCTTTACTTCATGGGCACCGCCTTGCTCTGCCTGAAAGAGTTTGAATTCGGCCTCTTTATTTACTCTGGTGAATGATGATGACACACGTCATCACGCAGTTCACGTGATACCACATTCCTCCCCATTTTTATAACAGCAAAACTTTGACTTGTGGAACATGTCATAAACAACAGTAAGGCACATGTTGAAAAACACAAAACAGAAATACCAACATGTTGAGGAGCTCATGGTTACCCCAGGATGGGGTAATTCACCGGGCTTTTTGTCCCCCCGAGCGTCCACTGCTCTGGTGCTCAGATCATAGTCTCTCAGTCGCACCAGTGGCCCTCTCAGTTCACGGGCGGGGTATCGTCTTCGGCCTCAAAGGCTGTTGAAGGTTCTGGGCCATGAGCGTCTCCCTGGGGTGCTGGCTCCATCATCCTTTCTGGGTATGGATCTCTTCGGTTGTTGTCTTCCGTGTTACTCACTTCGGAGGGTTGTGATGCGTAATAGCAGGGTTTTCCTGTTTGCACCTACATGCTTTCCTTCCTTGTTTGCCCTCTTGATTTTTTGCTCTGGGTCTGCAAAATGGGACCCGCTTGCTGGCTGGTGTGTTCCCACGTGTGTGGTAAAGTGACCTGTAGGCCACACGTTGTGCTGATGCTTTTTTTCTGCGTGCCCAACGGTGCCTGGGTCGCAATCTCACTCTTCGCCTTTATTACATTGGTGGCACTGCTATTTGCCGGTTGCGCCAACCCATAGCAGTGAGTGCCCGGAGCCGTATAGGTAGCGTGTGCTGCGCTACATAAACAGACATCCACACGTGTCATGGGGCAGCCCGCTTGTGCCCTTCCTTTGCCAGAGGTGCCTTTGCAGTGTTTATTCCACGTCACCACGTTTGCATGGTGACGTCTACATAACAGCGCCCTGGCCAGATCTCCACGCGTGCTGGTACCTTCATCGCATGTAGGTCGACCAACCACTTGCCTAGCGGCAGACCCGGGGGGCCATGTTGGGGACCCAGTCCCTCCCAGGATGCAAATCTCCCCTGCCTTGTGTGCAAAAGCCCAGTGAAATCATTTCAGAAAGTTGCCCACCCTACCGGACTGTTCTTACCACATCATGTTCAACTGGGGCTCTGTTATGGAGCTCTGAGCAGGGTCTTTGGTGGCGCAGCGCCACGCATAAATCATGAAGACGCAGTTGTCTTTACTTCATGGGCACCGCCTTGCTCTGCCTGAAAGAGTTTGAATTCGGCCTCTTTATTTACTCTGGTGAATGATGATGACACACGTCATCACGCAGTTCACGTGATACCACATTCCTCCCCATTTTTATAACAGCAAATCTTTGACTTGTGGAACATGTCATAAACAACAGTAAGGCACATGTTGAAAAACACAAAACAGAAATACCAACATGTTGAGGAGCTTACGGTTACCCCAGGATGGGGTAATTCACCGGGCTTTTTGTCCCCCCGAGCGTCCACTGCTCTGGTGCTCAGATCATAGTCTCTCAGTCACACCGGGGGCCCTCTCAGTTCACGGGCGGGGTATCTTCTTCGGCCTCAAAGGCTGTTGAAGGTTCTGGGCCATGAGCGTCTCCCTGGGGTGCTGGCTCCATCATCCTTTCTGGGTATGGATCTCTTCGGTTGTTGTCCTCCGTGTTACTCACTTCGGAGGGTTGTGATGCGTTGTCCACTCCCTGTCTGTACCAGTCTTTCTGCAGTCGGGTTGCACCTGAGAATCTCCGAAAGAAGCTGGAGTTCCGTGTCAATAGCCCATGATCATCTGTCGCTGTTACTTGCAATCCTTGCACTCTCACTACTTTGAGAGTTGAGGGCTCATGTGGGAGAGATGTTCCTGGTGGGTGGCAAGCTCTCGCCAAAACGGTGTTGCCTACTGCTATATCATGTTCTCGCAGGCCTTGTCCGATGTCTCCTTTTGGATCGCTGTTTCACTCCGGACATGCATGCTTTTATTGTCTATTGTTCCTGGAGTTCTCCCTTCGAGTTCAAGTAGAAATGTGCGTGGTCACCTCTGAAATAGGGCTTCTGCAGAGGCTACTCCTGTGGAGCAGTGTGGGGTGGTTCTATATTCAAGCAAGAACTGAAATAGGGCTCTTTTTTAACATGCTCCTTGTCTGTGTGCTATGCGAAAGCATTTGTCGAGTGTGTGCATTAAGCACTCTGCTTAACCATTCGTGCATGGCTATACGGGTGTGATTTCTCAGTGTTCAATTCTTCTTTTGGCTAGGAACTCTTCAAGGCCAGCGCTTTGGAATGGGAAGCCGTTGTCCGAGCATACCATCTTGGTGAATCCGTTGGTAGCATACTTTTTCTCCATCACTGGTATTACTTCTTGTAGAGCCAGGGAGGGGACAAACTCTACCTCAGGGTACCGAGACTATTGGTCTATCATGACCAAGTGTGAGTCTCTTTGCGTGGAGCCAACATCCATGTGAATGGTTTCCCACGGCTCTCTGGTTCGAGACATGCATTGGATGGATGGTTGTCTGCTTTTTGGAGCCACTGCTTGGCACCACTTACAGGCACAAATTAATTCCTCCACTTTTGATTCAAGTGCTGGGAACCAGACCTTGAGTCGGAGGTGGCTCTTCGTGTTGGCAGCGCCCTGGTGACCGTGATGTGTAAGGGCAATCACTCTGTCTGTTAAATCAGTAGGGATTACTACGTGGGGCCTTCTCAGGAGGAGGCCATCATCCGTAAATGTTAGCTCACTTCGCACTTTCCATAGTTGTTCCAGGGTGTTTTTTGCCTCATATTCTGGAACCCAGGTCCTCAAGAGCAGATTTCCACTGTCCCTACTCCATTGCATCATGCAGGATTTGGAAACATCCGTTGTGTCTTGATGCTGCCTTGAGTTTGGCAACGTCCATTGAGTTGGTAATTTAGCTTTCTACGATTCGCCGTAGGTGTTCCTCCGCTGCAGCAATCTCCTCTGGGGCTGGAGGGCTGTGTTTGTCTCTTTCAGGTGGCGGGATAGGTAATCTGCGGCATTGCTCTGTCCGGGCATGTACTCTTGGAGTGCCAGAAACAATTTTTCAATATGTGGCAGGGGTTGGCTGACCCACCAATCATTACCGGTAGTAGGGGTTTGTGGTCCGGGACTACTTTTACAGGCTTCCCATAGATATGCACAATGAAATGGCAACATCCCCACAGCACGGTAAGAGCTTCACGTTCAATTTGAGAATAGATCTGCTGGGCTGGCATATGCCACGGTGCATGGGGTGCCGTCTACGTTTGTCTGGGTGAGGATGGCACCAAGGCCAAAACGGCGTGCATCAATGATGATCTCAGTGCCTTTTGTGGGTCAAAAAAAGCCAGGATTCATTTGTCTGACCATGCCTTCTTGATGTTTTCGAATGAGTTTTGTTCCAGTGCTGTCCACCTCCACGACAGGGATTGCTTTGTAAGGATTCCCCGTGGGTTTGAATAGGGTGGCCAGGTTTTCAATGAAGCGGCCACAGTAGGTGACCATCCCTAGGAAACTCCTGACCTCTCAGACAGATTCTGGGGCTTTGGCCTCCTGGATGTCTCTGACCTTCGCTGGATCGGCGAACAGTCCTCCTTCCAGAAAAATGAAGCCGAACGACTCAATTTTGTTCTTGAGAAACTCACATTTTTCGCGATGTAGTTAGGCCCTGTGACTGGATCCTTGAAAATACTTTCTCTAGCCGCTCTAGGTGTTCACTCTCTGACTTGGCCTGCACCAGAATATCATCGCTCACATTCAGGGTTCCTGGCAGCCCCGCCAGTGCTCCGCGTATGGCGTTCTGAAACACCTTGGCACCTGACGAGATGCAAAAGTTCAGCCTTTTATACCTGTAGATCCCGACGTGGGTTGTGAATGTTGTGATGTATCGACTTTCCTGGTGGAGCAGCAGTTGGTGGTAACCTGAGCGGAGGTCTAGTTTGGAAAATATTGTTGCACCTTCCAGTTCTGCGATAATGTTGTCCAGTCTGGGGGTCAAGTGCCTTTCTCTTCTTATTGCCTTCTTTGGCAGCCGCATGTTCACGCAAATGCAGACACGGTCTGATTGTTTTGGTTGTGGGCAACGACAATTGGGGACACCCAGGTTGTGGGCCCTTCGACTTGCTCGATCACATCTAGGTCCATTAGGTCCTGTATCGCCTTCTCGACTTTATCACAAAGGTGGAAAAGCCCTCTTAAGTGTTTCAATGCCACCGGTTGGACTGTCGTCAATGTGGAGCTAGATTGGTTTCCATTCCATCTGTCCTATAGCTGTGAATATACTTTGGAATTTCTGTAGCAGCATCTGTACATCTTCGACGAACACTCCATGGGAAAACTGAATGAGTCCCAGATCTTCAGCTGCAGCACAGTCAAGTAGTATTTGGGTTGCTACCTTGGTCACATAGAATCGGGCTTGTATGGAGACACCATCGGCCATGACATTAACCGAGGCACCAGTGTCGAGAAGTATGTGGTCGGGGGTGTTCCAAATGGTCATTGGGGTTGGCGTTTTACCCGACCACCAACTGTGAGCACGGCTGAAATTAAGAAAACATCTTAGTCATCATCCCCAATACCGGCACCTGGTGGTTCTAACTGCGACTCAGTTGATGTAGCGTTTACGGTCTGGGTCATCCAGTTATGTGGGAACCTTCTGGGAGGTTCCTTTCCTCTTGGTGCACTGACAGGAGCTGAAGCTCTGCATACCCTGGCAAAGTGATTTGGAATGCCACACCTTGTGCAGGTGTACCCTTTCACTGGGCAGTCCTTGTGGGGGAGATCATACCTGCATTGTGGGCTGGGAGCTGGGGTCGAGGGGTTTCGCTGCTTCTTTTATCGCCAGGTGCTCTTTGGTCCTTGCGTTCTTTGGTTTTGTTTCCCCACTGAGCATACCTCCTAGAGTTTGACCGACTTCAGTAGCGACTCCTTCTTGGAGGCTTTGACGTATGCCAGTTTGTGGGAGCGTCCCTGGTCAAGGATCCTAGGGAGCATAATTCCTGGTTCACAAAGGATTTGATTTTGTAGTTTGGCTGAGTAGCAACCAATAAAGATTTGGAGTCTCGCCTCTTTCTCCTCGTTTTCCCAGGCGCAGGTTGCAGCCAACTGTCTCAGGCTACTGTGATACTTGTCCAGGTTTTTCTCGCTTTGTTGCATGGCAGTACACATGAAGAACTTCTCGTAGTCGGTATTCACCATGAGAGCCAAGTAATCTGTCAGCGCCTTGACAGCTGCATTGTATGAATCATTGGTGGGGCGCAGGACTGAAGAGCTTGTGTACAGTTGGCCCTGCTGAAGAGATCAGCATGCATTTATTTGTTAGGTTGTCTTTCTCCCCTGTAGCATGTGGGGTACATTTACCCACTCAGCAGAATTCCCCTCGATCACCAAGCTGCATTTCAGCAGTTACCAGCAGAATGGCTGTGCTGGTTCCTTTGAGCACCATTGCCTCGCATCAAAACTGCATTTTGCAGCTATGAAATGATGGCTGCACTGTCTTGCCAAGCACCTATTTGGCAAGATGAAACAGGGAACACACCGAGAAAGGCTGCAAGTGTGTTTTCTTATGCGCACCATAGAAGAGAATTGAAAAGGAGTGCTGCTTTGCTGCTAGCTCAAAGTTTTCCATTGAAAAGGAAATAATTTACATTGAAAATGATGCCGCCCTGATGCTCTTTTCATCTGTTCAACAATATACAGTTCTGATCCAGTAAGATCCAACTATGCCTGGCAGCCATATTCAAGTTGTGCTTTAGCAAAAGAAAGCATTATCACTGAATGACAGGCGGTGTCAGGCAAGATCTGGGAAATCACCAGAAACTTTACTCTCAGCCGTACGGAAAAACGCTTGACTTTTATGCTACAAAATGTCAAAATTAGACGCTTCAAAAGAAACCCTAGCTCTCTGTGCATATGTCAATTTCAGTGGACCTGTGCCTTGAACAGATTGCTGTGTAAGAGAAACTGACTAAGGCTACAAACAATGTTTGGAATCCAGATGGAAGAAAAACCCGAATTTGAAAGGGACATCACCGCACAATTCACCATGTGTCAAAATGTGCTTTTGCAAACAAGGAAAATACCGGTTATAAAAGTGTAATGTTAAATAAGGCCCTGTCCTTGCCTAGAAATGTAAGGGGGGGTGTGGTTAAAATCTAAAATAATGTTTTATAACAACAGCCTTGCATTTTGGGCACAGGAAAATGAACTAACTAAATAAATAAATAAATGCATTGGCTGTACTGGAAGCCACAGAACAGGGTTTTCCTGCCCTGCTTTCAAATGACATTGCATCCCCCAAGGAGACCAGCATCTGGAAGCTCTGAACGGACCAAGGGGGTGAAGGTAACACACCCATCAGACTTTGTGTATTGGATCCAGCTTGACACAATAGATTCTGGGACACCTATGTGTTACTTTGGAAAGTGACACCTCCCATCCAGTCAAACCAAGGACCTCCAAAGACAAACTCCATGGCAACCCTGAGCTAAACCTACATTTGGTGGTAGCCTGGGCAGAAATTACCATATTTGGAGGACAAAGCCAGCCCATCTGGGTCAAAAGACAATTTTAATGAATAAACTTTAAGACTGTTATTTCTACAACCGTACAACGCAGTAATATAAAAGTTTTACAGTTTAAATGTAATTTTTGTGGCTTTAAAACAAGATATCGTGGCTGTCTATAGCAAACGCCAGGAAAAGGTGAATTATGAGAAAAGTACATATGGTGGAACGTTAAAAATGAAAGGAAATATGCTCTATGATAATATGTACACATATATAAAATTGTCGAATTTTGGGTGAAGCGGTTCCCACTAAAAATCGCAAAAAATTATTAGAAGAGTGAAACAATGTCATACAGACCTGGGAGTTGGAATACCATGTAAAAACGAGCGATTTATGTCAAAATTGATTTTTGGCAAAAATGACTGTGGGATGGCTTTGTACCTCATAAAATACAACCCCATAAACTGAGCCCCCTCCTGGAGGAGGCAACCAATATAGGCTGACCTATCCGGTTCTTAGGGGTAGATCTAGCTGAGCTCTGCCCAACAATAAATCCTGTGATGTCACCCGCCTTATAAAGGGGGGGACAATCACAGAGACAGGACACTCTATTCTGAATTTTCCAGCGGCTGAGTATCCAGATATTCCACCTTCACTTTGAAAGATTCCAGATTCTACTGCCAGGACAGAACATAGCTGACCCTCTCCAGACAGGACCATTGACCCAAGAAAAAACACTAAAAATCCCAATAACTAGGGCGAAAGCTGTGGTACCCATTGGGAGTATCCTGCGACCAGATCGGCTTTTTGCCACACTACCTGCATGTCAGCTGTACCCTTGCTATCCAGTGACCAGACAGGCCCAGCTGTTTTCTGTTAGGAGAGCCCGCCGTGCTGTGACTGGAGCCTTTGAGTCCAGAACCCGGTTGGCTGTCCCAAATCCCAAACTCAAGTGCGGATTGTGAGCATTTCCCCATCCAATAGCAACACACGGCCTACCCCATCTTGATCTTTTGTCTTTGTTCTACTTTATAAGTAATCCTATCCATACCCTGGTAACTTGTTTAAAACTGTAGAATTCTCTGTGCCTCCTGTCCTTGATCTCCAAGCGTTAGCACCATTCTTCTATTCATTTCTGTCTTGCATAGAGCCTTAGTCATATTTTGAATAATTTAATTAATTCCAACATAGCGCTGAACGCGGAGTGAAAAGGTTAACTTTGCAAATTAACCTTGGAGCGTACCGTGTCTGTAACAATCTAGTCTTGATAATCTTTCCAAACCGATTTTCTTTAACTGCTTTTATTTTCCAAAAACCAAATCTCCTTCGACATTGAAATCTCATCCAGTCACTCTTTCACTTATATATTATCCCTGTGATGTGCATCTATCACCCAGCCTAAAAACCGCATTCCGATTCTATTTCACCCTTTTTTTCAAGAAAAACGTTTTGACATTTAAAACTGCAAAAAGAGGAAATGCAACTTCTTTTCAATGTGTGATTGCACTGTGTTCTTATTTTCAAGTCTCTTTGTGAACTGTATGCCCTTTGTTGATACATTGCCTTGTAGTTGCTAGTGATATTGCATCCCTGATACTGTGATAAATCATATTTACCTAATTTATTCAACTGCACGTTTAAATTAATTATTTATCAATTCCGAGTGTCATTTTATGCAATTCCAAAGGGTTAAAATCAGTTTTTGCCTCTTATTTCATGAGGGATGGTTGGATTTTAATTCTATTTGCTGCCTAATATCCCTGACTCCTTGCTGCTCCTTTCTATCTGTTGTGACCCTAGTTCCATACAAATCATCCATAACCTTAACGATGACTCAGAGACATGTAGTAGGTCTTCTTTTAATGTCTCATCTTAACTGACCTCCCAGCTGCCCCAGCCCTACATTCCACATTCTATCCTCCAGGCTCCCTTGCCTACATTCCACATTCTATTCAGCTACAACATTATCCACTCAAAATTCGATTAATTGGGGTATGAGGGAGCATTGCAGGGGGAAATCTTAACTCGGGTGCTATCTACCCGAACAGTAAAATTGCTCCTATTCATCTGTGCTTTGAATATGTTCTAGTAGGTCAACCAAGTGCATTTCATCGGTTGACATTGTAATTATCACCCCATTGGTGATTGCTGCCCAATATTCAAACTGTATCATTTTCTTTGAATTTAAAATAAATAAATATTGTACTACCACCCACCAGCCTGGTAAATGGTCCATTGTGACCTGGGGTAGTTGTAAAAGGGGGTGTGAGACGGGTTGGGTGCCAGCTCAATCCGAATTTGTCGAAAATAAAAAAAGGCATTCTAGTTGAGCGTTACATCCTAGGCTAAGGGCAAGGGTCCTGGTCCGGTGTGTGACACCCGATTGGAATCCTTTACAACCATTAAACTATATGTCTAGGCGTTCCCGCCATAGTTCCCATCGTTGGCCTAGAGTGGCTGGGGCCTCGTTGATGTCAAACTCACACAGGGGTGCAAGTGATCTATGTTGTTTGGATGACCCCCCTTGAGGACGTGGTGGATCGGGCACAGCCTCGTCTTCTGCTGTCATTTTCCCTCAAGCTTGTGGAGCGACACGGGCATGGGTTGGGAGTGCACAGGCACTCCGGGAGAGGCTGCTGCCCCTTTGTGGCAATGTTTTTTTTCTCATACGAGCACAGTGGGCACCCAGGCACGCTGCGTCTAGAAGGTGAGGGGTGGGGCACACCAATTCCACTGACTGTGGTGACCCTCCGTGGGGTAAATGGCCAGGTGATGCCTGAGGTTTCCCAAAAATTCTGGCAATCACCAATTATTACTGGTATGAGGATTGTATGGGCACAGGGTTCCTTACCGGCATGCCGAAGCATGTGGCAACCTGATGGCGGGCTGAGGGACAGCACACTGTGTGGATCAGTAGTCCAAGCACCGCTGATCTGCCTGATCGGCATGTGCGCACTCTCGACTCCTCATTGTCAATATTATGGAGCTCTGAGCATGGGCCTCAGGTGGCACAGCTCTGCACATGAATCACGACAGACACAATTGTCCTTGCTTCATGGGCCCCGCTTCGCTCTGCCTGAAAGAGCGCAAAGACAGCCTCTTTATTTACTCTTGCGCATGTTGATGTCACACGTCATCATGCGGTTCACGTGATACCACAAGCTACACCCGCCCTGACACATTATCAGCCGGCCATGGATGTTCCTGAGCTACGTACCCTTGCCTATATAAAACACAGATACAACAGACATGCCAACCATCCTGATTTTTACATGAAAAATATTGCCATTTTTCACGTTCTCCCGTCTAAAATAAATGTAGCTCCAATGCATTCCCATTGGAACATTAATTTATCCTGATTTCTCTGACGAAATCTCCCTCCCAGGTGCTTCAGAATGCTGGCATGTATGACTACAATACAATTTGATTTAAATCGCAATGAGTTCATTTACATTACGCTGTATATGGGCCGTCATTGTTTTGCAGCATTAGAGTAACGAATGGAGTGGGCAATATTCTATACAAACCGCCTTGAATATATAATGCCGTCATTCTTAATCGCTTCGATAAAGCTCGTTTGTAAATAATCTCCAGTCCTCGATACATACACGGTCATGTTTTCCACACAGATGTCAGCAGCAGGCACATAGTTCCATAGCTCTGAACTTTGAAAACGCCCGATTTTGCGTTTGGTGGGTGAAAGTCCGTTGATTTACATGGGCGGGTTAGAGAGCTGTCCAAAGCACGAGTTGCGAGCTAGGGACTCATATTATATAGAACTGCATGGCTATTTAGAATTGTGTGGTGCGCAGGTTGCTGAGGACGCTCTACCCCGCCGCCGTTCTCTATGTCCTGGGATGACAGTCTATCCTCCCCCCGTCGCCGTTCTCTATGTCCCGGCATGACAGTCTATCCTCCCGGCCGTCTACGCTCCCAAGATGCTCTGCGTGTAAACAGCGATGGCTGATGAGGAAGGTGCAGGCGACGGAGTGGGAGAGGCCGAGAACCGTGAGCAGAACCGGAGCCCGGCGCCTGCTCTCATGGGAAACCACCTGCAACTCATCCCGGGTACCGTTAAGTTAAACCTAAACCTCGGGTCATGGGTTGTTGGCAGGGAATGGGATTGTAGGTAGGGACTGGGATTGTAGGTATCGCAGCACCTGCAGTTTGACATGGGGTGGTCTAGCAGGTACTGTACTGATCGGGGAGTTTAATTTGGAACCGTTTTGTGATGCTTCCAGTTACCCTATTTGTGGTACCGTTTGGGAGTGCAGCTAAATAAGGGTACGTTTTGGCATTGTGTCAAATATATCTGCGGTGGTACAGAGGTGGGCGATGTTCAAGTGTCTTTAATTTAAAAGCTGTCTAGGAAGATAAAGCGCGCAGAAGGCTGACAGTGGCTGGAGCCCATCATACAAAGCTGGGTTGTCTCCAGTGGTGAAAAAATCAGTGAGCACACCTATGTAAAGCTAGTCCTATTTTTTTGTTATGGGATTGTGGGGTGGAGAACTGGATACAGGAAACACAAGGGAGTCCCAACAAGCTACCTTTCGATGTCTACACCAGAGGTGCCAGAACTAGGTTTCAAAACACATACACTTATAGAACCATCTTTTGTTAACAAATATAAAAAGATGGAGGGCTCAGGCTTTTACAAAAAATATATCATACATTTATTGTTCTGTAATAAATCGAATGCAAATCAAAACAACATAAAACAAAATTATTCTAGTGACAATTATTCAATAATTTTTGTCCTTGCGTTCATTCATGGAATACATTAGATATTGAGTGATGTTAGTAACACGTGGGTGACTTTAGAATGGCCCATTCATATTTGCTTTTATCCAAAGTCCCCATCAAAATTGTGTCAGGGTGGGGGAGGGAAACTTCGCCAGTGCTGCTAAAAAAAATCGGGCCCGGTGTTAAGATGGATTTCTGAACTCTGACCTGGAGGGGGCAGAGGTTCAGAAGGCCAACCTAGTTTCTTGGAACAGGGTAAACACTGGACAAGCCAGACCAATCAGGGTAGCGATGGCGGTGGTCAAGACTGTCTCAAGAGGGGTGAGGGTGACGGAAAGACCTCAATGAGCACACCAAGCAAGGACACTTACAAATTACTCCGGACAGGTGTTATATTAAAAATATAGACATATTTATTACAAGGCCTTTGTAACATCGACCATAGCAAACAATCACAAAAATACTAAAGTAAACCAACACATCACAATCAATACAATATATATACAAGACTGAGGGGTCTAAGGAGTTAGGAGCACGTAATATGTAGACCACCTAGATGGGGAGGAAAACAGGCAGTGCAAGTAATCATTAGACCCAGTTCGACATCTAAAATAAACCTAACTAGGAGGAAGTCCGAGCCCTACCAACGGAGGAGCCTTATGCTCAAAAGTACCTGGATGCGCTGGTGCCAATGGACAAAAGAGGGCCTCTTCGAGGATATCAGGCAGTTGAGGAAGGTGAATGAAGTGATGCAGATCAAGTGCCCACTACTCAAGCAAGGCCTCCACTTGTGGGCAGAGGCAGGGTGAGAGTGCGGGGTAGTGTCGTTATTTTGTAACAGCGGTAGAAAAGAAACGGGATCCTGCACAAGGGGCCACTGGTTGCGGTATAGACTACTCACCGGTCTCCGACGCAGGCAGACCCAGACTTCTCCAGTTCAGTTCACGTTGCTGGCAGGTTCAGCTGCGATGAGCAGGACGTCTCGACACCGTGTAGATTCTGCATAGCAGGATGCAGAGTAGAGGGTGTCCCAAATGCAGCGGACGTGCACAGGTTGTTACCACAGCAGGGCAACACGGCAACCGCATTTACTCTGATCCGGGCTCACTCATCTCACTTCAGACCTGGGAATTCCTTCATACCTGGGAATGCCAAGTGTACAAATTCGGTGTGAGGGTGCTGTGGATGCAGAGCAAGCAGTAGACCAAGTTTCGAGGGCTTCCCCGAAACGGCAGCGGTGACAGAGCAAAGCGTCCTGCGTAAGCTGGTCAGCCCACTGGTTGGCCCAGGGACACTTCCGAAGAGGCTTACTTGCAGGGTTTGATGAAGGTGCCGGGAATAGTTGATCCCACTATTCCAATAGGTCGAAGTGCCTTTGCCGACCTTCTAGGACGATCAGATGCAGAGGGGTCTCGCAGGACGACCGGCTCAGGGTGCCAAACCTTCAGCGGGTCACCAGCGGTTCCTCGACTCAGCTTCTTGTTGCAGGATACTTGGCTCCTTATCCCTTGTTCGGTGAGAACTCAGGAGATCAACATGGTAGTGGTGTTTTCAGCCTCCTCTTATCCAAAGTTCCCTTATCCCATTGGGCCCTCTCCGTTTTGGCGCGATCTGCTCACAAACACTCACACCATACGTGGACCTATCGCGGACTACAGTGGTCCCAGGCATTCAGGACACTCTAGACTCTGGCACCCAGGATGTGTATTGGGACCAGACATCCCAGCCCACATCCTGAAGGCACACACAAGGCATGCAGAAGCCCGCGAAAGCGTTGTGTTTCGCGGGAAAGTACGTGACCAAATAAGGACTGCCCCGGGTCTGCTCGACCTGGGGGAAGGTGAAGGGGCAAGACGGTCAGCGGACAGGACAAAGAACCTTGTGGCATGGCCATTTTGGGAGCCAGGCCACCTATGCGTGCCAAACGCGGTAAGCGCGGATACATGGCAAAAAAGGGTTCAAAACATAAGAGAAACGATAGCTGCCACCAGTCCCGTCCGTGACACACTTGCACAGTTCATGATAAGTCTAGCGAGAGTTTTTAGGGCCTTTGGAATGACTAGAGACCCAAGAGAGCCGTAATGTAAGTTACGGTGCACTCTTGTTTCATGTTGCACAAAAGCTGCAACATGAGGAAAGGACTAAGGGAAACGAAGTCTCCCAGTACTGACTGTCATAAGGGCATGTCAGTTTCCCCATAAGAATTGAGCGAAAGCCCAGAGGAGTGCGGCGGAAGGCTGTGCTTCTCTGGCAAAGTCTAGATCAGGGTGTAAAACAACAGCAAAAAGTTTGGGGGTTGCCACATGGAGGGAAAATTGCATACAATTATGACATCTTTCCTAACACCCGGTTTGATACAAATCTAAAAATAGAATCGCATTCATTTAACACTGTCTAGTGCACATATAATTGGGCAGCATTATTTTCTAGAGACTTGTGGAATTTGGTGTATGATGTGTATATACTGAGACTCACCAATATATTGTGTGAAATACCCTCTTGAACAGTTCAGATCAGCGAGGCATACAGCTTTGCTCCACTCTATTTTATTTTTTGACAAAAATAGCGAGGGAGTGAGTTTGTGCTGGTAACTGCGTTCATTTATTTTGGAGAGATACTGAAGGTGGACCTCCATCTCTTTAAAAAAAAAATATCTGTTTCTCCAAACTGGACCTTGCTAGCTCAAATTTTCCCACTGTCCAACTCATCATCACTAACTTTTTATCAATAGATTTTCACAACAATGCACCTGTCGCAATATTTTCATTGCCTGCCCTCTGTTGCTTCTCGTAATCGTACACTCATGCAAGAAAGGACCCTTTTTAAATCTTTCTCATTGAACACTATTGTCTGGAGCGCATTAGACATTAATAAACAGACAATTACCAACTGTTCGAAACCGGTTTAGATAAAACGGTTTGTTGGGCACAAAATTCACTAAGCTTCTTTAATGACCACACCCAACTCAACTCTACTATTTCGATGACAAGAGTATTTTCTTTCTGTTATTCAAAGTAACGTAACAGTACTTTTCACATACTCTCTCTAGAATATTACTCAAGTGGTTGTTTTAACCACACCACCCTCATTATAATGATGTCCTCAAATTGCTTGATCTTTTGTATGCTACCCGATGGCTCAGGCCATTTCTCTTATCGTACAGTGCATATCTTTTAACTTCACTCAGTGGCAACTGCTGTTCCTTTCTATAGTAACAGTTGATTTGCTACTTTCTCTTTTTCAGTGGTTACGAAATTGCATACTGCCTTCATTGTCATGTTGCATGACACCAACTCGTGGGAAGTATAGTTCTTAAGTCACTCGCTTTGATGCAATATCTGTTCTATGCATTTATAAGTAGGCGTGCTGCTTATGTTCAAATATCATATCGAACTTCAGTGTATTTTAATGATCACTTATGGTCATCCAGTCATCCATCTAGTTATATTTTCAGCCCTAACTTCAACCACTCCCTTTTCTCTTGTATCATGCTGTTGTGGTATCGGTAACTTTTCAGAGTTTACTTGTCTACTTAGGTGTGTGTTTGACAACCCTGTGATCATAAGTTGAATCATTAATTCACTCATTTTGAGGTACATCCTGTTTTGGTGGTTTTCTTTTAATCCATAAAAGTAAAGCTCTTGCTCGTTTGTCAGGGACTTAAGGTTGATCGTTTATAAATTTGCCTGTAGCCACCTATTTTTGAATGATCATGAATTTGGCTATTTAATTATTGACTTTTCTAACATGTCCATTGTAGAGATTGTCGTGCTGAATATTGCATTAGTGGTCAAACGCTCTTTCATATGCTGATTGTATGTTTTTGCCCACACTTAACTTGCTACAATGGTATTTTGTTGCCCATGCCACATAATCTGATCAACCTGTAGTGACAAAATTTAGTGAGTAGGCTGCACCTGTGTATTGGTGGTGTTCATTGCATTGTTACAATCCTCACAATTGAGACCTAGTGAGGTACCCGATTTAGGGGCAAATAATTGTTGCTGTTCAAATATTGAAATCAGATCTGCTGTAATTGATCTATTAAGTTTTATTTTGTATTCTTTTGTTATTTGCTTACAATTGAAAAACAACCTTTTAGCAAAACAAACAACATACAAATGATAGAGAATGTCATATGATGCAAGTCCTTCAACAATCCAGTACCGAAAATTTCTATTGAATTATTTAAACATGTTAAGATGGGAACTTTTAAGCTAAAAACAAGGGTACCAGAAATGTTGTCATTGCAATTGCATAGACTGGTTTAATTCCAGAAATCGGTGTGATCCAAATGCCTTCCATTTTTTGTCTTCGGAAGGCTGAGAACAAATGATGGTATATCTTTCTTTTAGGGCTTGGCAAGCAATAACCCAATGTTTCTATCAAATCTGGGTTTTTACAGAAGCGACAGATACTGCTTTCACTCAGCCCTCAAGTAGCTTGCAATTCGTTGGTTGAATGTTAAGTCTGATTCGCAGAAATTGATCTCTTAATTTTTTGTCTGCAACTGTTTCATGTATTCACAGGTTGTGTCAATTTTACGCACTTCGTGATAAATATGAACCACTGACTTGTATTGATTTGCGTCTCTTAAGAGTATTGATCCAGTTGCCTTCTCTGAGTTTAGCCTTGATCCTCATTGGGTTTTGAATGGTTTTGATGTTGCATCCAATTTCATTCAAGGTGCTACACATTTTTTCTCACCATTTTTGTATCACGAGACTTGGCGATGCCATTATTTCTCTTCGTAGCATTTCCATTATCTCTGACCGTTCTATTAAACATTTTCTGAACAAGCTCAAACTTTTCCACACAACGATCGATGATGGTGAGGATAGACCCATCTCGCGTCGTACCCTTGACTTGGTAGCGATTTAGGCAATCTCAAAACTTTTTTTCCAGAATATACCTTCTAGATAGGCCCACATCTTTTCAGGAATTTGTGGTACACACTCCAATCCGTAGGTGATCGTGGGTACGACTTTTGCACGATAGAAGTCAAGCACTGGTACGATAGGAAAACTGCCACAGCTCTGATTTGTGGCACGTGCTTGACTTGATGGAGCCATGGTTGTGGATTTAAGTCAACTGGGCTTCAGTTGTGGTGTCACTTAGCCAGACTCCCAGATATTTAAAAGTGGTGACTTGCTCAATTGGTCTCGGAGCCTCCACGTGTGTGAATTTTTCCCTATGCTAAAGTTTCCAAATGTCAAGATTTTAGATTTAGCTGTGTTGATCTCTAGGCCGCTAGTTCTGATATGTTTGTAATGAATCAATCTGGCGCTGAAGACCAACTAAGACGATGTCATCAGCATAGATCAATCTTGACAGCTGCTCACCTCCAACCATTGGAGGAAATGTTCGTGTTTGAGCGTCAGGGTTCTTTGTCTGTCAGGAAGAAATTGAAAAGGGCGGATGCCATCGGACACCCTTGTTTCACACCTTTTAGCTGTGGTTATTTCATCAGACAACAGGCCTGATTTATTCAGTCGTACCCTTAGAGACGTGTTGTGATGCATTGCCTTCATTGGTTCTTATATTTCCTGTGGACAATTTTTCAGTTCCAGTTTTGTCCATAATTTCAAGCGATCAATCCAGTCAAACGCTTGTACTAAATCGATGAAGACATGTATATTTCTGACTTACAATTATGAACACGCCCCTTTAATATATTAATGATTAAGATATTTACAGTGGTTCTAATACCTCATACAAAGCCCATTTGGAATGGGTCATTAACCTCTGCAGTCATACACCATTTGTGGAAATTATCTGAAATGGCTGCGCTATATATTTGTCCGATCACATCTAGGAGTTTTGGATTGCTCCTGTCCCCCTCTTAAAGTGGGGACTAATATCGCTCTCTTCCAGGAAAGTGGAATGGTGTGTGAGATTGATATTCGCGTTAGTATAATGTGTATACACTTCACCCATTCAACCAGATGTTGTCTCAATATTGAGTTTGTAAGGCCATTGGGTCCCGGGGCCCGTGAGTTGTTTAATTTTAGTATGCGCAAACTGATTTCATCAGGACTTGTCTCTAGGACCCAAGCTTTAGTGCTTATTTGAGGTAAAGTACATGCAATAGCAGATGTAGGAGCTAGAAATGCATTTCTAAAGTGCTCAGTCCACTTTGCGTCACCAATGGGGTTGGATTGCTCATTGATTTGATCTTTCATCAATTCTTTTTTTATTAAAGTCCAAAATGTTTCAGATTTCTTGTTCACAAGAGTTTTTAGCATGAGCTCCGAGTCCGCTTGGTATGTTGCAGCTCTTTTTGAGAACAGCCAATTTTTATAGTTTTGCTTCTCTGTTCTTAGTTTTGCAAGATCTTCTGTCATCCCAGATTTCTTGGCCATTCTTGCTAGTCTGTGGACCTGCTTTCGCAGCCTAACCAGTTCTTCGTTATAGGCATGTTTGATTCTTCGATGTTTGACAGTTGTAATAGCTTTTATATCGGTATGGCTCTAATAATGTGATATAATCAACCACAACTCTATCAGTTGCTAAGTCAAGTGTTCGTTTTTTGATGTTTTTGTTTATCAGCTTCAATTGAAGACCATCGTTACTTACCAATGTTTCACCCGCATTCTCTCTTGTTTTCGACTCGTGGTTGGTTCCCAGCGATTCCATAGAGAGTAGATGGTGATCTTTCTTCTGTTTTAATTATCTTAAATGCGGTCACGAATGGTACGAATGCACGTGAAACAAAAATAAATATAGTGTATCTATTATTGATGCTGCACCCAAGTCTTCCCAGGTCTTCTGGGGTGGATTGTCTTGTTTTATGTTGCCATTTAGCATGTGCATGTCCTTGCTGTTCATCAAGGTATTCCACGTGCAGGCTCGCGACATTTTTGCTGCATTATGGACTAAGGTGTTAGCAGTTGTTTGGTTTGGAATACATGAGGTGTTTAAGTCGCCACACACGATTTATGTAGCTTGTTTACTGATTCATATAGGTGTCATCAATGAGATTGGCTATGCGATCAATGAAGTCATTGTTTGAAGTCGGGGCTGGGTTCCAATACACGTTGAAGATGACCGGTTTTTCCACTGATCCTTTTACGTGATGATTTGTTTTTGTTTGATTTTGTATTTCGATTCCATTCCATCACGAGTTCTTGTGACAGAGCGCGCAGGCCTGTACACTCTTAATTGGTGTTAAAGGGCTGCCTGATTTAATCGCTGTCAGCAAACCTGATGATGGGCGCCCTCTTTTGCCTTGTGCGGCCGCACTCAATACATTTTCAAAGCCATCGAAAATGAGTTTGTCACGGAGTCAAGTCTCTTGCAAACAAATGGCATCATAAAGGCCTAGATTTCTATTGCTAGCCTTGGTGGCTATACCCTCGGGTGTTTCATGAAGCTAATTTTATTCACAAGTGCTTGGGATTTGTATCACACACTGGCTGAATTGTGGTGCTTTCTGGTTTGATGAATTGCTAACGCGGGTTCTGCAATGTCAAGGCTTGTGACATTCATGACCAATCTTGTTCTTGAGCGAGTGCTGGGGTGTTAGAATGTGCAGTAGTTTGACATCACGTAATGCTGATGTTGCAAATGTGACGTTTATTTTAGGCTTTGGTCCACTAGGTACTCTTCCTATTTGTAGCGGGTCTGCATATTTTTCATTTGCATGAGAATCTCGGTTTTTATTAAATGTGACCTTTGACATCAGTGTTTTCTGTTTGATCGAACGAGGGGGTGAATTTTTCTGTATCATCACTCGGCCTTCAGACTCTATGGCATTGACAGATCTCAGATCAAATCCCATCGTTTAGAAGCTTTCAGTGGTGTTAATTAGCATATGCTTTATCACTGGTGATGTTAAGTGTAAATATATTCAATCAGTTCTCCTCTCTTCAGCAAACTCGATAATTTTCAAGTCATTGGAGCTAATTTGACATAGTGTTGGAATGTGGTGGAAAAGCTTGAGTACCATGCTTCTATTTAGAATGATGGCTTCATTAGTATCTAGAATTTGTTCCAGTAGGAGAGTTCTTTGTTGTAAGTTATGTACTGATGTCTGTCTGTCATTCGTTGATTGACCGATTGGTGCTGATTTGATTGACATCCATGGATGACCCTTGTTTTCCAGTAAGGAGCAGTGCTTTTATTTCGTTTCCCTCATTCTGTAAATCATGCTTGTTCGTTACCGGACGTTCTTCAAGGGCCTCTCCAATTGCTCTGCTACTGCTTGTCACCGACAAGTTCTTCTGAGCCTGAAGCAGATGAGACCTAATCCTCTTGTCTGCCAAGGTCCGATATGGCGAACCGGGCCTTTTAGACGATCTATTTTTAAACAAGGTCTCTTCTCCTTCTGGTTCCACTTGGGGGGGGACACGCGACTCACCTAGTTCAATGAGATCACTTTCAGAGTGATCTAACGAGTAGGTTGACCAGTCAATTAATGTTTGAACGGTAGGACCCGTCGATTTTATTGTAGTTTCATAATTTGCCTGCCATGCATTAGCTGCTTAGTGATCGCACAATATTCTTAGGGAGAATATTTTGATTTACCAATGAGGTTCTTCTTGGTGCAGGTTTAGGTGTAACTTTGGATGTTGTCGGATGATGTGAAGGTGGAACCGATGACTAAATTGTTTGACATCAGGTGGTCTTTACTAACTCTTTTTGAAGTTCTCCAAAGATGGGGAAATATGGAGCTTTTTTTGCAAACATGAAGCCCCCTCAGCTAGAACACATGGCCTAGCTCGTTGTTCTAGAATTTGATTTTTGCAAGGTTTGATCGGGCATCATTTTTGGCATCATTCGATGTCATTGCAACACCGGCCTTTTATGCCGATCAGCTTTGTCGTCGCAATATGTATAGAGTGTGCATGACGAACTGCCATGTTGTCAGATTCATTTGTCAAATCCACTTGCTGCTCTTCCAAATTTGTCTGGGTTTCCTGCGACCAACCAGTATATTGTATACTAGTAGAGCGTGTATTTTCTTTAGTTATGGTTTTTTTGTGTTTCGAAATTTTAAGCCTCAAGTCTTTTGCTGTCACATACCCCTCCAAGAAGATTAACTTGGAGTGTGTCATAGTCAAGAGGGTAGAATGATCTTTTAAGGTGTCATTCAGGTTATCATATAGCTTCATAAATGGAGCTAAAGCGATAGGAATGGTTTACATCAGGGCCATGAGATCCGGTTTCTGTCGCACTCCTATCACCTTGACTCTGCGTCTGTTCGTATACAGATTCTTATGTCAAGTTGCTTTATGCAGTTGGTTGTGAATGGTTTGATTCTGATATGCGCGCACTTCTTGAGTTTGTTTGAAGCAAGGTTTGGGATGTTTTTGCCATGACCTGAGCCTCATTTACTATCTGTGCTTTTGCATAAGCTTTTGTAGATTTGTCAGGTGGTTCTTGCATTAACACTTGCTCTGCGTTATTTGTCAGATGTTCAACAATTATTTCACTAGTCCTAACTGGACTTGAGCCAGCAGGTGCAGTGTCGCACTGTGAGGCATCCACAATTTAAGTGCGATAGATGGGATCCCTGTTTATCAGAAAGTATGTTATCATAGTTGTGACTAATTGTGTTTCGCGGAAGACCCGAAAAGTTTGTGCCATCCATTGTCAGAATTTCCTCTTTAGTGAGACTTTGCATTTGTTTTATTGCCCAAGGAATTGTTAGTATAAAAGATGTTCCATTAACGGATTTACTAGATGGGCAAAAGTTGAAGGATGACATGGGTAATTTCACTGGGACAGTAGACGGTGGTGTATTGAAAGGCATGTCATGTGACACATCCGTAGCTTGAGCACCGGCTAAGATTTCTGCATCAGATAAATCCAATGATAGACATTCTTTACTCAGTTGGGTTGCTTTCGGGTGACAAGTGACAAAATGGGCAATTCATGGACCCTGTCCTCTCACGTGGGCTTTTTTGTAAATCTGAGTGTGTCCACTTCTTTTGGTCCGTTCATTTGTGCTGCGGTGTGAACTAAAACGAGAGTGTTTTAACGGCTCCTTCACTTCACCCGTTTGTCAGCTCTGATATTAGTGTTCGCGTGTTATCAGTTAGCGTTTGGTCATTTTCCGAGTTGCGTGATGTTGTAAGAGTAGATTTATTTCGAGTGCCTTAGCAGATTCATGCATTATTCCGCTGTCTTGGGGACTGTCATTGAATTCCTTAATAAATGGTGCTGGTTCGCTATGCATCATTACTTTTATGTTTGTCGCGAGCACATTGTTGTGTCTTTGCATATCATTTTTCGCAGACTGTCGCAAAGAGCTGACCTCATCCGATTACATTATGTATGATTTTATTTTCGCATTCGCTTCACTCGGTGAGGGGCAGCATCAATATTATGTGCAAGATTTGTTCAATATTAGACCCAGCCCTTTCCAACAAGGAGTTTACTGGTAAAGTGCTTTGTTCACTAACATCGTTGGCTTCCTCTGGCTCAGCCTCCAGTATGTGTTTGGATCGCTGTTTTTTATTATTAGGTTCACAGGTATAGATGTTTCGTCTGATTGTATTTTAGGAAGTGTATACATTGGAATTGTACACATTGGGCTCTCTAATACCATTTTTCCTAGATTCTTCAAAGGCACTATGCATACGTTAGTCGATGTCTGTTTCATTCAGACCTTCTGTTCTCAATGCATTTGGCATGAAGGGAGACTCGCTGAACTGTGTGTTGGTGTAGGCTCGGACATGCTACATAACATAGCCAACTTTTGCGCTGACTTAACCTACGTCACAGTGGCAGGCGTCGATGGAGTCAACAAATTGTTGGTTGTCACGGCAACAACAAGGTCACCGTCTTTCTTGTTTTTGTAGCTATGTAGCGTGCTTCCTTCTTTCAGCCAAGCCCTTGGCTGTGCGGCCACCGGATAACAGACCCTCTTCACACTCCGTTACGATTGCCCAAAGGTTTATGAATGCGAGCGTTAGTAGGAGGCAGGGTCTGGCTCAGTAATGGAACGAGTTGAAAGACTCTGAGCTCCGTGGCTCCTCGTGGAAACAGTGTATCACAGGAAATGCCGCTGCCAGCACGTATGAGGCAGTAATCCAGCAAGGTCCTTCCCAACACCATACACTCTTCACACCAAGTTTTATATTTATTTTTGTAAGCAGTTCACGCTGAACATGAAAAAAATGACTTTCTCTGAAATTTTGTCCAAAAGAGATTCACAAAATGTGATTCCATATGTTAAATTCAAAAGGTAGTTATTTTATACTTCAACACAATATTAAATGGCATCTGCAGTTCCTCTTCCTGAAGAGCATTTGATGTCATATAATTAGTTCTTTGCATCTAAGAGTTGGTCCAATTATGACTGCAGGGCAGGTTGGTTGTCATGGTGCAAGTTCTTTGAAGCCTGTTTTTCTAATAGCCACATGCTCTGCCCCCTGGAGTGATTACAGCCACTTTATATCATTTGAGCCAGACTTCAAGTCTCCGAAGGTGTGCAGTGTTTCCTTCTGTAAAGGCCTGGCTGATCAGATTACATGGAAGGACTGCTGCAGAGAGCCTATTTCTTATATATTTGAGGATTTTTAGCCTAAGCCCGAAGATGGAAGTTGTAAATGAAGAGCATTTGTTTTGCTTGAAAGGCCTGCATTCTGAGAACCAACTCCAAGCAAAGTCATAAGATGTTATGGTCTGCTTCAAAGCCAGTGTTGATACTTTTCTCATGGGTTGAGAATTGTTCCCTCGTGTTGCTGTGAGTGGGATGAGAAGCTGAGAAGGAATGGCATTTGACTGTCCAGGCCCAAAGCTGGTTTCATTCACAAATGCAGCTTTTATAGACCTATATTCTTTTCCCCCCTCTTGCTTTTACAATTCTACAAAACAGGACAAACTCGCACATTTCTTCGCATCAAACTCATGTCAAAGACTTGGGATCTTTTTATCTCGCTGTATGTTTCGTCATAAAAAAACCGATTTACAGTCTTTAAAGCAACACTGACCCAATGCAACGTGCTATTCATTTAACTTTCCTAAAAAATTGTTGTGCTTTACATCCCAGATTGGACTGCTATTCATTTAATTAAGGGGTCACTGGGTACTTTCTGATAACTGGAAAGCTTAATTTGTGTCTCTTGTCATTTACTTTGGACAAATGTTCCTGCTAAGACTTTACATTTCCTCACACACATCTTTTTCAGATGCTATGCCGGCTTCAGCTCACCTTTTGGTCTTTTTTTTTAATGTAAAGGTTTTCTCTGCATCCTTTTCTTTTCCATACAGCATCATCTGTGTGGTTGATGTGCTATACATTCTCCCAGCCTTGGCAGGCCTCCTCTGCCTACAACAGTGCTCTAGTGTCCAAAGCCTGGATATTTTTGCATCAAAAAAGGCTTCTGCACCCACAATTTGTGGTAGGTGAGGATGTGGGCAAATGAGATCAGTCACTTGTCTCTTTTCTGTATCCTTAGTCTCCCTCCTATGGAAGTCACAATGTCATTTTTCAAAAGTTATGACAAGGCCCAGTGGAACAAACCGTAACTGGTGTAAGAGGTGTCACCCATGAATTAGAAACCTCACAATTGGAGAGTGACTGTTTAATATGAGGAGAATGCAATGTATACCGGTTTCCGGTAAGAAGGTGCCTGGAGAACCCTGCAGAATGACTACCACTGCCCCATTCCCCAACTCACTAATCACTAAATGATGCCCCTTCAATTAAATCCAGACAAAATAGTTAGTGACTGACGCTGTAGGGGAATGCTTGAAAACAAACTGCAACCAAGAACCTGGATGTTTACACCTGTATCTATGTGTCTGAAGATCTGGTGATACATAGGTCAACGCAGCACTGAACCTGTTGGGGACAGACCCCCAGGTATGCCAGAGGGATACTGGAAGTCTGCAGACTTTGAGGACCCAACACCCTTCCCCAGGATGCACGGAGGTCTCCATCAACGGCAAGTTTAAGCTGCGGTTTATTACAGACAAAACCAACAGGCATCAGCACAGGAACAGAAAATATTCATGGACATCTCACTCTTTCTCGGCTTGCAGGCCGGTTTTACTTCTAGATGGTGTCAGCACTTCGTCACAACTTAGGTTTTCTGCCCTATCGGGCCAAGTGATTGGATATTGAGTATCCTATTACCTATATAGGACATTATAGATGTTGTTCTACTGGCCCTTGCATGTCAGTTGCATGGCCTGTTCCAACCCCATGTCACTAACTATAACATTGTTGCAGTGCTGTGGATTTACCATTGGTTCTTGTCCGTTGCTACCCAGCCCTAGGGTACCAAACTGTCATTGGCTAGAGCCGATGTCCCCAGGACTGTGATCTGCAAAGGTTCTCAGCTCACTGTGTACCTCTTCAAGGTGATGAGAACCATGTGTCTGTATTGTAACTTGTGTATACCACCTTTGCTTATGAGAGTGCTCTCTCTCTCTCATGTCCGGTGAACATGTGTTAAATACTTTTGCATACTTGTTGCAGTCTGTGTCTGGTTGCATGACAAGCTCTCCTTTCCCATGGCCTATCGCTGTCAGTTGTTTGTTTCGTCCATGTCACATTTTCAGAGACCACGAATTTGAGATGTGCAGCTCCGAATAATTCGTATTTTCTGCAACTGGTCCCTATGTCGTCTGGGGATTAGAATGTCATCTGTAATCTCTTGACCTTGGCTAAGGGTCCTGCCTCACACGTCTTGCTCTCTGTGTGTCCAGCCTGAATCTGCTGTGTGTCCAGCCTGAATCTGCTCAGCTTTTCTCTTGCTCTGTGGCCTGAGTCCTGGTGTAATTTTCCTAAACATTACAATGCGGTTTCTATATTGTCCATGCTATACTATGTTTCCATAGGTTAGTCACACTTGGCTCTGTCAGGACCCATACGTGCTCCTGCAATTCCATAGGGGTATTCGCATGTAAGTATCTGTAAGCTCTGCTCAGGATCTCTTGTGCCTTGCGGTTTCTGTGTTACTGCATTTGGCTAATGGTTAAAATAATAAAAGCAATGATCGTATGTATCCGTCCACTATAGAACTGTACGCTCGTGTTCCTCATCTATTTGAGTGCGTGTTTGTGTCTCGATGTGCGGATGGCACGTGTTTCATGTCTAATGCTGCTATGTCGTGGTGTCTCTTAACAACGTCAGCAACATGGCTTCTTGATGTTTTAATCCAAGCTCTCCATAAAGGTGTCTCGAATCGTAGCCTGTGGCTCTTCATTCATGTGTGGATAGATCTTTACATCCCTTGGTCGGTATTGCTGGCTGAGGGGGTACCTTGTGACGCGCTTGTTAATCATGGGTCCACGAGGAATCAGTCCGAAATAGAATAGGTGAGTGCAGTGTTTTCTGGCCGCCTTCCTTGTCATGAATTTAGTATGAGGTGGGTGGTGGCAGGCATCCCTATACCTCTTCAAATGCTTAAAGCTGCAAATCACCTCACTCTCTGCACTCCTCTGATCTGCAGTGCCTCCTCCAAGGTTCCCACCAAGCATTTTAGGTAAAATCGGGCACTGCACTGCTGGTTGAAAGACAACTGTTCAGTTTTACTCGGTTACTTTTTAGGTGCCAACAATTCCCTGTAAATGCCACACTAGTTGTGCTAGACTTTACAGGGTACCTGTAGAATGAAATGGCTAACAAGCAAATAATGTCATATTGAAGCATGTCGACCGGTAACTCTGGTACTGTTTTTCTGTCTGTATTGCCCCATTTATTAATGCTCATGTGGATCCGTTGCTCCCATTGTGATATTTATGTCTGCTTTCGGGCAGTATGTTCATCTGCACCCTTGCTTAACAGGCCAAACATAAGAGGCAGTTTATGGAAAGAGGTACCACTGCAGCAGCAGCATTCATTTGGAATATCCTTTGGTAAAAAGATTGGGTGGTGTTAAGGGAACAGCCCTTGGAAGTTGTTAATATGCAGGTGGCAAGAAGACAGAACTGACACAAAAATCATTAGGAAGATTTGTACACAGCCTTGTGGTGAGGGGGCCTGCGAACATCCATCCTTATGGCTATGTTATGTTATTATTTTTTTTTTTTTATTATACTTGTCTACAATCAAGAAATCACGTCCCATATCTCAGATGTGAATGGATCCTCAAAACTGTTAAATTGCAGAACAGATAAGGTCCAATGGAAAATGAAGAGGAAAAGAAGACGAAAAAGAAAACAGTGCAACATGAGGAGCGAAGGGATGAAATGTTAAACTGCATCGTGGAGGTTTTGTTAAATGGGACCAAGTGTGGACCCACGCTCTGATGCTCGCTTAAGAGCTGCCTCCAAAATGTTTACAGCCGCGGTTGCCCATTTAGTTTTTTCACCTGCAACCAGTCTACACCACCATGTATCTTCTTCTCGGAGTGACGCGTCATGCATTAATGGTAACACAAAAGCTTCACGCAAATATGCCGTTTCTGCACAGTTTAAAAGTAAGTGCTTTACAGTTTCCTCCTCTTGAGACTCTGGGCATAGTCTGCATGTTTTTATGCTGGATTTTGATCGGATGGCTTTAATTTCCTGAGTTAGCATGAGGTTAAGCCTCAATTTCATGAAATTCTTCTGTAGCCTTTTGTCAGGGAATTTTATGCAGTAATTCAAAGGTCTATTCAGCTTGTTAGTAGTTGGCGGCAAGTGGGCAAGTAATTTATTTGCCGTTGCTGCCTCGCATGTTTGTATCCAGTCCTCCTGGGCTATTTTTCTCTTTAGCTTTATAGGATTGTGGATTAGGTCTTCTGATGTACAAGCCAAATTAGCCAGAATTTCCTGTAATTCTTGCTCCCATTTCTTCAGGGCGATGCAGTGGCCTTGGGTAAGTTCCTTCTGAATAGCTTTGAATAGAGGTAGAGCATCAGGAGAAATTATTTTACACAGAAGTCTCATTTGGCTTTGCTTGACTGACGCTTTCATTGATAGGAGGCCCAATTCACGCCTGATAGCTGAGATAGATGTTGATTTTGGAAGGCCCAGCACTGTCTTCCACAAAAAGCCCTCCAATTTCGGCCATATCAAATCTTGGATGTTTAGTGCTGAATCCATAGCGTAGATCATTGATGGGACCACCTTTTGTTTATAAAATTGTATCGCCGGTAGGAGAGAAAATTTTCCGTATTTCCGATCAACAAGTTTGGTCTGGGTGGTTAATGATTTTATTTTCAGCCACAAGGCCAGACGTGTGGCTTTTTCTGACCGCGTTGCGTCAAACATTATTCCTAAGTATGTTATACTAGGAACTGTTTCAATCTTCTTGTTGTTCAGGAACCAGCGATCATTGCTACCTGTAGATGAACAAGTTTTCCCCATGATCAGAATCTTAGATTTGGCAATGTTTATTTCCAAATCGTTCTCCTCAACGTATTTGGCCAGGTTGTTAATTTGACGCTGGAGCCCAATTTGTGTCTGATCCATAAGGATTAGGTCATCCGCGTAGAGTAGTCTAGATATTGCAATGTTTCCTACTTTTGGTGGAAAGACTCTTAACGACGTTTGGGTGTGTTGGAAGTCACCCAAAAATGCTATAAAGAGGGCTGGAGCAAGCGGGCATCCCTGCTTCACGCCTCGTTCCGATGGAAATTGCGCTGATAACAGGCCTTGTTTATTGAGACGGACTCTCAGCTTTGTGTTCGTATGAAGAGCGATCATCGGTCCTAAGATTTCTTCCGGGCAATTCCAGTTCGATAATTTTGACCAGAGCTTCCGTCGCCCAATTCTGTCAAAAGCCTGCGTCAGATCAACGAACGCTATGAATACTTTCGGTGCACCGTTCTTCACATTTTCTTTTATGATATTTAATATCATGATGTTTATGCTTGTACTCGCGTTTTTCACAAAGCCTGTTTGAAGTTCGTCAAGGCATGGTGCAGTTCTTGCCCACCCGTGAAAGCGCGAGAGGAGAAGAGTTGCGAAGATCTTGCCCATGATGTCTAGCAGGGCTATTGGTCTATAATTCGCTGGATTGTCTCTACTTCCCTTTTTAAAGATGGGCACTATAAGTGCTTCTGTCCATGTTCTGGGGATCTGTTTCTTTACCTGGCATTCGTTGAAGATTTTAGATATTAAAAGGGACCATTCTTTGGGATGTTGCTTTAAGTCCATATTTGCTAAGCCATCAGGGCCCGGTGCCCTAGAAGTTTTCAGCTTGAGAATTGCGTTCAAAATTTCGTCTCGATCTGCAAGGTCTGCCCATGTGGTCGTTATCGGAATACATATGTTATGTTATTGAGATTTTATACCTTGCACTGCTGCCATTTTCATGGTCTTGCGGTGCTCGGGTGGATCTGAAAAGGAAGGAGGGGTAGGGATGATTAGTAAGTTTGAGAGTGCAAGAGCGCTTTTGCTGTGCAGTTGGTAACATCAGTTCCAAAACCTGGTTACTATATGTTTGGTATGTTTCTAGGGATTGTTTTGTCTGTGGTTTAGTTTTCTATGAGGTTTAGGGTTTTGGGTTGAGTCTGCTGTTGGTTGGGTATGAGTGTGTTTTTAGTTGGTGGTTGAGGGTAAGTTTGTAGGAAAATAGAAAGTTTTAGCAGGCCAGGTGGTGGTAGAAGCCTCTGCATTTCTTGTGGGTTACTTTCATTTGGTTGGGCTCAATACCTTGTGTGGTCGTTGGCATTAAAGGAAAGGTTCGCCCAAAATTTTTTATTGAAAAAATAGATAAGCAACATAAAAAAAAAACGATTGGCGTTTTTTTTTTTTCGAAGTCCCTATGTAAAATTTTGAGCAATTCAAGCTCAAAAATTGAAAAAGCAAGCACATGGGCGCATCCATTTTGTGAAATGGCTGCCCGCCTGTGCTGGCTTTTGTGGCACTAATGAAGGAAAAGCCAGCAAGCTGTAGTAAACAAAAGCTATCACTGGGTGGCTTTTCCTTCATTGGTGCCGGGACTCGGAGGACGGGGACCGGAGACTACAGGCAGAAAAGCTAGCTGCGTTTTTTTGCCCGGAAAACTTACAAATAAAACCGCAGCTTTAAAAACGTCGTATTTATGTTGCGGTCGCTTTTGAAGTGACCGCAAACATAAATAAAAAGTTATTGTGTTTGAAAACACTGCGGTTTTTCTTTCTAAGTTTCTCAGGCTCCTCTGAGCCTGAGAAACTTAGAAAGAAAAACCGCAGTGTTTTCAAACACAACCGCGTTTTGTTTCTGCCTAAATCTGCTTTCCCATTTGGGGCTTTAGGGCTCCCCACGGGGAGCCCTAGAGCCCCAAATGGGAAAGCAGATTTAGGCAGAAACACTGCAGCATTTAGCATTGCGGAAAACAACCGAGTAGTGTTTCTGCCTAAATCTGCTTTCCCATTTGGGGCTTTAGGGCTCCCCATGGGGATGAAGAAGAAACTGAATGACTATAAGGAAGATGCTTTTGAATTACTCAGTGACCACTTCACAATATCTACACCCACAAAAAAAGGGCCACCCAATAAACAATTGACATTGATGGTTTCTCCCATTCGTGTGCAAATAACACAAGCTGAAATAACAGACGCTGAAGCCTCAACGCAATTGACCGAGGAACTTGCAAAAGATCTCCACTTCAGTGTGTGCTGTTCTGCAGGTTTGTCCACCACAGTTGAGTCACAAACCACATTCATGCAGGATGATGGTCTAATAAAGGAGCACAAATACATTGTATTCGACAGCTGCCTGGTAGAGATTAAAATGATGCTGAAACGTGTCCATCCAGTAAGTGGGGCAAGTATGCAGGCAGCCGTTGGTGAATGTGAGTCATGTATCACAAGGCACTAACTTGAAAATCCAAGTCACCTGTGCCCAGCTCCATGCTACATTTTCTTGGTCCGCTCAACCGATGCTGGGCAAAGTGCCAGCTGGAAATCTACTTTTTGCAGCAGCTTTACTTTTCGGTGGCTCTACTTTAAGTAAGTTGTCCAGTTTCCGTCAATTTGTGGCACTCCAGTTCCTTCCTAAAACGCAGTACTGCAAATATCAATGAGAATAATTATTCCCTGCTATTGGTGAACCCTGGAAAATGGAACAAATGTCAATTAAAAGGACATTCTCTGACAAACGGTAGCATTCAGGGTAGCTGGGGATGGACAGTGTGACAGATGCAGATTTTCAGCAAAGTACTGCACATACCACTTTCAGGACTTGGAAACTAAAAAATTGTGAATTCTCTGGTCGTGCAGGTGTTCGAATGTAAATCCTCAGTGGCCATGGAGAAACACAGGGGCGTAGGAGACCCATAAAATCTGGGGGGGACAAGGAACAACTTTTTACATTTAATTATTGTGTTTTAGTCGCCGGGCGGCCGGTAGCACATGTAGCTGCTAGGCAGCGAGGTAGGAAGCACAGTGTGCCGGTTGACAGCTGGCAGGGACCCCATGCCACTCGCAACAGGTTTCCAGCACTGGTTGGGACTTGTGAACAGTGTGTGCTGGGACTTGGAGGTCCACGTTTTTAGTATTAAATGTGAAGTTAAAAATTCTAATATGCATGCCATCTAAAATAACAGGCCTGGCTGTGGGCGCTGCCATGCGGCTGCTTAGTAGCAATGCTTACTCCACAGGTTGTGAACCTGGATTCACAGGGCAGGTGGGGCAGGCTTGGATGTCAATGGGGCACAGGAATCCCTATGGGCTCTGTCAGTGTTTCTACCATGTACAAATAGGTGGCCAAATCCATAGGCGTCCACTGTGATAAGTCACCATGTTCCACCATGGTGGCATCTATTGCTGGTTTTTACCGTGCATGCAGGCCCAAACAGCAGAGAGCATAATAGTGCCCAACATGGGCCTTTCCATCACGACAAAGGATGACCATGGCCTCTGCCTGCCCCTGTCAAACATAAACGAGCAGGCATAAGTGAAGGGATACCTACCTCTCTAACATTGGGAAGCAGTCGGAGATCCCTTGCACCGAGCAGGGAACTCCTTGAGCACATTTCCTGCCCTGTGTCGTGCTGACATATGGTGAGTCCATAGGAAAAAGAAAAACCAAAGTGTTTGTCTCTGCACGTTTTTGCAACCTCCATGCAATTTTATGGGCCCATAAAAATGAGGTCATGGGAAGGAAACCCAAAAGCAAATGGGCCAGATCTGTGAAAAACCAGATGTTTGCATTCCAATGGTTTTCAAACATGACTGACATTTGGTTCTGTGCTCACAATTGCTTTGTATCTCATTGACTCCAACTCCCAGGACGCCCATGTAGCTAGGTGGTGGAGGGGTGTGCTTTTGATTATATCCAATTAAGCCCTAATTTCTGAATCATTAAAATGTGCTATTTTTATGTTTCTTAGCCATGTATGCTTCTGATGGAAGTCTTGGAACCGAAACACGTTAAGTTTCCATAAGTCTTATCATTTTGGTTTGGTGAAGCTGTTTAATTTTGAAGATGTTTAACAGTTGTTACCTTGCCAGAATCTACATTTTCTGGATATTACACAATTGAAACGAAATTGACAGGATTGAATAAAACACTTTTTGATGAAAAAAACCATGTAATTGCCACCTAAAATGTTTTGCCGGAAAGTATTTACCTTTTTAGAAGCACTGCCATGAATCGAGTTTAAACCTGCATTTTCCCTTTTGTTTCCTGTGCAAGCTAAAGCCCCTCTAGGATCTTACTTAACAGCACCCCTCTCTCCATAGAAATCCTATGCACAAAACCCACCACACGTCTCCAAACTCTATTGTAGGAACACCTCTCTTACCAGCCAATTTTACACACACCTCACACTCCGGTTCTGAACATTCCACGCACCTCGCTCCAGACTCCATTCCCCACACGCCTCTCTGCTGGGAGGGTGTGGACGGTGCTGTTTGTGCACGTAGTGTGTGGTCAGCCCCTGCCCTCCTTCCGTACCAAGTTACACTTAACAATCAAATTTTATTTCTCTTCAGGAAAAACTGTGGCTACAGGTAACACCATTAATCGCTGAGTTTACATGTGAGGGGCAGGAGTCTGTGGCGCACACCTGCACTGCTCTCCAAGGGGGGCAGAGGGTGCTATCATACTGCCCCGCAGCCCCACCCTTCTCGGGGCAGCTCCTCTAGCCGTGGACCCGTTCATATAGCTAGCAACACCGCTGGCCGCGTTTCTAACCATTATGGTGAAAAAATGTGGAAAAGGTGAGCACCACCTACTGTTCGAATCAAGTAAAAATGTTTGTAAACATGTTGAAACTAGTTTCTTTAGGAGCTTACTGCATGAAGCCCAGAGACACCTGAGCCAAATATACAAAGTCGGGCAAGAAGGTGGGTATCACATACCCATCTAAACAGTCGCTCTCAATTATACCTCCTCCGAGGTTAATGGACTGATGCTACTAATGTTCTAATAACTTTGATCCTAATTCTGTATCTCCTTGGTTCCCAAAAGCGTCACTCAATCAAAAAATCAATCAATATTGTTAGAGTATCAAATATCTCATTCCTGTTGGCAATTCAAAAGATGGAAGAGCCAAAGCCAATATGGTTGATTTTTCATTACAGAGAGTTTTATTGCCAATGCATTTGTGAGATCCACATCTCCTTCGCCAGGGCTGTACTCTCTAATGTGCCTTGAGTAATTACATTTTCGTGACCACAAAAAATAAAAATAAAACAGGAAAGATTTAACAAACCCATACATATTCATCCAAGGTATACTCACAATAGACAATGTTATATTCGTACATACCACACAATTGTTTGAAGCAGGTAGCATTGGATATATAAAGATGAAAGAAAAAAGGCAAAACACTTTTTGAGTTCAAGAAGTTCATAAACCAATGTAAGTATTTAGAACTCAATGATAAACATGTGTTCATACCTTTTTTATATAGGCGGCCCACAACCGGCAAATTCATATGACCCTTCATAAGTTCAAAATACTGTCCTGCACAATTGTAAAATACCATAATATACTGTCAGGATGTGTATATTGTCCTGCACAATTGTAAAATACCATAACATACTGTCAGGCTGTGTAAATTCACAATGCTGTGTGGAAAAATATAATGAACTTACTTCCTCTCTGGCGCATGTATGCATTTGCGCCCTGTGAGTGAAGGTACGAGTTTCGTTCTAAATATTTACATTGGTTTATGAACGATTTGAACTCAGTGTTTTCTTTGTCTTTTTTCTTTAAAAAATTTTGGGGGAATAAATGCCATTGTATTCCCCCCCACTTAAAATTGTAGGCAGGATTTGTCCCCCCTGTACTACCATGTCCTACGCCCCCATGGAGAAACATGGGTTTACAAAATCTCTGGAAGATCTCCAATCGAGGGGAACGCAGAAAGACCTCATAGCCACCGACTGACATTTTTCAATAACCAAGGCCATGCAAGAGCAGTTATCAAGCATTCGCCATCAATTTGATGTATGGCACGTTGCCTAATCGATCAATAAAATAAATCACAGCTGCTAGTAAAAAAATGGGTTCAGAAAATATTTTACAGTGGTCCCAGTCTTTGAGCAACCATCTTTGGTGGAGCTCCAAAACTTGTGGTGGGTCTGTAGAAATTCTACGTGAAATATGGCGCTCATTAATGCACCACTGTTTGAACGTTCACTCTTGGACAGAAAACCTACATTTTCACCAATGTGCACATGGACCTTTATCGGAGGAGCAGGAACGCATGGAGTGGTAGGTTCCATCTTCACCTCCAGACAAAGCTCTTAAGAAGATTGTGTTTGATAAAACTCTTATCAAGAGATGTGAAGGGACTCACAGAATTCTGTCACACGGGAGATTTGGAGGTGTTCCACAATATGTGCCTAAAGTATAGGCCCAAGAGATTGCATTTCGGCATACACGGGATGCAATATCGAACATTACTTGCGGTATTGGCGCATAACGAAAACGTAGGGAGAGAACAGCCGAGGACTGCAGGAAACTTTGGGGTACTTCGTTACACAATGGCCTTTACGAAAAGAAGCAAAAAATGGGTGGTCAAGCCAATATACCAGGAAATGTAATTCGATTTTGTGAAAGATCTCACTTTGAATGTGTTGGACATACATATTCATGGAATCGCTCATGATTTTGTTCCTAGGACAGGTACATTGCCACAAAACATTGCAAACGTGCCCTGTCCACCGAAAGCAGACTTCGTGGAACAGTTCACTTCCCGGTTCAAATGATTAGCAGCTATTTATTTGTTCAACAATGTTTATAAATTGTCCAAATAAAGCGTCCACATTGTCTTTTCAAATGTATCCTCTTTGTCAATTCTTTTTGCAAGAAGTGCCTTTTCGAGGATGCCATAGAGTGTAACGCTGTGCTTTCACATTTCCTGCTTTCGTCAAGCTCTTGTGGGTCCTTCACTGATCGGGGAAGAGTAAGATGGATATCGGCATGAAAGCAACTGCGGTTCTGCTCTTGCCTTACCAAGCATGTGTCCAAATAGCTAAATAAATACACGCCCCCCCAAAGGAATGGGACCTAGGCTAGATAAGAAACTTGGCACACAAGAACTGCTGACTGTAAGCAAAACAACCCATGGAAGGGGGCTGTTGGTGTGAAATAGGTGCATTCTGACCTATGTTTATGGGGGCATGTGTTGGGTGTCGTTGCTATCAGAAGCCTTATCAGAGGGACCAATCTTTGATTTGCGGCCTTTGTAGTATTACAATGTCAAACGCAGTGGGGATAAGTGTCAGTGTTACCAAAATATTTGACCACTCCTGATTCGGTATATGGGAGGTGAATTTGAGGTGGTGCGTGGGTTGGGTGTGGGGACCAGATGCATTCAAAGGGAACAGGGGTCATGGGTTCAGGGGACCGCGGTCTGGCAGGAGGGGGTTGGAGATGGCATGAGTCAGTGAGCAGAGACAGATTGTGCACGAAGGTTGGAGCAGGGCTTGCTCTGACATTCTCGTACGAGCACATTTTGTCAGGGCTCGAGAAATGAATAGCTGCATTGCCGTGAGAACAGGTGACTGGCTGAGCTGACAGGTGGTGGGGGCTGGCTGTGCTAGGGTCTGGGAGAGTGGGCAGTTCACCATAGGGACTCTAAAGGCATTTGGAAGTAAACAAACTTAACTGTTTTTATTTAAAAAAGTAAATCAGTAGAAATTTCGCACGGCATTGGTGGATGCCAGCAAACAATTCATTTGTTTTTAGAAAATATTTCAAATGCCACGTTGCTCTACAGGGCTATTCGGCCCCATGGGAGTGAAGGTCACCGCCTTTGAATTTTGCTTGTGAGCTGTGCACACCCACGCATCCTACACACTATAAGGTTTGATTGTTTTTTGTCTTTGGAAGAAAGGGAGGATTCGGAATGAATGAATGAATGAATGCATGAAGGGAGGGAGGTGTTTAATACCGTCAAATATGATAACGTTCACCATTCCAAAACTGGACAAAGAAACATATAATTTTATTAAAGTTTGTTGATCTGAACAGACACTCTGCGTTACACCAAGAGAATGGAAATGCTGAATATTATGTAAGTTTTACTGTAGACGAGTTTATAGACTAACGAGTCAAGGTTTCATTTTCTGACCGGTATTGCTGGCTTACATTGTAATGGGTTGTTGTTTGTGGCATACTGCAACGACACGCAAAAACAACCAGTGTGTACTTGTCTTTGTCCCGGGCACATGGGCTGTCCAGCTCCAAAATGCATGTAGTCCATGTCTGGGTTCCCTCAGGTTCCACCAATGCCAAATTCTACGCTAATATTCAGTTAAAATGCCATCTATGTTTTTTGAATTCTTCCATCAAACTTCCGCATCCCATTGCTAGCTAAACCTACTCCATAGCACTAACCTCTCATGCACATCGTAGGTTCCAACTTTCCATGATGTTTGCTCTGTTTTTCCATTGTTTCGTGTTTGTGTTCATCATTAGTTTTCACACGGTGCAGAATAAATGGGTAAATTGCTCAATTAGAATAAATAACTGCTATTGAGACACATTTCTGTTATGTTTCATTTCTTTTATGTTTTCTACAACAGCTACATCCTGCCATTCTGCGAATGTCATAGTTTCCAGATACCAATTGATGGCTTCTTCAGCCGGCAGTTGCATATACACCTAAATGGCTGGAATTCAATTGCGCTATTTAGGGACGATAGCCCTGGGCTGATATGCACTTTCGCAGTACCAGCGATAAGGAGCAACCTGACATCGTTTACTGTGGTCTAGTGCCATGCTGATACCAAAGCATCGTGATTTACGGTGCGTCCACTGTGCTTCTTATACCCAAAGGAACACTGTGTGACTCAAGATAAACATTTCTGGATCGAGAACAAAGAAAGAAATTACCAATGTGGTTGAATATGGAAATCGGCAGATGTTCTCGGAGCGTTTATTGTGAAATAAAAGCACATTATAAATTGCAGAGTATTGCTGTGTCCTTTTAAAAAATAATGTTTTGTATTCAAAATTGGGACACGCTGTGCGAGGATGTGTGTTGATATTCTGGGTTCTGTGTCAACTGACATCAAGACTTAGGTGATGACTGGGCGCATTTGCCTATGCTGCCTAGTAACGTCATGGAGATGGGCAGAGAATATCGCTAGGAATGGTGATGTCAGCTTCAGGGGTGGGGGGGGATATGATTTAGTGCCGCCAGGGCAGTTGTCATGATTCCTGCCCCTCATGTCCCCAGCCCTCCAAGATGTCGGGTATGGAGCCAGGCCACGATCACCTACATGGCCCTCAAGGGCCTCTCCATCCCTCCAAAGACCAACTTGCAGTCAGTCTTGGCGCTTGTGGCACCAGACTCGCTCACTCCCATAGGATAACATTGGGGATTCGACTTGTAGTGCATTGATGGGGACAAGATGGATGCCCCCACATATTTCGGTTCCCAGAGCTGCATGTGCAGTCTGGTCTTTTGGGTGTGGTTCAGCCCAGAGACACCTGGGATACCCATACTATTTAAGCCACACCCAGGCTGAGAAACATGCTTTGTGTTTTCTGCACCTGCAGCGTGACACTCACTGTGTTCGGATCGGTCTCCAGTAGGCCTGCATCTTTCTTCTGCGCTCAGTTCCTGCAAGAACAAGAACACCGTTAGGAACAACATTACCTTGCGGCACTTCTGCCCATCATTCATCGCTCCTTCTATTCTGTGGGCATCTTCGGCGGTATCATTCCCATCCCAGCACGCCGCTTCCTAAGGAAAAGGGAAAAGAACAGAAAAAAGGCATTAGTAAGCATTCAGCAAATCTTCGCTTATTTTTAAAGACTGTACAAGCTTCAACGCGTACCTGAATCCCAGCCGCTCTGGGGGGAACTCTGTCTCCGGAACTTCTCATCCATCTGCAAGAGGGAAAAGGCACTCCAGGTTAGCGTGGAAACATCTAGAGGCGCCGCATACCGCGCTTACTCCCCGCATTTCTTCTTCATAACCGGCATCCACACTGAAAACGTCGCAGCATTTAAAAGACACAGAAAAAGAGCTCCACTCAATACAAATACGAAAGGGTTGCATCGCGCATCGCACTCTCACTCACCTTAAGCGCTACTCATCTCAGCAGCACGTCGCCATCCCCGGATGCTGGCCATCATCTAAGGAAGGAAAGGAATGAAGTTGGATAACTGTTCAAAAGACTCATACTTACCTGTCGGACTCTTGCCAGTGAAGTAACTAGGCAGCAACGAGCCCGCTTCAATCAACGCGCCCATGTGCTGAAAGCAGGACGGAGAGCACACTTTCCAAGAAAACAAGGTGAGCTGGGGATCAAAGGGAAGGGTTGGACCCCGGGGAAGAAAGGGTTCAAGCACACAGAGACAATAGGGAGTTAAACTCTACCAATCCTGTGTTTCAGGTCCAGTCTCCAGTTGAGTAGACTCCAGGGAAGGGTTAGAGGTTGTAAGAGGTCAGAACAGGCTGAATGACGTCCCCGTGGATACCAGGTGAGCGTTACAGCAGTTCACCTTAGGGTGATGCTGCAACCGGTAAGATTAGCACAAGATGGCCGCGTCCTGGTGCCTGACTTCGCATGTGTAAAAGTGAGGAAAGCTACGGTATGGTGCATAGGAAATGTTTGTACGATCGATCAACGTATGCTTAAAAACACATTCCCAAACGCTCGGGACAATTATATTTTTGAGCACACTATTCCTATAAAGGTTTCTGGGATCCTGTACCCAGACACTCCCCCTTTCCCCCACGAAAAGTTGAAGAATCTGTGTACCCACCAGGCAGAAGCAGCAGCGACTGAGAAGGCACCAGGTAAACTGAGGAACCCAACCAAGGACAGCCAGTCAGCTAGTGTAGCAAGCGGGGAACCAGCGAGCCGAAAAAATGGTCCCACAATAAGAGCAACAGATGGAGGCAATCCAGGACTGCCCAAGACAGAGCTGAGGCTGAGTAGCAGCAACGCACCACTTATCCAGGTCATGGGGGAACTCCCACTTTCGATGCGGTTGGTGCAGGTGGATTTCACAGGCAGGCAAATCTGCAACAACCAGGAAACGGTCCCAAGATTGGACAGTCAGTCGAGCAAGCGAGAAACACAAAGGGGAGAGTAAGAAAGAATCTAGTATGGCAGCCTAGCAACTTGATGAACCTGGAGCAAGGACAAAGGATCCCGGGATCAGCAGATATGGCACACCATATCCTCTAGAGCAGCAACTCATCTTGGTAGCAGTAATCCAACTGGGATCCTTTACTCAGATTCTTACCTGAATTGCTGAAGTAAAAATTAAATTCCAGTGGCCACCTGCCTACACCCAATACACTGTAAGATGATAGAATCACATTGGGCCAAAATGGAGTGCATTAAAAGCTCCCCGCCATGGTAGCTATATGGGTGGCTGGGGTTGTTCATCAGGAAAATGATTGTTGTGGCAGGGGAAATTCATTAAATCCCACTGGCACCAAAGAACATTAAATGAGCATTGGCAAGGCCAACAGTTTCGGCTTTTGTGTATGCATGGGAAAGACACTTGCCATTGAACGTAGCAGATGACGGAGTGGTGCAAGTATCCCTGGCATCTAATAGCAGTGGTTGGCAAATGCCTAATACTCAAGCAAAGACTGTTGGCTTTGCAATGCTTGTTATTAATAGGACTTTAGGGAAGGACGTGCATCATGCTTATAAATAGTGGCTGAAGGCAGACCTGGTTAACATTTTCATTACATCAGTAGTGTGTTTACAGCTTCAATTAAGTCATTCACTCGCAGAGGACCTCCTTGAAAAAACACTGGCAGGCACTTTGAGTGCAAATTTTGATTTTAAGGCTTTATTAAAGCAAGCTCAGAGTTCTCATGAGGCAGTGTTTTGGGCGGGGAGGGGTGGGTGGTTATGGCAATAGGGGTTAGCATGGCCATGTGCAGTCAATGGGTGGTCAAATAACCAAACACCTACACGTTTTGTGTCCCTCCTCTTATGCTGTTTCTCCCTCGCTGAACTCTGATGCAATAGTTTTAGCCCAAGCTAAAAATCTAGGCATGCTGGTTAAAATGTGGATCAAGAGAATTCCAGATACTGAATTCTGAACCAAATATGGCCAATGGCCAATACTGGTGTAAGGCAAAATAATACGAGCCTTGCTTTTATTTGGGTTGGGGATTCTGGAATTAGTCTACTCTCTCAAAACTGTTTCTTAGGTTGGCAGGGAGACTGGATTCCAGTTAACGTTGAATCCAAAAACCTAGGGGTCAAGAGTCATAGGAGGGATTTGTCTGCTGATCTGGATAAATCAGTGGTGTCTTATATGATGATGGGCTTGATGATTGTAAAGTATATTCATCAACCTGGGGAGTTCAGCATTTACCATGCTTTGCACTGGTGATCTTCTTTGTAATAGGATTTGTTAACCATAAGAGGAGACCTATGGGGCTTCCAATGGCTAACCTGGAAGAATGGGCTCTCTGTATTGATGAAATCTACATGGTCATTGATCCATGTTTAGTTACTGCTGCTATTGATACCTGTAACTGCAGTTTTCTAGCGTTGATGCCGTTCGGAGATTTACATGCTTGAATTATTCCCCTTTGTCAGATTCAGAATCCCTGGTATATAATGTATGCAGATTGTCGGAAGCAGCTGTGGCGTATTCATTGCGGCTTGACGATCAGTGCGTGACACGTTTGAGGTGCTTTCCTCAAACTTGAGAAATCTTGCTGGTTGAATTGCGGGCTGGCAGGCAGGGACCCGGAGCATGAGAGGGCAGAGGGGCGAGGTGAGCCAACTGTGAAGCTAATCGCAGCCGCCTCATAGCAGCAGCCATTCAGCTTTGGGTCTGAAAATGAGAGGCTGAGATCTGCCACCTGCGAGTCCATGTTCCAGATTTAAAGCCAGATTGAAAGCGTCTGACTGTTAGTAGTAAGTAAGACCTAGTAAGAGCTGAGAAGAGTTCTGTGAAGGGGGGTGGGGCAGGGCTCTTCTTGGGCTCTTTACGGGTTTGCAATTCTGTAGTGGCAGACTAAATTCGCTACACCTGCTGTAAATTCGCCATACCCTTTAGAAAGGCAACAGCGATGGTGGTGCGTTTGTCCGTTGCAGCACTCATTGTAGGACTCACCACGCTGTCTATCACCCTTTTGTAGGCCTACATATTATACACATTGTTTATCGAGCGGAGTGAGCTGAGTGTACCAGCGCTCGAGTGGCGTGTGAGCGTTGCGGTGCTTACTGCATTTGGAAGCGTACTGCACTCCCTCCTCAAAACCGTTTACTTTGATTAAAAAACATCTGAGAAAGCTGCCCCTCTGTCTCCAAGGAGGAATGCGGGATGTTCTAACCCATTAATCTATGCCCTGCAACATCACTGTGTGCTGTTTTCATCAAAAACAGGATGGCCGCCAAAAAGATCTATGCGCTAAAAATCTCTGAGAAGTGCGCAGGGAAACCTAAAAAATAGGCCGCCAATCCGTTTTGCCTATGTCAGTGGTAACACAGGAGACCACTGCCAAAACCTATCATTGGGCTGCCCACAGATTAAAATGAAACTACTTGAAAAAGCAGTGCTGCATTGCAAGGGAAACCCAGAACTGCTTTAAAAATGTGTTTTTCCTTGGCTGTGGAAAGTGCAAAATCATAAATCATGGTTCCCAAACATCACAAAAGATCCAACATCCATTTTTGGGTGTTAAACATCACTTTATTTAAAGAATCCACCTAAGCACAATGTCAGCAGAAGCACATTTCATCATAAGAAAAATCCACATTCAAAGGTGCTTACATGGGAAAAATGTCAGAAATGGGCGCAGTACCGCCGCTCGCCTGTGTCAGAAGCTGGCATTTACTTATACTGTCATTTAAACTTGTACATTAAAATCAAAGTGTGGAAAAGAAGAGACTTCCCATCAAAAGCAATATAGGTTTTTACAATTCAATCTCTGTTTTTAAAAGGCTAGAATTAAAAGATTTGTGGCTATGTTTGTTAAAAATGTTAATTGTATTTTAGAAAAAGACCATTTACACAGTGTTTTAAAAGTGAGCTAAAGCCAGCCACACTGGGCTTCAAAGACATTCCACAGCTTCTCCCAAACAAAGGAGTCTTCCCCCCTGCTCTTTTCTCTTTGCTGAGGAACTGGCAGGGAGTTGTGAAAGGAAGTGGGAAGAAGACTTTGGCCTGTTGCTCTGACAAGAGACAAAAGACTCCCTTGACTGAAAGGAAATTCAAATTTGGGCGTCAACAGAAACCAGCTGCTAGCAGGAAGAGGCTCAGGTTGCTCTTGGCTCAACCAAGCCTTGAAGGTGGGATTAGACTGAAATGTGTATCTGGAACTGGAGAAAATATATTTTTGAGAAAAAGACTCGCAGAAAACTGCGTAAAACTGGTAAAAATCTGGAATTTATAGGATTTTACAATGAAAATGTTGCTCACAGTTTGAAACTTCTCTGGAATTTGTGTGCTATTCAGAGACTGGACCACTAAAAATGTTGATATTGTAGCAATTGTGATAATGCTAGGAATATGAAAATGTACAGGATTATGCCCAGATGTTATGCGGATGTATATGTAAAAATTTGTACAGATCGGACACTGGGTAACCAAACAAAAGCGTGAAAAACTGTTGTGAACCAAAACTCTTAAAAAGATGGGACTTGGACGGATACGTGCCTTATTAAATTTGGGATGTGACTATGTATTATTAGCAAGTTGGTGATATTGTAAATATGCTTTATATGAAAAATATATTTTCTGTGTAGAAACAAAGGGGAGGGTTTTCCCTGGACCATAAACACAGCATCATCATGACACATCATGACACTCTGGTTTCCTTCTCAAATCGGGAGAGAGGGAATAATTTAACCAATCGGTTCCCTAGAGCGTGGGCTTAGTATAATCAGCCTATCCACCCTTTTGGGAAATACATAAATAGGGATTCTTGAGGACCTAGAGAGACACATTCACCCATCAGCTGATTTACTGGCAAAGCGCTCTGCAGGAGAATCCAGATCCAGACTCCAGAACTCTGAAAGCAGAAGGCCCAAATTCAAAGCTGAACCCTTCTCGGCTGGCCTTTAAAATCTTGCAACCTGATTTTAACCCCAGACTTCCAAGGGGCACAACAAATTAAACAGCCTGGCTGTGCTGTTCTGCTTGCCAAAAACTCTTGCTAGAACCCAGAGATCCAAACCAGTAGAGCAGAGCTGTAACCCGGAACGAACCCGTCTGGTCAGTCCAAGAGGCCGTGCAGAGACCAGAGTGCCTTGCTGAATGCAGAACCAAGTGCCTGAATCCTGTCCGGTGGCGAGCAGATTCCAGTCCAAAACCCTTTGACCAGATCCTGACGGGCCTATTCCAAAACCATAGTTGTGAGTATCTATAGCATAGAACTTTCCATAGCCAATCACTTATCCTTAAGTAATCTAATCCAACCCACTCTATCATATCCAGACTGCATTGTAGAATTTCTTTTGTTTGTCCTGAATCCTTCTCTCATCCATATAGTCCTGTGATAATTGTAGTGATAAATCATCTTTGTGCTAATATATTTGCTGAAGAAAGGTAAGTGTCGCGGCGGGCATAGATCAGACAGAGGCGCCACTGAGCTGGTGGCTGTACTGTTGGTATCTTGCATCTTCGTAGCCCCTTAGTGTAAAGCCAATCCTTATTTGTAATATTCAAAAGCGCATCTTACATTTGAAATCTTTTCTCTTTTTGAGAAAAATCGACCTTTACTAAAACCTGTCAAATTGAAGCTAACATCCTCGGCTTTCCAACAAATCCAAAACCGCATTCCAACTCCTTGGTTTTGCCGCAATTGCGCTTAACGCACGTGGAAACGTTTGCCACTAATCGGCATTTGGCTCAATTTCATCCCATGTAAAACAGCTATTCTTTGCATTCAACCTCTGAATTTAGTTTCCAATCTGCTAGTTATTCAATCATCAGTGCTAGTGTTTACCTGAGGCTATCCAAAGCGGCTCCCACTAGTTCTGAATCCACTTTAGAGAATTAAATTAATTTTTGCGTGTTTTTCCCATTCATTGCAAGCCACATTCAAAAGCAATTGACCTGTTTTGAAATCATTCCTGTTTCTCTCCAAGCTTGCTGGGGGAATTGGGATTGAACCTGCATTTAAGATTGTATATTCCTGAAACCTCTTTTCTCTCCTTCCATCTCCATATTGCATATTAGGGGGAGATTGAGTAGTATCAGGGGGAAAGAGTGACTACGTTGCATTTGATTGAATTCATATCAAGTTTTATTTCCGTGCTGTATTAATTTCCTATCCTTGCATTTCATTGAACCCACACAAAGTTTTATTCTATGCTACATTATTCTTCACATCCATACTCCTACTGATTAAAGAGATTGTTGATTGTAATATCACCCAACGCTGATCATTGTATAACTATTAATAGTGTGATATCTAAATATTATTCAAATTCATAAAAGTGTGATATATCTTGTTCAATCCATAAAATAAACCTTTTAACTTTGCAAAACAACCTTCTTCTTGGTTCAGTGAGACCGGGGGGGATTCAAAGAGAGGGGCACGATATAAGGGTACATCATTCGGAAATAAAAGATCTTTTAGACATAAAAATATATATAATTAAGGGTTTCAGCTGGGCACCACATGCTAGGCATTGACTTAGGTGGAGAGCTGGGTTGAAACCACTTACAGGAAGTAGGAGGCAATCGGGAGCTTTGGCCAGGCGAATCAAGAGAGTTAAGTGAACTGACGGCAAGGATCCTCTGACTGTACAATATACTTATGAACTGCTGTCGAAACAAGAGTTTAAGAGCACTGAAAGTGGATGCCAACTCAATTGCGCTTACCGTAGCTCTGAATAGCTGTATCCATTGTAGATATCGACTGGGTGACTGTGGGCAAACTGTGCCTTTGAACCCCAGATTACCAATCATCATAGTGAAACTAGAATACGAACCAATACTGAATACTTGCAGTGTCATCTGAGCACAAGGGAACTGGAGAAGTGTCGATAGGATCCAGTGAGGGGGTGCCAACCGCTTGGCACCCATGAAGAACACAGCCCTTACTACTGGACCACGTACACGGCAGAGTGCAAAAACTGCTTCGACCCTACATCCACTTAAAGATCCTGCTCCACCCCTACTCGTGGAACCCTTGGGATTGCATAATGGACAACAGCGTCTGACAAGCAATGATCACTGGCCAACACCTGAATCAGCAATTGTCTACAGAGATGGAGGTCATTTATCTTCCTTCTAGGCCAGATGTAAGTAAAGCCGATGCAGCATGCACGAGCAATGAGGTATTTTTGGATAATAACGGCCAACTTCAACCAGACGCAACAAAAGCCTTCATAAATATGGAACAAAGTAATCTACTCCAGACATCTAACGCTAACGAAGTAGAACCACCGAAAGTGCTTAAAAACTCTGTGAAGAGTACACGAGAGGCACAGTATGAACACAACGATGAGGAGCGATTACATCCAGAAACTCCCCACGAACCGGCGAATGCTGACATCCGCGAACACTGTGCCATAATTCCCGTCACCTCTTATAATAATCTAACTGTGGCACCCTCGGCCCAGAAAACCAAAGCGATCCAAGCCAAATTGAAATGGCAAACCAAACATGATAATATACTCGTTGACTCTAGAAAATCTTAGAATCCCTAAGAATAATAGAGTGGAAAGGCTATCGCTAGACATGAAAGAAATAGAAGATATAATGACAAACTAAGAAAAACAAAATCCTATATTTGATTTAACTGAGCCATTAGAACAGAGTGGCAAATATGACATCAACTCCATCCCTTGAAACGAATAAAGAAGGACGATTTAAGACCTTAGTCGAACCGATAACAACACAAATAAAGGAGCAATCAAATATGCGATCCCAGCAGATCTTGGAACAAGAAAATAGAAGGAATTATCAACCTGTCTTAAATGCAAAATGCAATTGTCAACATCTCAGCGCCCAGCCTCTCAATGGTTGAACTTCAAAATACAATGATGGCCAAATCAACTCGTGCTGTGATTCCGTTCCTAAAATTATTTGAATCATTGGCAGACATTATTCGAGACCAAGCCAACCTCCTGGCGATGATTCAGACAAAGCAAATCCAAACTTTCATAACTGAAATCGAATCAAGACTTGCTGGAGAGGCAGCAACCTCCAGCCAGTTGCAGATGAGGCTGGCAGATATTGCCAGAAGTTACAGAGCGTAAAAGGCCCAAATAACGGCAACAATGCTGGAAATATCAGATAAACAGAAGAAAAATGTACCAACTTGCAAGAATGAGAGGAATATTACAGATATGCAAGCTGCATGATTACATTACAAAGATGTCCAACATAATAGAACTAATGAAATTACCACTACAGCACCTGGCAAGACAAGTGAATTAACTCGGAGTGCGCAAGAGTCCTCAAATGCTCTTACCCTGCCATCCAACCAATCAATCTTGACAGAGATAACTTGCAGCAGCAAATAAGGAATCCCGTAGACCTAGGCGGACCTCGGCTCCAAGAAGCCTCAGCACCTCAAGTTAACTCTCTAAAACAGAAACTTTTTCCATATTTGAACGGCAGAAGAATGATCAAAAAGCAAAACAATTGTCGATTGACATTAAACCAAAAAAAGCACTTCAAGGGAAAGGGAATGTGAAAAGAGGCTGACTGTAGGGTCGCATATAGGTCTAGGGCACCATAGCACACTTAGGGTCCCCTAGCCCTACAACTTGTAGTGTTTTTTAGGAACAGTTTATTTTCTTTTTATAGTCTTTTGAGTTATCTGTTTTCTTTATTTTCTGTTCCATATTTCCTTTCTCTCATGCTTCGCTATTGGATTTGTTTTTTCTTAACCTTTTCTAATACTCTTTTCAAATAGTCCTCTTTCACACTTGTGGTGTTTTCATTATACTCTCTGTGGCCAGGACATGGCCGAGAATGCCACACTGAGTTTCAGTGAGGAACAAATATTGAATATAATCGGAGGCCCGTCGTTCTTTGACCAAGGTGATAATTCTGTTCCTATATTAATACAAAGCAATTCTGAGGAACTGTTAAAATCAAAGAAGAAGGGATTTAGAACTGAATTACATGGGCACTTTTTGAGAGAGTACCTGAGAGCAAGCATTATACCAGCAGGACTGGTGATACGCAATGAGCCAGGCCTATTCTTGGAGGATGAGGAATACAAAACTGGTTTTAGTAAAATTGCCACAAAATGTAGTAGAGACCTTATGGCCCTAACGATCTCAACAGCTCAGAGACTAGCAGCAAAAGTACAAAAAGAAATTGAGTCAGATGAACTGAAATTTAAATCCAATCCTCTAATTGTTAACTCGGAGGATAAATTAAGAGAAATTGAAAAACTCTTTGAAGAATTTAAAACATCTACACTATCAAAAAAAACTAAAAAACTCAATAAAGATATCCAAGAATTTAGATTGGAAAGAATATATCCATATTTGAGTGCAGAATATCTACAACAAAAGAACCAGGAAAGAACGCTACAGATAGGACGAAACAGGAGAGGCCCTAGAAGGTGGGTCACATTCTCTGACACTAGCAGTGACTCTGCAGGGGAAGACCAATATCAATCGGGAGCCCAACAACACTTTAGACCTAGGGGCGAAAGAGCTTTTTTAGGGAGAGGCCCCTATCAAGGCTACCAAGGGGACCCCTACAATCAGCCATGGGACACACGGGGAGGTCGGAGATGGCAACGATCACGCAGGAGAGGCCACAACCAATAATAGCCCCTGGCAATTATCCGGCCACCATTTCGGAAGATCAAACTATTCCAGTTTTTAACTTATCAGATGTAATACTATCTGACGAACAAACCTTGCTTCTTACTAAAGGCCTTTCCTTCGTCCCCACACACAGGACGGATTGGTACTCTATGGAAATTGAAATGAAACAATTCTTCAGAAAAATTAGATTAAATAACTTCTTCCGTGAACAGGGGGAAAGTGAAACTATAACAGACACAGGACTGAGGGTGCCATCTACCTTTACTCCGTCAGACAATCAGGTGGCTGAGGAAATTGTCTTATTTGAGAAATGTGTCCTAAATGACCTGAAAAGACTTCAGAGTACAAATCATCAGGTCAGAAATAACCTTTCGAATAAAGAGCAGAAAGCTCTAGAAGAATTAACATCTAATCCCAATCTGATTATTAAACCTGCAGACAAGGGGGGAGGGATTGTCCTTTTCTCCTGGGCACGTTATAATCGCATGACGCTGGACCTTTTGGAAGATACCCAAAGCTATGGGCCACTGAGGAAGGACCCCTCACCAGACATCGAAAAAGAGATTAGGGATGCTACTCAATATGCAGTAGATCGATCATGGATAACTAAGGAAGAATTTGAATATTTGAATCATTCAGAGAAAAGGACTCTCTCTTTTTACAGTCTACCTAAGATACATAAAGATCAAATACAGCCACCAGGTAGGCCGATTGTGTCTGGCTGTGGCTCCATTTTGGAACCCTTGTGCAAGTTCATAGATGTATTCTTGCAACCAATCAGTAAACAGACAGACACATATCTAAAAGACACTACAGCAACTATAAAATTTTTTGAGGGAGAGCCATTTGACATAGATCAGGACTTTTTAGTCACGATGGACATCACTGCCCTCTACACAAATATCCCACAGGAGGAGGCAATAGAGATAGTTCATCTCTTTCTTATACATCAGGCAACCCAACACAGGGTCCCAGCGGCTTTCATAGTCGAACTAATGACCATTGCATTACAAAGGAATTTTTTTGTCTACTCAGGACAATTCTATTTACAAAAACGAGGCACTGCCATGGGGGCGGCCTTTGCCCCTAGCCTCGCGATTCTATTCATGGCCGCTTTTGAGATGAAACATGTTCTCTCCGAAAGTAACATCTATAATCCATACATTAGAAAGTGGTATAGAGATATAGATGATGTTGTTTTCATTTGGAGAGGAAATATTGAGTCTCTACAGGAATTTTTTGCCTATTTGAATTGCCAACATAACACTATCAAATTCACGATGCAGTATTCCAAATTGACTATCAATTTTTTGGATTTATGCATCAATGTGAAAGTTGGACATTTGGCCTGTAATTTATACAAAAAGACCACAGATAGAAACACTTTTCTACACTTTAAGAGTTTCCATCCCAGATCTCTCAAAGAGAACCTGCCTTTCAGTCAATTTCTTAGACTCCGAAGAAATTGTACTGAGATTACTGACTACTATTCACATGCTAATAAATTGGCCGGTGAGTTAAAGGAACGAGGATACCCTAAGAAATTGGTAACTCATGCATTAAAAAGAGCAAGATTTACACCTCGTGAAAATTTATTGGAATCAAACCCGAAAATACAAAACAAAGACCGTATAACATGCGTTACGACATACAGCACACAATCGTTTGCCATTAAGAAAACCCTTTTGAAGTATTGGCCAATTGTCAGCAACTGTCTTCAAGATAAAGGCAAGCCTCTGTTTGCGTTTAAAAGATCGAGAAACCTGAGAGATAAATTGGTGCACTCCACTAGCCATGGCAAACCCAACATAAGTCATAGAATTCTTAGACCCCTGGTGGGTCATTTCCCGTGTGGAAATTGCCGGGCATGCAAATACACCAAGAAAACACCCCATTTTAAAATTGGGGAGAGAATATGGGAAAATAAAGTAGTGTGCGTTATAAATACCTATGCCCCCAACCGTGACACGGCGACATACTTCAGGACACTGACCACTAGACTGGGTGAGGGGATGGGGGGTCCTGTGATTTGGGGAGGGGACTTTAATTGTGTACTAGACCCCAAGGAGGACAGGTCAGACGACAGGGTGGACAGGCCCAGCCCGGCGGCTAGGGTACTGCAGGCGCTGCTGGTAGACCTTGGCCTGGCAGACGTGTGGAGGACGAGACACCCTCGCGTGAGGCAATATTCACATTACTCGGCCCCGCACCAGTTACACACAAGGCTGGATTACTTTTTCGCCACTCCGGACATTGTCGCGGAGTGTGACCAGATAGACTACAGGGCGAGAGTCCTTTCGGACCACTCGCCCCTGGTCATGCGTTGGCAGCTTTGTCCCCCACGTGCGCGTATTCCAACATGGCGCCTCAGGGCGGAAGCGCTCAGGGAATCCAGTCTTCAGAGAAGAAGTGAGGGAGGAGATTGTTGCTTATTTTGAAACGAACACAGGCAGCGTCAAGTCGGCTGGTACTTTGTGGGAGGCCTTTAAGGTTGTAATGAGGGGGGTTGCCATTGCTAAATCCAAAGGATTAATGGGAGGAGTCCTGGCAGATCTGCGTAGAGCCGAGACTGAGTTGGAGAGAGAGCTGGGGGAGGGGGGGACGGACATGGAGGAGGTCATTAAACTGCAACAGAGGTGCGCAGAACATTGGGACAGGCTTTGTAACCTGAATTACAAGAAGTACATTGAGCGGTTGCATGCCGGGGGAGACAAGACGGGCAGACTTCTTGCTTGGCTGTATAAGAGCGAGACCCCAAGATCCCCGATCCGATCAGTTATCACTGAAAAGGGAGTGGAGCAGAACACCCAGGAAGGGGTGAATGGAGCATTCGCAGAATATTATCAAGCATTATATGAGGATCGAGAGGGGGGAAGCCGGGAGGATATAGAGGTAGTACTTGAAGACATAAGAGCGAGAGGAGATGGATGCTAAGATCACTCTGGATGAGCTGCAGGAGATTGTGCGGCAGCTGCCCACTTGTAAGGCCCCAGGTGCAGACGGGTTCCCCAGTGAATTTTATAAAGCGTATGGGGAGGAGGTGCTCCCGCCCATGCTGGAGATGTTTAACGAAGCGTTCGAGGTGGGGCGGCTACCGGAATCACTCAGGGAGGCGATTATAGTACCGCTCCCCAAACCCAACAAACCGGGGCATGACTGTGGCTCCTACCGGCCCCTGTCGATGTTGAACCAGGACAGCAAGATCCTGACAGCAGTCCTGGCGGCCAGAATGCGGAGGGTAATAGGCAAGCTGATCCACCCTGACCAGACGGGCTATGTCCCGAACAGGAATATTACCCACAATCACAGGCGCCTTCACAGGGTGGTGGAAAAGGGGGGCAGTGATGACAGCGAAATGGCAATAGTGGCGCTGGACGCGGTTAAAGCGTTCGACTCCGTCCGATGGCCATGGCTCCTGGCGGCTTTGGGGCAGTTCGGACTGGGACCATGCTACATGAGGTGGGCCGAGCTATTATATAGTGCGCCTCTGGCTAGGGTCCGTACGGGTGCAGTAGTGTCAGACAGATGGCAGTTAGGCAGAGGTACCAGGCAGGGATGTCCTTGGTCCCCAATGTTGTACATACTGACCCTCGAACCCTTAGCAGTTTACCTCCGGCAGCAGTATGATCCGGTGGGCATAGAGGTGGGAGGAGAGTGCCATCTTATATCCCTGTATGCAGACGATATGCTGTTATACCTGAAACACCCGAAAGAGAACTTGCAGTATATCTTGGAGGTATTGGAGAGGTACGCCTGGTTGTCCGGCATAGCGGTTAACCCTCAGAAATCCGTATTATTCCCGCTGGGCAGTTATGTGGGGATACCGGCGGAGAGGTTGCCGGTGCTGCGGATTCCGTGGGCAACGAGCTCCTTCCGGTACTTGGGCATTGACGTGTATCACACGACTGAGGAAGAACACAAGTATAATACTGAACTAGCTGTGGGAAAGATTGAGAGGTGCATGAGGTTCTGGGAAAGATTGCCTTTAGCAATGATGGGTCGCGGAGCTATGCTTAAAATGGTGGTGTTGCCCAGGCTCCTGCATTACTTTAATAACATCCCGTATATGATACCTAGGAAGTTTTTTGCCAGGTTGCATAGCATGTGTAGGAATTTCCTGTGGCACGGCACGCGCAACAGGGTCGCATTATGGAAATTGCAGAACTCTTACGAGAAAGGTGGCGTGAAGCTGCCAAACTTTGAGGCCTATTATATCGCGGCGCAACTGCAATATGTGGCCAGGTGGCTTTCAGATGAAGAGACCCCCGAACATAGGCTGCTAGGGAAAGACTGTTCCCCCTTCTATCTGCGGGAGGTGATTTGGGTGACTGGCTCATGGATGAGAGAGCGTCCTAAGATGCTGGCCCTTGGCAGGAACATATGGCGGCGTGCCTGTCGGATGATGGGTGACCCCGCGCCGTGTATGCCGCAGTTCCCTCTGATCGCCCTGGCAAAGGAGGACGGGCAGCTGAGAACTATTATCCGGACGTATTGGGAGTCAGTGGGATTGATTACAATGGGCGACATCTGGCAGGAGGGGACCCTCATGGAGTTCGATGAACTGGAGGCAGGGTCGGGACTACACAGGGGTCAATATGTAACATATCACAGGGTGGTCCGGGAGGTCCGGAGCACGTGGCCCGAAACTACTTTGGCCGATGAACCGGATGCCACGCTGGAGACGATGTATGACGCATCAGAGGGCGGACACGAGGTCTCTAGGTTGTACGAGATGTTGATGACAAAGGTTGGGAAGGATTTAGGGCACCTGAGACTGGAGTGGGATGCAGAGGTGGGGGCCCCGATGTCGGATGGGATGTGGGAGCGCGCCCTGGGGTACCATAAAAAGGTATCGAGGAACGCCAGGTTCAAGCAGATACAGCTCTATATTACGCACAGGGCATATATGACCCCCCTCAGAATTTCCAAATTCCTAGGTAGTGGGCGCCAGGCGTGCCCCAAGTGTAACGAAGAGAATGCGGACATGATACATATGTTCTGGGCGTGCCCAGTGATTGCAACTTATTGGGGTGAAGTGGCGCAGAGGCTGGCAGGAAAGGGTATCACACTTAAGGTGGATTCGGCGTGGGCTTGTCTGCTGGGAGGGTATCCCAGGGCGCGTAAGCTTCGACATGTTGATAAACTTAAAGATCTGGCCTATGTGCTTGCCAAACGTAGGATAGCCATGGAGTGGAAGAAATGTCACAAGCCGCGAGTGGAGGTCTGGTGGCGGGATCTCCAAAAATGGGCGGATGCTGAAACGACAGCGTGGCAAGATGGCAGTATGGCAGGCGATGGGGAAGAAATAGGCTCTCTCATGGCATGGAAGTTGTTGTTAGCTGAACTGTTTTGTGCGGGATCGGCCTCGGCTGGACTTGAGAGCGATGAGGCCCCACCGCACGGAACGGACACTGATGGCGAACACTCTACAGGCTCATAGGGGGGAGGGATGGGGATTGCAGTACCTTACTTTTTGTTCGTTTGGTTTTGTTGTTTGAAGTGTTTTATTTATGTTTCGTTGTAATGTTGTTTGGTTGAGATAAAATAAAAATATATTTAAAAAAAAAAAACTGTTAAAAAGCTAAAGCAGCAATACCACAATTGGCTGAAAGGCTTTAAAGCAAATATAATGCAAAATGATGCAAGAACAATGCTTAAAGCACTGCAGAATCAAAATACCAGAAACTTGTGGTCTCTACTTAACGAAAACACAAATAGGAATGAAAAATGTATCCAGAATGTCCCAGAGAATACATGGATTGATCATTTTACAACAGTATACAAAAAGCGAACTGAACATGAACAAGTTATTAAAACTACTCAATGGAGCATATCGTGGGACCCGACTGATATTCTCAAACATATCTAAAACTTAAACCCACCGAGGGCCCCTGGCTCCGATGGGCTGAGTAATGAACAGCTTAAGAAAAACCCACAAGCATGGGCGAACTTATGTATGGAAATGTTTAGAGTAATTAATATCACCAATACCATCCCCCTTACTTGGAAAACAGCGTTATTGTACCAATATTTAAACAAGGGCATATGGCAAATCCTAGGAACTATCGCCCTATAGCTGTGTTGAACCACCTGGGCAAGGTTTTTGGTTCCTTACTTTTACGCAAACTTATAGCGTGGGCAAAATCTGCTGGAAGACTCTACCTGCGACAAATGGGATTTGTTAAAAATGTGGGGACAAATATCAATCTATTGCTTTTAAATCTCCTGAAACTGGAAGCACTCGGACAGATCTGTGACTCGCGCGACTTTTATCGACCTTGAGCTCGCGTTTGATGCCGTCAGTAGAAAGACTTTGGGAGAAACCTGAAAACTGAAACTGTCCTAAGAACATATTGCAACCAATAAAAGCCCTCTACACCAACACGTCAGTTAAGAGAAGACTATCACAAATTGGACATATGTCTAAAGAAATTCTAACATCTAAAGATTTGAAGCAAGGTGGCCCCCTTGCAGCAACTCTGTTCAGCCTCTATATAGCAGACATCATGAATTCACAAAAGATCATTCAAGGCAATCTTCCCAAACTAAACAATACCCAACTAACACATATTCTACGCTGACTCCAAAAGAGAATTAACAAATTAGCTTCATACATCGATGCAAACAAGCTAAAAATAAATGCAAAGAAAACTCGAGTCATGACTCTGGTTCATAATCTGAAGCTGAAGCAAAAACGTTTTAATATTCCTTGAAGGAATACAACTGGAATCAGTAACTACAATGAAATATCTAGGAGTAACCAGATAAACCAGTCGGAAATTGAAAAATAATGGGTAGATAACTTGAAAGGAAAAGCCTCGTCTCTTTCTCTGCAAGGTATAATATTGCATCATAAATATGGTGTCTACTCTTTAAAGCCGTTAACATTCTATAGGCAGAAAATTATGGCGATCTTGTAATGCTTACCTGGACTCTGCAGGGACCCTCTGGAGCTCCTTAAGTCTTCTACCCACCTCCCCAATAGTTGGGCATAGATTCTGTGAACAAATAACAATATTTCCTTCCTTATTGCAATTTCCTTGTGTAAATATATATATGTAATTCTAGAATAACCATCTAACTATAGCTCACCTTAATTCTTATTTTATGAGCTATCCATCCTGTTCTTACAGGGGCGCTAGGCCTGAAGATGTTGGAACCCAGGAGGAAGAGAATATAACTAGAGGCAATGGGTTCTTGTATTCAAGGAATATGAAAAATAAGAAGGTCAGAAAAAGAGGGAAACAACTAATGTCTAACAGGTCTATATATGTAATCCAATTGTGAAAATGAAATGCACTACTCTTGTCTTTTTGTTAGTCAAAGCACCTAATAGGGAACCCAGCATGTGAAAACAGATAAGTAAGGATTCCTAAGTGACCGTAGACTAAGGGCAATGCCTAAGAATTAATAGCGAAAACGGTGTTCAGTAAAATGTCAAATGATGGCACACCGAACTGAGCCCCGGATTCACTGCGTGTGGAACCACCTCATACACTTCCTTACAAACAACTGCTGTGTGCAAGACAAGGTAGTTGAAACAAAATATGAAAATAAACTGTGCTATAAACTATGTGCCGTTTTCCTCATAACCATATTAGGGCAGTAACTGAAGTGCGTGAGCATAATACGGCAACTAGTCGCACAGAAACACACACGACCAAACAGTAACGAACTTCACCTCAGTGACTGGCAACACTTTCAAACGGGAAAGAAAGCCTTAGCACAATAACCGGCAACAATATTGCTATGACTTGAATAAACCGCTAAGCGGTACTTGCGTGTGACCAAACACCTCAGCGCTCTGAGGAACAAAGTCCTTGACTGAAAAGAATTCCAACTTCATGAAGGTAACTCGAACAGTAAGGGGAGCGTGCAGAGAGGGGAACATGAATGAGGAACAATAAAGCAGAAACTGTGGAACGGAGGCTATGACGGGGAAATGGCTGAAGCTGTGGAATTCGCGGTAAGCGTGGTATCTGCAAGCAGACGAAGACGCGAAACGCGAGCCTCCAAGTGGGCGGGGCTTGAATAGGCTACCACGGACAACGACTAGACCTGCCAGTCTAAACCTGAAGGGCACAATCAGGCGGCCATTAAAGAACCCAGAAGCCTATATTCTTCAATGGGGTAATTAGAATACCAGAATAACTAGGGCTAAAACCAATTCCCAATTAGGAAAACCCCCTTAGATAACCTTTCCCTGTACCAGACTAGAACCCTGGTCTGTGGTCATGACAGATCTTAACATATGGTTCGAAAACCATGCTGAACGCTCCACAAGAGATGTGCATTAGGCTAGAGGGTATAATATGGAGGAAAATCCTGTCCTTGCCACCAACATATCCTTTACCACGCATACGTCATGAAATGGCGTTGCAATCTTTGGAAGCAGAAAAAACCTGGAAATCTTTAACGCTATACAGAAAGACCCTCGTAAAAGACCAGATACCATCGATTGACATCTAACATGAGAAGGAAATAACAATCAAAGCTACAGCTCTCAACCTATGGAAGGATGCTTGTTTGAAAATACTAGAACAAGAGAACATTAGCTTGGATAATAAATCGACCACAGAAAGCGAAAATAAGAATGCAAAGTAATTATTGGACCTGAACGATACAACGGAAAGCCCAACACAAACTGTCAATAACACATAAAATTGACGTACAAGGTTTGAAACAACTTCCACAGTATCTACAGCAATTTCCAGAACGCGCCATGAGGGATACCTTTCTGAGATTGCGTCTTAATGTACTACCGACCAGAGAGTTTTTGACAAAGACAAAACTGTTGCCTGAATCTCTTGCCTTTTGTATATTCTGCAAAGTTGAGAATCGGGTAGAGTCTTTACATCACATCATCATGCAATGTACTGCCTTAGATGATAAAAGAAACCTCTTCAGAGATATGTTGCCCCAGTCGAGAATCCAACATGAACCGGACCAACGTTTGGGCTTCAATATTTGGAGGAAAGGACAAATTGTTAATTTTTAGTTATTCAATTCTGGAATTAGATAATGGACTCAAAGATTCTGCAATCTCAGCCAAACCTATGAAATGGAGTAAAAGAAAAATAAATGTAAATATTTTAAGCTTAATGAATCAATTTGTGTTACATAATTGTGTCTATGAAAACATGAGTGGAAAAGTTTGTAATAAACTAATACATTAAAAAAAATAAGTATAATAAAGAAACACATTGCATGCATAGCAAAGGAAGGCTTTTAACTCTCTTGTCACGCAACCACCCATTTGAATTCGGTCCCGGTATCGGCACAGAATGCCCTACAATTCTCCAGTTGCGCCAAATCTCCTCAAATGTGCCTTTTTAAAAAAAATAAATAAAAAAAAACCTTACTGGGGACTAATGAGATTAAGGATTTCAATCAGGTGACATACACCTTGGTCTCGGCCTAGTATGCAGTGCACAACTGAAATGCCCATCTCTTTATATAGATTCAATTTGAGATGGTAAACCCCATTTTAAATGCCGCAGGTCACAATGGACCATGAACCAGACTGGTTGGTAACATGCAATATTTATTTGAAAATTCAAAAGAAATCATACACTTTTTAATATGGGGCAGCAATCACCAATGGGGTGATAATTACAAAGAGAATGTGAACAATGCACTGGGTTTCACCTTCTAGTGGAACATATACACAGCACCGTGGATTAGGAGCACTTTTTGGTTTAGGAAAGATAGCAGCCAAGTTACGATTTCCCCCTGCAATGTTCCCTCAACCCACAAATAATCAATTCTGATTGGATAAACAGAAGCAGCAGTTAATCAGGAAGCAGCAGTTAATCAGGAATAAGAAACAGGAAACAGAATCCAAATCTGACCTCCCCCTACCAATTAAGAGAGAAAAACCCCTTGCAGTGTTATGAAATGACACTCGGAAATGGACAAATAATGAATGCTTGTTAAAAACCTTGAAGCAAAATATAATTCCTCACTAAAGCAACAATGCAAAGAAAGACACTAGCAATCAAAAAGAATGGATTACCAAAAGCATACAGTTTGAAAACGAGTGGAAGGTTTAAAACAATACGTTGGAAACTTTGGAATTTTTTTTTTTATTCCCGTCTGAAATTACCCAAACGGTTTTAAATTAAAACTGCTGAAATACACTGATTTGGAGTGCGGTTATTTGGTTGGGATGTAGAGGTATAACCCAGGGTATTCTAGAAGTGAAACTAGGTCTCAAACTGGTAAATTGGAGTTATACAAGATATAAAAAGGTGCGCTTTGAGTAAAATGGAGCTGTGAAATAGGAAAGGAAACCCATTGTGACGAGAACAGTTTCACGTTACACTGGGGTATTCAGGCTAGGCCACCAAAGATGGACACAGTAAGAGCCAGGGTTGATTTGCGACTTCAACACTGCCACCCCAGCGGGAACCAGTCTGATCACTCGAAATATGACTAATGGCTTAGGATTTACACAACACCTCGCTCCACTTCACAGGTTCGTGTCCCAGGAATTCTATTGTCCCAGCCTGGAGCACAGACAAATGTCTAACGAGCATGTGAACTTTCTTTGTCTTGGTCCATTCAAAGTTTTTTCAAGCTAGCAATTATCACTTTTGTGTCCTGGAAGTTTATGGTGTGGCTCCCTTCCTAGGGGGAAGCTTTAACTCTTCCAACCGGAATAACCTGTTTTTGACAGCTTGCAAATCCAGCCAAGGCGGTTTAAAACCTTTATATTTTCTGATATTTGGTCCTGAATTAAAACAAACCTGTGGAATAAAATAGCCTATGTATGTATTTTCACCAGCACAAACCCCTTCACGTTGCTAGGTAATGGCAGCTTTACTTCAAAAGTTTACTTTTTAAACAGGCACTGTTCTCCTTTAGTTTTGCAAAAGCCCATTTTTACACGTGTTGAAAATTGCTAGCTTTTCCTTTCAAATTTGATTTTGCCATCTGACTTCCCAATATTTCCTGGCAGCCTTAGTTATTTTCTTCTAGGCAGTAGTTTATTTTAAGCACAGATGCATTGAAACTGACATGGCTCAGATAGCTGGAGTCTCTTTTGAACTACACAGCTTTGATACATTTGTAAAGAAATTAATGTGTTTTCCCGTAAGAGTAATTGTGAAGTTCCTTGTTTTCTCTCAGAGTTGGTTTGACAGGGCCTGTCATTCAGAAATCCTGCCTGGTTTTGCTGAAGCACAATGAGATACTGGGCATGGCAGGCCTTATTAATCACAGTGATTTAAGGAAGAACAGATGGAAATAGCGTCAGCAGCATTATTTTAAAGATGAAACGTTTCCTTTATAATGGAGATCTTGGGCTTTCAGCAACGCAGTGCTGCCTTTTCACTCCATTTTTTTTTGTACAGGTAAGAACACACTGGTACGCTCCCTTAGTTTGTTCCATCCTGCCCCTGTGTGCTTGGCAAGAAAGTGCAGCCATCTTTTTGTTGCTGCAAAAACACAGTTTTGAGGCCAAAGCGCTCCCAGGAGCCAGCACAGCCATTTTGCTGTTTCTGTACAAATGCAGCTGGGTGATGTCGGGGAAATACTGTTGAGTGGGTCAATATATCCCACATGATGTACACACAGACGGCAACTCACAGTACTGCGCTACTGTTAAATGTGGCACCCCAAACATTGGCTACCCATACACAGTGATATGATAGTTTGATATGATGGTTTATTTATATAGCGCCTATACACAATGTGTTTCTAAGCGCTTCAAGGCAAAGGAGGGAACAAGGGAAAATACAATGACATTCATACAGGCCATGAACAGTAAGGATGTGAAATTACTATTGTACTCAGCCTGACAACACTTCAGATAGGGCAAGAGCCAAGACATAGATCAGGAAGGAAGGGAGTGGGAGAGTGGGAAGGAAATGGAAACTGACAGGCAAATACTATACTAGGCCTGACGACATTTCTGGTAGAGCCGGAGAAAACAAAAGGTGAGGGAGAGTGCAGAAAGGGAGGGGAGGAACAAAACAAGTGACTATTGTACTAGGCGTGACAACATTTCAGATGGTGCTGGAGGATGTGGGGGAGGAAAAAAAACAAGTAAGGCGAGGGGGAGGAGACCGACGAGGTTGCTATCCTACTAGGTCCAGAGACAATTCTTAGAGTAATTGCATAGAAGAAAGAAAGGGGAGGAGATGGAAAAGGGAGAGGAGGAGAGAACAGAGAGAAGCAGTCAAAAAGTGGAGAAGCAAGAGGGGAGAGCGAATACAAGTGCAGAAGTATTAACACCTAATGTTGCAAGCCTAGATACAAGTTGAAGATGGGAACAGCATGTTTCAGGGCCACCATTAGAAAGCGTGACGCAACGTGAATCGATCCATAAAAGTCAAATCCAGTATAGGCCACAAGACGGTGATGGTGAAACCAGAATGTATCGGGACAGACTCCTGCAGAAATCGGCTTAAAGGAGGGCAGAGGGAGCAGGGTAGAAGAATCAAGCAAAACAGGCAACACCTGTGTGCGAGAAGGGGGGCGGGTACAGGGGGACCAGAGGGGTGGGGATGGCCTGTGGGGACAGAGGGAGTAAACACATGTTGGTGCATTCTTAGCTGCTGTCTGAGCAGGGGTTCGGGTCCTGGATCCTCCTGGTCAGAACAGGTCCAAACAGGAATTTCCCTTTTCTTTGCCCTTCGCTACAGACGCCCGGGCGATAAACGCCCTTCATCCAAGAGTTAGGAGCAGGAAGGAAGAGGCAGAGCTAAGAAGGTGAGTGCTGCTTAGGCCAGGTGACCTAGATCCACTTGCACCTGCTCCCCATCTGCAAAGGAAAAGTTTCTGGAGGGCTCCTTAAGTAGGCAAAAAGAGCGGCAAATGTGCTCTCCTGCTGTCTGGCTAGATATGTGCTACAAACAACAAAAGGAAGAAAACCAATATAAAATGTTACCGCACATTCTGGCCTCCAGTTCTAGTTTTGTGCACCTGTTCATGAACACATAATGCACTTTTCCCCAGATCAATCTTCACCCGTAAATAAATGCTGACCATCTCAACTAGAGCTTTATACGCTGACTTCACGAAACCGGCGAGCACAGGTTCATTTGTAAGTTAATTTTCCATACTCTGTTTGCACAACACCACTTCTCTGTGTGTATGTCCATGCGAAAACAAATTCCAGCAGAAAATTACCTTTTTTTTTTAGTCCACACTCTATTGGCACCATGTTTAAGTCAGAACCAGGTTTCTGTATGCATGCAGTGTAGATGGCACGCTTATTGTGAAATGGCGTTTGCTTCTGCTTGAAAATACCCTGCTTCTTTCGTTAGCAGAGAGCGATGAAGATGAGGAGAACGAGATGGAGGTGGAAGATCACGACAGCAAGGATGCTGAAAAGCCCAGTATGATCAACTTTGACACCAGTCTGCCAACGTCGCACACGGTACATGTTTTCCTAGTTTTTACACTTGTGCGATCTCAAACTTGGAGAAGTTCCACGTCGCAATGCATGAGAAGGCCACCCAGTTAAATTTTTGTTTGAATGGAATTTTCGGACAGGTCGTTTTCATGAATTTAAAAGGGGAAAGAAAAAACTATAAGGGAGAAAAACAAGACTTGATGGCTTTCTCATGCATGCCATGGGAATTTGAGAGCTCTGGACTTGACACCCTGTTGGTACCAGCTAAGCATGCATAGGTTAGCAGAAACGCCGATTGATAGTCGATGCCTCAAGTTGTATGTATGTTAAATACAATATATATATATATATATATATATATATGAGTATGTAGCACAGCACGAAAACAAGTGCATGCTGCAGCACAACAGAACAAGTACACTGGCAGAGCTGTGTGACATCGGTGTACCATATAGTAGAGTACTATTCAGCTCCTATTTATTAGGTCTTATTGTGTTGTTCTGTACGGACATAATCCAGACTTTTTAACTGCTCCAGCCAACATGTGCTGTTACATCCCCAGCATGGTTGCTGTAAGTGCTTTCATACCTTAATTCCATTGGGCTCCTGCATGTTCCATTATATCCCCGTCAGTCCTATTTCCCTTACCATTATTAATTGGCCCATATTTTCCCTGACTTTTGCCTTTGCATCTATACCCCCCTAGTATTGCTTCTGTGTGCCTTTTTATATCAATTCCATATATTTCCTTATTCTGTTTGCATGATTTGTACCATACATGCTGAAAGCTCAATTGTGTTTAGCCCCCTTTCTGATTCAGACAGTATAGTGTTTCTGGATTGGCATACACTCGAATTCTTAAGATATGAAGGGGAGGAGACCAATCTGATTCCAGGTTTCAGGCAATTGGCTAAGGGATAACTCTTGATTGCTCCTTTTGTTTATACGTTGTAGTTGTGAGCAATATAAGTTGCCAGAGCAGTTTTCCCTTTGGACGGGGGCTATACAGAGCAACATTTTTCAAAGGTTCTATGTATGTATGGATGGAATGGTTGCTCTTTAGGAACCGACAGGGGCATCTCTGGGAAGGAGTGGTAGGCCCATGTAGTTCTGCCACATGTTTGAGGGCCCAGGTTCGATCAGTGGATAAAAGTTGGATGGATATGCAAATGCTTTATCCTGGCAGACTAAATGGAAAAAGAGTAGGCTATTTTGAGAGGCAAATCATTTTGAACACTTCTGGCTGACTCGTTTAAATATCAATGCAGAATTGATTTATAAGGGGAGGGGTCTCAAAACTGAACTTCCCTGTCATCTTTTGCACCTTTGGACTGCATGAAAAAAAGAAATCTGTACAACACTCTCTGTATGTTGGTAAATTCTGGAAGTTCCATCTGCATAAGAGGTGTAGTGCAAAAAATGCTTGATGCATTGACAAAATTGGGCTAAAGGTTGGTTGAAGGGCATGCCGTGTCCAGTCTCTCTGGACAGCGACTGCTGGTTATAGAGTTAGTGATGTACTCTCTGGTTATAACCCACAACCTAATTATTTCAGTGTAATCATAATTTGCACTGTGCCATGTACTGCTCATGACACACATGACTTCATTGGATAACAAGTGAAAATGTTGCTAGCAAAAATGTAGTCTGTAATTAAACTGTTAGGGAAAATACCTTTTTGTAAAGAAAGTCTCAAAGCAAAAAGTAGTAAAAAATGTAGCTGAAAAGTAGCCAAGGATAAGTGTCTGGGTTATGGGGGAGGGCCTTGGTGTGCTTTTGATATCCTCTTTTATGGTTAGGATAGGGGTTAGTGTAAGGATAGGAGTTGGGGTTGGAGTAAAGATTTGGGTTATAATTGGTTGTGAGAGGGCTGGTGATGTTGAGGTTTGGTTGGTGGGTATGGTAGATAAAGTGCCAGGGTAATTGTTGGGGGTTATGATAAATCTAGCACTAATAGTAATGGTAACTGTTCAAGAAAGGGATAGGGTGGTTGGAGAAGACTGGTTATTTTGGCATAGAATATGGGTTAAGATAAACCTAAGCGTTATGGTAGAGTAAGAATTAGGGTAAGATCAGGAGTTGCGGTTAGTGTAAGGCTACGATTGGGATTAGAGCAAGGATTTGTATTAGGGCACGGGCTATGGAATTTGTGGTGAGCTGGTGATGGGGTTGGAGTGAGGTTCACTGTTTGTTTTCTCATCATCAAGTTTATTCGGAATTGCATGTAAAAAACAATCCATAAAACCATCAAGTACAAAAAATATATAACAATGATATCACAATAAAAACATCCACTCATAAAAGCACAATAAGGACAGCAAACGGGAAGAATTTTTAAGTTCAATTCATTAATCGATGTATAAGAACTCCTTATCAGGGCAATATGTCAAGCAGTCATTCATTTCCTATGGCAAAGTGCTATTTTAGGTACAATAGTAATGACTAGCCCAATTGTGGCATTTGCCCTTAACCGGTAAGTTTGGGCTGTCCTGTATTGTGCAAAGCCCATTTCCCTTAAGGGTTGTAATGAGCCGTGTTCTTGCCTGTGCATACACAGGACAAAATAGAAACAAGTGTGTCAGGTCGGGGGTCTGGGTCTCCCGGATTATGAAAAGTATCTTGTGGCGGCACAACTGCAATCGGTGCTGGTGTGGGATCATCCGGAGGCGGAACTCCTTGGAGTATTGGCGGGGCCCTTGCAGTGAGAATGAAGGCCGGCGGACCTCTTGTTGTACCCACTAGGCAATGTGGGGACGTCAGTGGTTTTTGGAAGCAGTAAGAGAAACGTGGAGGAAATACGTAGGGGGGTTAAGGGCCGCTATGAGAAGAACCTCTCATGGGGGGCCGATCAGAAACTCTGCCAGGCAATTGGGAGGGTAGGGATACGAAGGCTACGGGAGAAGGGATGCGGTGGGGGACTTTTTTGAGGGAGGGCAACTCCTTACCTGCAGCGAGTGGTGTGAGAAGTTTGACTTGCCACAGGGAGTTTTTCTGGCATACGGGGCGGTGGTTCGATGGATGGCAGAGTTATGGGAGGGGATACCTGAGGAGCCGGAATCATGCCCGGTTCTCTGAGTGTTACTCGATCGGGCTGGGGGAAGAGGATGTATCTCGCGGGTATGTAAGGCCCTCGGAGAGGGACCAATAGAAAGAGAGCTGAAAGTTAAGGAGAAGTGGGAAGCGGACATGGGGCGCCAGATCTCGAGTGAGGAGTGGGAGAGGGTTTGGGACCTAGTTCGGAAATCCTCGAGGAACGCCCGTTTTCAGTTGGTCCAATTTAAATTTTGCATAGGGTGTATATTACCCCAGTGGCACTTAAGGAGATGAGTGGAGAACATTCGGGTGATTGCCCCAGATGTGAGTCAGGGGATGCAGGGTTCTGGCATATGGTCTGGGAATGTGGGTAATAATAAAATACTGGGATGAGGTGCTTAAGGGAATAAATGAGCTACTGGGAGCCAACCTGGAGAGAAGCCCGGAGACCTGTCTGTGGGGGAACCTACCGGGGGGAAACGTAACAAATTACAGAACAGAATGGGTCGGTTTCTACTTATACTGGCAAAACGCCGATTGGTGATTGCGTGGAAGTCCCCCCTGGGTCCAACAACTCAGCTCTGGAGGAAGGATGTCCGAAGATGGGGCTTAGCGGAGTTGGCGGTTTTGCAGAATTCGAAGGTAGAGGAGGATGCGGGGGAGGTAAACGTTTCACTGGTCCCAATTGTTGAACGACTTTGCAAAAGACAATGATCTGGCCCTCCGTGAGATGACGTATCTGGAGGAGATGCGATAATAAGGGAGAGGGGGGTTTTGGGGGAGTGGTTTGTAGATGGGCTGACTTAGCTCAATGAACTATCAATATTTGTGCTGGGCTGCTGTGGCTAAAGTAAACCGGAGATTAGTTTCGGGAGTGGGGATGGGGAGGGGGGGTGAGTTTGACAGGGGGGTAGGGATTGTGTGGTTGGGTATGTTTGGACGATCTAGAGATGGGCCTGACTTTTGAGGGTGGGGAGGGGGGGGGGGGGTAGCCGAGAGACTGTGTTGTATTGAACTGTCAATTTAAAAAAATTTGTACGAAGGGATGTTAAGGGGGAGGGGAAGTTGGGCCGGATTTTGGCTGATGTGTTTATCAAAAGGCAGATAAAAAGTGTTTTAATAAAAAGTGTGCCAGGTCCTCGTATGGAGCTTCGCAAATTGGGCAGGATCAATCTACCCCGGCTCATGCTGCCATCACAACCTTTAGGCGGATGCAGTTAAACCTTGCCCTAGATACGGGACGTGATCCTTGGGGGATTCCGCTGATAGCAAATGGCGCGGGACACCCGAGGGCATGATTGTCATCGGCCCTCGATTTCTTTTGGTTTCCTGATTTCTCTGTTCTCTATCCAGGTATACAGACTCATAAAGACAAGCAATGCAGTCCATCGATTGATTTCTCCCCTGGAGAGCATACTACTGGGTGGATATCGATGTGTGCAGTTGAATTCCCCCCCCCCCCCGCAACCCACCCCCGATCCCTGCTCAACTGTTTCCCAATGTTGGACAACCACAGGATCTTATCACCTAGGTCCTTCTCTATCAGAAAGGTGATTAATTCATGCATAAGTGACACCCTGTCATTACCCCATAACCTGAGCCAGTGCAAAACTGACTGCAGGGAAATAGTGTCGCTAATTGGTGCACAACCCAGTTCCTTTAATACTCCGAAATTCAGAGCCGAAGTTGGGAGCCCAAACAAGTTTTTCAAGAATTGTTTCTCCAGGATCTGGACCTCATAACATTGGAGTGGCACCACAGCTTCATCCCAAATTTAGCAACCAAAGCCGATTTACCCTTGTAAAATGTAACAGTGGGACTATTGGCTTTGCTTTGAACATGGACCTGGCCCTAGAGACACTACCCAGGGCCTACTTGAACTGCAGGACCTGTTAGTTTACGTGGGCCATTGCGCCCATGGTAGTAGAGAATCACCCAGATATTCAAAATGGTCAACCCTGGGAATAAGTGTTCCTACAGTACATGGCCCTAAAATTGATCCTTCATCACCCCTTCCAGCAGGACATCACCACAGACTTTACTATGTTTACCAATAGATCCTTGTCCTCCATGAAGACTGAATGTTCCGAGATGAGGGCCTGCAAGGCCCTTGGAGTACGAGCCATCAATATGGAGTCATCCGTATACACCAGGACTGGTAGGAGCCGGCCTCTCGGCTTTGGGACGTCAGGAGAGTACTTTAATAGATGCTTGTGGAAACGATTTATATATAAGCAGAATGATAGGGGCACCAGCACACCTCTCTGACAGACCCCCAATTCAACTTTCAAGGAATTTGTACAACACCCATTGACACCACTCCTCACACAAGCTTGTGTGGTACCATGCAGCCTCGACAGAAGATTCACCAATGGCACTGGGCAATTCATGGACCAGAGCATGTCCCACTGTTGGGGAGAATTCTCGGAAATGTGATAATTCCTCTCTACCGTAGCAACCCCCAGCAACTTTGCTGGATTTTGAGGACTTGAATTTTGAGCCTGGAGAGAGTGAGTCCCTTTTTCCCACTCTTTCAATGTTTTTATTTTTTTATTTTGTACCATGTGTTTCTTTTGGTTATGCAGTCTGACATACTCCATAGGCATCATCTTTTACAATGTGTCACACTGCACCTTCAGTGCAGTAGCACAGGGAAGTCTTAGATTTCCCAAAGGTTTAAATACCTTCTCTTGGATAAACTACTGTTTCGAAGAGCAGTGAAGTGAAATTGACTTTACTTACATTTGTAACTTTCTAGACCCAGTCCACACTATCTTACAATAGGGTTCTGGAGGGGTTACTTAGTATCCCCTTTGTGTAGTTTATGTAACAATTTTATATTACCCTTTCCTCGATGAATGGCTGGTGGCAGTGGTTTACTTTTTACTACCGTTGTGTGTTTTTACTGCGGGCTGCGTTCAGAGCCACGGTAAAGCAACCATGGGTGCCATTTTTGTCAAAATGGCCCTGGTCGTCTTTTTTTCGCTATTTCTTTGTGGAAAGGTCCTTCTTGAGATTTGCTCTGCGCGCCAAACCAGGTTTGGTCCCTTTCTTTGTTTTGTCATTGTCAGGATTCACGAGTGTCTGGCAGGGCAGGAAGCGAGGGAGGTGCCCGAAACTTCCTGCATTTAGTCTCCTATGAGACAGGAATGCACTCTTAGACTGGTTGTCTGGCAAGGACAGCCACCCTACTGGATGACTGACAGCTAGACTGGAATAAATGGGAGAAACCTGCATAACCATTGGTTTGCCCGGTGAAGCCCTGCTGTTGTGCTGAAACTTCGAATTCGTATTGACCCAGAAAGCCTCCGCAAGGAGGACTTCTACCTTTTTGTGTTAGTGGGACCAATCAACTCCACAATAAGCCACCTGTACATCCCCTTGAAGCTGCTGGAACCGAATAGCTAGGGAGAGGAACACCAGATCGTGTGCGTTGCTTTTAAGCTGATCAAGAGCTCCAAGAAGATCCTCTGTACTCCCAGGAAGCAGGACTGACCGAGCATGAGCCATTTAACAGTGTTGTACCTGGTTCAGAATAATTGTGTGAATACGTCTTATTCTGAAACCTTTTTTCTTTGACACTCCTCTCGAATATTCTAAATGCAACAGTTCTATATTAATGTCCTCAACACCCTCGCTATTGAAGTCACGGGAGGGTGTAGGTAGTGTCTGTGGGTCATCCCAAATGGGTATTTGCTGATTTAGAAAACTAAGAGTGTTTATAGTGTGTATGTGTGTTGTTTTATATTGCTCCCTTCTGAAGAAGGCTTACTCTAACTGACTGTTAAATAAATTAATAAACCTTGTGTGTAAGAGTTTATTTGAATACTTCTCACTGTGAATCTGTGTAACTCCCCTGCAGCTCACATTGACCCCTCTTGAGATGAGCCTGGCTACTCGACCACACTACCAACCTGTGTAGTACAGACTCGTACCAAAGGTTGGGTTCCTATTGCCAGGAGGTCAGGGTTGTTGTAGTGCACCCAAAGGGTACTGCATACAATCTTGCCTAACACCCACAACTTGGTACGATTGACTTTGTCAAATGCTGTGCTCAGGTCCATGAATGCCAGATAGTTGGGCTCCTCTTTCAGGTAAAGTGAGTGTGCTACTAACACATGAAGATTAAGTGCCTGTTCTGCTGTACCCAGCACTGGCTAAATCCTAACTTACTATTTATTTGCTGTTTTGTATTGAGTCACTCGGACAAGGGTAGGTGCCGTAAGTCAACTACAGTGGCGATTGGCGCAGTATAAATAGTGAATATCCTAATAAGCAAATAAAATAGCATGCAAAATGGTTAGTGTTGGTACTGGTTTGTGGTAGAGTAAGGGTTGTAATTGGAGTAAGGGTACGGGCTAGGGCTGGAGTTGGTGTGATTGTTGTGGATGTTTTATTAGATGTTAAGACCTTATATTGTTATGCATTTTTTTAAAGCATTTTTGGCGACCATATTACTGTCAACATTGTCACACTTTGCATTGTTTGTATTGAATAGCTACTTTTTACTGACTACTTTTCCACATGACTATATTTTTCCTGGGGGAATTTTCGTATAGAACTGTGATGCTGGAAATGCATCAGAGGGACAGGGCCTCTGAATCCTTGTCCTTTACTGCTTTTTATCGTGTGTTCTGTCATGTTTTCTGCCCAGGAGTCCATGTGGGACTCCTGGCAGTGCAGCTCTCTCTTTTGGTTTGGTGAACAGACCCATGGGATACCCTTATGGCACCCATGGGTAGGGGTACAACCCTGTGCCCCTAGTGTATGTTTTTGGGCACCTGTGGGTGGCCCACAGAGCAGGGTATGGGCTGGTGGCAGCTCCGTGCTGAATTTGACAGGTGCTCTGGGTGTCCTCCATTTTGGGATACCCAGGCTCTGCCATTGGGATCAGTTGATTCCTGATAGGAAACAAGATGGCCCCTGTGGCCTCTTGCTTTCTATTGCCTGTTACCTTGTTTTCCCAAAGTCCTGGGAAGCCCTGACTGTCCCTTCCCCCTGACTGGCTGTTGGGTGGAAGTTCCATATATGGTGTTGTTGTGAAGGCCCAGCTAGACTGACTGGAGCCTTCCCAGTGACTGTATGTTGTGGGTACCTCCTGTGGGTGGGACCTGGGTGAATGGAGTGTGTGACCAATATACACTCCTTGTTGTGGTTGTCTGGTTTCTGGCATGAGAGACAAAGACTGAGACAGCCCTGCCCGAAACTGGCCTGAATGCAGTGTGTAGTGTTGAATGGCTGGGTACTTGTCCCAATCCACATTCCTTGTTGTGAGTGTCTGAAAGGGAGGAGTGTGGCCTGAATGCACTGTGTGCCTGATTGGCTGACTGACTGCATGAATGCCCTTCTGTATGATTGGCTGCTGAGTGTGTGCCAGCAGTGTGGATGAGAGACAGATAGTATATCTGGGGACCTCTCACCACTGGTAAATGGTTCAGGGAACGTTCAGAAGCGTTCAGAAGCGTTCTGGAGCTGAGTCTCCACTCTAAGAGTAACTGGAACTGCTGATCCTCGACGTCCAGCTGGAAGAAGACTTGCTGTGGCATTTGCTTCGACCGATCCGAAGGCTGCCGAAATCGTCGAAGACTGACCCGAGAGAGGACCTGGTAAGGCGCCCTCTTCCCGTGCTCCGAGGGACCATCGAGCACCGCTCCATCTTCGCCGAAGCGCCCTGGAAGACAGACCCTTGAAAGGCTGCCGACCCGAGACGGGACCGCCGAGGAGATCGACGTGAAGCACCCGGACATCGCCGCCGTCGAAGTCCATTGCCCTCGACCAGGGTTCGCAGGTCTGTGTAACCGCTGGAGGCCCGTCGAAGTTGTGTTGCCCAGCTGTGGGAACCACTTGATGCCGTGCTGCCAACGACCGGAGCCGTCCGCTCCTTTGCCTAAGAACATTCGAATCGAAGGACTCCCTCGTCCGCACCGTCGACCGCTTTATCCTGCCGGAGAAAGTCGAGAACGACCAACGCGCCAAGGAGAAACCTGCCGTTGGGTTTCCCGCCCCCCGAAGACCACAAAGACTCGAACGTCTCGACGCCCTTGCTGGGCCTCCGTCTCCACAATCTTTGCGGTCCAGAACTATTGTCACTGAGGTGCCCCGCACGCCTCTGCCTTGCAGGACGCCGACGCTCCGACGCCGACGAGCACCGCTCGGACGAAGCTGCCGCCTCATCGACGCCGTTCTACCCTGTTTGTCGACGGACGTTCGACGCCCCGTGTCTCCCGCTTGAAAGGGAAGGCATTCAAGAAGGGCCGTCGATTCCCCGTCGCCGAACACCGAGTTCCTCGACGCTTCTCGACGCCTCTCGACGATCCGTGACTCCCGCTTGAAAGGGGGTCGCTCAAGAAGGATCTGTCGACGCCTCTTCGAAGAACTCGGCTCCACCAGGTACATTGGGGGGGTAAAAACATTATAGGAGGGAATAAGACTTGCAGAACAATATATGGACTGGGCTTGTGCTATATCTTTATTTTACAGGTTACCCAGGTGGGGGGATCTCCACACAGAACTGTGTCTAGTGGTAGGGGCCATTATTCTGCCTATTGCTCAACCATCTTATTTTCTCTCCTCTCTCTATTGCTGGTTTCATTCTATTGATCTGTGTGACATTGTTACAGTTTTGTTGATGCACTTTAATAAGATCTAATACAAAGGGTGGTACCACTTTAGAATTGTATATATTTGCCATTGTTGATTTTCCAAAGTACAAAGTGAGTTATTATGATAAGTGTACATAACCTTGAATATTGATTATATAAAGACTGTGTTCTAACCAATACAGTGTGTGGACATTCCTTTGTCGGGGCTTGGGGACTACACTGTACTTAAGAACCAGCCTGCATCACCTCCTGAGAAGCTAGGCCTTGATTGCTCGTCCATTGCTACCGTAATAGAGAATCTTGGCTGGGGTCTTCTGTGCCCTCTCTTCTACCATATAGAGAGCAGAAGTACAGACACCCCCTACCGGTCTTCTTCACAAGAACCCTTCATGGATGTCCTACACGTAGCATAGTTCCCACAGAGAAATGTCTTGAACCACCAAGGAAGAATAGTTGTACTCCAGAATGATTTAAACACAAACTTTATTTTCAAGAGCGAATTTTCCATGTAAATTTGCTCATTTCACTGCATTAAATTGTGGGATACTGTAAAAGGACCCTTGACCGCGGTAGAAAAAACTCACAGTACAACGCTTGCAGTTATAATGGAATCCACTAAGATGAGCCTGCCCCTCTCTTCTGCAACAGATGGGGCTTGTCATACATTCTACACCCTTCTCTACCTCTGCAGGCTTTGACAAAGTCGACCACCGCTCTAACCTTCTAACTGTTGGGGAATCCAGACTCAAACTTTAATTTTAGATGGAGGTGATTAATTTGTTTGCTTGCAAATCAAGCAACACTGCATCATGACTCTAACCGATACCCACCTTCTGACCTGTTACGCTCTCCAGACCAGTTTCCCTCATAGACCAGTCACCTGACCAAAGAAGGTTCTAAGGAGTGCTGCTCGTCTCTCTCGCTGCCTCAGTTGATGGGTGTAGGTCCTTCGCTCTCTCCCTGCCCCGAAGACATCAGCTTTTTTACAACTCATTGTTAGTCAAGTTCATTCCGCTGGGCTCAAGCCCACGGTGCTCCAGCAACCCAGAGGGGATGGAGCCTGCAGTTCCAATTCTCTGTGCATTTGTCCTTCAGTATGTGGCATCGCAAGCATTGTCTTTATGTAAAAGTGGGAAGCGTAGCCTGATAAGCCCTCTAATAAAGAAACTGGGTGTACATGGGTTAGACAATATCAATGGTGTGGTGCAAGAGTTGCCACATTCCATATGGGTTTCAACTCTGTCCCTTCTGCAAAGACCCCTGCCCATCGATTGTTTCTCCTGCACATCTATTTTGTTGTTGTTGTTGTTTGAAACACTTCAACATAACCATCACTTGCCTTGGGTTTGGGGACACTGCTTTTGCCTGGATCTCTTCCTATCCCTGATCAGTCGGTCCCCATATCCTGGAACATTTTTCCTTCTGACAGCCCCCACACCCTCTTTTTCCTGGGCGAGGAGGGTGAGGTCGTTTCTGAAGGATCTGTCCTTCGCCCACTTCTCTTTACCATGAATACCTCCCACCTCTGCACACTCACCTCCTTTGGATTATCCTACCATCCTTTGGATCATCCTACCACCTATTTACTGATGACGCATGTTTTTTCTTCTCTTTTCTGCCCTCACTCTAGTTCTCCATATTGCTTCTTGAAGATCGTTGTTGTCGCACAGCCCTCTGCCACTGCACCTTTTTAAGACTCCATCCATGGGTAGAGCCGTGTCTGAGCTCCCCCTCATCCAATGTGAAGGGGAAATGTGATCTTTGGCTTTGGCAGCCTTCAGGTCCATTAAGTGAGAGGTGAATGGGGCGGGGGGGAGAGCTTTGTGTGTGGAGTTGGGTATGTGTTGTCCTTTTCAATACATGTCTGTGTTTTTGGTAGTTGATGCAGTATGAGCTGATTTAAATTTCTTTGGTGGTAGTGTTGGGAAATCATTTAGAACTTCTGATTGCATGAGTTTTCTTTTAAAACCTTTGCGTTTTTGAGGAAAAGGGTACATTGTGAGATGGGATGTGTAGATTGCATGTAGTCTATTGTACTCAATGATGCAAGGAATGTCCGCGCTGACTGCAGTTTCATCAAATTTGACTAGATGTAGTCCTTCAAGTTTGCGTAGGCGTGACAATGCTATGTAACTAATGCGTTCATTAAAGACACTCTGCCAATATCAATTAATGCGTGATCTAATGTTAGACCTTGCGATTTTTGAATAGTCACTGCATAATCTAGCGACACAGAAAACTGTTCTCTGCTTACATACATGTCTTTGAAAAGAAGGAATTGAGCTGTTGTGCGTCCTATCCTTTTAACTTCTGAACGTTTGTCAAACAGGATGTTGACAAACTGAATGCTGTTGTCCCATGGGTTTGTCTGGAAGCCAACAACTGTACCAAGTGCTCCATTAACTAATCCTTGCTCTACATCAAGGTTACGCTTTAGCATTACTCTACAGTTAATACATAATGTTACAATTTTCTCCAACCCAGCTGAGTTGGAGTTTTCTAAGGGATTTAGTCGTGCTATGGCTTGTTGACACATAGGTATTATCATACTGTGTATGTCCAGTTTGTCTGTGGTGTGAATTTCCACTAGTGGTTGCATTTCTTTTTTCAGCATCGTTTCATTAAATTGTGCACAGCTTGCTAGAGTTGGCATTAAGGACAAACAGTTGACATGTTTGTGTGCTAATCGTTCCATGACATTAGTAGCACATATGTTTATGCCCATACAGCTCATGGATGCATCTGGTATTTAGGGTAGACTGTGCTTCGTTTGATAGTACACCAATCCGCATGTTTTTTAAATGTTGGCATGGGTGAGGTCTGCAGACTGACGTATGTTTTGAGTAAGTTCTCTCTAATGGAAATATCCCAGAGATTTACATTCACGATTCTTCCAAGACTTTTACGGCACAGTTTGTGTCCTAAGGTTTTAAAGATAGTTTCACCTTTCACTGGTGTCAATTGAAGGAGATCTCCAAAAACAATTACATGTTTTCTTCCAAAGAGTTCTTCATAGTCCGTTTTGAGGACGTCTTGCAATCTGAGGGGAATCAAAGCTAACATTAGGTTGGAAACCATGCTCACCTCATCTATTAGGAGCATTTTCATTTGTTTCAAAACTCTACATGGCTCCATAGCAGCTGCTGCTGAAAGTTTGTAGTAATCATTTGTTTTGGTATTTTTACTGGAAGGAGTAGCAATCTGTGTAAAGGGACCCCACCTATGTTATAGGCAGCTAAACCTGTGGGGACGGTTACAACAGCTGAAAGGTTGTTGTTTGTTAATTGTTGGAGGAATTTACTGAATTTGTATTAAGAATGGTTTCCCTGAACCAGCTTCACCACTTTCAGAAGTACAGGTTTGTAGTTTTCATAGGTACAAGTTTTACTTTTGTGCTATATGCCATGTTCAATTTCTTTACTTCTAGAAAAATGGTACGCTGCTCATTGTTTAGTTGGGATTTTAGTACAGCCAACTCTTATGCAGATTGCTCATACTGACACATGGTAATGATCCCAAAATAATCCCAAAAATGGTGCCCGTGTGGGCAATCAAATCTGTCCAATGCTAATAACATTGCACTCATATTCTTGTATCAGAACTCGCCAAAACCCACCCAAGTGGGCTGCAACTACCGCATTCAAAACTTTCAATTTAAATACACATCTTCTAAAAAGAAGGGGACAACACAAAGTAATTCTACCGTGTGTTGCCACATGCATACTATGAAACAGTTAGTGTCAATGTGCTAACATGCCTACTAATCGGTAGCATTTTGCACCTGTACTGTGTTAATTATCATAGTTACATTTAAACATATGTTCATATATCGGCAAGAAATCAAGTGGGCTGCAAGTAAACATTCCAAAATTCCAATAACATGTGCATGGATGGCAATTAAAGTGCTAGTGCATTGCCAATCCTATAGAAACAGAATAGGTCATTAGACAGTATTTTACCCTATGCAAAAGAAAAAACACTAAAGTGACTATGTGCATAAAACAGAAAAGCAAAGAGAAGCTCTGCCCAGGCTGTCACGCTGTCTGTAGTAGATACTTTTCCAACTTGACTTTCAAGATTTGTACTATACAGAAATTATTATATATAGACATCTCAATTTAAAGTGTCCTAGTGCTAAAGTGCAAATGCAATTATTGAATCAATTCTCTCAGGCCAAACCGTTTTTGTACGTAGATCTCTAACTCTCATCTAGTAGAACAGTATCCCTGAAATGCAATCAATCTCTTGTCCCTCTTTCTAGTTGTTAATCTCCCAAGAGATGTATGGCTAACTCTTCCCCTGCGTTATTTATTTTTGAAATTTTATTTTTGGATTTATAGAGCGCACTACAGCCTAAAGGTATTGAGGCGCTATGAGAGAACGTAAGCAGGCTTGATTCAGGGTTACAAGAAGGCGGCCCAGCAGAAATTACTTGGTACAGAATGCGTAGTTACAATTACGTAGGAACATTCAGGCAAAAATAATGCAGCATACAGATAGAACATGTGAATTGTCAAACAAAGAGCCTAGTTTTGACGGCTTTCCTGAAGGCTGCATGAGAGACAGTCAACCTTATCTGAGGGGGCAGGGAGTTCCAGAAAGTGGCAGCCATGTTTGGGAAGCTAGTACCACCCGCACGCACCTTGTGGGTAAAGGGTACAGTGATTCTGTTGGAATAAGCAGCTCTGGTGGGGTGTGGAGGGCAATTCTTTGAGCTAGGTAGGGAGGAGCCAGTCTGTGAAGACATTTGTGCGTCACGGCTTGTGTCTTGAAGACAATCCTCTCCTTGACAGGGAGCCAGTGGGTTATAGGTCAAAGGTTTGATTCAAAAGGTTTGATTCAAAAGGGTCGAGTCAAAAGGACCGAAAAAAAGGGTGGAATGTTTTAAAAAAAAATGTTTGGAGGGGGTTCCCTCCAACCCCCCACCCCTTTTTTTTTGGCGTAAAAACCTTTTTTTACCTATACTAAAGCAAAAAAAAAAGATACATTTAAAAAGAAAATTCGACCCTTTTTGTTTTCGGGCGTTTTGACTCGACCCTTTCGTCATTCGACCCTTTTGAGTCGATCCTTTGACCGGACACCGAGCCAGTGGACCTTCCTCCTGGCCTCAGAAATGTGGTACTTCTTGAGATGCCAGTTGCAGCCCTCATAGCGTTATTTTGGGCTAGTTGAAGTTTGGCCAGAATTTTGCAGGAAGTCCCTACAAAGAGGGCATTACAGTAGTTTAGCCTTGACCCAATTATAGCCCTGGCAATAGTGAGACAATTCTGTTGGGATAGGAAAGGTCTGGCTGCATTAAGGAGTTTGGAATGGTACGCTGAGGAGGAAGTTAGTGCATTAACCTGTCTATTCATGGTTAGGTAAGGTTCAATATAAACGCCCAGCGTCTTCATGACTTAGGAGACAACAATGGGGATGTTATCCTCTCTAAAGCAGCAGTATTGTTAGACCAATTTACCCAGGGTGGACGGGGATCCAATTAACAGAAGGCATAACCAGTTTTCTGCCATCCAAAATTGGATCGTTAAGTAGATGAAGTTGAGGGTGTTTAGGTCAGACAAATAATCAACCGAGAGGGTGATGAGCACTGCGTGTCATCTGCATAGTTCGTGTATGAGATGCCCAGGGCGTCCAGGATTTTGAACAGGGTCCTCATGAAGAGGTTATAAAGGGCGAGAGCTATGCAAGAACCCTGTGAGACCCCACACTTAATGAGACTAGGGTTGACACACAAAGATTTAGAGATGACGTTTATCACTTTGTCCTGTAAGAAGAAAGTTATCCATGCACAGGCCCTCGGGGAGAAATTAGCTGCGGTGGAGAGGTGATGGCAGAGGGTCTTGTGATCCACCAGATCAAAAGCAGCAGAAAGATCCAGGGGAAGGAGCGCAGGTTTTCCTGCGTCCCTGAGGTCATCCATTTCATTTTTTAGGTCAAGCAGAGCCGTTTCAGTGCCATGCCGGGGCGGAAGCCTGACTGGCGAAGACCGAGAAGGTGGTTATCTTCGAGGAATATTTGGACTTGCAGGTAAGCTGCTTTGTCCAGAATTGTTTGCAGAAAGGGCACAGTAGTGATAGGCCTATAGATCCCGGGTACCGATGGGTCAAGGGAAGGTTTTTTAGGAACGGTCAGACCCACGCTTCTTTGGGTCCAGTTGGTACATGTCCATAGTTGAAGAGTTAATGAATGCAGTGGTAAGTGGGGCAAGGGAAGGGTCACAGTCTTAATGACCTGAGCTGGGCAGGCGTCCCCTTTACAATTAGTAGGTTTGATGGATTTGAGGACGGCAGTGACTTCTCACTCATATCCTTGTAATCAAACACTGGGGATTGGCTAGAATGGGTTGCCGGGGTGGGGCGGGAGGGGAGACGTTGGTATTGTGACAGTTGGCTAATAAGTTGGAGAGGGCCTTTTGGTGGGCTAAGATTTTGGTGTGTGCAAGGTTTCCAATGTATCAAGCATTGCAGATTGAATTTTGTTGCACCATGTCTCGTCCTTCAAGAGGGTTGGAGGCAGGGGTGCAGGAGACTTCAGCTCTCTTTTCAATCCTGGTGTTCAATGAGGCGGTTTTAGCCTGAATAATGGCAGTTTTATAGTTTTTGTAAACAGCCTTAAAGGCAGCTTTAGAAGCATCATTGGGTGGTTTTTCCAAGTAGCAAGCACTGCCCTTTTTTTGGAGCCAGAATTCCAAGAGCTCTTGGGTGAACCAGGAATTAGTCCTTTGCTTTCTTAGCTTTTTTAAAGGTGAGCGGAGCAACTTTATCAACAGCCTGGGTAATGACCCGATTAAATGCTGTTGCCAGAAACTCTTGGGTGTTAGAGAAAGGGTGCATGAGGGCGGGCACTGCGAGGTAGGGAGATATTCTCCTTAGTGAGCTTGCGTGAGCTTCTCGAGAATGCAACAGGGCGTGGAACGGTAGACTTGGGAGACCCCTTGGAGGTGATGAGGTCAAATCTAATGCAGTAATGGTCAGACCAAGGAATGGGTGAGATCTACGAGACCAGGAGTGAGCAATTATGATGGGACACCCAATCGAGCGGCTGACCTTTAGAGTGGGTAGGCTGCGAAATGGCTTTGGTAAACCCTAGGGTAGATAAAACTTTCTGTAGGGCGAAGGTGTTGGCATCATTGGGGTCATTGAGACCTAGATTAAGAATGCCCAGGAGCATGATTTTAGTTGAGTTTTTTTAATGTCTGATAGTGCGGGGATTAGTGGGTCATGGAAGTCTGTGGAAGGGCCTGGAGGGCGGTAGACCACATGGAAGGCAAAGGTGCAGTTGGTGGGGCGGGGGAGCTTTAGTTTAAGTAGGAGGTAATGGGAGTTCTGACCCAGTTCCCCATTGATCCTTCTGATGGTGAGCGTGTCCTTAGTGTTGACAGCTACTCAGCCACCACTTTGATCCGCCCGGTTTAGCCTAAATATGGTGTAACCACAGGGAATGGCAAGGGAAAGGGTAGGGCCAGAGGATTCTTTTAGCCAGGTCTCACAGAGAAAGAGTAGGTCAAGATTGTCCTTGATGATAAGGTTATGCACATCCAGGGAATGTGCTGGTAAGGAGGGCGAATTGACAAGAACACATTTTTGAGTGGGATGTCTGGTAAGGGAAATGGGGTGGCCAAGGGAGGAGGTACAGAACATAGATTGTGGAGGACATGGCTACGACCAGCTACCAGGGCTGTAATGGCATTGCAGGCCAGGTGTGGGGAGTGAGCGGTTGTCCAGGATGCATTGCTGGTAACATCACTTGTATCACAAGGTAGCAGTGGGGGGTGAGCAGCAGGCACAGGTACATTGCAAATAATATCACTAGTAACACTGGCCAGCAGTGGTGGCTGGGCAGCATGCACAGGTACAATGCTAGTAACATCACAGAGAATATATGGCAATTGTTGTGTGGCTGCAATAGGCATAGTTGAACAGACAGATTGTGAGGGAGATAGTGCTGGAAGTAAATTCGTAGTAACATGATGGGCTGGTGCTCGACCAAGCTTGTGGAACTGCAGCTGAGTGCAGCGCGGCATTGGGCCATACATATGGGAATTGATACGGTCTGTGCTGGCAGAGCTCGAGTCGGAGTATGAGCGCCTCCGTGTAGTGGTGCTGCGGTGAGGGGTGCCGCGGAAACGGAAGGCTGCAACATATTTGTGTACATTGCAGGCGGCAGGGATAACCGGTAAGGTTTTTTGGTATTGAATGTGACAATCCATCTAGACTCTAGTTTTCTCCATTTTCGCTTTCTATGCCAATTCCTATTATGGAGGGGAACATTAATCCAAATAACCTAATGCCTGTTGGTTCACTCTGTTTTTCCATAAAGGGATAAGTGGCATCTTGGTTGAGAATAGCTCTATAATGCTGAAGAATGCGCAATTTCAAATGACAGATGGTCGTCCCAATGTACATTAAATTGCAAGGGCATAGTATGGCATAAACTGCAAACTTAGTTAAACCGTTAATTCTTAGTTTGATTTTCCAAGTCTTATTTAGTTTGTATCCATATTTAACTGTAACTCTTATCTGCATGTTTACACATTTTACAACTGTTGCACTTACTGAAACCTGTTGTATGATTGACATTATCTAGCCAATTCTCAGGATGTTTGTTGCCATCTATCATACTGGGGGCTATTCAATCTTTCAAGGAGTTGGCCTTGCCAAAGGTTATCAATGGTCTCTTACCAATGGTTTTTCCTATGTCTGCAACAGCACAGAGAATAGACCAATGTTTTTGTACGATGTCTTATTTCATTCGCTTTTTGTTGCTAAATTTGCTAATAAATCTAATGGGTTCTGTTTTCTTATTCTAAGGCAATTAAGTTTGCAACAAATCTGTTCTCTCTATTGGAAGTACGGTTATAAGCCTTAATTATATCTTTTTCTTGTAACCTCGTTCCACGAATCGTGCAATCATATTGTTGGCTTCATTCTGAAAATCCAGATCTGTAGAATACTTTCGTTTGGCCTGAATTATTTCTCCATAGGGAATACTCGCTTTCAGTTTGCCTGGATGATGTCTTTTACCATGGAGAGTCGAATTCGATGAAACTGGTTTACTATTTAGTTTACTTTTGTTGGCTCATATAATTCTAAATCGAAGAAGAACAATTTCTCTTTACTGCTAACACAGTAAGTTTTTTAAATTTGTCATTATTGTTGAGTACGTCTACATGTTCAAACACAGATTCTTGACTCCCATTCCACACAAGGAACAGGTTGTCAATGTATCTCTACCAATTTACTACCTGGTTAACATATTTGTCGTTCTGCTCTGACCAGGCCACTGTTTGTTCCCACCACCCCATGTATAGGTTTGCATAGGTGGGGGGGCTATACAGGAGCCCATATTCGTCCCACATTTCTGTCTGTATAGCTTATTATCAAAAATGAAGACCTTATGTTCCAGACAAAATTCTAATGGCTCTATAATCATCTCATTTTATTCTATAAAACTTACAGGTCTGGTATTCAGAAAAACCTGGCATGCCAATAAACCACATCTGTGCTGTATCGACATATAGAGAGAGACTACATCCAATGATACCATTACTCTCCCAATGCATTTAATGTATTTTCTGACATATGAGTGGTATATCTGACATAAGAATTGAGGCCTCTCACAAATGGATGTAAAAATACTTTGAATGGAGTGTGTCCTCCAACGTATTCCACATCTTTGACATGTTATGTCCACAGCTGTGCACTTTGGCAATTTTTCGGCATAGCGCGTCGTACGTCGGGTCGATGTCCCTTGAAGGCCTCCGTCAAGGGCGATGCTGCTGGATGTTATAAATAGGACGCACGGCGCCTGTAGCCTCAGTTCCGTTTTTTCCACAAATGTGTTTGCTTCGGAGACTCGCCGCACCTCGTGTATTCCTCGTGAATGTCGTCGTCTTCTTCTTCGACCCCTCCGACTCCGCAGTCTGGCTTTAAGACTTGCCGGGACTGCAAATCTAAGATGTCGATTACGGACCCGCATCGCATTTGTTTGTGGTGCCTGGCCGAGAGTCATGACACCGACGACTGTTCCAAATGCCAGTCACTGACTGCTAAGGCCTTGCGGGAGCGTAAGGGGAAGTTACAGGTAGATAGGGCTTCCAAACTCGGTAAGTCCCGTAAAGCTGCTAAGGGGATGTCCAACAACGATTTCGAGGGGCGACTCTCCTCGTCGGAAGGAGTCCTGAGGATCTCGGTGCCGTAGTGGTTCCGGCCATTCGTCGTCCTCGTCTCAGCATTCCTGGAAGCGCCATCGCCTTCCCCGTCCTCCTCGGAGGAGGACGGTGCAGCGAGGAAAGTGGCTTGTCCTACGAAGTCCTTGACTCTGGAGGAATGGGCAGCCTTCAGGGAGCAGATGCTGGTGATCTTTCTTATTTTTTTTTTTTTTCTCAATCCCAGGGCACAGTTCCGTCACGCCTTCGGAAGAAGCCGGCAGGGAACGGTCTTGGTCCGTGCCTCGTGCGCCTTCAGGCTTGGGTCCTCTGCGTGATTCTCATCGGGAACCTTCGAGGTGCCTTTCGGACAAGGTTCAGGTTGATCGCCAGGGAAGTGCTTCCAGATCTCGGTCCTCGTCCCCGGCGAGACCGCAGAAATCTGGTAAGGGATCGAGGTCGGCGTCGACTCCGTCAGCGCCGTGTCCGTCAGATATGGATGTTGAAGCTTTGCCTTAACACCAGCCCTCGGCGCCGTTGTCAACGCCCTCGACGTCTTCAGGGCCTTTTGGCCGGAATTTGCAGATGGAGGTCCCTGGTACTGTGGATCCTCCAAGGAAGGCTACTTCCAAGTCTGTGAGGCCTGTTAAAGATTCCAGACCCCCTTCTGTCCCGAGGCAGGAGTTTTTTCTTCCTCTGGCTGATATCGATGAGGAGAGGTCAGATTTGGAATTTGAGCCTGATGTGGCTCCTGTCTTTTCCGGTGACAGTCAATTGGAAGAGTTAAGTAAATCGCTTCATGATGCCAGTGGCTTGGACACTTCTCCTGAGGTGGAGTTTGGCAGACCTGAGCCTGGGGCTCATGCGGAGTCATCCTACAGGAGACTGATGGCTAGGGTCACCGAGTAGTATCTTGGTTGGTCTAGTCCTCCAGAGGCTTTTGTTCAGGATGACTTAACTGATATTTTGGATCAAGGTCCGTCCTCTGACCCGGTGTTACCTTTTCATTTGACGTTGCAGGAAAGGGTGGCGGCTGCTTGGCAGGCACCAGAATCTCTTCCGGTGGTTAACAAATTGTTAAAAATACCACCCTTCCTGTAGTGACCCCAGCTATCTTTCCTCTCATCCCACTCCTGAGAGTTTGGTGGTTCAGGCGACTACGGCCACCTCGAGGCAGGCGGAATACCCTACCATCCCTCCTGATAGGGATGACAAATGCTTTGATGATTTGGCATGCATGGTGTTTTCTGCGCTGAGTATGGCTCTGAAGTCAGCCAACTCCACTTGTGCCTTAGCAAGATTTTCACACACTCTGTGGAATTGTTTCTCTAGCGTCTGAGCATATTCCCGAAGGGGGAAGAAAGGGATTGATTCCTTGCTCTCGTGCAGGATGCCAAGGTTGCCATTTGTGAATCCCTTCAGTCGGGATTGGACACGCTCGACAGTTAGTGTCATGATGCCTACCCCCGGGCATCAGGACCAAGCCCATCAGCTCCGGGAGCAGACATCCAGATTCTTATTAAAAGTTTGGGTGCAGTCCTGGCGCCATCGGCGCCAGGCTCATAGACTTTACTTACCTGATGCAGACCATGCTGCAAGTGAGTCCAAGCCATCGTGAGGCCTGGATGGGACTATTTTATTACAGGGACTATTTTTTTACTCGGGCGTGGTTCTGGGAACTTCTTACCTGGAACTACTTTGGAGGCTATTTAAACCACGCCCGAACAGCAGCACACGCTTCGTGTTGTTCTGCATCCAGCAGCGTAACGCTCACCGTGCCTGCAGTCAGCATCCAGTCTTCTGCCACGCCCGCCTCGAATCTGGAGCTCCTAAAACAAAGAGGAAAGAAAAGGACAAGGTTAGAAAACGAACCATTTTCGAATTCCTCACCTGATTCCGGATCCAGCTCACCTCCGGACCTGGAAAGAACATCATTTCAGTACGCGCCGCATCTCCAGCTGTAGCGCTGCGCCATACTCGCCAGTACTCACAGCATCTTTCGATTCGGCGCTGCCTCAATCATTTCTTCGCCGAACTCCGGCACCTGGGGGACAAAAGAAAACAACAAGGTGAGCCGAGAAAACCAACAAATATAACTCTTATCACCATAGACTTACCTGATTTACCACCTGAGGCATTATTCTATAACTCCCCACATCTTCATGTGCCGCGCCTGCAAAGAGAGAGAGAACAACACGTTAAACACGTGCAACATTTACAGGACAGCGTAGGATAATACGGACTCTTACCTGAGCGCCACCAGCTACCACGAGAGCATCTTCTCACGATCTCAGCTGCAAGACAAGGAAGGAAGGGGGGAACAAGAGTGAACATTGGACATATTGAACTCTATGAACTTGATACTTACTGCTCCTCGCCAGGAACCTCAGAGTCAATACTCTCCGGAACTCTCCCACGCCTTCAAACCAGTGAAGTAACTGGCATCAATGCGCCCCTGCAATCCATGCAGGATGGAGAGCTCATCTTTCAAGAGTATAAGGTGAGATTGCTGAGAGGGCACTTCGGAGGTGATTAGTGGGGAGGACTGTGGGGGGTGCCATCACTTGAATCCACGAGTGGCTAAATCCATCTCTCCACTTGCAGGAGAATACTTCTACGGGTCAAGCAGACAAGATTAGGAGGGCCAGTCCAGTCAGTCATCTCTGCACTACGCATCACGTTGGTGGAGACCGCAGCCGTCTGGGTCCGACCGACGCCCCTGTGGGAGCCAGGTGAGCGTAACAGTTAGCCGGTCCATGGCTGCGAGCACTATTGTATGCAGATTTGCCTGGTTGCGTTAGTCGGGGTTTTGCTCTGGATGTGCAAGCCCGTCTTTTGAATATGCCCTTTGATGGCGCACATTTGTTTGACAGCAAGACTGACGAGAGCCTCAATAGTTTGCAGACCTCAAAAGCTGCAGCTAAATCTTTGAGCGCAGTTGTGTGTCAACCTCTGCCTTTTAGTCCTAGGGGACAGCAGTGAAGGGGAGGTTCCTTTCGTTACTACTCCTCTTTTGGTAGGACGAGAGGAGCGGCCAATCAAAGGGGCCAGCGAAAAGTACCTGTGGTTGTCAGGGAAATGGGGGTGCGAAAGCCACTCAAGCAGCTGCCTCTTTGCCTTCAGGCGCTGCCGCTCCACAACGAGCATGAGGCCATGTTCCATTGTTCGCCGGTTGGGGGGCAGACTGTCTCAGCATCTCGAAGAATGGCAAGCTATTAATTTTGGATGCGTGGGTTCTGGATACAATAGTCCACGGCTACTGCCGTGGCTTCCTAAAGCGGCCTCATGACAATCCACAGGGAATATCTTTGAAGCTTCCAGATCCGCTCCTTGTGCAGGAAATCTTGACCCTGCTGGAGAAAGGCACTATAAAGCTGGTGCCTGTAGCGGAGAGGAACAAGGGATCGTTTTCCCCATATATTTTTTTTATTCCAAAGAAAGACTGGGGATGAGACCCATCTTGGACTTGGGTTGGTTGAACAAACTTCTCAGGAAGGACAAGTTCAAGATGGTCACTCTTTCTCGGGTCCACCTGGCCCTTTGACGTCAGGATTGGTTAGTGTCTCTGGACCTACAGGATGCTTACTTTCATATGCTCATCCAAAGCACCGAAAGTACCTGAGGTTTGCGGCTGGCGGCTCACACTTTCAGTTTCGGGTCCTGCCATTCGGATTGACCTCTGCACTGAGGGTCTTCACCAAGCTAATGGTGGTGGTGGCAGCGTATCTCGGGCGAAGAGGGGGGGTGTGGGGATTCATGCCTACCCCTACCTGGAAGACTGGCTGATCCGTGCACGTTCTCCCGAGCAAGCGACAGATCATCTTGGTCTCACCTGCTGCTCCCTCCACAAGCTGGGCTTCTCCCTCAATTTCAAGAAGTCGCATCTGACACCTTCCAACAGCTCCAGTACATCGGGGCTCTGTTGGACACATCCTTGGGGAAGTGCTCGCCTCCCAAGGTGAGGGCTCATCACATTGTGCAGATGGTGGACAAGTTTCAACATGCCCAGCGTCTCCCGGCTTTCGAATTCTTAAGGTTGCTCGGCCTCATGGCATCCTGCATTTGTCTGGTGTCAGAGGCCAGGCTGAGGATGAGATCCCTGCAATGGGTCCTCAAGATGCAGTGGTCACAATTCTCAGGCAAGATGTCGTATCCCGTTCAGATGCCACTCTTGGTCTCACAGGATCTTCTGTGGTGGGCCAACGAGGGGAACCTGATGAAGGGGGAGCAGTTTTAGCAACCATGGCCGGAGGTGACTGTAGTGATGGACGCTTCCCTCACAGGATGGGGAGCTCATGCCGACGATTTGACCGCCAGCGGTCGTTGGTCTCTGTTGGAGTCCAAACTCCACATCAACCTGTTAGAGCTGAGGGCCATCAGGCTGGCCCTGAAGGCTTTTCTGCCGTCTGTGTGGGGGGATAGAAGGGAGGTGGGGAAAGGGGCAGGGAGAAGGGGGTGGCCAAATAGGAGGAGGGGATGTAATGTCGGGCTTTGGACGCATCACATCAGTTAAGTGCAAGTGGATGGGAAGAACATTCGACAACATGGACACGCACCAATACATGGGGAGAATTCAACAGATTGGATGCAATAATTTCTGATGGCTCAGCGGTCCATAAACACACATTATCCCATAAATGGCGGTTATTGTAGAGGTTCTTCAAAAGTTGGTAAACAAAATAAGTGTTAAGCTTTTTTTGCTTAAATGTGAGCTTGTTTAATGATGTCCACAGTCTGTTCATTGTTGATGCACTTGGATCCCCTGAGATGGCATTGATGCCATAGTAAACAAATGGCGAAACTTGGTCAGATTCTTAAGGATGGGTTGTAAGTGGTAAGGTACAGATTTGTCTATGGCTGCTGCCTTAATTGTGGATACTTGATGACTTGCCTTTAATAGATGGGTATCTTTGATGGGCTTTATTTATCTGAACATGAACTTGCTCCAGTTTGAACACTGTTCATGTGAGACTGCTGATGTAGAGTTCGTATCTAGGTTTACAAAGTTTTTGATTGTACTAAAAGGTTTGTAGGGTTAGAGCACTTGAATTTTGATGGGTCCGAATGAGGCCTTTTCATGTGTAAGGGCAAGCTCACAATTGACATGGTAGTCTGCTTTGGTACCTAGTTTAGTATAGACTCTTTATGGATGTTTTAGTAGGTATTTCTTGTGCATCTTTACATTGTTCTCTTCCCGTGCTGTTAACTCCATGTATCATTCCACCACTCCAACCCCTGTCATTCGTACGTACATTTACAGCTTTCCTCCGAAGTTATGTCTGGAAATTGTTTCTCAGTATTTAGGGGCAGACATGGAAGAGTTCCATGGGAGGACTGTGCATGATGAAGAAAGCTGCCAGACTATTCCGGTGCTGCCGCATGTGATGGTGATGCTCATACCTGGGCAGACCTTGCCCCTTCAACTTTTCCGCCCACAGGAGGTCAGCATGGTGCGGAATCTGATCCAGAGAGATAGGACATTTGCAGTTCTTGCATACAGGTAATGTTGCCCTGTGTGCTGTGCAGTGTACTGCTTCTGTGGGAGAAACACTGTAAAATCAGAGTTCTATGTTTCAGACTGTGCTGAATGACCTGATTATTCTAAAGAATATAGACTTCTCATTTCTTTCAAGTTGATTAAACACTGAAAACTTTACCTTTGCTCCTTTTATCAGGAGAGCATACATGAATGGGCATGATATGTTAGTGCTTTATATATGTCAACTGTATCTCTTTTCATTGCCTCGCTGGGTGCTTGAAATCTGATGTGCACTCTGTGTTTATGCATGTGATTGTGCAAAGGAGATTCCTTTTTCCCCACAGCATTTTGGCAACGGTTGTGAAACAGTCTATGCTAATGGAAAGATAGGATTCCACATTTCTTTTAGATTAGACTCTTAAGAGTTGATGTGGCAGAGACTTCAAGCTTCATTCAAGGGAGGGGAGAAGGCGCAGTGTTCATTGTCGGTAGGTTGGAAAAACGCCCACTCTAACCCTAAATCTAAGATGGGAGCAAGCTGTGACAATCCAATCATAAGGCAGTCTTAGTGGTGTCTTGTCAAATAAAAGGGCTTATACTAAAAAAGAAACGTTTGCCAATCCGATAGTGTTCATTAGAAAGAGGTGTTCACAAATGATAAGTTAGGATGTTATAGCCAGGGGTCTCCCTTGCCTATGTTTTGTGCACGGGACAAGGCGGGACTCCTGATCGTGGAGCACTTTCAAGTTTTCCAGCACAAGGCTACAGTTCTGTTCTCAAGTATCGGGATCTTTGGTGGTTAAGTCTTTTTTTTCTACAAAAAAGTCTCTTGCCTCTGAGGACCTGATGGGTTTAAAAATAATGAAACAAAAAGTTCCTTTCTGTATATATAGCGGGTGATGGTTTTGGGCTCAGATCCCTCTCAATATCGGCTTCTCTGTCTGGTTCACTACTGCTTTTATTCACAAGATTTCATCTGCTGCATTCACGAATCGTTGGGGGATGGCTTTTCACCCTCAGATCTCCCTCTTCCGGGATCAGACCCTCTCGAATGTTAGCCTCCCTCTATCGGGTTCACTATGGCTCTTATTCTATAGTTTCTCCTTTCGCATTCACAAATCTTAATGTCTTTTTTTAAACAATCCACTGTGGACATCTCTCCGTCGGGTTCACTCTTGTCATCACAATGTTCATTTTGGCATCATGCTTCACCCCTATCTGTCGGCATTCCCCCGTCTGGTTCTCTCTTGCCAAACACACAGTTCCTTCTCTTTTCTCACTATGCGGGATTTGCCTCCTTTAGCTTTCCAATTGCGTGCTGGTCAAAGACTTCAGACTGTGCAGGGGGTTTTGCTAGACCCCTGTACGACCACTTTGACCTTTTCCTTGGGGCTCTCCGAAGGCCGTCTGGTATCAGTATTTCCAACAATAGGGGTATCAAACAGAGTGTCGAGTGAGCCCCCACGGGGTGCCGGACCCCGCGGCAGATGGTTTTCCCCTTAAATTGCCATTTACAACATTTGATAAACACAGTTCGGTTTCTTATCGGTCCTCCCTTCGACTCACCGGCTGTGATGACCCATTGGCTTTTCCTGTCTCTTGAGTCAAGGACAGTACAACGGTAGCAAGCATCTCTCCCTACCCTGATTATCACCATAGGAGGGCTCTTTGTACCATTGACATCTGCTGCAACTCATGCTGGCTATTGTTCGCAATCTTATGATTCCTTTCACGGAGGCTGTGTGGGTCTGGGTCGAAAAGGGCAAGGTCGCTTCTCTCCTTGTCGCCCCTTCGCTTCTCATTGCTTTTCTCCTCTCGAACTGACGCCTTGGGATAGCTGTCTCGTCATTCAGTTTGCCTTGCTCGTAGTGTGCTCTCGTGCTCCTCCTTTTATCCCTACGGGGAAAGGAAAGGACCGTCGAGTGTGCCTTATTAATTGCCTGACCCTTGTGTTGGGACATGTCAGGTAATTGGCTATGTTAGTCCGTTGTTTTTCACAGTATGGGAGAGTGTTCGTGTTGGAAGGGGGCAGGGGGTAGAGGTTCTAAATATCCTGCTGAGCATGATGGGGGGGAGGGGTTTAGGGAGGATGTGGAGGACACGTGTCATAAAGTAGATCTCTCGTCCTATGGTTTGTGGTGAGCTTGGAAGGGTGGGTTTTGTAGGGTTGGTGAAATGAGTAGGAGGGATTGTGGGAATTATAGTTTTTTGTCAGGCTTTTAATGTCTCCTGTTGCTAGGGGCCCCTGCTGTGTTTTTCTTGAATGTGTAAATCCATTTCCCCGCCCCACTGTGAGTTGTGAGAGGGCCTTAAGAAAATTCCATTCGTGCCCATGGGACATAGTGTGATCCCCCCTGCACCCTTGTGTATTAGGGGCATTTGTAATTTCATTTTTTCCTTTCCCACCTTTGCTTGTGCTTCCCTTCTTCCGTGCCAATGCTATCCTACCAAACCTTTCCCTTAATCTTCCATCCCATAGACTCTCTTCTCTTGGTGTAGTCAGAGGTGCTTGCTCGGCTCCTCCCTCTGTATCCTCTTTTATGTCATCAAAGTCACTCCAATAATCCTTCCTTCTCCGGGATCCCACATTCTCCTACCCCAGACGGTGTCTGTCTCGTTCTACATGAACAGTTCTTATGGGTGCACTGTCTATTCTGAACAGGAAGTCACCTGCCTTTCACTCGTCCCAGGGTAGATGTTGGGTGGCCCTGCGGGAAACATTGGAACCTCTGCCACCCGTGTTGCTTCACAGGCTGCTCTCAACCTTGGCAATTCTGTGCGTGTCGATTCTAATGCTACCTCTAGGTCTCTTGCACTTACCTCTATGTGGGTCGTCGACTCTGGGGGTGCGACATAATGTGGGGGTAGGGGCAGTACTTGGGACGGCCATTACAGTCCCTCCAGACCTATTTGTCGGGTTGGTGTACCCTTCCACAGGCCGTGTACCTAACAGGTATACCCCCTTTTTCATCTTCCCTTTTTCCCTAGCCTTCTCTATACTCGTCTTTTTGTACTTTTCAGATGTCCCTGCCCACCCCCTTTCAGCCGGTACCTCTGTCTCTTCGAAACATTCTCCAAAGGTCCAATATTTCCTGTCTACTTTATAAGGGGAAACGGTTACAATTTGCGGTCAAGTAGGTGGACATATGTTCCAGGGCACATCGGTCAAAGGATCCCGGCTTGGGCCAGGAGCAGGGCATTCTCTCCCCTTTAGTCTGTCACCCATTGGCTGTGCTACTTCCTAATTGTCTCAGTATAGGGGTAGAGCTTTACATATATGGTCTAAGGGTGTTGGTTCCCATGGTCGTGTCTGGTAAGTGTCTTCTGTCGGGGTTATGCTAGTACTGCTGTGCCACAGTTAAACCAGAAATCCGTCCAATATCGCTTAAAACATGTGCCCTTTTAATCATCTCTAATACCAGTCAATACTGTCAAAAAGTTCTTCGCAAAAAACATCAATTCACTTCCCCCCCCTCCCACGTTCCCCACTAGTAATTCTTCATTTAGTTCCTACACGCTCTCCTGATGCACTCACACACGCCCTTCCTGGACATCCTCCGTACACGTTAAAATACACCAATAAGACAAACTAAAATAATAGGCTAAAATAACAACCACTACTATTCTCAAGCTCTCCAATTATACGGAGCTCCTATGTTTCTCCTTATATTTTCTTCCCGCACTGGTGGAGACTGTGCATAAGTGGCGCCACCCTCTCACGTTGCTCGGGGAGGCTCCTGTACTCCTTTTTTCCTTATCCTTAATATTCTCCTTAAAAAATAAATCAAAAGAAATGGGCAATAAAAAATCTACAAACCATACTTCGCTTTCGTTCACTGCGTGTTGACCCTTTTCACATTGCTCTACACACCCAACCCTACTGTTATCCCTTGCAGGCTGTACTCGCATATTGATGTTCTTCCAAAAGCCTCAGTTCACGAGGAATCCACAACAGGCCTGGGCCTCTATCTGGGGCTGTACCCAGCTTCAATGAGCAGGTGGGAATTCAGCAAAGACGCCACCCGCAAGGACCACTCGGTGTATGCGTTTTGGGGCTGGTCACCATAGGTGGGCACGGCCCTTCCGGAGAGGCCACCTGGATACCTCTGCAAATACAGGGACGATGGAATCACGTAATAAGGGTCCCCAAATGAAGGCAAGTCCCTTTTTACGCACACTCCAGAATAAAGCCAACCTGCTAGGGAAATAGGCCAGGATATAGTGTTGCAAGGATAACCAGGTTTAATGGTACAGAATACAAATATCAGCAAAGGACGCTGCTGCTCGAGAGAGCTCTGACTCATCCTGCTACAAATGGAGGCTTAAAAACCTGACAATCGTCATTACATACAGTACTAAAGGGTGCCACTGATTGAGGGCCCCCTACATATGAGCCTGCTCCATAGAGTATGCCAGGCTGTAATTGGTTAGTTCTTTTGCGTCGGCCTGGGTCCACGTGGGTCAGCTGGGCTCATCCTCGTGATGAAGGAAAGGGCACACATTACTACATTGTTTCATCCTAAACTAAACATGCTAAGCCTGGTTATTATATCATTGTGGAAGGTACCTGGGCGGTGAGGGAAATTGTGCCAGGGTGAAGGGAGGATAAAATACAGTCACTCTGACCCACACAATCAGGGCGTTGTTGATGCCGCAGTTCCTGCACTCAAGATCTCCACCCGGGGTTTTGATGTTTAATTTATCCCTCCCTATACTTCGTGTTACAAGAGATGTTTTTGTGCTTGGAAAAGTACAGCCGCAAATCCGTGGATCTTCTGCAGTCACTGGATTTGTGTTGGGCCAGGGGTGTCTTGCACATATTGTGGACTGCAAAGGTGGGGTTGTCAGGTCAGCGTTGTGGGGCTGGCTCTGGATTGGCTGGGTGGAGGTTGGAGGCCTACTGGCAGTTTAGTGGCATTGAATGGATGCAGTGAAGAGCCTGGTGTTTCACGCTCTTGGATTCAGGGCGCATTCCTTTGGAAGATATTAAATATTTGCAACACTGGAGGGAAAACCTGGAAGTGGACTTTCATGTGAATGGGGCTCTGTGGCTTACTGATATTTGGCCTTGTGAACCGAGAATGTGAAAAGCGCTGTGTTGCAAACGTAATCCTTTTAGGCCTAATACAAAATGGCTATGGGTTTTCTAGTGCTGCGTGTCCACTGTTGCCGCTAATTGCCTCTATATGTTATCTAATGGCTCCCCCCCTCCTTATACACTACATCACCTCATATGGTGTTCGCCTTACCTGAAAGTGCGTGCCTAGGGGGTGGGATAGACTCATTCCCATCCCAACATTGGCTAGAAATTGCCATGCTTGTAATCCCACCCCGGGAAAGCCCAGAGATCAATACTTGGCTTGCTTTCCACCGGGCTGTCATGAAGAGGGATTACATGGGATGGAGAAAGGCAAGCCATATTTTATTTCGCATAAGATATTTAGAGTTTAAGTTGAGCATTTTTTCATTTTTCTGAAAGACCTTTCACATTAGGTGGCAGGAAGCGGTGAGCGAGACAGAGCAGTCTGGCCTGTTGCTTAGAAATCCTCCCCAGACCATATCATTGTAACTGAGTCTGGAGCAGCTCAGCTCAGCTCCAGACTCCAGTAAATGCCACTAGTTGACAAAGCGCTTGCTGCGCAGCCCGATTTGGATGAGTTACAGTGATGCTTGAGAAGGCCAAAGGTTTAGCTGTTTGGGTTGTGCTGGCTTGGCAAATGAGCGCCAGTGAATCTGTTGGTCATCTCCATGACCATAAGTCTGGCTTCAGAGCAGACGGAGGCACGGAAACTGCTCTCTGAAGACCTGTGAAGATCTTCTCACTAATCTCAATTCTAGGCTTCCTTCTGTCCTCATCCTCCTTGATCTTTTCTCTGCTTTTGACCCAGTCAATCATGCCATCCAGATCAATTGTCTGTGAGAACCTGGGCATAATGGATCAGGCCCTGGCTTCGTTGACATCCTTCCTCCTGGACCGTCCCTACCAGGTACAACGTGGGTCCTTTCTCTCCACCACCTCTCTCTCTACATGTGGTGTTCCCCAAGGCTCTAACCTCTCAACCTGGCTCTTCAATGTCTACTTGGCCCCTTTATCGTTACCTTCTCTTCTAACTTTCAGTTTTATGCCGATGACACTCAGCTCTCCTTCAGGCTACCCTCCTCTCCTCTCTCTCTCTCATTCCTGACTGTTTATCTGCGATTCAGGAATGGTGCACCTCAATGATCTCTGCCTTAATGGTAGTAAGACTGAAATCCTTCCGCTTTCCCTCTCGCTCTCTGACCGCCCTCCTTGGGCCCTCTTCCTCCACCTTCCTGTGAGACTTAAAACCTTCGACTCCACTCTCTCCTCTCCTCGCATCACAGACTTTGCCATGACGGCCCACTACCAGCTGCACCTCCTCTGCCCTCTGCAACTAATGCAGTTCAAGACCCTCTGCATCATCGACCAGGCTTTTTGGGGCCAGTGCCCGCACTAGACATCTTCCTTCACAAGCCCTTTGATGAACAGAAGCTTCTCCAGGCGGAGAGTGGGGAGTAGATATCTTGCTCTCTCTCCTCTGCAGGTGCCTCCCTCTAGAATGGCCTCTCTGCCCCTCTCAGACTTGAGCCAGACCACCTGATGCTCTGGAAGCAACTCAAGACATTCCTTTTTGCTTCTGCTTTCTCCCTCTTCCCTGCTGACCAACCGGTATGTTGCGCTGACTGGCTGCCTGGCTACCCTCCAGAGTCTCACTGGTACCAGGCTCCCCCTTTAACCAGCAGCCCCTGCACTGCCTCCAGGCCTACCACACACAGGCCTACTACACACTTGGGGGCTGTATCTGGAACCCTACAATCCCCTGCCTCCTTCCGCTTAGTGCACTACTGCCTTGAGTGCACTTTGTAGTAATATGGTTTACGGAGCAGCTGTGTGTGTGTGTGTGATGTCATGAGCTGTGGAAGGTTGGTGTTGGAGTGTTCCACTGTGTGACAATTAGTGAGAGAGCAAGCTTTGAGCTGAGTAGATGGGTGTGGGGGTGAGCCCGGTGTTTCCCTTGTGATCTTGTGTCCCCTACCATCCCCGTGTCTTGTTGATGGAGTACAGGACAAGGACAATAAAGACCCTAAGAACTTACCTTGAGTACCAGAGGTCTTTGTTACTACACTGGCGACGAGGATAGGATAGTGGGTGGATTGCCTCTTCATTGGCGCTGCTGGGGGGGTGCAGCACTCCTGGAAAACCACCCCCCTTGAGGTCCCCCCACACCCAGGCGGGTCTGTGTTGAGTTGGCCCGTCACAGGTAGTTCGTTGTCCTAGTGAGATCGTGCCATAATTGCCTTGCTATGTCGGAGGGGCAGCGCGACTCGTGATGTCAGCCAGAGCCTTGAGGGCTAACATACGTGATAGTGGAGGCCTTGTAAGAGTGCTGAAAGGCCGACGATCTCCTGTTCGGCTGACAGTACTGCAGCGGCCCGACTATGCTGCTGGCGCTCCTATGGTCATTGGGAAGCTGAGCAGAGTTTGTGTGGGTAGCGCTGCGTGTCCCAGATGGAGAGCGGACCTATTCTGATGCGACGGAGAACGGCCAGCTCAGCTGCGTTCCATGGAGCCGGCAGTTAGTCCATGTCCTGCGGCGAGCGGAGCGGTGTATGTGACTTTCGGGTGCCGGTGCATAGCCTCCATGTCATCCGCTGGTCCTGGGAGTCTGCCGGCGGGGTGTGCGTGGATCTGTGACACGGCGCCTCAAGGCTGGCGTCGGAGTGCCGTGCTGCGCAGCCTTTCACGCTTGTCCGGGGTTTCAGGCTATTGAGGGTCCGCCTGACCACGCCTGATGAGGATGACTTGCAGCTCCGGCTGATGTGTATGGGTCGACACACAAGCCCATCTGGTAATGTCACAACTGGCAGAGGCGTCTCCAGCATGTCATGTGCGCAGAGCAGGAATTTCTGTTGTCCTGCGTGTTCTGTTTGCGCGTTGCCCAGCTCCCGGCCATTCGGGATATTTTCAAGTGTTGTGTTTGATGTCGTATTGGGAGGCATCGTCATGCTCTTGTGGCATGGATTTTAATACTTTCTGCTTTGCAAGCCTGGTTTCCAAGGGGTCGTGAGGAAGAAGGAACTCTCTTCAGTTGGAGCGCACATTGGATTACAACAAGCCTGGTCAGGCATGGTGATAAACTCTTCATGACATTCCGTTTGGAGTTGGATTAATTGGAGCATTTTCTCGCCAGCGTTACGCAGTGCCCGTTATTCATAATGAATTCTGGCGGTACTGGAGGCGAGAGTGGCAAGCCGTAGAACACGTTCCGGGGAGTCAAGACTGCCAAGGTTTGGGGTCAGGTTGGTGTCCGGGCCGTATGCGTGGCAATGAGTGTTTAATATTTGTATATGTTATGGCCCATTATTGTCAGGATAGGTGCTAGAAGTCTGATTTAAAGTCCCATTTTAAGGTTCAGTGTAGTGTTAGGGAGATTGTTGCTGAAGGCCGTTGTAAGTTCCCTGTGGTGTCCTTTTGGTGTGGCCTTTCGTGGGAATAGAACCTTTGCATATGGTTTAGTGTTTTTGCTTTTTCATCTCCCGGGTGGGGGTTTTAATGTTTAATGCAATGGTCATTTGCAGGTGCAAATGACCATTGCATTTCTGTGTTTCATCTGGGGGGTGGAACGTAGTTTCTTGGTAATGTTAACCCATGGAGTGTGGACTGGGGTTCTATCTGAGTTATGGAAGTAAATGCATCAGTGCGACGTCTGTTATTTTGAACACTGACTTTCATGCAGCATTGACATTGTTCGTGCCCAGGAGTTCCACTGAAGTGCATACATGCGCCGTGTTTCATCAGCCGGGGGACTGTACCTAATTTCTTTCCATGTTTTATGCAATGTTTTCAGCTTTTCACATGTAGTTTTCATGATGTCTGCATTCAATTTCCATGTTATTATGCAATGTTATTAGAACGCCATATTGTGCATGCTTAATGTTATCAGTGTTTGGGGTGTGAGTGTGGTGTATGGGTGCATGCAAGTAGTGGTGCACCTGTGGTCACACGTTTATTACTGCATTGGGTTCTTAGCGCCTGGTACGTGTGGCGTGGCAGTTCTCCAGGTCTGTCTGTGTGAGAGTTCGCGTTGAGCTAGGTGACAGTAGGAGTTGTTGTTTTCCATAGTGCCCGGTTTTAATACTGGGGTAGGTCACTATGGCGTTTTGGTCATGAGTTGGATTCATTCCCATGTGTGTGTGTGTGTGTAGAATGCTTGGTGTGCCTTTTCTCATTCCGTGTTCTGTTTGTAGTGCCGGGGCAGGACTGTGTGTTTTGTGGTGTATCTCGGGGAAATGTTTATCGGTGGTTTCATAGTGCCTGGTTTGGTCCCAGGGTAGGTCGCTATGGTGTTTTTGGTCCCAGTTGTGCATTATTCCTGAGTGTGTGGTTGGAGTTGATGTGGTGGTTTTGGTGTGGTGTTGTGGTCATTAGTGCCTCATTTGTTATCCGGGTAGGTCACTATTGGCTTTGGTGTTGTGGTCATTAGTGCCTGATGGTTATCAGGGTAGGTCACCTTTGGCGTGGGGTTGTTCTCTGGGCAGTGGGGTTGTTCTCAGGGCAGTTGTTTTGCTGCATTGTGTTTTATAGCGTTTGTTTTAACTTCAGTCTGGTCGCTATGCCTGAGTTGTGTTGAATTTTCATGTCGTCCATAGTGCTTGGTCTAAGGGCCGAGATAGGTCACTATGAGTTTGGGGTTTTTAACTTTGCCAGTTTACTTCCTGATTCTGAGTTTGGTAAATCAGGTTGTCACTGGTAGTTTAGAAATGGTGTAATGTTAGAAGGAGGAAATGGCCAACGGTTTTGTGGTAGTGGAGTAGTATTGTGGATGCGGTTCTTCTTTTTACTGCGGTCAGGATTGTGCTGCGTGGGTCCCTCGGTTGTTGTTGGGCATTTGTTGTTGCTCCCTTAGGGGGCGGTTGGTTTGTGCTCAGAGGGGCAGCTCTGATACTTCGGGGTTGCAGACCGGAGTGGAAGGTGTTAAGTGCGCTGGAGGTTCGGTTTGGTTAGGTAGTTGTGTTAGTGTTACTAGGTGGCTAGGGGTGGCAGCCCTATGTCCTGAGGGGCAGCTCTGGTGCTCTGTTTATTATTTTTTGAGGCCTTGACGTGTTAACCAAGGGATTTGGTGAGTTGTGTTTTGGAGTTAGTGTGCCGTTGGCATTTTCTACTTGGCCCGGTTTGGCCTGTGAATGGTTTCATTTTTTGTGGTTCCTATTAATTGAAGTTGCCAGGGGTTCTGGGCATAGGCGGCCGCTATGTTGCGGAATTTCTGGTACTGTGTTTTGTTTGGATGTTTAAGGTTTGGTGCTCGTCACGTTACCTTAGTCATTCTTTTGTGTTTCCCTAGGGAGGGAGAGGTGTAGTACTCTAGCTTACGGAGCAGCTGTGTGTGTGTGTGTGTGTGTGTGTGTGTGTGTGTGTGTGATGTCATGAGCTGTGGAAGGTTGGTGGTGTGTGTTCCACTGGATGACAGTGAGAGAGCAAGCTGTGAGCTGAGTAGATGGGTGTGGGGGTGAGCCCGGTGTTTCCCTTGTGATCTGGTGTCCCCTGCCATCCCCGTGTCTTGTTGGAGTACAGGACAAGGACAATAAAGACCCTAAGAACTTAACGTTGAGTACCGGAGGTCTTCATTACTACACACTTCCCCCTTCGCTCCCCCTGGCACTTCCCCTCTCCCCCCTCCCTGCACTTTTGCATATCGCACTTGCACGATCTAAATGACAAAATGCCTTGTAAGATTAAGATTCTCCCTCTGTCTTCCCTCCCTTGTCTCTTCGCGCCTAGAAATATTTGTTTCCAGGCGTGTTATAAATTATATCTTATCACTTACAAGCTGGGTTTCAGACCGGGATCAGTGCTGTGGATCAATGCCTTAGGTTAAGTTCAATCCTGGCCAGGTATGTTTCCCTACAGCACTGCAGGATGTATGCAATATTTATGGATTTACGCACACCGTTTGATTGTGTTTCACGCAGTAAATTATGGTCAGCTTTAAGAAATAACGGTGTCCTTCTACACTGGTAATAGGGCATCAGTAAAATGAGGATTGAGAAGGGAGACAACATAAACATTTGCGGTAGAGGAGCGGTTCGCCTGGGGTGTGTGCTGACCCCCCCCTATATATATATATATATATAATATATATATATATATATATATTTTCAAGGATATGTTGGTCTATAGCCTTGACCCACCAAAACTGAAGAAGGATAGGCTCCCCACGTTTTATTACGCTGATGATTCAGTGTTATCAACTCCACCCATGTCTCCGAGACTCCACCTGCAATCCTTTGTTGGAAAAAGCAAAGCACTTTCTATGGTGTTCAATTCTGGAAAAAACGGCTGTGGCAAATTTGGAGAAATATAGTGGAGGAGTTTGTTGCTTTTAATACAATCGTGGCAGGGGTGCAGTCTCACCCGCCATAAAATTATACAAATTTCAAGGCTGGGCGACAAATCTGTACTGGGCAGAATTGTGGGGGCACTGTATGTCCCATTTAAATGTAGTCGATCACATTTTTTAAGAGTTTTACTCCTGCAATCAAAAGGAGCACCTATGGCCAGTCTGCGGTGGGAATGTGACCTAAAGCCAATATCTGCGGTATTGGCAAATAAACCACTGTTATATTGGATGAGAATATGCTGCGCACCGCAATTGCGTGAATACAGAGATGTGATCTTCCGTTTGTTCAATGTATACAGATCGGGCTCTTTGCCCTGGTTCAGGTTCATTTTATGGCCTAGCGGGTTTGGACATGATACACCCTGGTCAAGCCCAGCAGGTTTGACTACTGGTGAAAAAAACTGTTTCATAGAGTAACTATAAATAACATGAGACAGGCTTTTATCAAACCGAGTACTGGTTCTTTTTATATCGAGCTAAAAACAACAGAACGCTTCTAGCCTTATCTCGATTGTTTTGGTCCTGGATATGCACAAACATTATATATCCAATTCCGTAATAACACACTGAAGCTGGCTACATTCACATCCAAGTGGTCACATCTTCATGATTGTCTCATCTTCATGAAAATCTCGCAGAGAGGATACCCCTGCGGGGAACTGCCGTAGGCAACAACGGTCGCGGTTTTTCTCCTGCTCCTCAGCCGCCGCCTCAGGTGACACCGCCACCAATAAACCTACTAAATGAGGATTTTCCACACTTGCACGAGACCCTGGTGGGAGGACGCATTGCATCTCATTGGGAGGCGTGGCAGACCATCACAGAACTAATGATATTTTTGTTAACCATGGTCCTGTTCACTTAGGCACAGGTGGAAAAGCTGGTCTGATGCAGGGAGGGAGGGGAGGGCAACCAGCACAATGATGTGGGGGAGTGCGAGAGGGGAATTAAATCTCGGATTCTTAAATCTAAGCAGCTAGCCGTCACAAGTGCAGAGATTGAGGCATCGGAATAGTCATGTAATTTTTATTTGGAAAGTTCCTTGCAAAAGGGTGGTTGCCCAGAGGGTGGGTGAGGTGATATCAAAATATCACTAAAAAATGCACTGTCCCACTTGTTATGGGATGGGAAAACCCATGTTGTTGTGGGGTTTTCTCTCAATTACATGCAGTAACCCCTGTTGGTATTGGGGGTATCATAAAATGTTGTGGTGAGGCCACAACAGGTGAGGTCGACCGGTTTCGATGGTTCAAGGGTGATTAACGACCATCTTCTTCAGGACAAGATCGATTTTCATATGCTGCTGAGTAGCGACTGTCCTCTTAGTAGGGCAGCAATAACAGGCTGCAGAGGGATCCTGGAATAGGAGACACAAAAGACATAATTGCAGAGAGTGCATGAATAAGCCTCTAACTGCAATATTGCAACAGTGGTGCATCCAAAGTGCAGCTAAAAAACCTGTTACAAGGCAAATGAATGCTACCAAAGACAAGGTGCTCGCCAATTCAGAGCAAAGAGCGCCACTGTAATGGTGGCTAAACAACATAGACAAGTCAACCCCATGGTGAAGGGAAAGAAAGTGGCAAGACCTGTGCACGTGAGGGAAAAAGGGGGGGCACGGTGGGGGATGGGAGGGGGCGGACCGTGGAGTGTGCGAGGGGACCTACCTGGAAAGGATGACTGAGCTATCCAGGAAATACACTGGGAGCAGTGAGAGAGCTCTCTCCAGTAGCGAACCTGCAAAGAAAGCGATGCTGTAAAGGACTGGATGGTTGTCGGGCGGTGCTGAAGGGAGCAGAGAAATACGCATACCTGGGAAAAGTCAATCGAGGCGAGCGCATGAAAACTGCAGTCTGCTCCGTCCTAAGGATGTGGGTGTACTGAGCGGCAGCGAAAGATGTCTGCCGTGTGTGACGCTGCATGGAGGCGGGGCACCATCCGTGATGGGCGCGTAAGCCAATCGGCGGTGGGCGCGTCACGGGCTTGTCAGTGGAAGGTTGGCCTATCAATAGGCAGCCCAGGCGGAAGTCTATGTTGCGGGCGGCCAATCAGGACACACATATGCGAGGGGGTGTGTGCTGCCGAGCTAGGGCTAGAGGGGGGTGGCCATGTATCGGGTGAGATGGCTGGGGGAGAGCCGGCCAAGGCGTGGCCCGTGCAATAAGGTAAGCGCGCGCGAGGCCAATCGTTGGTCACTCAGCGGTGGGTGTGTATGTGAGGACAGGACAAGGCTGGTGTCGGGGCAGGCAAGGGGAGGAGTCCTGGTGTGGACTCTCAGGGGGGGCTGTGAGGCAAGGTGCCTGGGCCAGGTGGTGGGTGCAGGGGGTGAGTGATCAGGACAACAGGTGAAGAAGTGAAAGTAATGCCAGGAAATGAGCAGTGAAAGAAGGGGAAACGGTGAAAGAACAACTAAAAAGCTCTCTTGTGCGAGTTCCACAAGTGCACCAGATGATTAAATCAAAACAGATGATTAAATCAAAACAGAAGGCAAGAAGAGTTGGAGATGCAACACGGGTAGGTCAAAAGGGAGAATACCAATGGGTGAAAAAAAAGGGAGACAGTTGTGAATGAAACGGAAATACATATAGCAGTTAAAGAATGCATCAAACATTTCATATGTTATCCCGTTAATCACACAGATACATCAGCCAGAGAATAGTGCATTTTTTGGCGGAAGGACACACAGCAGAGTCTTTTCAATGGACCATTTTGGAAAAAATCAAGTACCCGAAGCGAGGAGGCAACTACCACGCTATACTCTTTACTCAAGAACAGAAGTGGATTTTCCGCTTAAATACCTGTAAACAAGGGTTGAACGAAGCAATGCAGTGGCAAGAACTGGCGGTGCTACAGCATTGAACCTTGACATTTCATGAATCACTATTCTCTGGCTGATGTATCTGTGTGATTAACGGGATAACATATGAAATGTTTGATGCATTCTTTAACTGCTATATGTATTTCCGTTTCATTCACAACTGTCTCCCTTTTTTTTTCACCCATTGGTATTCTCCCTTTTGACCTACCCGTGTTGCATCTCCAACTCTTCTTGCCTTCTGTTTTGATTTAATCATCTGTTTTGATTTAATCATCTGGTGCACTTGTGGAACTCGCACAAGAGAGCTTTTTAGTTGTTCTTTCACCGTTTCCCCTTCTTTCACTGCTCATTTCCTGGCATTACTTTCACTTCTTCACCTGTTGTCCTGATCACTCACCCCCCTGCACCCACCACCTGGCCCAGGCACCTTGCCTCACAGCCCCCCCTGAGAGTCCACACCAGGACTCCTCCCCTTGCCTGCCCCGACACCAGCCTTGTCCTGTCCTCACATACACACCCACCGCTGAGTGACCAACGATTGGCCTCGCGCGCGCTTACCTTATTGCACGGGCCACGCCTTGGCCGGCTCTCCCCCAGCCATCTCACCCGATACATGGCCACCCCCCTCTAGCCCTAGCTCGGCAGCACACACACCCTCGCATATGTGTGTCCTGATTGGCCGCCCGCAACATAGACTTCCGCCTGGGCTGCCTATTGATAGGCCAACCTTCCACTGACAAGCCCGTGACGCGCCCACCGCCGATTGGCTTACGCGCCCATCACGGATGGTGCCCCGCCTCCATGCAGCGTCACACACGGCAGACATCTTTCGCTGCCGCTCAGTACACCCACATCCTTAGGACGGAGCAGACTGCAGTTTTCATGCGCTCGCCTCGATTGACTTTTCCCAGGTATGCGTATTTCTCTGCTCCCTTCAGCACCGCCCGACAACCATCCAGTCCTTTACAGCATCGCTTTCTTTGCAGGTTCGCTACTGGAGAGAGCTCTCTCACTGCTCCCAGTGTATTTCCTGGATAGCTCAGTCATCCTTTCCAGGTAGGTCCCCTCGCACACTCCACGGTCCGCCCCCTCCCATCCCCCACCGTGCCCCCCCTTTTTCCCTCACGTGCACAGGTCTTGCCACTTTCTTTCCCTTCACCATGGGGTTGACTTGTCTATGTTGTTTAGCCACCATTACAGTGGCGCTCTTTGCTCTGAATTGGCGAGCACCTTGTCTTTGGTAGCATTCATTTGCCTTGTAACAGGTTTTTTAGCTGCACTTTGGATGCACCACTGTTGCAATATTGCAGTTAGAGGCTTATTCATGCACTCTCTGCAATTATGTCTTTTGTGTCTCCTATTCCAGGATCCCTCTGCAGCCTGTTATTGCTGCCCTACTAAGAGGACAGTCGCTACTCAGCAGCATATGAAAATCGATCTTGTCCTGAAGAAGATGGTCGTTAATCACCCTTGAACCATCGAAACCGGTCGACCTCACCTGTTGTGGCCTCACCACAACATTTTATGATACCCCCAATACCAACAGGGGTTACTGCATGTAATTGAGAGAAAACCCCACAACAACATGGGTTTTCCCATCCCATAACAAGTGGGACAGTGCATTTTTTAGTGATATTTTGATATCACCTCACCCACCCTCTGGGCAACCACCCTTTTGCAAGGAACTTTCCAGTTATCAATGCTAAAATAAAAATTACATGACTATTCCGATGCCTCAATCTCTGCACTTGTGACGGCTAGCTGCTTAGATTTAAGAATCCGAGATTTAATTCCCCTCTCGCACTCCCCCACATCATTGTGCTGGTTGCCCTCCCCTCCCTCCTTCCCTGCATCAGACCAGCTTTTCCACCTGTGCCTAAGTGAACAGGACCATGGTTAACAAAAATATCATTAGTTGTTTGGTCTTGCCCTCACCGGCAAGTTGATGAATCTTTTTCCCCAGAAAACCGTTCCCTGTGTATCAGTATTTCCCTACGGTTTGGGAAGGCAATTGCCACTCTGGCTCTTCGAGCTTTAATTTACCCTGTTGTTTTTTTCTAGACCATCACAGAAGACAGATGGGTCTTGTCAGTCGCTCGGGCGGGCTTCCGTTTACCTCTACCCCCTACCCCACCCCTCAACCCTCCTTTTCAGCCGTGGGGAACGCCCTCCCTCAAAGCCAAGGTTCAGAAACTTCTGGACCTCAGAGCTGTGGAACCCGTTCCCCTTGGGGAGCGAGGGGAGGGCTTCTACTCCCAGCTGTTTACGGTGCCCAAACCCAACCAGGCTGGCCTGCGCCCCATCCTAGACATTTCCCAGTTCAATCTTTTCCTACCCCAAGAGAAATTCAAGATGATCACGCCCAGCCAGATACGCTCCTCCTTGCAGATGGGCGATTGGCTCAGTGTGGTGGGATCTTCAGGATGCGTGCAAGCATATCCTGATTTGGAACCCACACAGGAGATATCTCCGCTTCTCTTTGGGAGAGGAGCACTTCCAGTTTCGAGTGCTTCCTTTTGGCCTCAGCTCGGCGCCTCGTGTCTTCACAAAGATGATGTCGGTGATTGCGGCCCATCTTCGTCTTCAGGGTATCCATGTGTATCCATATTTGGACGACTGGCTCTTACGCAGCCCTTGTCAGCTGGCAGCAGCGGGCAATCTCCAGTCTCTCCTTCAGCTCCTGTTCCATCTTGTGCTGTCGGTGAACTGGCGGAAATCTTCCATGGCGGTCTCGCAGGATCGGATTTTCCTGGGTTTTCGCTGGAACACGATCGACTGCAGAGTGTACCTGACCGGGGACAGAATGGCGGATATGGTAGCCACGTGTCAGATGTTTGCGCAGTCGGAGAGCATGTCGGCCTGGTGGTTCCAGAGGCTTCTGGGCCTCATGGCCTCGTGTGTGCTGGCTCTTACTCGTCTCAAGATGAGACGGACCCAGATGCCTCTTCAGAGTTCCTGACGTCAGGCTGTGGACCCAGATTCCAAGCTGATGATTCCGGATTCCATGAGAGTGGACCTGGATTGGTGGTCATCTCTCAGCAACCTGTCGGTGGGTGCAGGGTTTCAGGACCCAGCTCCTATGGCGACGATCACGACGGACTCCTCCCTCCTGGGGTAGGGTGCGATGCGATGTTAGATCTTCTACAAGTCTCGGACCTCTGGTCGCCTCAGGACAAGCTTCTGCACATAAATCATTTGGAGCTTCTGGTGATCTTTCTAGCGCTCAGGGCGTTCAGACCGGTCATTGCCAACAAGGTGGTCCGCATACGCACGGACAATGTGGTGTCAATGTATTACATCAACAAGCAAGGTGAACAAAGCCTCTCTTCCACCGCCCCCCCTCGTGGACCTGTCAATCCAGATTTGGGAGTGGGCTGTGCTTCATGGTGTCTGGCTGCTTGCAGTGCACATCCCGGGCCAGCTGAATGTCACAGCGGATGCCCTCAGCCGGCGGACAGTGGTCCGCTACGAGTGGGAGTTGAAGGCGGAGGTCCTCTCATGTATTTTCGTACGTTGGGGCACACCGGAGGTGGACCTTTTTGCTACGGCAGTAAACAAGAAGCTTCCCCAGTATGCCTCCAGAGGGGGGCTGGGAGCCTCCTCTCTGGGGGATGCTCTCGAGATCCCATGGCACAACATGAGAGCTTACGTCTTCCCGCCTCTAGTTCACTGAGCAATTTGCAAGCTGAAGTACTCGGTGAACTGCTCCTTCCTACTCGTAGCCCCCTGGTGGCCGGCGGTTTATAGTCATAAAATCGAATACAATAATGTCGAGAAAAAAAAGTCGGATTTCTTTTTTATGTTTTTTATTCAAAAAATGTTTCCCCCAACCCCCTTTTTTAAATTTTTTTTTTTTGTTTTGGCCTTTTTTTTTTTTTTACAACCAGAACCCCAAAAAAATATTAAAAAAAAAAAAAAAATTCCCTTTTTTTGACCTTTTTTTCGATTTCGTTTTTTTTGTAATTTGACATTATTTATTTGATTTTTATGACTGCACACCGTGGCCGGCCAGGTTTTGGTTCTCAGAACTTCAACACCTGTCGGTGTATCTGCCGATCAGGTTACCAGTGACCCCCGATCTTCATCAGGGGGAACAGCAGGTATAGCTCCCCTCCCCACAGTCGCTCAGCTTGGCGGGATGGTGCCTGAGTTCAGGTCTTTAGAGCATCTTAACTTGTCTGCTGATAACATGCGTATTATCCAGACAGCCAGGAAACCCTCGACCAGATCCCAATACAGGAGTAAATGGCTCAGGTTCCGTCTTTGGTGTTTGGGAAAGCAGTTGGATCCAAGGGTGGCTACGATTGACACTGTGCTGTCCTTCGTGTCCTCCCTAGCGGAGTCTGGTGTTCCTGTCCTGCAGAACTTACCTTTCAGCGGTCGCCGCTTATCTTTCTACTGACCAATGTTCCTACTCTCTGAGTAACTCGGTCGTCAAGAGGCATTTTGCAGGCTTGACACGCCTCTACCCTTCAGTTCGTAGTCCGCACCCGCCGTGGGACCTAAATGTAGTCCTGACGGTGCTGTGCCATAAGCCTTTTGAACCCATGGCCACGGTGGACCTCAAGTACCTATCATGGAAAGTGTCCTTTCTGGTCGCCGTTACCTCAGCAAGGCGGGTGAGTGAGCTCCAGGCCTTGTCAGTGGAGCATCCCTTCTTGGTCTTTCACGAGGACAAGGTGGTCCTACGGACAAACCCTGCCTTTCTACCGAAGGTGGTAACTGAATTCCATCTGAATTAGTCGATCTCCCTGCCGGTCTTTTTTCCGAACCCTACCTCAGAGGCAGAAAGGGTTCTGCACAGTCTTGATGTCAGAAGGGCCCTTAAATTCTACCTTGACAGGACTACCGAGCTTAGGAGTTCTTGTCAACTTTTTGTGACTTTCGGTAACCCTCAGGGTAATCAGGCGTCTAAGGCGACTATTTCTCGGTGGATCGCTGCCTGCATTACGGAGTCTTTCACCGTCCAAGGGCTGAAACCTCCTAAGGGTATTCATGCACACCTGGTGTGGGGCAAGGCAGCTGGGGTTGCTTTTCAGAAGTATGTCCCCTGGGAGTCCATCGCTAGGGCAGCTATTTGGGCCTCCCCATCCACTTTTTGTAAGCATTGTCTTGACATGAGCTCGAGAGCTGATGCTCAGTTTGGTCAGGCTGTGCTGAACCTTTTTCAATAAGGAGTATTTCCATCCACACGTAGTTCAAGTTAGGAGTGCTTTGGAATCTCCCATAAGTATGGAGGAAAGGGGACGGGACGTAGGAGTATAACCAGGTTACTCACCGTAGTGACCACGTTACTCCTAGTCCATAGTCCTCTTTCCTCCCCGCCCGCTGTCCCCTCTAATAAGGTTCCTCTGTTATTGCTAATAGGTCTCTGACCTGGCGATAGAAAAGGACTGATGGGCGATGCGTGGGTCGGAGCCAAGGTGGGCGGGGTTACGGCCGCATGCCGGCCCCGCACAAAAAGAGAGGAAGGACACATTTTTAAAAAATTCTTTTTGGATGCTTTTTACAAAGTGCTCCGGTCCCGTCCCACAGGACGGAGAAATGTCCCATAAGTATGGAGGAAAGGGGACTATGGACTAGGAGTAAGATGGGCACTACGGTGAGTAACCTGGTTATTTATAGCCGAATAAAGCTATGTTTGTACAATAGGTTAGGTAGCCTTTGCAAAAGATACCTGGAATAGTTTGTTTGATGTAATTATTTTTGTAGCTTTACAGTTTGGTGGACGTGGACCAATAGGGTGTCCTGGCCCTGTTCTACTACAAAAAGAGCTACTAGTTCTTTACTGATGCCTTAGAGAGCATTAAAAAAAGCTTTAATTTTCCTAGGAAAATATTTAAGGCGATGGTGAAACCTGCGTGTGCTATACCGGGATAAGCATGGTATACTGTCATTTCATAATAAGGTCAACCTTCTGTTTAAAAACAAAAAAAATCAATAACGCGATATCCCTTGTGGGTAGAAAAGTTGAGTGCTTTGTCTAGCGGGAGAAAGGAATAGAGAGGAAGGCCAAGGAGTATGCTCGAGCAGTAGTAGAGTTGCTGATTATGAGGGTGGAGAGTACAGTTTTCATATAGTGGGATAAGGATGGATTAATTTTCCGAATGTTGAGAAGGTTAATACGAGCAGCAGGGCGAGGGAATAAGAAGAACCAGTGGGACAGAGATGGGTGAACGGAGGGTAGATGTTAAAATGGATTGCTATAATCTGGCCTAGAGGATAGATTATAGGCCACTCTAGTTATAGTGAACAGGGGACTCTGAGAGGTTAGCCACAATCAAATCAAGGTAGCAATGGAGAGCCGTTGAGGCTCATTCTCACGAGAGTGCGAGTGTGGTCGGGGGCCCTCCTTGAGTTCACATAGTATGGCACATGATAATTCAGTTGATAATTCAATTTAGACAGGCAAGTACAAAAATAATAGATGTATACTAGACCCAAAACACACACTAGAATCTAGGTGTCCAGAAGCGTCAAAGACAGGATCGTGCTCATCTAGGAGTTCCGTCCAGTGATAAGGTGGTGGGGCATGTACTCCAACATCGCCGGGGCCACAGATTTCCAGAGTCCTCCATACCAGGAATGGTCACGACAGGCGCTTCCCTGGAAGGGTGGGGAGCACACACTGGATGTCTACACACCAGAGGCCTGTGGCTGCTGGAGGAGAAGGCGCTACACATCAATGTCCTGGATCTACAGGCTTTGTTTTGGACCCTCAAGTCTTTTCTTCTGTGCCTCCAGGGCAAAGTGCTGAGGGTCTTCACGGACAAAACAACCACAATGTTTTACATCCAGAAGTGGGGGGGGGGGGGCACCAGATCCCCGGTGCTCTCTCGAGAGAGGCATGGGAGTTGTGGCACGGGGCCGTCGCCCAGGGGATATTTCTCATTCCCTTCCTCCTAGCGGGAGTCAAAAGCATTGCTGCAGACTCCCTCAGTAGGGAGCTGTTCTCTTTCCACGAGTAGGAGCTTCGGAAGGATCAAGTGGACAACCTCTTCCTCAAGCGGGGCAGTCCCCAGATCGATCTGTTTGTGACGGCGACGAACACCAAGTGCCGGAGGTTTGCCAGCAGGTTTCCCCAGCCAGGGAGCATGGACGAAGCATTCTGCTTCCCTTGGGAAGGCCTGTTCCTTTGTGTTCTTTCCATTGCCGTTGCTGCTACTACGAGTCATCCATCAACTCGGACTGTGCCGGTGCAGGATTATCCTCGTCTCACCAGTGTAGCCGAGGCAAATCTGGTACCCAGACCTTCTCGGCGTGTCAGCGTCCCCTCCAGTCAAGCTACCAGTGGTCGCAGATCTTCTCGTCATGGAAGGAGGTGCAATCCTGCACCACAACCAAGGATCGCTGAGCCTGAAGGCCTGGCTCCTACAGCATTAGAGTTCAGTGGTTATGAGCTGCCTGCGGACTGCAGGGAGGTCCTCAAGGTTCAGTCAGAATTTCATCTGTACGAGCCCTTGGTGTTGCCAGTGCTTTTTTATTTTTCGAACCTCTTTCGCCGGCTGAAAGGACTTTGCACTCGCTGGATGTGGCTTGAGCACTGAAGTTTTATGTAGCCCGCAAGAGTTTCCGGAAGACTTTTCAGCTTTTTGTGAACTTTGGTCCTGTGAACCACGGGAAGGCCTTGTCCAAGGCTTCCATCTGAAGGTGGCTCTCCGGCTGCATCACTCATGCTCACCGGTTGGTAAACCGACCACTGCCTAGCAGTCCGAGAGCCCATTCTACCAGAGCGATCACTGCTACGATGGCATTTCTGTCTGGTGCGCCCCTGCTGGACATCTGCAAGGCTGCTACGTGGAGGTCTACACACATTTTCACGAAATTCTACTGTGTCGGCAGGAATTCCAGGGGGAATCCAGAGTCTGCCAAGCAGTGCTACGCAACCTGTTCGCTTGAAGGTGAGCCTGGTGAGGAGGTAAGAGTAATTGCTTCTGTTGAGCCTTGCCACCTCCCGTTGTTGTGTATGTATGTACTGCTATGTATTCTTTATTCATGAGCATGTGAATCCATGCCAGACCCCATGCTGGAGAAGGAACAAGTTACTTGCCTGGAACTGTTGTTCTCCAGCATGCTTCTGGCATGGATTCACATGCGAACCCACCCTCCTGCCCCTTGCGCCTCTTCTTGGTCATACTGCCAGTTTACGTGCTACCAAATCTGAAGATGGCTGCCAGAGGAGGGGCTTAGGTAGAGGGCAGTCATTGGCTCGGGCATTATAACCCAGAGTTCAGGGATTGCTTTATAGTAGAAAGACAGTTTATAGACGAAAGTGAAACTGTTTTTTCTTTTACCGAGGATTACCTGCCTGACGGGGAATATTCATGAGCATGTGAATCCATGCCGGACCCATGTGAATGGAGGAACTGCCATACTGATGGATCGATATATGGCCTGTGGATCCAGAGCCTACATGCAGTTGCCTAAGAATTGGGGAAGGAATAAGCTCTTTTGTAATGGTACATTTCCCAGCATTAGTGATTCCCAAAGTGATCTCAACATTGATGGTTTTCCAAAGATGACTGAACATCAGAGGAGGAAGAGGGAGAATTATTTCTCATCAAAATCAATGAAGGACAATGAAGACATTCCAGGTAAGCATAAACTGTTCAGAAAGACAGCAATGCTAATTACTTCTATGTATAGGGGAGGACTCCAGACTGCAGTGAAAGCCAGGTGGCTGCAGATCACCAGATGTGAGATGCTGCAGACAATCAATGCAACCATCTAAGGATTCAATTCTATTAGAGAAGAATTGAGAGCCGTCAGTCTGACTCTCCAGTACAGGCATGTCCTGGACTGAATTACAGCAATCGAAGGAGACTTGCATGCCAAGGTCGGGCCTTCTTGCTGTACATTCACACCATCCATGATGGAGAAAATGGGATGCTGACAGAAGCAATAACAATGCTGATAACCCTGCATACACAGATGGAAGATGAAGTTGATGCGACAGCAGGAGATGACTGGTCCTCCCTTTTTTTTTTTCTTTTTTTTTTTTGTACTACTTTTTATTGGCAGAGTTATCAGAGTACAATGGTTACAGTAATGCATCATTATCGATGGAGAGGCAAATTTACAGTGCATCTTAACAGTGGTACATCATAGCGCATAAATGGCATTAGTACATGGGTCGGGATAGAGTGGTATTGGTTCGGTTTTCCATAAAGTTATTGTTCATGGAGGAGGGACTCCAAGTAGGATCGTAACTCGGCCCAAGCATTGCTGGGGCGGGAAGTAGGAGGTAATGAGCCCAAGTACAGTTCTTCACAGCTCTGGGCCCAGGTAAGTGCAATCAACAGGTCTTAGGACGGGGTGGGGCTGTGTGCTTCCATTTCAACAGGAAGCATCTCTTGGCTTTCATACAACCTTTATTTTATTCAGGAGATTATACCACATGCGAAACGGAGCTCCCAACGGGGGGCGGCCACGGGAAACCCTTAGTACCCCGGAAAGTATTTTTAATACTGTGTCCCAGAATGTACGTAGTTGGGGACATGACCAGAACACATGTATATGCTTGGCGGAGCTAATTTGGCACCTGGGACAAAATTGCTCTATATCTTGGGAAATCTTACTGAGTTTTCCGGGGGTGTAGTATAGTTTGTTCAATAGTTTTTTATTGTATGCATTTGAATCTAAAGTTCAAGGAGACCCGTTTAGTGTGTGCACACACGCGCTTTTAACTGGGTGTTTGATAGGTCAATCCCCAAGTTGTCAGACCAGCTATGGAGTATTGGTGGGGATGACGTGGAGCGTGTATTTACAAGCATGTGATTTAGTGTTGATAGGATGTGTCAGGTGCTGCAAGAATTGACAATAAATGCCAGCTTGGCAGTGGGACGTGGAAAGTCTCCCGATATAGGTTTGGATGCGAGCACCAGGTGGGGGCGTTCCACTGCAAAGAAGGGGGGAGGACAGGTGTGTCTAATAGTCCCGGAGGAGATTATCCACTGCTTGTTCCATACCTCCAGACAGGGCATCCTCTGGGACCCCCAAGATACAGATATTTTCTCCTGAAACGTGATTCGAGATATCGTACTTATTTCTCACAACTTTCATCTAATTCACCAAGGATGTAACTGTGGTTTGTAGCCCCTGTACCACATCTTCAGTCACCCCATTCTTCGTTTCCACTTCAGTGATACGCCCGGATTCTTTGGTTAGCTGTGAGCGCATTGATGCCACATTAGCTGTAATGTCATCTATCTTTTCGTGGACAGCTGCAAATCCTTTAGACTTGACTTCCATCATCTGCGTAAGGTCTGGGGATAACGCCATGATGGGCTTGATCTGGTCTGGGGGTGGGCTGGCAGAGGGTCCAGGATTATCACATGGGGCAGCCTTTGCAAATGTATCCATTGCTCCTATTTTCTTCCTACTGCCTGCACCCCTAGTCATGGTGGCTGTGTGTGGAAGGATTCATCTGTGTAGGAGCATCCATGGTGTAAAGCCAGGGGTTCTTGGGTGCCAATCGGTGCTCTACAGTACCCCTACCACCAATCTGTGGGTGTAGAGTGCTATTCCAGGCCAGTATGTCGGTGGAGCGGGCTATTTTGTGGCACAGGGTAGTAGAGGGCCAGGGGGTCACAGCTGGGTAGGGGTGTATTCAGGCCACCGGTGTCAATTTCTGGGATGTGATGCAGCCTTGCTTAGTTGGCGAGGGAGCTACTCCTGCGAGTCGCTGCAAACTGTCAGTTGTTCAAAATCCTGGGTGTCCACTGGTGCCTGGCTTAGGAGGAAGTCGATGCAAAGTGCCCCGTGGTTCCCTGGTCACATAACTGCTGTTTTTTGGAATGGTGAGTATGCTGGCTCAGCACGGGATCTGGGCCCAGGCTGGTTGATTCAGGAAGTCCCCTGTGGGTTGCTGAAGCGGAGTGAGGAACAAAGCACAATGTGGCCTGTGGGCTCTCAGGTTGTACCAGAAGATGCACCAGGCTGGCCTGTGCAACTGAGCAACTGGGACACTCACTGTGAATATGGCTTGTGTAAGCTGTTGTTGGTGCCCTGTTGTGGCCAAGATTCAGTTTGCAGTATTAAAGCTGCGCAGGGGTGCCTACGTCGCCACCAACACTGGCTGGTTAGTTTTGTGAGCCCCCTGTGGAGCGGGAATCAGTGCGCGGGGTGGCCATTGGGCCCTCCAGTTGTATCAGGAGATGTCGCAGACCAGTTTACGCAGCAGGGGCACTCATCACCAATATGGCCCAGGTATGTAGTTGTAGGTGCTCTGTGTGGTGGGGATCCGGATGCCTGCTTTACAGCTGCATAGTGGTGCCTATTCCATTGTCAACACTGGCGGAAGGTCTGCACATGGCCCTCCATCTACTGTCCGCCATCCACCGCAGGAGGGATACTACGTCGGAACAGGACCGCGGTGAGGGACAGTCAGGGCTGCATAAATTGATGTTCCTCCGATTGCACTTCGGGAGGTGCGGCTGCTAGTGCCGGGCCGAGCAACGCGGTCTGCCCAGCGGGCGCAGTGCGGCTACCCTGATGTGCACGCGTTGGCGTAGGATCTGGTGGGGGAGTCCAGGTGTGTTGTCAACTCCAGAAGTGTTAGGAGCTGGAAGAGTCTGGCCGCACCACGGGCTGGTGCGGCAAGTGCGATTGCTTTCCAATCGCCTGACGGTCCCTCTTTGGTATGCCAGTTTCAGACTGGCATAACGGGTCTCCTCCGGCCCGATTCCGGGTGGGACTGGAGATGCTTGTTCTCCACCTCGTTGGGCTTAAGTGGCCCAGTTTTCTCGGTGTTCCGCACAATTATTGCTGCCACTACTCAGGAGTTTTGTTGCAGTGGGTACAGAGCTCTTCAATTAGGCACCCATCTTAATGGCTGCTCAGCAGCGCCCCCCTGTTTCTCATTTCTATTGTCATGGATTCCAACCTGGCTGGCGAATGCTTTCAAAATACTCTGAGCGATCCCTTTCTAGGTATTGCTAGGATTCTCTAAGGATCATCTTGGGACAGTGCCAGAAGACCGCCAAGAAAGCTATTGGGGTGAAGATAATGATTGCCATAGATGCAGGAACCAGTGAGCAGATGCAAAATGAAGAAAGTACCCATTAGAATATAAAAAGGAGCAACCTTGCATCTCCTGGAACAAAGATTTACTAGCCCAAGGGTCATAAATAATATGTATGATGTTGGATATTCGGTCCACCATCAGGAGAATGCAGTTGCATGACCTGGAGCGTAGATTACCATATAAAGAATGCAGGTCACCTGTGGAGGGGGGGGGGGGGGTGACAAAGATCTGGATTCCAAAGAAACAGCATGAAGAGAAGATGAAGGAAAATGAAGGGGAGAATGTGTTCGAGGACTGGACCAGAGGGGGGAATGTAGAGGAGCAGTTCAAGGCACTTCCCCCCCCCCAACTCCAGCCCCCTGAACAGTAGGAGAAGAGCCCTATATGGGACTCCATGTGTTATACCTATACTGCATGGAGTGTACGAAAGACGATATGCACTCAGGCAACCGTATCAAATGTATCCTCGCACTGAGCGAGTGGAAGGATATTGTGTGGACATCCTGTAATGCTGAGTGAAATCTGACGAGGGCAGAGTGATGTGAGATGAAGATGTATGAAGACATACTGAAAACATATGAAAATACTAAGAGTGATGATGTAACTGAAGCGACAAGAGAAACATACAAAATGATAAAGTGATCATATACAAAGAAGACAAAGTAACTTGCTGATCAATAAGTGTAAATACGTAGCAACGCAAGGTAGATGAGCCATATAGAAGCTTGCTATAGAGCAAAATATGCTATAGAGCAAAATATAACGTGGCAAGGACGGCCATGATGGGGAAATTGAACGTCGGCTTGTGTAAAGATGCAATTCAGCTACCTCTGAGACAAACCAGGGGAGCCGAGTCGGGAAGACGCTGGAAAACAGCTTTGTGTGCAAAACAAAGAGGAGTCTATGTTGGCCTGGGATCAAGGATGCTATTGTTAAGGAATAGCTGCTAAGCACAAAGGGAGGCAGGCGGATAAGTCATGGACTTGAGACATATTATCTCTTAGATTAAAGAAGAAGAAAACATTCACAAGAGCCAACTATTGGATAATTGAAAGTGTGTAAAGTCTATATAAGATGGAGAAAGCTCTAGAGGCCGCAATCGCACCCACCATAATTCAATTAATGGCATTAAATAAGAGGTCGAAATAGACACATTTGTGGTCTCTTCACACGTGATCCAGAAGGCAAAAACAAGGGCTAATCATTAAGTTTTGGATGTAGATGGTGATGTGCTCACACTCCATTGAATGTCCCTGAACAGAGAGGAGGCTAAAAGGTCAACTACAGATGGGAAACTTTGGCTCATGGCCAGACTGATGAGAGATGATGGACCAATTGGGAAAGTGGTGAGTAATCTGAAGTTTTTACAGCTCAAAGTTGCTTTACACAATTCCTTTACGGCCATCTTCTCTTCCTAGAACTTCTCCTACCATCTTCATGCAGATGACATGCATATTTTCCTCATCTTTTTCTGAGTCTCATTCCAAACTTTCGGTCTCTTTTTCCGATCCAGTCATGGTTGTCTTCACGTCTGGCCTCTACTCTTGAAAGGCTGAAACACTATTCTTTCCTTATTCTCAAATCTCTCCTCCTTTTTTTCTCTCTATTCTATTTCTATTAACTTACCTAACTTTCTTCTACCGCTTTTAACCTTGTCATTATTTTTGTCCTCTTTTACCATTCTTCTCAAATAGTCTAGCTATGGCCCATGACTGCCGTTTCCACCTTTTCAACATGTGTAGTGCTTGCCCCTTTCCAACCAAGCTCCTAGTTTCTGCAACTGTCATTTCACACATCAACTATTGTTATTCTCTCTTTCTTGGCCTGCCTGCTTCTTATCTTGCTCCACATCATTCTATTTTCCTATTATCTATATGTTTTATATGCTGCCTTACTTCTTGCAAATCCAAAACCTGGGCACTTGACTCACTCCAATGGTTATTGGTCTTTGGCAATGTGGGCTTTGGCGATGCAAATTTTTGTTAGCTGCCCAACCAGACCTGCAACAAGTTCATTTCTTCTGTTTTAGTCCTGCAAATATTATTATATCTATTGACCGTTTCGGAGTTTCTCTGCAAGATAGCTGGGTGACTTGAGGGCAACTGCCTTATAGATGATGCAGCAAGACTTGAAGGTGATTCATGCATGAAATGGGAGCCATTGAAGGTCGATGAGGACCTGGATAATGTGGTCTTATCTGCATACATCCTTGAGGTATGCGGCCACGAGAAGTGCACTTCTCAGGGGCACAAGGGAGGATGACGAGGCCTTTGAAGAGGGCACTGCCTTCATCCAGGTGGGATATGACCAGTGCTTGAACGGTGGATCGATTGCTGCCTGGAGGGAGTTGGGGCTTCACTTCCACAGGAGGGAGAGCTGATACCAAGCTGTCTTGAGTTTTCTTTAGCTATGTGTGTCTTGAAGTAGAGGTGTTTGTCTGTGTGGAACCTGAGGGACTCAGCGCAGGTTCATGGTTGATAGCCAGGTCTGTATGTCTGGGTGTTCGGTGGTGTTGGTGAGGAATAGGAATTCGATCTTGGAGGGGTAGAGCTTCAAGTATGCACTGGACATCCAAGATTGGATCAGCGAGAGGCACGTTTTGAGCCTGTATGGATGTCCTTGATGGAGTCGATCATGAGGTATAGCTGTGTCGTCAGCGTATTGGTGGATGTTGTGTGTGGCTAGGCGTATAAGTGGATGTTGTGTGTGGCTAGGTGGGTTCCCAGCGGCTCCATGTATAGAGTGAAGATCACTGGGGAAGAGGATGAAACCCTTCGGGACTCCACTGGTGAAGGGTCGCATTGGTTATCTAGAGGAGTCCATCTGAACAAACTGCTGGAGTTTGGCGAGGGTGGACTTGAACCAGCGTAGGAGAAGGTCGGTGATCCCCATGTGCCGTTGGAGGATGTCTGTGAGGTCCTGGTGATCTACTGTGTCAAAAGCGGCCAAGAGGTTGAGTAGAACCGGCAGGCAGTGTTGGCCATCGTTGAGGATGTTGAAGGCATTGTCAACCACCTGTTTGGTTGCTGTCTCCATGCTGCATCCGGGTCTGAACCCGGATTGGTAGGTTTGGAGGAGATTGTTGCTGCAGTTGCATGGCTACCACTTTCTTAATGATTTTACCTAGGACGGGAAGATGGGTGATGGGGGATAGTTACCTAGGTTGTCGGGATCCATAGTGGGTTTCTTTTAGTAAAGGGCAGATGTGTCCTAGCTTTAGGGTCGATGGGAAGGTGCCTTGATTTAGCGAGCTGTTGATGATATTCAGATGGGGAATGAGAGCTTCTGCGGGGAGGGTCTTGAGAATGGATGCTGGAAGGATGTTGTCTGCATATGATGTGGCTTTGAGGGCGGACAGGGTTTCTACCAGGTCCTCTGTAGCGAGTGTCTTGAATGTTGTCCATGGGTGCAGAGATTGCATGAGGCGGCCCATGAGGTGGGTCTGTGAATGCAGAGCTGGTGTCTATATGCTGGCGAGATGAAGAAGATGTTGGTGGTGTATTATTATTTTTTTTTTTATAGGTTGGTATGGCAGGGTCTTGTAGCTGGTTAACAGTGCTTGACTGCTTTGAAGAGGGCTCTGCTTTTGTTGTCGTCTGCTATGGTATTCTGTTAGTCAGGGTGGGGGAGAGAGTTTGGCTGTGTTGATTAGTTGTCAGTGGGCTGCTCAGAGTTCCTTGAGCACCCTTGCCTCCATATGCCCGCCCACCTTCCCCGCTAAAAAGTTCCCTATTATTGCTAAGTGTCTACGGACCTTGGAGATGGAAAAGAAGTGAAGGGTGATGCGGTGGGCGGAGCACAGGAAGGCGGGGCTAAAGCCACACACTGGCCCTGCGTAAAAAATTAAAAAAGGACAAGCTTTTTTCTTTTGATGCTATCAAAAAGTCCCTCTGTCCCATCTTAAAGGATGGAATATCCCACAAATACGGAGCAAAGGGGACTATGGACTAGAAGGTTAGTCACTACAGTGAATAGCTTTGTTTATTACACAATAGGGCAACATAAACTGGGCAAGTCTCTAATTGTGTAACCTCCCGTGGATAGTGGTGGAATGGTGGTGAGCAAGATTTAAATTTAGAGTGTGTTTGCCACACTGCTGCATTTCAGGGTTTACACATTTTTACAGTACTGAATATCATTGTATTGACCCTCTTTCCACTCACTCAAACAGTAGTAATTCTTCATCCTTCATAGTAACTCGCAACTAATTTCTTATTTGTATTTATTTAATTCGTTTTGGTATTTAAGGAATATGGTGGTGCTTCCGCCCAGCGCTACAGATTGTGTTCTTTAGTTAATTTTGAGACTGCATATTTCACTCTGTGCGCCAGTATGTTTGTTATTGATTCTTTAAGGATTTGACTGATGGTAGGTGCATGTTCTATTCCTTTGGTTTCATGTCATTATTTTGTAGGACTATATCTGAATCATGTATTTACAAAATTGTTTATTTACACTTGTTAACCGTCTCACCCTCACTTTTTGCTGTACCTTCCAGTTTTCCCTATTTATAATATTTTGAATATTTTCATGTTTTCCAATGGTAATCGTTTCCTCCGTTATATAATTCACTGACGGCTAATTTCCCTTTTGAGCTGGCACGGAATTCACTTGCATAATGTATTTTTATCAGTAGGAAATATATAAGCAGATAATTAGTCTAATATTGGTGCTCAGGACTATTATACTTTTCCAAAATGCTAAGCCGCCCTTCACATAACTCCATAATTCATGTCACGTATTCTGTAAGATTTTACGTGTTTCAGTTCATTCAACTGTCCTCATCTGCCTGACAATGTCCGCTTATTGCCTTCACCCAACGTTCTGTTTATATATTAGAATAGACACCTAGTTGGATTGCTCCTGTCACGGATGCCTCTAGCAAATCAGTTCGAGACGCGAGCGCTTTTTACTCCACTGTTGCACTCCTTTAAAGTAAGTTCAGTGTTTTTTAATTAAGTAGTATGTACTTTGATCTGTTACTATTATCTAGCAGTGGTATATTTACCTACATCCGCATTTCGATGTCTTTTTACTGGCTTAGTTTATCATTTGATTTTATTAAAGTTTACATTGAATATGTCAGAACACCGTTTAGTTTTTCACCTGGTGGTTTTCTCCACTCTGTTTTTGCCTCTGGGCATTTTTATCTGGTATGTTTTAACATAAAAGCTAAGGATTGTTCATTATGTAGCCTAGAACACTATAGCGTTCCCGTTTATTGAATACCAGATTGCAACACTAGAGTACACCACTCATGGGCACAAAGTCCAATCTATGGCTGTGCCTTGACCTCTGCACATTTTGCTTTTCCTAAACTAGTTCAACATGTTTCCCTTGTGATTACCTATCGAAGGTCCAATTCTTTTTCCCCGCCTCAAAACCCACTGTCAAACCAGAAAATGTTGCTGTTGAACTTCAACTTTTTTAAACTATTCCAACGTTTTTACAGCTCAAAGTTGCTGTACATAACTTTAAGGCAAACTTACTGTTTGCGTTGCTCACAATAAACCATGCGAGTGTAACTTTAGTCTAGTTAGAACAACCTGGTTTTGGGACATCTCCAGGCCTGAACTTGGAATCCTACGTGCCAGATGATCCTGGTTGAGCTGTGGCTACTCTGGTGACCGTAGCCGGTTGCGGGGGTCACTCCCCAAACACTGCACTCTGTTTCATATTTACTAACATATAAGCTGCATTTCAGTCTTTTCTACTCTGTATCTAATTTGACCATTATGTTAAATGGACAGTCACTTATTGAATGTTATAAGTATAGCACTGTACCTCGTAGCCCCTCTGCTTATCCTTATGAGTTTCGCTTGGCTGCTCCACTCTTTGTGACTCTCCTAGTTGGATGGATTTGATGGAAACCCTGTTGCCTCGTTGTGGGTGAGTTTTTTTTTCTTACACCTGAACCCATGCCTAACAGTTATGCATTGGAAGATCCGCTTTCTGGAACCAATTTTTTTTTTAAAATATGAAACGTTCTGCTTACCTTGGTGGTTAGTCTTAGCGTGTGAATCTACAGAAGGTGGGAAACCACTTCACAGGTGAGTAATTCTATGTCTTGTGCAACCACCTAATCTATATTTTTATGTTGGCTGATGTTTAATGCTTATAATGGTACTGGCTTAATATGACGCCTTTTTATGAGTAGCTTCCACACGGTCAGCATGAAGTTCTTCCATTAATGTTTTTTAAGGCAATGTGCATGTACATTTTTTTAAAATAATCTTAAGATTTTTAGAATTACACTTCTAATGTAGGGGTAGCACTTTACTCATTTTCTAAACTTGAAAAGATGACACTACATCAATGTTAGCTTATCACAGGAAGCAGATGGCCATATTCAAGTAGTAATGTATGGTAGAACCCGTGTACATGTCTGGTTGTTTCTTACTGTACCTCAGTATTAATAAATACCTATGTGCTGTTTAATCCCTCTCTAGCAATGGCCGTGAAATAGATGCACAGTTTGGGACGACCGCAGAAATATATGCCTACAGAGAGGAACAGGAGTTTGGGATTGAAACTGTCAAGTTGAAAGCAGTGGGAAGGCAGAGATTCAAGGTGATGGAAATAAGAACACAGACCGATGGGTAAGATACTGGCTGCCTGGTTTATATTTCATGTGTAAAACACTAATGTATTTGTGATACGTTGGGGCTAGCTTGTTAGCAATTGTGTGTATTTTTTGTATTCTTAAAAATACTTGTGTGCATGAGAAGCAATGTTTCCTGAGTGCCTCAGTTCTTGGATTTTCTAATTTAGCAAAAAGGTGGGAACGTCTGTATGTATTTTGATATGTTGGGATTGACTGGGAGAGATTTTGCATATGTTTAAGATCTCAAAGCCAATCTCTTGGCTGTCCCATTGTTCTGTTTTATGATACATTTGTCTTGGAAAGATCCAATAGGTTTGGTGTTTTCTCACTCATGGGATCTTCCTCATAAGTCATAAGCTTTTGGCTATTCTTACAGCTCTGTGATCATTGGAACACACGAGAACATATAATGAACAATCATTCCTCCTTTTTACATGTTTACAATGGACAAACCCTCTACCCCAATATAAAACGTGTGCTTTGCCCTTTTAAGAAGGCAGCCAACTTAGGCGGAAATACCCTTCTCTAATGGCATCCCAATTCAACTAACAAAACATTTAGAACAGCCACCAATGCTTGCACTTGGCTTATGTTTGCTCTTTCTCACAATGTTTCCCCTTTCTCCTTTTTTTAAGCTCTATTTTGTATCCTGTTTGTTTTCGACTCATAAGCTTCCCCCAGACCCCCTGTTTGTATTTATTATTTTTGGGGTTGACTGTCCTGTGCTAATTTAACAGTGACTGGCACTCTAAATTCATTGTCTACCAGTCAGACTTCCATATCCCTGCCATTAATGTAGGTTGTCTCAAAGAAAAAATAAATCGTAAAGCAAGTTTTTGATTGTTCAGCCTGTGATCTTCTTGGGTATACCTCTTCTGCACAGTGATCTGGTGACAGTATCTCTCTGGAATAGTCAGATGAGATTGTTGCTGCACTGTCCACAGGTAAAACGGTGAAATCGAAGCCCCCTTCTTTACTCCTATATAAACTGTAGTCACCTCACGCCCGCCAGTCTTGATGGGTCCTTCATTACACACGCTCTTTGGGCCATGTTGACCAGTCATGCTCCTCCTTGACAACTTTGCCTGGGCAATTAATCTCAATGCTAGAGCTGTAATTGCTAGAGAGATCATAGGTGGTGAGGATCACAACACCAGCTGACCTCGCATAAAGGCAAAACAATATTGGTTGCTTACGATCAGAATGCAGAGAATACCCAGCATTACATATTATCCACATCTAGAGTGCACAAAGTACTAGCTGCTTTTCCGCCCAAAACGTCTGGCATTAATACGTTTGTATTAACAGGCACAATGTAAGAGTTTTCCTGCATTCTTTATAAGCTATATGTGACCTTCTTTCAAGTAGCCAACAAACATTTGTATTTGACCTATGCTTTTGCGCAGACCACTCTTCCTTTATGAGATTTTGCAGACTCCCTTGCTGGATAAGAGTGTTGCTCCGACTGCATTACCTATGGTTGGGGGTATTTGGAGAGGGCAATGTTGTTCTACATTCCAGGATTCACACTTCAATGCCTAGAAAAAAAACCAAGGCAATTCTTGTTCTGTTTGCACTCTTGCCAGCATTTCATTTTAAATGTTATTTTTTCTGACTTTCGAACCCCCTGAGCTGCATGGCCTGGCCCACGTTATTTAATATTTGCATGGTGCTGTAGGAGAATTTAATATCCTCTCGTTCCCTTGCTTCCTTTCTTCTTGCTTATGCCACAGAATTCTATGCACGAACATCAGATATCACAATTCGATGTTTCTGTTGTCTACTGGTTGTGGAATGTTAAATGTCATGGCAGTGCATCAAATGTAGCACATGGTGATTCATTGACCATGCAAACATTCCCTGATGAGACATTTTGCATTACAATCCATCGTTTATGTATGCAAGCTAAAGCTTCTTCGTGAGCCTTTTAGCTGCCACTGTTAAGTCTTTCAATTTTTCATGCTTCAACTGTTCAGGCTCTATGATCGTCAGGTCTATGTTGTATATCACCAATGTAGCAGTACACTGGCCATGAAACAAAGAACAGCAGTGAAACATTTGAGAATAGATAGATTAAACAAAGCAGTCCTGTCTTTTTAGGACTTTTAGACCACATGATAACATTCTCACCCAGCTATCCTAAATCTGACCAACACAGATTGAGGGCAGACCATTCTGTCATTGTGCTTCTGATTCTGTTTTATGCCAACTCCTTTTGGATCCCTTTTCTGTGAATCATTTTACTTAAGATCCTGTGTGTTTTTCAGGCCATTTATTTGGGAATCCCATCACATTTGATACAGGAACTTGTATTACTGTCTAGGCAAAATAGCCCTAATGTGGGGAATGCTGGTCTTCTGGTCATTCCAAAATCCAAATATAAGGGAACTAAAAGCTGGGATGAACTAAGGGATAAATTGCCTTAAATTGAGGGGGGGTTTGCGTTATCGTCTGAATTGCAGTTAGAGAGAAACATTTGAGGAAATACAGCCAAAATATACACTGTTCAATGCGTGTATCAGATGTGTTAAGCGTGTTTAGGTTATTTTGGTTCAGTTTAAGAGGGGGGGAGTGCTTTTATTTTCGAAGACTGTTCTCAGAATTATTTTGTATTCCATCACTGAATTTTGACTTGTAATTTATTGTATTGTAAAGATTGTGCATTGCTAGTGATCTGCCCGAGTTGTCAAAGGGGCGTGGGGTATGACGAGCACAATAAAATAACATAATAATAATATCTTGTTTTATACGATTCAGAATGTGGGTAGTCAAGTGGTCTGCGACTTTGGCACTTGAGGTTCATGGGGCTGGGTAACCTGATCTTACAATATGAATATTCTCTTGTTAAAGTTCTCATTGTACTTGCTTTCTTAAGGTTGCAACAACCTACAGTCCATTTAAACCTTAACTCCAGTATCCTGCAGACAATGCTTTTTTGCATTTACTGTTCCTCATACGCTCTAGGAGCTCTGTCTCAATTTACATGAAGAAGTATTTCTCTAATTCACTTCCCCAAAGTGCTTTAGGAAGTGTAACCAAGTAGCTGGTAATGTTAATCCTTGGATTCACTTTCTCAAGTTTGCATTCTCAAAATGCGCTTGGAACTCCCACTCAAGTTAAAAAGCATGCATTGTTTCAGTTTTTCAGTATGCTTTAGGAGATCTTGCTTCTTTTTCAGCATGTAGCGTTTGTCAAACCTCACTTTATAAATGCATTCGAAAAATATCACCCAAGTTCCAACATGCAGTGGTTTCCTCTTTATCGGTGGGTTACTACATCAACAGGAAAAAATGTCAAGTTGTGACCTACTAGCCAGCCATAAAAAGTCACTTGCCACTTCGCATTCTGTACGTGCTGACAGCACACCAATTATTACTTGGCAAGAGTCATTTATCGCTAGCCAATGGATAGTGACGAGTGCACATTTTGCACCCTTTACATTGTCTGAGCCCCTCTTTGCTTGCGTTTTGAAACCAAGAAACCTTGCTTCCGTCTCGGTTTTGGGTATAGTGCTCTCCTTTAATCAGTATCTGCTCTCCTGCACAGATGCGTGTTAGAACTACTGGTGCCTCCGCTAAACTGCAGCAGCTGTCTCTTATCTTGTGCTTCTAGCTCTCAGTATCTTCAAGTCAGCCAGGGCTCCTGCCGTCTGCAAGGGGTTCTTCTCATCCACTCTGTTCCTGGGTCGCTCTGTGTCCAACGTAAATCTACTTCACAGCCTGTCTTCCTAGATGCACCCTTTCTCTTCTGCTCACATTAGTACAACAGTGTTGTACTAACTATGATGCTTACAATGACCCTCCTACCTCTACCCCTGTGTGCTGCTTGGGCTTTTCTTCCGCTCAAGGCCTTGTATTACATACTCCAGGTTCTTTAGGGGGTTAGAGAGGAGGGGAGTGGGGGTACACGTCCAGGGTGTGTTCTTTCTATTTTATAAAGGTCAGCTCATCAGAGGGCAAAAACATGCTTCCTCCTCTCCCTTCTGGCTCTCCCTGCCCTCCTTTCTCTGTCTCTATTCATAGTAGTATTTTATAAAAACCGGGCTTCATCTCTAGCTAGCTAGATTGTCTTTTTGCTGTATTTTGCATACATACCTACAGGACGAATACGCCAACGTTAAGAGACTTCACTGTAACCAGACATTGCTCTCCTGGGAAGGGCTGCGTGTGGCACCCTGCATAAAAGTTATAGATGCATCACCAATACCTGAATTAGAAGGTTCATGCTCACCAAGAATTTAAAATAGATGGATCTATGTGTAAGGGCATTATGCTGTGCTTGTCTGTGAAAAAGGTATATTAGCTTCATTTAGGATAAAATTAAATTTCATTTCAATGCTTTTCCTTGCATAAAAAAACAATAAAGGCTGGTGATGGTCCAGGAAGTTCATTCCATATCTCACTGGAGGCTCTGTATGGTTGGCAGGCTTTATGGCCATTGCCTCGCATATGTATTGTGACTATCCATCTGGCTTGGACAAAAAGCCAGCATAAAATCGCAATCATTCACTTTTTGGGTAGTCCATTTTAGGGCACAGTCAGATGTTAGAATACAGAGGATGGATGTGGAAAAGTAAACTTAAAGGTCTAGAAGGCAGAATGCCGGTACAGAGGCTTTTATTACACATGCCTGTCCGTTTTTGTAATGGGTTCAGGAGACTCACTGGTTCCACCATCCAAGAATGCAGCATTTTCACGAACGCGGTGGTTGCTGAAGGAACGTCTGCTGGGTCTTTCAAAACGCAATGTCTCACGAAGTTTGTCCACCAACCCTCCGCTATCCGGTGAGAGGCAGCATGTCTTTCTTTCAAAAGCGATCAGTTACTTACAGAAACCCTGTTTCAAGGGCACAGTGTCCATATTCAAAGATGTCGATCAGACCGTCCAGTTTCAGGCCGTACCTCAAAAGAAAAACCTGTAACTGTGTTTGGCAAAATTAAGTCCCCTTTTCAAAGAATGTCCTAAAAAAACTGAAATGGAAGAGACGAACAAATCAACCTCTCCAAACTTCTTGCTCAGGAAAGGATTGTTCTGCAGGCCCAAGACCCATTCTAAAGTTGCCGACTTTAAACACGTTTTTAAAGAAAAACATTATGAATCTTGGCTCTTAATCAAGTAATTCCTTCCTGAAGGGAAGTAGACATGTTGTGCAGCATTTCCATGTAGCAGCCCCTCATCCCTAGTACAGTTATTAATTTCTTTGGGTGTAATATTATTTCAGTGAGGCAATATTTGTGATAACGTCTGTATTGCAAATTGTCTCACAATGAATGACAGCTGTTTAAGTCCACTGCCGCTTGTTAAACATGCATGTCTCCCATGTTACAGATGACTAACTCAGTCATTCGCAAAAGACCATTCATTTACAGTAGCTCAACTACTGGCAGAAAAGCGTGCCACTGCTTGAGCGACAGCGCTACTCAGAAAATAATCTGGAGAATTTACCAATAAAAAATAAATGCCCTCTTTTACAAATTATATTAAAATGCTAGGAGAAGAAATGGATCAAGAAGAAAAAGGATTCAAACAGAATTATCAAATGATACACAAACAACAAATTGAATTATATCAAACACATTATGTACAAAGAAATAAGGTGGAATTAGCTATGCGGATGGACTTGCTGTTAGGCAGCAAGACGACAAAGAAAAGCAGAATTAGGAAGAGCTAGTTGGGCAATGTAATTCTAAACAAGTGTGTAACCACTTAGTAGCATTTCTGCCAGAACATCAAGAACTTTCACCAAGAACGATTATAATTGAGGGTGCATTTGTGGTTGGGTAGCATTGTATTTAGCATTATTGGTGCATGAATCTGTTCAGTCTGATTGACTGCACATTATCGTGCAATTGCGTAGTTGGTTTGGATGTTTTGCCTGTTAAACATTTCACATTTTTTCCAACTGTGTGTTGACTTTCCTTTATACAAAGTAGTACGTTGCCCTTAATTGTTCAACCACAGCAACCACTGGGGGAGCCGATTAACGCTCACGGGTTGCCAGTTTGCCTTGGCAACCTCCTACCCTTTACACAGGGCTGGTCGAATCTTTGGAACATCTTCCCCACCTAATGATGTGGTGGTGTGTAACTCTGTACTACACCGAGCTGCAGCTTGTTTTAAACATCGACATTTCTCTCAAATAAGTATCTTGTGGCACGTCTTCAAAAAATCTTATTATACCAATGTTCAGAGCGGAAGCAGGTAGTTCCGAATATAAAATATTTGTTTCAGCAGCCTCTCACAATTGCAATAGTAGAACTTGGAACAGAGAGCTGAAAATCAGAAGCTACTTTTGTTAAGGATCACTCTGAGACAGATTCTGTTTTTATGTGCATCTGACATAAATGTGTAGAGGAGTGGCAAGACACCTGAACTCATGGGAAGGACAGGATGCATTACTACAGCTACAGCACTCAGGGTGGCAAATTGAACAGCATTTTTTGCGAAAAGAACAAAACGCATCATGTTATGGCCTAGACCGGAAAGTGCTTTGGGCTAAAAATGCGGCCCTTGTAGGACTAGTCATTTTAGATAATATCAAGATTTCTCTCAATGCAGAAAAATAATTGAAGCTGTAGAGTTACCCCATATTCACACATTGCAATAATAAATACTAAAACGTTTGTTGTCATGCTACGCCTAGGACCATTTCTGGAGACATTGGCAGTCCATTATCATAAGATTTCAGAGTGTCGAAGTGTCTAGTGGTTCTTATTGCAAAAGTGATAATGCCATTTTAAAAGCTTCTGACACCTACCATTTACTAAGATTGAGGATGTTTAAGAGCATGTAGCCTAAGTGACCATTGCAGCAATTCAGGTCGTACCCTTACTTTTGTATAGCCTTCTTCACTCAATCTTTTTATGTCCTGCATCCTACTTTCCTATTCTCTCTCTCCCGTCAATGTCTCTTCCCTTCCCCTTTAGTACAATGATGTGGCAAAGCTCTGTACGCTCAAATAACATGACATCTGATGTAAAGGTCTCTTGTCCCTTAACCAAACCGTCTGACTAGGCTGTTTGGGACAATATCAAATCTAACCTCTTTTTCACTGAATTTGGAAGCGTGGCTTTTAAAGTAATAGAACGTGGCTACTTCTAATTGCCACCTGTATGAATTAATATTTTAAATGTAGTAAGAACACCTACTAAGAGCGTTATAGTGTTCTGTCAAGTTGAAGCTATTTATGCAATGGTGTTTACGGAGAATTTTTGATTTGGTTATTTTTGTACTAAAAGGCAATAGGATAAATTATCACCTTTCTTGCTCTTGATAGAAACTGGCTGAGCAAATACTTTCCAACAATGCAATTAATAGCATTAACTACCTGGGTGTAAGCTATTCATCGGGAATATTAATTTTGAGTTCCTGTAATTAGAATATTCTTAGAGGGTCCGAAATGAAAAGCCATGATGCTACTTCTATGAAATAAAATGTTCATTTCACTAGATCGATGCACACGTGCCGTTAAGGAAATTTCATTCAAACGAATACTAGTTCACTTTTCCACAGAATTCCTATTTTTGAGTTGCATTCAATAGCGAAATGTTTACATACGCTAGGTGGCAGAGATTTCATGTACTGTGTAGGCTGCTCTAAAGTATATAGATGCTCCAAAAAAGATGTGCCTTTCACACATCAAGTCTTATCCCTAACAAAAGCCCACATACATGCCCCGGTCCGTTCAGGAGATGCTAGCCCAGACCTATTTCTTTGTGCTTTCTAGGTCTTGAACTCCTGAAATTTGAATAGAAAAATAGATGCCTGCAAGTCCCAAAATACAAAGAAAAGTAAACAGGCAGGACTTACAATTCCTGGCAGTACGTTTTCTATTTGGGAGCTTTGCTATTAAAGCATACTGAAACATTTGAACAAGTGCTCTTACTATAGTTTTATGAAGTGTTCCAATCTGGGCAAATCCAAAAGGTTATAAACATGAGGAAGATAACCATGATGGAGAAATATTTTTACAGGTAAGTAATTTTGTTTTCTTTTGTGATTCACAGAATCCAACAGGCCAAGGTGCAGATTCTTCCAGAACAAGTACTGCCCTCCACCATGGCTTCTGTGCAGCTGGACTCTCTCAACAGACGTCACATGTATCCATCCTCCAAGCCTACCCAGTGGCAGGGTCAGCATCTGCAAGGCTGGTGGCAAAAATATCAGAAGGTATGTGTTGCAGAAAGACTACTGCAGCGAGTGCTCTCTTCAGGCTCCTCAGTGCATGGAGCATCACAAGTATCCATGCTGATCTTTAGTATACTCATATATATTGGCTCACTCTCTGGTAAATCTAAGAATGTCACAGGGTATATTATTGTGCCAGGGCTGCTTGCAGACCCTACCAGTCTTGCACTCCGACATCATGCATGCTGCATGACCAAATTACCCCTTGGGAGCCTTTGACTTGCCCTGTCCCTCTCCCCTCGTTTGCTATAAAGCTAGTATGTGACCAAATAACTCTCTTCATCTCTCCTTGTTTACTATAAAGATTTCACAACCTATGTTACTCAAATTATTGATTGTCCAAATGTATTGATTTAATGCAGGGGGCATAAAGTTGGAAGCTACTAGCTAGCCATACAAAGTCACTTGTCCCCTCAATTCTATACATACAACACACCATTTCTTATTCAACAACAATCAAATATCACTAGCCATTCTGCGAGTGCAAAGTTTGCACTCTGATTTAATGCACTCCTATATCATGGCATGGTCCTTAAGAGACAATCGTGTTGCTTCTACACCTCATGCAAATCTAGTCTTAAATGTTGAAGTACTCTGCCCCGCTCTTACTTTAAATGCTTTTGTAAAAACCATATCGCTCGTATATGTTGGTGTCCACTACCGTTTTATGCTGGCTGCTAACATGCACATCGACTTCGATAAATGTAAGTACTGCTCAAAGCACAAATATTTTTTACAATTGGTAATCTTATTTGAATGATGAATTGTGCTCCAAGAATACCTTTTGTAACAAAATGTTACAGCATTTGAACATATACATGGAAAACTAGACGATTGATTATCTATGTCCATTCAAAATTATTTACCCATCTATGATTACATTTTTATAAAGGCAGACCAATTTTCAAGGTGAATTTGGCTTCATTAAGATGATTGACACTTTACAATCAATAGACTCCAGAAATGGCCTGCATTGCGCTTATTAAAACCTTATTTAATTTTTGTCTCTCCCTGCTTTCCCACTTCCCAAATTGTTGCAGCAGGCAGGTTGGAAAAGCTGAGCTAGTTAAAAAAAAAAAAAAAAAAAAGGAAAAAGTGCCCGTTTTAAGAAAGTTCCGTTTGGTAGGCAAATTAGGACAACCTCATGCAAGGTCACCCTTTTTGGCCCACACTATCCCTGATCTGAGTAACAATAGACTTGTCAGAATAAGGTATAAGGTTGTTGAGGTCATTTTCTCCATAACGAAAACAAACGGTCTATGGAACCGTCTAGATGAAATGCACTGCATCAATGCCCTAGAACTCAGACCGATTTTCTTGACTTTCAAATCCTTTCATTGAAAGGTGGTGCAGATGTTTACGGACAACATTACATTTATGTTTGTTTTAAGCAAGTGGGGAGGTTTGTCTCGCCCCTGTTGGTCTCCTAGCGGAACCGATTTGGCATTGAGCCCTCCAATATAATCTCTTCCTGATCGGTTCCAGCTTGGAAGAAAAGCAAAATATGATGGCAGACTCACTGTGCATACTTCTTCATGCTCCTTACTAGTGAGAGTTGAATCAATTGGTGGCAAAGATGATATCTCATATGGGTCATCCCCAAGTGGATCTGTTTGCTACTCGGTGGAATGCTCTTTGTCATCTGTTTATGTCCAGGGTAGGAATCGGAGAGAACTCTTTGGGATATGCTCTTCTCTCTTCTCGACTGGTCCAACGAAAGCCTTCATGCCTTTCCACCACTTCTGCTCATTCAGTGTATTCTTAAATTTAGGAGATTGCAACACTGTTCCTGGAAGTCACTTTTTAGCCGTATCGGATTTGTTTTTTAGACCATGGCATTCAAGAGCCCAATGGATCTACCTCAAGTAGATCTGCTAGTCAAGAAGGGAGGCCAGATTCTTCAATCCTCCCCTCCAATGCTGAACAAAAAATCTGGTTCCTAAAAAGTTAGCCTTTGCTCACTTAGCCATTGCAGAAGAGAATATCCAGATCATGATTGTGACTAGGCTTTAGATAACCTACGGAAGGCTTCATTGGCTGTTATGATATCCGTCACCTCATATTTAGTCTCTATAGTGGGTTTTGAGGGCAAGTGAAAGCATGGTTTGTCAGCTTTAGTCAGGGCCCCTCCCGTACCACCCGGGTACACGTCTGCTCTGGGGCCTGGGCACCCCCAGGGAAAAGCCATATGCGCTAAAAGTCCCTATACCTTCAATGGGACTTTCTAAAAATCTGCACACAGGCACCACCTGAGAAAATCGGTTTGCTCTCCTGTCTAATAGGGGCATACCATAAATAAATAAATAGGTGGGAAAATATTTCCTGCAAAAATCTGGTCAGAATCACACAACTGTCAGCAGATAGGCTGGGGTTTCCAATGAAACAGATGGGAGGAAAGCTGCAAACAACCGTTTTTCTGTAAACTTGGGTTTCTAAATTGGCTGCACCCCTCTCACTCATCTGCTCTGGCTCAACTCCACCTGCCCCCTCCACTCTGGTTTCTCCCCCCACACCCTATATCTCTCGCTGTGGGCCAGCAGCCCGTGCATTGTCTGGCTTTCGCCTATCCCCTTTCTCTCTCACGCTTCACCCCACCATTCTGCTTTCCCACCCTACTCTTGCCTGATCATGCTGTTCTTTTGGAGCTCTTGGTTACATGGCTCGTACATCCAAATGTTTAATTATATGGTCAGTTACTTGAGGTTCGGATAGGAGTAGCAGATGGTAACACATTGGTTTTCTTTTTGTTTGTTTTGTTTGCGCTATCAAATCCTGCTCTGCAAATAGGAATGAGGAGAATTAGTGCTTGTTTGGGCTGGTCTTAAAATTGCTTGGGGAAAGGTTTGGCATTCAGAAAAGTCTTTTAAATTTGAACTGTCCTGTTTGGTTTTCAGAGGAAATTTCACTGTGCAAGTATGACATCCTGGCCTTCATGGTTGTACTCCTTGTACGATGCTGTGAGTATCGCCTTTATTTTTTTATCTGTGCCACAAGGTACAATGTCAGTATTTCTTCTGTAGTAGGTTCTGACTGATCAAGTTATATCTGAATCTGTGTTGTGTATTTTTGAGAAACTGACCATTTATATTGCTTTGAGCATAACTGACCATCCCCCAATTCATTAATTTCTTGGAATTATTTACAGAATCTGAGAAATGCAAAGTGCTTGCATATCTCATTACAAAATCTGTTCAAGCTGTGTTTCAAAGTGCTAACATATAGCACCTCCATGGTGGGACATTGAATGCTATTTTACAGTGTATAGCTTTGTGCTGCTGTTGAAACTAATGTACCCAGGTATAGCACTTCTGATGCACTGTGTAAACTTTGGCAGCCACGCTGTGATATATATGATAAGATATGGCATTTATAACGCGCCTATACAAGTGTTTTAAGGCGCGACGGAAGTGCAGGGGTAAGTGCAGACATCCGGTGTCATGTGCTGTTAGAGGGACTGTAGGGATCCAGCAACAGTCCAGAGTGCGGGGGTTGCCAGGAAGGCAGTGCAGGTGTGCGACTGGCGGTGGAGGGGACCTGGGCCCGAGATCATAGGGTGGCCAGGTAACCAGTGCAGATTCAGCCAGGGGTTCAGCAGGGGAGAGGAGGAGAAAAAGCAGAAGCAAAGAGAAAGGTTTTGAGTTGCTTCCGGAACCGAAGATGGTTCTCAAGTTTCAGTGAGGCAGGGAGGCTGTTCCAGAGGGCGGCCCCAGCCCAAGAGAGATCTACCGACAACTTGTTGCTTGGAGTGTGGGATACATTGACCCACTCAGCAGAATTCCCATCCATAGCCGAGCTGCACTTCAGCAGTTAACAGCAAAATGGCTGCGCTGCCTCCTTGGAGCACCTTTGTCCCGCATCAAAACTGTGTTTTGCAGCTACAAAATGATGGCTGCACTGTTTTGCCAAGCACCTATTGGGCAAGTTGGAACAGGGAGCACACCGAGAAAGGCTGCCAGGGTGTGTTTGTGTGGTTACTAAAGAAGCAAATTGAAAAGCAGTGCTTGTCTGCTGCTTGCTAAAAAGTCCCCATTGGAAAGGCAATATTTACATTGAAAAGGATGCTGCCCTGACGCTCTTTTCCTCTGTTCAACATCACACTGCTTTTATCAGTGAGGCCCTGCCATGCCCATCCATATTCAGATTGTGCTTTAGCAGAAGAGAGCCTTCTCCCTGAATGACAGACAGTGTCAGACCAGTTATGGGAATTGAACAGAAGCTTTACTTTCAGCCGCATGGAGAAATGCTTCAAATCCATGCTTCAAAAGAAACCCTAGCTCTAAGGGCATATGTCAATTTCAGTGGACCGATGTCCTGAACAGATTGCTGTATAAAAGAAACCGACTAGTGCTGCAAAACAATGTTGGGAAGTCAGAGGGAAGAGAAAACCTTTTGAAATGGAAATCCCAGCAAACTTCACCACGTGTTTAAAATGTGATTTTGCAAATAAGGAAAAATAGCTGTTTTAAAAGTTTAATGTTGAATAAGGCCCTGTCTTGGCCTAGCAATGTAAAGGGGGTTTTGCTGGGAAACATATATGGATGTTTTTATTTCAACAGGCTTGCTCCTGATTAAAAATAAAATGAAGAAATACATGTTTTGGCTGTACTGGGAAATCAGCCTAAACAGGTTTTCTGCAATGACTCGAGGGACATTTGGGTACTGACAACAGGGATGCCCTTCCCCCCAAGAGAAGCCACAATGGATTTCTCTGACGCCTACGTGTTAATTATGCCGTTGAAACTTTGGACCAGAAGGCAGCATATCACACGCTCGTCAGACTTTTGTCTGTGCTCTAGGGTGAGACCATAGACTCTGGGACACCTATGTGTGACTTTTGGAAAATCGCCTCCCCTCAACTTCTACTGGGGAGCTTCAAAGCCAACTCCAGAGCAGCCTTGTATGCTATGCCCTTATTTGGTAGGCAATGCTGGCCATCTGGCTCAAAACGCTATTTTATTAATGCATTTCAAGACTTTTTATCACCGACATTGGACAACGCAGTAATGCGAAAGTTCCACAATCTAGATGTAATTTTGGTGGCTTTAATTTAAGAGGTAGCCTTCACTGGCATATTGGGGACATAAATGTCAGAAAATTGGATATTCTGAGGAAAATGTACATGATGAAACTTTGAAATGTAATATTCACATGCCTTATGATCTATGCACATGTATAAAGTTATAGAATTTTAGGTAAAATAATTTTCTTGACAATGAAGAAAAACTATTAGACGGACAACACAGTCTTACAAACTGGAGTGCTGGACTGCCGTGCTCTGCGTGAAATATGTAATATGCTTATGTCATTTGCAAAAATGCTGCAACTGTATAAATGTGTGATTTATGTTGAGATGGATTTTTGGCAAGAAGGACTGTGGGATGGATTTGCACCTCATAAAACACAACCCCCTAAACTGAGTCACCTCCTGGAGGAGTGACCAACATGGGCTAACCCATCAGGTTCTTCGGGGTAGGTCTAGCTTAGTTCTGCCCAACAATAAACCCGGTGATGTCACCTGCTTCATATAAGGGGTGGGAGCTCGCAGGGACAGGACACTCTCCTGAATTTCCAGCATCTGCGTTTCCAGCCATTCCAGATCCACCTTTGCAAGATTCCAGACTCTACTGCCAGGCCAAAGCATAGCTGACCCTATCCCAGTAAGGCCATTGATCCGGAAACCCCACTAAAAATCCCAATAACAAAGGGGAAAAGCTGTGGTACCCTTTTGGGGAGTATCCTGTGACCAGACCGGCTTTTTGCCCACTACCTGCATGCCCGCTGTACCCTTGCCATCCAGTGACCAGACTTGCCCAGCTGTTTGCTGTATGGGGCGCCAGCTGTGCTGTGACCAGAGCCCTTTAAGTCCAGAACCCGGTTGGCTGTCCCAAATCCCAAACTCAAGTGTGGATTCTGAGTATTTCCCCATCCTATAGCAACACATAGCCTATCCCATCTTCACTCTTTGTCCTATTCTCCAAGTAATCCTATTCTTACCCTGGTAACTTGTTAAGACTGTTCGAATTTTCTGTTTACCCTGTCCTTGATTTTCTAAGCATTGGCTCAATTCTTTCATTCACCCCATCTTGTAACTCCTTAGCAATATTTTGAAGAATTTCATTAATTTCCACATAGAGACACGTGGCATGAAGGGTGTTAATGCGGCCGCTTAACCTGTTTTCATGGGCAGCACTGTCTTCTTGATAATCTAGTTTAAGTAAAACTGCCCTTTCTTTCCAAACCGATGTTCGTTTTAACTGCTTTATTTCAACACAACTGAATCTTTCACCTTGAAAATCTCATCCAATTATTTAGCTAGAGTCACTCTTTCACTTATATATTGTCCCGGTGATGTGTATCTAACACCCAGCCTAAAAACCGCATTCCGATTCTGTTTATTTCACCCGTTTAAAAAACAACAAAAACCATTTTTGACATTGAAAGCTGAAAAAATTGTAAAATTGCAACTTTTCCACGTGTGATTTGACTGCACTGTGTTCTCACTTTCTAGTTGCTTTTGAACTGTATGCCTTTTGTGATACATTGCTTTATTGTTGTAGTGATATTACATCCCTGAGACTGTGACAAAACAGATGTACCTCATTATTTAACCACACATATAATTATTTGTCAAAATCCGAGTGACATTTTATGCAATTGCAATGGGTTTTTGCCTCTTATCTTGTGCGGGAAGGTCGGATTTTAATTCTGTTTGCTGCCTCATATCCCTGAATCCCTGCTGCTTCTTTGGGGTTTGAGGGAACATTGCAAGGGGAAACCTTAACTCGGGTGCGATCTCCCCAAATAGAAAAGGTGCTCCTATTAATTTGTCCTTTGGATATGTTCTTGTAGAAGGTTACCCAAGTGTATTTCAGTGGTTTTCATTGTAATTATCACCCCATTGGTGATTGCTACCCCATATAAAAATTGTGATTTTCTTTGAATTTAAAATAAATATTGTGTTGCCACCCACTGGCCTGGTTCATGGTCCATTGTGACCCGGAGTATTTGTAAAGGGCGGTGTGAGATGGGTTGGGTATCAGCTCAATTTGAATTCATAGAAAATAAAGAAAAAGTATTCTCATTGAGTGCTACATCATAGGCTAAAACCAAGGGTCCTGGTCCGGTGTGTGACGCCCGATTGAAATCCTTCACAAAGCGCCCCTTTGTTCAGCCAGGTCATCCCTTTGTTGTATTATGGTGCCTCATTTCTGGGACTCTTGATCAATTTCTGCTTGGAAGTGGAGTTCTTTGATAATGAATTTGTGATTATCCTCTTCCAACTTTTTTGACCTGATCTTGCAGCATGGTTATTTGTCCTGAGCAGACTGTTATATGTTAATTGTTTGAAGTCTGCAGAAGTCTGGTAAGGGCTCTAAGTCGGTGTCGATTCCGTCAGCGCCGTGTCCATCGAGTACGGCTGTCGGTGCTTTGCCTTCACTCCAGCCCTCGGAGCCGTCAGCGCCATTGTCAACGCCGAAGCCGTCGCTGCCTTCGGGGCCATTTGGCCGGCCTTTGCCGGGGGAGCTCCCTGGTACTGTGGATCCTCCAAGAAAGGCTAAAGCCAAGACGGGACAGCCTTTTGTTGACTCCAGGCCCACTCCTGTTCCTAGGCAGTTCTTTCAGCCTCTGGATGATATCTATGAGGAGAGGTCGGATTTAGAGTTTGACCCTGTTGAGCCTGATGAGGCTCCTGTCTTTTCCGGAGACAGTCAGTTGGAGGAGTTACGACAGTCATTTTATGATGCCAGTGGCCTGGACACTTCTCAAGAGGTAGAGTTTGGCAGGCCTGAGCCTAGGGCTCATGTGGAGTATTTTGGTTGGTCCAGTCCTCCAGTGGCATTTGTTCAGGTAGACCTCACTGATATTTTGGATCAAGGTCCGTCCACTGACCCAGTGTTACAGTTTCATTTGACTTTGTAAAAAAGGGTGGCGGCTACTTGGCAGACCCCGGAGTCTCTTCCGGCGGTTAACAAGTCGTTAACTAAAAAATACTGCCCTTCCAGTAGCGACCCCAGCTACCTTTCCTCTCACCCCACTACCGAGAGTTTGGTGGTTCAGGCGGCTACGGCCACCTCGAGGCAGGCGGCGTACCATACCATCCCTCGGGAGGACAAACGCTTCGATGGTTGGTCACGCAAGGTGTTTTCGACAGGGAGTATGGCGCTGAAGTCAGCCAACTCCACTTATGCCTTGGCAAGATTATCACACACTCTGTGCAATTGTGTTTCTCTAGCGGCTGAGCATATTCCCGAGCGGTAAGAAATGGATGGGTTCCTTGCTCTTGTGCAAGATGGCAAGGATGCCATGTGTGAATCCCTTCAGTCGTGGTTGGACATGGCTGACAGTGTTAACCGGTCCATGGCTGCGAGCACCGTTATACGCAGGTTTGCGTGGTTGCGCAAGTTGGGTTTTGCTCCGGATGTACAAGCCTGTCTTCGGAACATGCCCTTTGATGGCGCGCATTTTTTTTGGCAACAAGGCTGACTAGAGCCTTGAGAGGTTGCTGCTTAATCTTTGATTCAGCTGTGCGTCAACCTCTGCCTTTTCGTCCTAGGTGACAGCAGTAGAGGGGAGGTTCCTTTTGTTACTACTCCTCTTTTGGTAGCACGCAAGGTGCCGCCAGTCAAAGGGGTCAACATAAAAATACCTGTGGTGGTCGGGGAAATAGATGTGCCGAAGCCGCTCAGGCAGCTGCCTCTTTGCCTTCAGGCGCTGCAGCAGCCGCTCCACAACAAACATGAGGCCATGTTCCATTGTTCACCGGTTGGGCAGACTGTCTCAGCATCCCGAAGAATGGCGAGCTATTACTTTGGATGGGTGGGTTCTGGATACAATAGCCCAAGGCGCCTGCTTGCCATTCTTGACCCTGCTGGAGAAAGGTGCTATAGAACTGGTGCCTGTAGCGGAGAGAACCAAGGGATGGTATTCCCCATATTTTTTGATTCCAAAGAAAGACTGGGGATTGAGATCCATCTTGGACATGCGTTGGTTGAACAAGCTCCTCAGAAAGGACAAGTTCAAGATGATCACTCTTTCTCAGGTCCTCCAGTCCCTTCGATTTTAGGATTGGTTATTGTCTCTGGACCTACAGGATGCTTACTTTCATGTGCCGATTCATCCAAAGCACAGAAAGAAAGCCCTGAGGGTTTTCACCAAGCTAACGGTGGTGGTGGCAGCTTATCTCAGCCAAGGGGAGCTTCACGTCTACCCATACTTGGACGACTGGCTGATCCGTGCGCATTCTCCTGAGCAAGCAGTGCATAATCACAGCCTCACCTGCCGCTCCCTCCACAAGATGGGCTTCTCGCTCAATTTCAGAGAGTCGCATCTGACACCTTCTCAACAGCTCCAGTACATCAGGCTGTGTTGGACACGTCCTTGGGAAAGTGCTCGCCTCCCAAGGTGAGGGCTCATCACATTGTGCAGATGTTGGACAAAATTTCAATATGCCCAGCGTCTTCCGGCTTTCAAATTCTTAAGTTTGCTCGGCCTTATGGCATTGTGCATTTTTCTGGTGCCAGAGGCCAGACTGAGGATGAGATCCCTGCAATGGGTCCTCAAGATGCAGTGGTCACAATGCTTTGGCAAGATGTCGGATCCCGTTCAGATTCCACTCTCGGTCTCGCCAGATTTTCTGTGGTGGGTAAACGATGGGAATCTGAGGAAGGGGGAGCCGTGGCCGAAGGCGACAGTAGTGACGGACGCTTCCCTCACAGGATGGGGAGCTCATGCCGACGATCTGACCGCCAGCGTTGTTCTCCGTTGGGAGTCCAATCTCCCCATCAACCTGTAGGGTCACTCCCGTTGAGCAGAGAGTCGCTGCAGCTCTCATTCTGGGCCATACAGCAAGGAATATCACTCTTGGCAGTACATCTGGCCGGAGAAGAGAATGCGGCGGCGGATGCTAGGAGGAGGCAGAGCACGGTCTCTCACGAGTGGGAGCTGGCTCAGGAAGTCGTTCTGGAGATCTTTGCCCTTTGGAGAACCCCACAAGTGGATCTCTTCGCGACCAGTGCCAGAGATTCTGCTCAAGGAAATTTACTCTGAGAGGAGCCTTAGGAGACGCTTTTAAGGCTAACTTTGTATGTACAGGCTGTGAGACAATTCAACTAAAATTAACATATACTCCAAATGACTGTCTCAACATTGTTATATATAGACCACCTTCCCTAGTCTCTGACTTCGACCATGAAGTCACCTCCCAAGTGACCAACCTCATATCAACCAATACTTCCATCTTGTTAGTGGGAGACTTGAACAGATGGAGAGGGAATTCGGGAGACAAAGAGGCACTGTTTCTGTAAAATTCCATGAAGAATATGGGATTCCAAGTAATCTATAATGAACCCACAACCCCTCAAGGGAACCAGCTACATTGGGTCTTCACCAACAATCTGAAATCCCAAAATGTTGTCACAGAGCCATGCATATGGTCAGATCACTACCTGGTTACCCTTCAGATACAACTCAATACATCGATCAAACAAATCGAGAATACCCACATTAAGGTTTGGAGTAGAAATTTCAAACACTTAGGGCCTGAGATACTAAAACCATGCTTACAAAAGATTTCAGAGTCTTCATGAAAAGGATGACTGTGAGAGCATGCTGCAGAAGTATAATAAGCATATGCAGGCCTTGGTGGATGAAATTACCGCATTGAAAATGAAACTATAACCACTGTAAGTGGTACAATGGAGACTTAAACAAACTTTAACAAGAAAAAAGAAAATTGCGGCAGATGCCAACCCAGGAAAATAAAGATAACTAGAAACACTCAGATGTCAGTTATAGGAAAGGAGTCAAAGAAGCTAAGAAAATCTATTATAATAAATATAGGTAGTCTCGAATGCTTCCAGCAAAATTTTCGAGATACTCAAAGGAATCAAAAAACCCAAGACGCTCTTACCCTCCCTTATACCCACTAGCGAAGACTGTGATAAGGTTCAAGAAGCTTTCGCTGCTAAAATCCAGAAAGCTAGAAACATTATCACCGCTAGAGCAGGTGGAGATATGTTAGCTCACCCAGGAGACGCTCCTAAATCGGAAGAGTTTTACCTTCACTTCCATGTCCGAGGAAGATTTATGCCAAGTAATGTCCAAAATGAAGCCAATTTCATGTGCGGAGGATATTCTGCCCACAAAAATCATTCTGGACCATAAAGAACTTTTTTCTCTAGTCTTGACTAGGATGATTAACTCATCTTTTAGAGAGGGCGTTGTGCAAAGGAGATTAAGGAGGTAACTATAACACCGTTAGTTAAAAAAGCAACGCTGGATCCTAAAGATCCCACTAACCTACATCCCATTACTAACTCAAACTTCATCCTGAAAATCCTTGATACAATTGCTACAAACCAACTGCAAAAATATGTGGCAGCTCTTAAGTTACTGCACGTAAAACAATCGGGGTTTAGGGCCTCCCATATTACCGAATACACCATGTTGGATCTTCAGACCCACATGCTGGATTTGGTAGACAAAGGTAAAACTGGGATTCTCATGCTGCTCGTCCTCAACGCTGCCTTTGACCTGGTGGATCTTCGGCTTCATCAAGCAGCGCTAAACAAAATAGCAGGATGTTCTCCAAAGGCCTTGGCATGGCTTGCATCATTTCCGAAGGACGAGCGTGCAAGAGTACACAGGGGTGACACATTTTCTGTGGCTTCCTCCATTATTTTTGGAGTCCCTCAGGGAGCAAGTTTGTCCCCCTTATTGTTCAAGGTCTATTTGAGAAGCCTCTGTGAGCTCTTAGAACACATCAGCATATTCTTCACGAATTACGCTGATGATGCACAGCTCATCTTCGAAAAGCGACCATACCATCGATAGTGCAAAAATAGCAGAGGTTTACCATATCATAGACTTCTGGATGCAACATCACTGGATGTGTCTAAATAATACAAAGACCAAACTCGTGATCTTTGGATCACAACAGGCTAGATCTAAGCTTGGGGCGCAATATAAAGCGTTTACCGTCAAAGAGGCTAATATCCCGTTAATGTCCCAAGTTAAAACCCTCGGGATGATGGTCGAAGCATCAGTTGGCTCTGAAGCACCGGTCAACTACCTGCATAAAAATAATGCCTACTATCTGCGCCTTCTGAGAGCCATAAGACCTTACATCAATGAAGAAATCACAGCCACCATTGCGAGAGCAATCATACTGTCACGCCTAGACTATGGCAACGCCCTATTGCTTGGAGCCACCAAGAGAGAAGTGGAAAGGTGCCAAGTAATGGAAAACGATGCAGTCCGCATAGTTAAGGGAATCAGAAATAGAGAACATGTATCAACAGGGAGAAGAGCTTTACACTGGCTCAGAGTGGAAGATGGTCAAATTCAAAGCCATGACGATAGTCCACAGGAGTTTATTTGGAGAGGTCCGCGTTACTTCAAAAATCAATTCTCTCTTTATACAGCTCAGAGATGCCTAAGATCAGCTGACACGGGCTTACTGAATATACCACGTGTTAATCATGCTCTAGGACGAGGGAGATCCTTTCCGGTCAAGACAGCACAAACTGCTGTTGGCTCTTCGGTAAGAGGAAAATGATCTGAGTTTCAGGAAATCGGTGAAAACTTTCCTTTTTCAATAAAACATGGCAGCCTTTTATCAGGATGGGTCCAACCCGCAGGCTTTCGTCGCGTTAGAAGTATAATGATGATCCTCATTGCTCCGGATTGGGCCAGGAGAGCGTGGTACCCGGACCTTCTAGAATTGTCCATCTGCCCTCCACGCCGTCTTCCCTACCGAAAGGATCATCTCTCGCGTGAAGGGGTTTGGTTCTCCATCCAGAGGTCAAAACACTCAACCTTCACGCTTGGTATCTGAAAAGGTGTGATATAAGGATTGGGACCTCCCGGATGATGTGATAGAGGTGTTGCTTTCGGCCAGGCTGCCGGCAACCAAATCCCTGTAACATTGACGTAAGTTTCGTGACTGGTGCAGAGGACACGATGTTGATGCTTTTCAGTGTTCCATTCCCATAGTTTGGTCTTTCTTGCTTTCTTTGGCCCACAGTTTTCTTCAAGTAGTCTTCAAGGGTCTTCAAGTAGGTACCATTAAAGGTTACAGGGCGGCGCTGTCTATCTTCATGCGCTCATCTGAAGAATGTTCTTGATTTCTCAATTTCTAAAAGGGCACACTAATATGTTACCGTCGCCCCCGTTTCAGGTGCCGGTATGGAATCTAAATTTGGTATTCAAATTCCAGATGGGTGCTCCATTTGGTCATTTGAGACTGGTGTCTTTCAAGACGGTTTTCTTGGTTGCAGTTACATCCGCTCGCAGAGTGAGTGAATTGCAGGCACTTTCATCTAAGCCACCCTTTACTGTGTTCAACTGAGGATACGTCCTTCCTTTCTACGTAAGGTAGTGTCTGAGTTTCATTTAAGCCAGAAAGTGGTACTTCATGCTTTCTAGCCTCCTCCTCATCTTGGTAAGAAAGAGGAGCGACTCCATGGGTTGGATCCTAGGAGAGCTCTGAACTTTTATATTTTTAGAATGTCCAGGGTCAGAGTAGAGGTCAACTCTTTGTGGGGTACGCTGGACACCAATTGGGCCAGGCTGTTACCAAACAGACCTTGTCCAGGTGGATTATCCTCACCATTACTGAATGTTACAGATTGGCGGGCAAGGACCCTCCTGAGGGGTTGCGAGCTCACTCCACTAGGGGCGTAGCTACTTCTGCAGCGGGATGTTCCTATTAGGAATATTTGTGATGCAGCGACATTGGCTTCTATCCACACCTTTATCAAACATTACTCCCTGGATATGCTCTATGGTCAAGATATGGCCGTTGGTAAAGCGGTTCTTTATACTGCCATCTGATTGGGTATTGTAAATTCTTCTCCCTCCTCCATTTTCTGGTGCTGCTTTGGGAGTCTGTCATAGATGTGGAATACGTTCGACTGGATGTTCATCCAACGTATTCCACATCGCCCTCCCAGCCTGCACCTCTGGAGAATTTCCTATGCTATTGCAGCTTGCGTTCCCTCAAGGCTATGTGCAGTCATGTAGGCGTTGTGTATGAGCATGTCGCCTGTTAATGGAGGATAAAACATAAACGGAGGCTACGGGCGCCATGCGTCCTATTTATAACATCCGGTGCAGTCACCCTCGAAGGTGGCCTTCGAGAGACATCGACCCGATGCCATCGACGCAGGACGTCCTTTGCCGAAAAATGTACGAAGTAGCACAGCTGTGGATATTACATGTTAAAGATGTGGAATACGTTGGAGCAACATCCAGTCGAAAGAATGCTACCAGTTGGTAAGTAACTTGTTCTTATTTATTTTCTACGAATTCGAATTGAGGCCGATAGCCAACCCGTCTCCCACCCCCTTTTACAAATACCCCGTGTCACAATGGACTATGAACCAGGCTGGTGGGTGGTAACACAATATTTATTTTAATTTCAAAGGAAATCACACCATTTTTATATTGGGCAGCAATCGCCAATGGGGTGATAATTACAATGAAAACGACTGAAATACACTTGGGTAACCTTCTACAAGAACATATCCAAAGCACAAAGGAATAGGAACACTTTTTCTATTTGGGTAGATAGCATCTGAGTTTAGGTTTCCCCCTGCAATGTTCCCTCAAACTCCAATTAATCGAATTCTGAGTGGATAGAAAGAAGCAGCAGGGATTCATGGATATGAACCTTCCCTCACAAGATAAGAGGCAAAAAAAACCTTTACAATTGCATAAAATGACACTCTGATTTTGACAAATAATTATGTGTGGTTAAATAATGAGGTACATATGTTTTATCACAGTCTCAGGGATGTAATATCACTACAACTATAAAGCAATGTATCACAAAAGTCATACAGTTCAAAAGCAACTAGAAAGTGAGAACACAGTGCAGTCAAATCACACGTGGAAAAAAAAGCAATTTTACCCTTTTCTGCTTTAAATGTCAAAAACGTGTTTTTTTTTTTCTCACCCCAGAGCAATGACTGGGATATAACCCTGATAATCCACCGGTTTCCGAGGATGAGGCACGGGGTTCCTGTGGAGGAGGCATAGGGGTAAGGGGGTGTAAAGCCCTAGAGGAAGCTTCCTTCCTCACCCGTGAAAAGCCCATGGACACACCGGAACTAAAATCTCCTGCCCCTGAAAAATCTGCAACCCAGGGAATAGAGGGTGGGCAGGAGAAATAAAGACCTCCAAAAAGCCCTATTTTGTGGAGGAAGTTGGTGTCCTCCAGTTTGAAGGGGAAGAATCCTTGGAGGATTCTGGGAAAAGAAAATCTTCTCCTTCAGGAATGGGCGAATCCCTCCCAAAGAAAAATGGGTCCCAAGAGATCCGAATGAAGACTGGGTGGGTGTGGGGACGGATTCAGAGCCACCCATCCCTGAACCCCAGAATTGCCATTCTGAGAAAGAAATAGTGAAGGAGGGATTCTCCCCCACAAACTGGTCCTAGTGACTGCCTCCAGGTAAAAGGGGGCAGTACAGAGTTGGGGGGGGGGGGGGGGGGGGGGGGCGGGGGGATTCCGAAATACCATCTATTTGTGCAAGGCAATGTGCAATTTCAGCACTGGTGGACACTGGATCCCAAGCCACTCTTCTGTCAAAAAGGGCCTTTGAGCAGCTAAATTTAGGAAGGGGGGGAAGAGACACCAGATCCCTCTCACCCCTCTTCCTGGATAACTCCAGATACTTCGATGGGAATGAAATTCCTATCGAGGGGACTGCGGATTTGGAAATAAAAATTGGGCGACATAAGGTGAAACACCCGGTCATAGTCGTGACCCCAAAGTGAACGCCCTGTCTACTAGGGAATGACATCCTCCGCAGGTTATCTGCCCTAATAGACTGTGTGAACAAGGTATTCTGGACTTAGATTAACAGGCCAATAAAATTAAGTGTCAACCATGTTTGTTCAAATGGCACATGCCACATGGTTGAACACAAATCTGATCCTATTGAGTTTCATATCCAGAATAATCAAATACCTGACGTGACAGTATTTGCTGTAGGCCAACAAACTGGCGATCGGAACTCATCTCCATTCTTGAAGTCCACGTTCCTTCCAGTTTTAAGTGGCATTCCACACTGGAAGGAAATACTTTTAAATTCTATACTGATTCACAATCTGAAAATCCCAATTCTATAGTCAAAGGTGATGAGAAACCAGCTCAAAGTTTAGCTGACATTCAGAAAATTAGAGAACAGTTGTTCCTCCCTATTCAGTTAAATGAGGGGAAGGAGTCTGTTCTCGCCGGGGTGTGCGTGAACAAAAAATTGCTTCATCAGAGAAGCCATGTTCAGGAAGCTCCCGATTCCCACACTTAAATTGATCAATAAGTGGTTAATGGGCCTAGAAACTCCCAATTCCAAACATCTCCTGCCTAGCAGGTGTATGCTCAAAATTTCTATAGGTAATGAAAGCATAGAACATAATTGTTGGGTCGTGCGAGATGTCCCTGCTGCATTCTATTTAGGCAGTGACATTCTCAATCGGTTTGCGATTCATTTGGAACTGATAAATTACAAAGCCTGGTCCCGACTAGGGGGCAATTCCATGGACTTTGATGATTCAGAAAAGGCATTTTGATCAGTCCAATTGCTGCCGTAGGCGGTTGAGGTTCAAATCGGAGAGGTCACCATCAGTCCAATTGCTGCCATAGGCGGTTGAGGTTCAAATCGGAGAGGTCACCATCCCAGGACGGACCCGACAATTCCCACTTGAATTAAAAATTAATAAGACAGAAACTGAAAAATTCTGCCGCATATGTTCACCTTAATGCCCATCTCCAGCAGCAGGGGTTGGGGTTAAACCCAACACCATTAGTCAATGTAGAACACAACACCATTGCAATATTGATGGATAACTGCGACTCTAGGACTATCACTCTGGGCGCTGGCACCATTATTGAATGACGGTTGATGACTGATATTTTTCCATGGATCTAGGAAACAAACTGATTTATTTTAAAATGTTTTTATTGGCATATCTTAGGATAGCATTAGATCATTAGCATACATTTTTGCCATCGTCATGATGCATAACTCAAGTTTTGACAATTAAATAAACCATACAATAACCAACTTTAACTGTCTCCATACATATTTCCATTAAATAAATGTATAACCGTGTGGTGGGGGTGTGGGTGAAATGGGTAACTTTACTTAGCAAGATGGTTAGGTTCCAATCTTCCTTCTCGCTGACTATACCATTGTGCTTTAGATGAGATTTGCCTGTTCAAGGGGGTTTATCATCGGAGGGATGAAAGATGTCCCAGACCAGCATCTTCCATGCCTCAAACGTTACACTTACATCCTCATCTGACCCTGGATACTCCTGCACCACATGTCCTGGTCTCTGCTTCTGTCCAGCGTTCCAATTCCTTATACCATATTGTGTATTGTGGGCCCCAGCCTGTTTCCATGCCATCGCTATGGCTCTCTTGGCTAGTATACATACCATGTCCCATGAACTTCACTATGTGTTTTACCTTAGCTATTCTGGGATATGTTCCCATGAGGCATTCTTTGGGGGACCAGTCATATCGTATTATACCAATCTTCCTGCAGACTTGTTCTATCTTAGCCCAAAGCGTTGTACTTTTGCGCATTCCCAAAACGTGTCCATCATTCCCGCCCCTTCCGAGCCACACCAAGGGCACAGGGGTTGTTCTTGTTTATTAAATCCGGCCACCCTGCGCAGGGTCATGTAGGTGCGATACAAGACATTCAATTGTACTAGTCGGAATCTGGCATTTCTGGATACTTCCCGGGGGAACGCTAGTGCTCTTTCCCACTCTTTTTCAGCAATATCTGTTCCCAGATCAGCCATCCATCTCGCCCTTAATGCAGCACCCTGGGCGTTGGGTTTGTCCAACAGCTGGCCGTACAGTCTGGACACTGGTTTCCAGCCATTGCTCAAGTTATACATTAGCGTCACCAGGGGATTTACTGTCGGCTCTTCTGGCAATTTTTCCCACTTCCCTCTAGCCACATGTCTGGCCCTTTGGTGCCACAAGACCTGTACCCTAGTTAACCCCTCCTTAGCGTACAGTGAGTCAAATTCCCTGAAGACTCCAGCCACGTGTAGGTCCCCCATGTGTATATGCTCCATCTCTCCCAGTGCCTCAATGCTGCTAGTTCTTACTTTGCATACATCTGCGGCAATCTGAATTTCTGATGAGTATAGGTGTTCTAGGTGTAGCAGCGCCTTAGCTCTGCTCCATATCATTCTTCCCAGTGTTACTATCATTGGGGAGGTTGCTAAGCAGCTCGAAGGGACCCACAACAGTTCTTTTAAGTGTATTGGGGCCACTAGGTGTCGTAGTAGTGCTGTAACACAGTTTTTTAAGGCAAGGCGATAGTGCTCAACAGTGCCAGCACGGACATTTTGCTGGTAACTGCTGAAGTGCAGATTGGTGATGGAGGGGAATTCTGCTGAGTGGGTAAATGTACCCCGCAGTTGAGGGAATGGAACTGCTTCTGGTTCCTGTAGACTTCCTCTTGGGGGGGCTGAGGGGAGCGGTGGAGAGCCACCTCCTCATGCGTATAATCCAGTGCAGTCAACACATTATACATGCCCGGAATGGCGTTGAAATGGGCCTTGGTGACATCGATCTGTGCCAGGATGGTGGGGAGGGCAATGTGTTGTGCCACCGGGCGCTGAACTCTGGAAAATGCAGTATGCAATATACCGTGCAGCTGGCTCACATAGTGATGGCATGTGCCAGAAGCCAGAAAGTGCAGAACCGACACCAGCTTTACTAGCGATTGTATGGCTGTCCTGATGCCGATCCTGCAGTCTGTCCCCCTGGATGTGGGTCAGGAGTTCTGCTGGTAAGCATGGTTGTGTTGTGAAAGATGTGGCCCTTTTTGGCTTTCCCTGTGTTCATTGGGTGCACCTGAGTGGATTGGGTGCACCTATGGCCTGTTTACCCTCAGCTGTGTCCATTTACCGGCTGCTCTGAGGTGTTGTTAACTTTGGCAGGCTTTTGCCGCCATTACTGGCATATTTGTGCTGGTAATACCAGCAAATCCAGACTCTTAAGTGGGCGATGATACTGACACCATTGGCAGTATTACCAGCAACAGTGATTCCGGCGATTGGCATCTCCGGTGCCAGTATTATCCGCAGCAGTGTTTCAGCCTTGTTGTAATTTGCTGGTTAGTTAAGTGCCTGTACAAGGATTTACCTGCACTTAATGTTTACTGGCAATCAAGGCCTTATGTCTCTCAGTGAATTCCTTGTTTTGTTTCAATTGCACACATCACCCTAAAGTGAAGTGTGGTTAGGGTGCTTTGTATCCAACTTATTTTGTAGCGGCTTTTTGGTCACATTTAAAATGTGCCTAGGATGGGCTGCTGGCAGTAGATATTTTTCGACCGTGTTTTTTTAACTTGTGTACCTGTGCATTTGCTGCAAATGGCTACTAAATGTGGATAGCACCCAAAGAGGGTCATGTAAGTAAATTCACCCAATACCACACACTAGGGTCGGCCTAGGAAGGTTATCCTTGACCAGACCTTCACTAACCAAAGTCAGGAAACTGTGATTTAGGGACAGGACCTCATGCCCATGTAACCCTATGGCGCATAGGGGGGGGGGGGGGGTATAGAAACAGGTATGTTAACTTACCCACCTGACTCAGATTTCTCTAGAGAACCACTGCTGAGGTTCTGTATTCCGTTGGGTACACAGTTTTCTGTGCTTGGTCCTGTCGCGGAAGGCCCAGGGGGGTCACGGGTGCAGAGGTCACTTTCGGATGCAGCATTTAATTTGTCGGTTGCTGTACTTGGGAATCGGTTCCAGACAGCTTCCAACAGAGCACCCAAACGAAGAAAAGATGAAGACTTCTATGGAGCACGCCATCTCAGGACTCCTTCGGGCAGCGAGGAAGACTAGTTGCAATGGGAGTCACCACGGTCAGGCAGGTGCAGGCAATCTTCAATGGATGGATAAAGGAGAAGATCCTGCACAGCTTCTGTTGATGCAAGAAGGCCGAAAATGCAGGAGCTGGTGTCTTGTTCCAAAAGTTAAATATCCTCCAAGGATGAAATCTAAACGGTAATGGCTGCAGCGGGGTAGCCCAGGAGAGAGAGCTGGTAAACCCACCGGTGTGTCCAGTGATGCTTCCAAAGGTCAAAGGGCACAAATCCTCGAGCAGGTGTTGTGACTGGTACTAACTAAGGCCTTCTTGCGATCAGGTGGAGATACAGTGCTTCAATGGGATTTCTCTGGTGCTGGTCAGCTGCAGGGCTTTTCCGCTGATCATCCAATGGCTGCTCCTCTTCGTGGAACACTTTGCTCCAGTGATGATCTGTCAATGGCTGTAGGAGCCCTCCTTCTATCCAAGATATGCGCTGGGAGCTTGCCCAAGCCCACCGATGGAAAGCATCTGCACTATTCAAACTGGCAGTGGCTATCCAACCATGGATAGCCACATCTGCCCAGCAACAGAATTTCAGTCGCCAAGATGTGTATTGGAACCAGACAGTCCCTGCTCTCACATCCAGCCTCGCACACAAACCGTCCCTTTGCCCGCAAAAGCAGCAGCAGCTTTCTGTGATGAAGGGAATTCCATATATGGCATTTCCTACAAGAGAAGGCAGGAATAAGGCTAAAGGACAATATAGCCAAAGGTCAGGCAAAAACAGTGTGGCACGGCTATCTTGTGGTACTAGCCACCCTTTGTAGCAGTTTGTAGTAAAAGCAAAGGTGCACAAGTGAAAAGTTACATAAACCGTGCAATAACTGCTGCCACCAGCTCATCCTAGGCACAAAATTAACCAAAACTCTATTACAGAAGAAGTTATAAGGATTCAAAGCATCCTAACCCCACTTAACTGTAGGGTGATGTGTGCAATTGTGATAAAACAAGAAATTCACAGTCCGAGATATAGTAAGACTTGACAAGACTATCATTGGGCTACAGAAACTCCAACTCTTAGTATAAGGCTGTACTACTCAAGGTAGAGGTAGCCATCACAGAGCAGTCGGGCTTGCCTTAGGAGGGAGAGAGTGCTGTTGGAAGGTACAAATAACTTGTAGCAAACATATGATCCAAAAAAACACTTATACAATGATATATGTACAAATAATGGTTTATTTTATATATAGACAGGCAAAGAGAATTCTTTAGAAAGGTCAGTACTATTATAAGTCATAAACGCAATTTAAAAACCAACAAAATACTTGTTAAGTAAACCAATGTGTATATAACACATTAAGAGTAGCAGTATGTAATTCAAGGTGAGTAAAACCACATCATTTGACTTCTAGCATGGCAATATGCCATTCAAGGTACGCAGACCCTATTGGTAGTAAACGTATTCTGGTCAAGAATAATATTGTTATACTAGCAATATTACTTTCTAGAACAGTGAACACAATTCAAAGTTATGTAAATAACTCGGTAGTAGTTTTCAGAATGTCAGTAAGCAATTCACAGGTAAGTAATAACTTTGTAACACTTGTGACTTATTCTCTCTCAGGAATATTCAGTTACAGCGCCAACACATAGCAAGTAAGTATTCTGCAACATTTGTTATATTTTCTTCTGAGGCTGTATACTTTCAAGGCAAAAATAAGTTTTAAAAAACTAATGTAATGTGCTTTTCGAAATGTTCTTGATTATCAAACCTATTTGATTAGCAGTTTTGTACTGATATTTTTAATGTCATCAGAATGTATTTCTACCCAAGACATAAATTTAGCAACAATACAGCATCTTTGTGTTCCGCTGAAGAAAGAGATTAGTGAGATTGGGTATCTGTAAAATGTACAGGTTAGTTGCATGAATGGACACAAATGATAAAAAAGGCTCTGTGAACAGTTTTCATTGTAAGGCTTTGTGCAACTGGGTGCAGTCGGTGTTGCACAGAGCAATGCAGGGTATATTGTATGGTAGTCCCATCATTTGATGTGTAGGGAGGAGTTCAGATGTTTAGTGAATGAAAAAGTTCACAATGTTAAAGGAAAGTCATAGCTGGAGACTAAATGCATAGTATGGTGTTGCGGAAGGCAGGGTAAATGCCACCTTCAGGTGGACAAGATGGCCCTTGCCTGCCATTGACATTGACGTTTTCGTTATAGCATTCAATACCACTTACAGGGGTGGTTCAGGGCCACTAAAGTTCCTCGTGCCCGAGCCAGGTAGGCCTAAGCCTAGCATTGCCCTGCGCACCAATCAAAGCAATATTTATTGCTATTAGCACTCTGTGCCCCATCTGGAGACAATGCTGTGTTTTACAGTAGCAATTCTGTAATTAAACATTTTGTATCATCTCACATTTTTAGGAATGGAATTGCAAGGCTGTTTTTTAATAAAATCTGTTTGTGGGAGGACCCACTTGAACATTTGAAGTACCTTACTGACCGCGGAGCGGACCGCGGTGCGAATTGCGGTGTAAATTGCAGTCTGCGGCAGTCCGCGGTGCTGCGAGCCGGGCCGAGACGATGGAAGCCCGAGGGGGAGAGTCGAACCCCTCGCAGTCGGAGGCAGGCCCGCGGACCCCTTACAGGCCCGCCTACGGAGGAAGGCATGCAGTTGAGCTCAAAAAAACTCATGGACGTGGACAGACACATGGCTCACGAGCCCTTAGCAGAAATGGAAGAGGGCAAAAGGTGGGCCGAAACAGACGAAAGGCTTTCACCCCCGACTCCCTGCCTTCCCAAGAAAACTACTCTGCAGCCTGTCGAGAAACCGGGAGTGCGTCTCGGAGGAGAGGCCCTACCGGAGGATCCAGGTAAGGAGCGGTTCCAGGGAGAAATGCATGGGGCGGGAGGGGAGGAGGATCGGGTGCTGGTTGATGAAGTGCCCCGCTCCCTTTACCCCGCCACCGGCGCTTCTGTAGCCCTTATCGTTATAGACGAGGGAACTACACGGCAGTCCGTCTCATTGGGTGGGGGGGGGGGGGGCAAGGTTGCCTTGGCAAATGTGTCGCCCTTGCCCACCCCAAACCGATCAGAAGTCTACATCCAGCTACACCCCCGCCCCTCCTTATCTGGGGCGGGGGCGTTCCACGAGCGTTGGGAAGCTCAGCAAAGCTTCACCGAGGATTCGGTTATGCCTACAGAAACATCATCTTGCCAAACCAGCCCAAAGAGCCTTCAAAGTGGGTCACCAAATCTTCGACCACTAAAAATAAACTACAGCTCCTCTAACCAGCGTCTGCTAAAAATAAAGACAGCTCCTGCTCGAAAAAAGCGTTGTGTCCATCTCCGCCAAAAATCTGGAAAAAAAGTGTTGCACACCCTAAGCTTAAAAACGCCAAATCGACCGACAAGTCCTACAACGGCTCCCTCAAAGGGTGCAACAAAAATCACAGCAGCTAGCTCACCTGTAAAAAAACTTCTTCGCCAAATTCCGCAAAAGGAAAGACACAACACCAGATGAACTCTCAGATGCAGAAATTCTGAAAGCTGTCCTCGAACAGGCTGCTCCTCAAATAGGAACGCTGAATCAACAACGTGCAGCCGAGGTTCCAGCAATGGACCAGGAGGGGGGCACCATGCCCAGGACTTCTCCCTCACCAGTCGTCAGGTGGCACTTTGGATCTCAAAGACCACCTGACCACTTTCAGCAGTTTGTACCAAACCCAACCCTGTGGCCAATAGTGAAGAGAGGTCCGGTGACCCCCACAGCTCTACCATTGAAAACTGCAGGAGAAAAGACTCTGGGCTCAAAGACAGTCCTCTTGTTTGCCCCCTCCCCTTCCACCGCCGTCGTCAATCAAACTGTCTCGCCGCAATCTTCTGAAATAACTAGCTCGAACACTGCTACCCCTCACTTGGAAACTGGGACCGTGCCCCTAATACACCTGGGGAATGGGCGAGGGGGGAGACTAGCAGGTCGTAAATACAGGCGCAGAACCAGATAGCGAAGTCCTATCTCTTGCCCCAGTTCCAAGTGAGCATTGCCCCACTGGGGTCCACCTGCCAAATGGGTGTGGGGTCGATGAGCGGGCCTTAAATGCAGGCACAGAGCCAGACACCGAAGATTCATCTCTTGCTCCAGCTCCCAGTGTGCACTGCCCTACAGGGGCTCATTTGCCAGTCCAGGTCGACGAGACTGCAGGTTTTAGACCCCCTGTTCCGTTAGATCAACCCAGGGGACCTCTCACTCAGAACAGTCTGCGGAGGAGCCAACGGCTAAGTGAACTACCGGTAAATACTCTCAAAGATCCTCCGGAGAAAAAGCCGGACCTGATGTCTATCATGTCTACAGTAACGATTGCTCTTGCTCCGTTCTGTAAATTATATGAATCCATAAACGATACCCTAAAAGATCATACATCAATTGCAGCTTCAATGAACAGCAGGCTGATCTTTCTTGCGGGGTATATAAATGCCCTGCACAACAGAACAGAAAAAAAACTGGGAGGAAGTACCGACCCAGTCAGAAAACCTTCTTACTTCTCGTACATCACTGGTGACACTTCTACATCCAACAGCCCACCTGAAACTGCTGAAACTAGCTCCCAGACTCCTTTGGTCTGGATGACCAGCAGAAACGAGATCCACTTGGAGCAAAGAGCAGATCAGGCAAAAATAGCCACACCGATAAAAAAGAAAAGCATACCTGTGGGCAAGAGTACAAACGGTTCCATCACCAAAGAGGTGATTACGATTCAGTCTGATTCGAATGACCAAACCAAAACGGTTTCCTTAGACAGGATCCCCCCCAACCTCAAAGATTTCTTTAACCCAGCTGCGTGGAAATCAAACAACTCGAAATCAAGCTCGCAACCGGCGCTCCAAGCAACGGCCACCTCCAACAGTGAGGGGGGGGGCCCTTTATATGGCTCCCGACACAAGTTCAAGCAGGGACCGCACCCATTAAGGAACACAACGTGACAACCGAGGCGAAACTTAAGATCAAGCCCAACGGCGCGGCCACTATACCCTGCTCTGCTGCCGTGGACTTCGACGCGGATCTAATGAACTTAAGTGTCTATTCAGTATCCGAAACGGCAATAACAGCTCTTCCAATTAACCCTATTGCAGAAATCGACCCCAAATTTCTAACTCTCGAAGATCGCTGCAAGAAATTGACCGTAAACTCCACCTGGGGCCCAGGTGAAAGAAGTGTCCCATGTATCCAAAAACGAACTAGGGACCAACCAAATACTGAATACATCGCGTCACCAGTCTCTAAACCAAATAATTCTGAGAAAGTCAATATGCGGTCTCTGTCCCCCGTACGGCCATCTGCAAAAATCAGCAGGGGGAAAGTAAACAAAGATCTTTCAAATAGAAAAGTAAAAACTCAACTTCAAGATCCTGCAGACCCCCATTCAGGAAAAGATAACCTGCAGGGCCAAAAACGCACCGAAAAAGCAAGCTACTGGAAATCGCCCTCCAGATCTATGAAGACTCGCACTTTTAAGTTAGAACAACTTCCTGACAATAAGAAATACATCATTCCAAACCGCGGTTATGTATTAAACCTCTTCAAATGCATCCCTTCCTTGAGGCGTCTGAAAACTGAAGACATTGCGTTGGTTGAACCGTTCCATGAAGGAAAGCAAGCAACTGCATATCTATACATTCTTTCTACTTCAGCAAAACTCATGATCTCGGACGCTGAAGAACACTTCCTAAAATTGGGGTTTGATCTTCTTAAACTGGACACTAGAGCCCTACATTCAACCAAAAACAAGCTCTATGAATTTACTTCCACAGAAGAGCCCAAAGGTCCAGTCTACCAGGAGCATGACATACAAGAGCACTCTTTACGAAAAACAAAGGACCACCCCCAAAAAGACAATCTAAGTGACGAATCTAGGTCACACGCCCCGGGAGTGCAGAGTCAAAGAGAACACCAGAGCTCTTGCACTTCTAAATCTTTGCAAGATGAGACATCAAGAAAGAAAGGAAATAACCAAGTTTACAAAGACCCGTTAGGTATTGGCCGGTTCCCTAAAGGCCCGTTAGACATCATCGAACGCACGATTCTGCAAGTTCCGAACCAGAGCGGCACATCTTCTCCCTTAAAAACGAAGCAGGCACCGCTTGCTCATCTTTGGTCCTGGATTCCAAAGGCTTTAACAATTAGCAGGAAACAATAGCAATGCGCCCGTCTTCTACTGGACGCTGAAACTGCAAGACCTAAGCGGAATGAAAAGCTGGCCTTAGGATCCTGGAATACCAGGGGTTTTCTCTATTTGACCAAAGAAGGCGACACAAACCTGGGCCAATTTTACGTCCTTTGCATCCAGGAATTGTGGATGATGGATAAACCCACTATGGATGGATATACCATAGCTTTTGCCCCTGTCCAAAAAGGGGCTCTTGGCCGCCCCTCGTCCGGACTTTTAACCGCGATCCGCTCAGGTAGCGGGCTACACCTCCTGAAAATTGTATTGTCATCTACGCATCTGCTTGGAACACTACTCCAATGGGAGCAGCACACAGATCCGAAAAAAAGACCTCGGACATCGTTGCTGGGTGTCATAAACGTTTATTGGAACCCACCAACCATTGATGATAAAACCTTTCTCCTCATGGTCGAAAAAGCCATTGATACAATGCTGGTGGACCAGTCAGCGGCAAATGTAATAATATGCAGTGATTTAAATGCTACCTGCTGCCCACGGGAAACGACAGTCGCCCAGCAAACATTTGCGCGTAACAGGGAAGCTAGAGGCAAAAAGTGGAAAAACTTAATGTCATCTAGAGCCTTCGTGAATGCAGGCGACCTTTTCCCAAGACCAAACCGTCTGCCTTCCTGGTCGAGAGGAGGATCTTCTGCGGATATTGACCACATCTTTGTTACCAAGCCTCTGGCTGAGCAAGCTGTCTCTTTTGAGGTAATCGCTACAAGTGCGAGTGATCATAATCTGCTATACTTGAAGTGGAAATCTCTTCACACCGAAAACCTTCCATGTTGTGCCAAATTGAGTGTAATCAGCAAAGAAACCGTCTGAAACTTTCGTTAAAGTCTTTAGCGATCATCACATCACAATATCTAAGTAAACTTGAACCACGATCAGCTAATGCTGCGGCGATAGTCCCCGATTATCAGCCTCTTTTGGTCCCATTTACATCACAAGCCACAGGGTCAAAACCAATGTCAGGTACTCGAAGCCACACATACTGCAAGACCCTGGTAGAAAAACGAAGGGCCCTAAGGAAACTGAAGCACACGCTAAAGTCAATCCCTCGCAAGAAACCTTTGACCAGCTGCGCAAAGTACAATCTGATTACAAATCCTGGGTCTCGCACCATCGTCATACGCTCTATCAGCAGGACGCCGAACTGATGTTGCAGAAAATGAGTCTTCAAAACTCCCGTGAATTCTGGTCCCTGCTCAGACCCGCTACAACACCAATGGTAAAAAGTGTGGCAAACAACATTGGAGAAGAGTCCTGGGTGAATTTCTTTAAAGATCTTTTTAAGTCCCCATCAGCTCTGACTGAAACTGAAGCTGACCTCACAAAGACATCATGGATCGATCTAAGTAACAAAGACGACATAGTAGAGGTCATTTGTAGGCTTAAATCTTCAAGAGCCCCGGGACCGGATGGAGTCACAAACATCGATCTAAAGGCCCACCCGGAGGAGTGGTCAGAGCTGATTAGTGCGATTTTCAAGCGATGCGCGAACTCAAAATCCATCCCATCTTCCTGGACCAGCTCTATAGTGGTCCCCATATTCAAGAAAGCCAGCAAAGAGGACCCTTCGAACTATCGCCCCATAGCGCTTCTCGATGTAATTGGAAAAGTGTTTGGGGCCTTCCTCCTAAAGCAATTTCAGGGCTGGACACAAAATGCTGAGTGTGCGGATCCCTTCCAAACTGGATTCACTAAAAACATCGGGACCTCAGCAGATATTCTGTTTCTGAGCGCATTAAAAAATAAAATCACTGAGGGGGCACCTCAAGTTTTTCTGGCTTTCATTGACCTGGCACAAGCGTTTGACCAGGTCAATAGAACAATTCTATGGAGGAAACTGCGCGACTGGAACTGCCCACAAGAAATTTTACAACCAATCCGGGCGCTACATGAGAACACCAGGATAAGAGTCAGGCTAAACCAAGCGGGCCTGCTATCAAAGGAAATTCCATCAAGCAGAGGGGTGTGAAGCAGGGCTGCCCTTCAGTGCCCGCTCTTTTTATAGCCTACATGGGCGACTTTCAGGCCACCGAATTTTCAATTCGCTCCTTTCCACCAACTATGGGATCCAGGAAAACTACTCGTCTGCTGTATGCCGACGATATGATCCTGATGGATCTTACCCCTATCGGCCTCCAACGCAAACTTGACAACTTGGCAGAATTTATACAGTTCAACAACCTACAAATTAATGTAGCGAAAACCAAGATCTTGGTACTGGAAAAGTCAAAAAGGACCAAAGAACGCTTGAGTTGGTTCCTAAACGGAACAGCACTGGAAAAGGTTCACTGTTTCAAATATCTTGGTGTGATGCTTGACTGTACAAAAAACAACAAAGCAGCACAGGAAGCTCTCCTGAACAAGGTTCGGAACTTATCTGCACGAGCGGTAGACAAAAAATATGGCCGATTCTCACTGGCCCCAATGCTAAGATTCTATCGAGCAAAGGTGGTGCCCTCACTGTCCTATGCGGCGGAGGCCATGCCACAAATCCCAGAGAAACTTTGGTTTCGGTTGGAGGGGCTCTTTTGGCGCGCCGTCTTAGGCCTTCCGAAGGGTACATCTATGCTGCTGATTCGAAGAGAACTACGCCTCCTCTCGCTGGCAGCGACCATCGAAATCCACAGCATGATGCTTTATAGAAAAACACGACTCCCAAACCGACCTATCATTCTGGACATAAATGGGGAGGAAATCGAAGGTGTGAAATGTCCAGCACTGAAAACCTGGGGAACATCGTGTAAAAACAAGCTGAACGAAGTCTCGCAATCAGAAGAGGAGCTTATACAGAACCCAACAAAAATGAAAAGGAAACTGGAAGAGTTAGACTGGATAAAAACTCTTGATGGAGCGGCTCAGTTTAAGTCCACCAACCATCTTCCATCTCAACAGACCAAACTGAACACAATTCCGAACTACCTAGCAAAATTCCCTAACAAGTCAGTAAGAAACATCTTTCTGAGGGCTCGTCTCAACCTTTTGGAGACAAACGAAATCAGGGCGATCAGAGGCCAATCCAGTTCAAATAGATGTCGTTTTTGTAAAAATGAAGAAGAGCCCGAAACCCTTCGGCATCTTTTACTGAACTGCCCGGGAACCAAGTCAATTAGCGAAAAATATGTCTGCCCCCACCTGACGGCATCCTACACTCAGGAGGAAGCAATTTGGTGGGAGAGATTAATCAGCGGTGAAAAGACGGCCTGGACAATTGCTACAGCCCAAACCCTGAAACCGATTCTTAACGTCAGTCCTGAACTTGATAAGCAGTGATTTGGACTTCGGACATATTTTCTCTCTTTTTTTCTCTTTGTTTTCTCCTGATTTCTTTTGATGTCACTGTTTGACTCATATGTTCTTTACGACTACTTCTTTTTCTTTCTTGTAAAAATCATTGCTTTGATTAAACCAAGTAAATAAAAAAATAAAAAATAAAAAAATAATGTAAATACATACTGGTCTTTGCCAAACAGCATATAGTTTGCTTATTCACTTGGGAGGATAGCTCAGGGGCAACGCGCTCGCCTTGGAAGCAAGACGACACGGAGCAACACAGGTTGGAACCCCAGGTCCACGCTTAGAAACCTCCAGGTATTAAGCACGTTATAAAGAATCAATCAATAAACATAACATACCGATTACATTTAGTTTGCAATTATTTGAAAAAGAAAATCCTTGCTTAGCACCCTCACGCAGGCCTTTGGCACCTTAAGAGTGGAGTAGATTGTTACTCCTGCACTCTCTCCAAGCCCCTTTGAATTTGCAGTGAATAGAGACCAAACTGTGGAGAAAGCCCTGGGGGCAGGAGAGGAATGCAGGCCGATCTGTGTTTTCATTGAACATTTAAATAACTAGCTGTGCTACACAAGCGTCAATTTAATTAGCAAACCTGCAGAATTGCATGGAAAATTGCTATACAACACTACTTATTTTATGCCTTGAACTTTAGCGGTCCTTTCCTAATCTAGGGCATAAGTGTTCTCGGAGGCAGACGGGGGACACTAGTTGTCCCGGGCCAGCTGTAGGCGGACAAGGATAAGGCACAAACTGTGCAAAAGCCAACGTTCCAGAGGATTTCTCGTGAAACAAGTAACTGATTTTAGAGTTGGTAGAATTGACCAGGGACTTCGTAGAAGGCTCCCTACATGTGTTCCAGCATTGGGTCTGGGCAAATGGTTGGGGCGTACTCCCAACTACACGAATCGCCACACAGGTGCGACAACAAGGCTTTGGGTAAGTATTATGTTGGTGAGGTCTGGTATGCCAGAGGGCTGGTGGTTACTACGAGCTTCCCGTTCATCACCCAAGGGCCCAACAACCCTGCCCCCAGTACAAACGGAGGACACCGGCAAGGGCAAGTTAGAACTGTCCATTACAAAAACCAGCAGGGATCATAAAGGACATTAAAACCTCTCTGCAGCCACCATTACCAGAATCATGACAAACCTTTTTGATACAGAATTGCGTCACCAAAAAAACCTATCACACATACTCATTGGCTCGGAGTGGTATACACTATAGATTGCCCTTATACATCTTACTCAATTGGCCCTTACATGTCAGGTGGCTGGCCCTTTCCTTTCCCCATGAATGAAACTATCTATTACATTGTTGCAGGATTACCATTGGCCCGTGTCCCTGCTACCCACCCCCTGGTTTTCTGTCCCCTGATTGGCTGGAACTGGTCTCCTCAGGCCTGGGACCCAGTTTGGTTCTCAGTGCTCCTCTTCAAGGTGATGTGAATGACTGTGTGGCCAGAGTATCTGTTGGCCGTACATGCGGTGCTCAGAACTGCTCATCTTCACACCACGGGTGTATAACCATTGTCTATCTCGGCCGCAGCATGAGGTCGAGGACGTGTGTGTGTGTGTTTTTTTCTTTCCCAAAATGGTATCTGAGGAAGTGTATTTTATCATTGCCCCTGCCTAAATAAGTCTTATTTTAAAACTGACTGCAAAATAAATAATTATTTTAATGGAAAACATTCAGTATAAGTGTTGTTTGGATACTTGTAACTGTGAATCTCTGTTGCATCTCTACAGCTCACATTTACCCCTCTTGAGCGAAGTCTGGCTGCTCAGTCACTACCAGTAGTACAGACCTATACCAATAGTTGGGTTATCTATTGCTAAGAGGACAAGACTGCTGTAGTCTCCCACAGGGTTACTACATACAGTCTTGCCGAACACTGTGTGGCTGAGTCAATACTTACACTCTGTGATCCACTGACACTGTTCGGCTACCAGTTCTTCCAAAGCTGCCACGCCAACCTTCTCGTCTGCTGGACTCCTCACAGATCTTAAGCAGGATATTGCCTAGCTGCCTCCTGACGGCCTTTGTATGGGGTGCACCACCCCGTCGTCTCTGGTCCCCTCAGCAATCCTCGCGCAGCGGAAGAAGAAGCGGCTTTATGCCGAATGGGTGTCGTAAACCATAACTCTGCTACCAACTTGTTGGTAAGGTATGCCAGAAGTCTGGGGGTTACTACAAGCTCACCCATTCTGTTCCCAAGGGCCCAACAACCCTGCCCCTGGAACAAACTGGGGAATCAGCCAAGTGCAGGTTAGAACTGTCGTTTATTACAAAAACCGACCAGGATCATACAAGACATTCAGAAATCTCTGCAGTCACCATTCCCAGAATCATGTCAAACTTTTTTGATACAGAATTGCGTCGCAATCTGGGCCATCCCAAAAAACCTATTGCACATACTCATTGGGTGCTTGGCGTGGCCTTCTGGATCTTACTCAATTCGCCCTTCCATGTCAGGTGGCTGGCCTGCCCCTTCCCCATGAAACTATTGTTGCAGGGTCACAGGATGACCATTGGCCCTGGTCCGCTGCCATCCACCCCTGGATTTCTGTCCCCTGATTGGCTGGAACTGGTCTCCTCAAGACTGGGACCCAGTTCTGTTCTCCGCGCTTTGTGCACCTCTTCAAGGTGATGTGAATGACGGTGTTCCCAATGTATCTGTTATCTGTACCACTTTTGCCTGTGAGAGTGCTCTTCGTGGTGCAACGTTGTTAACTTGTTCATGTTTCACTTCATGTCTATGGTGCTGAGAACTGCTGGTCTTCCCACCGCGTGTGAATAACCATTGTCTAGCTCGGCCGCATCACGTGGTCGAGGACCACAAAATCTAGCTCTTCTGGTCTGCAATTATGAGGATTTATTCTGTTTTTCTGCAGATGGCCCCTTGTCGTCTTAGGTTTGAAATGTGCTGCTTGTCTCTGACCTGGTCAGAGCCCTGGACTTCCTGCTTTGTGCAGCCTGGTTCTGCTTTCCCCTCGTCTTTCGTCCTGCGGCTTGAGGCCTTATGTGATTTTCATTATACTTTTACTATGATTTCTACACACTTATATCATGCTATGTTGCCTATAGGCTAGTCATATTTGGTCCTGCCAGGCTCCTTACGCAATCCTGTAGTTCCATAGGGTTAGTTGCCATAAGCATCTGCAAGCTTGCTCTGTATCTTTGTTGCCTTGCGTTCAGCGGTTCTGCATTTGGCTTATGAGAAAAGTAATAAAAGCTTTGACGGTATGTATATGTATCCCTCCTCTATCTACAGAACTGTCTAAGCATGTTATTCGTTTACACGAGTGTGTGTTTCTGTAAATTTGTGCATGGTTGTGAGTGTACTTCATGACTAACGTGGCTATGTTGTGGTGTCACTAATGACGTCAGCACAGTGGTTTCTCGGAAGTTAGTCAACGTCATCCCTCATGGAATTTGGGTCTACGATCCCTGTTGAAGAACCTGTTTCCATAAAGACATTCACTGGAAAAGGCTTGAATGTCTATCTGAGAGAATATTTCTCTGCATATGTCTCAGTCAATGGTGCTCCTGCGGCCTGTCCGACTAGTGAGTGACTTTGTGCATTCTTGACTCTATGGGCCGTCCTGTTCTTTGGGGTGAGGGCGGCATTCCTGGGACCAGCTCCTTAATTACCTCAAGCAACACAGTACGCCAGCAGTGAAGAAATTGCAGACGGATGCCTTGCCAATGCAGCAGCACATGACCCGATCTCTTGGTTCTTGGTCGTGGTAACGAAAGAAACGACACTGGATGGTAACTTGCAGCAGCATTCGAGAGGAAAGGTTCCTAACAAATGATTCTTCTGTGCTTCTCACAGCTCTGTGGATTTGGTGCCCTTTTCACGTTAGCAGATTAACAGTTGTCATCTGATGGATTTGCCACGCTATCTCGGTCCAGCACTCGGGTGAGGGGACTTCAAGGAATGAAATCTTGCTTCTGGAGGTCCAACAGGAGTCCACTGACGTTTCAGTAGGATTTGTTCACAGGAAGATAATACACAGCATTCAGCCTCGAGATCCCAGGGTATTGGCGGTTTGCAGCCCTGGAAAGTCGCAGCTCGTCGTGGGATGGTTTCGAAATGCAGGTTTTCTTACAACGGACTGGTTCCATCAGTCCAAGGGTCAGAGTAGTCGTCTTTGGGACTCTTATGTTGCATTGAAGAATGGGTCTGCACAGGAAGTGGTTACACAGCAGGCATCTTCCATTGTTGAAATCAGCTACAGGGATCTTCTTTTTCCACATTGCATTCACCTCCAGTAGTCGACTTGTCTTCACTTTCCAGATCTATGTCATTTATCCTGGAACCCAGCCAAACCGCACACATGCTACATTCAAACTTTGGGGTGGGGGTGTCCTTTTAGGACAACCAGTCTCTCAGTTGGAACTGGTTCTAGGCAGGCATGCCAGAAGACAAGACTGAGAAGTTGCGGACTCCTCCCCCGTTTCCTGTCTACACAGACACTCTGGAGCCTTGGTGGGCTTCAAAAAGAATTCTCGCCGAAGACCAAAAATCAAACCGGACCTCCACCACCTAGGACCGCAGAAGGATCAAGAAATGACAAGCACACAGAGGCGAAAATGGAATACAGCCACCATTTTGGGTCAATGGTGACCCTTCTGTGCATTACCGTGGCTAGGTTGACAGCCTGCAGGTAAAAATCGCACAAGTCGGTCGAACATGTCCAGTGCCACCATCCATAAAGGTTTGCTTGTCACTGTAACAGAAATGTTACAGGCGCAGTGAGACAGGGGATACTATGTAACCCTCAGCACTCCACATAGGTGGGGTCTGCTGATCTCACAGCGGGGATTATAGAAAGGACAAGTATCCTTCTATCCTATAGAATATTAATTCACACAAGAAACCCAAAATAAAATAAAAGGGGCTTCCCAGTAACATTGTAACGAAAGTGCTGCATGCTGCAATAGGAAAATGCAGATGCCCAAAAAGTGATATGAAAGTACGATTCCAAAAATAAAGTATGGAGAGTCACAAAAATGACTTTCATGGAAAGGGTAAAAGAAAGGGTGAGTGGGGGAAAAAGGTTCCCACTCGCTTAGGAATATAGAAAGTTTGAAGGAGTGTGAAGGCAGAGTGTGAAAGAGTGTGGTCATCAGTGGAAGCATCCCAGTATCTTTTGTGACAGTTCTTTCCCTGGGTGGAGCCTCCAGTGACCAGCAGCAGTAACACCCCTCTACCACGTGGAGTGTGGTCATCAGTGTTCCACGGTTGGACTGGAGGGGCTAGTACCTAGTCCACCTAAGTTAACTGGATACTGTCGTCATTTGAATTGGAACGGTTTCCGCAATCGGTTGAATTAGTTGCATAAATCGCATTAACCCATCAACAAAGAAAGTCTGTCACTGCTGCATTTATTTGGTCATTTGGCACTTTAACTTTTACACAACATTAAAATGGAGCAGCTGTATTGTAAAAGTGCATTCAATCATCCCTGTGATTTTCACACTCGACTTATGACGAACTTCCATGATCACTCACACAATGATTACCTTGCTCTTGACTTCTCTTGAACTGTTAATTGAGACAATTAAGACCAGTGCGACGCCAAAGAGACTCTGCGAGTGAGACACCGCCGACTAGTGGAATATTAGGCTTTTAAATCTTGAAAGGTGTGACCAAGATGTGATAACGTAGACAAACAGCTTTCTAATGGAAGCCTTTTGGAAAACACAGACTTGGTCCCACGGTCAGCTGCCAGTAGGTTTTCTAGCCAATTTGGAAATGAAGGGGGTGGGGTGTGGGGGAGAATAAGCGATAACCTCTTAGAAGTGAGGAAAGAAATCCTGCAACTTGAGGTGATTGGAGCCTGTGGAGTTTCAGAAGGCCAGAGGAACATTACAAGCTTTTTCCCTCAAACTAGCTAAAACATATAGCCAATTCGTTACACTGGAGAACACCATTATAGACCTTTTAACAGCCAGAACGGCAATAACGGAAGGAATCACATGTGAAATCTCTGTACAAGTGCTCAGCAATATTGAACGTAGACTGAGCTTAATGCAGCCAGAGCTTGGTGTGAGTTTGGAGAAAGTATTAGAAGACCAGAACAGCCTGAATGAAAGACTCGAGAATGTCGCCTGGTCTTTTCAACAGCCAGGTTACTAGTATTTCTGATGAATCCACGGGGAATGACTCTGAACCCGGTCTGGATGCCCCTTCAAGGCTAGAGCATTTCTCGCTTCCTTTTGATGGCGAGGACCTGGCATTTAAGGAATCCTCTGACGCCAGCTTGAGTACATTGGCTGGCTTAAACATGGTATTAGTCTTTTATTCGTCTGTTTGACACCATGGCCTATGAGGTGAGATCTAATTTGGCGATTGTTACAGATTTAAGTGCCCCTTTTTCCAGCTTCCTTGACAGCGTCAGGTGGCAACCTTAAGGTGCAACTGAATGAGGTCGAGGAGAGATCTAGGGACTATAGGCCCCTTATCAACTTCTCAGTGTCTTCAGGAGCACCACCCCTGCTAGTAAATTCTCTGGCTGAAATCGACCCCTTAGTGACTGTTAAAGAAGTTACATGTCAGAATGTCTCAAGGAAACAAATGTAAAAGGTCTACCAAAGTACAACAGAGGTTCAAGAAAGTCTGTGTAACATTTTATTAGCATTAAGTATGAGAAAGCACGAGGCCCGGTAAACCGGGGTCCAATATGCACCAAATGTTACCTGTGAGTGCCCAGGGCTCGGCTGTGAATTCGGTCTTGGTTGGAGCTCAGGCTAGTCCTATCCATTAATCTAGAATTAAACGTATGGCCAGAGGTACGCGAGTAATGACTGCCGGTGCTCAGGCTAGAAATTTGAGTAAATAGAATTCTGAGAGAACAAGCCTGGCAATTCGATCATTTAGTCTGCGGGCCATCATCTTTCAATCCGTGTTTGATGAAGAACAAGCCTTTCTATTAAATAGGTCAAGGATTTTGAGCCTGCTTTCCCCAGTACCAGAACTGTCTTTCCTCTGCGGATTTGAAAGTACTTTATGGGCTCATCTTAAATGTGAAGTTAGCAAAAAAAGGTGTTGGAGGGCATCCCATGGGAGGTTTGGTAACTGCAGCAGGGATTACAAAAGGTCGCTCCATCAGAAAATGTTACTGTAGGTCTGAAGCTGTCTTAGAAACAGATTGAGAAAACCAGGGACTCTTTGAAACACATTTTAGTAATACATATCTACTTTAATCTTGTGTGTATTGAGTTAGATATTCTTATTTATGAAATTGAAAATATATTGATGACATGACAGCTTCAATATCCTAAGAGTCCAGTTGTTGCGGGTGGCTGATTTTTAAACTGCGAATGTAACTGTATTGAGGCAAATGCTCTGCTATTTGAAGAAGAGGGTAAAACCACCATATTAGCTGTAACCAAGTTCCTATGGTAAAATGTGGTCCCCGTTATTTGCCAGATGGGGCTTTGTACAGACAAATTTGTTTTTTGATGAGAAATAGAGGAACATATCTACTTAGCAGAATTTGGTGGGGCAATCTAACATTGATTACTTGTTTGTGGGAAATGTGGAGCAATCGCGTTTGTATGCATTCCCTCTGCATTGTACATAAGGCCTTCTGGGGCCTGGGGCCGCAATACCTGCAACCCTCTCTTCCTAAATATCTTCCTTCTCAAGCTCTTCGCTCATCTGCCTCCAACTCCCTCAGGGTCAGTCGCTTCTCCAAGCAACGAGTTGGTGGCAGATCTCTCTTCGGCAGGGGCCTCTCTCTGGAACAGCCTTCCTGCCTCCCTGAAACTCGAGGAGAACCATCTCCGGTTCCGGAAACACCTCAAAACCTTCCTCTTTGCATCTGCTTTCTCTCCTCCCCTCCCTTGCTGAATTACTGACTGAAATTGCACTGGTTACCTGGCCACCCTTTTCTGATCTCTGGCCCAGGCCCCGTCAACTGCCTGCCTGCACTGCCTCCCTGGCAACTTGGGGACCGTTTTTTCTGTATCCCTTCAGTCCCCCTTCCAGCACTTATGTCTGCACTTCCTTGCGCTTGCCACCAGCTGGCTGTTTTATGTGTTTTAGTTATCTTATTTATTCCACTTCCCATGTACTGCACTTTCCCCTCTCCGTTCCCCCTGCGCACTCTTCCTTTCCCCCCTTCCCATGCACTTGCGCAATCTGAATGACACCTGGCCTAGTAGGATCGTTGTCTGTCCTCCCTTTGTCCCCCCCTTGCCTCGTTGCGCCTTGAAACACTTGTGTATAGGCACGTTATAAATGCCATATATCATATCATATGTTTGAAATAATTCATATGAGCCAGAGTGATCATGCAATGCTGCACTTAGTCGTGGTCCTAGGTTTTCTAAGGATATATATATATTTTTTTTTTTTAAACAATTTTGAGTTCAACAACAAACAAAAACCAAACAGTGGACATCAAACATAGCTTCCAAGTGTTCTATACATGATCATATTATGTCCCCCACTATCCCCTTACCCTCCCCCATCTCGAGCTTACTTCCCTTCATCACCTCCCTCTGCCCTATTGGGGGTGTCACACTCCCCTCACCCCCCTTGGAATCCTCGTCTTCTAGGCTGGTCAGGGCAGACACAGACAGCGTAGCCACTAGGTGCCTTCAGTCCCTCAATGTCTGTGCTTCTTCATTTCCCCCTCTATTGACTGCTTCACCCCACACCACCATTTCCGCATCCACCCATTTCAGTAAGTCATGCCACCAGGCTTCTACCTTTGGTCTGTTACTTGCTTTCCAGCCCATAGCGATTCTGCGCTTGGCCAGTATATAGGCCAAGTCTTTGAGTTTACTTATATGTGCCAGTTTACGCGGCCTAGAAAACCGTCCAACCATGCATGCCCACAAAGATTCAACCTCCAGTTTAATCCCTTTTCAGTCAAATGATGGGCTACCTCCCCCCAGAATCTCTTTATTTCCGGGCACGCCCAGAACATATGTATCATTCCTGCATCCACCTCCCCACATTTAGGACATGTCTGTATTCCCGCATTCTTGAACTTTGCAATCCTCTGAGGGGTCATGTACGCCCTATGGGTAATATATAGTGGAATTTGTTGTAACATCGCGTTCCTGGACACTTTTTTTGTGGTATCTCTGAACCCTCACCCACAACCTATCATGCATAGACTCCCCCGCTTCCTCTTCCCAGTCCAGTCTCAACTGGAGCACCTCTTGCCCCACCCTTGACATCAGCATTTCGTAAATACGGGAAACTTCGTGCCCCCCCCCCCTCTGATATATTGTAAAATGTTTCAATGGCCGTGTCCGGCTTGCCCTACAGCAATATTTCTGACCACGTGTCCTTTCTTACGCTCCAGCCTAGTATAGGTAATGTACTGTCCCCTGTGTAGACCGGTATCTTCCACCAGTGTGTCGAACTCTACTGCCTTCCCCTCTTTCCCCTTTATCCACCAGTGTTGCTATACCAGTCGATTCCCAATGCCTCCAAATCACCTTCCTCAGGTGTTCATCTACTCCTTTCAGTTAGTGGCGTCTGTGGGGAGCACGGGATCGGGTTTTCCATGGCCCGACAAGCTTTTCGCCGATTCTCCCATCCCAAGTCCAACATTCTCGTCCTCCCAACCTGCTGTGGTTTTGGCATCCATATCCACTCTTTCTGGAAGAACGGGGCACATTCAGTTCTCAACAGTCTAGACTCGGATGTTGAATCTTATGATAGCCACTTAGCCACATACCGTAGTTGGCTGGCCAAGCAGTAAATCTAAAATTTGGGCAATTTAATGCCCCCTCCGTCATGCATGTTTTGCAGTTTCCACAATGCTATCCTGTATCTAGTGTTGTGCCATATGAACCCTCTGCATATACTTTGTAGCTTGACAATCGCTTAGGTATCGGGTACGGTGTATTCACAAAGAAATGTAACAACCTAGGCAGTACCACCATCTTTAGCAACGCCGCTCTCCCTGTCATGGTCAGCGGGTGTTTGGCCCAGAACCTCATACTGTTTTCAATATTAGCCACTGCCTTCACTGTGTTTTGTGTATATTCAGCCTCTACTGTATGATACACCTCAATCCCCAGTTATCTGAAGCTCCTGATTTCCCATTGAATTTGTAATACCAGCAGTTCCTGCTGTGGTAACCTTTTATCTGCCTAGGGGCAATATACAAGAGTCCTTGGGGTTTACTGTCATACCTGATGGCTCTGCATATCTCTCCTTTACTTCCAGAATATACTGTAGGTTTTCCTCTGGATATCTAAAATACAGCAGCATATCATCGGCGTACAATGATATCAGGTGTTGCCCTCATTTCGTACTTATCCCCACCTCACCATATAGTTGCCTCCAAGTATATTGCCAGGGGTTCCAGTGCTAAAATAAACCGCATCGGGGACCATGGGCATCCCTGTCTAGTACCCCTACTAAGTTGCCATCAATCTGACACAGTCACTCCGGTCCTAACTCGGGCCAGTGGTGTGCTGTACAACAGTTGTGCCCACCTCAAGTACGTGGGGCCGACCCCATATTCTCTAAGGGCTGCCATCAACCACGGCCATTTGACCGAATCAAAGGCCTTCAGTGCATCTAATGAAATTATTGCAACCTCTTGTTCAGGACACGAGTCGGATTAAAGCAATAAGAGTCTTTCCCACAGAAGCCTATGGGAAGATAGCAGCACAAAGAAAGTATTTCCTAACAGTAAGTGTTGGAGAATGAATTTGTGGTTACTCTGAAGTACCTCTATTGAACTTAATGCTTCTGAATACTTAACTGTTTTACACTGGTTATTGAATCAAATACTATCTTTCTTCTAAGGATGATTGTATATAATCTGTTTTATTGTATGTGTGTGAAAATATTTGCCTAGAGTTTTTATTTGCCTATTGTCTATTTCAAAGGCCTAATAAATCATTGTGTATTTTTGTAGTTACCTGTCTAACAGGAATGAATGGTTGTGTTCTTTGTGGACTCATTGTTCATGTATATCACTCGCATAGCCCTCCTGTGGCTAAGTCTTGCTGCCCTTCTACCTTTTCTTGATAGGCTTAGGCTAGACTTCAGTGTCTCTCTGTTCACCATATTAGGTTTGTCTTTATCTGGACCTTTGTCTTTCTCTCCTGAATGAGGGGAGCCCCTCCCATCCATTCATTTGTATTCGTTTTGACTTTTGTAACTCTGCTGTTTCTGTTTTATTGTATGAAGTCTTTCTTTCCTCAATCTCTTTAAGACATCTGTTACACTTTTGCAGCGCCCAGCACCCTATGTGCAGTGTTGCTGGGGACCCTTTGGGTTCTCCTTTGAGATTCTTTCCTTTTAAGGGGGATACTTTGCATCCCTCCTAAAACTTTAACGTATGAGAGATTAAGGACACACCACTGTATGTGGAGTGCTAAGGGGACACCTAGTATCCCCCTTCTCTCTGCTCCTGTGATTTTTATTTTTATTTTTTGGTCACACACAGTGACGACTCTATAGTTATGGCTGGTGGCAGTGTACGTTTTCTACCAACTGTTGTGCTTTTTTCTACTGCAGACTTTATTCACAGGCTCGGTTAGGCACAAAAGGGTCACCTATGCTCTAGCATTGTGGCGCCTTTATTTTTTTTTGCCATTTCTTGTGTGATTGTCCTTTGTTAGCCCTTCTACCATTCTGGAAGGTGGAGGTCTCTGTGTGTGTTGCCTTTGCGGGGACAGGAATTAGGGGAGGAGTCAACACTCCCCTGTCGTTTGTCTGCCAGAGTGCCTGAATGTAAACAGTTCCCACTGGGGGTGGAGGGAAGTCTGTACTGATTGGACAGCCACCCGCCCCTTTCTGTAAACTGCTGAGAGTTTGCAGAGAAGTGTATGGGACATCTGAATAAAAGGTACGGTTCCTGAGGCAAAAGGCTAGTCGAACACTCAAACAGATGATCCGAAGCTGAAGATGACCATAGATGCCTGCAGATCCTTCCAGTAACCGTGAAACGACCACTGCTGTCTTTACCCTGTTTTCTTATCGCCAGAGGAGCTCCTCCTACTCCTTCCCTTTAGCTGGTGGAACCAACCAGCCCCAAGACGAACTGCAGATCGATCCATCCTCTAGGTTCCGTGACCTTCCATGGCTACAGACCGCAAATACCAGGGGACCTCTGACCCATTTGTATTGCAACGTCTTTGCGTGGACGAATCTGCCTAGGACTTCCGTGAGCTCAAGTTGGACCTCCAGAGGCACGATCCCAGTCATCCAAGTCCCCTCATCAGAGTGTAGGACTGCAGAATCTAGGAAGATCAACCTGACGATAACAGTCCATTGTTCGAGCTGATAAATTTGCCAAAACCTCAGACTGACGTGGGAGACCGGAAAATCCTTGCTGAGGATCCTCTCTCGTGACTGCTGCTGACACGTCCCATTCAGAGTCCTTCCTTTCATCACCAGACCGAGGAATCTGGAGACTGTGTCCGTCGCTACTGCACAGGAGAGAATCTAGCTGCGTTTTCATCAACCAACCTATGGTACTGTGGGGCTGAAGGTAGAACTTAGCACAAGCCGAATAGCCGCACCAGTGTGAATGGAGTGCGTTATAAGGTGTTTGGGTGTCCACCCATACCTCTGGCCCAGGCTTAACGGCTTGTGCTCTCATAGGAAATTCTTTGCAGGGTCCCCTATAAATTGTGTTATCTTGCTAGAGCATTATCTGGTATAACTTTACCTTTTCTGCTGCTGCAGAAGACTTTTGCTACACTCCTACACTGACTTTGATGTACTCTTGTATAGTTGGGGATTGGATTGCCAATGCATTAGAAACTTTGAAAAGTGTTGCTTAAAAGTAATTGCTGCTCAAGTGTTGCATAACCCTCCTTTTCCTTCTTTTTCTGATGTGACTTTACTAAATGAATGAAGTCTAATTTCTCTGTAACAAATGATGATCTGATGGGTCATTCATAACATGCTTAATACCCAGAGGTTTCTAAGCGCGGACCGGGGATCGAACCCGTGTGGCTCCAGTCGTCTTGCTTCTAACGCGAACACGTTGCCGCTGAGCTATCTTCCCGACACTACTAGTAATGTGGTTGAACTGTCGGTGTAATTTTCTGTAACAGATGTAAGCGTGAGCAACTACTATTGAAGCAGTCTCCCATGAAAAGTATTGTTAATAATTCCTGTGTGTTGGGTTAGTCTAAATACATATTTACCTTTTCTTGTGTACATAAGTATAAATGTATATTTTAATAAAACTTTCAATGTGTAAGAGTTTCTTTGGGCTATTGTATTGACTGGGTTTAGTGTACTTACCTACACCTCTCATCCTCCTCATAAAATGAGCCTGGCTGCTCTTCCATTCTACCAGATACTTTGGCTAGTATTGGGGATCTATAAACCAAGGGATAGTTTTAGAGTCTTACCTCCAAGTGGACTTTAGGAAAACTCCCTTAACAGGTGGGACTCCCAAAAACTACCCACATAGTTGATTTTGCAAATCCATCTTTACACCCCTCCACTTAGGTGTAACATCACATGTAGCATTCTTTACAATTTCTATCATTTATTATTTATTTTACTTTATTTCTAAAAATTATATTACTTATGGAACTTCTTTACCACTTTTTCCTCCTCATACACACCCTTCAAAAAATGCAGCTAGCACTATTTTATTTACTTTTGGCATGTTCCTGTCACTTCATGTTGGCACATTTCTCTGTTTGCTTGCTTATGGCATTCACTCTTGCAATGCATTGTGGGTAATCAGACACGTGAATAAAAAAAACAGAACTCCTACAGGTCTCCCAACTTGCCTGACCTGCCCCCAACCTCAGCAATACGTTTAACACACTATTGTGCGCCGACCCACATGCAATGCTCTTTTGTACATCATGCTTCTACCTGGCGCACTTCAGACAGTAATCTGCTCAGCCATCTCCTCTAGTAGATGAGCCAAAGAAAGCTTGCTGGGAACACTTTTGCCATATGCAAGTACGGCTCTAGTCTCCTGAATACAGGGAATCAAAAAACTCACCCTAATATTGTGACGTCCTTCTATTATTTTGTATTTTCCCTTCTTACTCTCTGGTGACCAGATGCAAGTATACATTAGTGTGTCTTGCTCTCCTGCTATGAAATGTCTTGATTTTTGCCCTAGAATGGTTGTGTTAATCTGTGTGCTGGGTGGTATACCTGCACTGCGAGGTATAGCTCTCTTAAGTGGGATTTTGGCTGTTGACAAATGTGTGGTAAATGTGCGACTATTAAGGCTACTGCATGTGTATCCGTGGCTACTCTACACTATTCAGCGTTTCTGACCTTCAAAGTGCACCATCATAAAGCTAATTTTCTTTCTTTAAAGGAAACTTTAATGGAGAGAGTGAAGCGTCAGCTCCATGAATGGGATGAGAATCTGAAGGATGACTCTCTACCGGCCAACCCCATAGGTACAGTTATAAGAGTATGTATTGGAATTGGGAATGCTCTGGTGAGAAAAGCGTTCCATCGCTCGCAACATTCTTTACTGCCACTGCACATTGCAACTATGTGATATCACTGCCAGTGCTTATCTGGTGTTCAAGATTGGGCTGGTAATTATGGTCCTTGAAGATAAATGGCATTTGCTTTGAATTAGGTAGGCTCGTTCTTGAAGGCACTAGGAGGTTTTGCTACTGAAGGCTGATGCTTAGATTTCTCACATATTATAGTTTTTATCTTCTACATAACGATGTTCCTGCAAAAGAGTATTGAACAGAAGCATTAATAGGCATAACGGTACATAAATTATGATACAATTTAACATGTGCTTCATGGTGCTATAGTATGTAAGGTATATAGCAGAGGTGTAGCTAGTTCAGTTACAGAGGAGGTACAAGAGGAGCTGGGTGTGTGAAATCGGTCTTAGTTTTGAAGAACACCTAATATAGAAGAGGTGCTTGAGGAAAGAATGAGGTGGTTCAAGTACAGGGTATGGTTTCTTCAGCCATGCAACACATCAGCGATTCCGTCATATTCTCAGTCATGTGCATGGATATCAAACATACGTTATTAGTAATGTCTTTTGATGCCTGGGTCAGTGAATGACACCCAGTCCTATAATATTAAAAACAAAGGTGGGTCTGGGAATCTCTCTACCAGCACCAACACAGCCTAATGACCTGTTCTTGGGTGAATAACCCCTGGGAGAGACTCTACCAAGTCTTTAGCTCACTGTCCCTTTCACAGAGAAGAAATTTCTCCGCATATCAGCCTTTGTCCTGCCCTGGGGCAGTCCAGCGCCGAAATGCTAGGCAATTCTCCTCTGAACAAGATTACCATCAGTAACCCCATACACGTGTTTCAGCCTTGTTGGGCATCATCAGTGAGGTGAAACTGTTGCCTCTCTAAGAACAGTGAGCAAGGGGTCCACGTCTGGATCGCCCTGTTAACTTAGGGTGAAACCCAAAGTTAATTTATTCAAAACAAAGGGGGGTCTGGGAATCTCTCTACCAGCACGAACACAGCCTAATGACCTGTTCAAATATTAAAACGTACATTCAACAGTCTAAACAGAATGGAGGGAAAAAACGCTGATATTACTGCTCTTCAGTGAGTCGTGATACGTTGGCACTCTTGGAGGATGCAAAGAACAAAGCCTTTATTCACCAGGGACAGTCCCTGTTGAGAGAGATTTCTAAATTAAACCCTGGTTGGAAGATTGTAGGAGGCCACCCAGTAATTGTGAAAAGGGAGACTCTAAAACCCAATCAAGGTAGTGTGGAGGGCAGTCAATCCAGAGTCCACACAGAATAACGCACAATAATTTGAGCTTAGACAGTCAGCTATAAAAATAGTTATTTATTTAGGCTTTAAAGAAGACATTAAGAAATTAAACTAGCAGATATTGCACAAAACCACATAACTCTCGTTTCTGAGGCTTGTGGATCTGCTTAGAATCACAGGCTGTGCACAGGACCACATCTAGGCTTTGGTGCAGAGTATTGCATTCTTATTTTTGAGCGACGTCGACGGGGCGTGCTTGTAATAAACACTATCCCTGTGTGACGTGTAGTGTACCCATGTTCCTCCACGTGTTGATCCTTCAGATTATTTTTTTCTGCCATCGTAGTCTGTCGCATACGCGTAGCGCGCAGCCTTGTCCTTGCTACTGAGATTGCAATTTAAGAAGAATTAATATTAATACTTTTATATTTCAATGGTTGTCTCGGCAATCGATCTCCCTACGTCCGGAAACTACCGTCTGAAGCTTTGATGAACGTCTCCTTCTCGACAGCTGGCTGCAGCCTTCACCAGGCTTCTTAATTGCAGTAGGGAGAGTGGAGGGTCTCTACATGTATATCCTTTTATAGAACGCCTCTTTGCGCTTTCTTTTCTACAGATTTGTGTCTAGCTGCCGGTAAAATTCTACAATAATATAAAACTGGTGCCCTTTAAATTCTGTCCTTCCTGCAACAAAAGATTTTCGGCGTGGGTGGCCTACACCATGCAGGCCGAATCCCATTCCCCCACTGGCGCTGTTGAGTCGGAAGAGAAGGACCTCTGCAGCTACGGCTCCAGTTTTGGAGGCTGAAGACTTACTGGAAGGTGCCCGTTTCCCAGCCCCACTAGGCGGTGTGAAAGCTCTGCTATGGGGAAGACCGCTGGCGAAAAGGGCACACAACCCCAAGTCAACGTATTACGGGATCGTCAAAAGGAGATGGTCTTAAATGAAAAAGTATTTTTCTAATGTGCGAATAGAAAAGATTGATTTAGAAAGACTGCTCTGTGACTGTACAGAGTGAACTTTCAAAATCGAGGTGGCACACCCATGCTGTGCAGGGTCTGACGCGCAGGAAGAGCAGTCTGAGGTGAGTGATTGTGTGTGTGTGTGTGTGTGTGTGTGTGTGTGTGTGTGTGTGCGCGCACGCGCGTGTCAGCATGTCTGTTGGGGTTTGTATTTTGAAGGGAGCAGGCGGAGGAGCAAATTCTAAGTTTTAAGGAGAGGGGGGGATTTGATGTAGGGGGGTTGGGGCAATGAAACCCCCCTACCCCGCCTAAAAGGGAAATATGTTAAATATTGCAGGCTGCACCAAATCTGCCGAATAAAATTGGCCTGTTTGGTGCGCGGCCTACAATATTCGACAATTTCACATAGAACCAATGAGCTATATTTGTTGAAAGCATTTAAACCCTCACGTTCAAAACCCGCTGAGCATTCACATCCATGCTTCCTACATCTAAACCCAAAGAGACCTTTGTTTCTGCCCATAAACGCCCATCGACCATGGATTGAGATGCGTCGAAACATACGTCCAAACACAAACATGTGGTGAAACACACAAAACTTACACCACAGGCACCTACAAAGCTGTCTATCTACATATAGTGCAGCTACTGATACTTTATCCAAGTCCCGGCAGGGTAAAAGATCTGTAGATGTATTTCCTCTTCCTGAAACCCCCCAGAACAGGTACTTGGACAAAAGGAAAGTTTGAGAAGTCTTTGGATACGGTGTCTTTATTTTTGTCCTTTATGTCAACGTACCCGATTAAACTTTTCATAGTTTAGGGTGAGCCACCTACCTAAAGTCCCAGACTTCATCAATCTCTGCCACATGTCGCCTCTGAAGACACCACAAATATTTTTCAAGACGTCCAAGACGATCTATACTTCATCCCAGACAAAGGGGATGATGCTCACAATATTTGACAAGGGAACACTGATCAAAGGACTTGGCCAGCAACTCCCACTTATGATACTCTGGATGACCCAGCTGTTGTTTTTGACAATCACAATGACCCTCTTGAGCAGCCCAGAGTCGCATCTCTCATTTTCGATCAACTACTCTTTAATAATTTACTGAAAAGGGCAGCAGAGCATTTTCAGTTACAACCTCAGGAAACTGTCTCCGATTCGGATTTTGTAGATGACATCCGAAAAGAAAAAAGGTGGTTTTCCAGTCTATCCCTCTTTTGGACTCTAGTAAGAAAAGGATTACACCTTCCCTTCTTAAACCTTCCCTCACACGGGCAGCAAATCCACGTGTGGAGAACATTTTCAAACCTGCTCCATCTGACCTGTTATATATCTGGGGTCATGTAACACCTGACTCTCTGACAGTCACTAACACTAGGAAGCGTGCTAGAGTGGCAATTTTCAATACAGAGGCCCCTCCAGACAAATAATGTAAGAAGCTTTACAGAAAAGGGTCACTGCTTCAACCACTTACTCAGCACGCATTGCCCATAGTTGTTGGCAAGCTACTGCGATGTTTAGTGGGGGTTGCTCCAAATAACGTTAACAGCTGAATATCACCAGGAGCAGGAGAGCCTTTCCCTCCGTGTACTGCAGGAGCAGTACACCCCTGCAGCCAGGGCATCAGCCTGGAGGTAAGCCCGTGGGCTTAGGAGGCTTCTCTCGACACAACGAGAACTATCTGAATCATCTGAATTAATTGCCTAGCTCTTGCCGGGGCTCTTTCTGTACTACTGCATTCTATTTTGCTAGCCGTGTTCTTAACTGCTCGATCTCCCTTCCGGTGTTTCTTCTGAATTCATAGTAAATCGCGAGGGTTAACGTTCTAAGATGGCCGCTGCTGTTACACATTCGCTGCCTCTGTAAACTGCCCTCTGTGCCGATTGAGCACCATCTGCTTATCCCTTCAATCAAGGATAGCCGGCAGGCGAAAGCCGGCCCCCAAAAAAGGCACTCGACCAAGGCTCCTGTCCCGAGCCTGTAGGTGCCAGGAAGAACGAGAGTAATGTTCAAAATTTCCATAGCGGTTCTAAAACTATTTTGCCCGGCATTCGTGACACTTATGTGCTTTGTTCACCATTTGCTGTAAGTTTGCACCTACTGCTAAAAGGGTACTAGGCACTATGGCCTTACTTCAGCCAATTCCACGCCGGTGAGCCTCTCCACCTGCATTGTAGTCTCGAAATTGTATTGCATAGTCCTTGGACTCGACTTAATCACCGTCCCCGCTATCAGCAGGCCCCAGGTTAAAGTGCCCGACATCCACAGATGGCCTCTCAGCTTACCGCTGTCAGCCAGTACTACGGCTTACCTACTATATGCATCTCGGCTACACGAGTGCACTACCGCCTGCCTCTGTTTCAGTCACTCTGACCCCCATCCATCTGTTATTTCTGCTCCATTGCAACGTCTAACAAGCTGCAGACTAACGCTGCGGCTGCAGGTACTCTGGTCCATAACTGTTGTGTATACCTACTATCACAGGGTTCATGTACTCCCTGTGATGGCGTACCACCACTCGTGCACATAAAGACCCTAGAGTCCCTTTTGAGAGGGTTGGTATTGACATTGTTGGTCCCCTAGACCCTCCCACATGTTCAGGAAACCGATTTATATTGGTTGTGGTGGACCATGCCACCAGGTACCCTGAAGCTATTCCAATGAGAAATGTTACTGCTCAGGCAGTGGCTAAGGCCCTACTTGGTATCTTATTTACCATACTAGGCTTTCCTAAGGAGGTTGTATCCGACAGAGGGCTAGGGGGATTGCATTCTATGTCCCACTACATGTAGGCCATGTAGGTGCCCCTTCCCCCCACCCCCCACAGGTTTTCCACAAGTTCTCAACTGCCTACCACTGTCGGAGAAATGGGTTGGTAGAGACGTTTAACAGAAAAATGAAGAGCATGATTGGAGCTTTGGAAGAACCACTCAGAAGAAAATGAGCCCTTCTTCTGCCATGCCATCTATTTGTCAACCGAGAAATTCCTCAACCTTATGGTCATCCAGTCAGAGGCCCTTTGGCCCCAATTAAGGAGAGTCTGGAGAGTGCTCCTTCCCTCAAGCCAGTAAGGATTACTATGTGCTTGGCCTCAGACAGTGGATGGCATTTATGATGACAGATGCTACTGAGAACTTGAAAACTTGTAAGGCTCTGGTTAAGCAATGGCACGACCAGAAGGAAAACATGGTGGAGTTTACTCCAGACCAACAAGTTCTTATCATGGTCCCAGCAACAGGGTCTTAAGGGACAAATGGACAGGACATTTCAAAGTTTTAGGAAAACTTGAAAAGTTCAATTATTCAGTATACTTGGGCAACCCCAAGGATCTTTCATGCCAACCATCTGAAGGCTTCGGTTTCCAGACCAGAGATAGGAGCTTGGCTCATAGCATTTGATCAAGAAAAAGAGAGCCCGCCTCCCCCAGATCTTCTAAGGAGACCCCTTCAGATGGTTCAGTAGAAGGGGTAAATCTCTCTACTAATCTGACAATGCAGCAGCAGGAGTGCAAAGCTTTGTTGAGTCACTGTGCCCCTCTGTTTTCTCTTACAGCAGGCTTAACCCCTTGGGGCCAGCATGACCTTGACACTGGCGATAGTGTACCTGTTAAAAACAGGGGCTACAGGATGTCAGATAATGTGAGGAATCACATAAAAGAAGAGGTCCATAAGATGCTAGACTTTGGAGTGATTGAACATTCCACAAGTCCATGGGCTAGCCCACTTGTTTTCGTACCAAAGGCAGTAACTAAGGAACTTAGATTCTGAGTGGACTATAGGGTATTAAATGCAGTCACCAAGACTGATGCCCATCCCTTGCCAAGGACAGATGAACTAGTGGATAAGCTGGGCTCAACAGAATTCCTCAATACGTTTGACCTGCCAAGTGGTTATTGGCAGATTGCCATGACTGACCAGTGTAAGGAGTTGCACCTGCCACATTCCAGAGAATGGTTAACAATTTTCTGAATGGGTTCGAGAAGCTCTGCATGGCATACTTGGATGACATAGCAGTGTTCAGCCCTACCTGGAAAGAACACCTTGACCATCTGGGACATGTGTTGTAGGCCCTTCAACAGGCCAATCAGACCATCAAAGCAAGTAAATACCAAGTTGGTCAGAGTAAAGTGGTCTACCTTGGTCATGAGGTAGGAGGAAGGGAGATCAATCCCTTAACCCGCCATATTGAGACAGTACAGAACTAATATGCGCGGTGGTGGCATTGCCTTCATTGCTAGAAATGCTCACCATCAAACTTCCTCTAATTAATTCCCAAACACTGACCACTTTACTCTGACCACCTGGACCTATAGGAACATTTGAGGACGATATCCACAATCTACTTTCCCAGAACCTCAAAACGTCCTCACAACTACTTGTTCTAGGCGACTTTAACCTGTGTTTCAACGACCCCCTAGACAAAAATGCAACTACCATTGCCAACACTCTCTCTGATCTGGGTATGACGCAAAAAACTCTCGAATCTACACGCATCAAAGGGAGAATCCTCGATTGGCCAGCAGATTACAACTGCACTGCCAACATCAAATCCATTATCCCACAACTTTGGACACACCACTTCTTCTTGTCCTTTGAAGTATCCACCTCTAGACCACTCCCGCCAGTACCCACCCTGCCCCCGCCATGTCCAACAAGAAACAAAAAGAATATCCCCAAGGACAAAATGATTCTGGCGATCATACCCACTCTTAACCGACTAGCGGATCACTTGGACCCCGAAACACTTGTCAATGAGTACAACAAAATCATGCTATCCACCCTTGACAACATCGCCCCTCTTAAACTTAGACCTAGCAAGCCTAAATCCCATCTAAACAAATAGTTTACCACCGAACTTAAGGCTCTTTGACTACTTAAAAGCAGCTGCGAAACAGCGTGGAGGCGTACCCCTTCCGAACACCATAAAAATAAACTAACAGAAATCTCCTCCCAATATAAAAAGAAAATCCACCTGGCTAAACAAAACTCATTCAATGAGCGTATATCCAACACCAACTTGAGTATGAGAGTGCTGTTCACCATCCTCAAGGAACTAGAGTCACCTATCCCCATCCCGGACACATGTTGCAAAGATAAAACATGGTCCACTGATATTCAATAAGCACTATCAAATAAAATAACCATGCTCCAAAAGAAAAAACTCCAGAAAAAAGCCTCTCACCCAATCATCCCAGACCAAAAATCTGAATAGACCCCCCTTTTAAAGGATCAAACCCCAGCTGCACGATTCACGTTCTCCAAAACCTCTATCCCTGAGGTAGAGAAAGTCATCCTTTCTCTCAAACCATCAAATTGCCAATGCGACCCTTGCCCTGCCCAGCTCATAAAAGATGCTGCCAGGGAGCTTTCCCCATTCATCTGGAAACTTGTCAACGCCTCATTCATGTCCGATACTGTACCGACCAATCTGAAACCATCCTGGGTACTATTGCTTAAAAAACAAACCCTAGACGCACTTATTCCCACAAACTACTGTCCGATCACCACTGTACCTTTTTTGCTTAACATTTTGGACAAGATTGCATATAACCAAATCACGAGTAGAGCGCTCGCTGTGACACCCGTGCAGAGCCTGCTATCGCAGGTTCGAATCCCGGCAGGGCCAAACTCAGCCTTTCATCCTTCCGAGGTCGATAAATGAGCACCACACACCGTGGGTAATAATAAGCAGCGCTCAGATACCTGAGGGTTCGTAGCGCTATATAAATGCCAAATTATTATTATTATTATTTTTATTAAAAAATTCCTGGAACAACACAACCTATTAGGAGAACGTTAATCAGGATTCTGCCCCAAACACGGCACAGATACTGCCCTCATTGATCTGAAGGCACAAATAGATGAATTACGAGTCAAAGGAAAAATGTCTCTTCTCTTGCTGCTGGACCTCTCGGCTGCATTTGACCTTGTGGGCCACGGCATCCTTTGTAGCCACTTAGATTCAGCCGCTCACTTTTCTAAGGAGGCCATAACCTGGATCGAGTCCTTCCTCAGCGACAGAACCATGAGGGTGTTCTCCCCATCGGCAGCGGCCGACCTGATCCCCATCCTGTGCGGAACCCCTCAGGGTTCTGGCGTATCCCCCACCCTATACAACATCTTCACTAATCCCCTTTTTGATGATCTGGACCATCTCGGTATCACCTACACTAACTATGCAGATGATACCCAGATTCTCCTCCCACTTTCGGGAGATTACAACAACGATTTGGCCTTGGTGAATAGGGTGTATATCATCCAGGCATGGATGGCAACCCATGGTCTATGCCTGAATGATGATAAAACAGAGCTTATCTTAGGAACCCATTCCAACCTCAAAAAGCTAAGCCAAGACTACGCTTCTTTTAAGGTTGATGGTAATATTATCAGGGTGTCCAAGGAGTGGAAGACACTTGGCTTTTACCTGGACTCCACACTCTCATTCGACAAACAGGTGAGGTCCTTGGCATCTGCCACAGCCTACACTTGTAAACTCATTAGAGCAGGCAAACACTTTCTTTCAGACAACAACTGTATTATTTTAGCGAGGGCCCTGATCCTATTTAGGCTCGACTACTGTAATGCCCTCTACATCGGTGCTAAGAAATCTACCATCCAAAGAATTCAAATCCTACAAAATAACGCCCTGCGAGCAGCTCTTGGCGTGTTCAAAAGATTGCACATCTCCAATATCAGGTGAAAAAAGAACTGGCTGTCCACCCAAAAAAAATCCACCTAAAAGTAGCTTCCCTGGTTCACAAATTTCTGAACAATGCAGCACCGAGCTATCTCACAGGCAAATTCCAAAAGAGATACTCCTCCCGACCAACAAGAACCGCCATTGCCAACAGCCTCATCATTCCAAGATTCAGGCTAACTAAATCTGGAGGAGGCAGCTTCCAGGTCCGAGCAGCCCAATTATTGAACTCACTGCCTCGCCCGTTAGGTGAGGAGCAGCCCTTCCTAAAATTCAGGCACAACTACATCAACCACCTGAAGTCTGCCAATGACTAACCCACTAACTGCTTACGCTACAGACCTTCCTATTTGCTACCGACCATCATATTTGCTGCCCATGTGTACATCTCTCTCCCCCTTAATACCTGTATATATGCTGATATGCTGCCCCTTGTATTCTATTTATAATCTGCCAGCAAGTAAATTGTAACGGAATATATATGTTTCTGATGTTTGTTAATCTGCTTAGAATCACATGCTGTACATAGGTCCGACATCCAGTGGTCACTGCGGAGTATTGCATTTTGTTTTTCGTAGTCGAAAAAGGGGACGTCGACAAGGCGTGTCTGTAACACTATCCCTATAGTGACGTGTGTTGTACCCACAATCCCTCACGCGTCGAGGTCCCTCAGATTGTTTTTTTCCGCCCAGCTTCTGGTCGCCTTATGCGGAGCTCCTAGAGAGACATTGCAAAATACTTACTACGGACCTCGGCCCTTAATTATACTTATTATATTGTTAAGGATCCCTCCACTCGACATTAGCTGTGAAGCTGTTTCTTCGCCAAGCAAGTTTTCGACGGAGGGGAAGAGACGGAGGGGATCCTTCGGCGCTGCCGAACACGTGGCCTGGCCTCGCCGGCCAACATACAGTAGGGAGAGTGGGGGTTTGAACTTTTATCTTCTCTTTGAGAATGTCTTTCTTTCTCCCCTATCTTTCCCTTGGGGTTGTTATCACCAGTTATTATTGCCTCAGCTATGGAGAGGACACCTTTTAAGTTTTGCCCACGCTGTAGGGGCAAATACACTTGGAAGGATAAACACAAGCTCTTTACTCGTTGCTTTCCCCTCGATCATAAGGAGGACAGCTGCGCGGCCTGTAAGCTCTTGAAACCAAGAACTCTTAAAGAACGGAAAGTTAAGAGGTGGGCGGACTACGCTATGTCGAAGTCAGTTTCCTCACCCGCCGCCGCTGTTACAGAAAGTGACGAGGAGGGTGATAACTCGACGTCCGTTACGGAAGTCATTAACCCCCAGAAGGAGCGCTTGCGCTCCTCGACGTCCGTCCCCGGCCCCGACGGGCTCGGCTCACGCCCTGCTTATGGGGATGAACACCCCGGCGACAAGGACGCACATAGACCCCATAGGCCTAAGCACACAACCCACGGCTCTTCTTCGTCGAAGACGAAGGATCCATCAGCGCCGAAAGGGACGCAGGGCACTCCGGCGTCTACCTCAGACCGTAAGGGTCTCAAGCCCCACCCGCAAACGCAGCCGCGACCAGCAATTGGGCTTTCATCAAACACGGGCGCTACCTCAAAAACATCCGACGTAACGCTCCATAGAGCGGCCGTCGAGAAACAACACGTAACGCAGGCAACGTCGACACCAGAGCCCTCTACTGACGAACTCGTTGTCGAGAGACTGGCGAGAATTGTTTCCGAAGACAAACGTAAGCGGACGACGAAACAGACTTCGAATACCGCACCAAAAGCTATAGAAACGCCAAAAAAGCACAAGAGTAGCCAGGAACTGCCCCCTTCATCTAAGGGCACTTCTGAACTACCGGAGGGCTTTTCTGAGGGCGACGGAAACCTTTCGTCAACGTTGTGGGAGCGTTCTAGGCGTTTGGAAGGTGAAAACACTGATTTCCCCCCTCTAGACTATTCAGGGGTCCCCCATGAGACCCTTGAAAGACTCCATTCTTGTATGGAGAAAATGGAAAGGTTTTTAGGAAGCCAAAACCCACCCACACCCAAAAGACCAAGAGAATGGCCCTAGGATGACCCTAGGGTCAAGATTCCTAGGCTGTTTCCCCCTTCTACAGACGCATATGACCTCACTGAGGAGGAGCAATACCTCCAGGAAGATGAGGAGTGTTTGGGTGGAGAGGAAGAACATGAGGTAGAGGGGTTTGAAGAAGATCCTTACACTAGTGCAGGAGCTTTTGAAGAAGATACAGCTACCTCGCAGCCCTGGCAATCCCCATCAGTGCAGCCTTGGCAATCCCCATCTGTGCACTCAGACCCTGATGCCTTTCACCCTTCTCCTCTCAAGGATTCACCTATTGGAAACACCTCTCCCATAGATGACCAACCTTCACTTAATGCACTATTGGGCAAGGCAGCAGCGCATTTTGAAATAGACACAGGGGAAACTCTTCCTGACATAGACTTTGTAGAAAAAGTTATTAAAGAAAAAGCCCCTGTTAGTCAGTCTATTCCGCTCCTGGCTTCTATAAAGAGAAGAATAACTCCTTCCCTTTCCAATCCTGCATTAGTCAGAGGGGTCAACCCTCGGATTGAAAAGCTCTTCAGCCCTTCGTCTTCTGACCCTTTGTACATCAGAGGACATTCTATTCCGGACTCCCTTGTAGTTACTAATACAAGAAAAAGAGCGGGGGTACCACTATCCACTAGTGAGGCACCACCTGACAAAGAGGGCAAGAAGCTCTATGCACTTGGGAAGAGAATCACGACCTCCGCAGCCTTCTCAACTAGGATTGCAAATAACAATTCCCTACTAGCTAGCTACGCAGATGCACAGTGGAGCAAGCTGCGCAGCGAAGCAGAGGACGCACCAGAACCCCTGCGTTCACGCCTGTTGGCTATCATCTCAGAGGGAACTCTTGTAAACCAGGGCATCGTAAAGAACTCCTTAATGCCACAGAGACGGCTGGCCGTTCCCTGGTTCAGGGAATACTTCTCAAACTCCATGTCTGGCTGCGCAATTCGGGATTTAAGCCGGAAACCCAGGCTTCCCTGATAAATAAGCCCATAGAACAAACACATCTGTTTGGGATAGCAGTTGATGAGGCCCTAGAACATGCGAAGAAGGAGTTTGATACCATCAAGACTCTTGACCAAATTTCTAGGCCCCCTAACAGACGCGGCTATGGCAATAGACACTCCTTTCGTGGCCAACGCCAGCAAAACCAACAGCAATTTTACTCTGCTACCAACTGGCCCTCTAACCAGGGTAACAACCAGTTCAGTCAAAGAGGCCAACGCCGTGGCAAAGGAAGAGGTCGCGGCTCCAGCCCCAAAGGTTCCACGCCCTATACCAACAAATGACCCGACGATTCGGGTACCCTCCCATGCATCACCGGTCGGGGGCCGGCTAACATCGTTCCTATCAGCATGGGAGGAAATATCGTCAGACCGCTGGGTTTTATCCACCATAGCCCACGGATACTGCATCGAATTCAACGGTTCCCCGAAGTACAGACCCCCAAGGAACCGACGCATGACACCGGAACACCTCACCATTCTTCTTCAAGAAGTAGAAGAGCTACTGAAAAAAGAAGCTATAGAGGCTGTCCCCCTATCTCAGGTAACAGAAGGTATTTATTCAGTGTACTTCCTTGTACCCAAAAAGGACTTAACCATGCGCCCTGTATTAGATCTGCGCCCAGCAAACAAGTTTGTCAAACCCCAAAAGTTTCGTATGGTGACCTTGCAGGAAGTAATCCCACTGTTATCACAAGGGGATTACATGACAACACTAGACATGAAAGATGCATACTTTCATATTTTAATGTTGCCAGCGCACAGAAAACACCTCAGGTTCAAGATAGAGAACAAGCACTACCAGTTCAGAGTACTACCCTTCGGGATAGCATCTGCACCAAGGGTATTCACGAAAGTACTGGCAGTGGCAGCGGCCCACCTACGCAGGTTATCCATCCCGGTATACCCTTACCTCGACGACTGGCTCATAACAGGGGATTCTTACGAAACATGCTTCTCCAATACCCAAAAGACCGTAGACCTTTTGTCCCAACTGGGCTTCTCCATCAACGAAAAGAAGTCCAGCTTAGACCCCAGCCAAATCAAACAATTCCTAGGGGCTCTAATTCAAACAAAGGACGGCCTCGTCTTCCCCTCCAACGAGAGGGTCCAAAACATGCTGTTTCAGATCCCTCATTATGTGACAGGTCGAGAGGTGGCGGTACGCAAAGCAATGCGCTTGCTAGGGATGATGGCGTCATGTATTTATTTGGTACCTCACGCGCGCCTGCGCCCAATGCAAGAGTGGCTCTACAGCCAGTGGTGTCAGGCCAGCGGACAATGGGACGATCTAGTGGTGGTCTCGCAGGCCTTGGTTCTCTCGCTACGGTGGTGGACAAAAGAAAACCTGTTATTAGTAAACTTTTGCCACACCCGCAGTGGAAGCCACTCTAACCACAGACGCATCCCTTACAGGATGGGGAGCTCACCTATCCCATCAGACTGCTCACGGAGAATGGACTCCGAGCTTAGCATCCAAGCATATAAACCTGCTGGAACTACTAGCGGTGTTCAAAGCACTGAAAGCCTTTCAGGAACACTTACAAGGAAAGACAGTGATGGTCCTCACAGACAGCACCACAGCCATGTACTACCTCAACAAGCAAGGGGGCACTCACTCTCCAGGACTGTCCAAGCTGTCCCAGAATATATGGAAGTTGGCTCTCAAACACAACATGTTCCTACTATCACAACATGTACCAGGGGAACTCAATCTGCTAGCAGACAAACTCAGCAGAGACTTCCCCCTGCCCGAAGAGTACGAATGACATCGTCTTAGACGTCTTCACGCAATGAGGATTCCCGGAAATAGACCTGTTCGCAACCCTGGAGAACTCACAATGCCAAAGTTACGCCTCCAGGTACCCCCAGAACCAGTCCAAGGGGAACGGTCTGTCGATTCAATGGTCAGGGAAATTTGTTTACACCTTTCCCCTGACTCCCCTTCTCAACAAAGTGGTGCACAAGATGCACCAGGAGCAGGTTACTATGATACTAGTGGCCCCAATGTGGGCCCGGCAGCCATGGTTCGCTCACTTGATGGAGATGTCCCTATCTCCCCCAGTGAAACTTCCCTGCCCGTACAACATGCTGTCACAAGACAAGGGCAGGACACTGCATCCATGCCCTCAGACCATGAACTTAGCAGCCTGGCTCCTGAGATCATAGAATTTGGACATTTACAACTCCCGCAGAGATGTATGGACATCCTCAGGGAAGCCAGAAAACCTAATACTCGCCACTGCTATTCTAGCAAGTGGAAAAGATTTGTCATCTGGTGTAGAGGTAAGAGCATCAACCCGGTTGACTGCTCTCCCACAAACATTGTTCTGTACTTGACCCATTTACTGGATTCAGGTCTAGTGTTCAATTCCATTAAAGTCCACCTAGCGGCACTTTCTGCATAGACCACTTCCCAACTTAAAGTGTCGTGGTGGAAGATACCAGTTATCAAGGCCTTCATGGAAGGGGTAAAGAGAATACACCCTCCAATAGCTAACCCAGCTCCCGGATGGGACTTAAATGTGGTACTTTCTAGACTCATGGGCCCTCCTTTCGAACCCATGCACAAGGCAACTCTTAAAGACCTCACTCTTAAGACTGCTTTCCTAATAGCTATCACCTCCATTAGGAGAGTAAGTGAACTACAGGCTCTTTCTGTACTAGACCCCTTCGTAACAGTTCACAAGGATAAGGTGGTTCTACGCACACACCCAAGGTTTGCACCAAAATTCATCTCGAAATTTCATGTAAACCAGTCAATAGAACTACCAACGTTCTTTCAAAACCCTTCCAGCTTGGGAGAAAAAAAGTCTGCATACACTAGATGTACGCAGAGCTGTCATGTTCTACATGGAAAGAACCAGACCACTGAGAAAGACTAATCAGTTCTGTGTCTCTGTGGCAGCAGGAAGAGAAGGAGATGCAGTTTCAAAGTCCACTATATCTAGACGGATTGTTCAATGCATCACTCTCTGTTTCACTCTTGCTGAGAGAGAACTACCCTTCAAGCCAAGAGCACATTCCACTCGAGGCACTGGGGCTTCCATAGCGTTCATTGCAAATGTTCCCCTTGAGTCCATCTGCAAAGCGGCTACCTGGAGTTCTGTGCACACCTTTACAAAACACTACTGTCTAGATGCACATTCTAGATCTGACTCCCAGGTGGGACAGGCAGTTTTAAGACATCTTTTCTCTACTGTTCCTTCTCATAACCCACCGCCAACTCCGGGTACTGCTCGCTAGTCTATGCACAGCATGTGATTCTAAGCAGATTAACAAACATCAGAAGACAATGCATTAACTACCGTAAAGGCATTTCTGATGGTTGTATCTGCTTAGATTCACATGCGCCCACCCTTCCTCCCCGCTCGGATGGAAGGAACATAGACATCTTTCTACATCTCTCTCTTTTCTGTACTCACTCACGTATAGAAGGCTCCCTCAGGGCAGAAAAATACAAACAGAGGGACCTCGACGCGTTAGGGATTGTGGGTACAACACACGTCACTATAGGGATAGTGTTACAGACACGCCTTGACGAAAAACAAAATGCAATACTCCGCAGTGACCACTGGATGTCGGACCTATGCACAGCATGTGAATCTAAGCAGATACAACCATCAGAAATGCTTTTACGGTAAGTAATGCATTGTCATATATATCGTAACTTCGCTCTCCCTGGACAAATCCTCACCAAACTTTGCAAAAAAAAGTATATGGCCCACTCTGAATTTTATTGCAAGGTTTGATGAGGTTTGGTCCGGGGTGTGAAATTTATAGGGGGGGGTCCCAAAATGTCTTTTTTTCCCATAGACTGAAAAAAATGGGGGAAAAAACGTAGCACACGCCTACAGCCCAAACCGCTGGATGGATTTTCACCAAATTTTCAGCAGGAGCTTGGTCCGAAAGCATGCTTTTGTTAATTTGGTGCCAAGCCATCCCGTAGTTCTCTTTAAAACGACCAAAAAGGATCTCTATGTTCGCTCCGCGGTCACACTTCCCTGTTCGCTCCACAGACAAGATAACGATTGGCTAATGGGCTTGCGTCATGACCGCGGACACGCAACGTGTCTGCCGATTGGCTCGAGTGATCTGCGTCAGATTGTTCGGATGCGCCCGACATCTTGGATCCGCCTACAGCGCGACGGCAAACAGAGGTAAAATGCAGTTTTGGGGAGTGTTTTGGTGTGTCAAGAGTGCTTGGGAGGTTTAGAGAGTAAGAGATGGGTGAAATACTGTATTTGTTTAGGCGGCAGGTGCTAATGATGTATTCGCCATGGCCGCGCTGTCCAGGATGTTTGTAATTACTGAAAATGAGGGGGTCTCATAAGGATAGTATTTCCGTCTGTGCTATGCGCAGGCAAGTTGAAACTGTTCTAAGGATACGCGTGGTGTCAGCGGTCATTAAAATTGAGTACATGCCGCCGTTAACATTTTTGATTCTATGGATGTGGTACTGAGTTATAAGCCGCCATGGGTGTGATATGCTGCGGTGGTTGTGGCCAGGGCCTAGAGTCTTGGGTACATGGCCGTAGGCTGTAGGCCATACATCCAAGACTGTAGGCCCTGGCCGCAACCACCGCAGCATGTCACAGCAATAGATACACTTGTAGTTTTGAATATCTATTCGATGGTTGTGGGGAGCACCTAGAGTCTTGGGTGCATGCCGAAGGCCATGCACCCAAAACCAAATGTATAAGTAGTGAAGTTATAAGCCACAATGGGTGTGATATGCTGCAGTGGTTGTGGCCAGGACCTAGAGTCTTGTGTGCATGGCCATGCACCCAAGAACAAAGTTATAAGCACTGAAGTTATAAGCCGCCATGGGTTTCATATACTGCGGTGGTTGTGGGCAGGATGTAGAGTTTTGGGTGCACGGCCGTAGGTCATACACCCAAGACTCTAGGTCCTGGACACAACCACTACAGTATATGAAACCTGTGGTGGCTTATAACTTCAGTGCTTATAACTTCGGTCTTGGATGCATGGCCTTTGACGATGCACCCAAGACTCTAGGTCCTGCCCACAACCACCTGATATTCAATTCTATGGGTGTATCTATAAGTGTCACATGCAGCAGTGGTTGGTACTAAGTACTAAAGTTATAAGCCACAATGAGTGTGATATGTTGCGGTGGTTTTGGCGAGGACCTACAGTCTTGGATACATGGCTTAAGGCCATGTACACAAGAGCAAAGTTATAAGCCCTGAAGTTATAAGCCATCATGGATTTCATAAACTGTAGTGGTTGTGTCCAGAATCTAGCGTTTTTGGTGCATGGCCGAACGTTGTAAGTACTGAAGTTATAAGCCAGCATGGGTTTTATATATTGTGGTGGTTGTGGGCAGGATGTAGCGTCTTGGGTGCATGGCTGAAAGCCATGCACCCAAGACCAAAGTCGTAAGTACTGCAGTTATAAGCCACAATGCGTGCAATATGCTGTGGTGGTTGTGGCTAGGGTCTAGAGTCTTGGGTGCATGGCTGAAGGCCATAGGCTATACATCCAAGACTCTAGGCCCTGGCCACAACCACTGCACCATATTACAGTCATAGATCACACATATAGATTCGAATATGTATGAAATGTTTGAAAATATACTTACTGTTTCATTTGTTGAGATTCAAATTATTTTTTTTTTACATGACTTTAGTACTTGGAGGAAATATTCTTTTTCAATTTCTGTGATAAAAGAAAAGAGCATGTTAGTGTATGTATTTTATAAAGACTTATTACATTGCATGATAGACATTTTAGCTTTTTTTCGACCCTCATATTTAGTTTACAAACCAGTGTACTGTGCATTTTTCTCAGTCTGTTTGTTTTTCAAATCATTGGGTCTGGAGGAAAAAAAATCCTTGTCGGATTAAAAAAAACTTTTTTTGTTATGCTACACACTGTTTGTTTCCTTTGAGCGTTCACTTGTTGTTTCTGGTTAATGTTCTATCTGTTGGCTTGTTGCACATTTTTGAAGCAGTTATATACCTGTTGGCGTATTCCAGCTGTCTATTTTTTTTGTTACACTTCAGTGCCATTCATTTATCTGTGTGGTTGTTATACAATGTTGGGCCAGTTAGATACCTGTTGGGGTATTCTAACTGTTTATAGTCTTTTAATTGCATTTTTGTTAATGTTGAAGTACAGATTAGTTATTCAATTTTGGCTTTAAGAAGATTAAATAAGCGTTTGTAAGATTTGCTGGTAATGTCTGCTTTAGAGTAATGCTACTATCATTACATTCGAACCATCCACATTTCTTTTTAATATATGCAGTGTAGTGACCTGCATTGGTTGTGGCTCCTGCGTGGTGGATTACACCTATTGTTGTGAAGGTTTTCTTACCAAGTGACACTTGACTGTGTGTGAATCCAGTCAGCTTGCAGTTGTTTTTGGTACCATCTGCATTGTAACGTAGAAGCATTAGTATTATGTAGTTACTATGTGTTTGTATCAGTAAGGTGGAGCGATTATCTGAATTGCAGATAGTACACAATCTGCCATGGTTTGCATATTGTACAAGTTGCTGAAATGGAATGGATTCACAATTAGGTATGGATACATACACAAATCGCTCATTAGGGATTTGTTCCTGTGTCACATTGTTGCAGAGAGTGCATGTATGTGTAACGCTCACCTGATTCCCGTAGAGGTGCCGGTCTTGACTGGGCGTATACCGTATCTTCAAAGGTGATGTGTAACACACGGCTGGCTCTTTGGGCTGGACCTCTGTGCACTGTATGTCTGGCTCGAAGGGTAAGATGTCTGCAGATAGAAAATGTGGGATTAATGAACTGGGTTATTGAATGTCTCTCTCTTCTTCCCTTTCTCTTCTCCTGTAGAACCCCAAAGGTTAACGCTCTCACCTTAGGTAAGTGAACGCCGTGCTCTCCATCTGCCTCGAGGCAGGGTGCTGTAACCAGTTTCTTCACTGGATAAGGGGAGCAGGCCTCTTGACTTCAGAGGACTGCTGTCCGTCGTTTACTGCATGAACGGTAAGTTTCGAGTAATCCTAATGTCTTTAAAGTCTTTAGTAATGATGTCTCTTGTTTTGCAGGGTTCCGGCGATGGCGGATGGCGGGCTGAAGTGAGTTGAAGATGGAGCCCGTGTGATGAATAGAAGCGCCTGGAAGCACGTAAGTAAGCGCTTGCTGCCTGCTTCACAATGCGCTCTGTCTTTTTATTTTGCAGGTACAAGTTCGGGGCGGCTGCAGGGTGCCGGAATACCCACTGGGTTAGATGTGGAAAGGAGTAATGGCACGTGAGTATTAAAGTTCCCCAATGTCTTTAAACGCACCTTGTTTTGTCTTTCAGATGCGGGATGCAGCGCCGAAGGCCTCCGGAGCGTGCGAAGAGTAGGTAAGCCTTTGTCTTTCAGATGCCGGAATGCAGCGCGAGGCGTTGGTGACAGCCGATGGACCAGGTAACTGAAGAGCTGTCACTGAAGACCGTAATGCTAACCTGTTCTTTCTTGTCTTTATAGGTGTTGCTGAAGACTGGATTCAGAATGGTAAGCCTTTTTCCTTAGGCCCAGGATCAGATGCAGAAGACACGATGAGCGTTCTGCTGCTGAGGATGCAGAATAACGCAAAGCAAGATTCATCCATCGGGTGTGGTTTAAATAGCCTCCTGTAGTGCTTAGGTGTCTCCTTCCACAGCCACACCTAGGTAAGAAAAGAGTTCCTGCTTTCCAGAAGAGTTTCAGTGTTCTGAATCTAGGGAGTGGCTCCTGCCCCACCCAACAGGAAAAGTAGTTCCAAACAGAAGAGGATCAGAGACTCAACTGGCAGGCAAGTAAGCAGCATGGTCTGCTGCAGGTAAGTCCACCCAAGCATTATGAGCCCGGCGCTTCCAGCGCTGGGACTGGGCATATTTATGAGCCTGGTGCCACTGGCGCCAGGACTGGGTCCAAAAGGTCCCAATAGGGACTGGTTGGCACTCGGAACCTAGGTTATGGATCTGCTTCCAAGGGAGTTGGGAAAACCCTGACCTTTTGGAAGCAGAGATCATGACAGTATGTTTCCACATGTATGAAATCTGGAAGATTTCATTTATAGTTATGTTTTTGTTTTCAAGTACTTGTAGTAAGTGCATTAGAAATTCTTGTGGATCTTCTTGTGAGTTTATAGTGAACCTCACCATTCCAGCAGAGTAGTCCAATTCTTGTCTTATTCCATGAACAATATACGTGTTGTCAGGATTGTTTGTTGCGTTTCTATGAAGGACTAACATTTGCAAACACAATTGGTCTGTACTGTGTAAGTAAATGTTGTTAACAATTGGTGGCAATTGAAATAGAATATTCATTGCTACATTTGCATAGCAACTTACACCAGTTATATTTGAAAATTTGAATGGACCAGATAGTTCTGTGTCTGAGTGATTTTTTTCGGAGTTTGTGTTCCTTCTTTGAAGAAGTACCTGATTTACTTTCACTAATAGGTTCTTCTTTGGTTGTGGTAATTGATGAAGTATTAGCTCCTTTTACTCTCTTTGAAGGATTTGTAGTCAGATCCTGTTGCTTTTCTGTTTGAATTAGTTTTCTTTTACGTTTTCCTTTTTGTGGAACAGGATATGATTTCAGATGGGGGCTGTACAGTGAACGTAGTCTGTTGTATTCTAAAATGCAAGGAATATCAGCGTTCACTTTACTTGATTCAAAGTTGATTAGAAATAGACCGGCAAGTGTACGTAAACGTGATAGTGCTACGTATCTCATGCCTTCTTTAAAGACTGTGTTTCCAATATCTATCAATGCTTTGTCTAGGGTAAGACCTTGGGATTTATGAATAGTGACTGCATATGCAAGAGTTAAGAGAAAATTCTTCTCTACGTACATACATGTCTTTGAAGAGAAGGAATCGAGCTGTTGAGCGCCCCATCCTTTTTACTTCTGAAAGTTTGTCAAAGAGAATATTGACAAACTGAATGTTGTCACGTGGGTATGTTTGAAAGCCAACAATTGTACCCAGTGCCCCATTAACTAATCCTAGCTCCACGTCAAGGTTACGTTTAAGCATTACGCTACAATTTAAGGATAATTTTAATATTTTTTCCAACCCAGCTGTGTTGGAGATTGAATTTTCTAAGGTATTTAGTCTTGTTGTGGCTTGCTGACACATGGGTAGTGTCATACCATGTACGTCCAGTTTGTCTGTGGAGCAAATTTCAATTATTGGTTGCATTTCTTTTTTTAACATTGTTTCATTGAATTTGGAACATCTTGCAAAAGCTGTCATTAAGGCCATACAGTTGACATTTTTGTGCGCTAATTGTTCCATAACATCAGTAGCACATGCGTTATCGCCATAAAGCACATGGATGTGCCTGGTTTTCAATATTGCTTGTGCTTCTTGAGATAGTACACCAACTCTAATACTTTTTAAAATGTTGGCGTAAGTGAGGTCTGCAGATTGACTCATGTTTTCTGTTAATTCTCTGTATTCCAAATGTTGCCAAAGGTTGACATTTCCTATGCTGCCAACAGTTTTACGGCAGAGTTTGTGTCCTAAGGTTTTAAAAATAGGTTCACCTTTCACTGTCAAGATCTTGTAGAAGATCTCCGAAAACAATAATGTGTGTTCCTGCAAAGAGTTCTTTGTAGTTTGTTTTAAGTACTACTTGCAATCTGAGGTGAATCGAAGCCAATATTAGGCTGGAGACCATGCTCACTTCATCTATTAGTAGCATTTTCATTTGTTATTAATACTCTGTGTAGTTCCATTGCAGATTCTGTAGAACGTTTGTAATAGTCTATTTTGTTTTGGTGTTCTACTGGAAGAAGTAGTAATCGGTGTAAAGTGACACCGCCTATGTTGTAGGCAGCTAAACCTGTGAGGGCAGTTACAACAGCTGACAGTAAGTTGTTTGTCAATCGTTGAAGGAACTTCCTGATTATTTTGATTAAGAATGTTTTGCCTGAACCAGCTTCACCACTGACGTACATCAGTATAGGTTTGTAATTTTGGCAGGTACATTCTTTATTTTCGTGTTGTACACCATGTGCAGTTTCTTTTTTACTTCTTCAAAAATGGTGCGCTGGTCTTTAAGTTTTGATTGTAGTACAGTTAAGTCTTCTGTATCTTCTTCATAGTGACACATGGTGTTTTCTACTTCAGTCATAGCTAATTCTGCCTCATTTGGTATTAGTGGCTGTCCCAGTGGTTCTTGGCTTCCTGTTAGAGAAGGTTGACTACTGTCGGGAATGTCCTTATCTAGTTGGGCCTGGAGTTCTTCGTGTTGCTGTTCATTGTTTTGTACTGTGTAAAGTTCACATCGGTGATAGTGCTTTCATTTGCTTTGAAAGCATCTCCATAGCAGTCATAGTTATCTAGTATCTCTTCTTCTTTTCTCCATGGTTTAAAAAGTTGTAGCAGGGACATGTAATATAGTTCGAGGGGATTGGGTCCTCCGACGTATTCCATATCTGACAGTAATCACCACAGCTGTGCTGCTTCGGAAAATGTTCGGCTCCTGCGTCGATGACGTCGATATGCTGTCCTCGAGGGCCTCGGTCGAGCCGACGTCACCGGATGTTATAAGTAGGACGCATGACGCCTGTAGCCTCAGTTCTGTTTTTTCCACGAACGTGTTCGCTTCGGAGATCTTGGCGCGCCTCGGTTCTTCCGAGTTCTGTTCTTTCAGATCTTCGAACCTGTTAGTTGTGAAGATTTCCATGATGTCTTTGTCGTCTTCCACCCCGCGGCCGGGTTTTTAGAAGTGTCGGGACTGTGGGTCCAAGAAGTCGTTGACAGACTCGCACAAAGCCTGCCTCTTGTGCCTCGGTGAGGACCACGACACGGATGACTGTGTAGACTGCCAGTCGCTTAAAACGAAGGCCTTGCGGGAGCGTAAGAAGCAGCTCTCTGTAGATAAGGTGGCCAAGCCCCGGAAGTCGAGATCCACTGAGCTTTCGACTGACGATTCGAGGAGCAACTCTCCATGTCGGCGTAAGTCCGGGGGGTCTCGGTCCAGGAGTAGGTCCCGCCATACTCACAGAAGCACCGGCATCGGTTGCATTCCCCATCCTCGTCCGAGGACTCCCCCCGTCGGCAGGTGGCTTGTCTCAACAAGCATTCCACTCCTGCGGAATGGGATTAATTTCAGCAGGAGATGATGGCGATTTTTCAGTCGCAGGGCTCCGGTCCGTCCGCGCCGTCGAAAGACGCCGGCAGTGACTGTTGTAGAGACCCCACTCGCATGCCTTCGGGCTCGAGCGGTCGTCACGGTCACCGGGCACCTTCGAGGTCCCAGTCAGACAAGGATGATCGCTCCAGACATGCCCGTTCCAGGTCCCGGTCCTCGACACCCTCGAGACCGTCGGAGCCTGTGAGGTCTTCGAAGAAGACATCGACGCCTTTGCCGCCGAGGTTGTTGAGGCATGCTCTCGAGGCTCTGCCTCCGAGGGAACCGTTGGCGCCGAGGCTGTCGAAGGACTAGCTCGTGGCTCCGCCCTTGAGGACGGTGTCAAAGCCGTCGGTGCCACGCTCGACACCGATTCCATCGACGCCTTTCGAGGCTGCTTTGTCGGGGGTACCGCGTGGCACGGTGGAACCCCCTAGAAAGGCTCTGGCCAAGGCTAAAAATGTCTGTCCCTTTTTCTGTGCCCTCATTCCAGCCTCTGGAGTATATTTCTGAGGTGGATGAGGGGTCTGAGGAAGGTATGGTGCCTGATGAAGTACCTGACGAGATTTTGTCTGGTCATAGCCAGATTGAAGACCTGCGTCAGTCGTTGCATGACGCCAGTGGTCTGGACACCTCTCTGGAGGTGGAGTTCTGCAGGTCTGAGCCTGGCACCCATGCCGAGTCCTCGTACCGGCGCCTTATGTCGAGGGTTACGGATTACTTAGGGTGGTCTGCGCCACCAGTGGATTTTCTGCAGGATGACCTGACGGATATCCTCGACCAAGGTCCACCAACTGACCCGGTACTGCCATTGCTTATGGCCTTGCAAAGAAGGGTGGCTGCAGCTTGGACTACTCCGGAGAGTCTCCCGGCAGTGAGGAAGTCTTCGCAGCGAAAATACCGCCCAGCCAGTAGCGACGCCCGCTACATGACCACGTACCCCACTCCGGAGAGTTTGGTGGTGCAGGTGGCTACGGCCCCAGCAAAGGAGTCGTATCCTACCATCCCTCCTGATAGGGACAACAAGCGTTTTGATGGCTGGGCGAAGAAAGTGCTTCTTCAAGGTGTATGGCTTTACAGGCAGCCAACTCCGTGTGCCTTGTCACGTTTCACGCACACTCTGTGGAACTGTATTTCATTAGCGGCTGAACATATTCCCGAAGGGGAGGAACAGGATGGTTGTCTTGCTATTGTGCAGGATGGCAAGGATGCCATGTGTGAGTTTGTTCAGTCGGGTCTGGACATGGCAGATTGTGTGAGCCGGTCCATGGCGGCAAGCACCGTAATACGCAGCTTTGCGTGGTTGCGGAAGTCAGGGTTTGCTCCGGATGTGCAATCCCGGCTCCTCAACATGCCCTTTGATGGTGAACATCTTTTTGGCAGCAAGGCTGACGAGAGCCTTGAGGTTGCAGACCTCCAAAGCTGCAGCGAAGTCATTGAGCCCTGCAGTTCGCCAACCTCCGCCTTTTCGTCCTAGGGGACAGCAATGGAGGGGAGGTTTCTTTCGATATTACTCATCCTTTAGTCGAGAGGAGCTGCAAGTCAAAGGGGTCACCGTAGGAGTACCAGAGGTGGAAAACAGGGTTCTCGAGGTGCCAAAGCCGCTCGGGCAGTTGCCTCTTTGCCCTCGGGCACTGCCGCAGCCGCTTCAGCTCCGTCATGAGGCCATGTCCCATGGTTCGCCGGTTGGGGGAAGGCTGGCGTAGCATCTTGTAGAGTGGCGTGCCATTACTTCAGATGTGTGGGTTCTGGAGATCATAGCCCACGGCTACTGTCTTCCTTTCCGGCAGAGGCCTCGCAACAATCCACCAGGGAATCTCTTTGAAGAGTCCGGATCCGCTCCTTGCGCAGGAAATACAATCCCTGCTGGAGAAAGGCGCCATAGAACTAGTGCCTGTAGCGGAGTGGAACAAGGGATGGTATTCCCCTTATTTTTTGATTACGAAGAAAGACGGGTGATTGAGATCCATCATGGACTTGCGCGGTTTGAACAAGCTCCTCTGGAAGGACAAGTTCAAGATGGTTACTCTTTCTCAAGTCCTCCAGCCCCTTCAACTTCAGGACTGGTTGGTGTCTCTCGACCTCAAGGACGCTTACTTTCATGTGCCGATCCATTTTCAAGCACAAGAAGTACCTGAGGTTCGTGGTTGGCGACTCGCACTTTGTTTCGGGTCCTGCTTTTCGGATTGACCTCTGCCCTGAGGGTCTTCACCAAGCTCATGGTGGTGGTGGCAGCGTATCTCAGGAAAGGGGGGGATTCACTTCTACCCCTAACTGGACGATTGGTTGATCAGGGCGCGCTCTCCCGAGCAAGTGCTGGATCATCTGTCCGTCACCTGCCACTCCCTTCACAAGCTGGGCTTCTCCCTCAACTTAAAGAAGTCCCACTTGACACCAACTCAGCAGCTCCAGTACATCAGAGCAGTGCTCAACACGTTCCTGGGGCAGTGTTTTCCTCCCCAGGTGAGGGCTCATCACATTCACCAGATGGTGCACAAATTTCAACACGCCCAGTCTCCTGGCGTTCGAGTTCTTGAGATTGCTCGGCCTCATGGCATCCTTCATTCTTCTGGTGCCAGAGGCCAGGTTGCAGATGAGATCTCTGCAATGGACCCTCAAGATGCAGTGGTCACAGTCCTCTGGCAGGATGTCGGACCCCGTTCAGGTGCCACCCTCGGTCACCCAGGACCTTATGTGGTGGGCTGTCGAAGGCAATCTGATGAAGGGGGCTCCATTTTGGCTACCCTGGCCGGAGGTGACGATCGTGATGGACGCATCCCTTACGGGACGGGGAGCTCATGCCAACAAGTTGAGTCAGCAGTCATTGGTCTCCGTCGGAGTCCAGACTCCATATCAATCTGTTGGAGCTGAGGGCCGTCGGGCTTGCCCTGAAGGTTTTTCTGCCGACTGTGCGAAGGACGAATGTCCTGATTCTGATGGACAACACAGTGGCCATGCACTACCTCAACAAAAAGGGGGGGGGGGCAGGGTCACTTCCTCTGTGCAGGGAGGCGATGCAGCTCTGGTTCTGGGCCATCCAGCAGGAACTTTCGATCTCGGCAGTTCATCTGGCCTGAGACGAAAACGAGACGGCGGACGCTCTGAGCAGGCAGAGCGCGATCTCTCACGAGTGGGAGCTGGCTCAGGAGATTCTCCTGGAGATCTTCGCCCTTTGGGGCGACACCTCAAGTGGATCTCTTCACCTCCAGTGTCAACCAGAAGTGCGAAAGGTTCTGCTCGTGGGAATTTCCTCCAAGAGGAGCCTTAGGAGACGCGTGTGTGGTGGAGTCGTCCTTCCCACTGCTGTATGTGTTTCCTCCAGTCCCCGTCATCCAGCAAGTGTTAGGAGGTTCGGTTCCCGGATAATCCTCATTTCTCCGGCATGGGCCCGGAGGACGTGGTACCCGGACCTTCTCGACTTGTCCATCTGCCCTCCACGTCGTCTTCCCTATCGAGACATCTGTCAGGTTCTCCATCCAGAGGTCAGATCCCTCAACCTTCACGCTTGATTTCTGGAAGGTTGAGGTATAAAGATTAGGACCTCCCTGAAGACGTGATGGAGGTGTTGCTTTCGGCCAGACGGCCTGCAACCAAGTCCCTGTACCGTTGCCTTTGGAGACAGTTCTGTGACTGGTGCAGGGTTAAGAATGTGGATCCTTTTTCATGTGACATTCCTGTGGTTCTGTCTTTTTTGCTTTCGTTGGCCCAAAAGGGCCTGCAAGTGGGTACCATTAAAGGTTACCTGGCGGCGCTATCCATATTTAAGCGTTCTTCTGAGGAGTGTTCTTATTTCAAAATTCCTTTAATTTCTCAGTTTCTCAAAGGACCTACTTATGTGTTTCCGCCGTCACCTTTCCAGGTGCCTGGTTGGGATTTGAACCTTGTTCTAAAATTCCTAATGGGTGCTCCTTTTGAGCCTTTACATTCTTGTCCTTTGAGACTGTTAACCCTTAAAACTGTATTTTTAGTTGCGGTCACTTCCGCTCGCTGAGTGAGTGAGTGAGTTGCTGGCACTTTCAGTTAAGCCACCTTTCACTGTGTTTCATAAAGACAGGGTTGTCCTTAGAGTTCGTCCTTCCTTTCTTCCGAAAGTGGTGTTGGAATTTCATTTAAGCCAGAAGGTCATTCTTCTGGCATTTTATCCTCCTCCGCATCCTGGTAAGGAAGAAGAGAGGCTCCATAGGTTGGATCCTAGGAGAGCTTTAAGTTTCTACATTTCACGCATGTCCCGGGTCAGAGTGGACGATCGGCTCTTTATTGGTTACGCTGGAAGGCGTTTGGGACAACCTTTTACTAAGCAGACTTTGTCTAGATGGATTATCTTGGCAATTTCTGAATGTTACCACTTGGCGGGTAAGGACCCTTCGGTAGGCTTACGGGCCCATTCGACTAGGTGTATGGCTGCCTCTACTGCCCTGCAGAGGGGTATTCCTATTCGTAACATCTGTGAAGCAGCCACATGGGCTTCGGTCATACTTTTGTACAACACCACTCCCTAGATTCTGTCCATGGGCAGGATCTATCCATGGGCAGGATCTGTCCATGGGCAGGATCTGGTCTTTGGCATGGCGGTCCTTTACTCTGCAATTTGATTGGGCATTCAAAATGTCTATATTCTAAAGTCTTTTCCCTCCTCCATACGTTGGTACTGCTTTGGGAGTCTGTCATAGATATGGAATATGTCGGAGGACCCAATCCCCTCGAAGAACAAGTTACTCTCTTACCTGGTAACATTCTTTCGATGGGATGGTCCGACGACTTATTCCATATCGCTCCCTCCCTACCTGCCCCGCTACAGAATTTCTTATGCGATTGCAGCTTACGTTTCCGCAAGGCTTTCTCTGGTCATACTGGCAGTGGTCTGGTGCCACATGTTCTGTGGAAAAAAAAACTACAACTGAGGCTACGGGCGTCGTGCATCCTACTTGTAACATCCAGTGATGTCGGTACAACGGAGGCACTCGAGGACAGCGTATCGACGTCATTGACGCAGAAAATTTTCCAAAGCAGCACAGCTGTGGTGATTACTGCCATAGATATGGAATACGTCGTCGGACCATCGCATCAAAAGAACGTTACCAGGTAAGAGAGTAACTTGTTCTTCTTTCTGTTGAGGAGTTTTTAATGACAATTTGACATGATTAATTAAGCTTTGTTTGGTAAGTTTCACTAAGCTGCCTTCATAATCTGTCACTCTATATCTACCTTTGCTTTCATTGGGTTTTATATTATTATTGTATGCAAAGTTTTGGGCTATGTGGTATAGAAACATGGTTTCCAAAGTGGTACTCCTGTTCGGGTAGTATGTGTCTAGTAAATTGATTTTCAAAATGTCTTGGCTGTTGGTATCATTTTTGGCTATTGGTTCTATGTCCTCATATGATTTGAGAACTCTTTTTCTAGATTTAGCAGGGCCAAGACTTAGCCATACTATATTTTCAGATTGTCCATACAAAGCAGTACCGGTTAAACGATCTGCAGGTTCGTAGGTGCCACATTCTCTGAGAGAGCATTTTTATGCCTAACCTGTACACTTTTTGAGATAGTGTTATGTCTGATAATACGTCATTCCAGAGATCTTGAAGCTCTGTTTTTTCTGCTTTTGTTAAGTAGGCTGTAACATATTGTGTAACTGCAGTGGAATGGTCTGCATTGTACTGAAAATCTATGTTTGCATTCCATAAGAGGGCAATAACTGCATTGTAATCATTGATATATTTTGATTCTTCTGTTCTTTTTATGTAATACGTGTTCTTAGGTGATTTACCTTTAACACTATGTCAAACTGAAGACATGAAGTTGTTCACTTCACCTGTTTCTGTAACTGGTCTAGCGAAACCAAAGCAGAATTTGAGGTAGTATTTCCCTTTGTTTTTGTATTTGCTACGACAATATTTGCCACATTTGTGTCTTTTAAATTGTACAATTTGTCCATGAAGGTCACCATGTGTCGTTTGTGAAGGGATTTCACATGTGACGTATTTTTGGATGAACTGCAAAACAGTGGCATCACTGTCCTGACCAAATTTAGGTGCACCTTTAATCCATAAAAGCATGTTGATATGTGGTGCTCCTCTGGCTTGGTATTTTTTCTCCAAAAGAAGTGTTGCACTTCTCCAAGGGGAGGAACAGTTTTATTACACATAAAGTGTAGCATAGCAATGAAACAATGGTGGAAATATCTTGAAACATGAACAGGATCTAAAGAGCAAAGTTCTCCAGGTGTTAGTATATCTATGTTGGTTTTGTTGTGTTTGATATGCGTACGAAATCATGTAAATCTTCCCATGCATATTCTGCACAACTTAATGTAACAAACCAAGTGGGTGGTCCAAGGTTTCTGATCATACAACATACATCTCCGTGACGTCGGAACCAGTATTCTTTCGTAGCACGCATGTTTGCAAAAAGATTAGTTATGCTTGATTGTAAAACGTCATCTTTTTCTTGACCTTTTTTTATTAATTGCGTAGCTGACATATTTTGAGTGGGTTGCAGATTTCAATGTGTGTGCAACTCTGTAACATAGGGTTGCTAGTTCTCTTTCAAAGAGTAGGTGAAATATGTATTCAACATTTTGTCTAAATTTGGGATCTTCAGAATACATTTGTAATGAGCGGTATTCTGATGCTGTTATCTGAGTGGGTCTATCATTGTATCTTCCTCCTTTGCCAGTAGGAAATAGTGGAAAAGCACGTGCGTCTATACTTTTTTTCCCCCATATGCTCATTGGTGAACCTTTGGTTTGTCGCATTTGGTAAGTTTCTAGTGCATCATCTATGCTCTCATTAGAGTGCAATGGATGAATTGTATAATGGTCCAAAAGAGTGGATACTGTAACAGGATCCAGAAGTTCAAATTGACCAGTTTCTGATGACTCTTGAATTATTTCAGTCGTTTCCCTTAAGCTTTCTTCAATATTTATTTCTTTGTAGTATTCATTGTCTTTCAGATATTGCAAGGCTTGTCTGACGTTATGTAAGTCCACGAGTTCTTGCCAACATTTTTTGTCTTTTGTTGGTACACCATTTACTAAGACAATTAAAGAATGCTCTATTGGATGTTGCACTCCTGGAGTGTGCACATTTTCTGTCAGATCTAATGGCAAATAAACTACTTTGCCATGAATGCCTTTAACCTTATTCAGAGGGAGGTCATTTTGCTGTTTTTGGTTGAAGGTGTATTACTGCTTGAAATGGGTGTACTGTTTGAATTATGATGCTCTCATACAAATTGAGTTGTTGCAGGGGTTTTGGTAGTGGGAATAATTCCAAAATATTTGTGATAGCACGTGAAGGAGTTTGGTTGTTGTCAAGTTTTGTAGTGCAGTAACTTCAACATATTAAGGGTTCACTTATTTCGTATTTGTTTTCTGCTAAAAGGTAGAGAGGTAATTCAAACCATTTGGCATCTTCATTGTCTTCTATTTTGTATGTTAGGTCTATAGTTGTTGTGTTACTTTTGTAAAAAGTTCTGCGGCAACACACACACACATGGTTTGGTACTTCAGCGGATGTACTTTTCAATTTTAGTATTTCTTTTTTGTATAATGTGTAATAGAAGGTTGCCATGTGCAGAATTGTTGCTAGTCTGTTCTAGAGTTATTGCATTTTGTAATTGGCTTTCACTTCTAAAATATTTTCTCTGGATACGGTCGATTTCTTCTTGTAGGTATTTGGGTGTATGCAGAAGAGTGTTATTTAAATTGGCTAGTTCTAAAGCTGTACTTTTAGCATAGTACAGTTCATACACTAGATTTCTTACATTTGAATGATGTGTTGGTATCATTTTGATATCATGGAAGGCGCTTTTGCAAATGGGTCCTGTAATGCAGGCTAATGAATGTCCTTGTCCTGTGTATTTGCGCACTGGACAGGTATCCATATTTTGCAGCACTTTCATTTTGATTTTGTCTTTACCTTTCACATACTGATTAAGGAACTGGCGTAAAGATTTGAAAGATTTGTTGGGAATGTTACACATTGACGTGCACGGCCATTTGTATACTGGACGTTCTGGTTCAGTCGAATGGAGAGGTAATTCTGAGTTTTCTCTGGATACTTTTGTAAGCAGTGTTTCTTGTTCCATGATGGTATTATTGATTGTTTTTCATATCCTCGTCCACTGCTATGGATGGCAATTGTGTTTGATTTCGTTTGTATGCTTCTTCATTAAAATATGGTTCTGTGGTTGTCGTGTGACTCCATTCACCTCCATAAATATTTAAGAAGTTATTTTTGTTGACATTACATTTATTGAGAAGTTTCTTTTGTAATTTAGTACTTAGTTTTGTTAGTGGTTTCATCCTGTTCAAAACTAAAATAAATAATGTCCTTTTGAGAAGGATTGCACTGTCTAAGAGAGCTTCTAGAATTAATTTTCTACGGTAGGTTTTAAGGGTTGTGGATGATTTCGCTCCTCTTATTAGTTTCTGAAGGACTCTGTGGCGGAACATTTTTGCTAAAATACTTTTTTTACTATGGTTTCTTGCTAGTATGAGGATTTATAGGAGCAGTGTTAGCAGTAGTGGTAGCCGAATTCTTGTTAAGCATTTTCTGTTTCGTCCCACATTTTGATAGAGGAGGCAAAGTTTCTGTAGTTGAAGCTTCTTTTGTTTCGCTAAATGACTGCATTAGCTGTTTTGTTTAAACGTTTTGTACAAACTCTGGTAGATATGGATGCTTACTTTGGACACTTTTATTTTTTTTTGCTCTATTTCTGCATTCCTTTCTACGGACTTGCTTTTTGGTAGGCATTCTATGGGGTCTGTTGAAAAAAAAGAAGCTATGGGTTGGTCTGTATTACAATGTATGTATGTGTGCTGTGCATGCATGTATGAGTTTGATGGGGAAGATGTTTGTGGTGGTGTGTGAATGTGCATTGGGCAGATACAATGAGTTGGGAAGGCTATTTTTCTGTTTGTATGTTACTACACCGTGCTTCAGATGAGAGTAGAAAGTGAGCAAGTGGTGAGGGGAAGCATTAATAGTAAACGTAATGGTATAAAATTAAAACGGGTATTTGTTTTGTAGTACTAAAATTCTAAGGCTTGTGTATGTTATTTGTGTTCCAAAAAAACAGGGATTTGTGTGCCATTCTGCCTGTTAATCTTTGTTTAATAAATGGGGATTTGTGGGCAGAATGGTTCAGAAATCGAGGTTTTTTTGTTTTTTGGTGCGCAATTTACATGAATGACCCACACAGTGTCTTTGAGGAACAGTAAGAATATAAAGGTAGTATTGTACTTACTTTTCTTTGTGGAATGAGCAGGCTTCTTTGGATATGTTTGTAGTGTAGATGCTGTTGATTTTCAGGAGAGTGGTCTTCACTGCAATTGTAAAAGGAAGAAGTTAGTAATGTTGTGTGTTTATAGCAGTGATGTTAATGTACACATTCATTTTTATGCTTTCTTGGAAGTATTCCCTTTTGATATCTCAACACAGTGTATGCGTGCATTTCATTTGACTATATGCAGCCTTTATATGTTGTTTTCAGTATGTAAGTTCAACCTGTTTCGTACAATTTTAAGTTCATGAAATTCCCTTGTTTTTTTGCAGCTGTGTTGTAGATAGCAGAGGTTTGGAAGTGATAGGTCATTATAGTAGATGGGGGGGAAAAATGTGAATCCTTTCATATTCTAAGTAGGCATGCCAAAAATCGGGAGCACCTGAGAGGGAGATGTGACCACAGCAATCGGGAACGTTTATTTTTCTCATACGATCGCATTGGGAGTAGCATTCATTTAGGCGGAAGACAGTAAAAAATGGTGACATTTTTTAATGAAAAATCGAGTTTCGCGCATAAATTGGGAGGGTTGGTACGTATCTATAGGTTATGCGGGAGATAGTAAGAAGTCGTGCGATTTTTTTTTTTTTTTTTTTTTTTTTTTTTTTTTTTTTTTTTTTTTTTTTTCTTCAATGAAAAATCGGGATTCTTGCGTTTAAAGCGGGAGCGTTCATATGTATGTTTTGGCTATGCAGATTTAGTGGCATTAATTTGTTTATATGGAATCATAAGAGTTGTACATGTACTCTGAATAAAATATGCATACCTGTACTTTCTAATCATGCATGTGGGTATGCATGGAGCTCTAAGTAGAAATCCTCGAGACTTGCACAGTAGTTTTTGTAGTAGGTGCTTCGCAATGATATTGATTGATATATTTCTATCGCGCTCGTACACAAGTGTTTCAGAGCACGACAAGGCAAGGGAGGGGAACAGGGGAGAACAAAACAGCAATCTTACTAGGCCCAGTGATATTGAGAACGCGCAAGTGCATGGGAGAGGGGGAGGGGAAAAGTGCATGGAAGGAGGGAGAAGTGGAAAGTGCGAAGCAAAGGAGAAACAGATAAATAACAATAAATACATAATAAAGGCAACATACAGTGGTAATGCAGCCAGCAATTTGCAAGTGCTAGGTTTAAGGCAGCAGACAGGATAGGTCTGATAAGTGCAGGAAGAAAAAGGGGGGGGGCGCTGTATGGGTACAGATAGACCCCAGTGCACGGGGTGGCCCGGAGGCAGTGCGGGAGCGTGGCAGGGTGAGCAGGTACCTGGGCCCGAAGGACAGAGGGTGGCCAGGTGCACAGTGCCAAGAGAGAACAGATCAGCAGGGGAGAGGGGGAGCGAAGGCAGAAGAAAAGAGGAAGGTCATGAGGTGCTTCCGGAACTCAAGTTTTAGAGTGGCAGGGAGGCTGTTCCAGCAGGAGGCCCCAGCCGAAGACCGAGATCTAACCCCCAGCTCGTTTCTTTGAAAAACGACTGACCCTGAGGGAGTTGGAGGAGCGAAGAGCTCGAGAGGGGAGGTATTTGCGGAGGGATAGCTGAAGTTCTCCAGCATGGGGTCTGGCATGGATTCACATGCTCATGAATATTCCCCGTCGTCAGGCTGGGAATCCGTGGTAAAGAAAAAAATCAGTATCAGTTTTGTTTCTAATCTGTCTTTCTTAGTAGTAACCAATCACTGATCTCTGGGTCATACTGCCCCAGCCAATGACTGCCCTCTCCCTAAGCCCCGCCTCTGGCAGCCATCCTCAGAGTTTTACTGCACGTTCAAGTGTTGGGAGACCTTGTGCTTTAGCTCTCGAGTTTTTGCTGCGTTTTCGCGCCTTTCAGGAGATTTTCTCATTTTTTCGGTTTAATCGAGCCTCAAGCTCCAACGTTTCTACTTCCGATAACGGGGACCCGTTTTGGAATTCTTCTACGCCCCTCAAGGGTGAAGTTTTCATCAAGTTTACGCTTCTTGGAAGATCTGCGGCCTACCTCAACGGACATGGCCCAGGACAAGGGATGCTCGACGCCCGGATCCAAGCTGTTCAGGTGCTGCCCTGGATGCGGATTACAAAATGTTTTTAAGGAGGACGAGCATTCGCAATGTCTCTACTGCCTTCATGAGGACAAGACGCACGTGGAGAAGGACTGTGCGTTCTGCAAGAACCTTTCGGAACGGACCAAGCAAGATCGTCGTTCCCGCCTCGCCGCCTGGCTGGAGAAGGGCACAGCAGGTGAGAAGGCGAAGAAAAAGTCTGAGCGGGCTTCTAAGTCCTGTGAGGGCGCCCCGGCGACGGGGGCCCAACAGAAGGCCAGGCACCGGGAGTCCGTGGGCACCGGGAGCGCCGATAGGTCGGGCTCTTCGGCTGCCAGGCAGGGCGCGACTTCCCCGGCACGTTCAACCACGAGCCAGCGCTCTGGTTCGGGGAAGAGGAAGTCCGAGAACCCGGGTAAGCTGCTGGAGCAGCCCCGGTCGATCTCGAAGGGACCCGAGGGGGAGCAAGGCGCTGACCCTCCCCCCAAGACGAAGGCCCAGGACGCACCTAAGGTGGTGAGGGCTTTGATCCAGCCGGCAAAGGCCTCTATCGAAGTGGTCACTGCAGCCCTGGTGAAGCCGGCTGAGACTACTCCAGTGGAGACGGCCTCTGGGCCCAGAGTATCCCTGCCACTGCGGAGGGAATCCTCTTTCCAGCCCTTCGTTAAGACCCCCGTGAAGACCCTGGCAGAAAAAGAGGGGGGGGTGGTGGCCATTACAGACTCGGAATCAGCCTCTGAGGAGGATCTGGTGGAAACCATGAAGGGCCTCAACGAGAGGTTCGAGAAAGTTCGATCCCAGGGGAAGGAGCCTGCTGAGGAGATCGAAGATAGCGAGGATGGTGACGAAGGCCCGGTGGAGCAACCGTCCCTCCCGTCGCAGCCATTGCCAGAGCCTCAGGATAGCTCGGCGGCCATTTTGTTGGCAATCCAATCTTATGTACTGAGATAAGGAAGAGGTTACCACGGACCCCGACGGAGGATCCTTAGCCAGGACCGTCGGGGAAGCCCCCCGAACAAGCGGAGGAGAGTCCATCCCACTCCGCCCTTCGTGCCCACAAGGCCTGTGGACCCCTCATCCCCCTCGCCTGACCCTCGGGATGATACGGCGACGGATACGGGGACGGACGACGACGGTGGCGATGATACGACAGACATTCCTTCATCGCCTCCCCTTCGGGCCTCACCGCCCGACGAAATTGGCTCCTTTCACGCGATGATAGCCAGGGCGTTCGAGCTCTTCCAACTCTGCCCGGAGGAACAGAAGAAGGAAGGCTTTCTTTATCAACGACGGGAGGCCAAGAGAAAGACGGTTCTGGCAGTGCCGTTGCTCGACGACATCTGGGACGAAACGCTGGCTGTCCTCAAGAACCCTTCTACGACGCCCGCCAAGAGGGACAGGTACGAGAAGAAGTACCGGGTCCCCGACACCGCCCCCTTGTGCCTCAGGACCCAGCCTACGCCGGACTCGGTCGTCTCGGCAGCGGCCAAGAAGGCAGCGGGTGCGGCAGCATCAACTTCCACTTCCCAGCCGGACAGCGAGGGCAAGAAGTTGGACTCCATGGGACGATGGGTCATTTCGTCGGCGGCGGCGACGATTAAGGCGGCCAATGCCTTAGCGATCGTGGCCCGTTACGACAGGGAGCTTTGGTTAAAGTTAGCTCCCCTGCTGGACTTCCTGCCGGACGACAAGAGAGCAGAGGCCGTACGGATTCTTCAGGAAGGCGAGGTGGCATCGGATCATGCCATAACGGTGGCAATGGACATTGCCAATACCGGATTTCGCCAGATGGGCACCGGATTTCGCCAGATGGGCAACAGGGTTTGCCTACGACGAGGGTGGCTCAAGGCGACGGACTTCCACCAGGATGTTCAGACCAGAGTGTTGGATATGCCGTTCGGCAGCAACCTTTTTGGGAAGACGGTGGATGATTCACTCCAGGCCATCAAGACCGACTCGGGAGACGGCCCGGGCCATAGGGGTACTTCAACAATGACGGCCCTTCCGGAGCTCCGGAGGCAGACTGGGTGCCTCCAAGGGATCCAGCGGTGGCTCTTCGTCATACCGCCAGGCGGCCCGCTCCTCGTCCCAGGAGGCCTACAGAGGTCGCGGCAAGCAAGGAGGATCCCGCCGTCGTCGTCAAGGAGGCCAAGGCCTCCTCCAAGCAGGACTGAACCAGCCGTAGCATCGGGCCCCCACCGAAGCACCCCGGTGGGAGGCCGGCTGACGAAGTTCGTCAGCTTGTGGGAGTCCATCTCCACCGACCGTTGGGTGCTGGACACCCTGGCCAACGGGCACTCGCTGGAATTCCAAAAGAAGTGTCCTCTCCTTCCTCCAGTGGCCAGGAAGGAGAATCGCTTCCCTCAACTGCTGTTGGAGGTAAGGGCGATACTCAAAGGTGCCATCGAGCTCGTTCCCAGGAAGCTCCGGGGTGTACTCAAGGTACTTCCTCGTCAAAAAGAAGACAGGCGGTTGGCGCCCCATCCTGGATCTGCGTCGGTTAAACAAGTACATCAAGGCACAGAAATTCAGGATGGTCACCCTCCAGCACGTGCTGGGACAGCTGGAGGAGGGCGACTTCCTATCATCATTAGACCTGGAGGATTCTTACTTCCACATCCCCATTCTAAAAGGACACAAAGTTTCTCAGGTTCGTGGTTCAGGGATGCCACTACCAATTCAGAGCCCTGCCGTTCGGATTAAAGTCGGCACCCAGGGTATTCACCAAGTGTCTGGCCCCAGTGGCGGCGCGGCTGCGCATGCAGGGGATCCACGTCTACCCCTATCTGGACGACTGGCTAATCCGTGCAAGGACAAGAGAACTCTGTGTCGAACACACAGCGAGGACTGTCCGGCTGCTCACGGAAATGGGATTCGCCTTCAACTACCCCAAATCCCACCTGGTTCCGTCACAAGTAGCACTGTTTCTGGGAGCGAAGCTCGATACAGTGGGGCAATTGGCCTCCCCGTCGGAGGAGAGGACGAAGGCCATTTTGGGCAAGGTGCAACGCCTGCTAGCCACGGACGTGGCCAGGGTGAGGTCCATCAAGTCCCTCCTCGGGATGATGTCCTGATGCATCTACCTTGTACCCCTTTGCAGACTTCGGATGCGTCCGCTACAGGAGTTCCTCGACGCCCGCTGGTTTCAGGCGACGGGCTGCTTCGAAGACAGGATCCTTCTCGACGAGGAGTTCTGTCGGGCGATCCTATGGTGGGGTACCCGTGCGCACCTCACGGCAGGCACGGACTTTCAGACCCCGGCGTTTCAGGAGACTGACGACGGACGCCTCCCTGGAGGGTTGGGGGGCCCACACCGAAGATCTCCAAGCAAGAGGCCTTTGGCTCTCGGAGGGAGGTCTCTCCACATCAACATTCTGGAGCTTCGAGCAGTGTTCTGGGCACTCAAGTCGTTCCTTCCGTCCCTCAAGGACAAAGTGGTGAGGATCTTCACCGACAACACCACCACTATGTTCTACATACAGAAGCAGGGAGGCACCAGATCCCCAGCCCTATCCAAGGAGGCCCAGGATCTGCGGCACTGGGCCGTCGCCCAGCGGATATTTCTGGTTCCCTTCCACTTGGTAGGAATAAAAAACACCATCGCCGACTCACTCAGCAGAGAGCTGCGCTCATGCCACGAGTGGGAACTATGTCAGGACCAGGTGGATCGGCTCTTTCGACTATGGGGCAAACCCCGAATCGACCTTTTTGCGATAGCGACGAACTCCAAATGCCAGAGGTTCGCCAGCAGGTTCCCGCAGCCGAGGAGCATGGACGATGCTTTCTCGTTCCCTTGGGACGGCCTGTTTTCTATACGCGTTCCCTCCGTTGCCGTTGCTGCTCCGTCTCATCAACCAGCTCAAGAAGTCCAGGTGCAGAATGATCCTCGTCGCACCGGCGTGGCCGAGGCAGATCTGTTTCCCGGACCTTCTGGACTTGTCAACGTCCCCACCAGTCAAGCTGCTGGCGGACGCGGATCTTCTCTCCAGAGAAGGAGGCGACGTTCTTCACGACCCGGAGTCGCTGAACTTACAGTCCTGGCTCCTGCAGCACTAGAGTTTGGAGGGTACGATATCCCGGCTGACTGCAGAGAGGTTCTTGCAAAAGCCAGGGCGTCCTCAACTCTCAAGTGCTACGGACATAAGTGGAAGAGGTTCTCTGTCTGGTGCCGTGCACAGAAGATTAACCCTCTGCGGATTACGGCCCCTCAAGTACTGCCGTACCTACTGTCGCTGGCCAAAGCTGGACTGGCTCACGCATCCATCAAAATACATCTGGCTGCCATCTCCCGATATAGCAGGACTACGGGACGGGCGTCCTTGTGGTCTCATCGCCTGGTGAAGGAATTTATGAAGGGACTATTCCGATCGTTCCCGCCGGTGAAGGCTCCAGCCCCGGCGTGGAAGCTTAATGTGGTGCTAACCAGGCTCATGGGGGGGCCCCATTCGAGCCTATGCATTCGGCGCCGTTGAAGTTCCTGTCGTGGAAGACAGCGTTCCTCGTGGCCATCACCTCCGCACGAAGAGTGCGAGAGATCCAGGCCCTATCTTGCAAGCCTCCATTCTTGACTTTTCACAACACGAGGGTGGTGCTGAGAACGCACCCCTCCTTCATGCCCAAGGTGCCTACGGACTTCCACCTCAACAAGCCCTTGGTGTTACCAGTTTTCTTCCCGTCACCTTTGACGCCGGCCGAGAGGACTTTGCACTCGCCGGATGTAGCTAGAGCGCTGAAGTTCTACGTGGACCGCACAAAGAGTTTTCAGAAGACGTTACAGCTGTTTGTAAACTTTGGGACTGTGAATCAAGGGAAGGCTCTCTCGAAGACTTCCATTTCCAGATGGCTCTCCGGCTGCATCATACACTGTCACCGTTTGGCAAACCGACCGCTGCCCGGCCGTCCGAGAGCCCATTCGACCAGAGCAATCGCTGCTACCACGGCGTTCCTGTCTGGTGTGCCCCTGCTGGACATCTGCAGGGCTGCTACGTGGAAGTCGACGCACACCTTCACAAGATTCTAATGTGTCGATCGGGACTCCAGGGAGGAGTCCAGGGTCGGCTAAGAAGTGCTGCGCAACCTGTTCGCTTAAGGTGAGCCTGGTGAAGAGGTAAGAGATGCTTAATGTTGAGTTGTTGTATTGCTTAATGTTGAGCCTGTTTCCACCTCCCGGGGTTGTGCATGTGTGTACTGCTATGTATTCTTTTATTCATGAGCATGTGAATCCATGCCAGACCCCATGCTGGAGAAGGAACAAGTTACTTACCTGTAACTGTTCTCCAGCATGGGTCTGGCATGGATTCACATGCGAACCCTCCCGCCTACCCCTCTGCGGCTCTTCACTTGGTCATACTGCCACTTTACGTGCTACCAAATCTGAGGATGGCTGCCAGAGGTGGGGCTTAGGGAGAGGGCAGTCATTGGCTGGGGGCAGTATGACCCAGAGATCAGTGATTGGTTACTACTAAGAAAGACAGATCAGAAACTAAACTGATTTTTTTCTTTACCGAGGATTCCCAGCCTGAAGAAGGGGAATATTCATGAGCATGTGAATCCATGCCAGACCCATGCTGGAGAACAACAGTTACAGGTAAGTAACTTGTTCCGTATTTTGGACCCAGGCTGCAGAAAGCCTTGTGGACAATGCAGAGGGTTTTGAATTTAATCATTGCATCCACTGGGAGCCAGTGGAGAAATGTCAGAGCTGGAGAGATACGATCCCAGGGCTTCAGGCCAAGGACAAGTCTTGCAGCCCTGTTCTTGATTAGTTGCAGAGGGCGGAGTGTAGAGGCAGGTAGATTTAGAAAGAGACTGTTACAATAGTCCAAGCTAGAGTAAACCAGAGCTTGGGATACCATGAGCTTCTGGGGGAAGGAGAGGAAAGGCAGAGTACCTCTGAGGAGGTGCAGTCGGAAATTTGACTTTTTAGAGAGCTCAGAGATGTGGGCGGAGAAGGAAAGGGTGGAGTCAAAGATGACCCCGAGGTTCTTAGCCACGCAGGTGGGGGTAGGAGGAGGGCCAAGGGAGGCCAGCCAGAGAGTGAGGGGAAAGGATGGTGAAGGTGTGCCGATGGGGAGGATCTCAGTCTTGCAGGCATTCAGACAAAGATCATTGGCGGAACACCAATCTTGAATGGCAGTTAGGCAATCGGAGATGAGAGAAGGAGAGGAAGTGACAGAGGGCAGCCTGAAAATGAGTTGCGTGTCGTCAGCGTAGCACTAGAAATTTGAGCAGAAAGTGGCAATGCAGTGGGTGAGAGTTGCCAGGCATTGGTTGAAAAGCCAGGGCGAGAGGTTAGGAAGATAGATGAAAGGAAGGACCCAATTTGGGAGGGTCGATCTGAGAGGAAAGAGGTCAGCCAGGCCAGAGCCTGATCAGTGATACCCAGGTTTTCACGGAGATGGTTGAGCAGGATGGTATGGTTAACCGTGTCGATGGCAGAAGAGAGATCGAGGAGGATGAGGACAGAGGGAATGTTAGAGTCAAGGTTGGAGAGCAGATCTTCACGGATGTTCAGGAGAGCAGTTTCCGTGCTTCTGGCAGACTTGTATTCAGAGTGATCATCAGTACATTTGAAGTGCGGAACTCTGATGATGGAGTTAGATGTAGAGGTCTTGGATGTGATTGGTGGATGGTTGTGTGACTGCTTAGCTGTGTCCAATGAGGGAATGGATTCGCAAGTGATGTGGAAAGGGTAGAAGGACTGGCTAAGAGTTACGTGCCGTGCTGATACTGCGCCTGTCCGTGGGTAGGGCGTGTCACATACAGGGTTTTACAGCAAATCCAGCATGGAAAGGGGACTGTAGGGTCAGCCAATCAGATGTTGACATCGTTGATTTGTGTAGAAAGAGTGCTCGGAGATATTTTTGTCCATGGTTTACATCACTATTCTCAATGTAGGCATGTGGCAAACAATTTCGATATAAGAGGAGTGGAGGCGGTGTGGAACGCTGCGACTGACTGCAATGTAGAGGCAATTCTCCAAGTTTGCAGAGATATGCATAGGATGAACAGTCCCCATGTGGTAGTTTTGCACTATGGTGCTTTCCATTTGGGCTACGTGAGTTCACCTACTTTGTTGGGAGATTTGGAACAGTTGGTTCAAGCAGTCAACATCTTTCCAACTTCAAAAGTATTTTTTTCTGGATTACTTCCTAGAACAAAATGGGACAACAGTTCTGTTTTTTTGTCCTGATCAAAGTATTGGTAGGCGTGCAATCAATCGCGGCATGCATGCTTTCATGTTAAGAGCTGGTATGTTTTTCTGTAGCCACGAGAACATTGTTTCCAGTAATGCGGCTTATTTTGAAGCAGATGGTGTTCCTTTGTTTTTTTGGGAAATGCCATGTTCTTTTGGAATGTAAGGCTTGCTTTGAAGCAGGTTATGTGATGATTGGAGGAGTAAAGTAGGAAGAAAAAAAAATAATACAAAATAACAGGTGTCCGTCAGGCATCTGCAAAAAAAACGGCTCCTTTCAGAGCCCACCTTAAAGGGGAAATGGGGAACACTATTTAAATGTACAGTCATCACACTTAGATCCTCTACATGTCAGCGGACATGGCGGTAGTCTGCAGGCAGCGCGTATTACATACAGGGATTCTGGGGTGTAGAGGCATGCAATTTACAATGAGCGAAGCTAGGGATTGGTCAGTAAAGTTCAGTGGGTGTGTTGTGAACGGAGAGATTTAGTGAGAAAGTCTTTTTCCTGAGAGGAGAATAGAATAGACAGCTATGGCTGTGTGTGCTCGAAAACAGATTATCTGTATTTTGGGAGACTCATGGATACATTGGTTGAAGGTGCATGCAGAACGTTGCAGTATATCTGCAGATCTTGGATTCCCTCATGTGGAAGTGCACTGGCATGGAGTGCGTGGAATGAAGTGGCTGGACTTGGTACCTCTCTGTGCTACTTTACACACAGAGCGTCATCCTGATATAATTATCATTCATTGTGGAGGAAACAGTTTAGGGCATGTGTCTGGAATTTCTTTGCAATTTGCAATGAAGGAAGGACTTGAGAAGGTCATGGACATGTTTCCAAATTGCCAAATATTTTTTTCTTGTATTGCGCAAAGACAAATGTGGCTCCGTTCTTCTTTATTTGGTCCACAAATGGAGAAAGCGAGGCGCAATGTCAATAAGGCTGTTTGTGCCTTTCTAAGAGATGTTGGCATGTCCTCTTTCCACAATGAAAATATTATGTTTCGTAGCATTCATTTTTCGCAGAGATGGAGTCAATCTTACATATGCTGGCAATCAGATTTTTATTTGAAATTTACAAAATGCATTGCAACCTTTTTTGGTATTAGTCACCTATTTTGCATTACATCTTGACAAATCGAAGTTTCATAAACACACACTTTTCAGAGCCACCACCTACTCCCAGAGAAAAGTGCATTTGTTTTGCTACCGTTGCACCCTAAAATGTTGTCTGTCCTAGGACTGTCCGCAGATTTTTTGAAAAATGTGCGGGGGCCTACACCGTTTACTTGATCCATTTTTAAAGTGAGGAAGGCAGCTCTGAAAAGAGAGATATTTTTTTTTATTTTTTACACAACACACACTAGGAGAGGAGGGGAAAGGAGGGTAAGGAAGGGACACCAACCACGGGATAAGAAAGGGCAAGTGGAGAGATAAAGATGTAGGGTGGGCCTTATTTAGGTAGGTAGCAGCTCTTCTGGTGCTCTGTGACCGTAGTCTCGAAAGCACTTGGAAGACTCTTCCCCCCTGCAGAGTACTGCATCGCAGTACATACACAATATTGTGACCCTCGAAAGGTAAGGGTCAACAGCATCGCAAATGGCCTGTGAAGCAGCTGGAGGGATGCACTCTCCCACAGGCTTGTCTCTTGTGGTGAGAGGATCGGAAAAGGAGGATGCTGCAGAGGAACTCAACCTTCTACGTTCTTTACATGGTACAACCATGCAAATGTCCACACCGTGGAACGAAGTTAGGTGTCGCTTCATGGTTGTCGTACCAAAGCTGTACGCAGCAGGTCTCCCACGACTCAGCACCAACTTGCACTGTTTACAGGTGACCTGGTTCGCACGTGCTTTTGGTATGTTACCATAAACTGTAACCAACCGCCACATCCACGACTCCTGGCGAGTGCTGGTAGTAGGGAGTGCCTCCAACTCTTTCTCTTTATCCTCGCTCTCTACATCCTCACGCTTATTCCCCTCTGCAGGCCCTTGAGGAGGTGGTGGAGGGTTTGGGGGTGGTGCTGAGGCTGATGTAGCAACAGCAGCCATGGATGCCATTAGGGTTGGTGAGGTAATCTCTGCTAGAGCACTAAAGGCAGCAAAACTCAAATCTGCAAACGCCAGAAGTACAATGAAGATGAGCTTGGGGGTGTGGCCTTTTATACGGTTGGAGGGGTGCGCCTTGTGACCATATCAATCACTCAAAAGCATTCAAAAAGTTCCAAACAATATGTGGAAAGCTAGGGTGATTGTATGGGGCATGTGAAATGGTGATTTTTTTTTTTTATTGTAAAATAATTTGGCTTGTCTGCATATGTTCTTTTGAAATGTTGGGGAAGCGGACAAAGTGCGCAAATTAGGGGACACACTCAGCGTGGGTGCGGTCACATGATGACATTGTGAACACATCCGCGAAGGAAATGGGTGCCCGCAGGACACCAAATACACTGGAACGGTCGTGTGCATGCGCACAGGTGTTCTTCTGACAGTGTTCGGGTCCTGAAACTAATTAAAAGTGCGACACAAGTGAGACGGACAGTTACGGACAGGCGCAATGTTCACAGGACTTACGGGTGTGGTGCGCATGTGCATAGATGTTCTGCTGACTGTACGGCCAGATATAGTGTCCTTAGGACACCTCCATTTTGTTTGACTAACGACATGCCGGACACTGTGCCTGTTGTACAGACAGTTCCATCTTGGCTGCGGACGGTACGGACAGGTATAGTGTCCTTAGGACATCCATATTTTATTAATTACGCACAGGCCGAACAGGCGCGCTGTCCGTGGACATTTTAACTTTTTTGAAAAAAAGACGCAAACAATTCCATTAAAACTAACAACATTTTTTTATTAAACACATATACAGCAAGAGAGAGAGGGGGAAGCAGACACTGAAACAAATATAGGGGAATTAGGGGTTTCCACAGGCTGGTTGTGATGGGATGAAGGGATGGAAGTTTCGTTGAAACGTTCATGTTCTCGAGGGTTTAGGATTAGATTACTGGGAAATGGAGAAGGGGGACAGGTACAGGTAGTACAGTGGTATCTAATTTTTCCTTTGGCGTGGTCCTCCACAAATTGCCATAAACTATTGAAATTATCTTTGAGCATGTCCACTTTCTCTTATGTGCGTTTCAAGGTGTCTTGAACTGTCTCTTTTGGTTGAATTTCTTCAATTTTTGTATGGTCTGTTAAAAATAAATATATATATGTTAAGTACACATAAAGTACTGACTATTTGCTTATGCAGAGAAGTGTGTACCATTATTATCGCTATCTTCTGACATTTCGTCATGTGGAAAATTCTCCTCCAGCCACTCCAAAGTACTGCACATTTCTGTGTGAAAACAGAAATACATTATTTGTTCGGCACCTCATAAAAAGTATACAAACGCATAAGAAAAATGAAGTTCACTTACTACTTTCTTGTACTTTGTATTTGTTGTGTTGTGTTCGTCTACTGTCGCTCCTAACTGTGCAGTTGTAACGCTTACCTGTGAACTCTGTGGGGACGCCCTTGAAAACTCTCTGGAACTTCTGACAAGAAGCAATTTCTGTAGCAATGACAAGAGAACAAATTCCCTTCTTAACTACTGCTCTATCTCTGAAAACCTCACACCATTTGGTGACTAAAGTAACAATAACAATAAAATGTCGCCTTAATGTTTAATTGTGTGAGCTCTCCATCCTGCGTCACGCAGGGGCGCATGTCCTGAAGAGTGGAGACAAAGGAGAGAACAAACAATAGGGCACTCTATAATATGGCTGATGTGGAACCTAGCTGAAAGGGAAATATAACAAAATAACCAAATGGTGCCTAATATACGGAGCGGCTGGTAGCAACAGTTATTTCTAACATATGTTAACGATTGGAATGGAGAGTAAGGCTCTAATAATCACTATCTTACTAAATACCTAATTAAATATAGAAAAGAAAAAAGGGGTCATGAAATAACTGAACGTGACAAGACCTAAGCAGAAGGAAACGTTATTCAAGGCGTGCGAGAAGCAACGATAATGCGCGCACTGTGGGCAATGCAAATGAAAATGTAATTATTGAATAACCAACAACCTCTGTGACAAATAGATACAACCTCACACGAGTGCCACCCAAAATCATCTAAAAACACTCGAAACAGTACTTGCGTGAGGAACAGCAATTTTCAGTCCGGACCTCTGAGGAGGGACAAGGGGCGAGTGACAGGAAAAATAAAATAACCGTAAATGGGACAGGGTGCTATACATGGGAGGGAAGAATAATAACAGATTAGGGCAAGACTTCGGAGACTGAGGAAAAGGCAAGGGACTAAAACAGGAGGGGCTAAATGCTGTGACTGGAATTCTGTGACGACCGCGGTAAGCGTCAGTACTGCAGGGCAGTCAGCAACGAGAAGCGCGAGTCCCCTCAGGAAACTGCTACTTATAACAGAGATTGGTCAAAGACTAGACTAGTAATGTTGGCTTTCTCAATGGCACAACCTGGCGGCCATTGAGGGAAATGAACTTCCATTACTTTCAGTATAAATCTGACTTAACAGCAGGATCTCTCAATACCCTTAACAAGGTTAAACCTAAGGACCCATAGACTTAATTTGGAAAATGGCTGGTGATCATGACAGCAGTTTCTGGGAGGTAATTATGTTGGAGGCAGATCTTTTTTTGTTATGGTATAATCCTTTTCATTATATATGGTATTCAAATGGATGGATGATGTGTTAGACGTGTAGGTTCCACTGCTTATTTATTATTACTTATGTGTTTATGTGCTGCTTTTTAAACGTGCAGTTTTTATATGGCATGATAGAACAATTTCAGATACCCTCTGAGTGTTTGGATAGTGTTGATCTCGTCCGCGCCCGTCCTCGGACATACGCTCAGTCAGTGGCTTTCAAATAACATTAGCAGAGGGGGGGGGGGGGGGTCACTATGTTCTATGTTACATGTATATAATGTAAGGAAATCCTAGTAAATATCTCCTAAATTCACATGATGAAAGTGTATAGTCAGTAAAAAAACGTTAAAGGGATGTTATGGTTCCAAGTAAAACCGAAAAACCCCTGAAATTCGCCAGTTATGGTAAGCTAAGCAACCATAACTTGCGCCACCTCAGAGCACTGCTAAGACTAACACCCAGTACATCAAATATGACATCCATTTCAACCCTTGGATGAAAGCCCTTGTTGTATGGTACTTTTACGGCCTGTCTGGGCCGCAATAAAGTAATAACTAATTAACAAAAAGCTTTTAAGATATTAGTGCGACTCTTGGATCCTACATGTGGTGTCCAACTAGTTGGCCTCACTAAGCTTGTAATGGATTCAAGTAATCGCCCCTTCTGAGCATCAAGAATGCTTTGTCTCTCCTATGTTGATTTGCAAAATGTTGGGATATGAAAAACTAGCATATATGTCAGAATAAGCACAAAGGAAAGACTTGACCTTTATCTGTCAGCCATTGTTACTTGTGTGTGTCAGGTACAGAATTGTTTTCACTTCAAGAAAGCTGTGATGGGTATGTAACACATTTCCTTTAATGACTTCATCTAAATTGGTGGCTCTTCCCTGTCTCCCCCTCTCCCTCTCTCCTTTTTGTGTATGTTATACCTTGCAACTCTGTCCTCAATAGTTTCCTTTCTTTTCCTAACATTGACTGGCCCTGGGTTAAGTATGTTTGCTCCCATGATAGCCTTTGTTATCTTTACACCATTCACTTACATTGCAATAAGTATGAATGGTTCACTGGTAATCTTCATTCAATTTGTGCCACCTCCCCCCAACATGGTCTGCCGCCATTCCTGTTACCTCTGTCATACGGGATAGGCATCACCGGTTTTTCCCGCAAAGTCATCTTTTTCCATCTGACATAACCTGCTTCGACTTCTGTTAGGCAAGATAGTATGCAGTACCCTTTGGGTGCACTACAATAACCTTGACCTCCTGGCAATAGGGACCCAACCTTTGGTAGAAGAAGTCTGAACTACACAGGTTGGTAGTGTGGCTGAGCAGCCAGGCTTATCTCAAGAGGGGTCAATGTGAGCAGTAATGTTGTGACAAGAGTTTCACAGTACAGTTATTCAAATAAACACTTGACACTCAAGGTTTCTTGATAAAACAATTGATTTCACAGTCAGTTGTATAAGCCTTCTTCAGAAGGGAGCAATATATGTAATACTTCTAACACACTCTTAGTTTCTCTAAAACAGATGATACCCATTAGAGATGGCACACAGACACTTCCTACACGCTCAGGTGACTTGAATAGCTAGTGGACATTGATTTATCACTGGTACATTTAGAGCAATACTGAGTTTGGTGCAAAGGTTAGATAGGGGAATAAAACTAACGTTAACAAATAATTCATGAACAGGTAAGTACTTTTGAAACCTTCCAATGTTCAGCAAATTAACTCTTTCCTGGGGGGAAAAGATAAAGCACTGAGTCAGAGGTAAGAAGAGTCACTCATGGAGCCAGGACAGCCAATGTTAATTGCACAATGCCTTAGGGGAGCCGAAGATCTTTGAAAGTAAGTAGAAAGTCTTGCACAATGTTTTTAGAAATGTTTGTAGAAAATAGAACACTTGAAGGGCCACAAGCTGAGAGGCTTCTGAGGGGCAAATCTATAGCAACTCTCAAAGGTAACCATGACAGGTTTCAACTGAGAGCAAGCAAGGCTACACAACAAGAGGTAAGTTCTCTTATACTTTACCTCTGGTTAGAAGAAATGTTTCCAGCTGGCTTCTGTTCCTGAACAGCTCTGCAGATCCTGTTGTTCCTCTGCCTCATTCGTGGGGACAAGAGGGAGGACGTCTGGGGACTCCTGCTCTGCAATGGGAATGTCAGCGGCAGCAATGGGCAAACTTCAATTCAGCGGTTCTTCGGGGTTTCAGCTCCTCGCGCCTGACCGCAAATAGCAACACTGCGGTTCTCGGATACCACTCTAGACTTTCCTCACATCTGGGGTACTGCACTGTGTTGAGGCGGCTCAAGCTCGGTCAGTCCTGCATCAGGAAATCCGGAAGATATTCCTAGCGCTCGGGTCTGACGTCAAAGCAATGCACACACTCTATTCCTCTCTCTGGCACTTCGGTTCCAGCAGCAGCAGTCGAAATACAGCCAGCTCCAAGAGGAGGCTTACTTTGGAGTTCATTGGCACCACCAACTCAAAGGGAGGAGTCGACCTTGCAGGGCTTATCTAGTCGAGGCAATTTGGAGCTTCAGCACAGCAGCAGGGCTTCACCAGGCAAACTAATGGTCCAAGAGTTGCAGCAGGCATCTCTTCCGAGTTCTTCTTCGGATTCCTTCGTCCATTGGTCAACTGTCTTCCAAGCCAAAAAGCCTCTCCTTTTATGCAGGCTTCTTCCATTCATTCCAGCCTAGATGTCAATCGCACATTAGGGTGTCCTTGCCGGACAGCCAGCCAATCACCTTTGGGTTCATTCCTGTAACCAAGGGGATTAAGCACAGGGAGTTTCAGGCACCTCCCACACGTCCTGCTCCTGCCAGACATACTGGAGCCAGAGGCAGGCTTCATTCGTGAATCCTGCCAAAGACAAAATGAACAAAGGGACCAAACCTGGTTTGGCGCGAATAGTAAATGTCAAGAAGGACCTTTCCAACAAGAAATGGCAAAAAAAAGATGACCGGGCCATTTTGCCAAAATGGGCACCCATGGGTGCTTTACTGCAGCTGCGAACGCAGCCCGCGGTAAAAACACACAATGGTAGTAAAAAGTAAACCGCTGCCACCAGCCATTAATTGTAGAAAGGGTAATGCAAAATGTTACATGAGAAACTAGACAAAGGGGATACTATGTAACCCTTCCAGCACCCTATTGTAAGATAGTGTTTGCTGGGTCTAGAAAGTTACAAATGTAAGTAAAGTAAATTTCACTTTACTGCTCTTGGAAACAGTAGTTTATCCAAGAGAATGTATTTAGATCTTTGGGAAATCTGAGGGACTTGTGTCACTGCACTGAAGGTGCTGTGTGCCACAGTGTAAAAGATGATGCCTATGGAGTTTGTCAGACTCCAAAGTCAAAAGAAACGGAGTCCAAATCACAATAAAAATACATGAGGGTGAGGAAAAGGGCTCACTCTCTACAGGTTAGAAATTAAAAAGTCCTAAAGTCCAACAAAAGAGCTGGGGGTCTCTAGGGTAGAAGGGAATTAACACATTTCTGAGCATTCTCCCTAACAACTTCCTCTTCTTCCTTCGGATACGCTGCACCATTCCTGGTACTCTCTCATCATTGTTCACATACCACTCGGTCCAGCCTGTCTGGGTCACGCCACCGCCTTCAGGCCTTCCTCGAATATTTGGTTGGATCGTCTGTTTCCTGTCCGCCTCTCTTCTCGGTCTGCACCACTCACTTCACAACAGGCAGCTTTGCATTCGCCGACTGCTTCCTCAGCTTGGATTCAAATCTCTTGGACTCCGGGTATGAGATCGCCTTCCATTGGTCAATCCTGGTTTTTTATGAGGAAGTGTTGGACCCTGCCTAGATTAGGCTCGCAGTCCTTTGTCTCTTTCATTGGTGCATTCATCATGCTTTGCCCCATCTTCTTTGTCTGTGTGGTTGGCTGCCAACTACTGATTATTGTTCATGTTTTTTTTGTCCCTCTTCATCTTCCTCTTTAGTATGAGTGGTTGATGAAGGTTGATTACTGATAACATCGCAGTAGCAAATAGTGACTGGTTTGAAGGGAAGGTTTTGATACTTTCATGTGACCTCCCCAGGAGAGGTTATAGGGTGTTTCTGGGTGGAACTGGAGCCCCTGTCGCCAAAAGAGGAGTCTCCCCCTGTGAGGTCCAGCTGACTGCCACCGCTAGGGAGATTGTTGTGTAGTGGGCTCACCTGACGAAATCCCGTGAATCGTCAGTGGGTTAGGCAGTGGCTGGGTAATATTTGAAATCCAAGTCTGAAGTGAAGTGACCACTTGGCATAACCAGAGGCGAGCACTGTGGCCACATTTTAATCTAGGTGGTGCCTGTGGCATGGCTGAAGGCCCTGCTTTTGGCAGTGTGGGTACAATATGGTGTTTGTCTTGGTGCCCATTGGGCTGTTCTTGTGAATAGTGTATGTTAGAAGACGTCATTAAGAAAAACATTACAATAAGCTTTAGTCAAAGGGCTTTACTGGTTGCAGTGCAAAACAAACCTCCCCCTCCAGTTCATCCGTTATTGTTTATGTAGGCGCTAGAACTTTCATGACCAAGTAGTGTTGGCGATGCACCACATGCCACTACTGATGGCAGCATATATATATATGTACCCACAGTTCCTACAGGAATCGGGAGCAAACATCTAGGAACAAACAGAAGTCTCCAGACTGGTTACGCTCCCCTTTATTTGAGGGTCAACAGAAAATAAATCCCAAATTTGCTGTAAAGATACTTTTCAATGGGTAACTTTCTATATCCATGAACACATGGTGTAACAAGCAGTGTATAGCCATGGCTGTGTCATGATGCTTTAGGATTCGTAACTGGCATATTTGTGGCAGGGTCTGTTTACTCTGCAGCCTTAACATCCCTTTAACTTTGGTTTCTTTGCTGATCTTTTGTGAGAACGAGACACTTGGAGGGTGTTGGTTTCCTGGTCCCCTCTGCCCTCCCTTCTCCCCTCCTTTCCCCACCCCTCCCAGCCTCCCATTTCTCACGGCACCCTTTTCCACTCCCACTACTGCTTATGCATCCATTGAATGTGAACCACCCCAAGCCTATGCATCTTGATACTAGTCTGTGGTCAAGATGGATGCCTTGCTACTTAAGCCTGTAGATAGAGAGAATACCTTGTCTCATATGCCTGTGACAAGTAGAGGGCATTGCTTGGATCTTATGCCTTGTACCATATGAGATTGCATTTCTTTAGATTTAAACTGTTCTGAAAATGTCATAGCGCTCGTTGTCTTCCTTCATAAGGTTAAGTAGCTATGTCTACCCTCTGTTATTCTCCATTGTTGGTCACTGGTCTTACTTCTGGTTTCTTCTTTTTGGAAGATTTCTCTTACAGGGTGGCTGCCTGCTTACCTATTGATGACACGCTTCGTATCCAGCTGCTGAAAATTGGAAGTGCCATTCAGAGGCTTCGCTGTGAGCTTGACATCATGAACAAAGTATGTAGTTCTATGACTTCAAGGATATAATATTCTGTTGTCTTAGTGTGTGACCCCGATGGGATGCATACTAGTATTCTATTGTCCCTCTTTTTCCAGTGTGTGAAGATTGACCCTCCTGCCTTCGGGTTTTAGATAAGTTGCTAGGGTCCCAAGAGCAGAGATGCATATACCCCTGCCCTTCATGCACATACATTATTTTTGTGGGTTTGAAGTGGAAGAAGTTGAGATGGATTTTCAGATCCAGCTCTGTAGGAGGGTTCTGAAAGGCCAACCTAGTCGGTGAACATGGTTATCGACATTTAGTCTATCAAAACTCAATCTGGGTAACTCGAGATAAGCAGCGAGGCAGACTTCAGGAGCTTTGGGGTATAGTGCAAGTGCAGTTAACCACACGTACATATACTAATTTATTAGGCTTTAATACAATGGGCAGGTAAAACTCAGTCTATTTCACACGATACACTTACATACACAGGTTCACAATAAGTGTTCTCCTGGTGAGGTTATCTACACTTTACACAGACGCACAGTAAAAGCTGCTCAATCAAGTAAAGCAATGAAACTATATATAGTCAAGTGAACATAATGCGTTAAAACCTAGAAACATATACCTTGCCTTTTGAAAAAATATAGGGCAGGCCCTTAAATTAGCAGAAAGATTTCTCTTTAGGTAACTTTTTGTCCATATTTTATGGACCCCCAAACTTGTTGCTTTTATTTTTTTAAATGTCCTTACTTTCTACAGGGAAGCAAAGCCTTCAGCTTCACTACCCTGGCCTTTTGCTGATTTTGTCAATGGGAAATTGATCAGTCCTTCAGACTATCAGCACTGGGAAAACTATTTCCCTTTTCTTTTTGACCTTTTTGCAAACTTTTTTACAGTGCACACATCATCTTAGAGTAGTGTAGATACTTTGGTATCACCCTAGTCTTTTACACTTTGGATTGTTGGTAACTTTTATATGTGCAACAAGCTGGTTCCAGTGGTCGACTTTCCCTGTGGTTCCAAATTCCTCACCTTTTTATGCTGGTTCCGTCATTCCCACTCTCAGATCTGTCAATCACCTGGGGGTTGACTGTCCTCAAGGATAGCCACCCACCCAATTAGGACTGGTTTCCGCCAGGCATACCTACAAAGGATAGTGAGGTTTCGGGCTCCTCCCACACTGCCTGCCTTCCCAGACACGCTGGAGCCTGGGCGGGCTTCAGGGCAGAAGCCCGCCAAAGGCAAAACTCTCCCAAGGACTCAAGCCTACTCTAAAGGATAGAAGAAAAGCTCAGAAGCAACTGACAATTGGAAAATGGCAAAGACAGGTGCCATTTTGAGAAAAGGGTCACCCATGGGTGCTGTACTGCAGCTGAGAAATCAGCCTGCTAGTAACCTGCACAACAGGTTGTAAAATAACTACTGCCACCAGCCATTTAAGTTAGTTGTAACAAAGTTACATCAGGAGTGGGAGAAGGAGTTGCAATATGTAACCCCCAGCACCCCACATAGGGTGACGTGGGCTGGACACACAAAAGAAAAGGTAGGTAAGATTAATCTTATTTTTGGGGACTGTAGTTCTAAAAACAAAAATGCATTTAAACATTTAGAGGAGTCCAAAGGACTCCCAGTGACAATTCAGAGGATGCTGGGTGACATAAAGCATAAAATGAAATGAATAAAGTCCAGAGTGCAGCAAAAAGTGCTGGGGGTCTCTCGGGGCAAAGGGAATTGGCACAGAAACCAATAATTCTCTCTAACAAGCTAGGGAGGTGAGGATGCTACCTAATATTCCCCCTAGTGGTGGTAATAAACAGGAAGACATCATAGGGGGAGACTTCACCCTCCCCCCCCCCAGGGTATAAGAACTCCCTTTCCTTTACGGAACTTGCTCATAATCTCTTAGCGGACATCCATACACCTTCTCTCCCTTCTAAGGTATCAGTCCCTCAAGTCTATTTTTTACTGTGATGCTGACCCATTCACACATATACCTTTTAATAGTACTGAGAAGAGAGAGAGTGAAAACTCTGCTAAAGGGTGCTTGTTGGTTGGCCGCCAACCATACTGAGATGAAGAAGAGGCAACGGGGAGTGGAGATCAATCCCCAAAGACAAACAAAAGACTTGGTGTTCCTGCTGGGGAGGGACCAGCGATACCTGATGTTAGGGAGAATTCTCAGAAATGTGCTAAATTCCCTCTACCTTAGAGACCCCCAGCAACTTTGCTGGATTTTGAGGACTTATTTTCTTTAACCTGGAGGAAGAGAGACAGACACATTTTCCCACTCTCTCATGTGTTTTAATGTGATTGTGTACTCTGTTTTCTTTGGTTGTGGAGTCTGACAAACTCCATAGGAATCATCTTTTGCATTGTCACTCAGCACCTTCAGTGCAGTGACACATGGAAGTCTTTCAGATTTCCCAAAGGTTTATATACCTTCTCTGGGATAAAGTACTGTTTCCCAGCGCAGTAAACTGAAATTGACTTTACTTAAATGTGTAACTCTCTAGACCCAGCACACACTATCTTTGGAGTGGTTACTTAGTATCCCCTTTGTCTAGCTTCTCATGTAACATTTTTATGCAACCCTTTCCTCACTGAATGGCTGGTGGCAATGAGTTACGTTTTTACTACCATTATGGGATTTTACTGCGGGCTGCGTTCGCAGCCATGGTAAAGCACCCATGGGTGCCATTTTTGTTCAGATGGCCCTGGTCTTTTTTTCGACATTTCTTTGTGGAAAGGTCCTTCTTTAGATTTACTCGGCGCACCAAACCAGGTTTGGTCCCTTTGTTCTTTTTGTCTTTTGCAGGCTTCACAAGTGAAACCCACCTCTGGCTCCAGGGTGTCTGGCGGGGGCAGGAAGCGAGGGAGGTGCCCGAAACTCCCTGTGCTTGGTCTCCTAGGAGACAGGAATGCACTGTTAGGTGATTGGCCGTGTCCGGCAAGGACAGCCACCCTGCTGGGTAACTGATAGCTAGGCTGGAATGAATGGGAGCAAGCTGCATAAAAGGATAGGCTTTTTGCGTTGGAAGGCAGAGTCAACCACTGGACGAAGGAAACCGGAGAAGAACTTGAAGAGGACACCTGCTGGACTGTGGTTTGCTCGGTGAAACCCTGCTGCTGTGCTGAAACTCTAAATTCGCATCAACTGAGAAGCTCCTGCAAGGATGACTTCTCCCTTTGAGTTGGTGGGACCAATCAACTCCAAAGTACGCCACCTGGACATCCTCAACGCTCGTCGAGTATCCACTGCAGTCGCTGCTGGAACCGGAAAGCCAGTGAGAGGAACACCAGTTTGTGTGCATTGCTTTTAAGCTGGCCAAGAGCTCCAGGAAGATCCTCCGGAATCCCTGGAAGCAGGACTGACCGAGCCTGAGCCCCCTCAACAGAGTGCGGGACCCCCAGAAGCAAGTAAGGCCCATCTCGACAGCCAGGAACCGCAGTGTTACTATTTGCGGTAGACGCGAGGAGCTGAAACACCAAACAGCTACTTGTTTGAAGTTTGCCGGTTGCGAGCAGTGACCGCCCCATTGCAGTACAGGAGTCCCCAGAAGTCCTCCCTCTTGTCCCCACGACTGAGGCCCAGGAACAGTGAGAGCTGCACAGGAACAGAAGTCATCTGCTGCACTTTTTCTTCAACCAAAAGGTACTGTGAAGTCTAAGAGCGTACCTCTTGTTGGGTGGCCACTTGTCCTCGTTGGAGACTTGCTTGGTTGCATGTGTAGAGTTGCTGCCAACTTCTTTACTTCACAAGCCTAATCAGCTTGTGGCCTTACTTTGATTATTGCATCTATTCTACAAAGAATGTTTAGACCCTGGAAAAGACTTTCTACTTAACTACAAGAAGTGCTTCAGTTCACCTTGACTTTTGCTAACTTAACATTGGCTGGCCTAGGCTCCCTGAATGAGACTTCTCCCTTCTGCTGATGTGTTTTGCCTTCCTTCCAGTAAAGGGTTAACTGACTTTGCATTGGGGGATTGTATTGAAAGTACTTACATACTTGAGAATAACTTTGTGAATACTTGTTTTATTCTGAGCTATGTCGCCAGAATCGCCAGCATTCCGTGTTCAAGCCTGAACTTTGGTGGTTACCAGCTTGTGCCATAAGACGCCTTGTCCGAGGCTTTTGGCTTCCTATCAAGGGAACCTGTCCTAGAGCTGTTTCTTTGACCGTGACTCGAAGGATGCCTTCCGTTCCCTGCAAAGGCTGACTGTCGCTGGAACTCTACTTCCTCCATCCCGTGAAGTGCCGGAAAAGGTCTGCGTTGCTAAGTCTGTTTTCATCATCCTCATCTGGGCTTGCATCTTGAAATTTCACCCAACTGGTAGAAACTCTTGAACCTGAAAACCCTGGATGTCTGACACCCGGAGAAGGAATGGAAGAACGTGTCCCCAGTGACCCTCAGACGATCCTTCCTGTGACCTCGGAAAATCTGAGTCAGGGTGGGTAAGTACGCAATCCTATTGCGGTCTCCCCTGTCCTCCAAAGGATAACATTGGGTTGAAGGCCTTTTGTCTTCGTACTCCCTCTTTACTTACCTTTGTACGAACCTTGGGCAAGTCTCCTACCCCTGGGCGCAAGCCTTGCATCTTTTGAGAAAATACCTTCCCTGTAGAAACATGTTTTTGAACCTTTAACTTTTGGGTACTAGGCCCCAGACATCTTAGGGCTGTACCTGTTAAGTAAAATAAATTGTGCTTGTGACTGCTTCTAATCATTTTACCTGCATAGGAGTACTTATCTGTTTCACCTGGTTAGTTATGGATTGATGTATTGTGAACCTACTGGTCAATGCCTATGTTTGTTTTATTTGGTTTTTGTGCAATAATTCCACATTAGTTTAATTTCTTAGTGTGTTTTGAAAGGCCTAATAACTATTTTTATGCATATTGTCTAAGCAGAATTGTGTGTTGTCTTGTGTGCTCATTGGGACCAGGGCATCCTCAATCACTCATGAGACTAAACCTTGACTGCTCTCCCACACTACCTTGATTGGGTTTTGGCTCAACTCTGAGAGCTCCCGGTTCACCATACCTAGCGTGGTGACATAAAACCTCCCACTGTTTTGAGTTTTAGAAATCCATCTTAACAGTCGCCACTTGAAGGCGACGATAGGCGATCCTATAGGCGATATCCCAGAAGCAGATCCAGCACAGCCTCCTTTGATAGGAAGCTGACATTTCGGGAGACGGTGGCCCATGGCAAAAGACGGCGACCATCACATTTGAGGCTTAACCCTGAACGGCTGCAGCGTGGCTGCCCAAGAGGGAGCTAGTCAGTACACCAGCAGTTCAGGGACACTTCTGAAAGGCTCTGGGGGCATGCAATGTCAAGCAGGGGCTGAGCCTAGTAGGTCTCACTAGTCCAAGGGTCGAAGCACTGACATTGTTCTTCTGAGATCCGGCAGAAGAGCGAAGTCTCGTGGCACAGTGATTTTAGGGCACTAGCCACATTTAATAGCAAATGTGACAATTCACAAGGTGTCGTCACTTCTACCCCAGGGCGAGCCACTTCTTGTGCAGCAAGGGAAGTGAGACTGCTACCCAATAGACCCCCCCCCCCCCCCAAGGTTGTTTAATGCGGGAGGACCTCATGGGGAGGTCTCCTCTGGGGACAAGAACATCCACATGGGGTGCAGCCCTGACAATCCCATCACCCACATGCATTCTCTAGTCCTACACTCCACTTCTAATCCTTCCTTAGAGAGCAAAACCTATGTGCTATTGTCATAGTGATGAAACCAGCCAAGTATTTATAGTTTTTATGCAGCGCTACTCGCCCATGGGCCTCAAAGCACACAAAAGATAAAACAAGACGTACAGAAAGAATTGCAGGGTGCGGTGCAGAAGACCCTGGTCTAAGCTGATGAGAACTGTTGTCTAAGGACCTAATTTGGATCTAAATTGAACAAATGGGTTTTGAGACTTTTCTTGAACTCAAAGCAGGACTTGGAGTGCCTGAGTTCTAACAGGAGTTTATTCCAGGATAAGGGAGCCTGAACATCAAAGGTAGAGGCGGCGAAGGTTTTGAGGTTATTGCTTGGCTGAGTGAGCTTTAAGGGGTCATAAGACCGTAGATTACGACCTACTGGGAGAGTTGTAAGACGGTTCATTAGGTATTGAGGAGCTTAATTGTGAACACATTTATAAGTCAAGAAAAGTAACTTAAGCATGACCCGTTGTTTAACAGGTAGCCAATGTAGTCTACGTCTGGCATTTGTGACGTGTTCCCTTCGAGATAACCCATGGACTGCTCCAACAGCTCCATTCTGTGCAACTTGTAGGGCCTGAAGATTCGCCTTCGATGTCCCCACCAACAAGCTATTGCGATAATCAAGCCAAAAATTGATTAGGACAATGGCTAATATATGGACGAATATCGTTCAGTAGTTTTGAGACATAGCCACAAGAATCCCGGACTGTGGCAACATGGGGTTTCATATAACGTTCTGCATGCAATACCACACCCCGTGTTTTCACCTTTCTGGATACTTGAATTTGATTGCTGGCTATAGTAAAACTCTTATACTCCGGAAGCACATTTTTAAATATTTGTCCTGATGCTAAAATCAGGAGTTCAGTCTTTTCAGGATTGAGTGCAAGTGAGTTCGTAATCTTTCAATCCTGGATGGCTTTATAAATGCAATTAATAGTTTCGGGAGTCTGCATAACAACCGGTTAACTTAATAATGATTTGTGTCTCATCTGCCTAAAACGCCAACTGAACACCAAGGCCATCCCGTAGGGTAAGCAGTGACATGATGTAAACATTGAATAATATAGGGGGAGATAAACTACTCCTGCGGAACACCGCAGGTGTGAGGAGTGGGTACTGAACTGACATTCTGTACTGCAATTCTGGCATGTCGAGGAAAGAAAGAATCCATTTAGCAGCCATATTGGAGCAGTGCGCCTGTTAGCTTAACCTGGTGACCAACAAAGAGTGATCAACCAGGTGAAAGTCTGCAGAAAGATCCAGCAGCACGAGAAGAGCAGGTTTACCGTTCTCTGATATTAGCAATATTAGATTCAAGTTCGATCAGTGCCGTTTCTGTCCCATGCATGTACGTGAAACCTGATTGTTGTTGGTTCAGGATGCTGTTAATTTCAATACATTCTTGGAGTTGTGTATATGCAACACGGTCCAGAATATTTAAGAGAAAAGGCACATTTGTAATTGGTCGATAATGTTTGGATACGTTGTGATACATGACTCCTTTAGGATCAAGGGAACAATAGATTCGGCAAAGGACAAATTGACTAATGTGGTTACCCAAGGAGCGAGGGTATCAATGCAAGCTTTAAAGATGGACGAGGGACAGCCATCTCCTAAACATGATGTACCTTTCATACCACCAGCCACTATTTTATAAATCTGAGCCTCTGTATAAGGCTGAAACTGGAAAACCACATGGGGATTAGTGGAAGTATGGGAAATGATAGGCTGAGCAGAGTATGAGAGACCAGTGCTCCCTTCCCTGGAATTCAATTGCTGGACTGAAAGATTGCTGATGAACTAAAATATTACTATTACATTCATCATGAATAGATTGGCACCAGGCTGCAGCCTTGGATACAGTTGTTGCCTTAAGTATGTTCCCCTCAAACTCTTTGAGGATGGCAAATAACTCACGTGGGCTGAGGCCATCCTGTTGTAACTTTGAGAATTAGCAGCAAAGACTGCTGACAAAGTTTTGACTGAGTTTTTGTAAAGATCTAATAAGGAGGGGGAGGGATTTTCTTTTCTCCATGCGCTCAGCTTTTCGCTTCGCTTGGCTCGGCGCAGGGCAGTAATAGAATCCCCAAACCAGTCACTCTTGTTGACTTTATTCGTCACATGTTTATAGATTTTTTTAGGAGCTAACACATCTGTGATGTCATTAATAGTATTGGTGATATGGATGGGGAGACTGTCAGCGCAAGAAAGGGTATCAACTGGGGATCATTTGGCCAGAAGATGAGGCTAAACTGGCAGGGGGGTGACCTTTTTTAGATTTCTGGTAATAACAGAATGTTTAGGGTGAGATTCCAGGATCGAGGGATAAGTGGACATTATAAGTGTGCACTAAAAATTGATCGGACCACGGGCAGCTCTCAATGTTTATATTATTGGTAGCTAGTTGATGGGTAAGGACTACAATCTATTGTGTGTCTGTCTCTATGGGTCGGGGCAAGTAGATTCTGGGGAAAAAACAATAGTGTAGAGCTGAAAGAAAGAAAAATGCCCTAGTCAAGCTGGTAAGTAGATTGGTGAATTGTTCCTCGAAGAGAGCAGTAGTAGAGGGTGGCCGATAGATAACCACAATGGTGAGAGACCCATTAGCATCACATTTGACTTTGGCAACCAGGTTTTCACAGCCCTCGGGAGATAGGTGCGAAGGACTAGGACGGTTACATCTTCAAGTACTGCCACAAGGTGGCTCACCGACATCATGAAGCATGCCCCGGATCATACACTGCAGGGTGTTTGCAATGGACAGAGGCACGAGACCAGACCTATATAAAGAAAACTGAGGACTGACTCGAGGTTCTCTTCGAGGAGTGGGGGAACCCATGAGATTCGAATCCTGACAGAAGCGGGCGGAGCAGCATACGGCGGTAAGATGCTGCGAAAGTCAACCGGAGACCCGGCAGAAGCAGAAACCTCTGCCAACCTGGAAAGAAGAGCAGTGGTGTAACCTTAACCAGGTGGACCAACAGGTCCCACAAAGACTCGGATCTTTGGGAGAACCGCAAGAACACTGTGGAGCCCACTGTCCGAAGGACAAGGCGTCTAGAAGACAGCATCTCCGTGGCATCAAACTACACGGACAAACTTTGTCTGTAAGGAACTGGTCAATCCGGGAGCAGCCTCTTCTTCTGTCACACCCACCCAGGACCTTTGCTATGCCCTCTCTTCTGCACCACAGCATACACCAACACTGGAGCCTCCCTTGGCCCCCCTCCACTTCCCCTCGCTTCTCAATCTATGCTGGACTACTGCAACAGCCTCTTCCTCAACCTCCCTGCTTCTGCTCTGCGCCCTCTGCAACACATCCAGAACAGAACCGCAAGACTTTTCCTTGGCCTCAAGCCCAGGGATTGCATCTCTCCGGCGCTGAAATCCCTCCACTGGCTGCACAGATCAAGTTAAAGACCGTCTGTATTGTCCACAGGGCATTCTGGGGCCTGGGACCTACCTATCTACAACATTGGCTACCTAAATACTGTCCCTCCCAAGCTTTCTGTGAGTGAGCTGGTTCTCAAAGCAGGGATTTGGAGGGAGATCTTTATTCTCAGTAGGAGCTTCCCTCTTGATCCCTCTGATCGCCCCTCAAGACTTCTCTTTTCCTCTTCCTTCTCTCTCCCTCTACCCTGGTAACCTTTCCCTGTCTCCCTCCATTTTCTGTACAGCTTGCTGAATGGCTGTCTGGTGTACCTCAGTCTCATAGGTCCCTGGCACCCCCCCCCCCCACCAGTCCTCTCGCACTTGCCTCCAGGCCCTGCACTTGCTTCATCATCACTGCACTTGAGCAATGACCCAAGAGAGTGGCTCTCTACACTTACCCCAGTCTCCACCGACTGGGTGCACTTGGACCCCTCCTGCCACAGGACTTGTCCCTCACCTCCACCTCTCCCTCCCCTGTAACCGTCTGTGCACTTGCTCGATCCAAATGCCCCTTGCCTGAAGATAGTCTGTCTGTTCCCCCTTGTCTTCACTCCTAATTGCACTTGGAAAAAATGCAGAATCGTCGTCAGACCGATTTGCTGTTGTCTCAACTGTTAATTGCATCATTTGCACTGACTGCCTGTGCCAACTGTTATCGTTCAGAATTTCAAGGGCTCTGAATGACTGATTTTCCTCCATGTTCCCACCCTCCTTGAGCGCTTTCAAACACTTACCTTGTATATAGGTACTTTACGAATCGACATTACCATACCAGGGTAAGGCAGTCATTCCCTCTGGTCTTCTGTTGAACTTTGCTGAGTTATACAAAGATAAGGGAGGCTTACTCTTGGTTCTGCACTATGACTTTAGCTGAAGACGGTAGGGGAAGGCGGTCGTTCCCCCTGGTAATTTGGTTTTGAGAGAAAACTCTTATTGCCCAGGAAGGAGAAGAAGGGAGCCATTCTCTTTAAAGAAGGAACTTTTTGTTTGTATACCTTTTAGTTGTATAGTTTGAGGGATGGAACTAGATTTTGACACAGAACAGTGGAATTTACATTGAAAGACATGACTGACCTTTTTAGTATTCGTTTTGAGGCAGGGAAACCGCTCTTAGAAGTTCGGTATAGTAAGGACCTTTTTCACACAGAAATAAGTCTATAACCAAAACTATGCCACTTGTGTGTCGGCTTCCTTCTTCGAAACCCTTACAATGTGCACAGCAAAAATAAAGATAAACGGTAAAAATGTAACTGCTTCCACCAACTTGTCTTTATGCACATATAAAAGTAAACTAAACCTATTCCCATTGCACTGCACTGAATGGTGCTGTGTGTAATGTAACAATACAAGAATTCAAAAGAGAACCACATTGTCTCAGTACTGACAATCTGAAGACTTAGTGATTTTCCCCATAATATATAAGCAAAAATCAAGGGAAGTAAAGTTTAAGGCGTTACACCTCTTCAAAAAGACAGGTCAAGATGAAAAACAAAGCAAAAAGAATGGGGTTCCATAGAAATCTATGGAGGGGAAGTTGTAAAAAGAAGTTCTTTCCCAATATATACCACAGCAAGTCTGGTGGTGCTGGGATTGGCTATCCCGATATATCCATTCAGCTAATTATTAGTATGTTGAAACCAAGCGTGGAGGCCAATTATCTTCAAGCCAATATTGAATGATACCATTTAATTAGGCACTGTGTAACCCAAACTGCATACAAAAGAAATACAAAAGGTTGCCAAAATAGTATTGAACTTTTTTCAATGTTGTAGTTCCGTAATTAAAAAGTGCAAATACTTGTATAGAGGGAGCTAAAAGGTTGGCCTGGCTGTGAAGTGTTTTGGGACCAGTGAATTTTTATTCATCACAGAATTACTTGTACCTCTTGTGAGAAACCAAAGGGTGTCACACCTACTAGTCCCTGGGAATCAAACTCTCTCTCTCCCCCCTCACTCTCTCACGTGGCCAGGGCACGGCCATCGCCTTTGGATCCAGACCCTGAGGGTGGAACAGTGTGGGAGGATCACCGGGGGGGGGCTTCGAGGAGTGGCGGTGAGGCGACCGATGGTAAGATGCAGTTCCCTTTCCCGTACACCTGACCCATCCTATTTTATATTATTCTTCAACCCCCTTGCCCCCCTTTCTACACAAACACTGGGCAGAGGAAGACGGTTACTGACAGTAAAGAGGCTAGCCCTTACACATCTCAACGGACATGTCCCACTAATCGAGTCAAGCAAAGTCAGACACTTTACTTTAAGTGCATACATCTGATTCCAATTAGCTCTCCTCACACGAAAAGGCAGAACATAGATATACACTCTCTGAGCAAAGTGGAACGCTAGCAAGAGAAGAAATTTTGGGGCGAAGGCGACCCTACTGGAGCAGAGCATTGAACCGAGGGACGAGGGCAAAGGGTAGAGAACACCAGGAGTTCTCTACACAAGGTCGCTTTCTCCAAAAGGCTGCGAAAACACGTGGAGAAGGCCAAATAGCAGACAAGAAGATTGTATTGTGTTTCAAGGGTGCCAGCAGTACCCACAACCTTGACTCGTGAAAAACTGCAAAGACAATAAAGAAACGCACACAGCCGGTGAGTTGGCAAGCGACATGAGACAAGTGTGTGTTAAGGGAAGATTGAAGTGGCAACAATATATCGCACAATTCAAGGCTGATCGCATGTGGATGGGACTTGATGGAAGGCAGAACTGTGGTGAATTACTGATAGCTGTGAAACTGAGCTAATGAGTAGCGGAGTAGTCCGGCGAAAGGAAGTAGCACACTTGAAAGTCTCTGTGAAAGGTGAACGGTTTTTGTTTGATGAAGTGTTCAAAATGAACCCCAAAAAAGGGGTTGTGGGAGTAAAAAGGTGAACATTGAACTTGTGTGCTTAACAAATCGAACTACCCAGACCTAGAGACACTGGGGCAAATAACACAAGAGTGTGAGCTAAAGGGAAAGTCATAGTGGTCCTTGGAGGTCTGTAGTAAAAGCCACGCGCATTCGAAAGTGTTCAACATCTGGAATAGGTCTGAGTCCGACTGAGACCAGAAGGATGTGAATTAAGCTTAGGGAAGGGAACCCCTGCAAGTCTGGTTTGAAACATCCGAGCCTGACCGAGGGAGACTGGTGCGAACTTTTTAAACTGCGTTTAGAAAGCTGGAAAGAGACTTTGATGTGGAAGGTCAAGTGAGCCTCGATTCACGTTTCTAACTGCCTTTGTTTTGAGAACCTGAGTCAGTGTGCCATTCTATCTACAGGGACCACTTATTTTTTTTTTTTTACAAGAGGTAGGTAGGATTTGTTAGTATAGGCCATTTCGATTTGACAGACTCAACTGTTTTAATTTATTATTTGATGATCGAGACTACTCCCATCCTAGATCTAGGGCAACGTTTTTCCAAACCCCGAAAATTGAATAAAGGTTTTGCGATTTGTACCTTTGTGTCAGTGTCATACCATGCCTCCCTTACACACGGTAGTATTGTTGTACAGCTGAGGCGCATCTCTTCAGCCACTAAGCAGTGAGGATGGTCGCTGCTCAGCGTGGGGTCATGGATAGAAATGAGGATTTGTTGGTCAGGAGTTAAATGCAGCTCCTGAGTATCTTGCACTGCCCAATAAGCAGGAGCTACCTCTTGGAAACGAGAAGCTAATACGTAGCGTGTTGCAAATATAGCTTCCATGTGTGGGGAAAAATGTCACGTTTTGACCATTATATATTTTGACCCATGCTGGATTAACTGTGTTCTAGATGTGTCTATTGCATATTTAGAGACGGACCCAAACGCCCATTGAAAATGTCATGTATGCTTGTATAGCGCCAGTTGGCCTGGGTATTTAAAAGTAGCTCCAACAGCTGTTGGTGTCAAGCTAACCAGGCTCTTCTAGGCTACAGGCAGGAGCTAAATAGCTCCCAGCTCCTGTCCATTTTGAATCCTGGGGGGGATAAATTAGCATACCTGTTTCTTTCCTCCCCTCCCCATTGTCATCCATAGGGTAACATTGGTCATACAATCCTTGACCCTAACTAACTCTGTCCTAGCCTCTGGTCTTTGAACTTGGGTTAGGGGTCCTTTAGAAGGTCTTAACTGGTGAATAGGATAGAGTGGGGTAAATCCTTATTTAGCAATTGTCCAAAGCATTACCACAGCATAATCTCTGATTACCTTACCCCAAGAAGCTATATATTGGAACTTGTGACGTTCGGGCTCAAGGCCCCATTCCATCTTATGGTTGGACTTCATAGAGGGAAGCTGTACTTGAGCTTATCCTGACTATTTGTACCTATTTTTCCTTGCATCTTAGCTCTCTGTGTACTTACTAGTTAAATGATTCATATGCAATTCTATTCTCCTAATGGTGAATGTGTATATATGTTATATATGGTTTTGATTGACAGTACTCAACTGTGATTTTTAAAGGCCTAATAAACAACTATTTTGATATGCTTATTGTCTAACTTGAATTATTAAGTGTTCTGTGTAGACTCATGGTTTCCCTACAATATTCGCACTTTTCCTGAGACTAAACTTTCATTGCTTGCCTACCTTACATTGATTGGGTTTTTGCTAACCTCAACCTCTTCCCTGTTTTACCATAAATAGGGTGGCTTTCCAAAATCCTCCCACCAGGGATGATTTTGGAAATCCATCTTAACACTTACCAATATTGTAAAAAAAAAAGCTGCAGTGCCCAGCAACCTTAACATGTAAGAACTGTCACTAGTTCTTAACTAGTGACAGCCAATGCTCTGGGTTAGGGAACCCAATCTGCAACAAAATGTGTCTATAGTATGGGCCACATCAGACATCACATTAAAATGGAATGGCAGTCTTCAGTGAGGCATTGGAAAAATTAATCTCCCCTCACAGCACAGCACCTGGATAGAGAAAGCAGGATGTGATGAGTGTATAGATGTTAGGTAATGTGGGTTATTCTAGAAACCGACTTCTCCCTCCTTCAAATCACTGCTGATCTCCATCCTCCTTTATGAGTAGCATACTTGTTGCAACTTTCGCAGAGAAGCATTTGTACATTCTGCCTGCTCTTAACCTCATATCCAGTACAGCATGTCTGTGTATGAGTTCCATTTACATTACAACCATCTGTCTGCTTTAGCAGCGTCTCTCTGTGATTACAAAAGTATGCTTGACAATTTCTGCAAAGTGCATTTGCCTTAAAGGGAAGTACCGGTAATATCCTTTCAATTGCTTTTTTGCAGTGCACTTCCCTCTGTTGTAAACAGTGCGCAGACACAGAAATCACAACCAAGAATGAAATATTCAGGTGAGCGATGAGGAATGGTTGAATGATTGAAGAATGTTGCTTCCTACTTTCCTTAACTTCGTTTCCTTCGGTTCCCCACCCCTCTCACTACTAATCTTTCTCCCTGTTAATATGCTTTTCTTTCTTTTCCCCCACTCAAGCTTCAAAATGCCATTGCTGCTGCTTCCCTCTTGAATCCCTTCTCTTATCTATGCAGCATATCCTTGTACTATGGCCTTTCATTCTCTTCTGGTAATCCAATATTCTACCCATTTTAAAATAGAAAAGTGTTCCTTTACTCCCTCGTACTATTGCCCTCTTTCTCTTCCTTTTCTTTCTAAACGTCTTGTATTGATTGTTCAACTTTCTACCTTCTGGCCTGTCCACTCAACAAACTGCTGGTTTGCACAGCCATTTTCTCACATAATCTTGTACCTCTATGCCAGTGGTCTTCAAACTTTTCTGTCCCAAGCCCACACACCCCCCTTTGCGGACAAAGTTTTGAAGTCGGGGTCCTTCGCAGGCTCCTGAGTCTCCTAAGGGAGTGAAAATGGAGTTCAATTTCAGGCATTTATTTTATTGAGTGGCACTACCCCAACGAGGAAGAGAGAGTTGAGAGGTTTTCATATCTGGTGAGAGAGTTGAGGCAGCCTCACATCCCAGGTTATTTCATTTCAGAATCATGGAGTGTGAGCATACATCCCAGATAGACAGCATATAAATGTTCGTTATTATGGATGGGATTTACAGAGTATAACTCGGCCACAGACTCCTTCACTTCATTATCACTTTTTAAAATTCCTTGTCACTGCCTCCTTTTCTGTTAATCCCTTCCGTATCGCACTTCTTCCTTACAGTCTCTGCCATCTTCATCTGCTGTCCTCTCTCTTACTAACTGCACCTTTTTTGTGTCTTCCTCCTTTCTCTCTGGGCTGGACTGCCATTTTCTGATTCTCATATCTTACCACTTGCAATATCCTTTTCCTTCTCATCCCCTCAAATTGTTCCCACTCCCCATTCTCCCTCCCCTTCATCCCTCCCATTTTGGCTATCCTCATCCTCCAGTTCTGTCCCTTTTTGCTCTGGCCCTGTGCCCATTTGATCTTGGCTTTCCAAACCTCTCATTCTGTCTCTTGGCTACATATCATTATTTAGGTGTATTCTCTTTCTTTGCTCTGACTGTTTTGTTTCTCATTCCCATAGGCTCTGTCCTCTATCACCCCCTTTAAGTTCTCTCCCCATTCTTTCCTCTCACATAGTCTTTGACTCCACCTGTATTCCTTGCTTTCCCATTCTGACACTCCTTCTCACTCTCCCCTTCTTATTGTCTCATTCCATCTCCCTCTTATTCTGTATGGAGACCCCTTCTTTCCCGCCCCCCCTTCTTTCCCGCCCCCCCCCCCCCTTCTTTCCCCTCATGGTCGGGTCCCACTCCTTTCCCCTCATGGTCGGGTCCCACTCCTTTCCCCTCATGGTCGGGTCCCACTCCTTTCCCCTCATGGTCGGGTCCCACTCCTTTCCCCTCATGGTCGGGTCCCACTCCTTTCCCCTCATGGTCGGGTCCCACTCCTTTTCCTTCCTGTTAGGCAAGATTGTATGCAGTACCCTTTGGGTACACTACAACAACCCTGACCTCCTGGAAATAGGAACCCAACCTTGGGTATAAGTCTGTACTACACAGGTTGGTAGCGTATTTGAGCAGCCAGGCTTAAGAGGGGTCAATGTGAGCTGTAGGGGAGTTACACAGAGATTCACAGTAACACGTATTCAAATAAACTCATACACGCAAGGTTTCTTGCTTAAACAATTATTAATTTAACAGTCAGTTTCAGTAAGCCTTCTTCAGAAGGGGAAATATAATAGTAACACACAAATGCACTCCAAAATACACACTGAGTTTCCCTAAATCAGCAAATACCCATTTGGAATGGCACACAGACACTGCCTACACCCTTAGGTGACTTCAATAGTTAGGACACTGTGGACATTAATATATCACTGTTGCATTTAGGGAAATACTTAGGAGTATGTCAAAGAAAAAGATTATTCGAATAAAACACGAGATCTCACAAATATTCTGAAGCAGGTAAGTACTTTTGATAACCCCCAAGTCAAATTAAATTAACCCCTTCCTGGAAGGAGGGCTAAACGCAGATTCGGAGGTAAGAAGTTATTCAGGGAGCCAGGCCAGGCCAAACTCAATTGGACAAAAGTCTAGGTGAGCTGAAGCAATTGTTGCAGGTAGGTAAGTCTTGCACAATGTTTTAGAAGTCTTTGTAGAAAAGAAGAAATCGAAGTAGGGCCACAAGCGGATTAGGATTGTGAGGTAAAGAAGCTGATGCCAACTCTACTGAAGCAACCAAGACAAGACTCCACTGAGAACAAGTGAGGTTACACAACAAGAGGTAAAATCTCTTAGACTGTACAGTACCTTAGGTTAGAAGAAAACTGTTTGTGGCTTCTGTTCCTGTGCAACTCTGCAGATCCTGTGTTCCTGGGCCCCAGTCGTGGGGATAAGAGGGAGGACGTCTGCACTACAATGGGATGGTCTGCGACAGAAAGCACTAACTTCTATTCAGTGCCACTTTGTGGTTTTAGCTCCTCCCGGCTAAGCAAATAGCACCACCGCAGACTCTTGGCTGTTGAGATGGGCTTTCCTTGCATCTGAGGTCCAGCACTCTGTTGGGGTGGCTCATGCTCGGTCAGTCCTGCTTCCTGGGAGTCCAGAGGATCTTCCCGGAGCTCTTGGCCAACTTAAAAGCAACGCACACAATCTAGTGTTCCTCTCCCTGGCTCTTCATTTTCCAGCAGCAAACACAGTGGAAATGCAACCAGCTTTGAGAGGATGCCCAGTTGGCTTACTTTGGAGTTGATTGATCCCACCAACTCAAGGGGAGAAGTCGTCCTTGCAGGGCTTCTCTAGCCAAAACAAATTCAGAGCTTCAGCACAGCAATAGGGCTTCACCGGGCAAACCAACTGTCCAGGAGTTGCAGCATGCGTCTCTTCCAAGTTCTTCTTCGGATTCCTTCGCCCAGTGGTCAACTATGCATTCCAATCCAAAAACCCTTGACTTTTATGCAGGTTTCTCCCATTCATTCGAGCCTAGCTGTCAGTCGCCCAGTAGGGTGGCTTTCCGGACAGTGAGCCGACCAATCACCTAAGAGAGCATTTCTGTCTTCTATGAGACTAAGCACAGGGAGTTTCGGGCACCTCCCTCGCTTTCTGCCCCCGACAGACACCCTGGAGCCAGAGGCGGGCTTCACTCATGAATCCCGCCAAAGACAAAACAAAGGGACCAAACCTTAAATCTCAAGAAGGACCTTTCCACAAAGAAATGGCGAAAAAAGACGACCAGGGCCATTTGGACAAAAATGGCAACCTTGGGTGTTTTACTGCAGCTGCAAACGCAGCCCGCCGTAAAAGCACACCATGGTAGTTAATGTTACGCTCATCTGGTTCCCACAGGGGCGTAGATCGAACCCCGACAGCTGCGGCCTCCACCAGCGTGAAGCGTAGGGCAGAGATGACCGTCTGGACGGACCCCCTCAGTCTTGTAAGCTTGACTCGTAGAAATATTCTCCTTATGTTTTTGATTGGTGAGCTCTCCATCCTGCAGATGCTGTGGGCTGGTGAAAATGGAGCGGCGCTGCAGCTGGGCTGCTACGCGTGCAGAAGAACGTCCCTTCAGGCTCGGAGTGATGCAGGATCCGAAATCAGGTGAGGAATCGGATTAAAGTCTGTAATCTAACCTCTTCTCCTATTTTCCCTTTCTCTCCTAGGGGCTCCGTGTTGGAGGCGGGCGTGGCTGAAGGCTGGATGCAGGTTTGCAGACACGGTGAGCGTTACGCTGCTAAATGCAGAATAACGCGAAGCGTGTGTTGTAGATCGGGTGTGGTTTAAATAGCTTCAAAAGTAGTCCCAGGTAAACAGTCCCTAGAACCACACCCGAGTGAAAAAGTAGTCCTTGTGGAAAAATAGTCCCTCCAGGTCTCACGTTGGCCTGGATGCATGTGCAGCATGGTCTGCCTCAGGTAAGTGATGATTATGAGCCTGGCGCCTTTGGTGCCAGGACTGATTTCTACTATGAGCCTGGCGCCTAAGGAACCAGGACTGAACCCAGATAGCCCCTAGCCGGGGCTTCTGAGGTTTAAACAAATGTCCGGATGCCTGCTTCCGGGGCGGATGGGCTCGGTCTAGCTGCCCGGGGGTAGGCATCATGACAGCACTCACTCCATAGACCCACCCTCCCCAATCCCCCACCCCCCCAAGGCCCCTCCTAAGGTTGTTCTTCCTCTGGGCCCTGGTTTGTCTGGGAAGTTCCAGTGGAATTTCTTCACTAATCGAGGTGCATGGACGTGGTCACTGGGTTCCCATGATCTTTCCTGTGGTCCGTAACCTTTCCAATCGATTAAATAAAAAAGTTTAGATTTAACCATCTTAGAGTCCAAGATATCTTTTACCTCGAATTCAGGTTCAGGATGGGATCAGGTGGCTTGGCTAATCTTGTTCCGGGTTGAACTGGTTTTAGAAGTGAAACATGGAAGACGGGATGGATCCGCATACTAGAGGGCAATTCTAATTTAACTGCTACCGGGTTGATAATTTTTTTAATGGTGTAAGGCCCCAATTATCTAGGATTAAAAGTTTGAGTCCCTTTTAGGGGTATGTGTCTGGTTGCCAGCCAAACTTGGTCTCCAATCTGATAATGGGGAGTGTCACTTCTATGCTGATCGGCATTCTTCTTTTACTTTTTTCAAATGTTCAGTTGCTTCCTTAAAGGCTTGAGTAATAGTAGAATGCAGATGAGTCACTGCCGGCATTTCCAAGTGTTGAAGTGAATCAAGTTCTGAGGTTCGAGGATGATGGCCATAAATGTTATAAAAGGGGCTTTGTCCGGTTCCTGAATGTACTGAGTTATTGTATGCGTATTCGGCAATCCATAATATATCCTTCCAATTGCCCTCGGTCTGATGTAACATGCAACGTAGGTATTGTTCCAGAGTCTGGTTGGTCCTTTCCGTCTGACCATCGGTCTGGGGATGGTGACTAGTAGATAACCTCACGTCGATTTGCGCTAGTTGACAACATTTCTTCCAGAATTGCGAAATGAATTGACTACCTCGATCTGACACCAATACAGAAGGAAATCCATGTACTCGAACAATGTTTTCAAGGAATTCCTTGGCCAAGATTGAAGCGGAATGTAAGCCCTTTAAAGAAATAAAGTGAGACATCTTGGAAAAAAGGTCAACAACTACTAGAATGGTGTTAAACCCATTACATGGAGGTAAATCTGTAATAAAGTCTAGGGACAAAGTGTGCCAAGGTGTAGACGGAATGTCCAAAGGCTGTAAAAGACCGGCTGGTTTCTTCTTCTGACTTTTGTTTTGGGTGCAGATCCCACAAGACAACACAAATGACTTTGTCCTTTCGCCAGGTGGCCCACCAGAATTGTTTTTTAATTTTAGCTTCAGTCTTGGCAATACCTGGGTGTCCTTCCATCAAGGCATCATGGTAATTGGAGATTACCAGTTCTTGCAGTTCCTTGTGTGGTAAAAACAGACGCCCTTGATAGTAGTGTAACTCATTAATGACTGAATAATCTGGGCCTTTTTTTTCCAGTCCTGCAGGACTGTTGAATCGAAATGTTGTTGAATCTTTAAATGAATGTCTTCCAAAGTCTGTAAAGTAGTTACGCCGAGGATTCTTTGTCCTGGAATTATGGGTACTGGTTCTGGGTTCGAAAATGCTTCTCCCATTCCTATTCGGGATAAGGCATCTGCCTTACCATTCTTGCAACCAGGTCGATAAGTAATCACGAAATCGAATTCGGCAAAGAATAGCGCACATCGAAGTTGACGAGATGATTGGGCCTTGACTGTTTTTAAATACTGCAGGTTCCTGTGGGCAGTGTGATGGTGTGCCTAGCACCGAGAAGGTAATGTCTCCAAGCTTTGAAGGCGGATTTGATGGCTAACAATTCTTTATCGGTAACGGCATAGTTTAATTCGGGGGCTGAAAACTTTCTGGACCAAAAGGCTACAGGATGAAGTTGATCGGTTTCGGGATCCTTCTGGGACAGGGCAGCCCCCATGGCTAGACTGGACGCATCTGTTTCAACTATGTATGGAAGTTCGGGACGTGGATGCTTCAAGACAGGTGCTGATGTGAATTTCGACTTCAACTCTTGGAAGGCTCTTTCAGCCTCTTCGGTCCACAAGAAGCGTTTGTTTTTTCGCAAAAGTGCTGTGATGGGGTGTACGACCTGTGAGAAGTCTGGAATAAATCTGCGATGGAAATTAGCAAATCCGAGCATGCTTTGTACCCCTTTAACTGAATTGGGTGATGGCCATTTGAGGATTGCATCCACTTTTCGAGAGTCCATTCGGACTCCTTTTGGAGTCGAGATAAATCCTAGGAATTCTACTTCCGTGGTATGAAAAACGCCTTTTTCCAGTTTTGCAATTAACTTGTGCTGACGTAGTTTCTGAAAGACTGCTCGAACGTGCTTAACATGATCTGATTCTGAGGAAGAGTAGACTAGAATGCCGTCAATGTAAACGACAACACATACGTCGATGAGTTCACGAAGGACATAGTTCATAAAATACTGGAAGGCTGCTGGTGCATTGCACAACCCGAAGGGCATCACCTGATATTCGAACAATCCGTATTTGGTGCGGAAGGCAGTTTTCCATTCGTCGCCCTTCTTTACTCGTACCAAATGATATGCCCCTCTGAGATCTAATTTAGTGTAAATGCAAGCATCCTTTACCTGGTCTAGTAACTCTGGGATCAAAGGTAATGGGTATCGGTTCTTTACAGTAATCTGGTTTAATGCGCGGTAGTCTATACATGTTCTAAGGTCACCCTCCTTTTTCGGTACGAAGAACAAAGCTGAGGAAACGGGGCACTTCGATGGACGAATGAAACCATTAGCAGGGTATTGGTCTAGATATTGTTGTAGGTGCAGATTTTCGGGTTCCCTGAGGGCGTAAATTCTGCTGCATGGGGGTTGTGCACCGGGGATGAGGTTGATTTGACAATCGTATGATCTGTGAGGCGGTAAGGTATTTGCCTGTTCTTTTTGGAAAACATCCTGCAATTCTTGGTATTCCTGAGGTAACTGCACGACTGGGGTAGTGACTGTGGCCAGGCCTTTGTTCAGGGGTTTTTCCAGGTAGCAGGTGTGTGCACAATCCGGGAAAGTTATTCTCTTCTCTCGCCAATCAATACAAGGATTATGTGTTTCTAACCAAGGTATCCCCAGTATTATTTGGAACTGTGGGGCTTTGATTAAGTCAAACACAATAGTCTCTCGATGCCCGTCCTGACCCAGCATGTCATCTCTGTAGTGGAATGAGTTACAGGCCCTGAGGCAATTTCAGTTCCATCGACTATGGTGACGACATCTTTTTGCAGAGAGATAGATTCATCCTAGAAGCCAATTTATGGTCCATATAGTTTCCTACGGCCCCGTTATCGATATATGCCCTTGCTGTGTGCGTACGTGATGGGAGTCTAGGATCAATGAGGACCATTGGTATGATTATATGCGAGGTCTGAGTGTCCTTCTTCAAGCTCGGCAAGCAGACCTCTATGCTTGTCGGGCGTGGTCCTTTCCCGATTCAGGCTCCGTTTGATTTCTAACAGCTACTCCAGCTACTTTCTTGGATGGTTTAATTGGTCAATCCCTTAGAAAATGTCCTGAAGCCCCACAATAAAGGCACAATTGCATTTGTCGTTTTCTTTCTCTCTCTTTTTGCGTTAAGGGTCCCTTAACCCCCCCCCCCCCCCCCCCCGAGCTGCATACGTTCTGATGTGTCAGTTCCTTTGGAGGTAACATGTGGTTTGACCAGAACTCGATTCTCGAATTTAGCTCGATCAGCCTTTCGATTCTGGAGTCGGTGGTCTAACTGGACTACTAAGTCTATATATTCTGTGCAATCCTGGGGTGGGTTCACCACTTGGGCCAAAACATCTTTGAGTTCACCCCAAAGCCCACGATGAAATAAAGTAATTCTTTTCTCCTCTGGCCAGCCGGTTTCTACCACTAACCTGTTGAAGGTTGCGATATAGGTTAGCAGATCCTGAGTGCCTTGTCGTAGGGATAAAAGTTCGTTATCCAGGGCCTGACCCTGCGAATGCCTGGCAAATAGCTTTTCCATACTCGATTGAAAACCTTGAAAATCTCGAAGAAGAGGGTCATCCTGGATGAGCAGCAGGATTGACCAATCTGCTGCCCTGCCACTAAGGCAACTCAGTCCAGGGTGCCTAAATCCCCCTCCGCCCCTCCTAAGTACCCCAGGCAGAGTGGCACCACTTTGGAGGGCTTCTGTGGAGAAGCCCGCCAAAAGGTGGAACAAAGGGCTCGACTTGGGTTGGAGTCACAGAAGAGAACACAAATGCCGTTTTAGAACTGAGTTTTGGCAAAATACACCAACCGGAGAATTAATATTAATTAAATAAACCGGCGGTATGTTCGAGGCTATCGTAATTAAATAAAGATAGTAGCCTCGAACAATGGGAAAATCTCATAGAGAAATATTCGCGGTTGAATATAAAAAGTAGTATCCACTGCCACCAGCCAAAACTCGATCAGGGGGGACGGAGACGTGCCCCCTCGACTAACAGACCCCGGGCAATTTAATTGCCCCAGCCGGTACGTGCACAATATTATGGTTTGTACTGGTTCTGTTCAGAATTTAAGACTAGTAAAGTCAATGATGAATTTACAGACCCTGGGAGACAGTAGGTCAGTCCCAGGGTATGGAGTCTATACTGGGGAGTCACTATGACACCCCTGTGTTACTGCACTGAGGGTGCTGTGTGACACATCACAAAAACAAATGAAGTCCTATGGAGTAAAAGACCCCATAGCCCATTAAACACATCTAGAATCAAAAACACACTCAAATCATGTCCAAGAGTGAGGGTAAAAGAGTCTCACTCTTGGCAGGAGAAAAAAATAAACCCCAAAAATCCAGCAAAGCTGCTGGGGGCCTCATTAGGTTAGGAAATTCAGCCTAAACAGAGAATTCTCCCTAACAATGAGAAAGGCAGGGAACACCCAATCTGCTTCATCAGCAGGAAGCTGAAGGAACCTGAGACAAGGTGGGCAACCATAGGACGAGAATGTTTGCCATTGTGTGGTCTTTGAAAAAGTTTAGACCATACTTGTATGGATCTCCTTTTGTGATTCAAACATACCACCAACCCTTGAGATGTTTATGCAGATGAAGGGGGAGAATCCTAAATTGTTAAGGTGGTCAATCAGCCTACAGGGTTTTGATTTTACCATTTGAACGCAGGTCAGGGTATAATCACCAAAATGCTGATGGTCTCTCCAGAAAGTATGGCTGACTGGAGTAAGGAGATTCATCCAGGGGTGGATTAAATCCTCCTGTCCCTTAGTCTGGGGGGGACGAGTGTTAGGGAGAATTCTCAAAAATGTGCTAATTCCCTCTACCTTAGGAACACCCTCTACCTTAGGAACAACGTAGCAACTTTGCTGGATTTTGAGGACTCCATTTTATTTTAACCTGGAGCGAGTGAGACCCTTTTCCCACTCTCTCTCATGTATTTTAATGTGATTTTATACGCTGTTTCTTTTTGGTGATGGAGTCTAACCAACTCCATAGGTATCATCTTTTACAATTGTCACAAAGCACCTTCAGTGCAGTGCAACAGGGAAGTCTTCCAGATTTCCCAAGCTTTAAATACCTTCTCTGGGATCAACTACTGTTCCCCAGAGCAGTAAAGTTATATTGGCTTTACTTAGGGTGTGCTGGGTCTAGCAGGTACAATGCTATCTTACAATAGAGTGCTGGAGGGGTTACTTAGTATCCCCTGTGTCTAAATGCTCATCTAACATTTTGTATGTTACCCTTTCCTCAATTGACTGGCTGGTGGCAGTGGTTTTGTTTTGAACTACCTAGGTTTGTATTTACCGCGACCACTTGCGGACCTGGTTAATGTTAACCACGAGAGCCATCTTTTTCAAAATGGCGTCCTGCCATCCTTGTTAAAATGGTGCTGTCTTCTTTTTTCGGAAGGTCTTTGTGGAAAGGTCCTTCTAGAGTTTCTCTGTGCTCCAAACCAGGTTTGGTCTCTTTGTTCATTCGCCTTTGGCGTGCTTCAGGAATGAAACCCGCCTCTGGCTCCAGAGTGTCTGGGGTAGGCAGGAAGTGAGGGAGGTGCCCGAAACTCTGTGTGCTTAGTCTCCTAGGAGACCTGAATGCACTTGGTGGTGGTTGGCTGGCTGGCTTCCTGATTGGCTGACTGTCCGGCAAGGACAGCTAGGCTGGATTGAATGGGAGAGAACTGAATAAAAGGCGAGTCTCTTGGCTTGGAAGGCGGAGTCGACCACTGGACGAAGGAACCGAAGAAGAGCTTGAAGAGGGCAACTGCTGCAACTCCTGGACCGTTGGTTTGCCCGGTGAAGCTCTGCTGCAGTGACTTCTTCTCAAGTTTGCATCGACAGAGAAGCCCTGCACGGACGATTTCTCCATTTGAGTTGGTGGGACCCATCAACTCCCAAGTAAGCCACCTGGACACCCATCTCGGAGCTGGTGAATTTCCTCCGAGTTGCTGCAGGAAACCGTAGAGCAAGGGAGAGGGACACCAGATTGTGTGCGTTGCTTGTAAGCTGGCCTAAAGCTTTTGGAAGATCCTCCGGACTCCCACGAAGCAGGACTGGCCAAGCCTGACCCCCCTCGGAGTGTGTGACCTCGGATGTGAGGAAAGTCCTCCTTGACAGCCAGGAACCACGCTTATTGCTATTTGCTGTACCACAAGAAGCTGAAACGTGAAACAGCCACTGAAAGCAAAGTTTGCTGTACCCCAACGTCCTCCCTCTTATCCCCACGACTGAGGCCCAGGTACAGTGAGATCTGCAGAGCTGCACAGGACCAGAAGTCTTCAGCTGCATCTTTTCTTCTTTACCAAGGTACTGTAAAACAAGTCTAAGAGAACTTACCTCTTACTGTGGAAGTGCTTGTAACTTCTGCAACTCACAAGTCTAATCCGCTTGTGACCCTACATTTGATTCTTCTTTTTATCAAAGACTCCTAAGAACTTGTGCAAAGACCTTTACATGAAGTGCTGCATCCTATACAAAGACTTTGGCCTATTGACTTTGGCTTAACCTATTGAATTGAATGACTCTTCTAAATGCTATCTGAAAGTATTTGCCCTGCTTATGAAAATGTGTAACTTCTTGTGTTCTAATAACCTTTGCCTTTTACTTAACTTTAAAGAGTATTCCTAATGCCAACAGTAAGGTATTAATGTACCCGGCACCCTTGTTACTGAAGTCACCTGTGGGTATAGGTTGTGTGTCTGGGCCAGCCCAAAAGGGCCTTGTCTGATTCAGAAACTCAAAGTGTACAGTATTGAAGTATATTTGTGTTACTATTCTGTTGCTCCCATTTGAAGAAGGCTTTATAACTGACTGATACATTATTAATTGTTTATGCAATAAACCTTGAGTGTAAGAGTTTATTTGAATACCTGTAAGTGTGAATCTTTGTTTACCTCCACTACAGCTCACATTTCCCCTCTTGCGATAAGCCTGGCTGCTCAACACGCTACCAAAACTGTGTAGTACAAGCTTATACCAAAGGTTGGGTTGCCTATACCTGTAGTGCTAGTTGTTTGCAATGTTCCCAGAAGGTACTGTATTCACACTTTGCCTAACAATGAACATTCCCCCACCAGTTTCAGACCACACAATACACAACACCTCAATACATCGATGCAATTACCTGTGTTCACCAACCCACTATTTTTTGATCGGCTCTTGGTTCCACATATGCTCAGTTTGCCCTCCTTGAGTTTCTGGGCACTCCGGCCAACTCTCCCCTCTGACGAAATTGTCTCTCCTGGGCCCAGAGAGATCACAGGAAGTGTGCCTGGTAGCCCTTGCTCCTGGCCACAGAGCAGCAGGAATCCATCTTAGCTCTGTGGTTTTGGAGAGCTTTTCAGGAGCCAGAAGAAGACTGTATAACGCTGCGTTGAGTGTCCTGTCTTCATGACAAGAAATTCAGCGACTGGGATTTGGCTACAGATCCTGAAGTCGCCACCGCTGCAAACGTCTTCTGTGCTGAGTAAACCACGTGACAAACCGCTTACCTAGAGCCTTCCCCGTGATCTATGCTGCAAAAGTCCTTCCAGTGTCCTGTCTTATGTCTTCATGATAAAGGAATTCAACAAACAGATGTTTGGCTGCAGATCCTGAAGTCTTCTTGCTGCAACTCTTCTTCCTTGCTAGGTACTGTGTTGGCTGGGGTATTTACCTACCTTAAGCCTTTGTTATTTATGTGATGCTTTGGGATGTTCTTGTCCTGTCATCCAGTTCACCCAGGCCCACTGCTGGAATCCTCCTAGGGTGTCTTCTCTGAAGTCCCTGGACTCTAACTAAAGTGAACTACTTACTTGTTTGAAAAGTCTTCCACACAAACTCTACTTTTGCCTGCAGCAAACCCTATCTCTCCCTGCCTACAGCTGCCACCTAGAATACTAGAGTCCCACTTCTGCCTCTGAGAGAACTCATGCAATAGACTATGGAAGTACTCGATAAGTAAAGGATTCTGTCTTGAAAAATATAACAAGTGTTTGGTTTGTAATTGTCACTCTGAGAGTGAGCAGTTACAAATGTTCTTACTTACCTTGAATGTGTGTTGCCATTCTGAAAAATGTATATATAAGGTTATTTTACTCATCTGTGGTTATGCCTCTTTCCCAAAACTAATGCTGGGGGGCTCACAAACAATTTCTTTCAGAGAATAGGTGTGCTTCCCCTGACTTGCTGTTAGCCTGTCTAGAATAAGTCTGCCTTCGGTTATACTTACTTTAAGTTGCTGATGGCTCCTTTTAAAACTGTATGGCTTTTACTTACCTTGAGTTAGCTGTGTGCCATCCTAAAATAAGTTATTGCTTACCTCAATCTGTGTTCCACTGATCTGAAAAGCAACTGTAGTAGTATATTACAACCTTGTAACATCCTTACTGTTCATGGCCTGTAAGAATGTCATTGTATATTCCTGTGTTCCCTCCCTTGCCTTGAAGCGCTTTGAAACACATTGTGTATAGGCGCTATATAAATTAAATAAACTATCATATCATAGGGTTTTACCTGCTTAGAATAGCTGTGCCCCATTCTTAAAGTGTTCTGTAGGTGTAGGTGACCTTGGTCTGCTGGTGCAATCCAAAATTAGTGTAAATAGTTCTTGCTTATATTAGACCGTGTTCCACTGAGCTATAAAGCAACTATAATTGTGTATTACACCAAAAGGGTCTTACTCACCTAGTATACCTGTGCTATCCAAAGTAGTTATAGGTATATACTATTCCTTGAATTTGTGTTCCACTATTTAGAAAAGTATCCTGGTAACAGGGTTGGTTGATTATGTGATTTCTTTGCCAAGTGTCGCTGCATAACTAGCAAGGTCTACTACCCTTGACTTATTGTAAAGTAATCTAACTGTAACTAATGGTTTTACTCCCCATTAATAGGTGTCTTATACTAAATGTGTATGAAAAGGTCTAACTTCCCTAGAATTACTGTTGGGTATTCTGAAGGTGTTATGCTTCGGTCTGTGTACCTTCAAGCATTCTGTTGTGTTTTCTAAATGTGTTTATGGCTCTATGACCAGTACTTACCCCAAGGCTTAGCTTGGCCTACTTGTATTTATAATAAACCTTTCTTTTTTATGAAACCTCTGGTTGTCAGTGTTTCTATTGAATCTTTGGTGTACTACATGTTCACTGTACTTTCCTACAGCCCTCGCTCCCTCCTAAAATAAGCCTGGCAGCTTTGTCTACGCTAGCATATACTCAAGTGGTGCAATCTTATACTAAGAGTGGCATTGTACTGTCTCACTTGAATGGTTCTACTAAGTCCTGTCCGGACAAAGATCACTTATAATATTCTTAAAATAGATAAACCACTGGTGAATATGTTCGGAAAAGCTTTTAGGATAACAAATCACTTGGTCAACCAAATTATATATGCAATCTTTTCAAACTCTTCATAACTTGTAACTTTTACCCAAGCCGGTGTTAAGAGTCCAACCATCAATGGTATGGGTCACTCAGAGTTCAGATGAGTCGCTGGGCCACCAGTGACCAGGGTCTAGGATGAAAAAGGCGGGAAGGCAAAGTACAGGGTCCAGAGAGGTTGCATCCAGCAGGAATCACTACTGTTGCAAGGAAGTAACAATGTTGGTTACCAAGAAGCTCTGGAAGGTTATGGTGACCCCCTGAAGAATTCCCCCCAAGGACCGATGTCCTAGGGCAGGTGGATTTCCCTCAAGAGCACAATGGGTTGTCCACCCCAATGTAACTCTATTGGGAACTGTAACTCCACAATCTAAACTATCTGCTGTGATACAAAGCTAGAACAAGAGTACATGTGCTAAGCTGCAGACCATTTTCACGAGCCTCTGCGCTGTTAGACCACTACAGTGGTGGCTGGCACAGCATAAAATCTCTTAAGCGTTGATATCTGACCTGACGTGCAGTGGTTCTTTCAGCAGTTATAATTCAGGAAGGACACCCTTGTTTTTTTTTTTATATAGCACACATATATGTTGGCATTTGTGGATCACACCTAACCCTAGGGCATCTGGGCGCTAATATTATTTTGAAGGTACATACGGTGTAAAGGCGTATCACTTAACAGTTGAAGTTCCATTTGGTAGTACAACACATTGCATACATACAAAGGTATCATTTTGCAGTTAGAATTGGCTAATAACATAAAGCTGCAGTAGTATTGTGAGGCATGAATATACAGAGTGATAGGAAAGGAGGTTTGATATATGAATATTGAATATGCTAAATAACTGCTTTAGAGCCCTGTGACAAACGTAAACATGCCGCAAAGCTAGAGAAAAGTCAAGGATTGGACAGTTTTATCAGACCAAGTAAGCATGTTTTAATAATAGGTTTGAAGTTGCTAAGTGCTGGGAAGCTATTTTGTTTGACACCAACAACTACCAGGATCTACTTTGACTTCAATTTCCAACTGGTACCCTAAGAAAATACATATGGTAAATTAACACTGGGTGTTTGAGAATTTGTCTAAATTAGGACTAATCTCGAAGACTCCTAAAGCTTAATGGGTCACATATATTTGGCCATAAGAATATATTTGAACTCTCGTGTAAGATTTGAAACTCACTAGGTGCTAGCTCCTTGTACCAAACTGATAGCAACCACTTATTGGGTGAGGCCAGATTCCCAGAAGTAGCTTTTATCTCCTGTTTAAGAAATCTTGTTCCAATCCCTGAGTGGTTGTATTGTCATATGTTAACGGAAATACATTTATTGATTTGGGAATAATTGAAGGCTAAGCCGGCTGTGCCAGGAATCAAACTTGAGAATTGTGGGTTGGCCTGTGACGCAAGTATTTAATTGCATTACCTAGAATAATCACCCTGGGATTTAAGTTGAACTACTGTACTGGTCTGGGAGAGAAGTAAGTCATCCAAACATTAATGTTAATGCAAGTGTGGGTAATAGTCTTTTAAGGATTAAAGTATAAATGGGAAATCACCATCTGTATACAAATGATGTCCAAGCTCAAAGAAAAAGAATTGGCGGTAAGAAGTATTGTGCACATTGCAAATGGAAGAGGTTTAAGGATAAAACCATTGGAAACGTCTGCATAGAGAAGAATGACCAGACAAAAAGACCAATTGGTTAAAACCAGAATGACCAGTAGACCAAGATCTCGGAGATCCGATATGTTTCACAGTGCTAAAGACAGCCAGCTGGTCGAATTTGAAGTATGGAGAAGCGCTTTAGGATGATGCAAGATAGTTTTAAATTGATGAAGGGCCTGTTGGAATCCAATGTGGTATTTGCTGTTCCTCTTCAGCAATCTGGTTGTCAGAATTACACATGACTGTTCTGCAGAATAGGTTACCTGTGTTCAACACTCATGTCCTTTCAGGAGCCTCTGAGAGACCCAGAGTGGGGTGATTAGCTTTGATTTCCCCAATCATCAACTGCTAATATGCTCTTAGACTGGTCTGACCTAAACCAATACCGTACGGTTAGTTAATTCTCCAAAGGTCGCACTGTCGTGTGGGAGAGGAAAGGTGAGTAGGAAGCAAAACGCTCTGAATATTGAAAAGGATGGCTCTCTGAGTCAAAATAGTTTGAAGAACATGTATTCCTTAAGTTTATTCTGGTTTAAGTTATTTTATTGTATAAGTTGACTCCACCCAAATAATGGTAATTCACAAACCGCACAATTCACAACAGACATCAGCGTGAACAAGTGTTTCTAGCAAATAGATATTTATGAGAACATCCATTTACTAGAGTTTATTTTTCAATTCAGTAGTCTTTGCAATTAAACTGGATAAAAGGATGGTAGCTTGCCCTCCATCATAAACAATAGTATTCTTCAACCTTTCTTCCTTATTGGAATTGAGGTCCCCTTTTACATCAAGTAGTTTAGCTGCCTCCTCGCCCTAACTCCACCCTTCAAGAAGACTGCTGGCCTTTCAAGGAATTGAGTTGCTGCACCTTCTACCTATGAGAGTACAAGATGTCAATATAAAAGGGATTGTGATGACCTAGAACATGTTTACTGCTCCTCGCAGTCCCACTCAAAGGTCAACAACCGCTAATCATGTTTGTATGCCTGCTTTGGACTCTCTACAGTGCTGTTGCTCGCAGAATGTTATCTTCACGTTCTTTTGCATTTCTGTTTTGGGGGTCTCTCTTGGAAAATAACCCACAATTTTCTTTTACCCTTGCAGCCTATCCTTAGGTGGACCAATGGCAGCATATGTGAACCCCCATGGGTTTGTGCACGAGACCTTAACTGTGTACAAAGGGTGTAACCTGAATCTGATTGGACGTCCCTCTACCGAACACAGCTGGTTCCCTGGGTAATTGTTTTAAAATGTCTTCTGTTGGAAATGCTATCTCTGTGGACGTTCTGTGCAGGCATTCTTGCTAGACACACCCACTTGCATGGGTCCCAGGGGCTTGGATTCAAGGGGGCTGGGGGGTGTGGAGAAGGGACCCCAAGAGAGCAAGGGAACGATTGGTGAGGGATACATTTGAGTGGGGCGGCTGCTGGAAAGGAGGGCGAGAGAGACTATGGAGAGGTGAGAAAGAAGACAGAATGGGCAGCTGGGGCGCATTGAGCGGGAGAGAGTGGTGAACGTGTAGTAAAATAGCCAGTGGGCGAGAAGGGGGGGAAAGCAAGAGGGATGGAAAGAGAGAATGAGAAGGGGGAAGGAAAGGCAGAGCGAGAGAGTGGAAAAAGGAGAGAAGACGGGAGAAGCAAGGGCAGGGAGGTTGGGAGGCCTACCGGTGGAAAAATAGAGCAGGTTGTGGGAGGAGGAGGAGGAGGAGGAGAAGAATGGAAAAGGGAAGACGGGGACAAGAGTACCTGCTGAAAGGGCCTCCTCGGCTTCTCTGCCCTCACCCGTCAGCACACCCCCGACAGCAAACGAAGAGAGAGCAAGGTCATCCCTCCACACGCTTATAAGGCTGTCGCTCCCCTACTCCTGAGCCAGTCCCCTTTAATCCTCCCCTCCGCCCAACCCACACCCATGGTGGGCGCCACCGGTGAACTCATTTCTGGCTGTTCGCAGGGGACAAAGAGGAGGGAAATTACAGGGTATAAAACAAGTTCTTGTTCTCTTTCTCTCACACTCTCACTCTCGTGTCTCTGCCTCCGTGTCTCGCTCTCTCTATACAGTACAGGGTAAACTATGGGCAATGTCCAGTGTGCCAGACAAGCAACCAAAGAGATAATAACGTAAAGTACAAAACGCAGTGGGCAGGCAATGTTGAAACTAGGTATACTAAAACGTCAATGCAATAGCTAAATACAGGACAAAATACAAGCACAGGTGAACACGCAAGCACTTAGCAGAAATAAACCACGAGAATAAACGTCACTGAAACTAGTCTGTGGCAAGTGGGTAGATTCATAGGCATGGGAAATTAATATACAGTGCAAGATGTAAAATGCATTTGGGGGAAAAATAGTAATACAATACATTGGTAAAATGAAATGGGGGTGGGGTGGAAAAACAGGCATATAAATGTGAAATACAAGGGAAAGGTTTTCTGTTCCTCGCGTGGAGACAAGATCAGAGTGCAGTTATGAATGTTATGTGGTTGAAAAGAAAGTCCAGTTAGTTGTTGTACTCTGTGATTGTGTTTGTGTGTGCGATTTTCTATTTTTGCTGCTTTCCCTCGGTAGGCATCAATAGGGCACCTTTTCTGACCTTTGAAGGTAAGTGAAGCCTTTTTGCTCCACTTACCTTGCTAAGCTCACCTGTTTTGGGGGCACTGATCAGTCCCTTTGTGCAGGAGAACTCTATTCTCCATAGTAAAGTTCTTTCAATGGAATGACTTTCTCCTGAAGATTCCTCATCTGATAGATATTCCCTCCAGCTCTGCTGCTTCAGAAAATGTTCGACAGGGGGCGTAGTGGAACTCAACTTGACCTTCCATCCGTCTTGCCCAGCATCTGGTCGTCGGCTACGGACATGACTGTCCCCCGACACCTCAGTTCCTTTTTTCCTCCCGCTAACAAGCTGCTTGGGAACAAAGGTGAGTCTTCGACTCTCTCGACGTTTCCGTCAGAAAACCTTTTGTTCTTCCAGTTCCTTGACACAAGATGTTGGTCGCTCGACTGTGGCACCAACATGTCCATCACTGACCCACACAAGTTGTCTCTGGTGCCTCGGCTGAAACAGAGGGCCACACCCCTGGAAAAAGAACATGGGTGGAAGAAGAAATGGTCCCACTCAAGGAGCCATTATTCCTCATCCGGAAAGAAGAAAAGGCGTCGCCACCACCACCGGGACTCTGATTAGTCGACGGATAAAGGTATGCCGTTGGCTGGGGCCTAATACCCGCCTAGAGTGGGAGGATTTTAAGTCCAAGGATGTCGATGCTACGGTGTCTCGACACCGACATCCACCATATCAACACTGAAAGACTACCCTCGACATCAACTGTTGTTGAGAACCTTCACACCACAACCGTGGTCCGAATATTTCGATACCATGACGGGTATCTTCGGCGCTAATGATGTTGTTAGGCAAGACTGTATGCAGTACCCTTTGAGTGCACTAAAATAACCCTGACCACCTGGCAATAGGGACCCAAACTTTGGTATAATTATGAACTACACAGGTTGGTAGTGTGGCTGAGCAGCCAGGCTGATCTCAAGAGGGGTCAATGTGAGCAGTAATGTTGTGATGCAGAGCTTCACAGTAACGATTATTCAAATAAACTCTTACACTCAAGGTTTCTTGATAAAACAATTCATTTATTTCAGTCGGTTGTATAAGCCTTCTTCAGAAGTGAGCAATATATGTAACACTTATTCCACTCTGGTTCTCTTAATCAGATGATACTGATTGGGGATGGCACGTAGATCCTTCCTACACCCTCAGGTGACTTAAATAGCAAGGACACTGTGGACATTTATTTATCACGGTACACTTAGAGCAATACTGAGTTTGGTGTAAAAGAAGAGAGGAATAAAACAAAGATTAAAAAATAATTCACAAACTGGCAAGTATTTTTGGAACCTTCCAATGCAGAGTAAATTAACCCTTTCCTGGGGAAATAGCCAAAGCACAAAGTCTGAGGTAAAGCAGTCTCTCCCAGGGAGCCAGGACAGCCAATGTTAATTGCACAATGTCTAGGGGAGCTGAAGATCTGCGAGTGCCTCTATCAATTCATTTAATAGCCCTGCATGTTGCACTGGTGATCCATCTGCTCTCCGGAATCCCCTTCTCCATCTAGAGAGTCCAGCATGTACTGTGGTGGTTACACATGCTGAATCTGTGTATATTGTCACTGTACACCCTTTGGCTTCATGGAGTGCTTCTATTAATGCTACCAGTTCGGCTGCTTGAGCTGAATAATGCATTGGCAATCTCTTTTGTATTAGCACCTCGTATTCCCCCTCTTCCAATCTCACCATTGCCGCACCAATCTGCTTTTCACCAGTCTCGGGAAAAATGGATGCTGACCCATCTACAAAATATACTTCTTCATTCAAAGGAATCTCGCTTGCTTTGGGAATGTCGTCTCCTTCTCCCTCATAGTTGGCACAGTCATGTGTTTGCATATCTTCCAATGTGCATGGCTCTGTGAGTAACGTGGCTGGGTTCACTGTTTTGCAACATATCACATGAACTTTTGGGCTTGAAATAAGCAGTGGGCCCTTTTGATGAGTGTGCATTTCGATCGCTCGAGCATGGCAAACCGAGAATGTTCAACAAACAACATTACTAAAGATTCCATCACAATCTTGGAGCTCTTTTCAATTGCAAAGGCGGCACAGCAAGAGTCTGTTTCCCACGCAAAGCGGCCTTGCATCGCTGAATCAAGATTACCACTGTAATAAGCTAGTGGTTTATGGGCCATTGTTTTTTGTGCCAACACTGCCGTCATCAGTGTTCATTTGAGTGTGAAAACAAGAAACATTCTCGTTCATAATCGGGTGTGGTGAGGATGGGTGCTGTGCTTATCACTTCTTTAATTTATTGAAAGCAGTATGCATTTCAGGTGTCCATGTTATCGCAGTGTTCTCTTTCTATGCTTCTTTTAAAGCTCGCCATAGGGGTTGTGTGTACGCGGCATAGTCTAAGATCCATTCCCTGCAATAATTACATATGCCAAGAAACTTTTGCATGTCCTTCACTGTGTGGAGTCTGGCTGTCGCCCGTACTGTCGCTGCTCTGTCAGGAATTATTCTCTTGCCATCTTTGGATATCAATTGGCCCAGATACAACACCTCTGTCAAACAGTATTGGAGGTTGTTCTTATCCACCTTATACCCCTTGTGAGCCAGCATGTCTGCAAGGTTACTAAGTCTCTTCTGCATATTTCCTCCCCTTCACTGCACACTAGGAGGTTGTCAACGTATTGATTGATGGTGATTTGAACAGCAATATTGCTGAGGTCTTCATGCAATATTCTGTTAAAAATGCTTGGGCTCTCACAGTACCCCTGGGGCAGTCGGCATTGCTCATATATTTTCCCTCCGAAGGTAAATGCTGTCGGGTATTGAGTCTGGGTCAAGGGGCACCGAGAAAAAGCCTTTTCAAGACCACCACAGTGAAATGGGTAGCCTGTTTTGGATTGCTGCACAAGATGGATGCTGGGTTCAGGACAAGAGGGAACTCTTTTTAGACAGTGTCATTAAGTGGGGGGAGGTCCTGCACCATCCTCAATGACCCCCTTTTGCTTTTTTTAATCGGATAAATTGCAGTGTTGTATTGGGAATCTGAGAGTACAATGATGCCCTGTTGTAATAGTGTGTATATAGCGTCTTTTATGCCCTCCTCTGCTTCTTTTGATAAGGGGTACTGTCTCACTCTGGGTAACACTGCTCCTGGTTTGAGCTTTATTTTTATTGGGGTCACTTCCTTCAATAACCCTACTTCATGGGAGTTTGTAGTCCATACATTGGGTGGCACTAATTGTAAATCTGTGTCTCAGAAAGAAGGCGGTGCACTGACGATGGCCATGAGGGGGTTTGTCACTGGCCTATTTTTGTACCATTATGTCACAAGGCATGCATACTTCTAATATTATTTTGTCATCAGTGTTATCTTCAGTGAACAGCTCTTCAGTTAATTCGCGCACTGCTATGTTTGGGTCAATACACAATACTGTCCTCCACTCGCCATGCCTGTCCAGTCGCCACAATACGTTTTTGCAGAAACCTGAACCCCTTGCAAATCAAGAGACAAAATGGTTGCTATTGTCTGTATGAGAAGCATTGCTCGCATTGAGCACATACTCCATGCGAGTGGAACCTACCACTCCTCTGTCTGTAAATACAAAGGTCATATTTAATCTTCTTAGTAGGTCTCACCCTAGTAAAGTCACAGGTGAGTCCTCATGATGTAGGGCTCCGTTGGCTGTGATATCGAATGGGTTTGCATGTGTGTGTACAATGCGATTTTGCAGCGTTGGACGGGTTTGTGCAGGGTATCACTATGTGGGCCTATTGTCGGGTTGTCCACCCTGTGTGCAGGAGCCCATAGGGAGTCCATACGGGCTACCTGGGTGTGGGTGCCGGTGCCCATATTGTTATTCACTACTGTACCTCTGTATGTTCTGATAATTGGCTACCAGCCGGATGCAACATTCCCTGGCAAAGTGTCCCCACCTCCCACACAACCAACATGATCCGGGTCCACCCCCCCCCCCCCTTGGGCCTTGTCCTTGCCTTGTCCTCCATATGCATATCCACCCCCTCCTCCTCGTAGTCCTCGATACCCACCTAGTCCTCTTGCCGGTCTTCCCTGCTATTGAGGTCCTGCGAACTGTTCCTCTACACCCCATTATTCTTGTCCGTTGTCTAACCATGTAGCTTCCATTCTGTCCTGTAGTGCTAACAGCCACTCCCCTTCTTCTCCCTGCCGTTCTGAGGGAGGTGCAGAAGTTACTGCAGCGACCGTCACTAACTTATGATATGGCATTTATAAAGCGCCTATACACAAGTGTTTCAAGGCACTAATCTCCTCTGAGCCATTTCTTTTTCCCTTTCTTTGATCCTCCTGCAATTGTGCACTATAATGCTGTGTATTCCTGGCCACCCCTTGGCTTCTATCCCAGCAATTTTAGCAAGGGCCTTCTGTACCTCCTTTGGGAGGCCTCGCTTGATGATAAAATAGAAAAGGGTGGTAGATTGGTCCCAGGCCATGCCCGTCTCCGCCCGCCACAGCTCCTGCACCCGAAGAATGAACTGCGCAGCATCTTCCTCATCACCCATGGTACATTGCATTACCAAGTGTAAATCTGGGGAGTCGGGGAAAGGCCTCTGCAGTGCATCCCATGCTCGCGTCCGCACATGGTTAAAGGAAGCCCCGTCATGTATGTCATGCCCCATGGTTACTCCTGGGAATCCTGCCTTCACTTACACGGAGTCTGCCTGATCTCCCACTGCAGATAATAAAAGGCTCTTTATGTCCCCAATTGCTAATGGCATTCCCGCTGTATTCTTTTCAAATGCATATATCCATTTTCCTGCATCCCCGGAAAGTTGTGGGAGCGCCTTGAGGAGATTGTTCTAGTCCATCAGTGCCCAAGGTATATGTCGTCGTCCTGCTCCCTTGTGGATGAGGGGCATCTGCAATTTTGATCTCACCTTCCCCTTACTTACCTTTCAACACTTTCTTTTTTGCCAATGCCATCCTTCCTCACCTGTTTCATAGCCTTCCCTCCCATCCTTCCTCTGTTGCCGTTACCTGCGGTGTAGCCAATTGTATTGGCTGTACCCCTCCTGCCCCTTCTTCGGTGTCATCAAAGTCACTCCAACCTTCCTTGTGATGTGTATAGGCGTGCATATCATATATGCCATATCATACATGCCATATCATAAGTGTTTCAAGACGCGAAAAGCCTTTCTGCACCTTCAGAAGCCTTTCTGAGGCTACTGAATCATATCCCACACTTTCTGCCTCCCCTTCTCGTTCCACTCATACTGCTTTGATTGGGGCAGTGTCTATTCTGAAAAGGAAATCACTGGATTTCCATTCATTTTCGGGTAATGCAGAGGTATTTATTTGCATGGGTGGTGATGGTGACTGCCCACCCCCGGGAATGGGCAGTGATGTTTTGCATAGTGTTCTTAATCTGGCAAGTTCTGCCTGGATGGATGTTAATACTACCTCTAGATCTCAAGTGGTGGGCCTGCTGGGGGCTGGAGTAATGCTTCATGGGACATATGGAGGAGGTGGTGCAGTGGCCAGAGTCAAAGATGCAAAGATGCAGTGGCCCCTGGTGCGTACACTGGGTCAGCGTACCCTTCTGCGGGTCTTGTAAGCAATGGGTATAGTTTCTTGGGTTCTTCCCTTTCTATCCCCACCTTCGTTGTTTGAAAATACTGTGTTCTCTATTTCCTTTTCATGTTTATTTGTAGAAGGCGTTTTCTCGAACGTCCTCCCCAAATCTAACACTTCTCATCTATTTTGAAGCTGCTTCCCTTTGTCTTTTGCCATTAGATAGGTTGCTACGTGGTCTAATATCTTTTTATCGAAAGACCCCATCTTCTGACCAGAAATGAGGTGAACCTTCCCCTTTTGTTTCAGTTACCCATTGACCATGGTATTTCTTTATTCGATCACTATACAGGGGAGATGCTTGAAAATGTGTTTAAGTGGCATATTTAAAGCTATGTTTATCAAAAAGGGTCTTCTCCCTCTCTCCTATTTTGCCTTTGCTGTAACACCTCACCCTCTAATACATGTTTTATTCTTCAATTTTTAACTTTTCAAAACATTAGATATACTTTTTCATATCAGTTACGTAAAAACAGTAAACATTTCGACTGGACAAACCAACAATTTCCCTCACAACATTAAACAAGGAACATAACATTAAATACTCTAAACCCATATGCCCCTAGTCCCCCTTTTAACGCAACCTTGAGGTTTCCTTCCCCACACTCAACACTCACATCACCCCTTACCCCTCCTGGGCCTGCCTCCACAAAAGTTATAGAACATTATAGATACAACATATTACTAATTTCCGAGCCTACTAAATATACGAGGCTCCTACTTTATTCAGTTTCCTCATGTATTACCAGAACTGGTCTGGATAGTGCTATGCAGCGCCGCCTTCCACCCCCTTTCGGAGCTAGGTTCCTGTATCGCCTCGTATTTTCTCACTGTACTCCTTTATATTAAAAAAACCTAATGGCTATGAAAAAAGAAAAAGAACACTTGGTTCTCAACAACCACAACATTCAGTCACACTAAACCAAATTCTTGCGTGTTCCCATTAATTAAACTGCTCCACACATCCCATTCCCTCCTTTACTTCCCCTTTCAATCTGCACATGCCCGTGGTATTCCAAGAGCCTCAGTTCGTGGTCTAGCCACAAGTGGGGCCTCCCTGTCGTGGCCCCTGCCCGGCTCCGGCGTGCAACTGGGTAATCGCAGAGCCGGGACCCACATAACATGCCTCGTTGCGTACGTGTTTTTGTTTGACTCTGGTCTGAACACAGTTTATATAAGCTAAATTGTGTACGCAGAGAACTCTGCTGCCCGGAGAGAGCGCTCTGCCAACAGCTACATGGGCAACATCAGTGACATCACATTACAAATGTACATTTCCGCAACTGAATTGGGTCAAATCATTGGTGTCATATGGATCCATAAGTGTCGAACCTTATGGGATTGACATGTGCTTAGATGTCACTGCCGTAGTACGTGGGTCAGCTAGGCTCATCTTTGCGAGGTGAAGGTTAGGCAGGCAGAATGACTAACTGATCTTGCAAAAACATTTGAGAGCATGAGACAAATGACGCTCGTAAAGTCAGTTATGAATGTGGGTGCTTCCCAGAGTTCATCCACAAGTTGCAGGCATTGTACCCGCTGCGCCCTGGTATCCATAAGCCTACGATCTCCGTTGAAGTTGCCCACCTTGGAGGGTTTGATCTACCTATTGGCTCATGGTACGAATAAATAAGTGTTAGGATTAGAAAGAGTATACCAGTGTCTGGGGTCAGGTCTTTCGGGGGTGTCTTCGTCCGAGCACTACAGGGGGCCAGATGTTTATCTGTATCAAAGAACAGTGGAATGGGCCTGGTAGCTTAGAGCTTAGCAGGGTGGGGGTCAAAAGAGGCACGAGCAGGTTAGTTGAGACGGATGGGCACTCAGGCAGAGGCCTGTTCTGGTCTCACACAGCACAGTGAGCTCATCTTTTCTGGGACGGCACTGATGAATAGCTGAACTTCTGTGAGAACAGCGTTTGTGCGAAGCAGGCAGGAGGCTGTGGGGTGGGCACCTGGGCTGGTGGTGTGAGATGCAGGAACGAGGGGGAGAGAGGCTTTTAGAGATCACCATCGGGCCTAGTAAAAGATGGCGTCTGACAAATTATCTAAGATGGGGTCTTTGTGCGTTAGTAAGGGCTAATTGCATGATTTTCTTGTTAGTAATTAGTAAGTAATTAACACAGATTACAGTTGGGGGCAAGGGTGGACGTCTCCCAGCTTCAGCACAAGTGAGATCCATCCATGCGGGAGTGGATAGGGGGGGCGGATAGACCACCTCTCTCCCAACACAGTTTTTAGAAAAGTGTGTCTTCGGCAGGATTCACGAGTGCAGCCTGCCTCTGGCTCCAGCATGTCTGGCAGGGTCAGGAAGTGATGGAGGTGCCCAAAACTCGCTGTGCTTGATCCCCTTGGTTACAGGAATGCACCCAAAGGTGATTGGCCGGCGGGTAGTCTGGCAAGGACAGCCACCCTGCTGTGTGATTGACAGCTAAGCTGGAATGAATGGGAGAAACCTGCATAAAAGGTGAGGATTTTTGGCTTGGAAGGCAGAGTCGACCACTGGACGAAGGAATCCGAAGAAGAACTTTGAAGAGACACCTGCTGCAACTCCTGGACCGTTGGTTTGCCCGGTGATGCCCTGCTGCTGTGCTGAAGCTCTGAATTCGCCTCGACTAGAGAAGCCCTGCATGGATGACTTCTCCCCTTGGGATGATGGGACCAATCAACTCCAAAGTAAGCCTGTCTGGATATCCTCTCGGAGCTGGCTGTACTTACACTGCTGCTGCTGGAACCGAAGTACCAGGGAGAGGAACACCAGATTGTGTGCGTTGCTTTTGAGATGGACCTAGGCGCCAGGAAGATCCTCCGAACTTTCCTGAAGCAGGACTGACCAAGCCTGAGCCAGCTCAACAGAGTACTGGACCGAGGAAAGTCCAGAGTGGTATCTGAAAACCACAGTGCTGCTATTTGCGGTCAGACGCGAGGAGCTGAACCACAGAAGAACCGCTGATTCCCATTGGTGCCGCTGACCTTCCCATTGCAGAGCAGGAGTCCCCAGATGTCCTCCCTCTTGTCCCCATGACTGAGGCCCAGGAACACCAGGATCTGCAGAGCTGCACAGGAGCAGAAGCCATCTGCTGCACTTTTCGTCAGCCTAAAAGTACAATACAGTATAAGAGAACTTACCTCTTACTGTGCCACCTTGCTTGATCTCAGTTGACTTTTACTTACCTGCAAGAAGTGCTTCAGTTCACGTTGACCCTTGCTAACTTAACATTGGCTGGCTTTGCTCACTGAATGACCCTTCTCTCCTCTGCTTATGTGATTTGCCTTCCTTCCAGGAAAGGGTTAACTGACTTTGCATTGGGGTATTTTTGAGGGTTTGATTAAGAATAATTGTGTGAACACTTGTCTTATTCTGAAACCTCTTTTCTTTGACACTCGTCAAGAATATTCTAAATGCAACAGTGATATATTAATGTCAACAGCACCCTAACTATTGAAGTCACCCGATGGTGTAAGTAGTGTCTGTGAACCATCCCAAATGGGTATTTGCTGATTTAGAAAGATAAGAGTGTGCTATTCGAATGGATTGTCGAACGTATTCTACATCTTTGACATGTAATGTCCACAGCTGTCCACTTTGGAAACTTTTTCGGCAGAGGGCGTCCTGCGTCGATGGCGTTGGGTCGATGTCCCTCGAAGGCCTCCCTCGAGGGCGACGTCACCAGATGTTATAAATAGGACCCAAAGCGCCCGTAGCCTCAGTTCTGTTTTTTCCGCAAACGTGTTGCTTCGTGTTACTCGGTGCGCCTCGTGTGTTCATCATTACGATGTCTTTCTCTTCGACCCCTCGGACTCGGCAGTCTGGCTTCAACACCTGCCGGGACTGCAAGTCCAAGATGTCACTCACCAACCCGCACCGCATTTGTTTGTGGTGCCTGGGCGAGTCACGCGACACCAACGACTGCTCAAAATGCCAGTCGCTGACTGCCAAGGCCTTGCGGGAGCAGAAGGGGAAGCTTCAGGCAGGTAGGGGCTCTTGGCCTGTTAAGTCCCGAACATCCAAGTCCAAGGGGGTTTCCACCGACGACTCGAGGGGCGACTCTCCGCGTCGGAAGGAGTCCTGGGGATCTCAGTTCCGGATTGGTTCCTGCCATTCTTCTTCCTCTTCCCGCCACTCTAGGAAGCGCTGTCACCGGTCCCCTTCCCCGTCGTCCTCCTCGGATGGTGCCTCGAGGAAGGTAGCGTGCCCAAAAAAGTCCTCAACTCCGGAGGATTGGGCAGCGTTTAAAGAATTTTTTTTTTTTCAATCGCAGGGCACAGGTCTGGTTGCGCCTTCTGACGAAGCCGGCCAGGATCAGTCTTGTACCATGGTTCGCACGCTTTCGCTCTCTAGTCCATGACACAACTTGCATCGGGAGCCTTCTAGGTCCCGTACAGACAAGGATTAGAAAAGTCGCAAGAGACGTGTCCCAAGGCTCGGTCCTCGTCCCCAGCGAGACTGCAACTACCTATTGTGGGCTCGATGCCGGCGTCTACTCGGTCGGTGTCGTGTCAGTCCGACTCGGACATCGACGCTTACCATCATACCAGCCCACGGCGCTGTCGCCACCTGTGTCGAGGCCGAAGCCTTCGGCGCTCATGACGTTGAGGTCGCAATGCTCTCGTCGTCGAAGCCTTCGGCACTATCGGCGCCTTGGCAGATTTTTTTCTCTTTGTTTTTGGAGTACCTGGATATCGTGGATCCTCCAAGGAAGGCTACTGGGAAGTCTGTCCGGCCAGTTTTGGCCTCCAGGCCCTCATCTGTCACCAGGCCTGGGTTTCAGCCCCCTTTGGATGACATTTATGAAGAGGAAGAAAGGTCAGAGTTTGAGGACCCTGGTGAGCTTGAGGAGGCTCCACTTTTTTCTTGTGACAAGTCAGTTGGAGGAGTTGAGGCAGACCCTCCATGATGCCAGTGGGTTGGACACTTCTCCGGAAGTGGACTTCGGTAGGCCTGAGCCTGGGGCTCATACAGCGTCTTCGTACAGGAGACTCATGGCAAGGGTCTCGCAGTATCTGGGTTGGTCCAGTCCTCCTGAATGTATGTACACAATGGGTGGTCCTCTCCTCTGGAGCTTTTGGGTACTGCACGTGGTTTAAGGCAGTCAATTCTTTTACCTTCCTAGGTTACCCCTGTAAGGCTCAATTGATCCCTAACATGAGGGGAGAAAACAACCGTAAACAATTAGTAGGTTTTTTATGGTAGCCTTTTTATTTCTTAAGTGGCTTTTTTTCCTTATTAAAGATTTTTTAAGAAAAAATCAAGCATTCAGTTCAAATCCGAAATTAAAGTGAACAAGCATGTGAAAACATGGACATGTACAGTGAAGTGCCAGGATTTGACAATTACATAATTCAGTCAAAAGGCTGGTCTAGAACTGTGTTTTTAAGAACAAAAGAGGAGGTATACAATTTCCAATTTCAACCTTACATAGATCGGTATACACAGTGTGTCCCAACTTCTTGTGTTTTTAAAAAAAGTCGGTAGGAGATGTGTACATATTTCGTAACAAAACAAAACATATCCTCCTAGTAGCATTGTTGTGGAGTATTATATTAGAATACAATTTCTTAGCATACAATACTTTTTTTTAAAAGCATGACATTTTCTGTGTTGAGGTAGTACAGAAATAGTACTGGTGGCCAGCTAAGGCTGGGACGTCTGTTAGTAAAATAAAGAGAGTTCAGTGTGTTACTATGCTGTGGTCTTACAACAAATTGCCACTAGAAACACTGACGTTTCGATTGATAGAAAGTTTCAATCTTCATCTGGGGCCTTTGTATGTTCAGGTCTCCCTAAGGGAAAGAGAGGAAAGAGAGACCACTTAGAGTGGGATACCTGAGTTTCTGAGAAAGTCATATAGTGTAAAAGGAAAGTATAGTTAAAAAGGCACTAAAATAGTGCTGTTAAAAACACTCTCAGTGAAGGGCTGAAGGCCCTGGAAGTCTAGCAACTGACCTGTCCCCTGGAGCAGTGTGGAACCTCCTGTGGCTCCAGAGGTGGGTGGGAGTACAGTGTTCAGTAAAGGAATGCTGGGGAAGTCCAGTATAGATGCTGGTTTAAATAGGCAGCCTTGTATGGATCCGGGTGCCTTCGTGGGTAGCCCTGCAGGAGAAGGGTAAGACAAAACAAAATGGAGGCCACCTGTTAGGGTGCTGTGATGGCTAAAGGCTGCAGGGGCGAAAAATAACGCCTGCAAATATAGTGACTGACTAATCTGGGTGTAGATGGCCCTGATCTAATGAGGGGGGGCCTGAAGATTCTCACCTGTGTAATTTGGGGCAAGAGTACAGCTCGGGCGCCGTAGTCGTGGTATAATGGCTGGAGTCCACGATACACTGGGAAGAAGCTGTATCAGGAAGATATAGCTGCGCATGTGCTCGCGGGAAGCGTTATTGTCTCCGCGCATGCGTGGAGACTCGCGGCTCGGTGTTGCCGCTGCGTGCATGCACACAGACATGGTGACCAAGGTATGGCGTCCCTGGCAACCAATGGCGATGCAGCGCTCGTTATGAGCGGCATGCGGTCCCCGGCCTGTATAAGGGTATAGATGGGGGCTGTGAAACAGTGCATGTAGGGGAGGGGAGGTCGAACTGCAACATAATGTTATAATGCCTTCTATGCTGTAAATAGGGGTATGACTGGCCTGGCCGGAATAATGGAGAAAAGAACCAGGGGGGCTGTGGGACTCCCTCTAGTGGGGAGAGATGTGCCATTACCTGCATCTGAGGAGTCCATTCTGAGAGGGCACCTCAAATTACAATAAAGGTGTGGGTGGGATGGCGTGGGGGCTGAAGATGAGACCCTGCCTCCCTAAATGCTGGCCTGGACTATAGAGTGCATGCCAAAAGGGGGCTCGGGTAGTATTTTGGTAGTCCATGGGGGCAGCCTCGTTGAGACCAGTGGTCAGGGTTTTTAGTTTGAATATCCACCATGATTCTTTGTAGTTTAGTGAATTGGCGATGTTGGTAGTGCCTGTGACCCGGTTGATCACCCACCATTTAAAAGAATCATGTGGATGTTGTAGTTCCTTGAAATGGGAAACCAACGGTGCTGAATGTACTTTACACCTAATTCTTGATTTGTGCTCACTAATTCTTTTGTGGACTGGTCTGGATGTTTGGCCTACATATCTGAGTTTGCAGGTGCATTCTATCAGATATCCTTGTCCCGTGAGTCTCCTGTACGAAGACGCTGCATGAGCCCCATTTTGAACTCCAGCCCACTATATCCTGTCCGGCACCAGGGCTGTCTCTCCAGTTACAAATAAACCAGTCCTCCTGAAGACTTTGTGCAGGATGTTCTAACGGACATTTTAGATCAAGGTCTGTCCTCTGACCCTGTTTTGCCATTTCATTGTACCTTGCAGAAAAGGGTGGCAGCTGCTTGGCAGTCCCTGGAATCTCTTCCGGCTGTTAATAAATCTTTAACTAAGAAATACCGCCCTTCCGTTAGCAACCCCAGCTATTTATCTACTCACCCCACTCCTGAGAGGTTGGTGGTTCAGGCGGCTACGGCCACCTCTAGGCAGGCGGCGTACCCTACCATCCCTCCGGATAGGGACGACGAGCGTTTTGACGGTTGGGCCCGGAAGGTATTTTCAGCTGGGAGCATGGCCTTGAAATCGGCCAACTCCATGTGTGCCTTGGGAAGGTTTTCACACACTCTGTGGAATTGTGTTTCTTTGGCGGCTGACAATATTCCCAAGGGGGAGAAAGGGATGGTTTCCTTGCTCTCGTGCAGGACGGCAAGGATGCCATGTGCAAATCCCTTTAGTCCGGTTTGGATACGGCCGACAGTGTTAGCTGATCTATGGCTGCGAGCACCGTTATACCCAGATTTGCGTGGTTGCAGAAGTCGGGGTTTGCTCCGGATGTGAACATGCCCTTTGATGGCGCACATTTGTTTGGCAGCAAGGCTGACGCGAGCCTTGAGAGGTTACAGACCTCAAAAGCTGTGGCAAAATCTTTAAACGCCGCAGTGCGTCAACCTCTGCTTTTCGACCTAGGGGACATCAATGGAGGGGATGTTCTTTTTGTTACTACTCCTCCTTTGGTAGAACGAGAGGGACCGCCAGTCAAAGGGGCCAGTGAAAAAGTACCTGTGGTGGTCAGGGAAATCGTGGTGCAAATGCTGCTCGGGTAACTGCCTCTTTGCCTTCAGACACTGCTGCAGCCGCTTCCAAACAGTCATGAGGCGATGTCCCATGGTTCGCCGGTTGGGGGCAGACTGTCTCAGCATCTCGAAGAGTGGCGAGCCATTACTTCAGATGCGTGGGTTCATTGATACCATAGCCCAAGGCTACTGCCTTCCCTTCCTTCAGCGGCCTGACGACAATCCATCGGGGAAACTCTCTTTGAAGCTTCCGGATCCGTTCCTTGCGCAGGAAATCTTGTCCCTGCTGGACAAAGTTGCTATAGAACTGGTGCCTGTAGCGGAGAGGAACAAGGGATGGTATTCCCCTTATTTCTTGATCCCAAAGAAAGACAGGGGGGGATTGAGACCCATCATGGACTTGCGTTGGTTGAAAAATCTTCTCCGGAAGGACAAGTTCAAGATGATCACTTTTTCTCAAGACCTCCAGGCCCTTCAACTTCAGGATTGGTTGGTGTCTCTGGACCTCAAGGATGCTCACTTCCATGTGCCGATCCATCCCGTGCACAGAAAGTGCCCGAGGTTTGCGGCTGGCGACTCGCACTTTCAGTTTTGGGTCCTGCCATTCGGATTGACCTCCGCCCGAGGGGCTTCACCAAGCTAATGTTGGTGTTGGCAGCGTACCTCAGGCGAGGGGGGGGGGGGAGAATTCACGTATACCCTTACCTGGATGACTAGCTGACCCAGGCGCGCTCTCCCGAGCAAGAGTTGGATCATCTCGGTCTCACCTGCCGCACCCTCCACAGGCTGGGCTTCTCCCTGAATTTCAAGAAGTCGCATCTGACACCTTCCCAACAGCTCCAGTACATCGGGGCTGTGTTAGACACGTCCTTGGGGAAGTGTTCGCCTCCCAAGGTAAGGGCTCATCACATTGTGCACATGGTGGACAAGTTTCAACATGCCCAGAGTCTCCCGGCTTTCGCATTGTTAAGGTTGCCCGGCATCATGGCATCCTGCATTTTTCTGGTGCCAGAGGCCAGGCTGCGGATGAGATCCCTGCAGTGGGTCCTCAAGATGTAGTGCTCAGTTATCTGGCAAGATGTCGGATCCCATTCAGATTCCACTCTGTCTCCCAGGATCTTCTGTGGTGGGCCAACAAAGGGAACCTGATGAGGGGTAACTTAACTGTTTTGGCAACCGTGGCTGGAGGTTACTGTAGTGACGGATGCTTCCCTCACAGGATGGGGCTCTCATGCCAACGATTTGACAGCCAGCGGTCGTTGGTCTCTGTCGAGTCCAAACTCTACATCAATCTTTTAGAGCTGAGGGCCATCAGGCTAGCCCTGAAGGCTTTTCTGCTTTCTGTATGGAGGAAGAGTGTCCTGATCATGACGGACAACACAGTGGCCATGCATTACCTCAACAAAAAAGGGGGGCTAAGGGTCATTCCTGTTGTGCAGAGAGGAAATGCAGCACTGGTTCTGGGCCATCCAGCAGGAAATTTCGATCACTGCAGTTCATCTGGCCGGAGACGACAATGCGGCAGCGGACCTCTGAGCAGGCAGAGCACAATCTCTCACGAGTGGGAGTTGGCTCAGGAAGTCCTTCAGCAGATCTTTGCCTATAGGGGAACCCTGCAAGTGGATCTCTTCGCCACCAGTGTCAACCGGAAGTGCGAGAGATTCTGCTCAAGGGAATTTCCTCCAAGAGGAGCCTTAGGAGACAGGTTCGTGGTGGATTGGTCATTCCTGGTGTACGCGTTTCCTCCAGTCCCCGTCATTCCTCAAGTGTTGCTGAGGTTACGGCGGTCCGGTTCCCACATGATCCTCATTGTTCCTAATTGGGCCAGGAGAGCGGGTACCCAGAACTTCTAGAGATGTCCATCTGCCCTCCACACCGTCTTCCCTACCGAGAGGATCTGCTCTTGCGCGAGGGTGGGGGTGTCAGGTTCTCCATCCAGAGGTCAAGACTCTCAACCGTCACGCTTGTATTTGAAAGGTTGAGGTATAAGGATTGGGACCTCCTGGATGACGTGATGGAGGTGTTGCTTTCGGCCAGGCAGCCTGCAACAAGATCCCTGTGCCGTTGCCGTAAGTTCTGTGACTGGTGCAGAGATCACAATGTTGATCCTTTTCAGTGCTCCATTCCTATGGTTTTGTCTTTCTTACTTTCTTTGGCCCACAGGGGCCTTCAAGTGGGGTACCATTAAAGGTTACCTGGCTGCGCTGTCTATCTTTAAGCGCTCGTCCGAAGAATGTTCTTACTTTAAGATTCCTTTGATTTGTCAGTTTCTTAAACGACTGACTAATGTATTCCCGGCGTCCCCTTTCCAGGTGCCGGTTTGGGATTCGAATTTGGTTTTGAAATTTCTCATGGGCGCTCCGTTTGAATCTTTGCACTCTTGTCCTTTGAGATTACTGTCCTTCAAGACTGTGTTCTTGGTTGTGGTTACTTCTGCTCGCAGAGTGAGTGAATTGCAGGCACTTTCATCTAAGACCCACTTTACTGTGTTTCACAAGGACAGGGTTGTACTGCGAGTACGTCCCTCTTTTCTACTTAAGGTAGTATCTGAATATCATTTGAGTCAAAAGGTGGTTCTTACATCTTTCTACCCTCCTCCTCATCCTGGTAAAGAAGAGGAGCGACTCCATCGGTTGGATCCTAGGAGAGCTCTGAGCCTTTACATTTCTAGGATGTCCAGGGTCAGAGAGGATGATAAACTCTGTGTGGGATATCCTGGACACCGATTGGGCCAGGCTGTTGCCAAACCGACCTTGTCCAGGTGGATTATCCTCACCATTACAGAGTGTTACCGATTGGCGGATAAGGACCCTCCTGAAGGGTTGCAAGCTCATTCCACTAGGGGCGTGGCTACTTCCACCGCCCTCCAGCGGGGTGTTCCCATCAGGAATGTGTGATGCCGCTACATGGGTTTCAATCCACACCTTTGTTAAACATTATTCCCTGGATACAATCCATGGTCAGGATATGGCCTTTGGGAAGGCGGTTCTTTATTCCGCAATATAATTGGGTACTCAATTCTTTTCCCTCCTCCATTTACTGGTCCAGCTTTGGGAGTCTGTCAAAGATGTGGAATACGTTGAAGGACACAATGCATTCGAAGAAAAAGTTACTTACCAACCGGTAATGTTCTTTTGACTGGATGTTCCTCCAACATATTCCACATCCCCCTCCCAGCCTGCCCCACAGGAGAATTTCCTATGCGATTGCAGCTTCCGTTTCCGCAAGGCTAAGTGCAGTCAAGCAGGCATGAGACTGGTGCCACATGTTCCGAGTGAAAAACTTAAACTGAGGCTACGGGCGCCGTGCGTCCTATTTATAACATCCGGTGACGTTGCCATCGACGGAGGCCTTCGAGGAATATCCACCCGATGCCATCGACGCAGGACGCCCACTGCCGAAAAAGTTTCCAAAGTAAACAGCTGTGGACATTACATGTCAAAGATGTGGAATATGTTGGAGGAACGTCCAGTCGAAAGAACGTTACCAGTTGGTAAGTAACTTGTTCTTTTGAACTGTATTTGTGTGTTGCTTTATATTGCTCCCTTCTGAAGAAGGCTTATTCAAACTGACTGGTAAATAATTAAATCATTTGAATACTTGTCACTGTAAATCTCTGTGCAACTCACATTCACCCCTCTTTAGATAAACCTGGCTACTCGACCACATTACCAACCTGTGTAGTACAGACTTGTATCAAAGGTTGGGTTCCTATTACCAGGAGGTCAGGGTTGTTGTAGTGCACCCAAAGCGTACTGAATACAATCTTGCCAACAGTATGTAAAGGTTTTCTTATATTTCAGGTTACTGTACCCAGGTTCGATTATCAAAAGATGAGTTGAGTGGAACGTAGGAGACAAAGGGACTTATTCCCAGTGTTACTTTATGGGGAGGTAAGGCGTAGTGGCAGAAAAACTGTGTTTACTTACGCCCATGACTCACATTTTCCCAGATGTTCGTCTGAGGGTCTCTGAGTGGGGGGGGGGACTCACTCATCCGCCGTTGGTTCTAGTGAGTGATGCCCAGGAGTTGCGAGTTTAAGGATTGTTCATGTAAGCAAAACTCTTGGTGCATAGCCATTTTATGGCACTAGCCACGTTTAATAGCCATACACGGTAAATGCAAATGCATACTTAAAATTATGCAGACATTGTAAAAATGTAGCTGCCGCTACCAGTTTGTCCCTGGGCACACATATAAGTAACCAAAAGATTCTCCAGCATGGGTTCTGCCATGGATTCACATGCTCATGAATTTTCCCCGCCACCAGGCTGGGAATCCTCGGTAAAAAGAAAAAAGTTTCACTTTCACTTACAAACTGTATTTCTCCTCTAAACCAATCACTGTCCTCTGGGTCCTACTGTCCACATCCAATGACGGTCATCTCCCTAAGCCCCTCCTCTGGCAGCCATCTTTAGATTTTTACCGCATGCTTCAGTGTTGGGAGTCCTCGAGTGTGCTCTGCAGGCTACTTCTTAAATGTTTTAAGGTTTTTTTCATTGAACGGGTTCTATTTTTGTTCCGCAAAAAGAACCTGTGCACTCTTCTCAACAACTGCCGACAGCAGGGATTGGTTGTTGGTGACGTTCCGCGCCCCTTGTAGGGGGGAAGATCGTCAAAGTTTCCAGAAGGCCATCGGGCCTACTTTGTGCAATCCAACTATGACGGAGGAGGAAGGAAGCTCCCTCTTGAAGTCCTGCACCAAGTGTGGGATTCAAAATGTGTTCGTGGAGGACCAGCACCTGCAATGCCTCTACTGCCTGCATCCGGACCACAAGGAAGAATATGGTGAGATATGCTGCGGCTTCTCCAAGAAGACAACCAAGGAGCAGGGGCATGCCTCGCCCAACGCTGATCGGTCTGAAGAGTGGGCTTCTATGTCCTGTGAGTATGCCTCATATGTGGGGGACCAAGATAAGGGAAAGCGCTGCATGTCTGGGTCCACAGCGGTCGCCACGCAAGCAGGTCCCACGGCAGACAGGGTGCGATCGGCATCACCTTCCTCCTCCATTGCCAGCCGGCTATCGAGCTCCTCCTCGAAGAGAAAGTTGGCCAACCGGGCTAAACTGCGGGAGACACCTGAGAAGCGCAGACGGAGGAGAATAAGGATGAGCTGCCCAAGAAGCCCCGAGCAGCACGCGAAGAGTCTTTGACAATAGAGCTGGTGGTGGCCGCTCTCTCGAAAGCTAAATGGGCTGACCCTGAGAAGGTAGCCCCCGCAGCTCTGAAGGTATCCCTCCCTCCGAGGCGCGAGGCTGCAGTGGTGACTTTGCAGTGGACTGCTGGCACGCTGGGGAAGGGAACACCATCCTAGAACCCAGTTCCAGCCCCTCGGGGTGGAAAAAGAGGAGGGGGGGGGGTAATGGAGACCCCAGATCAATCCCAGGCCATGGCTCAAGCCATGGAAATTTTGTCCACAGACGAGGACCTGGAGTCCCTACACACGAGAACATGGAATAGGACGGCGGTGTGGGACCTAGTGTTCCAATCATGCCAGTTCCTTGGAGGGATGTGTCTCTGGACATCCTATCAACCCTCCACACGTTGATGTCTGAGATCCAGAGGAGAATGCCACAAGGGCCTGTTCCAACGGTCCCCCATACCCCCGACCAACCACCGGCGAAGAGGAAGCGCCATCCGACACCCCCATTTCAGCCTCCACATCTGCATTGGGCCCCCTCTTCCACAGCAGACCCAGACACTGGGACGGATAGGGCCACAATTATATCATTGTCTGAGCGTGCAACGAGTGCCACAGCCTAGAGTGTCCCCACCAGACGCGGTGGGGGTCGTATTCAATGATCGCCAGAGCCTCCGATGTTCCAGCTTGTGCCCGAAGAAATCAGGAAGGAGGGTTTCCTGTCCCAGAGGTGATGGACAAAGAGGAAGACAATCGTGCCGGTGCCCCTCCTAGACGACGTGTGGGAAGAGGGCCTGGCCCTTTTGAAGAACTCTTGCACAGCTCCAGCCAAGCGGAATAGGCTGGAGAAGTACCAGGTACCGGATTTTGCACCAAAGGGCCTGGTTTTGGCGGGCGCAAGGAAACAGTAATCGAACCCCTCCTCAATGTCTTCAGTCCCTCTGGACAGCGAGGATAAGAAGATGGATGCCATGGGGAGAAAAGTGATCTACACCGTGGTGTGCACCATCAAGGTGGCGAACGCACTGGCGATCCGAACAAGGTATGACCGGGAGCTGTGGTACAAGCTGGGCCCGATTTTAGAGTTCCTCCCGGATGACAAGAGGATGGAAGCAATTGCCCTCTTCCAGGAGGGAGAGGTAGCATCGGATCACGCCATCACAGTGGCGCTGGACATGGCCGACAGGGTTTTCCGACATATGGGGAACAGTGTCTGCCTTCGTCACCAAGGCTGGTTGAAGGCCACACATTTCCGCCAGGAGGTCCAAAGGAAGGTACTGGACATGCCTTTCAACGGAGATAACCTTTTTGGGAAGGTCATCGACGAGTCACTAGAGGCCATCGCAGTGGATACAGAGATGGCACATTCCCTGGGCACCCTCCAGCAGCAGCGCATTTCCTTTTGCTCCTCCAGAGGAAAGTCGGGCAGGTCTTCGAAAGGTTTCTCCTCCTCGTACCGCCAGCCTTCCAGATCTACGACCCAGGAAGCCAAGAGCCCGTTCCCAAGCCTACAGTGGAGGAGGGCAGCATCGCTGTTGCCAGCAGCGCGCCGAAAAAAGCCTGAACCAGCCAGTATGTCGGGGCCCCCACCTATGCACTCCAGTGAGAGGCCGGCTGACTAGGTTCGTCAGCGAGTGGGAACCAATCACCACCAACAGATCGGTGCTGGACACTCTCGCCCAAGGACATACCCTGGAATTTCAGCACAGATGGATGTCAGTGGATCCCTCTGGTGGCCCATCAGGAGCAGCACATCCCTCAAGTCTCCGAAATTCAGGATGGTCACGTTGCAGCACGTGCTCGGCCAACTGGAAAGGGGGGATTTCTTGATGTCGCTGGGCCTGGAGGATGCCTACTTCCACGTCCCCATTCACAGGAAACACGGTAGGTTTCTACGCTTTGTAGTGCACGGACAGCACTACCAGTTCAAGGCCCTACCCTTCGGCTTGAAGTCGGCCCCCAGAGTGTTCACGAAGGGCCTGCCACCGGTGGCGGCACATCTGTTTCTATAAGGGATTCACCCATACCTGTACCTCAACGACGGGCTCATCTGGGCCCATTAGCGAGAGTTGGACACTGATCTGGGATTCTCCATCAATTATCCAAATTACTGCTTGATACCATCGCAGAAGACGCTGTTCCTGGGGCCAGACTCAATACATTGTCCTGCATAGCATCGCTCTCGTCGAAGAGGGTAGCGGACATTCAGGGAAAGGTGCAACTGCTGTTGTCCATGAAGACGGCCACTGTGCGGACCATCAAGTCCTTGCACAGCATTGTCATCCTGCATCTACCTCATACGGCCCTGCAGGTAACAGATGCAACCTCTTCAGGAGTTGCTGGACACTCGCTGGGTACGTGTCCGGCAATTTCGCAGACAAGATCACTCTAGATGACGAGTTCCGTCTGGTGATAAGTTGGTGGAGCATCTGCTCCAACATCGCTCAAGACACTAGATTCCAGAACCCTCAGTTCCAGGAAACTGTCACGATGAACGCTTCCCTGGAAGACTGGGGAGCCCACTCCTGATGTCTGCACGCCAGAGGCCTTTGGCTGCCGAAGGAGAATGATTTCCATATCGACATCCTGGAGCTACGGGCAGTGTTCTGGGCCCTTAAGTCATTCCTTCCGTCGCTGAATGGCGAGGTTGTGAGGATCTTCAGACAACACCACCACAATGTACTATATCGGGAAACAAGGGGGCACTCGATCCATGGCGCTTTCCAGGGAAGCGCAGGAATTATTGCGCTGGGCCGTCGGACAAGAAATGTTCCTCGTCCCTCTTCACCCAGCCAGAGTCAAGAACACCATTGCGGATTCCCTCAGCAGGGAATTGCGCTCTTGCCACGAGTGGGAACTACGGCAGGACCAGGTTCACCACGTCTTCACAAAGGGTGGCAGGCCTCTGATCGATCTGTTTGCGACGGCAGCGAACTCCAAATGCTAGAGGTTTGCCAGAAGATTCCACCTGTGGGAAGGGATGTTTCTGTACGCATTCCCTCCGTTGCCTCTCCTGCTACGAGTCATCAATATACTCGGACAGTGTTGGTGCAGGATGATATTCATCGGCCTGGCGTGGCCGAGGCAGATTTGGTATCCAGACCTTCTCAGCCTGTCAGCGTCGCCTCCGATTAAGCTACCAGCGGTCCCGGGTCGTATCGCCAGAGAAGGAGGTGCAATCCTGCATCGGGACCCAACCTGAGGGCTTGGCGGCTGCTGCTGCCCTTAAATTTGGAGGATATGAGTTACATACGGACTGCAGGGAGGTCCTCGCCAAGGCGTCGTCGACTTTGATGTGCTACGGTCACAAGCAGAAGCGTTTTGCTATATGGTGCCGGTCGCAGAAGGATTACCCCTCTGATGGTCACGCCCCTGCAGATTCTTCGATATTTGCTATCCTAGGCCATGGCTGAACTGGTGCACGCCTCGATCAAGGTAGATCTGGCAGCTATCTCCCGCTACACCAGGTCTCCAGGAAGATCTTCACTTTGGTCTCAACTCGTCAAGGAATTCCTCAAAGGACTTTCTCATTCTTTCCCGCCGGTGAAGGCTCCTGCCCCAGCGTGGGAATTCAACGTGGTTCAGACGAGGCTCATCTGTGTCCCCTTTGAGCCTATGCATTGGGCCCCTCAAGTTCCTCTCGTGGGAAAAGGCTTTCCTGGTGGCCATCACCTCTGCTAGAAGGCAAAAAAATATATAGATCATGGAGGTCTATGAGACCTGAGGGAATCAGCGGGCTGGTCCCATGCCTGTGGGCCTGCCCCCTTCATTCCCCCCGTGTCCCCAGGAGGGGCAGATACTTTATGCTTCCCTGGTGGGGGCAAAATTAGGGTATAGGAAAGAACTGGGACTGTGCTGGGCCTTCCTGGAACCACTGCTGAGCTTGGGGACGTTCAATCCACATGGGAGACAGCCGTCCAAGGCCAGGTACATCACCCCGACCATCCTTAAGCTCTGGCTGGTCTGCATTGCAGCGTCTCCCTCCAGGAAAGGTTGGAAACCCTACCAGGGCTCCCTGGGACTTCCGCTGTGCTTGGAGACGGTAGGCTCACATGGGAGACGGATGCCCAAGGCCGTGGATATCACCTCCAACCATCCTGGAGTTCTGGCTGGGCTGCATTACAGCTTTTCCTTCCCGGGAGTTATTGGCACACTGCCGGGGGCTCCGTTGTGGGGAAAAGCTGTAACACAGGCCAGCCAGAGCTCCAGTTTGGTTGGGGGTTTTGGGGACCCTGCCAGGGCCTGCTAGACATACTACTCCCCGAATTCACAGCACATTGATTGCTGTTCACACATGAAAAATCTTGTCTGTTGCCTCTTAGTTGTTTTACGTTGTCTTTAGAATTCCGCTTTGAATTGTTTCACAATTGAACTGGCTGTTTTGACAAACCTCCACAGAGGTTGGGTTTGTTGCACACACACCATTTTCAACTTTGTCTCGAGCATTGGTGGTAAATGCTGTTTTAAAGCATTTATGTTTATGTTCTGTTATGGTCCAACAAACCATTGATGTCTATTCTCTCTCTGTAAATTGTGTTGTGTTTTTGACTCATGCAATTACAACATAAAAAGTCCTCTAGAGATCTTTCTCTGTGATAACAATTTCAAAGTCATTTTTTCAAACCAATTGTGGGAGCCCTTCGTGTATGAGTACCCTTGAACCTATTAATTGGTGTATTTTGTTTTTGATTGACTTGACAACATAAAAAATTGGTTCTATCCAGGGAGGGGGCAGGAGGATTTGCACTCTCTGGCGATGGTCATCCCCAATGCCAAAAGGGGCATCCTCGCCCATGTGATCATCCCCCGTGCACCACCCCAGCGGGACTATTGTACTGTGGATGCACCGCCCTGCCCCCATGGGAAAGGTCTCTCCCCCTAGGGGGAGAAGGGACAACATGCTTGGATTAGTCACAATCCCTTGTAAATGAGTTTTCCTTATGATGCTAGCTGTATATACATTTATTTAAAAATTGTCCTATCACTGTCCAAACTGCACAGCACATTCTGAATGAAAACATCTTATTTCATTGGTAAAATATTAAACCTGCTTCATTCTCTTTTGTCGTTTTCAGAGGGGTGTCGGACAGAAATTGTGCCAAATGAATGTACAGTGTTGATCCTCTTCTAACAGAATACATGTTTTACAGGTATGCCTGGACAATTGCGCAGTGCCGGATCTGTGGAAGCCACATGGGTTGGAAATTTACAGCCACTAAAAAGGACATGTCGCCACAGAAATTCTGGGGTTTGACCCGATCTGCTCTGCTGCCAAAAATTCCTGAAGTAGAGGATGAGAATGGCCAGGGAAGGACCCCTCTTCTCTGTCTGTAATCTGCTGTTGGGATCAGCAGTGTTTTTTGACCAAGTCCGCTTAAGAAGTTCCTACTGCTGTTGTCCCCTGCAACCCAGATCCAGCTCAGTACCCTGGAGGCACTGAGAACCGGAGCGTTTGAACAATTGGAGGGCAGAAGTGCTGGTCCATAGTAAGAGGATATAACCATGCAGATAGAGAAGTGTGCTGGTTCTAGGAACCTTGAACATATCTACTGCAAGGTAGCTCATTGCTGTGGTCCAGATAAGAACATGCAAAGTTTATCACCAGCCAAAAAAAGACAGGATGATGAAGGCATGCAAGCAAAGAAAGACTGAACTATATGTTTATATGTGTGCATGGGGACAGTTTGTTCAAATGGCTGAATAAGAAATGATCTCTTCTGATCAGACTTGTACGTAGGGGTTACCGGTGAAAAACAAAGGTATGCTTAATTCATTGATCTGTAAGAGTTAAAACGAGTCTACATGCAAAATAGTCTGCCTCTACCTCCTCGCCTTTTGCTCCCACCTCTGCCAAATATTGAAAAAGCACCATGTCCTAGTGCACTTTCCACCTCCATTACCCCTTGTAAAGATTTTATTAGAATACATAAATCCAATTTATTGTACAGTAGTTTAATATACTGTGACCTTTATTTGTGGGCGCCCAGGAAAACGGGTTTCAAGCATGTAAAGCAGGGCGAGGCTTTGATACTATTTCAGGTGAGTGATACCAAAGCTGCAGTTTTCTGTCTTTGCTGTTTGCTGCAATATTGGTAAATCATGCCCCTTTTAACCAAGTGGTTGTGTTATTTAACATCCTTACCTTTTTCGTGTGATTTGTAGTTGCAAATTTGCATTGCAGATGTGTACGTGTGGTGGTCAGACCATAGTCTGCGTGACGGAATATTCAATTCTTTGGTGGTAGAAGGTGGGGTGAAGTAGGTCTGCTTCCAAAAAAGGAAGCAGCATGGTGGTAGATGTGTTAATTGTGGCACACATCAGGCTTTGAGCTGAGAAAGACGTCTGTGAGAAGGTAGCAAATGGACCTTACAGGGTGTCTGGTGTCTCATCTTTACAGCATGTACTACTTCTAAAGGTGGCTGTGCCCAGGGGTGCAATGTGTTAGTGGATTGGTAAACTGGCACCCCATCATGAATACAGTCATCTCTTCTGCTGTGAGAGGCCCAGCAGGTGTGACTGAGCAAATCACATCTGCAGCCTATTGCATTCAATTCTAAAAGATGGTTGTAAAGTAATTTTTATTTTTATTTTTCTTAGATACGTTTCAAAATGTGCCTGGTAGTTATGCATACTGGACTGCAGTAGGTAACCCCTGCTTTGGCATTGCTTTGAGTTTGTCATTGCACTGTTGGGGCTGTCTTCTAACGTTTATTGCATTTCTGTAGCAGGCCATATCAAAGTTCTTTGTTCAAGAGGATTTAAGAATATGATATACATAGGACTTTTCATGCATTGGAGAGTAATGTGGAGTAGTCCTAAAAAAAAAACATTGCAATCACTTCCCCTTCTCACCATGAGAAACCACTGCTACATTTGATAGATGCTTTCCACAGAGGTACATCCCTTAGGCAGGGTTTTGTTCACACCCTGTATAGAACGTGCCGCTGTGCTATTGTGGCAAGTCTTGACATTTTCTCAGCCTGTTATTTTTATTTGTTGTATTAATTGGGTAGAATAATCTAGCTGATCTCAGTTTTGATCTTCTTATGATTCGCAGGAATAAAGTTTCTGAAGACATGATGATTTAGCATTTGTTGACTGTGAGCCCAGCCCTACACATTCCACGCAGGTTGAGACTTTGAGGTGCAAAGAAATGTTCATGGTTAATACATTGTGTATTTCGCTAATATTTAGGATTTCGATAAAACTGCATGCACAATGCAGGAACGTGCTCTGTCATCCTTGACACTACAAAAGCTGCACTTAGAGCATTACTTGCACAACTGTGTACATGATCTTAACCTAGACTCTACATGGCCTTCTTTGCCCACACCCCAACAACTTGGAGTCTTCCACATCTCCCAGAGACCGCACTGCATAACGCTCATTTTACTCACATTCCCAGTGTGACAGACCTGTTACTGGAAGTCCTACCAGCAAACGTCAATATAAGAAGGGAATTTCTGTTTATAGGTTGTGGGCTATATTTACCCACTGTTAAGGATTTCAATCAAGCGACACACACCTTGGTCTTGGCTTATTATGTAGCACACAATTGAGATGCTTTTCTCCTTATTTTATGCAGATTCAATTTTGAGATGGTACAACACTCATATCACACCCCCTTTTCAAATACCCCAGGTCACAATGGACCATGAACCAGGCAGGTTGGTAAAATGCAATATTTATTTATTTTAAAATTCAAAAGAAATCATACACTTTATATTATGGGGCAGCAATCACTGATGGGGTTATAATTGCAATGAGAATTTGAGCAATTCACTGGGTTTAACCTTCTAGTGGAACAGATACACAGCACAGCAGAATAGGAGCACTTTTAGATTTAGGAGACAGAGCATCCAAGTTAGAATTTCCCCAAGTTCGAATCAATTCTGAGTGGATAAACAGAAGCAGCATGTAATCAGGAATAAGAAACGGGAAACGGAATCCAAATCTGACCTTCCCTCCCCAAATAAGAGAAAAACCCCTTGCAATGTTATGAAAAATAAATAATGAATGTGTGTGAAAAAACCTTGAAGCAAATAGAATTCCTCACTAAAGCATCAATGCAAAGACACTAACAATCACAGAGAATGGATTACCAAAAACATACAGTTTGAAAATGAATGGAAAGTTTAAAACTGATTGCAGTAAAATAACGCATGTAAAAGTTGCATTTTTTTCAATTACCACCTTAAATTACCCAAACGGTTTTTAATAAAAACGGGTGAAATACTCTGATTTGGAGTGCGGTGGGCTGGGGGATAGAGGTATATCACAGGGATATTCTGGAAGTGAAAGTGTGGGCCTGATTCTTGGAAGTGTTTTATAATGGCGCAATCCCATAGGAAAACGTTCCATGAATTAGGCCCCAAGTCTCTAGCTGGTAAATTTAAGGAGTTATACAAGATATAAAAAGGTGCGCTTTGAGTAAAATGAAGCCGTGAAATAGGAAAGGAAATCAGTTGTGACAAGAATAGTTTTACTTTAAACTACAGTATTCAGGCTCAGCCACCAAAGAGGGACACAGTAAGATCCAGGGTTGATTCGCGACTTCAACCCAGTCACCCCAGCACCCAACCCTGGCAGACTCAGTCCAATCACTCGAAATATGACAAATGGCTTAGGATTACACAAGACAAAATTACTAAAGAGATGGTGCTAGCACTAGAAATCAAGGGCAGGGTTGCGCGGATAATTCTGACAGTTTTACAAGTTATCAGGATAAGGAAACGATGGCTTAGGGAGTGGGATGAGGACCAAGGCAAGACAAGGTATACTTTGGGTTTCTATGGGGTGGTGATTTATACTCGGTCCACTTTTAATTTGGGGATTGTTGGACAGTCAATAGGGTCTGGTCACTACACGGAGGCGCGTCTGGCACACAGCTGGGCAGTTCTGGTCACCGGATGGCACTTCTAGACTGTCAATTCTGGTCACTGGATACTAAAGGTCAGCTGCATGGCAGGATTTCAGGATTGCAGGATGGCATCAGGCATACAGTTAGTGGGCTGCAAGCCAGGTTGGTTCAGGATGCAAAAGGTACCACAGCTTTCCCCTTTTTAATGGGAGATTAGTGGGTTTTCAGATTTGAGACCTTGGTGGGAATAAGAGCACTGCTTGGGTTTTGCAGTGGGCCCTGGAGTATGGTCAGCAATGCTTTGGCCTTGTAGTTGTGGTCCGGAATCTGGATGATGAAATGGAATAGGAACGCAGCGCAGGAACTTCGGGAAGAGTGTCAGTCCAGAGTCTTGTCGGGGACTTTTATTTATAATACATAGCGACATCATCGAAGTATATGGCTGGGTCTGTTAACCACGCCTCTACCAACTGGATTGGGCAATCAATGTTGGCTGCTTCTCCTGGGATGTGACTCAGTTTAGGGGTTGTCCTTTTATGAGGTGAAAAGACTTCCCGCAGACCTTTTTGGCAGAATCAGTCATAACAGAATGTACACACTTGTACAGTTATGGCATATTACCCAATGACATGATCAGGTTAGATATTTTATGCAGACCATTCCACTCCAACTCTGTGAGACATTGTTTCTCCCCTCTGATACATTTGGGTAATTTTGAGTATGGAAAATTCGGCCTAAAATTCCATAACTTTATACACGTGTAGTTTATCATAGGGGATGTACGTATAAAAATTTGCATTGGCATCATGGATACTTTCCTTGTAATCCCTAATTCTTTGCCATTTCTATTCCGAAGGTGTCAGTGACTTCTACAATGTCTCAAATTATAAAACACAAAATCACTTTTAAACTGCGAGATTTTTACATTTCTCCAGCATGGGGTCTGGCATGGATTCACATGCTCATGAATATTCCCCGTCGTCAGGCTGGGAACCCTCGGTAAAGAAAAAATCAGTATCAGTTTTGTTTCTGATCTGTCTTCCTTAGTAGTAACCAATCACTGGTCTCTGGGTCATACTGCCCCCAGCCAATGACTGCCCTCTCCATAAGCCCCGCCTCTGGCAGCCATCTTCAGATTTTTACTGCACGCTCAAGTGTTGGGAGTCCACGTGTTTAGCTCTCAAGCTTTTTGCTGCGTTTTACACACTTTTTCAACGAGATTTTCTCATTTTTCGGTCAAATAGAGCCTCAAGCTCCACCGTTTCTACATCCGATCAACAGGTACCCGTTTTGGATTTTTCTACGCCCCTCAAGGGTGAAGTTTTCGTCGAGTTACGCTTCTTGGAGTAGTCCAGAAGTTTCTGTGGCCTACACCTGACATGGCCCCGGAGAAAGGTAGCTCGACGCCCGGAAAGCTGTTCAGGGTTTGCCCTGGATGCTAGCTGGAGAATGTGTTCAAAGAGGACGAGCATTCGAAGTGACTCTACTGCCTTCATGAGGACAAAACGCACGTGGAGAAGGACTGTGCGTTTTGCGGGAACATGTCGGAACGGACCATCCAGGATCAATGTCTCCAACTGGCTGGAAGGAAAGAGCCCGTCGGGTGAGAAGAAGTCTGAGCGGTCTTCTAAATCCTGTGAGGGCGCCCCGGCGACGGGGGCCCAACAGAAGGCAAAGCACCGCGAGTCCGCGGGCACCGGGAGCGCCGAACGGTCGGGCACCACGGCTGCCAGGCAGGGCGCACCCTCTCCAGCACCATCAGCCACGAGCCAATGCTATGGCTCAGGGAAGAGGAAAGCTGAGAACCCGGCAAAGCTTCTGGAGAGGCCCCGGTCGATCTCGAAGGATCAGAGTTTCTCTGCCACTGCGGAGGGACGCCTCCTTCAGGCCCATCGAGAAGACCCCTGTGAAGACCGTGGCGGAAAAAGAGGGGCGGGGGCGTGGCCATTGTGGACACGGACACAGGAACTGGTCGAAGTCTTGGAGGGCCTTGATGAGGACGTCGAAGAGGCCCGGTCCCACGGGAGGGATCCCGACGAAGGACGACGAGAGCGACGGCGACACTGGTGAGGTTCCTAGTCAACCGTCGCGCCCGTCGCTTCCGAAGCCGCAGGACAACTCTGCGGCCATTTTGTTGGCAATACAATCCTTATGTTAAAGATAAGGATGAGATTGCCCCTACCACCGATGGAGGAGCCAGAGCCAGGCCCGTCGGGAAGTCCCCCAAACAAGAGAAGACAGACCCATCCAGCCCCGCCTTTTCAGCCCTCGCGGCCTGCTCAACCTTTGCCCACGTCCCTCGTACCTGGGGATGACATGGGAAGGGACACGGCCACGACAGGTACGGATGACGACAGCAGTGACGACGGGACAGAGCTCCCATCGCCTCCAGCCCGGGCCTCCCCGCCCGAAGAGATTGGTTCTTTCCACGCTATGATCGCCAGGGCATCTGAGCTTTTCCAGCTCTGCCCCGAAGAAAGGAAGGAAGGTTTCCTTTACCAAGGGCGCGAGGTCAAGAGGAAGACAGTCCTCGCCGTGCCTCTGTTGGATGACATCTGGAACGAGGGTCTCACCCTTCTCAAGAACCCATCTACGACGCCTGCCAAGAGGGATCGGTACGAGAAGAAGTACCGGGTCCCTGACGCGGCCCCTTTGTGCCGTAGGGCGCAACCGACCCCTGACTCGGTCATCTCAGCGGCAGCCAAGAAGAAAGTGGGGGGGGGCGCATCGGCCTCAGCGTCAGCTTCCCTGCCGGACGGCGAAGGAAAGAAGCTGGATGCAATGGGACGACGAGTTATCTCGTCGGCGGCTACAACGATTAAGGCGGCCAACGCCCTCGCGATCGTGGCCCGCTACGACAGGGAGTTATGGTACAAGATCGCCCCCCTGTTGGACTTCCTACCGGACGACAAGAGGGCTGAGGCCCTGGAGATCTTGCAGGAAGGGGAGGTGGCGTCGGACCACGCCATAACGGTGGCAACGGACATTGCCGACACCGGTTCCCGCCAGCTAGGCAACGGCGTTTGCCTCAGACGACGAGGGTGGCTCAAGGCGACGGATTTCCGCCAGGACGTACAAGCCAAGGTTTTGGACATGCCGTTCGATGGGAACAACCTGTTTGGGAAGACAGAGGATGAGTCCCTCCAAGCCATCAAGGCAGACACGGAGACAGCTAAGGCCCTAGGAGTTCTCCAGCAACGAAGGCCGTCCTTTCGGAGTTCCGGAGGCAAGCACGGTGCCTCCAAGGGATTTGGCGGTAGCTCCTCTACATACAGCCAAGCGGCCCGCTCCTCGTCGCAGGAAGCCTATAGAGGACGAGGCAAGTCGGGTGGACCCCGCCGTCTTCGCCAGGGAGGCCAAAGCGGCAAGGCGCCCTCCAAGCAAGATTGAATCGACCGTGGCATCGGGTCCCCACAGAAGCACCCCGGTGGGAGGCCGGCTGGCAAAGTTAGTCAGTGTGTGGGAGTCCATCTCCACCGACCATTGGGTGCTGGATGCCCTGGCCCAGGAGCACGCCCTCGTATTTCTAAAAAAGTGCCCCTGCATTCCTCCTGTGGCCAGGAAGGAAAACCACGTCCCTCAACTACTGTTGGAGGTAAGGGCGATACTCAAGAAAGGTGCCATCGAGCTTGTCCCAAAGAGGCTCCGGAGTATACTCGAGGTACTTCCTCGTGAAAAAGAAGACAGGAGGGTGGCGACCCATCCTAGACCTGCGACGACTGAACAAGTACATCAAGGCACAGAAGTTCCGGATGGTCACCCTCCAGCACGTGCTGGGACAGCTGGAGGAGGGCAATTTCCTGTCGTTGTTGGATTTCGAGGATGCATACTTTCACATTCTCATTCTAAAAGGACACCGGAAGTTCCTCAGGTTCGTGGTCCAAGGGCGGCACTACCAGTTCAAGGCTCTCCCGTTCCGATTGAAGTCGGCACCCAAGGTTTTCACCAAGTGCCTTGCTCCAGTGGCGGCGCGGCTGTGCCTGCAGGGGATCCACATCCACCCCTACCTGGACGATTGGCTCATCCGCACAAGGACAAGGGAGCTTGCTGTAGAACACACAGCGAAGACCGTCCAGCTGCTCACGAACCTGGGGTTCTCCATCAACTTCCCCAAGTCCCACCTGGTCCCCGCTCAAGTCGCACTGTTTCTGGGAGCCAAGCTCGACACAGTGGCGCATCTGGCCTCGCCGTCGGAGGAAAGGACCAAGGCCATCCTAGGCAGGGTGAGGTCCATCGAGTCCCTCCTCGGGGATGATGTTCTCTTGCATTTATCTCGTGCGCCTGTGCAGGCTGCAGATGCGCCCTCTTCAGGAGTTCCTCGACGCCCGCTGGACTCGAGCGATGGGCAGCTTCGAGGACAGGATCCCTCTCAACGAGACCTTCCGACGAGCGATCCGGTGGTGGGGCACCCATGCTCATCTAGCAGCAGGGACAGACTTTCAGACCCCGGCCCTCCAGGTGACGACGGATGCCTCCCTGGAGGGGTGGGGAGCACACACCGGAGATCTTCACGCGAGAGGCCTTTGGCTCCCGGAGGAGAAGCCGCTCCACATCAACATCCTGGAGTTCCGGGCAATGTTCTGGGCCCTCGGGTCCTTTCTCCCGTCCCTCAAGGGAAAGGTGGTGAGGATCTTCACAGACAACACCACGACGATGTTCTACATCCGGAAGCAGGGCGGAAACAGATCCCCAGCCCTATCCAGGGAAGCCCAGGCTCTGTGGCATTTGGTCGTTGCCCATGGGATGTTTCTGGTGCCGTTTTATCTGGCAGTAATGAACGCCATCGCCGACTCACTCAGCCGAGAGCTGCGCTCGTGCGACGAGTGGGAACTACGCCAGGATCAAGTGGACCGACTCTTCCAGCGATGGGGCAAACCCCAGATCGACCTGTTCGCGACGGTGACGAACTCCAGTGCCAGTGGTTCACCAGCAGGTTTCCCCAACCGAGGAGCATGGGCGATGCTTTCTCATTCCCCTGGGACGGCCTGTTACTTTATGCGTTCCCTCCGTTGCCGTTGCTGCTCCTTCTCATCAACCAGCTCCAGAGGTCACGGTGCAGGATGATCCTCGTCGCAACGGCGTGGCCGAGGCAGATCTGGTTCCCGGACCTTCTGGACTTGTCGGCGTCCCTACTGGTCAAGCTGCTGACGGACGCAGATCTTCTTTCCAGAGAAGGAGGCGCCATCCTTCATCACGACCCAGAGTCGCTGAACTTGCAGGCCTGGCTCCTGCAGCACTAGAGTTTGGAGGGAACGATATCCCGGCTGACTGCAGAGAGGTTCTTGTAAAAGCCAGGGCGTCCTCAACTCTCAAGTGCTACGGACATAAGTGGAAGAGGTTCTCTGTCTGGTGCCGTGCACGGAAGATTAGCCCTCTGCGGATTACGGTCCCTCAAGTACTGCCATACCTACTGTCGCTGGCCAAGGCTGGACTAGCTCTCCCTTCCATCAAGATACATCTGGCTGCGATCTCCCGATACACCAGAACTACGGGACGGGCGTCCTTGTGGTCTCATCGCCTGGTGAAGGAATTTATGAAGGGACTGTTCCGATCGTTCCCACCGGTGAAGGCTCCTGCCCCGGCGTGGGAGCTAAACGTGGTGCTGTCTAGGCTCATGGCAGCCCCATTCGAGCCTCTGCATTCGGTGCTGTTGAAGTTCCTGTCGTGGAAGACTGCTTTTCTTGTGGCCATCACCTCCGCACGACGAGTGGGAGAGATCCAGACCCTATCCTGCAAGCCTCCATACTTGACTTTTCACGACACAAGGGAGGTGCTGAGGACGCACCCCTCCTTTCTGCCCATGTTGCCGTCGAACTTCCATCTCAACGAGCCCTTGGTGTTACCAGTTTTCTTCCTGTCGCCTTCTTCGCCGGCCGAGAGGACTTTGCACTCGCTGGATGTGGCTAGAGCGCTGAAGTTCTACGTGGACCGCACGAAGAGTTTTCGGAAGATGTCACAGCCGTTTGTGAACTTTGGGCATGTGAACCAAGGGAAGGCTCTCTCGAAGGCTTCCATTTCCAGATGGCTCTCCGGCTGCATCATGCACCGTCACCGGTTGGCAAACTGACCGTTGCCCGGCCGTCCGAGAGCCCATTCAACCAGAGCGATCGCTGCTACCACAGCGTTCTTGTCTGGTGTGCCCCTGCTGGACATCTGCAGGGCTGCTACGTGGAGGTTGACGCACATCTTCGCGAGATTATACTGCGTAGACCGGGATTCCTGGGAGGAGTCCAGAGTCGGCCAAGCAGTGCTGCGCAACCTGTTCGCCTGAAGACCTGGTGGGAAGGTAAGAGTTGCTTAATGTTGATTTTATGTAATGCTTAATGTTGAGCCTTTTGCCACCCCCGTGGTTGTGCATGTGTGTACTGCTATGTATTCTTATATTCATGAGCATGTGAATCCATGCCAGACCTCATGCACGAGAAGGTACAAGTTACTTACCTGTAACTTGTACTCTAGCATGGGTCTGGCATGGATTCACATGCAAACCCTCCCTCCTACCCCTCTGCGGCTCTTCACTTGGTCATACTTCCACTTTACGTGCTACCAAATCTGAAGATGGCTGCCAGAGGCGGGGCTTAGGGAGAGGGCAGTCATTGGCTGGGGGCAGTATGACCCAGAGATCAGTGATTGGTTACTACTAAGGAAGACAGATCAGAAACGAAACTGATACTGATTTTTTTTCTTTACCGAGGATTCCCAGCCTGACGACGGGAATATTCATGAGCATGTGAATCCATGCCAGACCCATGCTGGAGAACAACAGTTACAGGTAAGTAACTTGTGCCTTTTACAAAGTCTTGCTGCAGAGATAAGTCTTTAAAATGAATTTACAAAATAGTCTTTGGAAGCAAATGGCAGTCCTTTGTCCTGCACTGGACCAATTTTTTTGTTTTTCAGCTACCACCAACTGTCACTTCCCCCAAAGGGAGGATAGGTTCTTCCAGCTTAATTGAAGGTTTATTGCCCCTTATCCACTTCGCACTTTGATGTCCCAGTATTTCTATTGAAAGAGGCCCCTGCCCAGACTGAAGTTTCTTTGTCCTGGTCAGTCAGTTTTCCAACCTAGCAATTATCACTTTTGTGTCCTGGAAGTTTATGGTGGCTCCCTTCCTTGGGGGAGGCCTTAGCTCTGCCAACTTGAATAACTTGTTTTTGGAAGCTTGCAAAATCTAGCCAAATCAGTTTAAAACCTTTTATTTGGTCCTGAATAAAAAAAAAACAAGCCTGAGGAATAGAAATCGCCAATATGTGTTTCCCAGCAGCCAACCCCTTCTCATTGCTAGGCACAGACACGCTTTGATTCAACATATTACTTAACTGGCATTTATTTTTCTTTGGTTCGCAAAGCCTACTTTACACATGTGGTGAAAACAGCTAGCATTTCATTTCAAATTTCATTTTGCCATCTGACTTCCCAATACTGTCTTGCAGCCATAGTTGGTTTCTTGCACACCACAGTCTGTACAAGGCAAAGGTCTCCTGGAATGGACATGTGCACAGAGCTATGATTTCTTTTGCAGGGTTTATTCCTTTGATACTTTGTAGCACAAAATAAAGTGTTTCCCGTGCACGGCAGAGTGAAGTTTCTTGGGCGTTTTTTTTGTTTTTTTATTCTTTTTTCAATTGGCTTAACAGGGCCTGTCATTCAGAAATCATGCCTGGATATGCTTGAGGCACAGCGAGATATACTGGGCATGGCAGGGCCTTATTGATCAGTGGTTTAAGAAAGAACAGATGAATTGGCATCAAAGCAGCATTTTTTTAAAGATGAAAAAGTTTCCTTTTCAATGGGGCTTTTGGGGTTTGCAGCAAAGCAACGCTGCTTTTTCACTTTCTTCCTTTTGTATATGTCAGAACACACTGGCACGCTCTGTGTTCCCTGGTTCCATCCTGCCTGATGTGTGCTTGGCAGGACAATGCAGCAATTTCTATTGTTGCTGCAAACGCAGTTTTGAGGCTATGGCGCTCACAGGAGCCAGTGCAGCCAGTTTGCTGTATCTGCGCAAATGCAGCTTGGTGATGTGGAGAAATACTGTTGAGTGGGTCAATATATCCCACACCACTCAGCTGTACTCCCTTCCATAGCCAAGCTGCACTTCAGGTGAAACCGCAAAATGGCTGCGCTGGCTCCTGTGAACACCACTGCATCACACCAAAACTGCGTTTTCAGATACAAAAAGGTGGCTGCACCATCTTGCCAAGCAAATATTGGGCAGGCTGGAACAAGGGGGCACACTGAGAAAGCCTGCCAGGGTGTTCTTAAATGTACAAAAGAAGGGGTGAAAAGGCAGGGCTCCTTTGCTGCATGCCCAAAGTTCCCATTGAAAAAGGGAAATATTTACATTTTAAAATGATGCAGCTCTGATGCTCTTTTTCTTCTGTGCCTCATCACAATACTTTTATTAATGAGACCTTGCCATGCTTATCCACATTCACATTATGCTCCAGCAGACAAGAGCAGTATTCCTGAATGACAGGCTGTTCCTTAGATCTGAAGAAATCAAAAAAAGCTGTATTTCAGCTAAACAGGAAACGCTTTACTTTTTGGCTACAAAATGTCGAGGATCAATGGGTCAAAAAGGCCCTGGCTCTCTGGGCCTATGTCAATTTCAGTGCATCTGTGTTTTAACCCATTGCTGCATACAAGAAGCTAACTATGGCTACAAAACAATGTGGGATTTCAGAGGGAAGAGAAACAGATTTGCAAGATAAATGTCAGCAGTCACAACACATTTAAAATGTACTTTTGCAAACTAAAAAAAAAAACTTGTTTAAAGGTGTATGTTGGATATGGCCCTGCCCTTATCTAGCAATGTGAAGGGATTTTGTGCTGTGAAACACACATGGGAGATCTTATTCAACAGGCTTTATTCTGATGTATAACAAAAAAATAAGGAATTCAAGTTCATTTGCTACATGAGGGAAATTGGCCCCAAACAGGTTTCTGCTTGGGGGTTGCCAGCAACAGAAGGCCCCTCACAGTAGATGCTAGAACACACAAGTGATAATTGCTACCGTGGCAGACTTTCGTCTGGGCTGAGGCCTCTTACAATGGAAGTTCCGGGACACCAACCTGTGAAGTGGAAGCAGCCATAAACCTTCAATCAAACTGGGAAAACCCCTCCCCACACTGGGCTGAATTGACAGTTGGATGTAGCTAAAGAGAAAAAAATGCTCCCGGTGAAGGACAAAGGATGCCCATTTGTTTTAAAAGACTATTTTATTAAGAAACTTTTAAAGACTGTTATTTATGCAACCGAAATTCGCAGGAAAGTTTTAATGTAATTTTGTGGGTTTTAATTTAAGACGTCGTAGCCTTCACTGCCACCTTGGGAACAGAAATGGCAGAGAATTGGGTATTCTGAGGAAAGTGTACATGATGCCAATGTAAAATTCAATACTGACATGCCTAATGATGATCCATACACACGTGTAAAGTTATAGAATTTTCGGCTGAATATTTCACACAAAAAATGACTCAAAATGATTAGAAGGGCGAAACAATGCCTTACAAATCGTAGAGTTAGAGGGGCATGTAAATATGTAACCTGCTTATGTAATTTGATAAAAGGCCCCAACTGTACAAATGTGCCATTTATGGCAAAACTGGATTTTAGCTGAAGTAACTGTGGGAGGTTCTGGACATTCTAAAACTTGCATCATAAATCTGACGACATGCCCTTGAAACCCAACCAGCTGAGAGGAAGGCGGTAACCCCTTAGCAATCCAGTTGTTTAGAGGCGTGCTTAGCTAGGGAGAAGCTGTGGTATTCTTTTGGGTAGCATTATGAGACCAGTCCAGCTTTTTGCCCACTAACTGCATGCCCGCTGCAACCCAGCCAGCCCGCTGTCCTGATTATCCGGTGACCAGACAGGACCAGCTGTTGTTCTGCTCGGAGAGTCCGCCGCTACTTGGTAACCCGAGCCCTGGAGTCCAGAACCCGGTTGACTGTGCCTAATCCCAAATTTAAGAGCGGACTCTGAGTATCCCCCGCCCCCTAACACATGGTCTACCCCATCTTGACTTTTGTCTTTGTTCCACTCTCTAAGCTACCCTATCTATACATTGATAACTTGTATAGACTGTTCTAATTCTCTGTGCACCCTGTTCTTGTTTCATAGCGTTCACGCAATTCTTTCATTCTCCTCATCTTGTAACTCATTAGTAATATTTGGAGTAATTCAAATTAATTCCCACATAGATCAGAACCCAGCGGGAAAAGGTTGACGTTGCGAATCAATCTTTCAATGTACCGTGACTTTCTTTAACAATATAGTCTAAATAATATAACTTAAGGAAAATTTGCCTTTTATTTTCAAACTGATTTTTCTCTTTTGAACTGCTCTAATTTCCTAAAAACCTTATTCTACCTTCCAAATCTCTCTCAATTCACCAGCTATAGCCCTCCTTTCACTTCTGTATTGTCCCAGTGCAATACATCGATCACCCTGCCCAAACACTGCATTCTGATTCAGTGTTTTTCACCTGTTTTTGGAAAAAACATTTTGGCGTTTAAAACTGCAAACTAGAAAAAAATTAAACTTTTCCAAGTGTGAATTCGGCTGCACTGGGTCTTCAATTTCAATCTGATTTGTGAACTGTATGCTTTTGTAATACCTTACCTTATGGTTGATAGTGATATAACATCCCTAACATATGTATATCCTTAGTTAAACACACACATAATTATTTATCAACATCCGAGTGTTATTTTAGGCCTTTGCATAGGATTTTTGCCTCTTTTGTGAAGGATGGTTGGATTTTGATTGTTTGCTGCCTCTTATCCCTGACTACCTGCTGCCTCTTTCTATCCACTCAGAGTTAGATTATTTGTGGCTTGAGGGAACATTGCAGGGGGAAACCTTAACTTTGGTGCTATCTATCTTAATTCAATAAGTGCACATATTCATTTGTGCTTTGGTTATGTTCTACTAGAAGGTTAACCAGGTGCATTGCTTTCATTTCCATTGTCCTTATCACCCCATTGGCGATTGCTGCCTAATATTAAAATGTGTGTGAATTTAAAAAAAAAATATTGTATTTTCACCAAACGGCCTGGTTCATGGTCCATTGTGACCTGGGGTATTTGTAAAATGGGGTGAGACACGGGTCGGGTACCGGCTCAATTTGAATTCATTGAAATTAAAGAAAAAGCATTCCTATTGAGCACCACATCTCAGGCTAAGACCAAGTGTCCTGGTCCAGTGTGTGACACCCGATTGGAATCCTCAACAAGGTAACCATACATGCCACAGTTTGGTCTGAATGTTTTCTTTCAATGCTCTGCACTCTACCTTACCTGTAGAAATAACAAAAACAATTAAAAACTGTGATTCACAGGATCTCTTCACTTCTCCCCAGAGGGGAGCCCTTCTTATTGAGGCTAGGGAGGTGAGCCTGCTATGCTACAATCCCCGTAAGGGTGGCGGTCAATGGGACCTCACAGGGAGAGACTCGCCTCTCAGGGAAATGGACTCTCGATATGTCCTGGAACTTCCTGTGACCTCACATGGGGCGGTAACTATAACATCAAAGAATCAAAACCTCCCCTCCAAACCAGTAACTATTTGCTAGTGTAACGTTATCAGTAATCAACCTTCACCAACCACTCATATTGTGAGGAAGACAACGAATGGGAGAACCATGAAGAATAATCACTGGTTGGTAGCCAACCACACTGAGACGAAGATGGAGCAAAGCATGATGGATGCACTATGGAAAGAGACAATGGACTGTGAGCCTAAGCTGGGCAGGGCCCAACGCTTCCTCCTAAAAACCAAGGAAGGACCAATGGAAGGAGATCTCGTTCCCGTAGCCCAGGAGATTCAAATTGAAGCTTAGGAAGCAGTCGGCGAACGCAAAGCTGCCTGTTGTGGAGCGGGCTGCCCAGACCGAGAGAATAGGGAAGCATTCGGAAGCACAAGCCTGAACTGAACATCTGAGGAAGGCCTGGAGGCGGTGACGTGATCCAGACGGGGTGGAACGAGCACTCTGAACAACACAATACTGCACCAGGAATGGCACTGCAGAGCTGCGTAAGGAAGAAGAGGATATCTACGCAGGTTATGTCATACGGGTAAACCCAGCAGGAAGAACCAGTGACGCCTATTCCATATGTCGGAAGGAATGGCGGGTGACCCAGGTGGGAGCTAGTGACACAAATTGAATGAAGATTACCAGAGGACTTATCGTACTTGTCCCAGTACAATTGAATGGGGTGACGATTCCAAAATCTACCAAGGGAGTAACCAAACTCATCCCTGGGGCACATCAATGTTGGGGAAAATAAAGGAAACTATCAAGAGGACGTATTGCAAGGTATAAAATGCATTAAATGTTTAGAGAGACAAAAGTAGACGTGGATCAATTGTCCACAGATACTGGAAGAATTATATGTAAAACTAAACCCGAAGCACAGGGGAAGATCCCCCAAGTATTTCAGATGTTAACAGGGAACATAGGGACATTTTCTGGTCTGGAGGATAGCCAAGACCAGGATCCGTTGTATATACGAAAGCTTGGACTTGAACAAATAACTATGCCAGTAGTAGGAAAGTGGAAGCCCCAGAGGGACAAGAGCCCCTTTGAAGAATTAAAGGAACTTGTTCACAGAATCGCCCAAATCCATCCCAAGAAAGACTTGTTGAGGCTAAAAAGCATGTTCAGTGGAAGGGAGTCATTTTCCTGGACCTCCTCTTTTTGAACAGTGGTAGGGACAGAATAGGCTGTTCCTTTATTTAAATAAAACGAATTGATAAAACGCCACCAGTGACTGTCTACTTCTTCTGACCTACCACAATATGCACCTGTCCACTCGCACAGACCCATCACTGCAGTGATATATTAGGTAGAGATTTATCTTACCTTACTAGAACTACAGATTTTTCTCAAGTAAACACCATATGGGGATGGGTACAGGTTGTCAAAAATGCTACACTTAAGTACTTTGAGTAAATGGGATTCCCTTGAGTAACGACTAAGTATACATATGATTTCCACTAAGGGGATTGTAGAATGGATCTTAAGGGAAAGCATTTGAAATGTCTGAGGAGGATTCTCAACTGACAAGTAGTGCTTGTTGTGACACATAGAAATCACTGCACATGTGGCAAAGACCTCTGTTGCAAATTAAAGGCAGCTAGCCTTCTTTTCTTCGGCCTAGCCTCTGTGGCTATCGTGTACATGGTCCTCCATCCTCCATGCATTTACATTTTCGGCGCTGGTCTTATCTGTTTCTAGATCAACAATGTCCACGAGGTAATGAGTGATTTTTCGGGTACCAATATGTTTTATGAGAGAAAAACATTTGAGGGTGTTGCACATGCATCAGTCTCATGCATACAGTAACTATTAAGATGATACATTTCCAAATTGATTTTTATTTTTAGGTTGCACCTTATTCTACGTTTTGAGTGCCCTTACGTCTTTCGAGAAAGTAAATATAGAAATCTCACAAATGGGCTATTTAAACGTACAAATATTTGAAAAAATGTGTATTCGCAGCATACTAACTCTGGTGCAAACGTAGGCTAAATTCAAAGATGTAGACGAGTTGTAAAAGGAACCATCTAAAACGCACTTTGTTTTTTTGCACATAATATGACTCCCTCTTACCGATGTGCATAGGCCTGCATCATTTTTGTTCTCTGCTAATTTATAACGAGCTAAAAATGTTAGGGAGGAACTATGTCACCAATAAATGTGCAGTAAGGTATGTGCTCCATGCTCTCAAATTCCTATACCCTCAACTGGATTATCTTCGCTTCTTGACTCATGGCAATTGTGTATTTGTGTGCCTGTGTTTGGGAAAGGTTTCATAAAAAAAAGTACAAGCAGGTTATCCTACTGACCAGGGCAGGTGTTTTGATGCTTGCTTGACTGAAATAATGGGTGCCAAACACTTTCTGACGCTTGTAGCCCCTCAAAATGTATTATGATGCTTACAAATTCTGGGTTTTAGCAGGTGCTATTTGTTCACCTACTTTTCCAATCCTCTCTCAATGTTTTGATGTCTGTGATTTCATGCCATCCCCTTTATTTATTGCCTTACTGCTATCTACATTTTGGACATGTTAAGGACATAGCCGAAAAGGTAAAAGTAATTCATGCAGTGTAGAAGCTGAGCTAATACCAATTTCTTCAGATCATCAGCAACATCTTTATCCTTTTCTAGGTTTTTCATCTGATAACATTTTTGTAATGGATTCCATTCTACCATAGATGTTCTTTCTCCAACGCTACCTGTCTACTGAAATGTTTTTGGCCACCAGGGGATGTAGCGCTCCTCTGCCTGCCACAATTGCACATGAGGCACCATACTATGAGTAAGGTGCAGTACATCCTGACATCTTCGATGTGTCTTTTATCGGAGATCCAGTTACTATGCAACCTGGCAGTGGCAGCCCCTATGTTGGCTGCTCGGGAGAAGCTGGCTTTGATCCCTGTGGTAAACCCAGACCTTGACAAAAAGCATCAAGAGGTCGAGAGTTTTGTGGTGCAGCACGCTACTGTGAGTTTGAAGTCCATGACTTTTCCCCCTTTGCTCCCGGACCAAGAAAGGAAGATGGTGGAGCTACTGGGCTGCAGAGCTCTTTGTGCCCCATCTTTAATGATTTTTAAAACTACCCACACTTTTATTTAAAAAAAAATTGTGTTTTATTAAAGTATGTTAAATACAATGAAACAGTATGGCATTTTATCATCTTGTCAGATTTTCATTCCCATCCCTCCCCCAATACCCTCCCGAACCCCAATTTAGAACAATAATTGTGTCAACGCATTGCTTTTGAAGCTGCAGGTTCCCCAGGTCCAGGGTCTGTCGAGCGTGTTGGTGGTTATCAATCTTTTAGTGGTTCTCAGTTATCTTGTACTTATTCCTCATCTGATAGTACGTTCACGGGAGTTTGCCGTCTGGCGAGGTGAATAATCCTTGTACTAGCGTGTTCCACGACGTAATGTCTGTGGAGCTTTCTCTCCTGCCTTTTCTTAGCACTTTGTACCAAACTGCTGTTTCTGCTATGGTCCACCTGTTTTCACCATGTTTCCACATTTGGTCCATCTTTGGTTTTCCACTTCAACGCCATCTGTCGCTTGGCCAGTGCCCGCGCCAGGTCTATCATTTTTTTGATTGCTCGGTTTTTGTTTGGGTACTTATATAAACCTAGGAGGCAAGCTTCAATTGGCCAGTCTTGGCCTTTCATCCTGTTTTCACGTAGCCGTTTTTCTATTTCTCGCCAGTACCTTTGGCTTGTTGGGCAGTACCAAAATATATGCCCTGTATGTGCATTTTCATCTCTGCATTTTGGGCAGCTTTGTGTGTCAGCACCAGGGAAGCGTGATATCTTTTCTGGAGTTAGATATGGTCTGTGGAATATGTCGAATTCTAACTGTTTCAGTCTGGCATTTCTGTATATCTTTTTGGGATATAGTTTTGGTTTAGTGCATTCTTTATCTGTGATCGTACTTGCTATTATTGCTTCCCATGTCTGTTTTTCTTTGGTCAGTCTTTAGGTATTTCTTCCATGAGCGCCTGGTATAACCCAGATACCGTATGTCCACCTTCAGTCACATTGTGTAGCAAGCCCAGCACTGGGTTTTCAGTTTGTAAGGCTGTCGGATGGCCATTTAGTCTTTAGCTTTTTTGACCAGTCTTGCATAGGTTATATATTGACCCTGGTACATTCTATGGGATTCAATCAGGTCTTGAAACGCTAATATTGTCCCCTCTGGGATTAGATCACCTGTTGTGGTGATTTCTTTTGGTCTCCCAGTAAGTTCTGGTTTGTTTGAGGTGTTCGTCATTGGTTCCGTTCAGCGACGCCAGTGGTATCTGGGGAGAGTATGGTTCATTCATTTTAAGAATTTTCCTCGTCCTGTTCCATATTTGTTGTCCTAATTGTAGGAGTGCTGGGGTTTGTGATTCTGTTCCTGTCCATCTATAACACTTCTTTGAGAAAATATGCGGTCAGTGTTGCTCAGGAGAATATGCTCCACTGTCTGTGTCCGCCAGCCAGCTTGCTATATGTTGGAATTGGCCTGCTAAGTAATACAGTTCGAGGTGTGTGAGGCGCACTCCGCCTCCTGCATAGTCTCTGCATAATGCTTCCATAGCTACTCTTTTGGCCTTTTTTCCCCCATATGAGGCTGCTGAGTTCTGAGTTGAGGTCTTTGAAAAACATTTTTGGTATGAGGTACGGCACGTTTGTGAAGTGATATAGTAATCTGTGGAGGGCATCATTTTTACCAGCGATATCCGTTCCATCCCTGACGGGCAGAGTTTTTCCCAGAATTTTATAGATGTCTCAAGGCCCTCTTTTACTCTTAGTGTGTTGGCCTTATGAGTATCTTCTATATTATGATATAAATGTATGCCCAAGTAGCGAAAGGTGTGCGGGTTACATTTGAGTTTGAGACAGGGAAGTTGATCTTCTGTTTTGGCTGCCCAGCTCGCCAGGGGAAACGAGCAGGATTTGCTTTTGCTAATGGAAATTCTGTTAATGTGCAAAATTATCTAATTCTCCTCTGTATGTTCCTAGGTTGTCTTCTGGGTATTGTATCTCTAGGAGTACATCGTCTGCGTAGAGGGATATGACGTGTGTAGTTCCATCTCTTTGGAGCCCTTTGTGTGAACAATACTCTTATATAAATCGGTAGGGGTTCTAGCGCCAGAATATATGACGGGCGATAGTGGGCAGCCTTGTTTAGTGCCCCTGCGGGTAGGTAATGGGTCAGAGATGTTTACCTGTGCAGACTCTTGCTGATGGCCATGTGTAAAGCATGCGTATCAATCTCCTGAATCCTTGTCCTATCCTGAAATGTTCTAGTGTGGCGAACAGCCATTCCCATCGCACAGAGTCTAAAACCTTGATGGCATCTAAAGCTGCTACTGCGCAGCCCTTCTGGTCTAGTGTGTGTTCTATCTGACTGCTTGGTCATCTCAGGTTTGCTTTTGTAGGCCTACACAAACTTATTCTGTCTGGGTGGACTAATGAGGTGATCACTCTTTTGAACCGTTCTGCTAAAACTGCTGTAAGGATCTTGGTTCATCAATGCAATTGGTCTGTAGGATTAGCATAATCGGCTGTCCTTGCCTGGTTTTAGGATGGGTAATATCAAGGCCTGTTCCATCGAGTCTGGTAGGGCGCCTATTTCGTATGCCTCTTGTAGGACTTATAGTAGTTTTGGGGTAGTAGGTCTGTGTACTCTTTGTAAAATTCAGATGGGAGTCGGTCACTGCCTGGTGTTTTCCTGGTGGGTAATGAGGTGATGGCTCCCTGTATCTCCTCTAGAGTAAGGGGGCTGTCTAACATTTCTCGCTGTTCTGCTATTAGTCGGTAGACTTATATCTTCTAGGGTTTATAATATATCTGTTTTCTTGGAGTGTGTTCTCTTCATACAGTTTGCTGTAGAAGTCTCTGAAGGCATTGTTGATCTCGGTTTGTGATCGCCATAAGTGTCTGCATTTGTTTGCTAGTTCTACCGCCTCCTCCCTGATGTCTAAGCCCTGGACCAGTCAGGCTAGGAGTCTTCCTGGTTTGTTTCCCGGTTCATATACTTTTTCCGTGTATTTTGTGAAGCTAAAGTCACCCCATTTTTACCAGTATTCTATGCTTTTTTGTCGCAACGCTATAAGGGTGCCTTCTTTGTTCCCTCTTGGTATGTTCGTCCTCTCTAATTCTACTCTGGATATTTTGTTTTCTAGATACTTCCGGACCCCTCCTGCGGTGGCTATCACTGCCCCTCGTATGACCACCTTGTAGGCTTCCCATACCGTGTGTGTGTTGTCCACACTTCCCAGATTATGTTAGAAGAATTGTTCTGTTTGTAGTCTCGTATCTTCTGTAAAACTATCATCTCGTAGCGACTCTGCTCGCAATTTCAATGTTGGGATGGGTGTTGGGTGGTCTGTAAGGGCCCAATGCCATCATAGGTGAGTGGTCAAACAAGGTCCTGCCCTCATATGTAGCTTCAACTATGTTCTTTCCCTGAGAAGACATAATCAGTCCTTGAATACATTTTATGTACATTTGAATAGAATTAAATTTCTTGTTTACTTTGATTTAGCCATCGCCAGATTTTCTGGAGCTCTAGGTCTTGTGCTATTATTTGTAGGGCCTTAGATGGGGGGGGTGGGGATTTGCGGAGGGTCTTCGTGGGTCTAGTACGCAATTGAAATCTCCTCCCCAGATCCAATGAGCACCCCTATATGGAGACAGGACAGGCTACAGTGAACGGTAGAATGACCCTGCATTCTGGTTGGGTGCGTAGGTGTTAATTATGCAAAACTCTTTTTTTGTTTGCATATCCATGTAATAATATAATCCTTCCCTCTTGAGTCTGTGTGCTTATGTAGAAATTGGTTTGGCAATCCTGGAGCAAACCCTATGAGTACCCCTCTCGCGTAATTGGAGTATGCTGAGCCATATTACTTCCCTCTCCATTTGCTGGATATATGTGACCGTTTGTCGGGTGTCAGGTGGGTTTCCTCTAGTAGCGCAATTTGGATGGCCTTTCTGCACAGGTAGGACATTACCCTCATGCTCTTGACTTAACTATTTAGTCCACGCACATTCCACGTGATTATTTTCAGGTCCTCTATCTGTTGCATGTTGTTTCCTGTCTTTATCATTGGTGATGAGTTCCACCTGTTATGATTCCTTGCTATATTGAGGTATGTTCATTTGCTCTCATGTCTCTCCTTAGTCGTACAACTGTCTGTGATCGTGGTGCTATACTCCAT